>NC_064931.1:428783578-431183578 GCF_023897955.1 Schistocerca gregaria
ACACTAGATCGCGTGTTATACATCAGTTCTGAAGCAGGTTGTGTGGAGGAATTTGGTGCCATAGAGGCAACCAGAAAATCTGTCTTATGTGCAGAGCCAGAACATGTGGATTCTGGTGGCATAGGAACCACTAGTATCTCTTACATTTGATGCATTTTTGTCCCAGTTTTCCTTGAATGTTTTTTATGTCCACTAGGTCTTGTCTGCCATAATTTCAGGGACAGGAGGAGGAACAAGACTCCCTTTCCTCAGCAAATGCTTGGTATCTGGTTGCACATCAGTAGAATCATGGAAGGGGAGAATCCCAACGACCCCTTCATGGTGAGAAATGGCTGAGGGGAGTGTTGCTTCTCCAGCTGGGGGCTGGTGACGACGACCCTGGCGGGTAGAGAGTCAACAATCCAAAGAGAATGTGGAGAAACAGAAGGAGGGTGTCCCCCATCCACCATGAGACCAAATTTAGTCTTCTATCCCGAACAGACCTACTCTGAAGGCACAATGGGCGAGGGTACTGTCAGTACAAAGGATGACATCATACCCTTAAATATCATCAGACATATAGGATTCAAATTACCATATTTCTTCTTGGTTCGTGAAACACGAGTATGTCAAGCGTATTTTCTTCCTGGATTCTCGTTTCTCTTTGGAATACAGTCAGCAATCCAGCGAACAGGTAGAATGGGGCTTTATGACGTTGACACAGAGGTGGTGGGCGAGGAGCGGCACAAGAAGTGAGTGTGAGTGTGTGTGTGTGTGTGTGTGTGTGTGTGTGTGTGTGTGTGTGTGTGTGTGTGTAACTTATGTCTACATTCCCTAGAGATGGGGCTGGCGTTAAAACGCGAACATGTGTGCCTGAATCACACGCATTTGAAGCACCACTAAGGAGGGAGACCCTGTGGTTTCTTATTTCATTGATACCATATCATATCACACTGCCCTTTCAGGAAACGATTCACTTTCAAAGGCAAAGAGGAAGGCCTTGGCATCAATCCTATCAACCTTTTGTCCACGCAGGAGATGACGGATAAAATGCACATCCGATCACTGCAAACTGACACTTATCAATCTGTATGAGGAGGTCACAGTGGAAGTTGATGGCCTGTACAATATTGATGCGGATTTCGAAAAGTGGGGGGGGGGGGGGGTTGATAGTTACAGGAATGTCATTTGGCTTGTTAGAAATGAGCAGCACCCATGACTGAGCAGGGGATGCTGCGTTTTAACATATCTGAACCACTTTTCATTTTCGAAACGGGTGCCAATTCCCCAAACTTGTCTTCAGGGTGTTCAACACACAGTAATGGCTTTGTGGGAAAAAGGAACCCCTATAGGTCCTAGAGTTAACTAAAAATTGTGAGGATTATTTCTCCTATTCTCTTGCCCCTATATTATGCGATCCCTTTGCAACCAGAGGGATACCACCGTGCAGGTATTTGAGGACTCCCGCCTCCATCACACCACGATGGCTACTGTGTTGGGTTTTGAGTATCTTATCTTTGCCACAAAGGAAGGGCAGAAAGATAAAGGCACAAAACGTTGAATGTACACCACACTGGAGGCCCTTCCCTGCACGGTCCGTACATACTTAAAATCTGGAAGAGTACTTGTATGTCAAACCCAACTCTGGGAACCATGTAGCGAAGAATGAAAAGTTGTATAAAGTGTCGCAAGAGAAAAAAAAAAAAAAACTTGTGTGCAAAATCAAACCAAATCTAACCATTATCAGCACCAAGAAGAGCATCCAATGAAAAAGCAGAGGGGAAAATATAGTAGGTTAGACTTGCAGCATGGGAAGTAAAGTAGGACGGCAAGGGCTGGAGACCCTTGCTACCCAAGCCTGTAACTCTCAAAGAGATATGAACCCCCTGCGCAGACCACCAAGCGATCTCAGCCGGATGGTACATTACGTACCTGAATCTTTTCTCAACTCCTAGCTCTTTCTCGACTAAAACAATTAAGTGCTATGTTCTTTAATATGGAGCAGTGTGTGAGTCGACTTGAGTGGGGTACAGATACCCTTTGTGACAGAGGGTAACTAGCGTGCTAGTATTATTTGATAGTGTCGAATTTCCATATGTAGATGGTAATCTCGAAGGTAATACTGTCTATACGCTTCTGTATGAGCCCCTATTTCTTCAGTCTTTTATTATCGCTGTCATTCCACGAGATATTTGTTGGAGTAATGCTGTGTTTCTCGAATTCCTTACAATGTAGGTGCAAAATTTTTTAAGGCTCTCCTTTTCGTTTCTCCCGACGGCAGTTTCTGTGCCAATCACAAAACTATCTATTAAGTTCGGCAACTCCTCTTTGTGTTCTTTTCCTTCCGTTAAAGTTGGTTAGTGTCCCTGACTGACGAACGAGATTCAAAGCTAGTCGCACGAATGTTTCGCACACTAGTTCTTTCATGTGTGAATTATATTCTTAAGATTCTTTGAATCTAACATCCCTTTTTTGTTTAATGAATCTATGATGGTTTCACGTAGGCACACAGAAAAATATATGAATTTTACAAAAAAAATTCCGCCGATCTTTCGTATTTAGGTTTTTAAGGCTGTTGTTCCCGATACGTATTTGGGAACTCCACCCTTAGGGTTTACAAAATCGTTTGAGGTTTCTCGTAAAAACTCGGCAACAAAGTCTCACCTGAGCGATGTTTTACAAATGGAACAATACATGGACGCTAGTTAAAAATTTACCCTATGAAGAAGTGTATATTGCGATAATCTGCTTTATTAGTTGTCTAAGGAGAAATCTTTATAGGCTCTTACACCGTCGACAAAGTGAAGTAATAAAATATTGAGAACAATCATGTATGAACCAAGATGGTTAAGTTAGCTGTACACTACTTGTGATATAATTGAGAACAGAAGTTTGTTGTCAAAGACTAATTGTTACCTATTATTATGGCACGCCACGAAAGTTCTATTGAATGCTACACTGCACTTCAAAACGAGACAGATACATTATTTTTCAAAATTGTCATCAAGTCTGTGATAAACAACGGTGAGAACGTTCCACCTGTCGTTCAATTCCTGTACTACAGACATCCGCTCCTTGGACACGGAGTCGTTCCAGGACCAATGTGTGGAAGTTCTTATCACACACGTTCTTTTATCCTACCGAAGAGAAGGAAAGCGCATGGTACAAGACCGGTACTTCTCGATAAGTATCACCCCCATCTGTGGGGCCTTGGTCAGACTAGTGACACCGTTTCACTACGGCTGGACTCGATGTTGCATTTGGTCTATATATCGCCAGGGATTCATGGTGAATGTGCACAATTTACCTGTTTCGCCTACAAGAATAGCATCATTCCGCGTGTTTTAACTTTGCAGTACATTTCCAGTTGCCCTGCCATCTCACTCGCACACTGTAACACCTGCAACCAGTACCTCAGCAGAATTGTGTCGGCAGGAAACCCAGAACACTTACTCTCTTCTGACAATGCACCACCCTTGTTGTGCAATGGTTTTAGCGAGTGAAGACGTGTATAATTTATTTTCCGAAGTATGTGCACTGTTCTTGTCTCTTTCCATCTGAAGACATTAGAATTGAAAGAGCACCCCCGAGTACAGGTAAGGCTTTTCTTAACGTTCTGACTAACTTAGAATGAACTTTCAGAAATTTTTTGCAGTTGTTCATAAATATGCTGTGCTCTTATTAACCTTACCCGTTTACTTTGGTGAGTTCAACAACAACCAATCCCCCTCCCAATAAACTTAGCGTTCTTTCCTCCTCCTCCTCCTCCTCCATCCGTTTAGTTTGCAAAGTGACTACTTTACCTGCCTCCGTAGGCAAGGTCTCTAAAGCACAGCTGTCCAGTGGCTCTACTCAGATCAGTCGGTTCGAATCCTAGTTGTGGGCCATCTATGCTGCCAGTATTTGGCCGGCAAGGGGAGGAGAGGTGGTGGCGTAAGGTTCCTTATCACCAGTGCTTGCACCAGTGTCCTTTATTTAATTGCAAACCTCTTTGCAGTATTTGATGAAGTGAGGTAATGTGACACTATTGGTAGTGACCCGTCCATCGGATGGGGGCGCTGACGTTGGCGGCACCATTGGTGCTACTCGAGAGGACTGGCCGATGTGGCGGCACCAGGTTTCAACCTTCACCCATTACAGCATTACAGTGCACGAGTACCCACGACACATGCACATCTGACACCTCGTAACAGTCGGAGGAAGCCAACGGCAAACCACCTCCACAAGGACTTTGCTTAGAACGGCGATGCCAGATTTCTGCACGTGCTTTTTACCGTCATTCCCTGAGTATGGAAGTACTTTGATGGAGTCCTGCTGGTGTTTTATATTAGCTTTTATCTTCTCCATTCCTCCACCTGTCGTGTATTCGAGTTTGTACGAAAGAATCTATTCTCACTCAATGTTTTAACGCTGTTATACTTCCTGAATGTCCTTGGTAAACACCACGTCTGTTTCAGTATCTTCTTATCCCTCAATTTTCCTTTCCATTTCATTTCCATCTCCCTCAGGACTCAACTTTCGAAGTTCTCTCGCTCGCTACTATCACGTCTTCGTCTGTGTTTAAGCACAATTTGACAATATATTCCATACGAGTCTTTTTTTACCTGTTAATTCGAAAGCTGCAGACAAAACTTTTATAGAAAATTTTATTTTGCCACTGCTTTTTGTTAATTTCCAATTTATGCCTTGTTCATTTTGTATTGTATATACTTAAAACTGTCTTCCTGCCGAGTCACGTTCTTACCAACTGTCATATTTGCCTTTTTTTTTCTCCTCTGGTCTTCACCACTTCTTTCGTGTATTTCAGGTATCCTTGTACCACACAGTTTAAAGCCGTTCGTCTGACACTATGATAAACAGTTGTCAGTACTGGATGTCTAAGGGTGTCCATGTGACCAGTCATCCGCGTAGGTAGGCTTAATGTCAATAACAATCCAGAACCGAAAATCCAACGTTTCAGCAACAATTACTTGGCCACGGAAAATTGCATTACGGATAAAAAAAACTAGTGTTGAATGTTCCATGTGTGTTCACTGACAAAATTAAAGCAAAAATACAGGCAGTAAGTAAGATTACAATGATGGCAGGCCGGCCTTAATGTCACCGGGCAACCTTGCTATACATCGCCACTATCTTATCTAACTGATCAGCTTGCTACGCATGAACACGTGTTGCGTGTGGCATCTGTCAGACTAACAGTAAAAAAGAAAAAAATATCCAGGTACAAACCGACAAAATTCTCAGAGTGAGAAACGAGGGAAGAAGACCTGGAAGACTTTCTGGAATGACTTACTGCAGTACACGCAATTAAGTATTTACAATCACACAAGGAAACGGCAATGGTGATAGCTGTGTGGTTTGTAGAAAAGAAATGAACGACGATTCGTAAAAGAAAAAAAAAATTAATCGAAGAGGAGAATGCTCTTAAATGCTATCGCTCTAATGACACGCCAGCACGCAATCAAATACATTTTCGACTGCCAGCTCATCATTTCCCCACACACTGACTCATTACGTAACGGCTTTTTAGCATTCGAATTGTCATCTTGCAGATAGGGACCACTGGTATCCCATCGTGGATTTTCTGATTCGAGCGAAACAGTCGGCACATAGTGGTTTAGATATTACAACCTAGTCCTGATGAGCTATCACCTGTCACTTGATACTAAACGCATTTGTGCCACAGTCAGAAAATAAAAGGTACGTGTGCTGCTTGTGTCACCGAGTTCACTGAATATTTGGTACTCTGCATGGAATTCAGTACTTCAGAGTATTTCTTCTACGTTTTCTTCAGTTTATGACAAACTTTATTTCCCTTTAAGGTGACTTCAGTAACTTTCGTATCCTCTAAGTTTCGCGCCCTTTTGCGTAAACTTCGTTTTTCATTATAGCGTGCAGACTACAACATTGGCGACAACGGGTGAAATATTAGGTGCGAAAGCAGGGTAGAATGCTTAAGTCTCGTCAACGTCGAGATTATGCTGACGCGACAAACGTCATGGAATAGCGAGATGCACTTCTACAGATGGTGATACTATCAGGTACACACTGTGTAAAAGAGCAGTGCATCGGCGGAGCTGTCATTTTTAATCAGGTTATTCATGTAAAAAGGTTTCCGACTTTATTTTGACCGCACGAAGGGAATAAACAGACTTCGAATACGAAGTGACAGTTGGTGCTAGAAGCATGGAACATTCCATTTCGGAGATCGTTAGTGAATTCAATATTCCGAGATCCAAAGTGTCAACAGTGTGCCAAGAATACCAAACTTGAGGTATTAGGTTTCACCACTGACAGCGTAGTTGCCGAAGGCTTCAACGATCGAGAGCAGCGGCTTTTGCGTAGAATTGACAGTGCTAACAGACAAGCAATACAGCGTGAAATACCAGCAGAAACCAATGCGGCACGCACGACGATTGTATCCGCAAGGACAGTGTGGAGAAGTCTGGCGTTAATGGGCTATGACAGGAGACGACCGGCGTGAGTTGCTTTGCTAACAGCACATCGCCTGCAACGCCTCTTCTGCACTAGTGACCATATTAGTTGGACCCTAGGAGACTGGAAAACCGTGGTCTAGTCAGACGAGTCCAGATTTCAGTTGGTAAGAGCTGATGGTTGGATTCGAGTGTTACGGAAGCCCCAAGAAGCCATGGACCCAAGTTGTCAACTAGGCAATGTGCCAGCAGGTGGTGGCTCCATAATGGTGGGCTGTTTTCCATGGAATAGACAGTACTCTGGTCCAACTGGACCGATTGTTTAATGGAAATGGTTATGTTAAGATACTTGGAGACAATTGTGCAACTGTTCATGGATTCCATGTTCCCAGATAACAATGGAATTTTTAAGAATGACAATACGCCTTTTTACCAGGACAAAACTGTTCGCGATTGGTCTGAAAAAATTCTGGATAATTTTAACTAATGATCTGGTCACCCGGATCGCCCGAGATGAATTCCATCTAATATTTATGACACATAATAGAGAGGTCAGCTCGTGCACAAAACACTGCACCCACAACATTTTCGCAATTACGGAGAGCTATAGAGAGCGTGGCTCAATATTTTTGTAGGACTTCCAATGACTTGTTGAGTCCATGCCACCTCGAGCTCCTGCGCTATTCCGGGAAAAAGAAGGTTCGACGCGATATGAGGAGGTATCCCATGACTTTTCTCACCTCAGTGTGTAAGAGAATGAATACAAGCTCCAATCTGAAAATGTTGGAGAACAAGAAACCGACTGTTGTGTTATCTCAGGAGCCAATCATACATTGGCCTAGATTGATTCAGGGCAACAACAGGACAGCCGAATACTTCTCTCCTATCTCACCAACTAATACAACCTCGTTTGGACTCTGTCGAGAAATGAGTACTAAAAGCATACGTGACTGCCCAAAGGTAAACAGATTGGGCATGAATACATGATGTAAACTTCCCGCAGTTCATCTAAGGTAACAGGATGAACTATTGCCTTAAACTTTATGCCGACAATGGCAAAATGTAGGTAATTCATGATGTCATTTAACACTCTTGACTATGGTATCTACAGACAAACGTCTCCTCATAAACGCGAAGAGTGGCAAGCACAGTGCGCATTCACATTGTAAGAAAGATTGATTTCGAAATCAAAACCTTAGTTATTTCAGTCACTGGAATGTAGCACTCTAAAATCAGCGTTGAGTGGCCAAAAAGTGGATGGAATTGATCCTAAGCATATTCAGTTTGGGAAAATGAAGGTAAAGGAACTAACACACATTCGAAATCTTTTGTTCTTGAATATGAGTGCCACGGTAAAGACTGTCACGAAATTTATGGTACCGTGGTGATTAGCTATTAAGATGTAATTTACTAACTACGAAATTACTTGCCAGACGGCTACGAACAGCGGTGTCTATGACTCGCTTATAAATGCACACACTGCTGGCGCGCAGATGTTTATCTAGAGTACAGACTTTCGCAATATTTACTTCTGATCAGCTTTTACAACGTACAGAGACTAATTTGTACAACAAACACGTTGAAGATTTTGGGACAGCATGAAGAGAAGGACAAAAGCAGATGCTGTTTACCTGTGTTTTAGAATTTTGGAATACACGCTGCAGTCCCATGTCCTGTGGTCATTTAGAAGCTCCTGTGTATGTATCAGTATGGATTATGCAAATTGCGATCTTGCTAAATTCTGTTTATCTTATTCTTTTATGAGACCAAAAGGGCTTCAAATAATGGCACTCGTGTTGATTGCTTGTTTCTGGACCTCCAGAGAGCATTTTTGCAAGGATGCACGTTGTTGATAAGTAAACGAACCCTGACTAATCAACTCTAATCATATGTTTAACATGTATGTAACAAAATTTCACTCAGCTCCATAAAGTGTACTGCTGTGCTATTTCCTACCCAGTTAGAAATTCACATTTCGCAGCAGACTGCACTTATCGACTGAGGTGTTCTACGAGAATCATGAAAGAAATATTTGAAGAATTGAAGCTTTGCAAGCGAGTCTTGAGTCGTACCAGGCCTGCTTAATTGGTAGGATGATTTGGTGACTTGTTTGATCAATATTTATCCATTGCTATGCTAGGATGCACAGTGAGGCCATAGAAATTCCAAAACATAGAAAGAACTTAAAGAAAAAAAGGACTGAAATTTGACAAACTGAGGGCTTTAGAGCTAAATACTTCAACTGCATCAACTCTCTCCTATTCCATGCTCCATTACAGACATCGTGTCGCAATCGTGGGAAGCGATCTAACAACGTCACTAAATGACCGTTGCTTGGATACACACATGTTGATTATAATCAAAGTGCACTTACTTACAGGAGGCCAGTGTGAGGCGTAATTGTCTTAAGGCAGCGAATATTTGCATATATTCTAATGCGTTAATTCAAATCGATTTACGCTGGAAAAAAAAATTCCAATTCTGCCCATCAGGCGCAAATCTGGTGGTATAAATACAAGAAAGGCGTATAGAAATGTTTCCATACATAATGGATAGGAACAAGACGTGGGCTGAGCCATCAACAGTAGAGGAAGTAGCTGACTTCACGTAGCAGACTTCATGCTGCAGCAAAGTTCCCGTGATATATGCTACTCGTACGTCAGTTGAAAAGGATGGAAAGGGTTCTTGTAGTACATCTAGGAAAGTGGAGATGGTTAATGGATGATGATTCTACACGGAGGGGCTCGATTCTTGTTACAGCCGCGTTACACTCATCATTATTGCCGTTAGTCCAACAGCAAGTCTGAGTCTATAAAAAATAAAAAACCAAACGAGTTGAGCACATGAAATCTAAGCCATGCCTCATCGGAAGACTCATTTTTTAGCGAGAAGAGATGCTACACAATGGGATTTGAAGATTTCGAGTAAACGTTGCAACAGTCGGATATGGTTAACCCTTAGCTGTGTAAGTACCTCAATGCATCGGAAGTAATTTAAAGATATATGTACCTGACTTGAGTTTTAAGTTCGAAAGGCACGGTGCGCTAGCACGAAAAGCGCTCACAACACGCGCACGTTATAGGAACACGTCTTACTCTATTTAACAGCTTTTCTAGGGCTCTGTCTTACACTTATTAGCATCTAATGAACCAGCCGCTGCCGGAACGATTCTCCTTAATTTTACCTTTATCTCCTCCACCGTGGAAACTTTTATAACGACTGTTCTTCGTAGTTATTCGACAAATATTGGTACCTTTGTTTGTTTCTTTCACTTCATAAATGCTGCTAGGACTTCTGAGGCGTTTTAACGCCCAAGGAAACAATGTTGAAGAGTAACACTTAAGCCTTATGAGAGCAGTTCAGTACTTTTAAGGCCCTGCAAACAATACATCGAAGTAACACAATGCGGGCATAAAATTGGGGATATTTTCGAAGTTTTGAAGAAAAACCATAAATCGAAAGATGGTAAAAACTTAACAACGCTTGCCTTAATCTTTCTACCTAGTGAAAACAAGAGTGGAAGTACCCTGGAACAGTTTCAGTGTATTCGAATTGTGGAATTAAATTTTTATTTCAGTTTTATGACAGTCTCCTTATTCGTAATAAAGCTGCATAATGTTCTAATACTTTGATGGTACTAGTTCATTTGTAAGAACATGCTATGCGACAAAAGCAGGTGCTAAATATTTCAATATTGTTACAAAGTATCCGTTTGATTTGTTTTCAGACACTGGAATCTAAAATCGAACTCTAGGTTTTCGCAAGCGGTCGCTTTTACCAGAAAAGCCACAAATCCACCACATCGAACATACTCAAATTCACAATGTGGCATATTTGCCTCAAATTTTCTCAGAGTTTTCTTTGGCCTTTAATAGCTTCCTTCGCTTTGAATAGCACAATCCATTGAGGCGGCATTAAGGACCATCAACCTTACCTCTGATGCCCATTTTTTTAGTTGCTGAAGAACTTCTGATGATACATTCAGAGAAACTACGTGCAGTCAAATGTTACTATTAGAACTTAACCATCCGGAATGCGAACGTGAATGGCGTAATTGGTAAAGTCGAGCACTCACAAGAATAGAGAGATCCATATTCTAATCAGTTGTCTAGCTCAGACTTCCATTGCATCGTATTTTAACAATCGCAGCGCATACTAAAAATAAATGAACTGCTTCCTCTGAATCGAAGGTACGGTACTTGTAACACGGTTTTAACTGGGCTTGACATGACCATATGCAGAAGCACGTCCATTACTATTTTATCAAATTAATGGTTCCGCATAAACTTTAGATTTAGTATTGAATAATTCATATTTAGCATTTAAATCGGGAGAATATTCTGAGTGTCTTTCGGAGTCACTAAACAAATCATTTCACGATTTCGTAAAATAAATTCCCGATTGTGTCTAATTGTTGCCTGCTTCATGTTCGTCACAATGCTTCATGTTTAGGAAACACCGTGGAACTTAGACATGGTAATTTTAGTATGTGATTTTTCCCGATAGAATAACTATTTTTCATTTTACACTTAGTATAATTAGGCTAGGACAACAGACTACTATCTGTCGTGTGTGTCACTCACGTACCGCTTGTATTTAGAAAAACATGGGAACTTGTGTAGTGACGTACTTCAGTTTAAACTTTTAAATGCGTCGTCTGACTTTTTCCGCTCAATATCCACTGGCTTAAGTATGACGCGGTGCCACGCTCAACGTTTGGTTACAAAAGTTTAAAAAATGATTTCAGGGAGGTGCAGAATGTGATGGAGAATGGTTTGGGGAGTGGTAGAGGAGTGTAAATTTCCAAGTAGCTCGACACATTGGAGAGATGCCGAATTTGGAATCTTCCTTTATGTGTATATTTTGTCTGTAGAAGCGTCCTCCTGTGACCGTTACTTTTAAGCCAGGCGACTCACGTTAAATCGACAGGTGTGTAAACCTATTGGCATGCTAGCAGGTTTACACACAATTTATTTCCGTATTCTTTCTGGACGTGTAATACGTAACTGTGGCGGAACGGTTATCCACCATACCAGCGCTTACGTAACTGCAGTAACCACCTAGAATTGTTACTGAGGCTGACCAGCGGAACTGACAAAGACCTGCGTCGAGAGACAGCATTTTCCTGTGCTAAGAGTCATCACACATTACCATATAGCGATTTCCGCGGGTTATGTTTCTTTTTGTGAAGGAACACAAAACGCCATCTATTTACTTTCCTGGAGAAAAGATTTTACTCGCTGTGCGAATGCAACTAAAAATTTCATTTGTGACAGGTAGTTTTAACGCCTTAAACTTTATTAAGTTGAGGCATCTTGTCACGGTCCGCGCGGCTCCCCCCGTCGGAGGTTCGAGACGTTCCTCGGGCGTGGGTGTGCGTCGTTCTTAGCGTAAGTTGGTTTAAGTTATATTAAATGTTGCGTAAGCTTAGAGATCGATGACCTCAGCAGTTTGGTCCCGTAAGACCTTACCACAAACTTAACTTTCAGTGAGATAACATTTCCAAAATGGAAGTATATATCTTTTGTGGGTGCTTAAATTAGAAGTAAATATTATTAGTATTACCTTGTAATACATCTAAAAATATATACATTGTGCTGAATATGGGTTCAGTATTTTATTACTGGTATGGACCCTTCTGCTTAAACGAAGATCGTCACGAGCTGAGCCTGGATAGCTGAGTCGTTAAGGCGATTTTCCATGAAAGAAGGGCCAAATCCGAGCCCAATTCTACACACAGTGTTACTGTCAGGAATATTCAGAACACTGAACACTCGAGTGCGTAGCAGAAGATTAATTCTAGAAATATAACAGTTTAAAGAAACGTCATAAAATCAAGCAGTAAGGTTTTATGTTCTCCCAAAATGTCTTAACATTCTACCAGCAGCGTTTCCTTTCCCTTATTTAAATCACATATATAAGCAGATACCAAATCTTTGTTTGCAATATAATGTCGCTACTGCCAGATTGTTTCCTGAATGCCCACAGCCAACAGCACCTTTCGATACAAAATAGTTGAAGATTACAGTGACCAGATTAAGGGGGAGAAAGACTTTAATTATAATAATAAATGGTCCACGATGCGAAACGAAAATTAAAGAAACTTATAGTAATAAGTAATGTAATAATATGCTATGATAATGAAAAGATAGATTGGAAATGTATCTGTGGTCTAGAAGTCAATATTTTGGACATCTTTTCAGAGCAACCAAGAATTCTTTAGCTTCGATTTTGTTCATTTGATGGGAATTGCTGGTATAAAACAAGTTGGTAACAGTGCAGTGGGCTGCCTTTTCTCACATTCCTCCTCATTATCATGATGTCCCAGTTTTCCATCACTTCGGAAACAGAAGTTTCCTTGTTTTAGGAGCTGACGTCCTAACGATACAGCAGTACCGTGGCTAAGTCGGATTCTAATTTGGATAGTAAACTATAGGACATTTAGTTCCGGCAAGTCAGATTTCGTACAATTTTATGTTTTAAAGCAGCATAGGCAATCCTTTTTCCAATTACTAGATCGACAGCAGTCACTTAAAAACGTCATTATTATTCTAAACACGCGCATTGTAGCTAACACATGAAAGGCACCACATTTTTCACTTAGGTTATGTGAAAACGTTAGGATACGCGAAGGACTGGGGTAGTTGATGGGTGATAAGCAGAGGTAACCATTGCAACATCTTCCATTCTCCTATGTAAATCTAAGTTGGATCTGCGATCTTTCAGAACAGGTGTGGTAGGAGATTACGAATGCCTCACTTTCGCTTTGGTGATACGCAAACAGGTCGAAGTGGCGAAGTGACAAAATCTCACTAGTTAATATGGCTTCTTGCTTACATTTGACGTTCTATTGACAGCGTCGTAATTAGAGCGACCCCCAACTGCTTAGCTTTTGCAACAAGAGGAAGGAATCTGAACTGACAGCGAGTAAAATAAGTCTGTACTAATAACGGAAACGTTGTCTTCCTCATTACTGATAAAAGCCCCCCCCTCCCCTCTATTTTACGGTCAGTCAAGAAATGTAAGGGTGGAACTTGTCTGTTTGTAAAACACACATAAAAGATACATTTAAAATTTGCTCAGTGCTAAATCGTCTTGCCTCAACTACGAGTGAGTGTATGGATAGAGTTAACTAATTTATAAGTTGTGTGTCTACGATATATTTTATATGCCTATAATAATTCAGTCAATGCAAAACTGGATTAACTGCGTTGCACGTGTTATCTGTACAGTTAAATTTGCAGTTCCAACACGTCTAAGACAGACCATACCGCAATTACAACGTATTTTCATATGCCTTATTGCTACGGGTTTCTTTGATTTTCATTTTGCATCACGGACCACTTTCTAATAATGCTTATTGTGTAGAAATTCCAATCACAGTCCGTCTCGGTACCTGCGCTGTCAGCGCGGCGTATTGCTTTCTGAAGGGGGCTGTGTTCGATTCCCGGCAGCGTTGGATACTTTCTCCCCATCAGGACTGGGCGTTGTGTTGTCCTCACATTCGTATCCTCGTAACTGACATTCCACTACTCAGACAGCCATATAGGCACGTTCCGAAAGCCAGTACATTGAAACAAGTTCCATTCATTCTCCGCCTTAATGCTCTATTCACTGTTATCGCACACCGTGGTTTATGCAGCAATCCCGCCAGCTATGGCCAGTAAAGATAATTGGCCAATCGCGAGGTTTTTATATTCTAATGGAAATAAACATTCAGGAGCTGCTTTTATATGTCATTTAACTAAGTGAAAGCAAGCATAGCTAGCAGTACGTCTGACGTTTTGGCAGAACATAAAATCTTATTGGCCAATTTTATGCTCGTTTAAACGTGTTTTCGGAATTAATCTCTTACTACGTAGCGGGATGTGCGTCAGACTAGGGTCCTTATCGGGCCTTCTTTGGCTTTCACAGGTTACCCCCACGCACCAGAGATGGCTCGAAGAGGGGCGAATGCATTTCGCTCACTCCACAGACTTCGGTAGTTCCCAAAAGCATTTGTCTGTAGCTAGCTTTGTGTGCACGTAAATTGCCTCTTAAAAAAAAAAAAAAGTCCTTAAATGTTTCGAAGAATTGCTCTTACATACAAGTACGTCGAGGATGTACAAAAACTGCGAAACTCGTTATAGTTTTGGAGTCTGTGACGACATAAAATACAAAAACGCAACAAAATAGTTTTCTACAATGTCAAATTTGAAAGATTTATTGCGAACAATAGAAGTCAATGACAGATTTAAGTTTCTTGATTTCGTCGCTTATTCTCCCACCATGAGTTAGCAAATCCCGTTCTACATTCAACAAGTCGCAGGGGCAACTAACTAGGTGTTAGTTGAGAATATCTGTTTTTTACTCCATATCATTATAAATCTAAAGGAGGCAAAGAAAATTTTAATAAAGTAGATCTGATTGTGATCTGCACACCGTCGTTTCTCAGATATGTAAGTAGACTTAGTAGCTACACAGTTTGTTTGTGCAGTAGTAGTACACAGCTATTTAAGAACCTTTTCCACATTGCACTGTACAATGTTAGCAGCAGTGGTATTTACTGAAAATACAAAAACGTACAGAAGGCCACCGGTTCATTCATAATGTGCTTCGCTGTTCATCGTATATGCATTAGTGATGCTTATCCAAGCGCGCAACATTGGAAATCTGTTTCACTTGTTTGGGTACTTACAACATAAGTGCTCTGGAGTTAACTTTTTGGAGAGGGATGTCAGGAAATGTTTCACACCGGAATCAGTTCAAACCTTTCTAATGTTGTCGCTGTCAGTACAGCTACGCCGATACACACAATACAGGAGCGGAATAGCTAAAGAGTGCAACTGAAAGTTGTGTCCCTTGGAAATCAGAGACTGAAAAGAGTGAACACTTCCGTACGATTTGAAATGACTTAACTCTTTATATCGAACTCTGCTAAGAATGAGCGATCTTTTACTGAGAAATTACTGCTCACAAAGTGCAGTAGGGCATGTATCATCGTCGGAGGACGAAGCCTGCAGAACCTTAATGCAGAATATCTGTTCAAGAAACATATTTAGAGGTGTAAGAAGACAAACGTCTTTCAAAATAAGAGACGGTCAGGAACAAACCAAGGAAAATTGCATAAAAAAGTATAATTCATGGACAATTATAATCCAAAATTTCCGCCGAGAAGCAGTAGTTAGCGTATCTGTTCCTTGCATGGTTCTAGAACGAAGGGAATTCCCAAATACTGTCATAAATCCAGTAGTAGCTAGAATCACGCTAATTTTCTTCAACATGAAAAGCGCTGAACAGCTCTTGCGTTGTTTACCGAGAGAAAAATTATTTCTTAACATTGTGGATAAAGGATGCGGTTACACAGTACCGTTTAGGCAATCAGCACATCTGTGTCTTAAAAAAGAAACGAATTTGAGACTGTTGTGTAATCATTGCCAGCAGAAAGACTAAACAATGATTACAGGACGCGTAGTCATTGAAAAGAAAAAAAAGAAGAAAGAAATAAACGTATAGTGAAATGCGGAAACTGGTAACCACTTAAGAACACAGTTTCCGCAGCCGAATCACAAGCAGACACTATAGGTTGAAGGGATAGTCGCTGGTAACTTAAATGCAAGAGCAAAAACTTGCTGCGCCCACCTGCACTCGGCAAGCAGCAAGCGTCGCGTAGCAGGCAAAGAAGCTGCGGAGTGCGTCGAGCCGTCCTCCCCTCCACTTCCTGCGTGCAACCCCTATCGCTGTCGGCTACTCACTGCTGACAGCTGGCAGTCGTAAATTTGCCTGAGGCGACTCGGGCACAAGCTCGTGACGTCACCGCGCATGCGCCCGAGCGCACCTATCTTCTGCCTCCGTGCTTGCCGCGGTGGCTTTGGGACGGTAGGCACGGGCGTGAGGAAGCTACTGACTCGCTACCAGCCAATCGCGAACCTTAAGGTAATATTACTTTTTGATGCAGCTGTCGAGCGTCCAGACGCATATCACCTTGCACCAAAGTCACCGGGTAGGAATGAAGAGTACGAAGTAACTGTCCCACGGTGTTTAATGCCTAACTAACACAGTGGTCAGTAAACAATATTTCTTGCGCAACATTTAACTAATTACGAAAAGAATGTATCTGCTTTTCCCGCACCGTCCCAGGATTTACACATACTACAAGCCGATATCAGAACAAACTCCTCTCAATTCAAATCTACTTGGCACAGTAGTAACCTTTGACAAAAATACTGCCATCGCATAGAGGAACACCTCTTTTTTTCCAAAAGCATCTATTAACGATACAAAAATTTCAAGATCGTAAAAAGCTTTCAAAAAATAAAACGGATTCCAGCTTTCTTTAATTCCTTGGCGTAAACATCTGCCTGGACTGATAGATTGAGCGAGGAAACCCAGTGCTTAGGACACGGTCGTAGTCGCGAGGAATGGGGCTCAAATCCTCGTCCAGCACAAGACGTTGAATGTTAGATTGTGAGAAGTGGGAACACACCATACAGCCAACATCCGCCCATCCTTTTCATAACTGCTGATATCATACATAGATCGGCATGGATGTGATTTTCGCCTGTTTGTAAGACCTGCCATTTTACGCCTCATGTACCGGAAAAGAAACAGATATCAGCGGTCACATATCGGTGACGTGCATCCTTTCATATGCCTGTTAGTTAACGGTGACGTAGTGACAGAAGGAACTCCAGCTACAAGAGTGAAGTTTTTCTATTGGACGCCGCTTCGGAGAGCTGTGTATCCCTAAGCTACCCTAGTAGTTCTACCAGAGAAAGGGGACGTACCCTTTAACGGGGAATCCGAACCACATCTCGTTGCTGGCGAATCTTTACGTCTATGAAAGGTGAAGGCTAGGTTAAAGGCAAATTCAGAATTCCATGGTCTGACCGAGATTCGATCCCGGCCATTGAATTGTCAGAAGCACGCTTACAATTTCTTTATTTTTTGTGAGACCACAAGGAACGACAAGGGGTGAAGTGAAAGGTTCAGCCGGCCGTGTTGGTCGAGCGGTTCTAGGCGCGTTTGTCCGGAACCGCGCGACTGCTACGGTCGTAGGTTCGAATCCTGCCTCGGGAATGGATGTGTGTGATGTCCTTAGGTTAGTTAGGTTTAAGTAGTTCTGAGTTCTAGGGGTCTGATGACCTCAGATGTTAAGTCCCATAATGCTCAGAGCAGCTTTGGAATGGACAACACTTTATACTCATAAGGCACCTAAGAAACTTTGGATCGATTTTTCCCGGGATTTTCCGGGTAGTGCGTCCTAATATCTTAACCACGTGAGGTGTTAGGGGTCCTCTTTCACCACACAAAATTTCGGACAAATCCCCGACCCCACGCTCGTGCCGTCTCCTTGTTAACCCTTTCGAAAACGCTGAGCCCTGCCCCCCCCCCCCCCCTCAACCCCCACCCCCCTCCACATGCCCCTAAAGCCAATGATCATGCCCATTTGGACTGAAACGTCCCCTTATAAAAAATATACAAGACTGGTCTATGTGAAACGTCCTCTTTGAACAATTATACACGAATGTGCTTAAACTGACACACAATATCTTTAGCGCAACACAATCTAACTTCCAAAAATACCTACGAAAGAATGGCCCCGACTAACATTAACCTATACGTTTCACAAATCACTTACCTCACAAAAATCTTCGTTACTCGAACTACTGCAATACAGCGAGCGCCACTACTGCCAGCTAAATAAAATATTCAAACTACTGAAGGCACTAACTACTGATAGGCATAGTTAGCAAATGAAAGATTTTAATACAGAACAAACGATGTATTTACCTTAATAGTCATAATATATATATATATATATATATATATATATATATCAGTTCGTGACACCAATTCTTACAAATTTCAAAACTCCGCCATCTCTCTCCCCACGTCCACCACTGCTGGCGGCTCACCTCCAACTGCGCAACGCTACGCGCTGTTAGCATCGAGCTTCCGCTGCCCAACACTACAATGGCGAGTATTACAACAATGCCAACCAGCCACAGACTGCACACGGCACAGCCAGTGATTTTCATACAGAGCGCTACGTGGCGGCGGCGTTACCAATAAAAAAAACCTAAACAGCCTACTTACATAGCCCCCATGCTCCCCACAAAAAAATTTACAAGTTGTTTTGGGCAGTGGCCAATACAGATTTGAAATTTTTTTTCATAATTACAATAACAAAGAAATGAAATGCACACACTTATCGATACAATGTTGGTCAAAAGCTAAAATTTTCTCACAGTCCATAAAGACAGTCATGATCATTCATCAAAGTAAAATTGCAGTATTTTTCTCAAAGTCTGAGTAGTAAAAGAAAATGCACACGGACGTAGTGGATTTCCATGCAGTCTTGAAAAAGTAGTGTTGTCCTTTCAATGGAAAGACAGTGCTGACTCTTGATATGCAGACAGGTAATGGGCCACAGCAGAGTCAATCAATGTTGAAGACTATCGGTAGGTAGGTCATCACAGAGCAGACCCACTGTAGTCCTGGTAGAGATTACTATTGGTGGGCCACCAGAGGTGCAGACCCACTGCAGTCCTTGTAGAAATAATGGTATTGGTGGGTCATCAAAGGTGTAGACCCACTGTAGTCCTTGTAGAGATGGCCAGCAGCCATCTGTTTGACTGTGCAGGCGCACAATCACCATTGAAGAGTCTTGCGAATAATATAGCAAGTCCATAACCACCACTTGTGCACTCAGAAAAATTGTTTTTGAAATGTCCTTAGAACCAGCAATGCTGTTATCCAGTCCCTTACTGAGTTATTAACACACGTGCAAACACTATCAGTCCCTACTTCTCACATATTGTCCATATACTATGACCAACAGAAACGTGTGCAGTGAAATGTAATTTACAAGTTACTTAATTTGATGAACTGGTGTCAATTACAATTTTATAACGTAAGAATACAATAACAAAGGTATAAAATACATTATTAAAGAACATAATAGTACAGATAACATTTGCAGTCATACAGGCTTTACAAAAGAATCGAAACAACAAATACATCAGTGTTACAAAAATTACGACATAAGTACATACATAAAAGATCAGAATAACTCTTGAAACATCAACTTCACACATGAGCATTAAAACAAAACACAATAAATAATGTCTGAACATATTTACAAAGAAAATAACATAGTATTTGAAAAATTCTACAACATAAATCTTATTAGCTAAACACATAAAGACAGGAAAAAGACAAATACACAAGGGTACATAAACACATAGAGGGATAATACGAAAGGAAAGGACAGGGTTTGTTTTACTGCAGTATTTTGCATAGAGATCTCCCTTAGTTCATCATTATTCCCAAAAAGTCCTATCTAAACCTGCTTTCTGTACTTTTCTCATATAACCTCTCAGTGCATTTCTTCAAATCCATCGCAACTCATTCTCTTATATAGGCTACCCCCTCTTAAGCTAACTTAAATCTACTGAGCTCAGATGCTTAACTAAGGGACGAGGCAATGCAACAGCACAAAACAATTTACACAAACAGCAATGATAAAAAAATGGAAATTGGCAAAAAAAAGGCAGCAATATTACAACTAATATAAGGCAATGCGCAGCAAACAAGAAAAATAAATCATTTATAAAATTGGCTTAACCTAGTAATACAAAGTGACATTCAGTAGCACTATGAATGGTAAACGGCCGCAGCAAATGCTATAACTTATACCTAAACATGACAAAGCTCAATCAGAAAAAATATTACACTAAAGACAACAATGCAGATAAGGGAAAGTTATAATCACACCTTAATGTCTATGTAATTAAAGTGGTGCACCACAACTTATTCTATTAAATAAATTACCAAGTATTTGAAAAGAAAATAATGTATGCAGTTCCTGTTACTAGTCCCTTCTTATTGTTCTTTCCTTTCCAAGTGCTCCTTTTTTTTTTGAAGAATGTGGATCATAAAATTATTATTTAACAGATCTGTTGACAGAAAGTTTTCACACTAGCAAATGCATTTAATTTTATTTTATAAAACCAATGCTGTAACACAGCTGGAAAACAGATATCAAATGAAATAAGCAATTATGCAAAGCAAAGAATAAAAACATCATTCAATAGCTATGTGGCATTTCAGAAGTCAGTAGAAGTTCTCTCAACTCTCGTAGAAAGACACTTGTTAATCAGGTGTGCAGATGTAAGAATGTTTCCAAGTAATGAGCATGTCGTATTTGCGACGCTTTCAACAAAGAAATGTCAATAGCGAGGATAATGGCTTCCCTATTTTTTTTTTTTTACCTGTGCCTCTGAAAGGCACACACTAATGGCTTGTTTCCTGGTGGCTGTCGCCCAGCTTGGTGCCCACGACGCATTACGCGCAGGTGGTCTCTTAACTGTCTTACCGAAATATTTACGACACCAGTTTCCGCTACAGTGGCAGTCTCATATAAAAAATTTCACAGGTCAAGAACTTGCGTTACAAATCTGTAGAAACAAAATCCTGTAAATATAACAGTGTCCAAAAAATTTTCGGCGGCATTGTGGTACATTCACGCATTTACATACATATCATCTCTTAAAGTACGATTCTTGGTTTCCAACCACCTTTTTCACAAACCAGAGTCCCTAACCACTACTCATTATTCCTTACCTTATTACACATATACATATTCGTCCACACTTCTTCAATATTTCATCATAACAAATACATAGCATAATCAAATTCCTCATATAGCATCAACTTATTGATCATAAACATGCCACAACAGCATAATACACATAGTCATCGCAATAATAACATCATAACACCTCAGTCAAATCTCAAAATCGTCGTAGCTTCCTCCAATAATTTCAAAACCTAAAAAAAATTCTCTGCTCATGTCAAAAGTGTCACCTGCCTCAAACGTACTTTAAAAATCATGATCCCATACCAAATATGTCATTCAAAGCTCTCATAGTATCACAATGGTTCCGAAAAAATATGAACAGTTCACAAAGTACAGACAAATTCAATTTCGTGAGTGTGAAGTTATCCAACTGCGTAATTACGTAAACATCTGTCACTGATATAGTATAATAAATGTTTGTTTCTCTCAGTTAAATGACCAGATAGCTGTGTAATTTATGTGTTAGAGAAATATGGTACCGATGTGTAAAGTTGTATAAGCAAATACCATATTAGCTAGGGCTCCTTGTGCTTGCCAAACACATGGTACACAAAGTAGACGTGTACCCCCCTGAGGATTAATGTAATTTTACCCTCAGGTGTTACAGATTACAGCAATGGAATGAAATGTATCACAAAAAACTTTCTTTTTAATTCAACAATATTGATAAATAAATGTTTTAAGTACCAAATTAATCACTCAAATGCGTGCCCTGTAGTGCTAAATGTGCGTTTTGCTGTAAGATAATTCTGTGGAACTGTCGTAGTTATCGTCCTCTGTAAGCAAAGTTCTGCTGAAGTCAATGTACTTACCTCATCATAAACGAAGGTGAAATGCTTTCCGTATAGATATCGTAGTTATTACGTACCTTACCGTGGTCAAGAAAGTACTATAATGTAACGTATTGTTGTGCTACGATAAAGGCTGTCTCATTGTTGCTATACCACAAAAGTTACTACTAAAACATGTTTTACTTTCCAGAATAATACAGAAAAACTGTGCAGATATAAAACAGATACACCGCAAAAGCAACAATGTAAATCGTGTCACATATTAGTAGCGTCGTGATATAATCGTGTAGCTATTTGAGAAACCAAAAGCTAAGTCATTTTTAATCTCACCGAATGAACTTCAAATAAAGAATGTGTTTTCAAGTAAACCAAAATGTTGCATTAAAATCTCATTAGCAGTACTGGTAAATGTTCTAAGAATGTAAGCCTTATAGTCGTTAGGTAATCGTGCAACTAACAAGCAAGAATGTACACACACAATAACACTGTGACGTCTGTTCACTATAACAATGCACTCGTAAATACTGTCTAAATAAGTTTTCTAAGTTCTAGACTGGATAGTTAACTTCAAAATATTGTTGCATGTTAACAGATTCTTAGTGTGACAAAGTATACTAGTGACGTGATGTGAACAGCTTTATGGCAAAGACTAAGTTAAAAAGCAGATTATCTTTCAATAAATGGTTTTACATGTGAAGTGTTGTGTAAACCTTTACTCTTCCTAGTACGAAGAGTTTCAACTTCAACGCAATTATAATGTGCTATACGTCAGATTCTGTAAGGTCCATTGTAAACTAGAAAGAATTTGTGACTCAAGTGTTTCTTCTTATGTGACAATGAATGAGCTTTAATGAGAACTTTCTGACCAATATATAATTTCTTTGCATTTGCTTTACCGTGTAATTTTCTCCTTTTGTCTGCAGCAGAATTTATATTTTTAATAGCCAAATCAATTATGTCTTTGTGTCGAAGTTTACGTGTATTCGGAAAAGGTACAAGCTCTCTGATTCTGTTCGGTGGTTCTTTATTCTTCAGTACAAGAACAGGTGGTAAAGCAGTGGAGTCATGAGGCATCTCATTCAGCACGTTTTGAAATAAGTGTAAATATCTGTCCCAATTCTGATGCTTTTTGTGACAATAAAGTCTGCAAAGCTTATTGATTTCTTTCATAATCCGTTCAGACGGGTTACAATGTGGTGAGTACAATGAAATAAAAACAGATTTGATTTTATGGTTACGAAGCATGCGTGACCAAACAGCAGATCTGAATTGCGGTCCGTTATCTGAAATGACTTTCCTAACGTGTCCAACTTCACGGAAGAAATTTTTAACAAAGGCGTTGGACACAGACCGTCCAGTGGCTTTACGTAACGGAGTGAAATAAACAAATTTTGAAGTAAGTTCAACAGCGACTAGAACGTACGAAAATCCATTAGGTATTCTGACAATCGGTCCCAGGAGATCAACAGCAGCAAATTCTTTTAATTTAGAAGGAATGATAGGAAACAATGGAACACGATGCGAGACAGTAGATGGTTTCGCCTTTTGACAAAGTTTACAAATAGACAAGACTCTTCGAATTCTCTTTTCCATATTGTTAAAATAACAAGTCGTTCAAAGAATATGATAACATTTTCGTGGACCAAAATGTGCACAGCTGAAATGAATGTACCAAATGAGCTTATTAACGAAATCGTCTGGAATGCAAAGTACCCATAGCTTGTCATCAACAGTGCAGCGTTTGAACAATATGTTGTTTCTAACCAGATAATAATGCCGAATCTGTGTGTGTGTCTTTTCATGCCATTTACTTTTGATGTATTTCCAAATCGGATCTTTATCTTGTTCATGAGCAATGTCCTTCAAAGATGTGGTGATGAAGTTTTCAAAGGCGACTTTTCTGAATGTAAAGAATATTGAAATTTTTCTCGAGGTTGCTTTCTGTGTTACTTTTCTCAAGCCCAGCCGGTGCACGTGGCTGCCTGCGGTGCGAGTCATTGTCTGTTACCTCTTTGTTGGCGCGCGTCGTTATTGGGATTTGGAGACCTAACTTATACAAATTCACCTTGTCGAGAGGGCCCTGCTCTGTTTGAATCCCGCCAGTTATGCTGCAATTCAGGTCTGTCGTTACGATCATATCGTGTGTCGTCATGTCGGTAGATTCCATAGTTTCTTTCTTGTCGGTCACGTGGTGGAGAATTTCTCCCTGAATCGTAACTGCGCGCTGGACCGTTGCGTCTTAAGTTATTCCGTCTCCCTTGATAATAATTATTTTGGTTTCCATATTGTCTGTTTCTCTGATTGTCTCTGTGATAGTCATTACCGCGGAGATGTGATCTTTCCCTGTAATAATTACTACTCTGCCAACGGTTGTCATACGGGTGGTGTCTGTTTTGGTCACGATTTACGTTGTACGACTAGCCTTGTCGTGTATTATTTCTGTCATCGCGGAATTGTGACAGGTGTGACCTGTAATTGTTGTGCTCCTGTTTTCGCGTTCCGCGATTGTCAGTGTCAATTTCCAGTTCTTGTAACAGTCCCTGAAAAGCTTCAATGTCGTCTTTGCATCGTCCTGCTAAAATAATCTGTCGTAAATGTTCAGGTAATTTGATTAAGCAAATGCGGATGAGTTCTGAGGGGCTGTATGGGTTTGAAAGATACTGATTCTTATGTAACATGTCTTCAAAATATTTGACAAGACTGGAAAATTCAGATTGTTCGAAATGTTTCATCATTATGATGCTATGTTTTACTCGGTCTTGTGTAGCTTGAGACAAATATGCTGAGAGGAAGGCATGATAAAATTCTCCTTCACTATGACAATCGTGAATGACCGATCGCATTCTTACAGCTGGTTCATTCTCCAAGTAGCCACATATAAATTCTAATCTGTGCTCTAATGACCAGTTGGGAGGAAAACAATGAGAGAATTGATGGAGCCACGCTTGTGGATGAATGTCGTTGCCAGAATTCTTAAATGTTTTGAATTTACGTGCAGTAATGAACAGCTTATAGTCAAAATCATCGTGTCGGCGGGTAGCATATCGTTCATTGTTACGTCGTGTCGGCAGTTCCATCTCAAAATTCGGTGCACCTTGCCAATTTCTTTCACAATTTCCGAAATGCCCTGTGTTATTATTTTGTGGCTTTTCCGTATTTCTAAGTCCCTCTTCCCGTGTTGGAGCGCGAGTGTCCTCTGAAATACGTAATTCTTGTATTACCTGTGTCAGCTGATCTTGCACTTCCCGGATTTCTCTTTGGTGTTGTGTATTAATTTGATTCTGATTTTGTTTGAATTTCCTAATTTGTTCGCACTCTTCTGTATCATTCAGATCATCATCTACCTTTGTAGATAAGTTAGTGAACTGATCTGAAAGTTCGGCTACTTTCTCCGATAGTGAACACATTTCCTCAGTGTGTTTTTCTGAACCAAGTTTCAGAGTGTCCATTTGTGTTGAAATCGAATCTACTGTGACCTTTAAGTTTTCCTGAGTTCTTGCAAGTTGCGTAACCGAATCGGTGGATGCAACTGAGTCCATTTTAGCTTGCAAGGTGTCGTGATTTTCACGAACAATAGTTTGCAGTTCTTTTATGGCTGCTTCATGATTCTGTAATGCATTTTCATGCCGCGAAAAAATAGGTTGAAAATGCTCACAAATTTGTGTTTTTACGTCATTGCAGATTTTTTGGCATCTCGATTCAATGTTATGTAACTCAGTAGTTAAATCGTCACGTGTTTGTTCAAGTGTGCTGTCTAACTTCCGAAGATTTTGTTCCATTGTGTCTAACTGTTGCTGTGTTTGTCTCTGGTGTTGTTCCATTGTGTCTAACTGTTGCTGTGTTTGTCTCTGGTGTTGTTCCATTGTGTCCAACTTTTGAAGATTTTGTTCCATTGTGTCTAACTTTTGAAGATTTTGTTCCATTGTGTCTAACTTTTGAAGATTTTGTCCCATTTGTTTCTGATTTTGCTCAAGCGTTGTGTCTAACTTTTGTAGCCTTTGTCCCATTTGTTGCATTAACTGTAATAACAGTGCACTGGTGTCTGAAACATGTTCCTCAGTGCTTTTGGCAGTGCATTTGAACCGGCAATATTCGCATTTTGAAAAGCAGAAAATGTGTCTTGATTTATTTGAGAAAACGGTGAGGACGCAAAATCTGAATCTACAGTATTTGCAAGATTGTGTCCTGTCATTTCGGAATCCTGAGGCGAGCTGTTGCCGACCGATCGATCGATAATGCTTCCCTGTTCACTAATTGTTTCACTCCCTACACCATTATTTGCAGCCCGCTCCATTTCCCTATGCGCTATTACCAAATTACTACTTTGAACGTTAGTGAATTCATTACATGGTGACGCTAACACACTGATTTCGTCTTCACTGTCATTTCTCAGTTTACTTTGGAGCCTAGTGTTACGTTTTTCACACGCCATTATTGTCACAATTTTTCACACGACAACACAGAAAAACACAATTTGAAGAACAAAAATAAGAGAACACATTAACATAGCACTGAAAATAATATCTAGTTAATTGCAAGCGCAGCTGCGAAATACTTCGTGCAAGACTACATGCATGCCACAACTATTTTACTGTACAACAATGAAGGACTGCAACTACAAAGGAAATTCTCTCTATGATTACGCGCTAGCAATAAACAAAGGCTACACTAATTACACAAACTACAAGGAAAAAATCAGAAGATTCCAGTGAGGTATCCTTGGCTAAGGGTCGACATATGAAACGTCCCCTTAGAAAAATTATACAAGACTGGTCTATGTGAAACGTCCTCTTTGAACAATTATACACGAATGTGCTTAAACTGACACACAATATCTTTAGCGCAACGCAATCTGACTTCCAAAAATACCTGCGAAGGAATGGCCCTGACTAACATTAACCTATACGTTTCACAAATCACTTACCTCACAAAAATCTTCGTTACTCGAACTACTGCAATACAGCGAGCGCCACTACTGCCAGCTAAATAAAAGATTCAAACTACTGAAGGCACTAACTACTGATAGGCATAGTTAGCAAATGAAAGATTTTAATACAGAACAAACAATGTATTTACCTTAATAGTCATAATATATATATATATATATATATACATATATATATATATATATATATATCAGTTCGTGACACCAATTCTTACAAATTTCAAAACTCCGCCATCTCTCTCCCCACGGCCACCACTGCTGGCGGGTCACCTCCAACTGCGCAACGCTACGCGCTGTTAGCATCCAGCTTCCGCTGCCCAACACTACAATGGCGAGTATTACAACAATGCCAACCAGCCACAGACTGCACACGGCACAGCCAGTGATTTTCATACAGAGCGCTACGTGGCGGCGGCGTTACCAATAAAAAAAACCTAAACAGCCTACTTACAGGACGTCAGATAAATCGCCCCATTTCGGCATTACGACAACTACTGCACGTTTTGCAGGTCTCCTCTTCACTACTAGTGCTGCCACCTTCCGTCTGTGTGTGCTTATTGCACATTGACGTCACATAAAAGTGATTGGACTGTGTATTTCCAGAAGACACTGTGGACAATGATACACGGATTCTGGTTGTTTATTTTACCTTCTTATTTTTTCCACTTGGTTTCTAGACGGACTGAAGATTTTTGCACCCAAAATTGACGCGAGCACTTCAATTGCAGTTCGCTCCAGCATGACGCCATCATGTTTGTGGCAGGGTGTAGCCTGGTTCCAACATTCAGCCCACAAATGCTTACACAAGAGCCAATGGTCAAACACAAATGGTAGGAGAATTAACCTGAGTGTTCTATCTGCATTCTTGGAAATGTTGTGAATGTGATGGAAAACTGGATGTGTGTGATGTCCTTAGGTTAGTTAGGTTTAAGTAGTTATAAGTTCTAGGGGACTGATGACCTCAGCAGTTAAGTCCCATAGTGCTCAGAGCCATTTGAAGCATTTGCAAGTTCTTCTATGAAATACTTCGTATCTCAAAACAAATATTTGCAACCAAGCAGGCAATTATTTCTTTTATATTTTTATTGAACACTGATTATACCTAAAACAATCAGATGAAACAAATTTTGGTTAAAGAAAATAATAAAAATTCATTTGCAAAAGACGTGTAATAGGTATTCTTAAATACAAGGTAACCAACTTTGAAGTAGCAGCTGACGAGGAATAGCTGCAAATATCGATAGTGTAAACCTACCTGTACCCAGATAGCCCCAGGAGCCATAATGCTGACTTTCTCCAGCTGGTAGGGGAATTATTATTTGTATTGTGTTTAAAGAAATTTTTAATAGATGGAGGACAATCCTTAACTGTCGTTTAGTTCGTGGATGGCGATTTTAATCACAACACGCGTAGCAGGTAGCAAACAGTCGCAGCTAATGAGCTGCTAAATGCAATGTAATGGCGAAATGTTCATGTTACACTGTCGGTAGGTTTTCGGAAAGTAAGTCCTCGTGGAAACAGGTACGGCATAATATGTAAAACCGATAAGGCCATAACAGCTGTTGTAATATCTGCCTGGAGCTCACATAAAAACTTTGTAGCGTGTTTCAGTTACCACTTCCCTCTCTCACCGAAAGCAATTCCGTTGTAACAACCGCTAGGTTACCTTGGCCGATTAGGGCCAAGTTATATCAGCCAAGATGAGTAATAGGAAGTGCTTTCCAGACCGTGCGATACGCCAAACATGAATGGAATATGCTCTGGAAATTAACAGCCGATCATCTTATAAATTAAATTTGTCGGATTCCTTTCTAGTTCTGCATTTTCTCCGCTCCTCTTTCTTCCACTTTTCATTGCAACGTAGTGTAAGATCGCACTGCGGCTTTTTCAACAGGGGTATCCAAACACACAGAAAACATGCCGAAGTTATGTGACGGCGACCTCACAATCAGTAGGATTAATAACAGGAAATATCACTTTATTCAAGTTTTGTAAATATTTCTCCTCTTTCAGGTCGTTTTTCAGTGGTGATAGTAGAAAGGTATTTTTTTAACGGATTGGTCTATGCTGAGGTTAAATATTCATTTCCACAAAAGGTGTTGTGCGCTTATGCAGGGTAATTATTTCCACTATGAACAAACTCTAGGGATTGATCTATGAGAGGATACGGAACAAAAACGATATAACGAACTTATGTTCGGGAAAGCAATGTTTCCATGTTAGAGACCATTTATTCAATCATAATTTGTCTCAGATACTGAGGTCTAATATGCGCTAGTTGCAGTGTGCATGGTTACCCCCTAGAGGGTGGTGCTGTTCCTCTTACGTCATGCGCTAGCTCTCTCTCCCGCCATACTAATTGGTAATGTGCCCGATTCACTTCTCTTGCTGACTCACCTTATAATGGATGTGACACAGCATTGTGCGCAATGCTTCCGTATTCGAATCGAGAGCTTCCCGACGTGGTGTTTGCTTACGGAAAGGCAAATGGCAACGGGCGGAGGGTAGCAAGGTTGTATCAGGACACCTATCCTCTGCGACAACAACCACAGCAGTCAATGTTTGCAACAGTGGTTCGCCGTCTGTCTGAGTCAGAGTCGTTTCATGAAGCAGGAAATCATGACGGACGTACCCGAAATGTTCGGACACCAGCCTTGGAGGAAAATGTGATTAACGCTGTGGAGACGACCGGGCAGTTCGCCCGCCAGTACAGGGGAAGCCAGACCGTTGTTACTATCCTTATCACTTACAGCGTATACAGGGCTTACTAGCGACAGACTTTCCACATCGGGAGCAGTTTTGTCATTGGTTTCTTCACCAGGCAGCCACGCTCCCGGGATTTGTGTCATCCAACCTATTCACAGATGAGACCATCTTTACGCGCATTGGTATCTTCAACTTTCTTAACAGTCGTCTGTGAGATAGTATGCAGAACCCTCATGGTATGGTGACAGTAAATCATAAGCATCGGTGCAGCCGGAATGTGTGGGCCGGGATAATTGGCAACCGTATTTTGAGACCAGTCTTCCTTCCACCTTGCCTAAGAGGCCGGAACTATTGGCGTTTCTTGGGGGTTACTTTGCATCTCCTGCTAGAAGAAGTGCCATTGATGATTCGGAGGGTTACGTGGCTGCTATATGATGGTTCTCCAGCACATTTCGATGTTAACGTCCGGACGCAACTCAATCGCGTCTTTCCTGGTCGATGGATCAGACTACGGGGTCCAGTTGCATGGCTTGCTCGTTCACCGGATCTCAACCCGTGCGATTTCTGGTTATGGGTCAATCTTAAATGTATCGTGTATGCAGAGTCAATTCCAGTTGTGGAGACACTAGAGCACTAGAGCAGCGTATTCATGCTGCCTTTGACACTCTTCGGATGCAGCTTGACCCATCTAAACGTGTGAGACAGAACGGCGCGTACACGTATGTGTTGAAGCATGTGGGAACCATATTCAAAACATACTGTAACTGTGGCTGCGTGGTACTGCGTGTATTAGACCTCAGTCTCTGTAACAACGTATGACTGAATAAATGGTCTCTAGCATGGAACCCATGCATTTTAGGACATAATTTCATTAGAAGTTTTTGTTCCGTTTTCTCTCGTCGATCAACTCCTAGAGTTTGTACATGGTGGAAAGAATCACCCTCTATAATATAAATAAACCACAATTTCAATGCAGCCAGTGAGCGATAAATTAGGTTAACTCTAATTACTCAAAAAATGGTTCAAATGGCTCTAAGCAGTATGGGACTTAACATCTGAGGTCATCAGTCCCCTAGAACTTAGAACTGCTTAAACCTAACTAACACAAGGACGTCACACACATCCATGCCGGAGGCAGGATTCGAACCTGCGACCGTAGCAGCAGCGCGGTTCCGGCTTGAAGGCCTAGAACCGCTCGGCCACAGCGGCCGGATCTAATTACTCAAATGTTTCTGAAGGGTGATTTAATTGTCTGACCAACGATCCGAAAAGTTCGGTGACAATTTGGATGTAACGTAGATGGGATATTTTAGTGCATGATTAATTAAGTAAATGTTCCTTACATCATGATGTTATGAATTGCTATTTCCTCATAAGTAGTCAAGCAGCCGTTGTGATAGTGGGTTTATACAAGGACACCTCATCGAAGTAGTGTGAGACCACCTGTTTCGGTATACAGTAATGAGTGCACTCCACTGGCGGAGATCTGATGGTTCAAAATGGCTCTGAGCACTATGGGACTTAACAACTGAGGTCATCAGTCCCCTACAACTTAGAAACTACTTAAACCTAACTAACCTAAGGACATCACACAAATCCATGCCCGAGGCAGGATTCGAACCTGCGACCGTAGCGGTCGCGTGGTTCCAGACTGAAGCGCCTAGAACCGCTCGGCCACACAGGGCGGCTGAGATTTGATGCTTATATCTTAATCTACATCTATACTCGGCAAATCACCTTATAGTGTGGTGGAGGGGACTTTGTGTACCACTGCCACTTCCCCATTTTACTGTTGCACTCATATACGCTTCGTCGGAAGAACGATTGGTGACAAGCCTCCGTGTTGGCTCCAGACTCTTTATTATTACATTCATGGTCTTTCCGGAAATATACGTAGGAGGAAGCAATATATTGCTTGACTCTTCTAAGAACGAGGGCTCTCGGAACGTTAACAGTAAACCACACCACGATATAGAACGCCTCTCTTGTAGCGTCTGCAATTAGAGTTGACTGAGCATTTCCGTGACGCTTTCGTGTTTACCAACTGAACCTGCCACGAAACGCTCTTCTCTTCTTGTGATCTTATCTGTTTCCTCTAATATACCTGTCTCGTACGGATCTCAGACTGACGAGCAATATTCAAGTATTCGTCAAACGAGGGTTTTGTAAGCTACCTCCTTTGTGGGTGGAATACATTTCTTGTCGACTCTCCCAATGAATATCGGCCTGGCACCTGCCTTGCTTTCGAGTAATTTGATGCGGTCGTTCCGCTTTAAAATTTGATGCGGTCGTTCCACTTTAAATCGTTCCGTACGCCTACTCCCAGGTATTTTGTAGATGTGACTGCTTTCGGTGATTGTTCTGCAACCGTGTAATCAGGCAGTAATGGGTGTTTCTGCTTGTTTGTGCACAGTACATTACATTTTTAGAAGTTGAGGTTTAATCGTCTATCCTTGCACCAAATGTCGATTCTCTATAAGTCTTCATGCATTTTCCTACAATTTTCTAACATTACAACTCCTTTGAATACAATAGCATCATCGGCGAGAAACCCCACGAAATTCCGACGTTACCCACTAGGTCATTTATATACACTGTCCGTCCAAAAACTGCAGAGGATGATTTTTAGTCCTCGCATCTAAGCAACGTCAGCGCACTAACTACGGTGGCAGCTTGAACTAACAATTGGAAACAACGTATGTACATTCCACTAGTCAGTTCAAAGCAGGCAGTGTTAACCAGTGCTCGTTCGACTGTAGAGTGTCAACATTGTTGTATCACAAATCGCAATGGACCAACATCTCTCAGTCTAGTGTTCAAGACATTCTGAAGAATGTTTTGAAGAAGAGGAAAGTGTGTGCGAAATTTGTAATGCACACTATGACTTCCAAACAAAGACAACGATGCGGGGCAGCTTCCCGCGATTTGATTGAAATGCAAATCGCGGACAGTTCTTCTCTGGAAAAAAATCAGCACGGGTGACGAGACTTGCCGTTAACAATATAAACCTACCACAAAACGACGAAGTGTAGAAGTCCACACGAAGGATCAATGTTTTGTCTATATAACCGACATTCAAGCCAATGTAACTAATGGGCTGAACAACACCCCAAAGACGGACTTTTCTAACACTTTCACATGGTTGTATGAACGTCGTGTGCATTGTACTAAAGTGATGGGATACTAAATAGAACACATGAAGCATTAAAACCGCCACCTTAACGTTTCTCCATTTTGCTTTAATCCTTTCTCGAAGCTTTTTGGACTGACGGGGTATATTGTGAGAAGTAATGACCCTATAACACTCCCTTGGGGTATGCCCTAAGTAACATTTACGTTTGACAGTTTATCTCCGTTGAGGATGACATGCTGTTTTCTGTTTGCAAGGAACTCCTTAGGCCAGTGACACAGCTGGTCTGACGTTCCGTGCGCTTGTGGAGGAGGAGAAGATTAGTGTTTAACGTCCCATCGACAACGAGGTCATTAGAGACGGAGCACAATCTTCGATCAGGAAAGGATGTGGAAGGCAATCGACCGTACCCTTTCAAAGGAACCGTCTCGGCATTTGCCTGAAGTTATTTAGGGAAATCACCATACGCTTGTATTTTGTTCATTAGGCAGCAGTGCGGAACTGTATCAAAGGCCTTCGGGATATCAAGGGACATAGAACAACCTGGGCGTTTGTATCTACTGCTTTCTGGATATCGTGGACGAACAGATCGAACTGGATTTCATACCATCATTGCTATAAGAACTTATGTTGACTCCTAAGAAGGAGATTTTCGGTCTCCAGAAATGCCGCAATACGCGAGCATGAGACATGTTCCAAAATTCTGTAAATATCGTTTCTTTGCCGAAGTCGTCCAGCTTTACCTAAGTTCCAGACCTGAAGATATAAATATTGCGATTGTCTAGACGAATGATGATCTGTCTTCAGTGGTAAGATGGGCTAAAAACTTGGTGCTAAAACTAACTGCAAAAAATCATATGTTATCTTAGTATCTGATGAGAAATTAATAAGTTTACAATTCCGCGAACATTCCCTCGTATTCTGTTCGACGGAATTCAAATTCCATATCAGACAACAATGAAGAACTTGGTGTAACGTTTGTTGAGAATCTATACAAGGCAAAGAATACTGTTGCCCTCTCCCGGAAGACTTTCGCTTGTTTTATGCCCTCAAAAAGTATCAGATCATATTTCCACAGGATATGAAACGTAAACACGTGTAAGCACTCGTTCTACCTAGAATTCAAATACCATATCAGACAACAATGAAGAACTTGGTGTAACGTTTGGTGAGAATCTATACAAGGCAAAGAATACTGTTGCCCTATCACGGAATACTTTCGCTTTTTTATGCCCTCGAAAAGTATCAGATCATATTTCCACAGGATATGAAACGTACACACGTGCAAGCACTCGTTCTACCTAGCATCCACCATTGCGATGTAATTCAGTATGGCATGAGTTGCGAAAACACAACATGGCTACAGCTAATCATGAATGCTTGTGTACGTTAAATCCTCCAAATTCGTCTACATAAAAATGTCGGTGCTTCACACACCCAGACACGGTGGTGGCCACCAGACACATTACTTGACAATCGCAGGCTATGTCTGCTTCACAGACAGCTCAGTGCACAAGCATCCCAGTACCTGGAATTACAGATTAAATACCTTTCATGCCATCACAGTCCAAGCATTTGCCTGAAACGATTTAGGGAAATCACGGAAAACCTAAATCAGGATGGCCGGACGCGGGTTTGAACTGTCATTCTCCTAACGCGAGTCCAGTGTGCTGACCACTGCACCACCTCGCTTGGTCAAAAACAGTTCCAACCTCCTTTGCTGTAACTGCTGTCCGCCTCTGGAAAAGCTGGTCAGCACTCTGCTCACAATTCAATACCCTGCTGCTTTTAAGAAGTTGAAGCACTTCCTTCTGTCACCCTCATAACGTTTTTCCCAAAAATTAACCTCTACGTCTAGCTTTCCCTCTGTCAAATAATAGAGCCAATGCTTCTGTCTTTCCCTAGTTATTCTCCTTTTTCTTTTCCTTTCTCCTTGAGTCACACTACTTTCTTATGCCTTATATTTATTAACTGTGCTTTGTCATTTTCCTCTTTCCCACCTTCCCTCCCTTTTCCTTTATCTGTGAGACACGCTACCTTCTTTTCCCTTATATTCGTTAACTGTGCGTTGTCATTTTCCTCTCTCCCTCCCTGCACCATTCCTTTTTCTCACGCTCACTGCTGCTAGAGCTCATATTAAAAACCTACCTTATCGTAAGTTCTAATTATTGTTGTACTTTTCATGTATGAATATAAACTGTGTGAGTATTTTTTTACCTGTACTATCGTCATTTTTAATTTTTAAATTAATGTAGTGTAAGATGTTTACCGTAATATATCTAGTGTAAAATATTTAGAATGCCTGGTTAGGCCGATCGGGATTAGCCGAGCGGTCTAGGGCGCTGCAGTCATGGACTGTGCGGCTGATCCCGGCGGAGGTTCGAGTCCTCCCTCGGGCATGGGTGTGTGTGTTTGCCCTTAGGATAATTTAGGTTAAGTAGTGTGTAAGCTTAGGGACTGATGACCTTAACAGTTAAGTCCCGTAAGATTTCACACACATTTGAACATTTTTTTGCCTGGTTAGGTACAAGAGAGGGCCTGATGGTCCTAAATTGCCAAGTTAATAAATAAATAAATATTCTACAGCAGATTGATGTTATAGTTAGAAGCCTATAATTTTGTGCGTCTATTCGATGACCCATTTAGAAAACAGGAACGATCTGCGCTTTCTTCCATTCATTAGGAATACTTCGCTCCTCCACCGAACCACGGTAGACTACTGCTAGAAGAACAGCAAGTTCTTTTACATACTCTGTGTAGAAACATAATACTGTGTGGGAATTATTATCTTTTATAAGCGAGAATAGTTCTGGGACCTTTCCTGCACTTAATTAATATTACGAGAGCTATTCCTAAAGTAAGGACCACTCGATCCGATGAAGCTTTGAATAGATGGATTGAGTAGCGTCTCCACTATGCCTGTCGATCGCGTCACTTCGTTCTCTTCAGTTCCAAACACAGGAGCACGTAATTGTGTCTAGAACAATTGTGTATCCCGCCAATTATGGGTGCCCTGTGAGAAGTTTCGCCTAATTTCATGCAGTTCCACATAATGTACCTGTCATGCATTTCCTTCTTCATGACAGTTCTCAGCAGCACAGTGCAGGGACAATGACGACGCCCCTGAAGCGTTTTCACGGAAAGAGTTTGATCACCTACCATACAGCTCCTACTTGGCTACCTCTGATGTTCAGTTCTGTTCTAATGAACAGCTGGCTATTAAGACAACATGTTTGCACTGACAACGAACTGCAGACCAACGTAAAGAAGTGGCAGGAAGCACAGGCGGCTGGCTGCCTTCTCTGACGAGGGAATTTGATAGTTGGTACAACACTAAGACAAAGGTGTAAGTCGGAGTGGCGACTATGCAGAGAAGTAGCAGGATGGTGTAGCAAACTGTTGCTAATAAAACAGTTTTGATTTACACTGCCGTTTTCATGTAGAGGTCGAGAAATCAGCAACCAAGATTGTCGTAAATCGTCTCAACCTCTAGTTTAAGCCTTCCACTCGGTTCTAAACCACGGTACCACGATAGGATCTGGGAGCGATTCTGCTAAACGCTAGCTCTACTTCCATCCCACGAGCGGGGCTAGCTGTGTTCAACAAAGCGGTCAGTCAGCTATAGAAACCGAAGGTGGTATGTGACTGCCATCTTCCGTGCCGACATGACCCACGATATATACCAGGTGCACCCAGTGGCCTCAATCGCTGCCAGCAAAACGTGGACACTGTTCTTCTTTCCCGACCTGCCCGCTGTTTACCAAAGGGAAATATGAGTTTTACAGTTTTACTTTACCTATTTGAGAGTATTGTGCAAATTTTTTCTACCACTGGAGTTCGAAATGTTCAGATCCCTTGAAGATGTGAAATATATGATATCTAATTTAGTTTACGTTTTCCGTAATTATCTTGGAATCAGCAGGGAATTGATCGTCTGATCATTAAAACCAAATTAACTCAAGTGAATGGATTCGTCAGTGCCCTGAATGTAAGGGAAGCTTAGTTTTCCCTGTGTCCAGTGGACGATACCTAAAAGTTGGACATTCCTTTTTCACTACGGGCGTGAAGGCGAGTCGTATGCTGTTTCCTGTTAGAAAGCTTCTTTTGTGCTGTGTCTCGATGACTGCTCTGAGTAATAGTATTTATGATGGCTATTTTTGTCAAACTCAGATCGCTTAACAGATGGAAGACACAGGGAAAATAAAAAAAAAGTGCTAAATGTAGTTACACCTTCCAGCTACTTCTCTGTTTACTCGCCACTCCGACTTAGGACATGTGTGGGATAAGCTTCATCGGATTTTCACTGTGGTTTTAATTTCCACGAGTGGTTGGAGCTTGAAAACAAATACTCCTTATACATACCCGCAGAAATCTGCAAGGATACTGTAGAGTGATGGTGACATAAGCGAGGGAGATGGATAAATGGTGTAAATAACTTCCATAATTGAGTTCATGAATGTGGAAATTACTGTATACACAAGACACAGTACAATTCAGAAGTTTCAGGCTGTCCCTGTAGTCTCTCTTCTCATTTTTCCTCTTTCTGATATGCAAATACAATAAATAATTCACAGATCACATTCATATCGTTCGAATCTCTCTCTGATTTAATAAGAGAGTAATAGCAGTGATTGTAAGGTGAGATCATCTTCCTCTTCTCTAATTAACAATACGGGCTTACACAGAGGTAGAACTCAGTCTCTGGCGAACGGACAGAACAGTTGACGGCGACAGCGACTCGGCTGACCCCTAGGGAGCGGGCTGGTGGAGGAGCGGACAATGAACACCGCAGGCAGGCTTGACAGACTACATTTAGGTGTAGGATATAGTACTTTCGCCAGCTAAGGGGCAATGTTGGCTGTCTCGCCTCCGATTAAGACAGCATCGTAGCGTATCTTCCCAGCAGAAAAGCGGCCTACTTTTACTGGCCAGCTCTACCACGAAAACACGGCCTGTTTTTCAAGCTAAGTTGGACGTCCAGCGGAATTCGCAGAAGACGGGAGTGAAGAGGCTCATTTCTCCACCTACCTGTATTTTCCCCCGGTCTGAAATCAAATAAGACATTTCGGAACACGTCTTGTGTGTCATTTCTTACCACCAGGTGGGAAGATGACAGGAGAGGCCATAACAGTGGGATGATAAGAATTTGTCAACCACAAGGAGAAAGAAGCGTCCTGAGAATTCGTGGAAAAGCACAGAGCTATTTCAGTATTTTTCCGTGCCAAACGACTAATCATTGGCTTACTAAATGGCGTGCATTCATGATGGGCACCCAAGGCCCAGAATCCTCCGTACAGAGCAGGCCGATGGACACTAGATTGGAAGCTATGTTTTCAGCAATTCATGGTGGGAGCAAAACAACAATTACTACTGACAAAATCTAGGAAAAGTCTTGTCATTAGCGGACAAAGAATTTAGTGCAAAACCAAATTCAGAGTAAATGGTGTGAGTGCAATGTCTTCACTTGTTGGTCAGAGTTATTTTTAAACAGTACTCTGTGGTCTTCCCTGGACATTTGCATACTGCTGTAGACTCCAGCTCCGACTTCACATGCAGAGAGTGCAGATTGTCGTGCACTTTGAGATGGAGAGAGGCGAAGGCAACGTCTGTAACTAGATTGGTAGAAGCTGGAATTCAAATGAGCTCCATCTACACTTTTGCAGTCAACTCATCTGCTCACAATTATGGTAAGATAAAGTAAGATTGAGTATAATTTTAGTTGCTTTTTGTTCAGTTTTGCCACTCAGTAGCAAAGAATAATCGATACTAAAATTATATATTTATATGGATTAAAATTTTATAAAAATGTTATAAAAATCATCATATTGAATTTTATAGCCATCAACCATTTCCATCGAGACCCATTCCTAATTTTATTTCCGAATATCTCTCTAACTTCTGATGCTGCTATTTTTCCTCCAAACAATGAATCACAAAATATATAGCCTGTCTTTCTCCATTTTTTAAAACTGTTTATCTGCTTTATGTCTATATTCTAAATTTTTATGATATCTGAATGGAATATCCTCTTCGTTTTTGTAGGTTTCATCTAAGGAATTCCTATCCTGATCATCTAATACTAACTTTTCATCTATTTAAGTGAATTTTCTGCAATATTAAAATCATGGTTGATACATCTCTGGTAATACCAAATTACTTAAGGTCAATTTAGTAATACTTTTCTATGTTTTTCATTTTATAAAATGTATCTGGTAGTCTTCAAGATACTAATTAAGAATAGAATTCCTTTGGGATTGTTGCTAATGAAATCATTGAAAATATTCATTTATATTTGCTTATTATTCACAATGTTTCTCTATGAATTACTGTTAATTGAGTGATTAAATTTCTAACATCATTTATCCAAATATATTCTGCTGCTCTTTCTGCATATTTTTTAATTTAACTCATTTCTTTATACATTTTCTGAGGCATCTATATTTTCACTCATTTTTACAAAATTGTGAAAGCAGAGGAGTCATTTACAATAAAAGAAATGGTTAATGTCAAATTATTTTAATTGAACTTATAGTTTTTCAGAATATATTACTGTTGACTCAAATGATATATTTACATAATTTGGTAAATGAACAGACTCAAATTTTGAATTTATATCATCCTTAGTAATATGTTTTTTGCCAAAAAACTTTGTTAGCTTATCTGTTTCTTCATATACTCTTTCACCAGGAATTACTTTATCTCCATCAAGTTTTACTGGTAAATTACCAATATATTTAAACATACCAACCGGTTTTATTCCAAAAACTTTATTTGCACTATTGTTAGCTTATTTCAAAATTCTTCCACTTATAATTATTTTTAATATCTTTTAATTTTTTATATTCTTATTCCCTTCTTTGTATTTACTCAGAATGTCATGTATTTCTGATATGCTTAACGTTAATCAGTTAGTGTAATATCAATAAATTCTTTGAAATATTTATGGTGATTATAAGGAACCAATTGGTTTTCAACTTCTCTATTTTTTTAAATATCCTTCAGTACATCATCACCTAAACCTTAGATTCCTTCTTTTACTTTTTCTACTCCATTAACAGCAGAATGAAATTCCTTTTCATATTTTTCATTTCTGTTCTTATTTGTTTCTTCTGATTTTTAATTCTTCTTTTAATTCTTCCCTTGTCTCCCTCTTTTGTATAGATTTTCTAATAATTTGTCAGTCATATTCTGCAAACATTTAATAAGTATAAAAATATTAATATATTATATTTAGTGTTTATGTTTCTACATTATTAAGAAATCGTTAATCTTATTTCTATATTTTCCTTCATCAGTTTTTCTTGCCATATCTAATGTAAAAACTAAAATATATTATTATTCCTACATTTACTACACATTTCTTAACACTATCAAATGTAGATCCCTCAAACATAGTTGCGGTAAATATGTTTAAATCTGTGTCATCTTATCTGAATATAATTAAAACTTGTGATTCTATCTAATTCTTTTGGTACTGTTGAACAAGCCTGTGCCACAAAAACAATCTATTTTTCATTCCTTTCTCTAGTAAAATATTTTTTACAACACCTTTATTTTTAAGAATAAAATTACTAGCTAAAACAAAAAATTTTTCTTCACATTCATGTAATTTTATAACATCATCATTATTTTCCATAAAAGTAACAATATTTTAATCACATTCTTACACATTTTCATAGATTTTTCATATTTGGTTGACATAAACTTTTAGAATAAATATATAAATGATTGATTTTGTCTCAGTTCAACCACACTGGGGCGAAAACATTATTATTGATCACAAATGTTTTTTCTTCACAACCATGTGGTCCAATTATAGAACACTGATTTGTATTTGGTAAAAGCCTACTATGCTTAATCTCTGACTACTTTTCTGGACTTCTTATTTTTAGAGTTCAGTGTCTCAGTTAGTAAATACCAATTACTTTTATAAATGAAACGATTGGTTTCAAGTAAAGAGTCATTCATCAGTTAACGAAAAAAAGATTAACTGTGCCCCTAATGTAACAGTAATTGGTTTTTACAAAACTTCTTTAATTCAAAATATTACTTTCAAAATAAATCAATTATATTGAATTGTAGAAATCCCTGTTGTTCAGTATGGCTGGAGGAACTTAAAAAATGCTATCATTCTAATAAACCTAATGTATGTGTTAAAGTAAATAATATTTATACAGATTTGCTATTGAGAGCGAAGTTATGCTATGTATTAATTTAAAATATGGTATTGAAGAAGTTTTAGGATTAAAATTTAAAATTATTGAAGCTGAGAAGAAAGTTGTTGCTAATAATATTCAAAAACTTATACCATTGTACATAATTAATGTTAATTTTAATTTGACTGATAGAAAGTGTCAAAATGGTGAAGTTTTTCTTTAGGAAATTTTTATTGCTTCTTTTATGCCTCATTTTTAATTTAGTGCTTGTATTATGTATGAATCAAACTGTTCAAAATTTATTCCAGTTCATGATAGAAACTTTCAATATTCCAAAAAACCATAACTGATGAAAACGATAATTTGGTTGTTTTTAATGGTTCTACTACAACATCTGTTTAAGAAATGAATTAATAATTTTAAGAACCTAATTAATAAATTTTAATCCATTTAAATGAAGATGATTGTGAATTATCCATTTTATTCTTTTCTTGTTAATCCAAAAAGAAAAATAATTTAATTATTCTTAATAAAGATGCTGAAGCTAACATAAATATCTGCAACTGATCGGTTTATATACATTTGTAGAATTACTGGAGCTGATTATCGAACATAGAATGAAAAATATGACAAAAAATTTATTTGATTTTATAACTAAAAAGAAAGGGGATAATATTTTATCTAAAGTAGAATGCTCTTTCAATTCTTCATCAGTTTCATTAAATTTAACTTTGCCTCTTTCTGATCAAATTAGTATGTAAGGATATATACTTAATAATGGTATAATAAAAAGTGGGAGAAATTAAGTTCTTAATCTTTTAGAAATATTTAGAGGTTTATTTAAATATTGTAAAAAAGTAATGTGGGAAGGAGGTTTTACTATTTATTTCACTTTGAGTTTGAGTTCAAATGATGATATTTTTTGATAGACTGATTTAAATAATTCTGAAGTTGGAATAAAAGATGCTTTACCAAAACAAGAAGAAACTGTAGTTGAAAATATGGACATTCGAGTTCCTGTTGTTAGATAAGAATCAGAGTATGAACCTGAATTAGACCAAGAAAGACTTAAGAATCCTAAAAACCAATATTTCTCTATGAGTTAGAAACTACAGAAGTCGCTGGATTGAGTATTAGAGAAAATGTAGAGTTGAATATAACAAGTCATTACAATTCAGCAAAACGTGATTTGTCTTACATTATTTTTGTTGTTTTTCAAGGAAATCGTAAAAATAATTAATTAGTTGATCCTTCATTATTTGATAGTGGTAAGTTACAGAATATTTGTTTGAAAATTTGGGAAAGGAAGTTTTGTCTGAATAAATATAGAATTTAGGTCTAGCAAATAACTTTCTGGAATCTTATGGTTCATTTCGAAATTTTAAACGATTAACACAATTAAAAGGAGTTACTGACATCAGTCCACATAATTTTATTACAAGTTATCCAACTGGTGTTATAAGTATGTCCCACAGAAAGAAATAATGTGGCAACACCAAAAACTGCTATTAAATAATGCACTACTTTTAATGATAAAATTCCTAATAATACATTAGCTTATACAATTTCGGCTGGAAAAAGAAATTCAACTTATGAAACTTGACACAGGATATTATCAGTGTATTTTTAATTTTTTTCTTTTTTTAAGATTATCTACTTTCATAAATTTATCAAAAAATTAAGTTATCAAAAACTGAATATTTTAATCCATCATATTTGTTCTCTCTTCAACTGTATAAATTTGTTTAGATTTTTGTTGTAGGATTTCCAAAATATATTAGCAGAAAATATAACTCTTTTTCAATTGTTTAGTTTATCATTTTAAAAAATTTCTTCACTATTTTCATTTTTAGAATAAGTAAATTGTTTCCAAATATTTGTCTAGTTATTAAAGCAATTATTTTATCTTTTCTGAATTTATGATATCCTCTGAAATTATTTCTTTTACAACGATCACAAGTCGAGAAAGTGTGCATTGTCTCAATGTGGTCTGCATCAAAAACATCAAAATTTGTTAGGTTTTCCAAAAACAGAAAATCGAGTTTATCTTTTTTATAAATTTTCTGTTTAAATTAAAGGGCTATAATAATTTTTTTTACAAAGTATTACTGGTTGTGAATATCTGAATAGAAGGTCTGAAGAGAACATTTGTATGAGCATAATAATGAGTTAAAATTACTTTGCCAGTGAGATATAATAAATTAATTAATGGAAATGATTTCAATTATTTTGAAGAAGGAAACGTTTAACAAAGATCTGAAGAAATGAAAAATAAAGGTAATGAGCTCCAATTATATGATCTGGAATTCGCACAGTGAGTTCCTTTGAAATACAATACTGAGTTTCTAAAATAATTTTTTTCCTTAAAATATTTATAGTAAAAATAGTGAAAATGCCTGCAATTATGACAATTGTTATATAAATTCACGTAAATTTCCCTGAATTTCTAGTGATGTTACTGACTTTTTCGACCATTTTAGATATTCAGTTAAAATTTACGATTTTTCTGCTTACATGCATTGTATTTCCTGTCACTCATGTCTTTTGCTCTTTATTTTTATTGTTTTTTTTACTGTAATAGGAAGTGACATACATGCATTTTTTATGATACATAAATAAAATTTTCAGTTAAAATTGCGACTTTGCTGATTGTTCTATTATTTTCTTTCATGGTATTTGGCTGAAATTTACAATTTTTCGGAAAACAAACATGTTACTTAAATATTTATTTAAATTTTGTTGATTTTGGTAAAAGTGGGGTGGCATCCCTATAATCACTATACCATTTCTCAATGCAATATGCAGTTTATCAGAGATCATTATGTTTTGCTATATGAAATTACACACATTACCAACAAGTACTTGTAGGGTACTGCGATGAATACACTAAACAATTTGGGAGCCTATTACAATATCTAGAGTTTGCCATGTGGCAGAGTAGCTCAGGAGAGAGAAGAGGTGAACAGCAAAGTCAGTTCGGTGGGCCACAGTAACATGTTAACGAAAGCTGAAACGAGACAGTAGAAACAACAGGCTTGGATCATCCGGAACTTGTCGATTTCAGCTGTATTCATCAAATGAAGCAATCTGGAATCATAACAGGGACAACAACATGAATAGATTTCGGCAGAACTGGAAAGAGACAGGGAGAAATAGGTCACAGATGGAAATTGTGAAAATGAGACTGCCTAATCAGAGATACAATTAGAATGTATTTATTGTAATGACTGATAGAAGGCATGGGAATGGTAGTAGCAGAACCTATGAACCACACCAGAAGCAGCTACAGGAATTTTAGGTGAGATGAGGATACAATAGAAACAGTTTCAGAATAGGAAGACGACGTTGTTGTGCTTGATAATGAACAACAAGGAGAAAGTTGGAAGGCTCGTGCTGATAAGGACTACTTATAGTGAAATTTGTATGCCGAGCAAACTGGAACAGAAAATGATACTGAAATGATGGCAGAAGGATCTGTCGATCACATTGAGGCCTGTGAAAGAATATAACTGAAAGGGAGGACATAGCGGAAACTGTTGGATGTAACATATGACATTGTGATGCATTAATCGTGTCCCATTATCACAATTACTGTTGGGGACATACTACTGAAAAGGAATTTTGATAGTTCCAGTCAGATTTCTGCCATTTCGGACGAAGCCTTTAAAAAGGTGATAGGGAACAATCAGTGGTCGGTATTATCACTAAAAGGGACAAAAATTAAGGGAGCAGTAGTTGGAAAGTGCATGAACGTGAGCCAACAAACTTCAAAAGTTTTAACTCCAGAGAGAAAAGAAATTACCATAAATCCCTTCGCTCATTTACCCAAGGAAATAAATATAGAAGATGAAATGTAAAGAAATGTAAGACTAAGCTAAGTAATTAACAAATGCGTTATTTGCAGTTTACATGAAATAAGCGCAAGTGTATACGTAAGGTAGGTTTCTCTGACGTTTCTTTTTCCTTGGTATTATTTTTTTCCCCCAACAGTTGAAGAAATCTGTGGCATTGCGTCAATCTCACCCCTAAACAGTTTGACTCTACTTAATGGACTATAGGTGGTCTAGTTGGCAACTGTAATTTTATGTTGACTGTCGTAGTCATTACGATAACTTTGTGTGGTCCATCATATTGTGTTAAAACGTTTTTGTTTTGTCCTATGGGGCATCCAGATTAGATGGTAATATCCACTTACTTCTCTAAAGCACGGTTTACACTTGGCCAAACTTTCCTCAATGTCTTCCAAAAATTATTCACTGATTCATCCTGTGGACCTAGTTTAGGTTGAATTGCATCGAAAGGTGATGGCATTTTTCGCACACGTATTGCCTCTTACAACGAGAGGCCAGTTCTTTTGTGAACGTTTTAATTATATGCACTGATTACAACACTTAAATGTACCGGTATATCCCAATCTGAAGACTCTGCGTTTATATAATGGCTTAAAATTCCGGATAAAATACGGTGAAATCGTTCTGTCTGTTCATCGGTTTGAGGATGTGATGGCCTGATACGTAAAGTTTACAGTAAGCAACATAACTGTTTCATTAGTTCACATACAAAGTTAGTTCCCTGGTTCGTAATAATGGTTTCTGGCACACGAGGTTTCAGTAACCTGTGCTATTGTTCTCGTCGTCTGATCCTGGATGACTATTAAAACTAAATATCATGAAAAACAATGTAATATGGTAAGGAAATATTTATTACCGGCTTTTGTCCTATTAAATGATCCTGAAACATTCAGGTCTAGCATAGAAAATGGTTTGTCAACTGGAGGTAATCTCTGTAACTGAATTTTCTGATGACACCAATCTGATCTTTGTGCACACAGGATGCAGTTCCTCACATATTGTTCTACATCACTGTGACGTATTTCCCACCAAAATCTTACAGCTACACATCTATCAGTTGTTCTTTTCTCTTCATGACTGATAGGACACTGTCATTTATTTGATGTAATACTTCCATTCTCAGCGCTGCAGGAACGACAATGAAGTCCGCACTTTGTAAATCTCTATAGCAAGCCTTATTGCGTTTCAAACTGAGGTTGCATTCAAAACAAGTGACACTCACTGTCAGCTGATTGTGCCTTTTCGAATCTGCCCAAATTCCACCGATTACGTGTAAAACTTCTGTCTTACTGCTTTGGGTATTAGCATTCGCATGTTCGACTCCTGGCTCATGAACTACTTTATAGATAAACCCACTTTACTTTAACAACCATCTCGTTAACTGACCTGACCGTAATACCCATTTTAAAAATATGTGATCTGTAATCACTCTGAATTTTCGACCGTACAAATAGCAACGAAAATAAGAGAGCTGCACAAGTAACTGCTAATATTGTTTTTCAGTAGTTGAATAATTAGTTTTAGCCTTATTCAGTTGCCTGGAAGCACACGCCAGGAACATTCTGACTTAAAATACAATTCAAAGTATTGTTGGAGGTATCACATAAATCTTTGAATTCCTTTTCAAAGCCAGGGAATATTAACACAGGATCCGTTATTAATGTCTTCTTGAGCATCTCAAATGCTTCTTGACACTGTGTTGTCCATTGAAAACTAACACCTTTTCGTAGTAGCTTAGTTAACAACCGTGGAATTTTAGCGAATTCCTTCACAAACTTACGATAATAATTGCATCCTGGGTCGCTACTGACTGAGCCAGGGTGTGAATCGGACATTCACCAAAGCTGCTTTCCCCCTTGAAAATGTCCTCCGCAGATGGGGACGAAACGTCGGGTTTCGAAGTGAAATCCCTTAGACCACGGCATAATAGCCAGGAATATTTTATTACCTGTAATCAAGAAATTGAATGTTATTATTATGAATGACATCTATCCCAATGATCAACGCTTGATGAGTGGTGAAGTATATAAATGGAGCTAGCATGAGTCTATGATGAAGGGCTTGGTTCATAATGATTGCATGTGTCGTCCTTATTCTGCTATATTCACTTTACAGGCTGTTAACTTCTGTGTCAGTTCCTTGCCATGTGCTCTTGTGAAAGAGACAAAATTTCTTGCAACATGTCTTATGAGATAATTAATAAGCTTGTCTTGCTTCCTTTGGTTTTCTGTCACAGTCTCCTTTCTGCTGAATGTATCCTCGCACAACAGATTGTATCATAATATGTCGACAGCCTGAACCACTTGCGACGTACTGGCTCATTTCCCACTCCCGCCTCTGTCTCTGGTATGACTTGAGTTGGGCGGTGGCAATGTGAATGAGTTTTAATATATTTTTTTAAATTTCTACCGCTTAGTGTTCTGTGCCATAACACCACATTACTACATGTGAATAACAAGGAATGAGTGCGTCACCTAATCAAACAGATAGCTATAATATTCTTTGATTTATTGTCCTATATGTCTAAGCAGAAAATAATTTTTTGTGTCATAACATTTGTAAATCTTAGTTTTGTGACTACGAAGGCTTTCCCGGCGTAAGAATTGATAATATTCTTCTCGGGTATGCAGCCGGGTCAGAACATCTTCATGAAACAATATTTCCGCGGTCCAACTGGCCGCCATCTTCAGGTGAGTGTGGTGCTGCACGATCTCGCCGGAACTGACTTCCCAGCGCAAGCGGCGGCCCCTATATAGGCCGCAGAAGACCCACAATGCGTGCGCGAGAAGGTGCCGTAACTGCCCTCTAGCGCAGTAGACATACCCCGCCGCCAGTGATGGAAACAGGCGAAATCGAGATATCGCTGTCGAAAATTAAAAAATAAAAATAAAGAAAAAATAAATAAAAAATAAAAAATTTTATTCCGACGATAGAACCACTGACCGTTGTTTTTTAATGTCAGATAACACTGGGTCCCAAGTCTTACTTAAAAGAAAACCCTTGTCTCTATTAATAAGATTGTCAGATAACCGAATCTCTATGGATTCTTTTAAAATACAGTCCCAATAGCGAGATGCAGGGGCAACCATTTGTGTCTCGTCATATAGTATTCTGTGTCCCTCGGTGAGACAGTGTTCCGCCACTGCAGACTTCTCAGGTTGAAGCAGCCTTGTGTGCCGCTGATGCCCAACACATCGCTCCTGAATGGTCCGGATGTCTGACCAATATAAGCCTTTCCACAGTGGCAAGGGATCTTGTAAACACCGGGCTTCCTCAAACCCAAGTCATCCTTAACAGAGCCAAGGCGCGCTCTAATCTTGGCTGGCGGACGAAAAATACTTTTGATGTGATATCTTTTCAGAATCCTTCCTATCTTCGAGGAAATGCTCCCAGCAAAAGGCAGAAAAGCTACCGATTTGCAATTATCTTCTGGTGGTTCAGGCGAAGGTCCAAACTGGAAAGCACGACGGATCTGTTTATCTGTATAGCCATTCTGCTTGAACACAATCTTAAGATGGTCCAATTCTTGTGTCAAGCTTTCTCCATCTGAAATGGCATAAGCCCTTCTCGCCAACGTCCGTAGGACCCCCGTACGCTGGAACGATGGATGACAGCTAGAAGCATGTAAGTTACGGTTCGTGTGCGTAGGCTTTCGATAAACGCTGTGTCCCAGTGTCCCATCATCCTTTCTGTACACCAGAACATCCAGAAACGGAAGCTTTCCATCACTTTCCACCTCCATGGTAAATTTAATGCTAGGATGCAGGGAATTGAAATGATCTAGGAGGCGGTCCAGAGCTTCTCTCCCATGAGGCCACACCATAAGCGTATCGTCAACGTACCTCCAAAAACAGGTAGGTTTTAAGGACGCTGTCTACAGCGCCATGCCCTCAAAATCTTCCATAAAAAGATTGGCGACTATTGGGGACAAAGGGCTCCCCATAGCCACTCCGTCAGTCTGTTCAAATATTTGTCATTGAATAAAAAGTACGTCGACGTTAACACGTGGCGACAAAGCCTGGTTGTTTCCTCGTCCAGTTTCTCACCAATTAATTGCAAGGATTCTTCCAGAGGAACCCGGGTAAAAAGTGACACGACATCAAAGCTCACAAGCAAATCCCAGTGACTAAGAGACAAGGACTTCAATCTCTGAATAAACACCATAGAATTGGAAATGTGATGTTCGCATTTACCGACGTGAGGGCCAAGAACAGATGCTAAATACTTGGCTAGATTGTAGGTGGGAGCACCCAAATTACTCACGATCGGACGGAGCGGGACCCCTTTCTTATGGATCTTGGGTAGACTGTATAATCTCGGTGGCACGGCAGCACCAGGACGAAGTTTTTTTTATTTATTTTTATTTTTTAATTTTCGACAGCGATATCTCGATTTCGCCTGTTTCCATCACTGGCGGCGGGGTATGTCTACTGCGCTAGAGGGCAGTTACGGCACCTTCTCGCGCACGCGTTGTGGGTCTTCTGCGGCCTATATAGGGGCCGCCGCTTGCGCTGGGAAGTCAGTTCCGGCGAGATCGTGCACCAGCACTCTTACCTGAAGATGGCGGCCAGTTGGACCGCGGAAATATTGTGTCATGAAGACGTTATGATCCGGCTGCATACCCGAGAAGAATATTATCAAGTCTTAGTTATGTTTACAGAATGGTGTACACCAGAAGTTAAACACCACTGAACTGATACCAGCCAACCATCAACATCACCCGAAAACACCAAGGAAGACATCATCTTATAATCAAGGAGATACGTTTTACGAAGAAGTGGAAAAAATAAAAGAAACATCAAGAAGAATGTGGCCAATTCACCAGTACTGGATGCAGTATGGTGACGGTGATAGTCACAGTAAAAATGAGATTTTTCGTAATGAGGTGCCTGTACAGGAAATACAGTAATTGACTGCACGGATGGAAAAAGGGATAATGCATGACGTAACTACCCGTTAACCACTAATAAACCCATCTAACAAGTGTGGGTGTGAAAGTGAATTATGACTCCAAATGGTGATTTAAGGAGAAACATCTTTGTAAATAATTATAAGACTGAAAATTATCAACTATTAAATAGAGTTTGCAATTAAATGTAGAGTTAACCTGAAATTGAAGTGACAGCTTAACCAAAGTAAAGGGTGCACTTATTGCGTACTGAATAAAGCAGTTTCTTGCTATGTAAGTCGTGTACTTAATATAAAATTAGGGTAAGTTAGTAGTTCGTGATTTTTGAGAACTATGCAGAGTTGATCAAAGGGTAGCAGTGGACAGAGAAACAGATGGATCCCAGAATGTGGCAGCTGTGGAGTCTCCAACCACGCAGCTGTCAGCAAGCTAGGCCTGAGAGAATGATGAAACTAATGACGAGGGACAGAGTAGTATCGAGCAGTTCATTTGCACTGTCGCTTTCACTCCAGCACAAGGAGTGGAGCTGTCTCAGTCAGCCAGTCTGCAGCAACATATTTTGACAGACAACAGAGTCGCTGCCTAGCTACACAAGTCATTGCCAAAACAAAAAACAATTGGTGCTCTGCCTGCTACGTCGATCGGTGGATGCACTTAACTGGAATCAAAGATACGGAAGCTCTCAGGCAATTGTTCTCGAACCACAGAAGATGAATATTTATTTACAACTCTGTTCGCATCAACGAGTTCTGCACTGCATGATTAGAACTATAGCGTTTCCCTTCTCAAAACAATTACGTTGGCCAGATTGACAAATAAGCAGTACTGTGTACTGGGCCACAAACATATCTCAAGATTCTAATTTTTCTCTTCACTAGAAATTCCTCTGCCATCACTCTGTAACGTTATGCATGTGTAGGCGAGTTATTCAGCTGCCTAAAACTAGTAAGATATAAGGTAAATTCCTTGTGTGACTGTGCACTAGCCGGTGGGCCAGGGCATGGTGTGGCTGGCCTAGCCAAAGCAAACATTAATGGTGAGTCCAGGTATGAAGGCGAGGAGCATGGGGCTGGAAATGGGTAAATTCCAGAATAGGGAATTTGGATGGCGATTGTTTAAATAGCCAAGAGTGCAGATGCACCGTGAATGGCAGAGTTTAAGGCAGTCTGAAATTTGGTTACTTACAGCTCTGATAAATACATTAATAAATCACAGTTACATAGCAAAGCAAATCCTAATACACTTGCAATCTCAGAAAACTGAGGCACATCAATGACAGAATAATATTTTCAATATCTTAAAAAAACTACAAAACTTAATATTTTACAATGACTGAATATTTTCACAATGAATTCTATAATTAAAAATTCTTAAACTCTTCATGCGATTTAAACAAACGGCATCTCAGATGATGGCATTGCACCATAGTTATCATCCCTGAAAGCTACTCACCTGTATCTATTTTATTTTTTGATTTACTAAACATGTATGCCAGTATCATTACGTATATATTTGTCAGACTATCATATCCTCCGCAAGAAGACAGCTTCTGAATGCAGCATGAATACCCCATATCCTGTCATATTTGTGTAGTTATTTAAGGAATATGTTACTATTTTTGTCTATATCTTTATTTAAATGTGATCACATTTGTTATTAAAAGGCCAATGTAATTTAAAAGTGGTCAGCTGCTTGTGTTAACTGACACCTCTATTGAAAATGGAGGCAAAAGATGCTTCAATGAAATAGACATAAGTAATTGTTTAAACAATATTTAACAACATTTTGTTATCAATTAACATGAGCAAACATGAGCAAGAATGGCGCATTATTTGTTTATGAACAAACTACTATTTATATTTACTGGAAATGGTCTGAGTATGGCAGTGTGTTTATAATATTTGTTTTATTTGAATATTGTTATAATGTATTAGTTTAGCATGGAAAATCCGTAAAACATAAGAACGATTTAGTTTTGCTGTGGATGCCCTTTAGCAAATGGAGAAGTAGGCAATGACAGAACTCCACTGAAGTCAAGTGGAGACAGACTTTTTTTGAATGGTGCACTCAAGGTAGCGGTTCTGGACACTTTTACATTAGATCTGTAAGAAGGCAGACTTGTCTGAGGGAACGTGTTATATTCAGTCGTGTGGGTGCTAGATTCTGGGCAGTGAACCGCCAATAGAAAACGTTATCTTTTGAAGAGACTTTAACTTTTGCTATGTCTGTATGTGCTCCAGTGTAGAACTTTAACTTTTCCACTTCCACTATGGAAACGAGACTAGACAGAGTATCTCTCGTGTTTTTATGGATAGATTGTTGTACTGAACTTGGAGTTATTTTGAGCCACTGAGTATTTCGTGTACAGTGTTCATGAAATGTACTTAGTTTCTCACGTGGCTTGGATGACTATTTAGCTTGAGGATTCTGCTATCATTCTCACAACGCACTTACGCAAATTTATTGCATTTTAATAAGGTTATCATTCTGTCTGTTTTTAATGGAAATTGTAAGAGGACTTTCCTTTCATTTGAGATTGCTTTCTTGTATAGACATTATTCAACAGAATTCTCTTGTGTCGTCTACATCAGTTTCAGACGTTATAGAAAAACTTTTTTTTATTAAGTATTCATTTTTCTTTTATTTTGATATTTTGATTATTGCATTAATTCGCAATTCTAGCCAATGACTAGACTATTTGACCGCAGGATCATAGCTTCAGATATTATTTGCTGTGAGTTAAATATGGTTCAAATGGCTCTGAGCACTATGGGACTTAACTTCCGAGGTCATCAGTCCCCTAGAACTTAGAACTACTTAAACCTAACTAACCTAAGGATGTTTCCAGAATGAGATTTTCACTCTGCAGCGGAGTGTGCGCTGATACGAAACTTCCTGGAAGATTAAAACTGTGTGCCCGAACGAGACTCGAACTCGGGACCTTTGCCTTTCGCGGGCAAGTAAAGCTGTGAGGACTGGGCGTGAGTCGTGCCTCGGTGGCTCAGATGGTAGAGCACTTGCCCGCGAAAGGCAAAGGTCCCGAGTTCGAGTCTCGGTCTTGCACACAGTTTTAATCAGCCAGGAAGTTTCTTAACCTAAGGATATCACACACGTCCATGCCCGAGGCAGGATTCGAACCTGCGACCGTAGCGGTCGCGCGGTTCCAGACTGTAGCGCCTAGAACCGCTCGGCCGGAGCTGCGAGTTAACTGCAGAGCATGAAAACAGGTAAAGATGCAACTCGTGGACGAATGATGTTGATAAGTACTCTTGAAGTAATCAGAAATGCCACAATACAGCGCCTCGTATGGCACTGTCTCTCCACAAAGCCACTATCCTTTCTGCTCAACAAGCGACCAACTTTTCTCACTGTTATCAACTCAGCTGAGAAACATCCCTCGAGATGCCAAATATTTTTGAGGCCTGACAAAAATGCACAGCCGATACGACGCAATTACTACTCTCTCTGGAAAACTCAACGAGATGCAGAAACAGTGTGAACATGTCAAGCAGAAGAAATTTTTCTCCTGACAGTTAGTCGACATTAACCATTTCGCCTCATCAGTGTACTTCGAAAATTAACTCTTTCATACTACTACTCCCACAAAAAAGTAGGCCAACTCTATGAAACAGCATGAGAACGAGTTTACTTACCGCTACACATACAGCTAATCTTCATATACAAACAGCCACTTTTCCAAGAACTGAACATCATCTTGTGTTTCGTGAACATTTGCGTGCCAGTGTTCATGCACATTATCATTTTGTTTGCCGAACTTGAACAATGACACCGTCTCAAACGAAGCTACGCTTTTTCTTATTTAACCTGTCTGTACAAGTGTATCATTGTTTTGTATATTTGTTTGTAATTCTATCTACAAGTGTCAAATACTTTTCTTGGATCGTTTGGACATAATATTTTGTTAAGTTGTCTTTGTATTTATTTTATTGTCCCAACCACTTTTGTCATACATATACAAGCTATCGTATTGAAAACACACAGTGATTTTGTCCTATTTCATCTGTTTCCTTTCAGTGTATTTTGTAATGTATTTATGTTATTGTACCACACATATTTTGTCAGAGTTCTGTAAACAGTCCACTTGCAAGAACTCAGTAATTGTATCGTATTTCACTTATTTGTTTCAGTAATTTCTTATATGACCTAAGATGTGTATCTTGTATGCTTAAAACCATCGTCTAATATTAACATTGACACAACAAGTATTACATGTACTGATATGAAATATAATTTCATGACTTTTGTATGTAGATTATACAATTTCTCTGTATCCACAGTAAAGGGATGAAACTATAAGGAATCCTGACCTTCAGGCACAGTATACTGAGGCATTCCATCGTACTAGTAGCTATGTTTTTCGTACACATTACTGTCATAACACTTCTTTTCCCTCTACAGTGAATTTTTCATGTCACTAATGCATATTAGACTATTGGCCATTAAAATTGCTACACCAAGAAGAAATGCAGATGATAAACTGGTATTCATTGGAAAAATATACTATACTAGAAATAACATGTGGTTACATTTTCACGCAAATTGGGTGCATAGATCCTGAGAAATCAGTACCCAGAACAACCACCTCAGGCCGTAATAACGGCCTTGATACGCCTGGGCATTGAATCAAACAGAGCTTGGATGCCATGTACAGGTACAGCTGCCCATGCAGCTTCAACACGATACCACAGTTCATAAAGAGTAGTGACTGGCGTATTGTGACGAGCCAGTTGCTCGGCCACCATTGACCAAACGTTTTCAGTTGGTGACAGATCTGGAGAATGTGCTGGCCAGGGCAGCAGTCGAACATTTTCTGTATCCAGAAAGGCCCGTACAGAACCTGCAACATGCGGTCGTGCATTATCCTGCTGAAATGTAGGGTTTCGCAGGGATCGAATGAAGGGTAGAGCCACGGGTCGTAACACATCTGAAATGTAACGTCAACTGTTCAAAGTGCCGTCAATGCGAACAAGAGGTGACCGAGACCGAGACGTGTAATCAATGGCATCCCATACCATCACGCCGGGTGATACGCCAATATGGCGGCGACGAATACACGCTTCCAATGTGCGTTCACCCCGATGTCCCCAAACTCGGATGCGGCCATCATGATGCTGTAAACAAAACCTGGATTCTTCCGAAAAAATGATGTTCTATGGACAAACTGACGAAGTGCAGGAACAGATTCGTTACTCGAAATGGAGGAAAAACGGTTCTATGAACATGTGTCCAGGAATGGACAAATGGATGGTGTGCGTGCAACACCAACAAATCGTCCTGGAACACTGTACAGAGATGCTTTGCATCCACATCATAACACACGTTCGTAGTGGCCTCCATTGGGTGCAGTGCACACGTTCACACGTCGCATCATGGATTGCTGCCACACTTTGGCACGTTCCAGTCTCTCTCATGAATAGTGTCACAGGCATCGTGAAAACGTTGTTGAAAGGTCTGGAGATGAGGAACTGGTTCAGCAAACTCAGCGGTTTTCAGATGCCACCAGAGGTAAAAATCAAGGGGGTTTAACTCCGGTGATCTAGCTCGACGTGCTACAGGGTCTCCGCCCTCTATCCAACGTCTGGGGAAGATGTTGAGGTGTCAGCGAAGTCTGATGCAGAAGGGGGGGGGGGGGTGCTCCATCATTCAGAAACCACATAACGTGTCATACTGCCAAAGGTATATTCTCAGGCAGCCTATGCAGTTCGTTCCACAGAAAATCCAGATACGTTCCTCCGTCGAGGCGTTGTGGGATAATAACCAGTCCAAGTATGCGGTCGCCAAGAATCCCTGCCCTCACATTGATGCTGAAGTGATGCTGGTAAGACGCCTCAAACATTCCCGGGGATTTTCTGTAGCCCACAGATGACCGTTATTCAGTTTGATGATGCCAGTTCTGGTAAAGGCTGCTTCGCCGGTAAAGATGGTTCAAATGGCTCTGAGCACTGTGGTACTCAACTGCTGTGGTCATTAGTCCCCTAGAACTTAGAACTACTTAAACCTAACTAACCTAAGGACATCACACACATCCATGCCCAAGGCAGGATTCGAACCTACGACCGTAGCAGTCGCACGTTTCCGGACTGCGCGCCTACAACAGCGAGACCACGGCGTCCGCCGGTAAAGAGAAATGATGACTGAAGTCCCATAATTGAGATGGTCTGGTGCAAAAACCATCGACAGAATCCTTCCCGTAGAGGGAAATCCGCTGCTGATAATCCTTGCACTCACTGCAGGTGCTAGGGATAGTAGCAGTTGTCATACAGGTTACACATTATCGTACTTCTGCTTACACCATGCTGGTGCTCCACTTGCCTGGAGATTGTACTAGGGTTATTCTCAATACCCTCTAGAACCTGGCCCTCCAAATGTGGTGTACGCACAGTGCGCCGCCTCCCTGCACGTTCGTTTGTCTGGAAGTACGCATGGTCACACAAACGTCCAAAAAGGGTTTGAAATGTTGTGTGATGTGGTGATGTGGTTGGTGTCTGTGAGGGCACTTGGTTTAGTATAGCCGTGGTGCCTCTCGAGCGTTTCCATCTGCTTGGCCGTACCCAAACACCATCTCGGCTTTTCTCGACATGAATACTGGACCATTCTGCTGCTTACAGTACTCTGCGTCAATCACGCAACTTGCAACACACAAGAAACACACGACAGTGGTCATAGATCAGAGGGACTTTCATTCGTCAGTGCCATCTACCGTGGCGACGATGCGTTTCCGGACGCGTGTTCATAGGATCTTTTTCCTCAATTTCCAGTCAGGAAACTGTACCTGCAGTTTGTCGGGTATATTAATGTTCACCCTGTATAATACATAAACTTGGAGAATGTCGGTGTAATTTGCTGGTCCCGACATCAGACTGTTTCTCTTGTTACGGAGTTTGTCGAATTCATGTATTCTGTTGACCATATCCTCGCTGTAGAGATGCCTGATGTGCTGCTTGAGACTTTCCCGACATAATAGCTTGTTCAGTGGTTCAGGAGCGTGACGTCGAACATTGTTATGAAAGCTACAAAATATTTTTAAAAGACAGTTGTTCATCATCTTCAGGTGCTTACTGGCATGATGCTACACTGGCTCTCTAATACTTGCGTTGGTTCAGCGCAGGTGCCAATGGGTGGGGCTATTACATCATCCATCCGAGCCTTTGCCTCACCATGGACAGAAATGGAGGCCTCCGGTTTTTAGATGTCTTGGTCCGAAGAAAATAAGATGGTTCCTTGAGTCACAGTATGTTCCAAATGGTTCAAATGGCTCTGAGCACTATGGGACTTAACATCTGAGGACATTAGTCCCCTAGACTTTGAACTACTTAAACCTAACTAACCTAAGGACATCACACACATCCATGCCTGAGGCAGGATTCGATCCTGCGACCGTAGCAGCAGCGCTGTACCGGACTAAAGCGCCTAGAACCGCTCGGGCACAACGGCCGGCCAGTGTGTTCCGTAAACCAACTCAACCTACTAGCTACGAGCTGCCTGGTGTATAACGGGCTCTCGTTCATAAGGCTAGAGTTACCTCAGAGCCGGGGAGCTTATCAAGAAAGCTTAGTCGCCTTCGTCCTGTGTTAGTACAAAAGGGGTACTCTGATAAGCAGATTTGAAATGCATTTCAACCCGGACGCACTAAACTTCAAGAAAAGCCGGAAGAAACGGAAAACTTCATGAGGATGATTTTTCTGCCCTTATATCAGTGGTGAGTCTTTTAAGGTTATCTGTCTGTTCAAGAAATATAAAGTGTGTCTTCCACCACCTAGCGCGAGTGCAAAGGTCGATGGGTTCTGTTAAAGACAACCACGTCTAAGAGGACCGAGATCTATAAAATTATGTGCCACTCTGGGGAGTCACACATTGGCCAAACGTGTCACACTGCGCTGAACATAAAAGTCACATCAGATTAGGTCAGCTAGAAAAGTCTACTGCTGCTGAATACAGGACATAGCATGCACTATGAAGAGAAAAAGGTCTTTTCTTTCGCTTTCACGTATGGGACTCCAGTATTAAAGAAGCAGTCGAAATACCTATCAGTAACGACCTGCTTAATACAGACACGGCATTTCAACTTAGCAAGGCATGGGAACCAGCGCTGACGGAACTAAAGCGTCGTCGGACACAGACGAACGAATCCATCGAGTCAACACAGACTGGGAATCAGAATCCCGACACTTAAAACTGGGCGCCAACACACTGCCCGCGATCGCGCGCGCTGAGTCACGATTTGCGGCCGCGCTTTTCCCACTTCACACATGCGAAACCGTGGCCCGTTTCTTCGGCAGGGGCCACTGGATGTCTTCGCGCTGTATAATTCGTCTACGATGATGTTGTAGCCCCACCTCTTGGCGCCTGCGCTTTTCTAGCGAGCCAGGGCGTACATTGGCGAACCACTCCAGCAGCGCTTCAGTCAAGAACCTGAAGATGCCGAGCAGCTGTCTCGTTGAAATACTGTGCAACATTCGGAACAATGTCCAATGCGACGCCCGTGAATCACTGAAGCAAATGTAATGTTTTGTGTTGGTCTGTGCACAAACAATAAGTTGTGATAAAATTGGTATTTATCTGGACCCTGTATTTAATGCTGTAGTCATTACATCCCCTTCTTGAAATTAAACAGCATAATAATTGTGGACATATCCTTACTTGAAATTCAGTTCTACGTTCACCTTGTTGTTAAAACTTTAAGTCCGTTGCGTATCTTCATTAAGCATTTGGATTTCAGTGAGCGATGTGCCTCTTAGTAGGTTCCGCTGATGCAGATCTAAAAGTATTTAAGTATTTCGCACAGCCTTAAAACTGGTGTCGCAGAAGTGTATGTTTCATCACGGCTATCAAGTGGTTAACACACAAGCACGTATGAAATCCAGAAGTGTGTCATTCATGAGGATGACTTACATATCATGATGTTTAATTTGGAAACTACGCTGAAAGTCTTTGCTATTAATATTGTCACGAGCGAGGAATTTCACCACCAGAGCAACTCAATGAGGAGGAAGTAGGGCCAACCGAGAAAATCACGGTTGAAGTGGCAGTACCTGGTCACTGCGACCTCTGTTTGTGAACAATATTCCTTCGAAAGTTTCTGAAGATTCATAACACCGTATACCCATTCACTGTACTCACACCAGGTTGCCACCGACACCAAGCTCGTGTCATTGTTCGTGTAATACACTCCTGGAAATTGAAATAAGAACACCGTGAATTCATTGTCCCAGGAAGGGGAAACTTTATTGACACATTCCTGGGGTCAGATACATCACATGATCACACTGACAGCACCACAGGCACATAGTCACAGGCAACAGAGCATGCACAATGTCGGCACTAGTACAGTGTATATCCACCTTTCGCAGCAATGCAGGCTGCTATTCTCCCATGGAGACGATCGTAGAGATGCTGGATGTAGTCCTGTGGAACGGCTTGCCATGCCATTTCCACCTGGCGCCTCAGTTGGACCAGCGTTCGTGCTGGACGTGCAGACCGCGTGAGACGACGCTTCATCCAGTCCCAAACATGCTCAATGGGGGACAGATCCGGAGATCTTGCTGGCCAGGGTAGTTGACTTACACCTTCTACAGCACGTTGGGTGGCATGGGATACATGTGGACGTGCATTGTCCTGTTGGAACAGCAAGTTCCCTTGCCGGTCTAGGAATGGTAGAACGATGGGTTCGATGACGGTTTGGATGTACCGTGCACTATTCAGTGTCCCCTCGACGATCACCAGAGGTGTACGGCCAGTGTAGGAGATCGCTCCCCACACCATGATGCCGGGTGTTGGCCCTATGTGCCTCGGTCGTATGCAGTCCTGATTGTGGCGCTCACCTGCACGGCGCCAAACACACATACGACCATCATTGGCACCAAGGCAGAAGCGACTCTCATCGCTGAAGACGACACGTCTCCATTCGTCCCTCCATTCACCCCTGTCGCGACACCACTGGAGGCGGGCTGCACGATGTTGGGGCGTGAGCGGAAGACAGCCTAACGGTGTGCGGGACCGTAGCCCAGCTTCATGGAGACGGTTGCGAATGGTCCTCGCCGATACCCCAGGAGCAACAGTGTCCCTAACTTGCTGGGAAGTGGCGGTGCGGTCCCCTACGGCACTGCGTAGGATCCTACGGTCTTGGCATGCATCCGTTCGTCGCTGCGGTCCGGTCCCAGGTCGACGGGCACGTGCACCTTCCGCCGACCACTGGCGACAACATCGATGTACTGTGGAGACCTCACGCCCCACGTGTTGAGCAGTTCAGCGGTACGTCCACCCGGCCTCCCGCATGCCCACTATACGCCCTCGCTCAAAGTCCGTCAACTGCACATACGGTTCACGTCCACGCTGTCGCGGCATGCTACCAGTGTTAAAGACTGCGATGGAGCTCCGTATGCCACGGCAAACTGGCTGACACTGACGGCGGCGGTGCACAAATGCTGCGCAGCTAGCGCCATTCGACGGCCAACACCGCGGTTCCTGTTGTGTCCACTGTGCCGTGCGTGTGATCATTGCTTGTACAGCCCTCTCGCAGTGTCTGGAGCAAGTATGGTGGGTCTGACACACCGGTGTCAATGTGTTCTTTTTTCCATTTCCAGGAGTGTACACTAATGGGAAAAAGCGCAACACAAGAAATGATTAATATAGAGTATTGAAATTTCTGAATACATTTGTGTAGGTAATATATTTAAGTGATTAACATTGCAAGATCACGCGTTAATGTAAGCAAGAGATAAGCCGCTGGGTCCGCAGATCGTGGTCGTGCGGTAGCGTTCTCGCTTCCCGCGTCCGGGTTCCCGGGTTCGATTCCCGGCGGGGTCAGGGATTTTCTCTTCCTCGTGATGACTGGGTGTTGTGTGATGTCCTTAGGTTAGTTAGGTTTAAGTAGTTCTAAGTTGTAGGGGACTGATGACCATAGATGTTAAGTCCCATAGTGCTCAGAGCCATTTGAACCATTTGAGATAAGCCACTGCAAATGTGAAACGCTGCTACAATAATAACCGGTGTAACCGCCAGATTGTTGAATACAAACATGAAAACGTGCAATCGTTGTGTTGTACAGGTGTTGTGGGTCGGAGTTCCATGCCTGTTGCACTTGGTCGATTGATACAGGGACTGTTAACACTGTTTATGGATGTCGATGTAGTTGTCATCCGCTGATATCCCATTTGTACACGATTGGAAACTAATCTGGTGATTGAGCAGGCCAAGGCTACATTGCGATACTCTGTAGAGCATACTGGGTTACAACAGCGTATATGTGCGAGCGTTATCATGTTGAAACACACTGTTCGTGAATGACAGCACAACAGATTGAATCACCAGACTGACGTACAGTTCTGCAGTCAGGGTGCAAGGCGTAACCACGAGAGTTCTCCTGTTGTCATACGAAATAGCACACCAGACCACAACTCCGTGTGTAGGTCCAGTGTATCTACTACGCAGACCGTTTGATTCCAGGTCCTTAATTGGCCTCCTTAGAAACAACACACGGCTGTCACAGGCAACGAGACATAACTAACTTTCGTCAAAAAACACAGCGGACTTCCACCCTGCCCTCCAATAAGCTCTCACTTGACAACTCTGAAGTCTCAAAGGCCGGTAGTTTGGGATCAGTGGAATGCAAGCTAGTGGACGTCCGGTTCACAGCTGTGCTTGAAGTAACCAATTTGTAACAGTTCGTTGTGTCACTGTGATTCTAAATACTGCTCAGATTGCTGCTGCAGAAGCAGTATGATGCGCCAGAGCCGTAAGGAGAACACTGTTGTCTTCCTTCCCTCTTGCTAGCGCTACGTCCCCTTCCGGAGCTCCGTCTTCTTGGGACCGTGCATTCTTCTGACCACCGTTGCCAGAAAATGTGTACAGTTGCTACATTCCTGCCATGTCTTGTTGCATTACGGCAGAAGGAACACCCAGCTTCTCGTATCCCAGTTATACGATCTAGTTCAAACTCAGTGAGGTGTTGATGATGGCATCTTTGGCTACTAGCGCCACTCTTAGGCGACTAGCGTGAAATTTAAACAGACATCATCTTTCCTACCAAATTTCGTTTGTGCCGCATAACTGCTTCATGGTGTTACAATTTTTTTCCGTCAGTGTAGTAGTGATAGTCACTTTCCCTGCAAATGTACTTAAAGTACTCAACAACGTTTTACAGCATCGATGTACCAGGGAATGGACTTGGACTTATTGTTAGAGTTAAGGGGAGCGGGGAGTCAGAGTATGGTTCACTATTTTGAAGCTGGCCGGAGTGGCCGAGCGGTGCTAGGCGCTACAGTCTGTAACTGTGCGACCGCTACGGTCGCAGGTTCGAATCCTGCCTCGGGCATGGATGTGTGTGATGTCCTTAGGTTAGTTAAGTTTAAGTAGTTCTAAATTCTAGGGGACTGATGACATCAGCAGTTAAGTCCCATAGTGCTCAGAACCACTATTTTGAATTCTGATTCGACCTGGATACTATAATCAGAGCAGCGTAGAAGATCTCGAATGGAGCAAAGTTTTACAAATAATCGTAGGTCATACGTGCACTGTAGTGAGCTACAGCTATAAGACGATAGACAATCAGCGACAAATGTGCAGAACTGTTTACATTTAAACTGAGTGGATCCAACCTGTACTGATATAATGGGCAGTTTCTAATTAAATTAAATGAAGGTAATATTTTTTGCTGAACAGTCAAAGCTATGCAAACTTTAAATTCTTATCCATGGCTGTTTACATTAGACGTGAATTTTATGTAACGTTTACTGAATAAAGATCGACTAAGAAGCCACCTACCCTTAAAGTACCGTAATGAAATTAAGTATTAAGATAATAAAACGTATTGCAGAAACAGCACTGAAATAATGTAACGGTACTGACAGTTGCGATGTTATTAATAGTGAAAACTAAAGGCCACATGTTTTAATTTCTACTAATGCACAAATAAGGTGAATGAACTTTTATTCTAACAAGTTTAGTTGATCAGTACGTGTCAACTATGAGAGTAGTGAAAAAGGAAAGCAGAAATTTAAATTTTGAACATTCTTTTCTTCTCATATTACATTTTTTTAATAGCGAATGCTAGAAATTACTGCCTCAAACATCGCTACAAAGTTGACATCGTCGAAGAAATGACTGGCGCACCCTCTCGAAAATTACTACACGCACCAAAACACTCTCGGTTAGCCGACATACTTCGGCGCCTATCGCTAACTGGTTGTCGTTTTATGGCTACAGCTCTACAACGGTGCATTTCTGTCCTATGGATACTTGGAAAATTCGGTTCGATTCGACGTACTCTACCCTCCATTGTCAGTATTACCAACACACTGTACACGCCAAACACCAGATTCAATAGCTGATACACCCAATCACTCAGCAGGCACACATACAGTGATATGTCAGTACTAGTGCATAATCGTAATTTACCTTCTTTTGGCTAGCACTTAAAATTTAATTTTTCTGCAATGGCTATGCTTATGGAAATGCAGCTCACATTTCACTGAGTTTCTGCTCTATTGCACTTCATGAGCTGTAAGGTCATCCGAGTGGTTATTAATATAGAGCATTTGAGATACAGTACGTGATCAAAAGTATCCGGACACCCCCAAAACATACGTTTTCCATATTAGGTGCTCTATGCTACCACCTACTACCAGGTACTCCATGTCAGCGACCTCAGTAGTCATTAGACATCGTGAGAGAGCAGAAAGGGCCACTCCGCGGAACTCACGGACTTCGAACGTGGTCAGGTGACTGGGTGTCACTTGTGTCATACGTATGTACGCGAGATTTACACATTCCCAAACATCCCGATGTGACCGTGAAGTGGAAACGTGAAGGGACACGTACAGCACAAAAGTTTACAGGCCAACCTCGTCTGTTGACTGGCAGAGATCGCCGACAGTTGAAGAAAGTCGTAATGTGTAATAGGCAGATATCTGTCCAGACCATCACACAGGAATTAGAGATTGCATCAGGATCCACTGCAAGTACTATGACAGTTAGGCGAGAGGTGAGAAAACTTGGATTTCATGGTCGAGCGGCCGCTCGTAAGCCACACATCACAGCGGTAAACGACCAACGACGCCTCGCTTGGTGTAAGGAGCGTAAACGTTGGACGATTGAACAGTGGAAAAACGTTGTGTGGAATGACGAATCACGGTGCACAATGTGGCAATCCGATGGTAGGATGTGTCGAATGCTCGGTGAATGTTATCTGCCAGCGTGTGTACTGCAACAGTAAAATTCGGAGGCGGTGAAGTTATGGCGTGGCCTTATTTTTCACAGAGCGCGCTTGCACCCCTTGTTGTTTTGCGTGGCAGTATCACAGCACAGGCCTACATTGATGTTTTAAGCACCTTCTTGCTTCCCACTGTTGAAGAGCAATTCGGGGATGGCGATTGCATCTTTCAACACGATCGAGCGCCTGTTCATAATGCACGGCCTGTGGCGGAGTGGTTACACGACAGTAACATCTCTGCCATGGACTGGCCTATACAAAAACCTGACCTGAATCCCACAGAACACCTATGGGATGTTTTGGAACGCCGACTTCGTGCCAGGCCTCGCTGACCGACATCGATACCTCTCCTCAGTGCAGCACTCCATGAAGAATGGGCTGCCATTCTTCAAGAAACCTTCGAGCACCTGACTGAACGTATGCGTGCGAGAGTGGAAGCTGTCGTCAAGGCTAAAAGCGGGCCAATGCCATATTGAATTCCAGCATTACTGATGGTGGGTCATTTTCAGACAGGTGTTCGGATACGTTTGATCACATAGTATGTAGGTAGGACGCTATTTCTTTCAGCTCCAAGAAAGCGAACAAGCAGTGAAGTATCTACATGTTCCATTATTAGATAAGTAATAAAATACTGGCCAGACGTTATTCCTCTATTACGAACCAATGTGATGGAAAGTTTCGATGTTCAGAAGTGGAAGGGAGAAAATAGTCTGAAGCAATGCTCCCACATGACTGAAATTTTAGTCACATATTGTACGCAGCATATGATCACAATCACAGGATTCTGAACCTAATACTCATGGACAGCAATGACAGTATATTCTACAGCGTCCTCTGGAGACAAATCACTCACAAATTTTGCGTGGAGACGATCATGGAGGAGTCGGCTATCACCTTCAGAAATAATGTTACACGTCCCACCTCCTGTCACAAATGGACAAAACGTTTGCGGCAACGCAGACTGGAGCGAGTGCCGAACGTGTTCAGTGAGGGACAGATCTGCTGATAGGGCTCACGGCGAGAGCCGTTATATATCTTGGAAAGTGTACTGATAGAAACGAGAAATATGTGCACAGAGTACCGTTACAACAGCTGCTGCGGGTATGTTTGTTGCAAGGCTTACTGCCCTCTGTTCACAACATACACGAAGCAACTAGAGAGAGGTATGGCTGAAAATACGAGTTACATTAATTTTGATATGAATTATAAGTGGGTTGGCAGGAATACGAACACTCAAACAAAAACATGTGATTAGTAAATGTCCGTTACGTTTGTTGAATGACGTAAGTATCTGCATATGTTAACATATCGCTGTGTCAGAACAGTAACACTATAGTCAGTCTGCAAAGTGAAGGGCGAATAGCGTGGGAGGTAATCGTTCTCGGAAGAACGCTACAGCTACCGCGCAGGAATCCAAGAACCAGTTTTCCACTTAGCAGTTTAGCAGTGCAGCAAAGCATATGGCAATTTGGATGGATTATGTTCATATGCGTTTCTCGAGTTAGTGAGCGGAGCTTCCTGGCAGATTAAAACTGTGTGCCCGACCGAGACTCGAACTCGGGACCTTTGCCTTTCGCGGGCAAGGCAAAGGTCCCGAGTTCGAGTCTCGGTCGGGCACACAGTTTTAATCTGCCAGGAAGTTTCATATCAGCGCACACTCCGCTGCAGAGTGAAAATCTCATTCTGGAAACATCCCCCAGGCTGTGGCTAAGCCATGTCTCCGCAATATCCTTTCTTTCAGGAGTGCTAGTTCTGCAAGTTTCGCAGGAGAGCTTCTGTAAAGTTTGGAAGGTAGGAGACGGATACTGGCAGAAGTAAAGCTGTGAGTACCGGCCGTGAGTCGTGCTTCGGTAGTTCAGATGGTAGAGCGCTTGCCCGCAAAAGGCAAAGGTCCCGAGTTCGAGTCTCGGTCGGGCAAACAGTTTTAATCTGCCAGGAAGTTTCATATCAGCGCACACTCCGCTGCAGAGTGAAAATCTCATTCTGAATATTTTTTAATATTTTTACTTCTGCTTACGAAATTAGTTGAAGTAACCGTTCCTTTTAATCTGGAAAAGCGGTAATGAAAGGGTTAGAATGTGCACTTATTATAAGATTCACAAAAATATCTTATAAGTGGATCTGAAATCGAATTGGAGGTTTTCCTCGAAACTAGAATCGCATTCCCACGTCGCCATTTGTTACTAAGATGGCATATCATTTGAACTGTCCATCTCAACTTACGTCCGTCAGTGCTCCAAAAGAAATTTACTCCATACGAAATCTCCAAGAGTCGTGAGTACTGCAAAGTCTCCGAGGGAAGTAAGTGCTGCTCACGGACACTCCTGCTTGATACGCACGGCTTCAGAAGCGCGAGTCGATCACCTACGCTGCTTGCTTTTGACAAGCTTTCAATAGATACATTAAATTCCTGTCTCATTACGTCGTTCAGCCTTATCTGGATTTCAAGTATCTATTTCTCTCTTAAACATTTTAATTGTGATTCCTCTCATTAGCGCATTTACGCCTGCTTTCTGATTTGATAGGGCAGTATATGGCGCATACCATTGGCGTTACGTGGAGCTGTTGGAGTTGTGTCGCCCGCTGTTACTAGAAGGCGAGAGGTGTCCACCCTCCTGCGGAGACTCTCGGGACTATATACGAGGCTGGTGACCACGTTTCCCTGCCTGGCTAAGCCAGCGCATGTCACATGCCTTACTGGGCGCAAAGAAAATATACCCAACAGAATTTAAGTCCTACAGAATGTAAGTTTAATATATGCTAGCAGCTGAGGATCCGTGGAGTGGGAGAGCGTTGTGAGGTCATGGGAGTCAAGTTCTCACACCCACCCAGCCCACAACGTTTTAGTAAAAACAATCATAGTTTCACATATACCAGTTTCCTAGTTACTCTACTAACTTTCGGAGAATAAAGGAGCATACAAATGACCAGGAATTCCAGAAAGTACACAGCATAATCTTCAGTTGATTGCATGAGGGCTATCCCATATGGATTGGTTTGCGGCCTAGACAACATTCCATCCGGGAAAAGACGACGAGACATGGGGCGACCGTACCTGTTGTCAGCAACAACTCCGACGCGACTAATAACTGCACTGGTGGAACCAGCAAATGACAGGAAACTGAATTAGGCAAGACAATAAGGGAACGAGCTTCCACTAAGGAAAAATGAAAAGTTACTGAGAGACTAACCTCCCGAACGTAGGCGGAAATGACTGAAAAAGCAGTATTTCCATCATTTACATGTTGACATAGCTATACACTGCAGACCCTCCATAATCGTAGCGCAAACTGGACTGTTTCTACGAGAAAAGGATCTTCACGAGCTGAGAAAGTCAGTAAAGCGTGGCTCCACCTTCAGTCCTTATGCACGAAGTTATTGGGTTTGGCACTGCTCGAAAGTGTTGTTGGATGTAATCCGAGGAATATCGTGCCAAATTCTGTCCAACTGGTTCGTTACGTGGAGATGGCTGAAGGGCCTTCCTCACATTTCTCCAAAAATTCTCAATTGGGGGAAAGATCCAGCGACTTTTCTAGCGAAGGTAGGATTTGACAAGCACGAAGACAAGCAGTAGAAACTCTCGCCATGTGCTGGCGGGCATTATATTACTGACATGTAAGCCCAGGACGGCTTGCCACAAAGGGCAACAAAACGGAGGGTACAATACCGTCGACGGACCGCTGTACTAGAAGGGAGCCACGGATAACAACCAGAGGGTTCCTGCTGTGAAAAGAAATGTCACCTGAGACCATTACACCTGGCTGTCGGGCCGTATACTGGGCAACAATAGGGTGGATATCCCATTTCTGTCTGGGGCGTCTATAGACACGTCTGCGACTTGGAATCTGGTGGACTGGGATTGTTTTCAGTGATGAGTTCCCCTTCGAACTGAGCCCCGATAACCAGCGAAGACGTATCTGCAGACGCCCTGAACAGCAGTGGGATGCCAACCTGGCTATCGCCCGACATACGGCTCGAGAACCTGGAGTGATGGTCCTAGGTGCCATTTCTTTTCGTAGCAGATCCCTCTGATGGTCATCCGTAGTACCCTTACAGTACAGTGGTATTTCCACGATATTCTCCGCCCCGTTTTGTTGCCCTTGATGACAAGCCATCCTGGGCTTACATTACAGCAAGATAATGCTTGTCAAATTTGCGAGAGTTTGTTGTTGTTATAATACTTACAACAGCTGCATCACACATGCAGTTCTCAAATTTTTGGGAATACATCTTTCGAATTCTGTTTTTCTCTAAATTGAAATTTCTTGGAAATTATGCTAAGGCAATGTTCTACGCCCAAACAAATTGTTATAATTATTGCTTTAAATATTTTATAGTAATAAAACAATTTATTATTATTATATAAAAACGTGTAATATATTTTATTGTTATCATTATTAAAAACGTAGGAATTTGTGTAATATTAAAAGTGGGTATGGAGGCAATATATTTATATATGGGGGTGGGGAGTGTAATGGTACTTGAATTACGTAACCATTATGGTACCTCACCTGAACCTCTCGATACCAGCAATATTTTACTGTGTTTCTGTAAAGTAGTTGACATATTTCTGAGGCAACATTCAGTTTGATTTCATTAAAGTAGAGATACTTTGATGCATCGATATGTTTATGTTGCAATGATATTATTCTTATGTGTATTCTTTCTTTTGTCACTATGATCTTTGACGTACTTGTAACTCTGATTTTTGGGCGCTAAGCGATTATTTGTTGTTAGAGAGTCGGACCTTGAAAGAGTCAAGTCTTGGACGTCATGTTGGAAAGACGCATATTGTAGTCAGCTTATAAAATGTGAACTTTAACAGTGACTGTGAGGAAGATGTTTTCAAGTATGTTTTGTATTGTGAAGTGATGTTTTGTGTGTTACGTGATATTGCAATAAAAGCAATTAAAAGGAAGCGTAACTTAAATTCGGAGTGCTGATTATTTTTTTTACATCACTATTGTGCTAACTTTGAAAGGTTTAATCTTCAAGAATGGTTTGTGAAGCGCATCTACAAAACTTTTAAATATAGCAAAATAAAACCTAGGCCTCTTTGCATCCGAGCTTGGAATCATCACCACCTAGATTTTCGACGATTGAGCCATGATTTTGCAACGAGACCAGCGTGGGAAACACGGAAAGATGAGTGCCTAGTTTATTCATTATTACATGAAATGACTTTATTTACTGTGCTCTAATGACACCTGCCACATAATAACTTTGTTGTTGCCCGAAAAAGCAGTATTTAGCAGCATGAGCAACACCACAATCATTAAATTTTGACCTTTGTTGTGGTAAGGTTGTTAGAGGAGGAAGTCTAGAGACAGTAACGAACTGTGAGCAGCCCCTCCCTTCCAGAACTGGATCATGGATCTGTGTCTGATTATCTGCTGTACTGGTTACTTGCAGCGTTTCAACGGGAATTTTTCTTCTAGAGGAACTAATATTTCCACTCCTCTAGTCGGCATCACAATCACACATCACATCACTGACAACAGAAGCGTCATCGCTCTCATCACTAAACACAACTTCATAACTTTCAGTCGTCTAGCTATGTTTTTCGTTTTAGCATCGGAAAGGAAAGAAAGAAGGTTATGGTTTAACGTTCCGTCGATAACCATCATAGATGGGGATGGATTATGAAGAAATTTGGGCATGTACTTTCCAAAGGAATCACCTAGGCTTTTACATTAGGTGAAACCTCAATCTCGAGCGTCAGTTGGAGGGGAACGCGAGACCAGTGACTTACCAGTCCTCCACCTTGCTCATCACAGCTCTGAGACGGACTGGAAAATACTGATACTTTTCTCGTAGCCCACTTCCAGCAAATGGTATTGATTGTTGTATCTGACTCCCTGTATTTAGCATTAATCCTCATGGGAGGAACAGCGAGTAATCAACAATAGCTGCTTGCATAATGAGTCTGTCCGCCCCTGAAACTATGTGCTGATGTCGCCTGTAACTAGGCTAACGAACATGATCTCCTACCTCTGGAGCACCATAATCAGCACTTATAAATAGATGACAGATTGTGTTAAGGTCAGATCTATTAAAAGGGCCAGTGTAACATAAATGTAAAATCAGCGCATAGAAATAGCACTCTTGAATGTCTGTTAATGGTTTCCAAACCTTAAAGGTGTTATTTAGGGCTGAATGACGCTGTTGAGAACCCACGGGCCACTTTCACCTCACACACATGTGGGCTGTGGTAATTGGACAGTGTGTAAATGTCACCATAAAAACGACCTTGTGTGAGCCGATAATGACAGGACGAGGGCAGGTCAGCTCGAGGGCATCTAGCAGGTAGAGTTTTTTTGTTGCAAAAGCAGTCAACACTGATCAACCCTCTGTGATTCGGACGACCATGAAGTTAGCATCGGAGTTCTTCCTCCCATTTGTTACAGGGGCAGTGTAAAGTGCTTTTTTGAACACTACTCCAACCCTGCGTGAGTGTACAAGTAGCTCATTCCGCGTGCATGACAAAATGCACAAAGTCAACATACTTTCAATGAAGTTTTCACTTTATACCAGAGTGTGTCCAGAAATGATTCTTCCTTGAAAATTAAAACAGTGTACTTTACCAGAATGCAAACCTCAGTATTTGCTTACCCCGAGAGATACTTCGCCTCTGAGTCATCTGACAGAGCTTGATGAAATTGGGTTGTACCATTTTATGTAGCATGGCTCGTTTTTTATTTTAATAACTTTGAAGCAAAATAAATGATTTATAATTGTGATAACCAACATTAATTTAGTTACACTGCTAACCACGAAAACTTCAACACCATGAAGGCAAGAAGCAACAAACGTCGATTTGGTATTAAGAAAACTACTGGCTTGGCTATGCTAATGGTTAGCATTTCAGGACAACCTCATAAAGTAAGTAGGAGTAACAACATCTACATTATTTATGTATGCAGTGTGTTTGTCATTCAGAAGTCGCAAATGAATATTGGTTGACTGGGAGAAAATCATGCTATGTTTCACGTAAGAAGGAGAATTTCGACCAGCACATCACAAAATTTGACAGCAGCAGTATTGTGGCCTAACGAGACTGCATTTTACCGTTCCATGATATTGGTGCTCGTGTTAGTCGGTATCCAACGCCTGTCATTCAATGGGGCATACACAACATCATGAAGGATCTCTGTGGCTCCGTGCTACTAGCGCCTGAAAGTACACACATAGTATTCGCTCAACCGTGCGGGATCTTACAGCAATGTAAAAAAAAAAAAGGGTTGAAATGGCTGTGAGCACTATGGGACTTAACATCTGAGGTCATCAGTTCCCTAGAACTTAGAACTACTTAAACCTAACTAACCTAAGGACGTCACACACATCCATGCCCGAGGCAGGATTCGAACCTGCGAACGTAGCTGTCGCACGGTTCCAGACTGTAGTGGCTAGAACCGCTCGGCCATCCCGGCCGGCACAGCAACGTCACATCGAACGATTATAGTGGAGAAATAAACTTCAACTGTAGTACTCGTTCATACATAGTTCATTTCACTTCGACCTGTATCGCATGAACTGTGGAATTTTGTACCAGGGTTAGGTTGAGATTCATTGCCTAGACCCGAATGAATGGTGATGGTCAAGATACGCGTTAAATCGGCGATTTATTGTGAGCGGTGCTGATGACACTTCCGAACGTTTCTCGCGTATGAGATATCTGTGTCAGCAATTCGGATACATGTTGCAACCTAGAATGAAATTTTCACTCTACAGCGGAGTGTGCGCTGATATGAAACTTCTTGGAAAATTAAAACTGTGTGCCGGACCGAGACTCGAATTCGGGACCTTGCCTTTCACGGGCAAGTTCTCTACCAACTGAGCTACCCAAGCACGACTCACGCCCAGTCCTCACAGCTTTAATTCGGCCAGTACCTCGTCTCCTAACTTCCAAACTTCACAGAAGCTCTTCCCGAGTTCGAGTCTCGGTCCGGCACACAGTTTTAATTTGCCAGGAAGTTTCATGTTGCATCCTCTTTAAATTCCGCCCAGTTTTCCAGTTTCCGGGAGAGGACACGGTCCAGTCATGACGCTTCTTGAAAGAATACTCAACCGTGAGCATTATACGGAAATTTGTATACTTCCTCTCCATCTAAATCTACATCTACATACATATCCCGCAAGCCACTGTAGGGTTGTGTGGCAGAGGGTACCCTATTTCACTTCTGGTCATTTCCTTCTCTGTTCCGCTCGAGAATAGAATGAGGGAAAAACAACTGTCTGTATGCCTCCGTACTAGCCCTAATCTTCCTAATTTTATCTTCGTGGACCATATACGCCATGTATGTTGTTGGTAGTAGATTCGATCTGCAGTCAGCCTTAAATGTCAAATGATTCAAATGGCTCTGAGCACTGTGGGACTTAACATCTGAGGTCATCAGCCCCCTATAACTTAGAACTACTTAAAACTAACTAACCTAAGGACATCACACACATCCATGCCCGAGGCAGGATTCGAACCTGCGACCGTAGCAGTCGCGCGGTTCCGGACTGAAGCGCCTAGAACCTCTCGGCCACGCCTTAAATGTCAGTTCTCTAAAATTTCTCAGTAGTGCTCCTCGAAAAGCACGCAACCTTCCCTCCATTGATTCCCATTTGAGTTCCTGAAGAATCTCCGTAATACTTGCGTGTTGTTAGAGAATAACAGTAAAAAATCTAGCAGCCGACCTCTGAACTGCTTCGATTTCTTTCTTTAATCCTGTCTGGTGTGGATGTCAAACTCTCGAACAGTAGTCAACAATGGGTCAAACTAGTGTCCTATATGCGGTCTCCTTTACGGATGAAACACATTTCCCTAAAATTGTCCCAATAAATTAAAGTCGACCATTCGGCTTCCCTACTGTAGTCATTGCATGCTTATTCCATTTATTATCGCTTTACAACGTAAAACCGAGATATTTAATTGACGTGACTGTATCAAGCAGCACGCTACTAATACTGGATTCGAACACTATGGGTTGGTTTTGTCTACGTATCTGCATTAATTGACTTTTTTCTACATTTAGAGCTAGATGCCATTCATCACATCAAATATCAATTTTGTCTAAGTCATCTTGTGTCCTCCTACAGTCACTCAACGATGACACCCTACCATACAGCATCATCAGCAAACAGCCGCAGACAGCTGCTTACCCTGTTAGCCAGATCATTTACGTGTAAAAGACAACAGCGGTCCTATCACACTTCTCTGGGCACTCTTGACGATACTCTTGTCTCTGGTGAATACTCGCCGTCGAGGACAACGTACTGGGTTCTGTTACTTTGGAAGTCTTCGAGCCACTTATATATCTGAGAACATATTCCGTATGATTGTACCTTCGTTAACTGTCGGCAGTGTGGCACTGTGTCAAACGCATTATGGAAATCTAGGACTATGGAATCCACCTATTGCCTTCATCCACGGTTCAAAGGATCTAATGCGAGAAAAGGGCAAGCTGTGTTTCGAGCGAGCGATAGTTTCTCTAAGCCCGTGCTGATTTGTGGACAGAAACTTTTCCCTCTCAAGGAAATTTATTGTATTCGAACTGAGAATATATTCAAGGATTCTATAGCAAACCGATGTTAAGGATATTGGTCTGTAATTTTGCGGGTGCGCTCTTTTATCCTTCTCATTCCTGTAGTTGCTCAGGATCTAAGCACCACCGCGTGAATAGCATCCACGAGGACAGACATATTGTACGCTTGGTGGTGCAGGATCATACACCTCGTCACGTTTCATGCGTCAGGAAATGGGTTTGTTCGCAGCAAAATATGTATCCACACAGACAGTGCGACGCTGTGTGGAGCACCACGATCTGTCAGCACGGCAGCAATTGTTGTGGATTCCTTTGATATGTCAGCCGAGAGAGGCGCGCCGACAGTGGTGCACCCACGACATCACTGGTGGTAATATGTCGTATTTTGAGACTACCTCCGGTTCTGAGTACAGCTGTACAATGATCGCATCCATATGTTGAAACTCTGCAGAGAACAAACGTTACCAGACTGCGTTCGTCATCGTCATACGGGCTCATCACCACGTGTGATGGTACAGGGTGCCGCCGGATATATCACTGCCACTGGTTCACGTAGCCGGTAATTTAGACCGCAGTCGCTGCGTTTATGACCTAAAGCCGGTGGCTGTGCCCTGTCTTTAAGATCTCTCTGGTGTTATGTTCCAACATAATTACGGAAGACCACATGTTTCCCGAGTTGTCCTGACATACCTCGATACAGAAGGTGTTCGACAGTTAATCTGGCCACCTTGCTCTCCAGTCTCTCACTCAATGAAAAATGTATTCACGGCAGGGGCGTCACTATAGTCATTGGGACCCTGGCGCATGCACCTAAAGTGAGCCATTGTTTTCAAGCTGATGAAGAGCCGTGATTTGAATCGGGCTCTATGCGAAGTACACAGTACGCAATACAACCTACAAGTACACAAGGACCTTTTCATGTTTTATTTTAGTGTATTTCATACATGTGCAGCTGGACATGATAATGGGTGGATTACTGTTACTGTGGTGTGGTGTATATCTTCGTCAGGGGCTGGGCTTGAGAGGTTTAGTGAAAGAGATGTTGTTGTGTACAAGACATTTCATATTTCTGAGTATACCAACAAGGACTATGGGAAGTCTATTTATCAACGCTATGCTCCATTCTATAGCTGTGCGATGTGTCTCACTGGTCAAGACACGTTAGGGCTGCTGTGGCTCTAATCTCCCTCCGACTGTTCAGATATAGGTTTTCCACTATTGACTTAAATCACTTCAGATGGGTGCGTGGATGTTTCCTGTTTAAGGACACGCCCGATTTGCTTCCCAGTTCTTACCAAATCCGAGTTCGTGCTTTGTGTCTTTTTCCTTTGTCATCGACAGGACGTTAAACACTAATCTTCCGTCAGCTACTACCTTAAGAAAACATTTGTGAAATAAAAGCCCAAATGTGTTAATGAAAATCAGTATTTAACTTGTATTAAAACGTTATTACGTTAGGAATAAGACATTAAAAGTCAATTACTTCACAAAATACACTCCTGGAAATTGAAATAAGAACACCATGAATTCATTGTCCAAGGAAGGGGAAACTTTATTGACACATTCCTGGGGTCAGATACATCACATGATCACACTGACAGAACCACAGGCACATAGACACAGGCAACAGAGCATGCACAATGTCGGCACTAGTACAGTGTATATCCACCTTTCGCAGCAATGCAGGCTGCTATTCTCCCATGGAGACGATCGTAGAGATGCTGGATGTAGTCCTGTGGAACGGCTTGCCATGCCATTTCCACCTGGCGCCTCAGTTGGACCAGCGTTCGTGCTGGACGTGCAGACCGCGTGAGACGACGCTTCATCCAGTCCCAAACATGCTCAATGGGGGACAGATCCGGAGATCTTGCTGGCCAGGGTAGTTGACTTACACCTTCTAGAGCACGTTGGGTGGTACGGGATACATGCGGACGTGCATTGTCCTGTTGGAACAGCAAGTTCACTTGCCGGTCTAGGAATGGTAGAACGATGGGTTCGATGACGGTTTGGATGTACCGTGCACTATTCAGTGTCCCCTCGACGATCACCAGAGGTGCACGGCCAGTGTAGGAGATCACTCCCCACACCATGATGCCGGGTGTTGGCCCTGTGTGCCTCGGTCGTATGCAGTCCTGATTGTGGCGCTCACCTGCACGGCGCCAAACACGCATACGACCATCATTGGCACCAAGGCAGAAGCGACTCTCATCGCTGAAGACGACACGTCTCCATTCGTCCCTTCATTCACGCCTGTCGCGACACCACAGGAGGCGGGCTGCACGATGTTGGGGCGTGAGCGGAAGACGGCCTAACGGTGTGCGGGACCGTAGCCCAGCTTCATGGAGACTGTTGCGAATGGTCCTCGCCGATACCCCAGGAGCAACAGTGTCCCTAATTTGCTGGGAAGTGGCGGTGCGGTCCCCTACGGCACTGCGTAGGATCCTACGGTCTTGGCGTGCATCCGTGCGTCGCTGCGGTCCGGTTCTAGGTCGACGGGCACGTGCACCTTCCGCCGACCACTGGCGACAACATCGATGTACTGTGGAGACCTCACGCCCCACGTGTTGAGCAATTCGGCGGTACGTCCACCCGGCCTCCCGCATGCCCACTATACGCCCTGGCTCAAAGTCCGTCAACTGCACATACGGTTCACGTCCACGCTGTCGCGGCATGCTACCAGAGTTAAAGACTGCGATGGAGCTCCGTATGCCACGGCAAACTGGCTGACACTGACGGCGGCGGTGCACAAATGCTGCGCAGCTAGCGCCATTCGACGGCCAACACCGCGGTTCCTGGTGTGTCCGCTGTGCCGTGCGTGTGATCATTGCTTGTACAGCCCTCTCGCAGTGTCCGGAGCAAGTATGGTGGGTCTGACACACCGGTGTCAATGTGTTCTTTTTTCCATTTCCAGGAGTGTAATAACCTTACCTAACCACAACTTAGTCACCGCTAGAGAAATTATTACGAGCATCCTGTACTACCGTGTAATTCCGCCCTTGCACATGATGGCCGACTGGTCTCGGTCGGGAAGTGAGTCCACGAGGTTGTACAGGTATGTCGCAACCAGGTTAAGCCACTCACTGAGGATCTGATCATGAAGTTCAGCCAAATTAAGGGGAAGCTGGTGTCGGTGTCTTACCGCTGTTCCAACATGTCCCACCGCTTTTCTGTGGGAACCATATTAAGTGATTTTGCAAGTCAGTCGCGATAGGGTGGGAGGATGTTCAGAAAACCAGTCACATTTTCTTCCACCCCGATGAACTTTACTGCTGTCGACTTAATGAGCCTGTGTGTGCATACTCCAGATGTTCATTGCATGCATTTGCTATCGCAATGTTGTCTCGCTAATAGGTTGGGATGGATCTCAATTCACTGTCTGCAGCAATTCCTGTTTGGAAGCGATTTTGATTCACAAACCGTGAAACGCATCTCAGGTCCCTCTCAGTCAGGATATTTTTCCGACCACAATTCTGACGTGTATCGTGGCCACATGTTGCTGCGCCATCTTCAGAGGTTTAATATTACATCTGATGATGATGTTTGGTTTGTTGGGCGCTAAACTGCGCGGTCATCAGTGCCCGCAACAATTCCCAATCTATACACAGTCCCGTCTAGCCACTTTCACGAATGATGGTGGAATTATGAGGACAACATAAACACGCAGTCACCGGGTAGAGGAAATCCCCAACCCGGCCGGGAATCGGACCCGGGAGCCCGTGATCCAGAACTAGCAACGCCAGTCACTAGACCACGAGCTGCGGGCGATTCATCTTTGTGCGTCCACTGGGGTGCCAAATTTTTTGCCCGGTGAGCGTCTTATAATACAGTTAAGTAACATCCGATAGTATGTTGTAAGACAAAACAGAAACTAAAAGTTAATTTGAAAGAAGGATGAATATCCACGTTGAACTAGAAATTGCTTATGAATAGTATGTGATTTGAGGTCTAAATTTTTGTCTTACTTAACGTTTTTTCCCTCTTTTCTGTATATGTAAAACGTTCTATTATTTTAGAAATATTAGTTTAGTATTCTTTTTCATTTTCTGTTGAGAACACTGATGCACTAGATGATAGTTCATGCCCCACTGTAGCAATTTCTTTTAATAATTTTGACTTGGAATAAAAACGCTCAACTATTCCAACAGTCACAAGCATTGGAGAGGACAGGAACACATGATGTTTTTTGGTCGATACTTCAGCCTAGTGACTGATTTTAGAGTCACTTGAAGGAATGCGCGCTACAGACCGCCATTAGCTGTACCACCACTTCGGCAGTTTTTGTTGGTGTTAGATGTGAGGTGGTATTTTACGAAGCAGTTGTAAACATTTCGTGTGCCACACATTTAAGTGCTGTATAATATATTAAAAGTATTTGAAATATATTGCTAATTCTTCAGGTATATAATTTTATGGTGAGTAAAATACTGTATATTTTTACAACTATTTAGTTAACATGTGGACGGTTAAGCAATACCTCGTCGGTCGTGCACCGTCTTTCACCTTGAAATAAAAGATCTTTTACCATAGAACATATGATACTTGCAAATGAAATGAGTTTCTTTCGAGTATTAAAAATATTACCTGGCTTGAAAATGAAAATTTTCGTTAGTTTCCAGTAGCTTCTATTTCAAAATGTATTTAACTTGTAACTGATGTTTCATGATACGTTTGATTAAAGTGATTTAACCTACTAATTATTACTGTGTAGTAAAGTAATAACGCAACAAAAAAAAATGGTTCAAATGGCTCTGAGCACTATGCGAATTAACATCTGTGGTCATCAGTCGCCTAGAACTTAGAACTAATTAAACCTAACTAACCTAAGGACATCACACACATCCATGCCCGAGGCAGGATTCGAACCTGCGACCGTAGCAGTCGCACGGTTCCGGACTGAGCGCCTAGAACCGCGAGACCACCGCGGCCGGCAATAGCGCAACAGATAGACTATTAAATACAGTATTGACGACTATTTCTCTAATGCTACGCTTTTAAATATCGATCTAATATTTGTTCCTAGATATATGGCCATGTTCCACCTTGGACCATGATTTCACATTTGGAGAAACCTTAATTTTTCGGAGCAATTTTAGTAATTTCACAAAAAGTGAATGCCATCATCTAAAAAGGGAATAAGAAAATATATTTAACTTCTATTACACGGTTGGTTTAAGGCGAAAATCTCAAAAGTGTACTAAGATACAAGGCCCTTCTCTACCATTAGATACATCAGAACGCGCGTGCATGCTTCATGGTAACTCGATACCAGTGAGCTATGTTTCAACAATATTACCTCTGCAGAGCCTTGCGCACCAGATAATTTTGATCTATGTATTTTAAATTAAGTTACAAATACTAACTGTACTGGCAAGGAGGTTACAAACCTCAGCAGGAAATGACACTAACTTAAGTGTATTCTTCCACTCCAATGTGGAAAGTCTCGCACTGGGCATTCTGAGAAGTTTAATCCATACTGATCTACACCAGTATGACTGAGCATTAACGGGAAAGATCGTTAATCATGTTATGACACTTGCATTCTGTGACAAGAAAGGAAATCTGCGTATCTACAAAACGCTGCCACGTGCCACTGGTATATTTTTGTCAGTTCATTGTACGTTCTCTCGTAGGTAACAATGAGTGCTCCCACGATTGTCGCTGGAAACAAGAGAACTGTGCTTTTTCTCAAAGTCAGGGGAAAAAATATGTCCGAGAACTAACAAAAGAGTAACACCTCTACAAACACTTAACGTCATATGCATCAAGTTATGCTATGCATTTCGGTAACACGATGATAGACGTACTCACCTAGTGGAAGATGATTACGTATCCCCCATATTCTTCCGATCCTGAGCCACGTTTCTCTTAAGTCTTCAGTTGAGCAAATATTATTCGTCAGGGAAACTCCTTCAGTAATGAAGATCTATTGTAAACTTAGAGTAAAGGTGTCTTATACGTCAATCAGTTGATACTGGATCGTGAAACTTCCTCATCGATGGCAAAGACTCATAGATAATTTAGGACATTCTAATTGTTAATGATTAACTTCTATATGTTACTTATCTCTAATAAAAGCTTTTGTCATAATCAAGAAATGCTATGAAAGTTTGCATTTGTTCAATATGAATCACGCTCAGAGGAGTACTGGACGAAATACAATAGAAGTGTAAGTGGAGAAGGTGAAATTATTATGGCTACATGCCTGAAATTTAATGAATTAATTATTTACTTTTTATGGCTATGAACTGACTGTAACGGTGTGACCTACTCGTATAGCGAACGTAAAGCGCGCTAGTTTGCAAGACTGGGAGATCGGTCAAATCCGGATCGAATCTGCGCGGAAGAGTAACGACCGTGAGCTGGTACAACGGCCAGCCTGGGAGTGGTTATTAGAAGGTTTCCCACGTACGTTTAGGCAAATGCTGGACTGATCCCCAAATTCGACCTCAGAGAATGCGATACAATACAGTTAAAAACAAGATAACTCAAGGAACAAAATGTGCGTATGGCGTTTTTAACTGAGAGTCCTCTTGTGGGAAATTCGGCAGCCAGATGCAAGTATTTCTATTTGACGCCACCTCGGTGATTTGTGCGCCGATGGTGATGATATGATAATGAAGACAACACACACTCCCAGTCCCGAGCGGAGAAGATCCCCGACCCGATCGTGAATCGTACCCGTTAGAGTATCAGCAACGCGAACCACAAGACCACGAGCTCATGGCTATAGAAATATAGTTTACACGATTCCGTCTCTTAGGTTACTTTGCGGGCTGTGGCATAAGAAAGGGCTTCCGGCCAAGAAGTTAAATCCGGCCACGAAATTAAATTCGGCCACGAAGTTAAATACTAGTATAAAATTACTGAACTCCTGAAAAAGCGGATTCAATACTGGACTGGATTAACGTTATGGACAAGAAAGTTGACTGTAACAGTATCTGAGGCGGGAACTATCGGATCGTAACGAAATTGCAGTACTCCATTACAGAGAAAGTGAATGGGCTAATCATTTGTTGTTTATAATAACAGCCGCAACATGCAAAAAAACATCTTTTGTTTGTAGTTGTGCAACAAGCTCTTCCTTTAATATCAGAAAATCATTACCACCGAGTAATGATCCATCTTATTCTTCGAAAGAAGGTACTTGCACTTTTATGTAGTGGACAATGGCATATTTCCAGAACGAAATCGAATGGCAGAGAAGGAACGTGAGTTATGCACCTCACACATGCAGCTCTAAATATAGTTTTCTCCTTTGTCTCGAGCTATAGAACCTTGTGACTATTTATAGGTAAATTTTAAAGCTCCGTTCCTAAATATAATATGGTTAATCATCGATAATTCTCTTTCAAAATTCTCGCATGTATGCCAGATCTAATCAGCATCATAAGACTCCACAGCAAGGGCATCATCTAATGTTTTTTCAACTAGATTATGTTCCGAAAGCTATAGATACAGACAACAGCCCATAGTTATCTTCTTCCACATTCTCACATTTTTCTGTTCAGGAGGAAATACATCACTTTCTAACTGCATATTTTCACCCGTGACGAAATGACAAAGTGAAAAGATTTTTAGAAAACGTAAGATGGAGATGAAAAAAACATTACAGACTATAAATTGGGACAAAGTGACAATTTTTTCAGATGTAGGTGTACATCCAACGGTAGAAAGAGTCCATGTGAAGTTATGGATGGGTGGCAACACCAGAGTCTGTCCCATCTACTGGTATCACAAGCAGCACCACATAACACTGCAAATCGCACTTAGGTCACCAAAGTACAGTTGCGAAGTGACGGAAGGCACCAAAGGTAGCGTGCCAGCAAATAACAAAAGAACGCTAGGCAACTGGATGTATGAGGTGGCATCTCAAGTTGGCCAAGAGCATCGTCATAGGAACCACCTGTGTCCTTGGCAGCGGACGACTGACACACCTGCTTACAAATGGTTCAAATGGCTCTGAGCACTATGGGACTCAACTGCTGTGGTCATTAGTCCCCTAGAACTTAGAACTACTTAAACCTAAGGACATCACACACATCCATGCCCGAGGCAGGATTCGAACCTGCGACCGTAGCAGTCGCACGGTTCCGGACTGCGCGCCTAGAACCGCGAGACTACCGCGGCCGGCCACACCTGCTTACAACCTGCGCCCAAGAGCATACAGCTACATGCGCCTATGGTGTTCAGCCTATGCAGCGGCTTCCACTGCTCCGACGCCAAGTGGGGAGACTGCCACCTTTCCTTGTTTCACGGGATCTCTGCCACGAGAGTCTACACAGCAACCTTCGTCAGTTAACCATGTACTAGCAGCCACAGATTGCAGCATCTAGTCAACGTTTCCCACTTCATACCTAAAGACACATTTCATCAACAGCACAGACTCGGCATGAGCACCTGCAAGGTCGCATAACTGCAAAGATTGTGTGGTTATTTTGGAGGATCAGGTCCATCCGATAGTACAATACTTGTTCCCCAATGCTGTTGCTGTATTCCAAGACGACAGGGGCCCGGTTCCCACAACTCGCATCGTCCAGGCCTGGTTTCGTGAACACGAGGATGACTAGTCGCACCTACCCTGGTCGCTACAGCCACCAGATCTCAATACTATTTAGTGTCTGTAGCCAGCTTTGGAGAGATGGTTGCATGATCGTTATCCACCTCCTTCATAGTTACATGACCTTACTAATATTTTGCGGGAGGAATGGTATAAGACTCCCTTGAAAGCCATACAGAACTTGTATTTATCCGTTCCGGGACGACAGTGAGCTGTTTTGAATGCCAACTTTTTTCTACGCCTTGTTGGGTATGGTAATCTGTTGTTTTTCTATGTTTCCATATGTTCATCCACCCACTATAGTTAAAATTTCTGTGAACAGGTCTTTGCTCTCTTATGTTCAGATAAGCTACTTTAGATCAGTTAGTAACTGATGCACCTTCCTTGAAATCAAAATTAGCCCCTCTTGTGAAACTAATCCACCAAAAATGTGGGTGGATGTGGCATTCGAAATGATTGCATTTGCAAACAGAGGCATGGGTACTTTATTTTTATTTAGTTGGGCAGTACTGAGGCGATAGTGCTGCTGTCTACGAGTGCAACAGTTCTCTTCTTGCAGTCGCACTAAGATACTGAGAAAAACGTCGTCGTTAGCGGCCTAATTGGAATTTGTTGATTCCCTCAGATGTTCCTGACTCCCTTTGATAATGGTAGTACAAATGTTTGTCGTCGCTCACGCTTTTATATCTCTGTGAATACTCAATGTTTCCCGATTTTCCTGCGTGAACTGTATATGTAAGCTAGTGGCTGCTAGCGCCAGCACGCGGTCCTAGCTTTCTCGCTTTCTCCGATGACTGAGCATTTCTGTCATTTGGACAGTAGACGAGAGTTCCTGTCTCATGCAGAAACGCCAACACCTTGTAGTTGTGTGGATGATAGCTACCGTCGACAACTTTATGGGTGAAGTTTTTCATGGTTTTACGTCTGCTTAATCCAGCTAGCAAAAGGCTTTCTCCTAGAATCGTAGCAGGTTGTTCTTCTGTACATCTAATCTACTACAGAATGGCTTAAACAGGAGAATATTGTGGCGGCAGCATTCCTTAATTCCTAATAAAACTGTTCTCTGAACTTCCAGTGAGTTTCAGGTTCCCTAAAAATGTCTGACCAATAATTTTGCTGCTCTGTAGAGCCCATTCTATGGATTTCATCCACTCTTCAATTATTTGTACTACATGTTCCCTTTCACCTATCTTCTCGTTTAGCGGTGTTAATTCTGCAAATTCCTTTCGGACATGTTCCATATTGAAACAGAAATTCTTCCCTAAATTGTATAGTAGGCTCTTTGTAGTTCTTTAGTTTTTGCGTTATTTATCTCTTATCTTTCTCCTTTCTCTCTCTGTCACCTTTCTTCACCTCTCTTCCTTTTCTTTATCTCTAAGCCTTTCTTTCTGTCTTGCTTTAGCTCCTCATCTTCTTTTTATCAAGTACCTTTCATCTCAACCCGTCGTATTACTTCTGTCCCTTTCTTTTATATCCATATTCTTTTATCTGCCCCTTTTCTCATCTCCTCTAATCTTCCTCCAATTTTTACATCATTTGAGAAACTACCCGCTGCGTGTATCTCACTGGTTGTTCTCCGCATTTCTGGCCTCATATTCTGTTATCAACTAATGTAATAAAGGGGACACAGCATTTTCGAACATTTTCACTAATGCTAAGCGATAATGAGCTGCACAAATATATAGAGCCTACATTCAGTTAATGTTTACAATGTAGCTGCCGAATGCTCTCCCATACCAACAACGAGAATCCCGATATTGGCAGGATCCCCTGATGAAATATTCCTTCCTCCACATAGCCGAAGGAGGGACATCCACTGACACCATGCACTTACTCCAGGCGAAATGTGACGAGCGCGAGTTCGCTATGTGACATAATCATGCCCCTATTCGTACAGAAACATTAATCGACAGGTCTGGATCAAGTCCTACACTTCTATACAAGTGCAGCCGTGTATGGAAGCGCCGCACTTTAGAGATAAGGTTGAAAGTTACAGCTCGTTGCCTGCAAATAGGATCCCTGTAATCCCACTTATGGACCGAAATCTAAAACGTGATTTGTTACCTTTACTCTTTACACCTTTTCTCTTGGTGTCACAAAAAACTATAACTACCTAGATAGTCTGACATTGAATGTCAGTCGGTAATAGTTAAAAGTTAAATCATTAAATCAAATCGAATCAGTGACTTAGGTTTTCACAGAAACAAAAAGGTTTATTCAATTCACCTTCACCAAGACCATTTTTGGGGCGACTGTCTCCTCCACCTGGTTAATGTTCAGTCCCTTACATGAATCTACTGCTGAACAGTTTCTTACCTTTTTAAAAAGCCAAAACTATCAAAACATAAACTAAAGTCCAGTCTATAGCGTCTCAGAAAAATATTTAACATTTAGCCTTTTCAACCAATCAGCATTTCAACGGCGGTTTCACTCACTTTTTCCGTAGTCGCAGGTATTCCCATTTATTCTGCCACTTCTTTCACTAAAAACAACTCCCTGTAGAGTGTTATCTCCTAGCAAGCTCCCTCGTACAGTTATTTACCATGATACCGATCAGGACCCCCCCATGAACCATGGACTTTGCCGTTGGTGGGGAGGCTTGCGTGCCTCAGCGATACAGATAGCCGTACCGTAGGTGCAACCACAACGGAGGGGTATCTTTTGAGAGGCCAGACAAACATGTGGTTCCTGAAGAGGGGCAGCAGCCTTTTCAGTAGTTGCAGGGGCAACAGTCTGGATGATTGACTGATCTGGTCTTGCAACATTAACCAAAACGGCCTTGCTGTGCTGGTACTGCGAACGGCTTAAAGCAAGGGGAAATTACAGCCGTAATTTTTCCCGAGGACATGCAGCTTTACTGTATGATTAAATGATGATGGCGTCCTCTTGGGTAAAATATTCCGGAGGTAAAATAGTCCCCCATTCGGATCTCTGGGCGGGGACTACTCAGGAGGACGTCGTTATCAGGAGAAAGAAAACTGGCGTTCTACGGATCGGAGCGTGGAATGTCAGATCCCTTAATCGGGCAGGTAGGTTAGAACATTTGAAAAGGGAAATGGATTGGTTAAATTTGGATATAGTGGGACTTAGTGAAGTTCGGTGGCAGGAGGAACAAGACTTTTGGTCAGGTGAATACAAGGTTATAAATACAAAATCAAATAGGGGTAATGCAGGAGTAGGTTTAATAATGAATAAAAAATAGGAGTGCGGGTAAGCTACTACAAACAGCATACTGAACGCATTATTGTGGCCAAGATAGACACAAAGCCTATGCCTACTACAGTAGTACAAGTTTATATGCCAACTAGCTCTGCAGATGAAGAAATTGATGAAATGTATGATGAGATAAAAGATATTATTCAGGTAGTGAAGGGAGACGAAAATTTAATAGTCATGGGTGACTGGAATTCGTCAGTAGGAAAAGGGAGAGAAGGAAACATAGTAGGTGATTATGGATTGGGGCTAAGAAATGAAGGAGGAAGCCGTGTGGTAGATTTTTGCACAGAGCATAACTTAATCATAGCTAACACTTGGTTCAAGAATCATAAAAGAAGGTTGTATACATGGAAGAATCCTGGAGATACTAAAAGGTATCAGATAGATTATATAATGGTAAGACAGAGATTTAGGAATCAGGTTTTAAATTGTAGGTCATTTCCAGGGGCAGATGTGGACTCTGACCACAATCTATTGGTTATGACCTGTAGGTTAAAACTGAAGAAACTGCAAAAAGGTGGCAATTTAAGGACATGGGATCTGGATAAGCTGAAAGAACCAGAGATTGTACAAAGTTTCAAGGAGAGCATAAGAGAACAATTGACAGGAATGGGGGAAAGAAACACAGTAGAAGAAGAATGGGTAGCTCTGAGGAATGAAGTAGTGAAGGCAGCGGAGGATAAAGTAGGTAAAAAGACGAGGGTTGCTAGAAATCCTTGGGTAACAGAAGAAATATTGAACTTAGTTGATGAAAGGAGAAAATATAAAAATGCAGTAAATGAAGCAGGCAAAAATGAATACAAACGTATCAAAAATGAGATCGACAGGAAGTGCAAAATGGCTAAGCAGGGATGGCTAGAGGACAAATGTAAGGATGTAGAAGCTTATCTCACTAGGGCTAAGATAGATACTGCCTACAGGAAAATTAAAGAGACCTTTGGAGAGAGGAGAACCACGTGTATGAATATCAAGAGCTCAGATGGTAACCCAGTTCTAAGCAAAGAAGGAAAGGCAGAAAGGTGGAAGGAGTATATAGAAGGTTTATATAAGGGCAATGTACTTGAGGACAATATTACGGAAATGGAAGAGGATGTAGATGAGGACGAAATGGGACATAAGATACTGCGTGAAGAGTTCGACAGAGCACTGAAAGACCTGAGTCGAAACAAGGCCCCCGGAGTAGACAACATTCCATTAGAACTACTGACGGCCTTGGGAGAGCCAGTCATGACAAAACTCTACCAGCTGGTGAGCAAGATGTATGAGACAGGCGAAATACCCTCAGACTTCAAGAAGAATATAATAATTCCAATCCCAAAGAAAGCAGGTGCTGACAGATGTGAAAATTACCGAACTATCAGTTTAATAAGTCACAGCTGCAAAATACTAACGCGAATTCTTTACAGACGAATGGAAAAACTGGTAGATGCGGACCTCGGGGAGGATCAGTTTGGATTCCGTAGAAATGTTGGAACACGTGAGGCAATACTGACCTTACGACCTATCTTAGAAGAAAGATTAAGAAAAGGCAAACCTACGTTCCTAGCATTTGTAGACTTAGAGAAAGCTTTTGACAATGTTGACTGGAATACTCTCTTTCAAATTCTGAAGGTGGCAGGGGTGAAATACAGGGAGCGAAAGGCTATTTACAATTTGTACAGAAACCAGATGGCAGTTATTAGAGTCGAGGGGCATGAAAGGGAAGCAGTGGTTGGGAAAGGAGTGAGGCAGGGTTGTAGCCTCTCCCCGATGTTATTCAATCTGTATATTGAGCAAGCAGTAAAGGAAACAAAAGAAAAATTTGGAGTAGGTATTAAAATTCATGGAGAAGAAGTAAAAACTTTGAGGTTCGCCGATGACATTGTAATTCTGTAAGAGACGGCAAAGGACTTGGAAGAGCAGTTGAACGGAATGGACAGTGTCTTGAAAGGAGGATATAAGATGAACTTCAACAAAAGCAAAACGCGGATAATGGAATGTAGTCAAATTAAATCGGGTGATGTTGAGGGAATTAGACTAGGAAATGAGACACTTAAAGTAGTAAAGGAGTTTTGCTATTTAGGAAGTAAAATATCTGATGATGGTCGAAGTAGAGAGGATATAAAAGGTAGACTGGCAATTGCAAGGAAAGCGTTTCTGAAGAAGAGAAATTTGTTAACATCGAATATAGATTTATGTATTAGGAAGTCGTTTCTGAAAGTATTTGTTTGGAGTGTAGCCATGTATGGAAGTGAAACATGGACGATAACTAGTTTGGACAAAAAGAGAATAGAAGCTTTCGAAATGTGGTGCTAGAGAAGAATGCTGAAGATAAGGTGGATAGATCACGTAACTAATGAGGAGGTATTGAATAGGACTGGGGAGAAGAGAAGTTTGTGGCACAACTTGACCAGAAGAAGGGATCGGTTCGTAGGACATGTTTTGAGGCATCAAGGGATCACCAATTTAGTATTGGAGGGCAGCGTGGAGGGTAAAAATCGTAGAGGAAGACCAAGAGACGAATACACTAAGCAGATACAGAAGAATGTAGGTTGCAGAAGGTACTGGGAGATGAAGAGGCTTGCACAGGATAGAGTAGCATGGAGAGCTGCATCAAACCAGTCTCAGGACTGAAGACAACAACAACATCAACCGATCAGGAAAGTTTCGTTGGCTTATTGGGAATATGTCTGACAAACAAGCGATGTAACTCGTACACGATCACTGTGTCTCAAGCAGTCGAGTGTCAGCTTATAGAGTGAACAATGCCAACGAAGGAAGCATCCCAGCTACGAACAATGCAGCCACATCTTCAGCAATCTAGTGGATGCCTATTATCGTTTCACTTTCACTAAAACTGTACACTGATTGCCGCGGTCGTCTGCGTTGCACTTAAGGTTAGTATATTCTCACAAGGCCAGGAGTTGATATATTACGTTAGCGCTATTACGCCACAGTGATGATAGTTGTAAGTTGTGATAAATTCTGACAGTTCGTATCAAATATTGTCGAGGGGTTTCTTTACGAAATTGGTGGTTATATCAATGTTGCTTTCATACCTTAATTGAACAACAAAGAAATCATTCTCACAACATATTTTTTCCACACGACGCCGCATTTGTTAGAAAATGAAGATTAGGGTCTAACATCCTGCCGGTAATTATATTATTTGAGACAGTACGGAGTGCCCGCGTGGTTAGAGGCGCCATGTCACGGATTGCGCCAACCCTCCCGCCGGAAGTTCGAGTCCCCCCTCGGGCAAGGGTGTGTGTCCTGTTCTTAGCATAAGATAGTTTCTGTTAGCTTAAGTAGTGTGTAAGTATAGGGACCGATATCCTTAGCAGTTTCGTTCCTTAGGAATCACACACATTTGAGTGTGCTTCCTGCCGCCGTTGGATAAGCAGCTGCCAGCAGCAAGTTGTATACTCCTAGCTCACTTATTTGTTAAGTAGTTTCGTATAGGAGGTGTAATTTAGAGTTTTAGTTACTGTAATCGTAAATTCAGGCAGATTGTAGTGCAGTCGTTAGGCATTTGTACACGTTAGTTCATACATTCTTTGCGTATTTCCCTTGCGTTATCTAACCACTGACTCGTGTTTCAGTAACTGTTGTTCAACAGCGATTAGAATGGACAGGGACTGTGATTGCTGTGTTCGGATAAGGGCTGAGGTGGCATCCCTTCGCTCACAGCTGCAGGCAGCGCTGACTTCGGCCGTGCAGCTTGAGGCTGTGGGAAGCCGGACTTGGGTATCACGGGGATGTCAACCTCGTCCCGTCTGTCCCGAGATTGGTCTGCCGCTGTGGTTGCCCCGGTTGCTGCCCGCAGTGGGGCTGAGCCCTCGCCTGTGGTTGATTGGGAGGTCGTTCCAAGGCGTGGCAGGCAGCGAAAGACGTCCCCTGATCAGAAAGCCTCCCCGGTGAGTCTGACAAACAGGTTTCAGGTGCTGTCTCTGGCTGAGCCATATGCAGCAGCCTGCCCTGTTACAGAGGATGATTCTCAGCCTTCAAGGTCCGGGCAATCGCAGAGGGTGGGCTTATTGGTAGTTGGGAGCTCCAATGTCAGGCGCGTAACGGGGCACCTTAGGGATATGGCGGCTAAGGAGGGGAAGATCCAGTGTGCACTCAGTGTGCATTCCGGGTGGAGTCATTCCTGATGTGGAGAGGGTCCTTCCGGATGCCATGAAGAGCCAGCTGCAGGTGGTGGCACATGTAGGCTCTAATGACGTGTGTCGCTTTGGATCTGAGGAAATTCTCTCTGCATTCCAGCGGCTATCTGATTTGGTGAAGGCTGCCGGTCTTGCTTACGAGATGAAGGCAGAGCTCACCATCTGCAGCATCGTTGACAGAACCGACTGCGGACCTTTGGTGCAGAGCCGGGTGGAGGGTCTGAATCAGAGGCTCAGACGGTTTTGCGACCGTGTTAGCTGTAGATTCCTTAACTTGCGCCATAGGATGGTGGGGTTTCGGGTTCCGCTGAATAGGTCAGGAGTTCACACTACACTCAGCTGGCGGCTACACGGGTAGCGGAGGCTGTGTGGCGTGGACTGGGCGGATTTTTAGGTTAGAAGGCCTCGGGAAAGTACGGGGTGGGCTGCAATCTCAAAGGGTGCATGGCAAACACAGGACGTGCTTGGATGAAGGAACAGTCGGAATTGTAGTTGTAATTTGTTGTAGTTGTGCTGGGAAAGTCCCTGAGCTTCAAGCGCTAGTAGAAAGCACAGAAGCTGAAATCGTTATAGGTACAGAAAGCTGGCTAAAGCCTTAAATAAGTTCTGCGGAAATTTTTACAAAGTCTCAGACGGTGTTCAGGAAGATAGATTAGGCAGAATTGGTGGTGGAGTGTTTGTGTCTGTCAGTAGTGGTTTATCTTGTAGTGAAGTCGAAGTAGATACTCCGTGCGAATTGGTATGGGTGGAGGTTATACTTAACAGCCGAACTAAGTAATTGGCTCCTTCTACCGACCCCCAGACTCCGATGATATAGTTCCTGAACAGTTCCGAGAAAATCTGGGTCTCGTAACAAATAAATTCGCCACTCATACGGTTATATTTGGTGGGGCTTCAACCTTCCCTCGATATGTTGGCAAGAATACTTGTTCAAAACCGGTGGTAGGCAGAAAACATCTTCCGAGATTGTCCTAAATGCTTTCTCCGAAAATTATTTCGAACAGTTAGTCCACGAACCCATGCGAATTTTAAATGGTTGCGAAAACACACTTGACCTCTTAGCCACAAACAATCCAGAGCTAATAGAGAGCATCATGACTGATACAGGGATTAGTGATCACAAGGTCGTTATGGCTAGGCTCAATACCGTTTCTTCCAAATCCACCAGAAACAAACGAAAAATAATTCTATTTAAAAAAGCGGATAAAGTGTCACTAAAAGCCTTCCTAAGAGACAATCTCCATTCCTTCCGAACTGACTATGCAAATGTAGACGAGATGTGGCTCAAATTCAAAGATATAGTAGCAACAGCAATTGAGAAATTCATACCTCATAAATTGGTAAGAGATGGAACTGATCCACCATGGTACACAAAACAGGTTCGAACGCTGTTGCAGAGGCAACGGAAAAAGCATGCGAAGTTCAGAAGAACGCGAAATCCCGAAGATTGGCTAAAATTTACAGACTTGCGAAATTCGGCACGGACTTCAATGTGAGATGCCTTTAATAGGTTCCACAACGAAACATTGTCTCGAAATTTGGTAGAAAATCCGAAGAAATTCTGGTCGTATGTAAAGTACACAAGCGGCAAGACGCAGTCAATACCTTCGCTGCGCAGTGCCGATGGTACTGTTACCGACGACTGTGCCGCTAAAGCGGAGTTTTGAACGCAGTTTTCCGAAATTCCTTCACCAGGGAAGACGAATGGAATATTCCAGAATTTGAAACACGAACAGTCGCTAGCATGAGTTTCTTAGAAGTAGATACCTTAGGGGTTGCGAAGCAACTCAAATCGTTTGATATGGACAAGTCTTCAGGTCCAGATTGTACACCGATTAGGTTCCTTTCAGATTTCGCTGATACAATAGCTCCCTACTTAGCACTCATATACAACCGCTCGCTCACCGATAGATCTGTACCTACACATTGGAAAATTGGGCAGGTCGCACCAGTGTTTAAGAAGGGTAGTAGGAGTAATCCATCAACTACAGACCTTTATCATTGACGTCGGTTTGCAGTAGGGTTTTCGAGCGTATACCGCAATCAAACATTATGAATCACCTCGAAGGGAACGATCTATTGATAAGTAATCAGCATGGTTTCAGAAAACATCGTTCTTGTGCAACTTCAGTTGGAAAGACCACATAGATAATATTGTGGGGAAGGCGAGCCAAAGGTTGCGTTTCATTGGCAGGACACTTAGAGACAGTTCACTAAAGAGACAGCTTACACTACACTCGTTCGTCCTCTGTTAGAATATTGCTGCGTGGTGTGGGATCCTTACCAGGTGGGATTGACGGAGGACATCGAAAGGGTGCAAAAAAGGGCAGCTCGTTTTGTATTATCACGTAATAGGGGAGAGAGTGTGGCAGATATGGTACGCGAGTTGGGATGGAAGTCATTAAAGCATAGACGTTTTTCGTCACGGCGAGACCTTTTTACGAAATTTCAGTCACCAACTTTCTCTTCCGAATGCGAAAATAGTTTGTTGAGCCCAACCTGTATAGGTAGGAATGATCATCAAAATAAAATAAGAGAAATCAGAGCTCGAACAGAAAGGTTTAGGTGTTCGTTTTCCCCGCGCGCTGTTCGGGAGTGGAATGGTAGGGAGATAGTATGATTGTGGTTCGATGAACCCTCTGCCAAGCACTTAAATGTAAATTGCAGAGTAATCATGTAGATGTAGATATAGATATAGATGAGACAGTACACAGGTTCGGGTTAGAATCATGATGGGGAAGGAAAGCAGCCGTGTGATTTCACTTCAGTATTCGCGTTAATCGATTAAGGGACACCACGGAAAACCTAGATCAATATGTTCGGATGGGGATTTAAGCACACTGCACCTGGACACGGGCGCCCTTTATTAATCACTGCGCCATTTCGCTAAAGCTACTAAATATTTGCTGTGCTCTCCATTAACTGACAAGAGTAATTACTCATCGCACCCTCCTCAGATTTAGTGGTTAAACGTACCAGTGGATAGCCCGTCAAGAACTGAACACTGGTCAAGCATGAAAACAGGAAGGCGTACTGAACTGTGAAAGAAGAAGCAAAATAGAAACAGTGAACGGTCCAAGCCCATCGAGCGAATTTCGAAAATTACGGCGTCGTGTGCACTGCAAAGCGGGAGATCCGTGTTCAAAACTCTCTCCTACGTCACTGACGGGACGGACAGTTTATAATCTTGGTAAAAAAATTGGGGCACGATGGAGGTTTGAACGCGGATCTCATCGTTCGCAGCCAACACCATGGCCACCTAACCACGACGCCGTGGCGAATCAGAATCACTCGATGTTTCGCATCTTGAGCTTGGACCGTTCACAGTTTCTATTTTGCTTCTTTTTTCACACTTCAGTATACCTTCTTCCTCTTCTCATGCTTGATCTGTGTTCAGTTCTTGACCGTGCGGTTCTGGCGCTACAGTCTGGAACCGAGCGACCGCTACGGTCGCAGGTTCAAATCATGCCTCGGGCATGGATGTATGTGATGTCCTTAGGTTAGTTAGGTTTAATTAGTTCTAAGTTCTAGGCGACTGATGACCTCAGAAGTTAAGTCGTATAGTGTTCAGAGCCATTTTTTTGTTCAGTTCTTGACGCGCCAACCACAGGGTTACGAAATCTGAGGGGGGTGCGATGGGGAGTTTCCCTTGTGGGAAGACATAAGACTAAACCAAAAAGAGATTTTTACAGATTTAAAGTGGTTCCCTCTTCAGTAATTGTGTACGCTGCTGAACGCATGTACCCACAACATCCAGAAGCAGTGAAGATAACATTCCCACTTTCAAGCTACTACTCGAGTACCCAAGTCACGGGATGCGACACGCCTGACGTCATTCGTAAGTAGCGTTTCTTGGGAACTGGTAGAACTGTCGCTGGCAGACTGCTGCTGCCTTGTACGAGTCTCACATAAATACTGTTTTACACCCACGTATCTCCACATTTTCTTTTACTGCTCTGTATGGAAATCACCGGCATTATATCATACTGGCTTCTTGATCTCCTGAAGATGACGGAATACAGTTGTTTTGATTTTTTGTCCTTACATAGAATCGATCAAATGGTTACTAAGGATACTGTTGTGCTACTTTAGCGGTAAATAATATTCTGACATCTGTTTGTTTCTCTTGTCCGTGATAAAATTTATTTGCAGAAGTGAGCGCTGCAATAACTGTGCTCCGTTGCATTAATGGTTCTTCCACTACGAACTAATTCAGCGCTTGTGTTGGTGAAGGAACGTAGATAGCGCAGTATACCTGAGTATCTTTTCTCATTAGTACATACTTAGGAATGCTTTCAGAAGAAGTTGTAAACCGGTCTTTCAGAAGGAAACAGGAAAATGAATAGGTATTGTAACTATTGTAAATAGGGTTGGCCGAGCGGTTCTATGCGCTACAGTCTGGAACCGCGCGACCGCTACGGTCGCAGGTTCGAATCCTGCCTCGGGCATGGATGTATGTGATGTCCTTAGGTTAGTTAGGTTAAAGTAGTTCTAAGTTCTATGGGACTGATGACCTCAGAAGTTAAGTCCCATAGTGCTCAGAGACATTTGAACCTTTTTTTGAACTATTGTAAATATGCTATGAATTTTTTGTTTGAATAATTCTCGATTAACTTGCCGTGCTACATTTAGATAAAATGTGAAACATTCTACATTTAGAGAGTAATGGATCAAACTGGGGGATTACCTTTGTTTCTGCTTTAATGATCAGAAGGTAACAACCATGCGAATAGGACGCCTTGTTTGCGTAACATTTTAACGTCTTTTTTATCAATATCGGCGATGAATTGGCTCTAATAGCCGATCTTCCCTAGGAAGGCTTGCAGCTCTTTGAGATTATGAGGGCAAGGCCTTTCGTCTATTGCTTTCAGATAGAGCTCTGTAGAGTGTATTCAGTCTTTTGAATTATGCGATCTAAGTTATGCACACTTAGAGAAAGCTTTTGACAATGTTGACTAGAATACACTTTTTGAAAGTTTGAAGGTAGCAGAGGTAAAACACAGGGAGCGAAATGGATTTACAACATGTACAGAAACCAGACCGCAGTTACAAGAGTCGATGGGAATGAAAGGGGAGCAATGCTTGAGAAGAGAGTGAGACATGTTTGTAACCTATCCCAGATGTTATTCAATTTGCAGACTGAACAAGCAGTAAAGAAACTAAAGAAAAATTAAAAGATGGAATTAAAGATGAGGTAGGAGAAATAAAATCTTCGAGGTTTGCAGATTACACTGTAATTCTGTCAGAAACAGCAAAGGACTTGGAAGAGCAGTTGAACAGAAAGAACACTGCCTTGAAAGGGGAATATAATATGAACGTAAACAAAAGCAAGACAGTGGTACTGGAAAGTGCTCAAATTAAATCAGGCGATGCTAAGGGAAGTAGATTAGGAAATGAGACACTAAAAATAGCAGATGAACTTTGCTATTTAGGCAGTAAAATAGGTGATGAGGACCGAAGTGCAGAAGATACAAAATGTAGACTGGCAGTGACAAGAAAAACGTTTCTGAAGAAGAGAAATTTGTTAACATCGTATTTAAGTGTTGGGAAGTCTTTCCTGAAGGTATTTGTCTGGAATGTAGCCTTTTATTGAAGTGAGACGTGGACCATAAATGGTTTAGACAATAGGAGAATAGAAGGTTTTGAAATATAGTGTTACAAAATAATACTGAATATTAGATGGATAGATTAAGTAACCAATGAGCAAGTTCCGAACAGAATGGAGATGAAAAGAAATTTTTGGCGTAACTTGATTAAAATTCTGAGGTATCAAGTGATCATTAGTGTAATATTAGAGGGACGTGTGGAGGGTTAAGATCAGGAGTCCAAGAGATGAATACAGTAAGGAGTTTCAGAAAGATGTAGGTTCAGTAGTAATTCGTAGATGAAGAGGCTTGCACTGAAAAGAGTAGCGTGGAGAGTTGCATCAGACCACTCTTCAGACTGAAGATCACAATACAACTATTACTTACCGACTTTTGAAGATACGGATTTCTTTTGAAGTCTGAGACCAGCTGCTCTTAAAGTTTGAAATACCTTTACAAGATTTTAGAAATTCTCTACATGTTTGCATCTGATGCATTTATGTCATCAAGATATTTACCAAAAGATGGAACAACCTGACAAATTGTTCTAAAAGTCTTTATGGCATTATTAAATACTTGCATTACTGAAAGACATGGAGGTAGGTATAAAACGCGAAAGGGGTTTTGAGAACCACAGTATTTCGAGGAATATCGTTTTATTGCTGTTACAGATTTGCACTAGATAAATCAATCTTCCAGAAATACTCACCACAATTTATACGTGCGAGCACTTCTTCTAGGAACGTTATTGGAATACAGTTGACTACAATTTGGGAAATTACTACAAAGCCTGAGAGATCTGTTCGGTTTGGTAACAATCACTTATGGTGAAATCCAAGAACTTGAAGGCATAGTAACAGTTAAATATTATATATTTCTAACCTGTGAAGTTCTGCTTTGGCTGAATCCCACAACTCATTTGCGAACTGGGCACCATTGAGTAGGCCATTAGGGTTTGCACCTCTTTGTATTTTGGACAGTCCAAGAAAGGCAAGTAAAAGATAGAAAACTATCACAGTACCCCTCCAGCTTTTGGAATGAAATTACCGATGAAAGTATATTCACAGTTTCCAGAGTAGCAAAACCAAAAGCTCTAAAAGGGTCCAGACCAAAAATGTTTTCTGCGTTAGCCGACTGTATTACTAAGTGTCACGTTACTTTAATTTTGTGACCACCATGGCCTGTTAGTATTTTATTGTGAACACTCGATAACGTTAGGCCTAACAGCTCATACGTTCTTCAGTTTAAAAATGGGGCTGAGGCGCCTGCATCGACTTGATATTAAACATTCGAAACTCGATCATAACTTTTGTGGCATACGTATTGCTAGGTTCCAATATGTTTTAATATGGCTCAACTAACTGGTCATAAGTCGGCCTTATTGTTGATTTGGCATGGCAGACTATTTCAACTGTCCTGATACCCCATAACGAACACATACTTCATCTTTCATAACGCAACGAAACGAGAATGCTTATCGAAGCTTAAGGGAACGCTTGCTGATTCTCAAGAGTAAATGAAGAATGTGTGAAACTATGAGGGATATTCTCTTGCCAAATGTTGTCAATGCGACAAAGCCACGTTCGTTTCTGGATCGTTTTGCTGTTCCTGCGAGCGGACCAACCTAGTGCTACCAGGAACAGCATGACTGTGTGACTTCATTGGCTACGCTGGCTGTTTACTCGCTCGGCGTTGTTTCATATGTACGACGTACATTTTCTCAACAGATGACAAGTGCTTTCCTGCTGCTTGAACGAACTAGAAGCTACGAGCAATTTTCAAAACTTCGTCTAGTGAGAAGTCTTGTGATTTCAGAGCTTGTGATGGAATATCCCTCTCCGGCGCTGATCTGGTCTTCCAGTTCCTGATTAATTTCTCACCCTATAACTGCTTGAATTTAGGATTTTCAAGACGAAAATTGTCATGGTGGCTTTACCCGCTTAAATCTACTTCCTGTTTCTGATATGATTCTGAGGGTTTCTATGAAGAAACTGACTGAATTTAAATCATACTACTAAGATATGTACTTTGTGACTGAAATGTTCAGATAACACCTAAAAAATGGAACAGAAAGCCAAATTTTTCAGACCCTCTAATGGAGACTACTTCCTTAACAACTGTGATACTTCTTACGAGTACCGAGACAGTAATAACGAACAGTGAAGAGGTAAATCAGTTACCCGGGGAGTCCTAAAGTGTTTTCGTCTCTGAAGCTACGCTCTTCATTCATCCAAGTCCACAATGAATGATGAACAAGTCAAGATCGCAAATGTAGAACGTTTCTGCATAGCCAACACAAGTATTAGATGGTTTGGTTGTTGTTGTAGATGGAGCCGAAAAATTTGGAAATTTGTGGTAAGTTGGGACCAAACTGCTGAGGTCATCGGTCCCTACGCTTACACACTACTTAATCTAACTTATGCTAAAGGCAACACTCAGGCCTATTCCCGAGCGAAGACTCGAACCTCCGACGGAGGGAGCCACGCGAACCATGGCAAGACACCCCATACCGCGCGACTACCCCGTGAGGCGTTGGAGCTGTTGTTGGTAGTAGTCTTTTAGGGTAGGCATCTGATTTTTGATGGAGAACCATCTGCTGTTGCTGCTGTGCTTGCAGCTCAACAGTCGTCTTGTCCACATGTCGAGCCACATGTATTCATTGTCACTAAAGTAGTTGTGACAAATAGCCAACAAATTCCCTTATTGCAATCACAGATACACAATAAAAATTGGGCCGGCAAGAGTGGCAGTGCTGCAGTCTGGAGACGAGCGACCGCTACGGTCGCAGGTTCGAATCCTGCCTCGGGCTTGGATATGTGTGATGTCCCTAGGTTAGATAGGTTTAGTTAGTTCTAAGTTCAAGGGGACTGATGACCTTAGAAGTTAAGTCGCATAGTGCTCAGAGCCATTTTTGAATAAAAATTGGAAGACAGGAAATGACGAGTGGTTGGATGCACTGGAATCAAGGCTGGCCGGATCGAAATACCAATGCAAGTCAGAATTATGTGTTTAGATCGTCATTAATGATCCACCGGAGATAGCCACAATGTACATCATGTAAATGAGTGTCTCTGCGTGGCGGTGCAGCACTATCGGATTTAAGCCCAGACATACGAGAGGGTATTGGCAAACGTAATTCTACTCCAAGTGTGCGTGACTGGTAATAGCACCTACCAAGATATTACTGTGTGGGCATATTGTCGCCCCTGGCAGATTTGACTTCGCTAACAACATCGTAACTATTCGAATGTGAGTCGGATACAATAATAAGCAGAAATAAAGTAAAAAAGCTACCAGATAGAGAGATCCAGTGAAAAGGGGGTGGGGGTGAATTGGTGTGAGATTTTACAAGGTGTGAGCAAAGCTGTAACGTATGGCTAGGTTCCACTATGTTTTAATATGGCACAACTAACTGGTCATAAGTCGGCCTTATTGTTGATTTGGTATGGCACACCATTTCGACTGTCCTGATACCCCATAACGAACACAAACTTCCTCTTTTATAACGCAAGGACGATGCTTATCGAAGCTTAAGGCGTCGAGGTTCCATGCAAAGGGCACTGCCGAAGTACAGGTACAGAAAGGCTTTGCTGTACTACTGGCACTTGATGGGACACGGAAGTAAAAAAGCCTTGTCCATTTATAAAATAGAGAGTGGCTGTTAACAAGAAGACCGTACACCACCTGGAATTTGCATCATCTACACTAGAGCGGAGCGTGGACCATAGCTGAACTGGATGGGGAATCGTTATATCATAAACGGTACCTGCTGGATATAGGTACACTATGTGATCAAAATAATCCGGAAACCCCCCAAAAACGAAAGTTTTTCAGATTAGGTGCATTGTGCTGCCACCTGTTGCCAGGTACTACATGTCAACGATCTCAGTAGTCATTAGACACCGTGAGAGAGTAGAATGGGGCGCTCCGCGGAACTCACGGATTTCGAACGTGGTCAGGTGATTGGGTGTCACTTGTATCACACGTCTGTACGCGAGATTTCCACACTCCTAAACATCCCTAGGTCCACTGTTTTAGGTGTAATAGTGAAGTGGATACGTGAAGGGACACGTACGGCACAAAAGGGTACAGGCCGACCTCGTCTGTTGATTGACAGAGACCGCCAACAGTTGAAGAGGGTCGTAATATAGAATAGGCAGACATCTATCCAGCCAATCACAAAGGAATTCGAAACTGCATCAGGATCCACTGCAAGTACTCTGACAGTTAGACGGGAGGTTGAGAAAACTTGGATTTCATTGCCGAGCGGCTGCTCATAAGCCGCACATAATGCCCGTAAATGCCAAACGACGCTTCGCTTGGTGTAAGGAGCGTAAACTTTGAAAGACTGAACAGTGGAAAAACGTTGTATGGGGTGACGAATCACGGTTCACAATGTGGTGATCCGATGGCAGGGTGTGAGTACGACGAATGCCCGGTGAACGCATCTGCCAGCGTTTGTAATGCCAACAGTAAAATTCGGAGAAGGTGGTGTTATGGTGTGGTCATGTTTTTCATAGAGGGGGCTTGCACCCCTTGTTGTTTTGCGTGGAACTATCACAGCACAGGCCTACATTGATGTTTTAAGCACCTTCTTGCCTCCCATCGTTGAAGAGCGATTCGGGGAAGGCGATTGCATCTTTCAACACGATAGAGCATATGTTCATATTGCACAGCCTGTGGCGGGGTGGTTACACGACAATAACGTCCCTGTAATGGACTGGTCTACTCAGAGCCCTGACCTGAATTCTATAGAACAACTTCGGGATGTTTCGGAACACCGACTTCGTGCCAGGCCCCACCGGCCGATATCGATACATCTCCTCAGTGCAGCACTACGTGAAGAATAGGCTGCCATTTGCTTTCTAGTTCGTTGGAAATGAATGAGAGGCCGATACAGCGTTATTGTTCCACTTTTTGAAATTATGATGTGTGGAAGAAGGATATTAACTTTTCTTTAAGGATGTGTTATTAAAGGCAACTAATATCAACTAACTTGGTCATAGTGACGTATAATGAAAATTCAGTCTAATGTACTCAGTTTATATTTCTGCGGCGCGCGCGCCTATTTTCGTCATTTATTATTCGTTAAAATGAAACTCGCGGACTTTTCTGAACTACCATTGCATAATAGGGGTCCATATTAAATTAGTCATTACAAAAATGGAACCCATAGTCTCACAACAATATTAATTTTCAACGACTTTTACATAAATGTTCCCATTAAGTATTATTACAATAATGGGTTACCAATTTTCATTTCAATTTTGAAATGACAGAGCAAGAATAACACATGAAATAATGACGTTTTGGTAATACTGTGCTAGCCTTCTTGTGGATTTCTTCTCAACGAATTTAATTTATAATTCTGTGAATATCTATTTTGATTCCTTATTTAGGGTTGTTTGTATAAATTAGTGTAAAAAAAGCGACGCACTACGAAGGATTTATCTGAATGGGACGCAAACTGGTAGGTGTAAAGTAATTGTACAGACAAAAAAAATGATTGAAATTCCAGAAAAAGAATTGGATTATTCATTCAAGAGAAAGAACTTAACAATTTGAGCAACTCAATAATGGGTTGGTCCATCTCCGGCCCTTATACAAGCAGTTATTCGGCTTGGCATTGATTGATAGAGTTGTTGTCGGGGTCAGTTCGATGTGGGACTCATCAATGAAGACAATTTTAGGCCCCGACGACAAGTGAAGACGTGTCTGGAGACACCCCAGACAGCTGTGTGATACCAACTTGACTGTCACTCGCTAAACGGCCCTACAGCCAGGATTGATGATCTAGGGTCCTATTTCATTCCACAGCAGGATCCCTTTGGCTGTCGTTCACAGCACCCTTACAGCGCAGCCATATGTCGACGATATTGTACGTCAGTTTTGTTGTCATTCAAGTCAAGCAACCATGGGCTTACATATCAGCAAGATAATGCCCGTCGTCACACGGCGCGAGTTTTTAGCGCTTTTCTTCATGCTTTGCAAACCCTACCTTGGCCAACAAGGTCGTCGGATCCTTCCATAATTTAGAACGTTTGGATTATTATGATAGAGCCCTCCAAGCAGCTCGGTATTTTGACGATCTAACGCACCAGTTGGACAGAATTTGGCACTGTGTCCAGCAACCCCATCAGTCAAAGGCAAGACGAATAGCCTCTTGCCAAAGGACCAGAGGTGGACCAACGCGTTACTGACTCAATTAGTGAAGCTCTTTCTCTTGAATAAATCATACAACTTTTATGATATTTTAATCATTTATTTGCCTGAACAAGCTCGTCACATCTACCGATTTCCCTCCCATTCGGATAATTCCTTCATGATGCGTCGTTTTTTGGTCTTAGACTGTAGTTTTACATGCTCTGTTTACTGCTGAAAACTGCATCACACTCCTTTATATTAGGTAACTCAGATGCCTGTATTTGCTGTCTAATGATAAATACACTCCTGGAAATTGAAATAAGAACACCGTGAATTCATTGTCCCAGGAAGGGGAAACTTTATTGACACATTCCTGGGGTAAGATACATCACATGATCACACTGACAGAACCACAGGCACATAGACACAGGCAACAGAGCATGCACAATGTCGGCACTAGTACAGTGTATATCCACCTTTCGCAGCAATGCAGGCTGCTATTCTCCCATGGAGACGATCGTAGAGATGCTGGATGTAGTCCTGTGGAACGGCTTGCCATACCATTTCCACCTGGCGCCTCAGTTTGACCAGCGTTCGTGCTGGACGTGCAGACCGCGTGAGGCGACGCTTCATCCAGTCCCAAACATGCTCAATGGGGGACAAATCCGGAGATCTTGCTGGCCAGGGTAGTTGACTAACACCTTCTAGAGCACGTTGGGTGGCACGGGATACATGCGGACGTGCATTGTCCTGTTGGAACAGCAAGTTCCCTTGCCGGTCTAGGAATGGTAGAACGATGGGTTCGATGACGGTTTGGATGTACCATGCACTATTCAGTGTCCCCTCGACGATCACCAGAGGTGTACGGCCAGTGTAGGAGATCGCTCCCCACACCATGATGCCGGATGTTGGCCCTGTGTGCCTCGGTCGTATGCAGTCCTGATTGTGGCGCTCACCTGCACGGCGCCAAACACACATACGACAACCATTGGCACCAAGGCAGAAGCGACTCTCATTGCTGAAGACGACACGTCTCCATTTGTCCCTCCATTCACGCCTGTCGCGACACCACAGGAGGCGGGCTGCACGATGTTGGGGCGTGAGCGGAAGACGGCCTAACGGTGTGCGGGACCGTAGCCCAGCTTCATGGAGACGGTTGCGAATGGTCCTCGCCTATACCCCAGGAGCCACAGTGTCCCTAATTTGCTGGGAAGTGGCGGTGCGGTCCCCTACGGCACTGCGTAGGATCCTACGGTCTTGGCGTGCATCCGTGCGTCGCTGCGGTCCGGTCCCAGGTCGACGGGCACGTGCACCTTCTGCCGACCACTGGCGACAACATCGATGTACTGTGGAGACCTCACGCCCCACGTGTTGAGCAATTCGGCGGTACGTCCACCCGGCCTCCCGCATGCCCACTGAACGCCCTCACTCAAAGTCCGTCAACTGCACATAAGGTTCACTTCCACGCTGTCGCGGCATGCTACCAGTGTTAAAGACTGCGATGGAGCTCCGTATGCCACGGCAAACTGGCTGACAATGACGGCGGCGGTGCACAAATGCTGCGCAGCTAGCGCCATTCGACGGCCAACACCACGGTTCCTGGTGTGTCCGCTGTGCCGTGCGTGTGATCATTGCTTGTACAGCCCTCTCACAGTGTCCGGAGCAAGTATGGTGGGTCTGACACACCGGTGTCAATGTGTTCTTTTTTCCATTTCCAGGAGTGTATAATTAGAATTTCATCGAAAAGTATGTTTCTGCTTTAACTGTTCATTGTCCCATTTAAAACAGGTTATATGTTTTGATATAAATGTGAAGGATCAATTTTTGACATTTATAAGTTAGAATACAAATACGGCCAGTGTAGTCGACCAAATGTCTAAATTTTCCATCAGTAGTCCATATTAAAACCATGAGCTCAATTTTTCATAGACGAGAATATTACAGTATTTTCATTACATTAAATGGCGTCACATTAAATCATTTCACAGAATTATGGAAACGACTTCACCTTCAGGGTGAGGCAAAAAAACCACTACAGTTCTGGTGAAAGGTCATGTAATTAGGTTGTATGAAGGCTTCCACTCGGTCTCTGGAAGAAGTGGCAGGCCCATAATTCGTTTGGTATAGCAATGCTTAACCGATGATCTAAGGTTTCCCTGTGCTGGCAGTAACTGCCGCCAGGTTGGTTCCCAGAAACTCAAACTGAGCTTAGGTGCACAGTAGTAAGACAGACACTTGACTTACATGAACGCTGTTGAAAATAGTCCCAGGCTTGGGATTAACATGGAGAGATTCAGCTATGAGTCGAGTTGTCATAGTGTGATTGATTATTCGCTCGACTAGTACCGTGCACTATCTGATCAAAAGTATCCAGAACCTCTATATAATGCGAATTCGACAACTAGAGGTCGCGAGTGACGAAACCACGAGTATAAAAGGAGGCGCACAATACTGTGTTGTCAAAGCATTAACAGTAGAATTGGTCAGTTAGGAGGCCTAGTGACTTCGAACGTGAACTAGCCATTGGATGTCACCTGAGTAACAAACATATCAAGGACATTTCAACCTTTAAAGCTGCCCAAGTCAGTTTTTGGTGATTTGACTGTGAAATGGAAACGCGAAGGAACAGTTACAGCTAAACCAAAAGCAGGCAGACCTTATGTACTGACGATTACGGACCTCCGAGCGTTGTGAAGGGTGGTGGTAAGAATTGCATGAAATCAGGGAGGGAATCTCTTGTGAGTTTCAAAGTGCTACCATCGGTCCATCTAGTACAATGACTGCGCATAGACTGTTAAAAAGAATGAGGTATTATGGTCGAGCAGCTCGTCACAAGTCACACGTTTCTGTAGACAGTGCTAACGCTTGAGATGGTGTAAAGAGCAACGCCACCTGACAGTGGATGCCTGGAAACGAGTGATTTGGAGTGCTGAGTTGCAATGTACCCTGTGGCAATCTGATGGAAGGGTTTGGGTTTGCCAAACCCCTGGTGAAATTTACTTGTCATCATGTGTGGTGCCAAAAAGGTAGTAAAATTTTTCTGTTTAGCAAAAGTGACAGTGTACTTGACGGATCAACACAAAAGTTTTGTCTCAAGCACAGATAGTGTTGAGGATCAATGGACAAAATTCAGAACCATCGTACAATATGCATTAGATGAGTATGTGCCAAGCAAGTTCGTAAGAGATGGAAAAGAGCCCCCGTGGTACAACAACCGAGTTAGAAAACTGCTGCGGAAGCAAAGTGAACTTCACAGCAAACATAAACATATCCAAAGCCTTGCAGACAAACAAAAATTACACGAAGCGAAATATAGTGTGAAGAGGGCTATGCGAGAGGCGTTCAATGAATTCGAAAGTAAAGTTCTATGTACTGACTTGGCAGAAAATCCTAAGAAGTTTTGGTCTTATGTCAAATCGGTAGGTGAGTCAAAACAAAATGTCCAGACACTCTGTGACCAAAATGGTACTGATACAGAGGATGACACACTAAAGACCAAAACACTAAATGTATTTCTCCATAGCTGTTTCAGAAAGGAAGACTTTACTGTAGTTCCTTCTCGAGACTATCACACAGATGACAAAATGGTAGATATCGAAATAGATGACAGAGAGATAGAAAAACAATTAAAATCGCTCAAAAGAGGAGAGGCCGCTGGACCTGTTGGGATAGCAGTTCGATTTTACACAGAGTACGCGAAGGAACTTGCCCCCCTTCTTGCAGCGGTGTACCATAGGTCTCTAGAAGAGCGTAGCGTTCCAAAGGATTGGAAAAGGGCACAGGTCATCCCCGTTTTCAAGAAGGGGCGTCGAACAGATGTGCAGAACTATAGACCTATATCTCTAACGTCGATCAGTTGTAGAATTTTGGAACAGGTATATGTTTGAGCATTATGAATTTTCTGGAGACTAGGAATCTACTTTGTAGGAATCAGCATAGGTTTCGAAAAAGACGATCGTGTGAAACCCATCTCGCGCTATTCGTCCACGAGAGCCAGAGGGCCATAGGCACGGGTTCCCAGGTAGATTCCGTGTTTCTTGACTTCCGCAAGGCGTTTGATACAGTTTCCCACAGCTGTTTAACGAATAAAGTAAGAGCATATTGACTATCACACCAATTGTGTGATTGGATTGAAGAGTTCCTAGATAACAGAACGCAGCATGTAATTCTCAATGGAGAGAAGTCTTCCGAAGTTAAGAGTGATTTCAGATGTGCCGCAGGGGAGTGTCGTAGGACCGTTGCTATTCACAATATACATAAATGACCTTGTGGGTAACATCGGAAGTTCACTGAGGTTATTTGCAGATGATGCAGTAGTATATCGAGAGGTTGTAACAACGGAAAATTGTACTGAAATGCAGGAGGATCTGCAACGAATTCACGCATGGTACGGGGAATGGCAATTGAATCTCAGTATCGACAAGTATAATGTGCTGCGAATACATAGAAAGATAGATCCCTTATCATTTAGTTACAATATAGTAGGTCAGCAACTGGAAGCAGTTAATTCCATAAATTATCTGGGAGTAGGCATTAGGAGTGATTTAAAATGGAATGACCAGATAAAATTAATCGCCGGTAAAGCAGATGCCAGACTGAGATTCATTGGAAGGATTCTAAGGAAATGCAATTCGAAAACAAAGGAAGTAGGTTACAGTAAACCTGTTCGCCCACTCCTTGAATACTGCTCACCGGTATGGGATCCGTGCCAGATAAATGGTACAAATGGCTCTGAGCACTATGGGACTCAACATCTGAGGTCATCAGTCCCCTGGAACTTAGAACTACTTAAACCTAACTAACCTAAGGACATCAGACACATCCATGCCCGAGGCAGGATTCGAACCTGAGAACGTAGCGACCGCGCGGTTCCAGACTGTAGCGCCTAGAACCACTCGGCCACCCCGGCCGGCGTACCAGATAGCGTTGATAGAAGAGATAGAGAAGATACAACGGAAAGCAGCGGGCTTCGTTGGAGAATCATTCAGTAATCGCGAAAGCGTTACGGAAATGATAAACTCCTGTAGAAGACTCTGCAGGAGAGACGCTCAGTAGCTCGGTACGGGCTTTTGTTGAAGTTTCGAGAACATACCTTCACCGAGGAGTCAAGCAGTATATTGCTCCCTCCTACGTATACCTTGCGAAGAGACCGTGAGGATAAAGTCAGAGAGATTAGAACCCACCCAGTGGCATACCGACAATCTTTCTTTCCACGAACAATAAGAGGCTGGAATAGAAGGGAGAACCGATAGAGGTTCTCAAAGTACCCTCCGCCACACACCGTGAGGTGGCTTGCGGAGTATGGGTGTAGATGTAGATGCAGACCTGGACGTGTGGAGGAGGTGTTGTTATGGTGCTAGATGTGTTTTTCGTGGTTAGGATACGGTCGCTTTATCGCAGTTAAGGATATGAATACATTTCATATTATTGTATGCGGTATACAGTAGAGGAACAATTCGGAGTCGACGGTTGTTTGTTTGAGTGTGACATAAAGTAGCATCTCCGAGGCAATGGTTTATGGGAAATAACATTCCTGAAATGCACTGACCTGTCCAGATACCCGACCTGAACCCAATGGATCACCTTTGGAATGGGTTAGAACATCAACTTTGCTTCAGACCCCAGAGTCCAGCACCACTACCTTATCTAGTTTCGGCTGTTGTGGAAGAATGGACTGTCATTCGCCCAAAGACATGCAGACATCACAATGGAAGTGACGCCAGCAGAATTTCATGCGTCATAATGGTCAAGGGTGGAGACACCTCACACTAATGTTCACTAATAGGTGTCTGGTTAATTTTGATCAGATAGTGTATGCCCTGGGAACATGGCTGATGTTATCTTGGAAGATCGAAATGTCCGCAGCATAATCATCATGAAGATGTAGAAGGGACAACAATTGATCACTGAAAATGTTGAAATAATCATCCTGTTTCATTTCATGATAACGTGAATGAGAGAGCCCAAGTCACGATATGAAATAGGCCCCTAAGAATCACAGAACCACCTCCATACTGAACTGCAACCAACACCATTGGAGTTAGCTGCCTCACTGACCCGTCGCTATACTTTGCAGCTTGCATAATTTCAAAAGAGTTAAAACTGTAACTTGTTGGATCATATAAAACGCCTCCAGTAAGCTGCCATTGATTTTGTGCGTGTTTGGCCCACTGAAGACTTGGCAGCTGTATGTTCCACCATGAGCAATAAAATGTGAGGTACCCAACTCCATTGTTCACAGAATGGAGTTACGTCGCAATGTTGGCTCGGAAACTGGTGGAGATGGACTTGCATTCACTGATAATAGTGATTCGTATCGGATTCGAAACCGATTATCATTGACAAGGGGTGACACTCGTTTCCAAATGCTGTCGGTTACGATTTTTTTACGACCACTGTTCTTATAATGTATTACGTGGTTGCCAGTGGTACATCGTTCCCTGTAGACACTTTGGACAGTATGTGTTGATATAGCAACAAATCAGGCAATTTCTTTCACGGAACGGTCATGGATACATCGAAATACTAAACCTCCTTTCTGCCATTCTGTTACGTCCGCACAACCACCCATGTTCTTGCGCTGATTCTGTACAAACGAAACGTCGCATAAACAACGCTTCACTGCCATGAGTTACTCCACTGGGAGTGTGACGTAACCGTCTTGCCTGTTGTACGCCATCCACAGCGTTCCAAAGTAACCAGAGTGCTCTTTTTAGGCGTTAATGAATATTTTATCCGATGAGATTATGATAAATATTGACATACTGATTCAATAATTATTCTGTTGGTTGAGAAATGTCCTACGACACCAACACAGAGGTTCTGCCAAATGAGCCCACAAATTCTTTTTACATGAGGCTGCTGCTCTGTTTTTTCATCGACATACTTCTTCAGTAGTTTTCATACATCATGTTCTTAAAAATCAGTTGCTGAAACTGCACATTTTATACGGTATCTTTGGGATTATAGATTTTCACTGTCACAGAAACGCTTGAACTGTGTATCACATAATTGTGTAACATCAGGCGACTGAGCACCACTGTTGAATAGTACTATTGTTTGCAAGGAATTATCAAATAGTTGATACCGTTCAAGAGTGAATAATACCCTTGCTGTCATTGCATCGCCGACTTTAAAAAAAAATGCCATTTAGTAAAACTTTGATTCTGGTGATCAACTCATTAAACCATGTTTGCTCTCACTGACATTCAATATGTGAATATACGGCAGTAGGTATATCAGCGTGGACATGAACTGAGCAACAGATAAAAAAGGGAAACGGTGTTCCATCAGGGAGCTTGGTCATACGTGCAGAGTATGCACTTAAAGTAAACCAAGTTGTAACATATTGGTACACTGTACTGAAATGGGACGGTGCTTACCCACCACAACTGCAGTGCTATCCTGCATGTATTTAAGCGTAACAAAAGTGTGTTTTTCTTAATTTTTATGGTATTATTTGACTTAGGGTAAATAAGCTAGTTTAACCATCTAATTTTTATCGCCATTTTTGTATAGGACAATTAAAGAGACGGGGCTCCTCCACGCCCGCACCAACGTGGTGACCAAACCAAAAGTTCTACTGTCACCTCCGTAAACATGTTAGTTATCTAGTAAGTGGATCACAGGATGCTGGGCTGTGATGTTGTCCGTGGGTCTGGGTAAGACTGCGCATTAACACGGTCCATCACGTGATAGATAGTGGACGAAACGCGAGTGAGGGTAGCGATTGGAAGAGCAGAGGGAAAAAAGTGCCATGGCTCGTGCCGTGGGAAAAAAACCTCTGCGACAGTGGGATGGGTAGTAAGAGCAGTAGTGGCTTACTAGCTGCGATAGTTCATGCAAGGTTGGATTTGTGAGTATAGATATCATGCATCATTACCGTGACGAGCGATGGCGATGTGTCCCAGTTGCTGCAGCTACTACATTCCTGGAACAATCAAGATCGTTATGCAGTAGTGGGAGATCGGCTATAGATCATCTCACTGTGTGGGGGATGTGTGGAGCTTGTCTGCATGCAGTGTACGGTACGGCTTCCCAGTGTAGTGCCAGTTATTCGGCAGTGTATTTCAGCTGGATATCCAGTAATGGCGTCTAATTAGCACGGGCTCGCCTGTACCGTTATGTTTGCGTCTGCTTGGTCATAGATGTTATGTCCTTACAAGTATGTCTTTTGGTCTTTTATGTTTCCATCTATGGTTGTGGTCGTAGTTCCCCAGATTCAGAATAAACGGGTTCTGCGAATATCTGTATAGTCTTGTGGTGAGTTTGTGGATTACCTCCTTGAGAGTCTCAAGTCGGTATTCCCGGTGAAGGTCCGCGATGCGTGTGTATCCTGGAGCATTGCTGATGATTTTGAGTACTTTGTTTTGTATGAGCTGCAGACGGCGCAGACGTGTGGGCGCAACGTATCCCCAGACAGGAGCTGCTACGTCATCCGGGGTCAGATAAGTGTCATGTACATGGACCTCGACACCCTTCTGTTCAGTGTGCTACGCCTGTTGAGCATAGGACAGAGCTGTTTGAGCCTCGCGCTTCCTCGGTCGGTCATGTGTTGTATGTGGTCCCCCCAGAGTAATTTCCGCTCCATCCAGACACCGAGGTATCTGACTTTCTCGCGGAAACGTATTGGACGTGCATATAGAGTTATTGGTCTGCAGTAGCAGTGTTCGCGCAGTTGTTTCGGTCTTCTAGTGAACAGAACGGCTTCGCACTTATCGACGTTTACTCTAACACGCCATTTCTCCAACCAAGGCTCAGCCACTCTGGGTGCAGTCTGTAGGCGTGACGTAATGTTTGATGGTTTCCAATCTTGCGCAAGGATGGCTGTGTCATCCGCGTAGATTGCCATCGTTGTGTTGTGTGTGGTTGGGAGACCGTTTATGTAGAGGTTAAACAGTAGGGGCCCTAGGATACTTCCCTGGGGTACTCCCGCGTGTATACCGTGTCGTGTTGATTGTTTTCCCTGCACGTCAGTGTTGAAACTCCTGTCTGTGAGGTATGAGTGTATTAGACGCAGCAGCCATTCGGGGAATCCCGCGTCGCTGAGTTTGCGGATGAGGCCGTTGTGCCATAGACGGTCGAAAGTCTTTTAGATGTCCAGGAACACCGCCCCTGTAGCTTTGTTTATGCTGAAGCCATATGTTATGTGTTCAACGACCCGTTGTAGTTGTGTTGTGGAGTGGTGATTCCTGAAGCCGAATTGCTCCGGTCTCACATAGGACAACCGGTTTAATAGAATTTCTCACCACCTTATCATAAGGCAAGAGATTTATTTTACAATGATTCTGACAAATTTTGAATTTCCAGTCACTTTTACTTAGGACAAGTTAGCTATTTCCGATAAATTGGATTATTTCGTCAGAAAACTTAGATCGTTTCATAGGAGTGAAGGGAAGTTGAAATCGGTTAATAACGCAGAATGTGTCAGAACTGGTACTGTCTTGGTACTAGAAAAACTCTGAAGAAGAAGTAAAATATATTCAAGTCAAACGATCATATAATGTAAAACATTTTGATGTCCACACAAACAATACATATTGTTATATTTAATCCAGCTGTACAAAGTCCATGGATGATTTGCTACCTGCAAGAAGTATTCTTAGATGAGAATCTCTGGCTAGGTTAGACTGCAGATATGGTAAAAACAACATACCACATCTCATTTACCTTTATCATATACACCTTTATGACTTAGTCAATTTTTTATTGTAATATTTACCAAGCCCTTGGAGAGGTCCACTGTTTCACAATATGGCAGTTATTTATTTCAGTTTTTTGGCTGGCTACTGTTATTGCCGCCACAGTAGTCAACTTAAGGGAGGAATGTAGTTTGTTACATCGGTCTGTAAATCGGTGTAATTTTTGTTCTGGCTGTCATCGTACTGAAACATCTACTATAACATATTTTCTCACGTAGAGACTGGTAGTCAGCCCACTTTCTACCTAAATGACTATGGGAAAACACCTAGAAATCACACTGCTGCCTTAGACCATGATTGTTAATGTGTTGCCAAGATTCGATCTGTGTCAAGTTTACCTTCCTGTGCTACAAGTTGGTGCACTGTGTTCGGCAATAGTGATAATAATAATAATAATAATAATAATAATAATAATAATATTGCGCGATACGGTGTCGTCTAGCAGACGTCTTCGAAGCTCCAACTCGCTAAGGTTATCATTGCGAAAGAAGAAACCTCTGGGAGTCTCTAGTGTTTGACTATTTCCCTAACTTACAGTTCTTTACTGGTCGGAATTCCCAAAATTCCACTATGAAGTTGTCCTACAAGGAAAGTATACTCTCTCCAATGGCTAAAATCACTGGAAACCAATTTAAAATATAATTATGTAGCTGTTTCATTGACTATCAGAGCCATTCATTTGTAAATTTTCATGTGCGGCCCCTTGCTCCATCTGAAGGTCAGGGCACTATCACCACTGCATAGTAGCTGTACACAAAGTACATGTGTGACTGTTACTTAGTTTAGTTCACATACTAACGGCAGACATGAGTGGGAAGAAACCAGTTAATACTGTGGACGTTGCTTAGCCGCTTCCAGAAAAGATACGCCGAATTTAAACACTGGTCACTGAAGATGTAATTAGAATGGAAGGAGAGCAGATTGCACGTTTGTTACAGGATAGAATGCAAAAATATGGTGGGGCAGAACAACACTAGGTAGAAATAATGAGTCTTGGTCTGACAGCGACGAAGAAAGGGTGCGTGAATATGAGAGTTCTGAAAGTTAAGAACTGATATATTCATCAACTAAACGAACTACAAATCAAAGTGAATATGCATCTTCACACCCAATAATATCGCAATAAGTGTACTGCTGTGTATTGATGACCGAACACTGGGTGATGTGTATGAGTTTTACTATAACAGCGGTTACAGTTCTTGCTGTCGTTGTTGTGGTCTTCAGTCCCAAGACTGGTTTGATACAGCTCTCCACGATAATCTATTCTGTGCTATTCCCGGCGTAACTACTGCATCTTACATCCGTTTGAATCTGTTTACCGTATTAGAATCCTGGTCTCCCACTACAATTTCCCCCGTCCCCACACATGCCTGCATCTCCAAATTGACGATTAGTTAATGCGACAGCGTGTGTCCCATTAGTCGATCGCTTCTTGTAATCAGGTTATGCCATAAATTTCTTGTTTTCCCATTTCGATTCAATAGCTTATCATTACTTATTTGAGCTACCCACCTATTCTTCAAGATTGTTCCGTAGATTCATAAACTTCTCTTCCTTTCCTATCTGAACTGTTATGCCATAAATTTCTTGTTTTCCCATTTCGATTCAATACCTCATCATTACTTATTTGAGCAACCCACCTATTCTTCAAGATTGTTCCGTAGATTCATAAACTTCTCTTCCTTTCCTATTTGAACTGTTAGTGGATAACATCTTACTTCCTTAATAAAAGAATTCAAAATTTATAAATTTGTATTCGGTATTAAAAAAATTTCTCTTTTTGAGAAATGCTTTTCTTGCTAGTGTCATTCTGTGTTTACGGTATATCATCTTTTCTTTGTCCACCGTCGGTTATATTGCTTCCCAAATAGCAAGAATCTTAACTGCTTTTAGGGTCTCATTTCCTAATCTTATTCTGTCAAAATCAGCTGATTTAATTCGACTGCATTCTATGTTGACGTTCACCACATAATCCCTTTTCAAGAGATCTCTGGCAGAATTACAGTGCCTTCAACAAATGTTTAAGTTTTTATTTCTTCACCTTGATTTTTGACACAGCTAGCTCAATGTGCAGACTGAATAACATGGGTGATTTTCACTGCCTTCTCTGCTACTACTTACTTTTCACTTCTTTCGACTCTTATAACTACAGTCTCATTTCTGAACAAGTTGCAGATAACTCCTCGTTCTCTGTATTTTTTCTCTGGTACGTTCAGAATTTAAAAGAGTTTGGTCCAGTCGACAATGTCAAAAGATTTTTCCAAATCTATTAATGCTATGAACAAAGGTTTCCTTTCTTTACCCTCTCTTCTAAGATACGTTGTATGGTAAGTATTGCCCCGTTTGTTTCTACATTTCTTCTAAACCCAAAGTGTTCTCCCCCGAAATCGCCTCTTCTCAGTTAACCCATTCTTCTGTAAAGAATTCGCATGAGTATTTTGCAAGGAACTGGACTTACTAAATTCCTCTTGAACTCTGGGTTTCTTTGCCGGTTTCATATATGTTGCACATCACCTGGAATAGTTTCATTGTGGCAGTTTATCCCAACTGTCTAAAAAAAATCTGAGAGAATGTCGTCTGCTTCAGGGGATTTGTTTTGAGTTGTATCTTTCAGTGCACTCTTAAATTCTTCTCGGTGCATCACAACTCCCATCTCCTTGTCATTTACTTCCTTTTCCCTTTCTATAATATTTTCTTCAAGTTCATTTCATTTGTATAGTCCTTCTATACATTCATTTCACATTTCAGCTTTTTCTTCTTAGCATAGTACTGGCTTGCCATCTGAATTCTTTGTTCTCATACAACTGCTTCTTTATTCTTCCAGAGTCTCCTTAAGTTTGCTGTAGGTGGCATCAATCTCTCTCCTAGTTACTAACGCCTCTACAGCCTTGCATTTATTTGTCCTGTAGTCAAACCTGCTTAGCCATTTTGAACTTTCTGTCAGTATCGTTATTTAGACGTCTGTTTTCTCTTTTCCCTGCTTTAAATGCTGTAGTTTCTTTAATGTTTTCTCCTTTTATAAGTCAATTTCAATGTCTCGTATGTTCTCCAAGAGTTTCTATTGGGCCTTGTCTTTTTACCTATTTGACACTCTGCTGCTTTCACTTTATCATATCTCAAAGCTAGCCGTTGGTCATCTGTTGTATTCCTTTTTCCCGATTCTGTTAATCGCTGTCTAATGCTATTTTTGAAATTCTCAACACCATGTGGTTCTTTGAATTTATCCAGGCACACTATTCTTGATTTCCTACCTTCATTCAATTTGTTCAATTTTAACCGTTATTCATAGCCAATAAAACACAGCCAGAGCCCACGTCTGTCCTTGGAAATATTTTGCACCTTAAAATATGGCACTGAAATCTCTGTCTTACGATTATATTATCCGTATGAAAACTTGCGATGTCTCCAGGTCTCTTTTATTGTTTCATGTTTCTTAGAAAAGATTAAATTACGTTCCGTGAAGAATTGTGGCACGTAGTTTCCACTTTCATTTCTGTTCCCCATTTCATGTTCTTCTTGTATTTCTCCTCCTCTTACTTTTCCTACTATCGAACTACAGTCTCCCATCTCGCGTCTGAGCAATATATTTTACCTCATCATACATTATTTCATTCTCTTCATCATCTGCAAACGTAGTAAGCATACAGAATAGTGCTACAGTGGTGGCTGCTGGCTTCGTGACTATCTTGGGTACGTTAGTGTATTTGCTACGTTGTTGATCCTAGATTGTCTGCATACCACTTTTCTCGTTCATTATTAGACCTACTCCTGCATTACCCTTGTTTCATTTTTTATTTATAATCATGTACTGACCTGACCAATGCCCTGTTCCTCCGGCCACTAAGTCCAGCTCTACCTGAATTTAGCCTTTCCCCTTACCTTTTAAATTCTCTAGCATATCTGCCTGATTAATGAATCTAGCATCCCACACTCTGACATGAAGAGCGCCAGTTTCATTTGCACGCCGACAGTTGTGTTACCTCGAGACAAATGCACAGTTTCTAGCTGTAATACTTTTGACGTAAGATTATACCTCTTAATGGCTAGATTATGACAAAATTTCAAATTTTTAATTTCGGTTAATAATTGTGCAAAATATAGAAAATCAAAATTTTGTTGCCCCTGGAACCATTATATTCAATCTGCTGTTCGGGTATAGTGCCCCTGTTTCCAGGACAGTCGGTTAGTAATATAGCTACGCTTACCATGTTTGGTTTTTATCGATCGAAAGCCATAGGAAGAGATGCTGGATATATGCGTATGTAAGATGACTTCCACTCACATGTCTGACGCTCTGCCGCTTTGCACTACCAGATTCGAGACAAAATGTTAAATTTATCTGTCATATTCAGCTGTGTGGCTTGCTCTTAAGTATCGTAGTAAGTTCACAAAATTATTGGCTCGCAGAAGTGCTAATTCTCGTGACCTAGCTGAACACAAAAACAGCACAAATAAGAGACAAATTGTATTTCATACTTTTAAAAGTATTCCAAGTCAACTAAATACACGAAACAGATACGAACAGGTCGCTTTCGAACTTTTTATGTCGCCCCTTCAACTCACCCTAATGGTAATGGGGAAGCTTACACCCACAGTGTTTTTATGCAAACAACAGAGCATGCACCTAACAAATTAGGTTGAAATTTGATCCTGGGTTATGCTTCAGTGTCATCCCCTTTTCATTATCTATGGGAGGTGGGTCGTTATTAACTTCACCTTGCTTATTTCCAGACAGTAAATATCCAATAAAATCCCAATTCGTTAAAGAGGCGTACTGTCCTGCATAAAACAGCTTAAGACTTCTGAATATTTTTCAATAAATTAATGTGTTAAATATTTGGAGTTACTCATGTAACAGAGAACAAGTTTATCAATGGTTTAAAATTATGTGTGAAATCTGTTGGAAGTTGCGAACACTGGAGGAATATAATCTGGATAATTTGCACCCCGTTTTAGGAAAACCTAGGTTTTTAGGCATTTCTGTATTTAATACGTATCTCCTGAACTATTTGTCGCACAGTGATATAATTTTGCAGGCACATTTAGTGGTATGTGTGGGTACCATCTGCAAAATGTGTTATGAGTGGAGTTAATACACTAGAGGAGTAATAAGTTAAAACATCATTTCTGATATGGCAGTTTAGTGCATAAAGAGCGGAAATGCAGTAATTGATAAACTTTTTACTTTTCATCATTAGGTGGCGGTTGTCATCGAGAAAAAGTTTCTTAAACGGCTGAATTGGGTGTGAAGTCTATTGGAAGTCGTTGATTGCTTCCATTTTCAAGTATGAATGAATAAAATCTGGGTATTGGCGCATGGCGCGTTACGCTTCATTTTCACGCCCATCCCTACCCCTTTCAGAGGTAGGTGGTTCTTACCCCAACAGTGCTTCTATCTAAACAGCAAGTGATATGTGTACCAAATCTGCTTGAAATCGATCTACTAGTTGAGGAGGAGATGTTGAATATACATACATATATTTTAAGATTTAGAGATATGCTTTTAATTGGAAGACTGTATTGTCGCGTCAATAACAGTAACGGAATAGGTGCACTCTGGGTAGGTTCTTCCAATTATACTTCTCAATTTAAAAACTACGCAAATCAAACTACTTTGATAGGATTAAAGGCATTTGACATGATGTTAAGAAGAACTCCGCTAACAGCTGATAGAATTGTTGTTTTATTTAAACTCAACCGGATTCAATAAAACAGCAATTTTACTAGCTGTTAGCAGAGTTCTACTTAACAGCATGCTTTACAACAGCTGCGGATGTCCAGAGTATAAAATAATTTGTTACAAGCGTTTCTTTCTTACACAATGGAAGGGCTGAAAATAAAAATGTATCAATTGATAGATGCGTAGTAGGGATCACCTACAACACAATGTCACAGAAACATATTGTCTCTGGTAAGTTCTAAGACACTGCATGCAGATTCAAAGCGCGATGCAGGATACGTAACAGACTGGAGTACTGCATATCGACAACAGAGGGCCCAACGCGGTGGGCTGCTCGGCCGACAGGCTAGATAGCTATCTAAATTGAAGCGCCAAAGAAACTGGTATAGGCATGCGTATTCAAATACAGAGATATGGAAACAGGCAGAATACGGCGCTGCGGTCGGCAACACCTACATAAGACAACAAGGGGCTGGGGCAGTTGTTACATTGGTTACTGCTGCTACAATGGCAGGTTATTAAGATTTAAGTGAGTTTGATCGTGGTGTTGTAGTCGGTGCACGAGTGATGGGACACAGCATCTCCGAGGGAGCGATGAAGTTGGCATTTTCCCGTACGACCGATTCACGAGTGTACCGTGAATATCAGGAATCCGGTAAAACATCAGATCTCCGACATCGCTACGGCCGGAAAAAGATCTTGAAAGAACGGGACCAAAGACGACGGAAGAGAATCGTTCAGCGTGACAGAAGTGGAACCCCTCGGCATTTTGATGCGGGTTTCAATGCTGGGCTATCAACAAGTGTCAGTTGCTAACCATTCAACGAAACATCAACGCTATGGGCTTTCAGAGCCGAAGGCCCACTCGTGTACCCTTGATGACAGCACGACACGAAGCTTTACTCCTCACCTGGACCAGTCAACACAGACATTAGACTGGTGATGACGGGAAACGTGTTGCCTGGTAGCACGAGTCTCGTTTCACATAGTATCGAGCGGATGGACGAGTACGGGTATGGAGACAACCTCATGAATCCATGGACCTTGCGTGTCAGCAGGGGACTGTCCAAGCTGGTGGAGGCTCTGTAATGGTGTGGGGCGTGTGCAGTTCAAGTGATATGAGACACCTGACATGTCTAGATACGATTCTGACAGGTGACACGTTCATAAGAGTCCTGTCTGATCACCTGCACCCATTCATGCCCATTGCGCGTTTTGACGGACTTGGCCATTTCCAGCAGGACCCTAAACCTCCAGAACTGCTACAGAGTGGCTCTAGGAACACTCTTCTGAGTTAAACACTTCCGCTGGCTACGAAACTTCCCAGAGATGAACATTATTGAGCATATCTAGAGTTCCTTGCAACGTGCTGTTCAGAAGAGACCTCCACCCCATCATACTTTACGGATTTATGGACAGTCCTGCTGGATTCATGACGTCATTTGTTTTCGGCACTACTTCAGGCATTAGAGTAATCCATGCCACTTCGTGTTGCAACACTTCCGAGTGCTCGCAGGGGCCCTACACGATGGTGGACAGGTGTGCCAATGTCTTTGGCTCTTCAGTGTAGATTACTAAGCGACTATCCCGGAACCCTGCACCGGTTGCAGGGGCAACAAACATTTGATTTTCAGTATTTCGTGTAACTATTGACCGAATTGATATGGCCTCATAAACACTGAGATTCGTAAAAAAAAAACTAACTTAAAAATGGAACACACATCACCCACACTATATTGATCCAGTGTTTTATTATGAAAAACTTAGCGAATTCCAACAAACTTTAAGCACAACTTCAAACCTTTTCCAAACTTTTTCTCCGCTCGCATGCTCCACGTCAAATATTTAACTCATTTTCTCATTTGTAAAGTACTCAGGCGTTTGCAGTGGTTTTATACATGGGAATTCTTTAAAGACTCGACGCTTACTGGTGGTAGATATACGATACGTTGTCTGTGGCAGGGCTGACCTGTAGGACTATCCCGTGGCTCATAGCGGTGGGAGCTCGAGACACACGCCGTGCACGAGTCGATACGCAGATACAGCTTATGTTGAGGTCCTCTGTACAGCCTGATCGGGAAAAAATGTTCTATGTGCGCAGTTCGGATCGCCGCTGTAGATTTTTCGTGGAAACATCTGGATAAAACCACAACAAGTGTTTCGTATTAACATGTAATTTCACTATCAGTCTTTTTAATACAGTCGTTACACAAAATAGTATAATTGTTATAGAAGAGATAAACTTCCCTTTCATCGCATGTAGCGTCGTTTGACAACACTATGAAGTTTGGTGGTCGCGATGCACACTCGTCTGGCACTATCACGTTGCATCTGCGTCTATATAATCACTGTTTTCTTCACTGACTTCCAAAGACGGCTTCACATGGCCCGTAGACGCTGAGACTGTCGCTAGCCTCTATGTGACCGAACTATGCAATCGCTTTGCGACCTTGCCTCACTGTCTTTCCCCCACTGCCATCGCTGTCATATTCGTTCGGCACTGGACTTTTTAGGTTTATTGGATTCCTTTCAGGGTGAGCTTTCCTATGACTTGTCTTTCCTATCCGGAGCACATCTTCGAGTCATATGAGTACCGATTTTCACTTATATTCCAGCAAATATCTTTATTATTTCGCTTTATGTCCTAATAGTGCACCATGTGTTCTTCACATGACAAGTGAATTGATGTCCTAGCTAAACACGTTTTCACACTACAGACTCATAATACTGCACGAAACTAATTCGTAACCGTCGCTCGTATATGCCTCTATTGGTACGATGACCACATAGGAGTAGTAGGGAAACGCAGGAGTCACCCCACGTTGCGGGTTGCCTACATCAGGGGCAAGCATACATTTAGGGGCAAACCCCATCACCTTGCTTTGATTCACAGATACTTAACGTATTGTTCTGCTGAGGATTAAGACCCCCTGAGGATAATCCATCCTTTTCATTGACAGCTTATGACCCCCTGGGGATGATCCTTCCTTTTGATTGACAGGTCCTTAATCCATTGTTCCCCATTCCTCCCTCTGCTCCTCTTCCCTCTCCATGTCCTCCTCCCCCATCCCTCTGGGAACTTCCCTCACCAATACAAGTACACTTTTGATATCATTTTGTTGTCTAATTAATTAAATCTATCAGTCAATTAAATCCACCATATGGAAAAGTCCCCAGCCCTCCCCCTCCCCTCTACCTCCCAGAAATTGACAGGAAAAAGGCTCAGTTGATCAGCCACTTGGAGGGAAATCTTTTGCAGTGTATCGAATATTGCTTAAAGAATTTAGAAACTACGTGCAATATATTTTATTTATTTATAGAATGTAGGAATTATAGTTTATTTATTTAGTTAAAGAATTTGTCAAGAAATCGATTGCTGTGTTACCATCAATGTGCATGAAAAGCGGTCTTGGTTCTATAGGCACACACAAGAGTTGCTGATAGTGTAACGCTTTCTGGTAGACACGCTGTCAGCGATTTGTCATCAAGTCTCTACATTCAAGCACATACCTGTATTGGATCCTATGGAGACGTCATTAATGATAACAACCACAGACAAATAATATTCAGGCCATTCTCATATCTTGAAATGAGTCACCTTTTTCGAATCTATCTGGTACAGCAAAACTCCATCGTGTTTTTAGGCAATTCCTCTGCATCTTGTAACTGTTGTCTGGTCTCTGCCTTGGCCTCCCTGCGTCTTTGTCCATATTACCATCCGAACTTAAGTTTGAACTAAATAGAAGTCCGAGAGTGCTGTATCCATCTCATTCTGCAACCCATGTAGAAACAGGTTGAGCTGAGTTAATGCAACAGATCAGTCTTTTGTTCACTCAGTGGAAATAGGAACATGTTATTGTAGCTCCGCCAATGATGCTGACTGCAGAAGGATTGTACCACTGGTAACATACATTACGTGTAAAGACTACACTATTAAAAACACCATCACAACAGCTATGTTACCGTCATGCATAAAAAGCGGTCTTGATTCTACAGGTACATGCAAGAATCACTGATAGTGTGTGTTTCCTTGTAGGAATGCTGTATGCGATTTGGAAGCAAGTCTTTCCATTCAGCCCCATACCTGCATTGAATCCTATGAATACCCCTTTTAATGATTACAGCCACAGGTGAATAATGTGTGTGCCACTCTCATATCTCTAAACTAGTCAACTTTTTCGAACCTTCCTGCTACAGTAAAATTTCAACATGGGTTTAGACAGTCCCTGTGCATCTTGTAACTGCTACCCAGTCTCTGCCCCACCATCCCTGCAGCTTTGTCAAGACCTCTAAGCCACAGCGGAAAAAACAAAATGTATGGCACTGTAAAAAGCGAGTTACAGCAGAAAAAAAAAGAATGTATCAAACAACAAAACAGGGACCCTCTCTTGCAACTGATAGTCTGTGGGATATGGTCCCTCCAGAGTACACGCAATGAAACTTTACACAAGTCTGTACAAACGACTTTGATCACTGGCCGCCTGCTCCAATGGATCATTACCTGTATATTTAATAGGATCACCACATATGCTCGACGTCCGCATGCTGACAGACGGTAACTGTTTTCCATCTATTGGAAGAGAGAGAGATACAGTAAAAATCTTATCGAGTTCTCTATCAGATGAAGTTATTGGAGCTTTTTATAGTTTGTAGTTTTTTATCCTCTGTTAGATGGCACAAAATAACTATGATCGAATGTTTGGGTGATAGAGGTGAATGGACCCTGAGAGATGCAGATTTTCTTAGGAATGCAGTACCTGTATGTAATTTGGAGATGCACCTCAATGCAGTAGCGTTTGTACCACTTCAACCATCGCCGGGTGCATTCCATGGCCAGGAGTGGTGCACTCTTGCATACATCCATGTACACAACTGCGGCTGCGGCCGCGCCATAAATTATCACTGACGTCTTTACGTTGGTGCTGGTGGTGTACATGGGGATGGGCGTGCTGTGTGTGGACCTTGGGACAGGAGAGCATAGTATGTAGAAGTGTTTTCAGCTGTCTCTGATATCTAGCCATGACAACTTATTGCTTTGGCCTGTATCATGGTTTAAGTGTGTGGTGTTTAGTGCTTTTCAATAAAACACAGAGGAGTGTGCCCTGCAGTAGTATTTGCTGTTGTCTCTACCCTATCATGCAGAAGGCCTTCCTCCTTCTTCAAAATGTAGCAGAGAGAAGCATTTTGGGGCTACAAGTGCCTTAAAAACCCAGTCGGGATGTCAGATTCCCAATTAGCTTATTACTATCGATTGGATCACAGTTTAAGTATGTTGTGTTTAGTGCTTCTCAGTACATCGCATTGGACTCTGTCTTGCAGTGGTATTTGCTGTTGTCTCTATTCTATTACACAGCAAAACCTTCCTCCCTTTTTCCGTATATAGTGGGGAGAGTAAATTTAGGAATCCTATAGTACTTTTCAAAACCCAATCGCATTTCCAGTTGTTGTACTGCACGCACGCATGTGTTCGGGTGTGGATCTCTCTCCCGGCTGGTGTGGGCTGCGCTGCAGCCGGTGGACGTTGTCCTTCATGATCGAGAGTGTGTGTTACAGTTAGGATTTTCTCTTTTTCACCAGATATGTTTAGTTCAAAATGGTTCAAATGGCTCTGAACACTATGGGATTTAACATCTATGGTCATCAGTCCCCTAGAACGTAGAACTACTTAAACCTAAGTAACCTAAGGACATCACACAACACCCAGTCATCACGAGGCAGGGAAAATCCCTGACCCTGCGGATACGTTTAGTGGAAACGTTGTGGAGGAGGAGGGTGTCTGTATTCTCAAATGGCGATACATCCAAGACCTTCGATATATTTGGCACTACGATCAGTTTGTGGTGGAGATTTCATTACTTCATTTGCATAATGTTTGTGTATGATACTAAAATGAAAATATGTTTTATTATGAAGAAGGACCATTGCAAGGTGGAGGTGAGTCTTCAAAGCGCTCTATTTGACTCCTGTAAATTGTTATACAATTAGTTTGAAAGGGTAATGCAAATGGATTATTTCACTTTATTTTTGATTTCGAAATTGTGTCAGCTTGCCCTTTGTCTGCAGCATTAGCTAATAGTAGTAAAGTATTCTGAGGAGAGATGAAAACCTCCATCTTTGTGTTTTGAGACGTTGATTCACACAAACAGGGAGTGTGTGTTTCTGAGAGGCAGACACATGAAACAAGTCTGGAATTTGCCGACCGCTAAGGTCGCAGATTCGAATCTTGCCTTGGGCATGGATGTGTGTGATGTCCTTAGGTTAGTTAGGTTTAAGTAGTTCTAAGTTCTAGGGGACTGATGACCTCAGATTTTAAGTTTCATAGTGCTCAGAGCCATTTGAACAATTTATTTGGAATTTGCCGATCAACAAAATGCAGCCACTTTACACTTATTTTGGGGAACACATGATTAGAGGTTGCTGACATGTGGTCTGTGGTAATTGGTATTTAGTAATGTGATCTGCATTTAGGACATTGGGCTGTTGGTAGAGACATGTATATGAGATCTCAAAGCAGTGGCTACTATACAACATTTCATTCCATTCATGATCTGTAGACCCCTTTTGTAGGGTTTAACTGTCGGTGCAATATGTATATATATATTTGTCGATCTGCACAAAATAGTTTGCCACTGAAATTCTTGTAATTTGTCCCTCTGCGGAAGGCAGCAGTGGGTCTCGAAATGTGTGCTGAACTTTTAGACATGTAATTGTTCAGATTTTCCAAATCTGTGCTTCAACAGCAGTATGCCTCGAAAAGTGACGAAAATAAGAGCATTATCATCTCTAACTTTGGTAGCAAATATAAACATAGCCGATTCAGTGTTCCTGGTAATGGCCTTGCCACAGTGGATACGGCTCCGATCAAAGAAAACACTCATAATGACCAGAAGAGTGGTGTGCTAACCACATGCCCCTCCTATCTTTATCATCACTGAGGATGACACGGCAGTCGGATGGTCCTGATGGACCACTTGTGGCCTCAAGACAAAGTGCTTTATTCAGTATGTCCAAGTGTGATCAGAGTAATAAAGCTCCGTGATTGTTTGAATATTCTATGCTGCGTTTGATTTTCTGACAAATCCCTTAAGTAAACTATATTCCATACTCCACCCCATATCCTGTAAATTGTTTAAATAAATAGTATTTCATACACTGCAATCAATTTCCTGACAAATTCTTTAACTAAATAAATAAACTTTGTTCCACACACAGCCTTGAATTGGCGAAATTTTTTAAATAAACTATATTCCACCCATTGTCTAAATTGTTTAAGGAATATTCCATACATTGCAATCGATTTCCTGACAAATTATTTAACTAAATGAGTGATCTATATTCCAGACATGGCCTTTAATCTCTTAAATTGTATAAATATACAATATTCCACACATTGTCTAAACTGTTGAAACAATATTCCACGTACTGCAATACATTTCCTGACAAACTATGTACTAAACAAGTAAACTATATTCTGTACACTACCATGAATACATAAACATTATTTCGCACATTTTCTAAATTGTTTAAATAATATTCAATACACTGCAAACGCGTTCCCTCGAAATGGTCAATCATTTGAGTCTTTCTCCCATCAGTTTCCAGGAAGGGGAGGGCAGGGGATGGCTGGAGATTTTTCCAGACGGATGATTTAATTAACTGATCGATTTAATCAATTAGTCAATAAAATTGATGTCAAAAGAATGCTTGTATCGGCGAGGGGAGTTCCCAGCAGGATGGTGGAGAAAGACGTCGAGGGAGAGTAAGAGCAAGGGGGAGGGGGGGGGGGGGGGGGATGGAGGATCAATAGGTTAAGGACCTGTCAATCAAATGGAAGGACTATCGCCAGAGGATCATAACATGTGGATCAAAAGGATGGAATATCCTCAGGGGGTTTTAATCCTCGTATCAGAACAATGGGTTAAGGATCTGTCAATCAAAGGAGAACAATAGGTTTGCCCCTGAATGTATGCTTGCCTCTGAATGTAGGCTTGTCCCAGATGTAGACAATCCTCAATGTGAGGCGACGCTGGCGTTTCCCTGCTACTAACAGGCAAACAAATACTGTGTGACATACATGTACACGCAATCCAATAGATGTAGTCTTGACCATTGTTCAAGTTTTAATAGTCTCGCAGTTATTAGCGATTAAATTCTGCTTCTCACTGTAACGAGCGTATAAACGTTTTCACCATATTCACACTGTTTTAATGTCCTTTGCATGGCTATGCTGAAAAGATGAGTTGCCGTTACGGGATTTTCTGCCTCATTTTATGATAAATTCTGTCGTTAAACCATATAGAACAAAAGACGAGTATGTATAAACATCATTCTACTGCCTTAATGCTTTACTGCTGTCAATACCACATTTGCTGAAGTGGGTATACTTTCGTAACTGGAACATTACTATCCGGTATTTCTACGACATTTTTCTGAGAGCTGTGTTTCAATATCTGATCTCTAAACGAGTTGCACTAAACACGTGAAACTTACAGCACCCAGAAAGAATGTACTCAGACTTTAGGATGCATAGAATCGTATGTCAACAATAAGTTGCTGAATTCTAGGAGATGGCATACACATGCCCATTCTTTGTACTGGAATGGTCAATTTTACTCTTATCTCAGACTGTGAAGAACCATCAAAGTAAAAAGAAATGTGAAAGAAAGCGGCAGATTGCCCCATACGCATCAAAGGGTAAACTAACAGCGTGAGAACTACTTCGAATGGACAAACTGATGGGTTTCTGCAAGGTGAGTTTGTCATGCTGCTGTATTTCGACTTGTACATAGCAGGCTTTTATGAAATGGCGTCAGTATTGGATCAGTGGACAGAAGACGATTCGAGGCAACAATGAGCGAATACTAGATTACACGCTGTGACGATATCACAGGATGGCCCCTTCTTATCGACATCACGCTAACGGACCGTATAGTTAGATAGTTTGAGACGCATTAGCATACAACATGCTATCTGTCATCCTAAATACTGGGAATAGCTGCTATACCGTGGAGCTCATAAATTCTTGATACTACCCTACCTTCAGGCAACTCCATATCTATATTAAAGCAGGACAATGACCGGCAGCATGTGGTGAAATATCTGCAAATGTTCGAAAAACGAAGGACGCCATTGGTTCCCTCGTCACCATGTTCGCTCTGTATGTTACCAATCGAACACATCTGGGATATAGTAGGTCTAAGTTGTTTGTCAATGTCCTCCATCTATCACTGCTTATACTTCGCAGACTCGCACGTAAACGCCTGAGAGAGGTTTCACAGGAACATTGTGATACCCTCCTTTATTCCAAAAAAGTCAGTTAAACGCTGTAATGGCAACAGTAGTTGGCCTCGTACCGTACCGAATATTCAAAGTATAATTTGTCCTAGATTTAGGACATTTCACAAGGTCAGTGTATATGTAGGTGAAAGGTAAAATGTTCAAGCTGAAGCCCCATCTGATCTTCCAGTCAAAAATGCCAAACGACGTTTACACTTTATTTATTTATGAAGCAGGAGACCAGCTACACAACAGACCATATATATCACATATTAAATGTTGTGTAAATAAGAAATAGGAAAACACGAAAAAACGTAGTCTGACTGTAATCGAAATCCATCAGCTGCTTTCAAAACCACCAACACTTTGAAGCAGTCTGTTACTGAAAATCTCTTTCGAACAATGTGGTGGATAGGAATCTGAAAAACTCTTTGTATTCAGAATAGTACTGGCTTGGCAACTTATATTCTGCTACATTGCACAACAAGGAACACCACCTGGACTTACTCTGTTTCATCGCAGTTAACTGCTGCTTTTACATTCTTCACCGTTCATGGTTACTCGTCGCAGTTTAAACTGTTCATCGAATTTCTCAGTAGGCAGTTTCTTTTATCACAGTTTATTCGCTTATCTTGTCACATGTATTCTCGTTCTATCTTGGTCATAAGCATTTCGCAAAATTGTTCATTCATCACTGTAATATAACTACGGCGTGGTTTGTATCATCATCACTGCTTGCCGGTTATAACAGTGACTTCCGCACCACTCGTATAGTTGGAAACATGATCGGTATATCAGGAGTACTGCGATGGGAAACATGGTCGGTATATCAGGAGTACTGCGATGCATGTGTACAGTACTTTTCTTAGTATTATGGATAGACTTACCTTTTAACAGGTGACCACACATATCCCAAATATCTCATTCCAATGGGAAAGAAGAAAGTGTGAAAATTATATATAGCAATAATAATTATAGAGGGCACATAAATAAAGAGATTAACATAAATTCAATTACTTTCAAATAATGCCCAAATTTTGGATTTTTGTAGTTTCTTTCCTTTGAGTCCGTTTTAACGTCAACTTACTTCTGATGTCCTGGGTTACATTTATCTTCTTCCGGCAAGAATATTTATCTGTTGACCGTGCCTATAACAGTTCTTAATCGGGCTCCTTCTTCTGAATGCAGGCCGCTTGTGGACCTGACATGAGATGATGTGCGGAAGAAAAGAAAACTTTCATGATTTTGCACAAATAATAATTATTATTCAAACAACACAATTGGCTACCTCACACATATTACAAAAATACGTCTTCTCCACTAGAGAACTACAGACAGTCTCTCTATTAAAAAAAAATTGAATGGAATTTTTTGTCATTTGTTATTAGCCATCCGGCGTGGTAAAATATATCTTTATCGGCGCTTACAGTGGCCGCGCTAATTGTTATTATCATTGATTTTAATATTTTGTCGTAGCTTGTTGGGGCTTTTCCTTATGTACCTATACAAACGCACCAATTTGTAATGCGAAGAATGCGGTTCGGGTTATCAAGAGTTTATGAGTCACCCTCAGTGTGACTATAATTAGCAAAAGATCGTGGAAGATCTTTGGACTGAGAGTAATATTACTGAAAATAGTCTTTCAAAGAAGCAGTTGCCCTACTTGTCGTCCTAAAGCTCACTAGAACACATTGGTTATACATCAGACATTAATAGATCCGATGAATTAAATCAAGAGAGAAATATAACGAGAGCCCTTAACAGAGAACCTAGGCCTAAATGAAAAACAATGTAGCTGCTAGTTACAAGCATCAAATCCATACATATTATAAAAATGATACATAAACATGTATGTATGTTCCACATCTCCTCTTAAACCACTTAACAGATTTCAACCAAACCCGATGCACGTACCACTTAATGTCTGCAAATCGCCGCTATATCGCTACGGTGGTAAGGATCACCTACCTTCCAAAGGGTTAGGAGTGAGGGTGAGAAATCAGTATAGCTCATCACGCAAGAAAACCTATACTTTGGTCATCCAGTATTTGAGATTGAGAGCACTTAGAGACTCGAAACAAGTTTTACATATAGTTTCAAACCTTTACGAAAATTTTGCTCGCTGACGACCACCACAAAATGATGAAAGGGCAAAACTTTATCCCTTACTTCATTTTCACTGTTCACAGAGTAAAACTGCCACGTGAAGCATGACGTTTTAATTTATTACTCCTTTACTACTAACAGCATTCGCGACACATTTTCCAGACAATACTGTCATATCCCATTGAATACACTACAAAAATTTTATCATTGTGCGACACATAGTTCCGAGATTTGATGTAATAAACACTGACATGCGTGAAAAAGTGCCGCATCATGCAATACGTTTAAATTCGTTACTTCGTTGCTATTAACACTATTGTCAACACTTATCGGAGACAGTGTCCACATATGCCGCTGGATGTACCAAGACAAATATATCGTTGCACGACACATAGTTCACGAGATATGTACGTCATATGCATTGAGTTGCATGAGAAGCTGCCGCATCTTGCGTGACTTTTAGTTTATTACTTGTTTACTACTAACTCTATTCGTACCACATTTCGCGGAAAATGTCTATATATGCGGCTTAACGTACCATCAAAATTATCGTTGTACCGCATATTGTTCAGGAGATAAAAATGCCTTGAACTTCGAGCTGAAACTGCAGGGTGAAATTAATTAGAAATACAGATGAAATATGTGTACAAATACGTGTGTGAAATACACTGAAGCCGAAAAACCGGAACACTAAAAAAAAAAAAAAAAAATGCAGCATAATGAAATTTTGGGATACATTTGTCTAGGTAACATAATGAAGTAATTAACATTTCAAAATCAAAGGAAATGCAATTGAGAGATAAACCATTGCAAACGTGAAATGCTGGTACAATAATAATCGGTGTAGCGGTGAGAATGTTGAATGCGAACGTGCATGCATCGTGTTGTACACGTTCCCGATGTCAGTTTGTGGGATGGAGCTCCATGCCTGTTGCATTTGGGCGATCAACACAGGGATGGTCAACGCTGTTTGTGGATGAAGCAGGAGTTGTCCGAAGATATCCCGCATGTGCTGAATTGGCGATAGCTCTGGTAATCGAGCAGGCAAGAACAAAATGTCGACACTCGGTACAGCATGTTGGGTTATAACAGTGGTATGTGGGGGAGCGTTTTTCAGTTGGAAAACACCCTCAGGAATGCTGTTAATGAATGGTAGCACACTAGGCCGAATTACCAGATTGACGTACAAATTTGCAGTCGGGGTGCGTGGGATAGCCGTGTGAGTGCTCTTGCAGTCATACGGAATCGCGCCCCAGACCATAACTTCAGCTGTAGTTTCACTGTGTCTAACACGAAGACAGGTTGGTTGCAGGCCCTCATCTGGCCTCCTTCTAACACACACACAGCCATCACTAGCACCGAGGTAGAACCATCGTTCATCAGAAAACACAGCAGATCTCCACTCTGCCTTCCAGTGAACTTTCGCCTGACCCAGCTGAAGTCACAGATGGAGGTGGCCAGCGGAATGCACACTACAGCGCGGCCTATTCGGAGATGTCCTTGAAGTAAGCGATTTGTAACAGTCCGTTGTGACACTGTGGTGCCATCTACTGCTCAGATTGCTGCTGCACATGCAGTACGATGAACCAGAGCTATAAGACGAAGACGATGGTCTTCCCTCTCCATAGTGCCACATGGCCGTCCGGAGCCCGGTGTCATTGCGACCGTACATTCTCGTAACCATCGCTGTCAGCAGCTATGTACAGTGGCTACAATCCTGCCAAGTCTTTCTGTAATACGGCAAAAGAACATCCTGATCCTCAAAAAATGGTTCAAATGGCTCTGAGCACTATGGGACTTAACATGTGAGGTCATCAGTCCACTAGACGTAGAAGTACTTAAACCTAACTAACCTAAGGACATCACACACGTCCATGTCCGAGGCAGGATTCGAACCTGCAACCGTAGCAGCCACGCGGTTCCGGACTGAAGCGTCTAGAACCCCGGCCGGCTCCCTGATTCTCGTAACCCTATTAGACAACCTCGTTCGAACTCAGTGAGCTGTTGTTAATGGAGTCTTTGTTGCCTTAAAGGAATTCTTGTCTGACATCAACTCACCACGTACAACCTTAAATGTCGCCACTACTGCGTGTATTTAAAGCAAACTTGACGTGCATCCTCATTGTGGTGCTACTAGCGCCACTCTTATGCGACTGGCGACAAAACTGAATATACATCATCTATCAGGTGCTGAAACATGCCAGCCAACATTCGTTTATGTCGCACAGCTCCTTCTTTGTGTTGCGATATATTATGTCGTCAGTGTATATGTAAAGTACACTGAAGAACCAAAGAAACTGGCACACCTGCTAATATCGTGTAGGGCCCCCGTGAGCACACAGAAGTGCCGAAGCCCGACGTGGCATGGAATCGACTAATGTCTGAAGTAGTGCTGGAGGGAACTGACACCATGAATCCTGTAAGGCTCTTCATAAATCCTTAAGAGTACGAGGCGGTAGAGATCTCTTCCCAACAGCACATTTCAAGGCATCCCAGATATGATCAATAATGTTCATGTCTGGGGAGTGTGGTGGCAAGCGGAAGTGTTTAATCTCAGAAGGATGTTCCTGGAGCCACTCTGTAGCAATTACTGTCCTACTGGAATTGCCCGAGTCCGTCGGAATGCACAATGGACATGAATTGATGCAGGTGATCAGACAGCATGCTTACGTATGTGGTATAAGTCACCTATCAAAGTCGTATCTAGAGGTATCAGGGGTCCCATATCACCCCAACTGCACACGCCGCACACCATTAAAGAGCCTCCACCAGCTTGAACAGTTCCCTGCTGACATGCAGTGCCCAAGGATTCTTGAAGTTGTCTCCACACCTGTACACGTCCATCCGCTCGATACAATTTGAAACGAGACTCGACCACCAGGCAACATGTTTCCAGTCATCAACAGTACAATGTCGGTGTTGACGGGCCCATGCGAGGAGTAAAGCTGTGTGTCGTGCAGTCATTAAGGGTACACGATTAAGCCTTCAGTTCCGAAAGCCCATGTTGATGATGTTTCGTTGAATGGTTCGCACGCTGACACTTCTTGAAGAGAAGATTCGGTGTTTTGCCGGATTCCTGATACTTACGGTACACTCGTGAATTCGTCGTACGGGAAAATCCCGACTTCATCGCTACCTCGGAGATGCTGTGTCCCATCGTTCGAGCGCCGACCATAACACCACGTTCTAACTCACTTAAATCTTGATAACTTGCCACTGTAGCAGCAGTAACGGATCTAACAACTGCGCCAGTTCCTTCTTGTCTTATGTAGCCGTTACCGACCGCAGCGCCGTATATTGCATTTTTACATATCTCTGTATTTGAATACCCATGCCTACACCAGTTTCTTTGGCGCTTCAGTATATATTTAGCATGTGCGTACGCGGACAAAGCCAATGGTAAAAAGCTCATCCTAAACCCCTGGAACGGTTTCAACAAAATTTGGTACACATATTAGTTACAACGTAGAAAGAAATGCTGTGTGGATAAGAACCACCCTCCAATTGGTGTGAGCGTAATAACGTTGAGAGAGAAGAGGGAGAAGAAGATGGACAGAAAGAAATGGGGAAGGAGGTTATGGGCACACATAGAGGGAGGGAGGAGATGAGGTACAGAGAAAGGAAAGAGGAAGAGATAGATAGGGGAGGAGGAGATAGACAGAGTGAGGGGGAGGAAGAGATAAGGAGACAGAAGGGGAGGAGGAATGGACAGAAAGTGAAGACTCGGATGTAGACGGAGGGGGAGAGGAGGGGTTGGTATATAAAGGAAAGAGGAGTAGATGAACAGGAGGAAGGGGGTATAGGAAGTGGACAGAGAAACTGTAGGAGGAAGAGACAGACAGAGAGATGGGAGGAGGAAGAGATGCAGAACGAGAGAGGGGAGGAAGAGATGAGCAAAGAGAGGATGGAGGAGGAGATGGAATTAGAGGGGGAAGGAGAAAACGGACAGAGGGGGAAGGAGCAGAGGGACAGAGGGAAAGGAACGGATTGGCTGAGAGAGAGGAGGAAGTAGAAAATAGACAGAGAGTGGAGCAGGAGATGATTGAAGAAGGTTGGGGGAGGGAGGAGGTGGACAAAAAATGTGTGCAATCTTATGGGACTTAACTATTAAGGTCATCAGCCCCTAAGCTTACACAATACTTAACCTATATTATCCTAAGGACGAACACACACACCCATGCCCGACGGAGGACTCGAACCTCCGCCAGGATCAGCCACACAGTCCAGGACTGCAGCGCCTCAGATCGCTCGGCTAATCCCGCGCGGAAGGAGATGGACAGAGAGAGGGGAAAGAGGAAATGGCCTAATAGAAGATTTCAATAAATTCTCACCCAGACAATGTCGGGTACTTAGCTAGTTACATATATAAAACGGCCACACGAATGCCAAGACTCGATGACTCCCAAAGCACACATTTACAGATGACGATGGTGTAGAACAGCAGTCTGTAACAGTGACAAACCTCCAATGATTGCGAGGCACCATTAAACATTTATTTGTGAGCCATGTAAGACCTAATAAATCTTTAGTTAGGATCTCTTCAGTTTGTTTCAAATATTTGGTATCGTTTCCATATTTGAAATTAAGAATCTTTTATATAAATATAACTTACATCTGTAGGTTTAATGCAAAGCAAAGTCCTCAGTACCACGTAAGAACTTTAAAATGTACGGCCTGTTTTACAGTTCCTCCCCCCCCCCCCCCCCCCCAATTAGTCACTTCAATACACCTATCACACTCACTGCCTCGTAACCTGCCTCATCTCGAAAACTGAGTCTCACTATGAGAGATCCCGTAGAGGGGATTATTTTCCCGGTAAGGTACTGTACGTGGATTGTGTGGATGGTCGATGGTGGCCGTGACCGTGGCACGACAGCGTGGCTAGCCTCCGCGCCACTCTGTGAATTAACCAGCACCGCAGGGGCGGGCACTGGACGGTCACGTTCTCTTACAGTCATCCATCTATTCACACCACTTCTACACTTCAGTCACACGACCGCAACTTGAAAGCTAAAGGAGAGCAAATTGTGAGCGTGATATAACGTGTTTCCCTAACGCTGTCAAATAGTGAGCGCAGATTCTTCGTCTGTAAGGTAACAATTCTTTTTGTATATTTTAACACCTTTTCATCGATTTTTACTGTAGTCCCATGTTTTGTAAATAAAAAAATGGTATTATCTGTTTTAGATTCATTTGATATTTTGTTCAAGTTATAAGCATAAGAAAGCTTTTCTCGTTCGAGGTGCTTCACAGAGTTCTAGATAAGGTGCCTTTCACGAAAAATTCATTTCCTACCTTTTTTTTGTGCCCAGCTTTGGAGACCAATTGAACTTATTTCACTGATGTTCATGCTGTTTTCTTCTCACAAAATCTTTTCGCCTTCTCACTGTGGTTTTTCTTACGTCCTGCTATTCATGTTCTCTTAGATGTTACACATGATGTAGCTTTGAAAGGTGGCTTGTCAATTAAAGTTTTGAATGCAGCGTTGTGCTGTAAAATTATGTTTGTAATGCTTATTTTCTGAATTTTTTTTTCAATTTCAAGTATCCAATTGTTTTTAACTTTAATTGAGAGGACAAGGTATCCTTCCGGCGGGATCAGGGATTTTCTCTGCCTCGTGATGGCTGGGTGTTGTGTGATGTCCTTAGGTTAGTTAGGTTTAAGTAGTTCTAAGTTCTATGGGACTGATGACCATAGATGTTAAGTCCCATAGTGCTCAGAGCCATCTGAACCATTATCCTTCCGGTTACTCTGTTATCGTTCATCTGAGAATGTGATCATAAAATTTCAATCTTATTTTTCTAAATCGATCAGAGTTTTCAAATTTTCTGTCCCATCCAGATCCTTTGGAAACAACCCGGACCAAAAATTTCCCTTAGGATTTTTATTTCTTCTTTTTCAATGACGTTAGTTGATCACCTACTTCCAAAGCCTCCTGTCTCTGATGCATGTAATACTTCAGGTTCGACTACTGTGAGGTAATGTTTTAATTTTGCTTTACGAGATAAGATTTTTATTGTACCTGTTCCATGTAATTCTGAAACCTTTTTGTAATTTAATGATTCTTTCTTTGTTTTCTTTGCTATTTAATCCAGAAGGTTGGATGATTTCTCCTAGGTATTTAAGTTCGGATACTTGAGATATTTATATCAGTTTTATCCCCTTTCTTGTCAATTGGTAGATTACGCCACACAACTATTCCTTAGGTATTGTTTCCTCTGTAAGAAGTTTATGACTGTTCTGCGTTGGCCTTTATAATCGATTTTCCACATTTCTAATACTGCCTCATCTTCATGTGGAGCTTTGTCATTTTCGAGTTGGCTTCGTCAACTACTTCTATTGCTGGGGGTTCTGATTCTTTGTTTGGCTCTGGTTTTTCAAATGTTAATTCGGCTATGGGAGATTACCAGTTTTAAGCGTCTTTTAAACAGTTTTGTAAGAGTTGTTACCTGATTTCTATCTGGTCGTCTAACGCAAAGACTGGGTGCTTGACATGTGACATTTTTTCTCTAGAAATTCTATAGAAATTCTGAGTGTTACTGCTCTTGAACTCTTGTTCTATTCCTGTTGGTCTGGTTTTATCATAATTGTGTTTTCCTAGTAGAATTGATTTTTTAGCCTGTTTCTGGACTGCGGTGAACTCATGCCACTTCCGTGTGGCTTTATGGGAAAACCAGTCTTTCCAAGTTCTAATTCTTCGCTCTCTAAAACAGTCACAAATATTATTCCACCGCCTATGTTTACGTTTCCTTGGGGGGTGTAAGAGACTGTTTTTAAGTTCTGACCAGCTGGAAGATTCTTGGTGGAGGATGTATCCACTGAAGATGTTTGAATTTTGTTTACGAAATTCTGTATCCATTCTTGGATTTCTGCTTACTCTCAATTCGGCTCTATTTGGCTGGAATATAAATTTAACTTACGACTCGTAGTGAGCAGACTCGATGACTCGTTTTTTTTTGCTTTTACATTCAAAATATCTTTGTGATTTCTTTTTGCAATGGTTATATGATATATTTGAAATTCTTCACGACATGGGTTTGGAGACTGGTTAGTCCTTTGGTGAGGTGGGTGCGGTTCTAAAGTTGTTCTGAATTTCTTTTCCTTGCTAGATTGTGCTTCAAAATCTTCCATCAAAATTTTAATGTGGTGTTAGAGAATAGCGGCTGTAGTTTTTTCTAATAAATTCCTAGAATTTCGCCACTTTATGTGACTGTTTTTAACTATAGTTGTTTGTTGATGCATAGGCATTGATTAGCGAAGAAGCTCTGTTCGCCGACTTGATTGACAGTAATGAAATTCTTTCAGAAGGGGAAGTAAGGTTCAGTATCGAATTATGATGTTATTCTACGAATTTATGGTGTTATTCTATAACTGCTTCGCAATCCGCCTCTTTTTACTTAAACATTCGTTTTATATACTTGTTCCACTGCACCAGGTGTGTGGTATTACCCAGAAATGTTGAGTAAGGCACGGAACAGGTATCTTAGGTGTGTTATTATGCTATTCTTTGATGATGACCTGCTGAGAAGTGTATCGATTATACAAAACCAATAAGCATCATATATAGGCCCATATGTTAGGGCAGAAGAAAGCCCAAGTTCTATTACGATACGCGCATTTCTCCCCATATTACGTTACAAAGGGGATATCAGTGGGTTTGTTACAAATTAAAACCAGGTGTCAAAAGCATAAAAACACGGTATCGACACTAAAAACATATGTAATATTCACTGAGGAGTACAGCGTGCCTCTAATGAACAAGAAAAGTGTATCCGCGAAATGTTACTTCACTTGGGAAGGAAGTCAATGTGACACGGTACACGTAAACTTGGCTTACTTGTAAGAACCGCGAAGTATCACAAAAAGAGATGCAAATTTTAATGAAGCTGCAGTATACAGACAAGGACGATCTAAATTTATAAGTGATGTGTTGAACCACATTGGAAAAAAAAGTTTCGAAATACATCATAATTTCCGATGTGGCCTTATCTCCCTTTTCGGGAATAGTTGATTGTAATAATATCTGATATAGGGTTCACAACCTACAACGTCCGACTGGTCTTTGGGAATGCGGGTGGTTCAAATGGCTTTACACACTATGGGACTTAACATCAGAGCTGATCAGTCCCCTAGACTTAGAACTACTTAAACCTAAGTAACTTAAGTACATCACACACATCCATGACCCGAAGCAGGATTCGAACCTGTGACTGTAGCAGCAGCGCGGTTCCGGACTGAAGCGCCTAGAACCGCTCGGCCACAACGGCCGGCCATAACCTCTGCATTAATGTCTCGACGCGTAACGTACCCAACTATCCATTCTTCTTCCCACGAAAGGCCACTACAGAGCAAATGTATCTAGGCGTCCTAACAGAGTACATGTCGCCAATGACTGCAGTTTCCAGCCGCACATCTGGCATCAGCGTTTGGTGTCCCACTTGTCTGGGCGGCTAGTGCGCGGTTCTTATGACGGATTTTTATCCGGACTGTAGATGTGATGAGATAGACCCCAAGCGTGGCCATCACGTTCCTGGAATATTATGCCCATTGAGTTACATTTGCTGGTGTTGTATCAAGAGCCAGATTTATCGCACATGCTATTCGTGGTGTTGACGCTATCGGCATCGTCGTCCCAGACTGTGTTGGGGCTGATGTGACTGAAACTTTAGTGGAAACTAGACGTCCTTCATGCAAACAATTGTTGCGGTTTTCGGTGGAAAATGAACTGTCGAAATCTATAACCTATGAGTATGAATTATATGTCCGTATACTTATTAGTCTGTATTCTGAGACAAAAAGTTGCACACCCTGTTCATTGGAGAAATATCATTGTGGAATAAATTATCCAGTTTAAAGCAGATAGAACGCTCTAAGGAAACTTAACTGTACCTAAACCATTAACCGTCATATTAGTTTTTCAAGGTGTGCTATTCCAGAAACTTATGTTCATTAAATAAAAAGTTAGTGACGTTAGTCCCAACGGAGCGCAATACCTCCACTATCAGTGGTAACAGCTGCGTTCCTGTGGTGTGGACTGGAAGAAGTTCTGGATGTAGGAGATATCAGCATCGAACCACTACTGTGACAATGACAGGAGGAATTCAGCTGGAATGCATGAATACCGTTCCAGACGTGGCTCGCTTTTCCAAGCGATCCAGAGATTCATTACGTCGGAATTTTCAGCGCAGTGTAGATGTGTGGTCGCTCCATAACGTCCTACATGTCAGTCATTCACCTGACTGACGGTAGTATTCTCGTCTTGGAAGAAATGATTGCTAAGCGTTCCGCTAGTCGTTAGGATATAAGGCAAACCACAAAACGCCGTCGTCCAGGAGCTCGAGGTACCTACTCTAATTAATTAAAGATGAAAGCAACCTAGAAAGGGGATCACACAGCAATCGGATTTTTGTAATTTTATATATTTATGGGACGTGAAGTTCACAACTCAAATATAAATTATTCAAAGCTATTCGATGCAGCTCTCAAAAATTCTCTAGAAAACCGTCTTTGAAGCTCCCAGAGCGACTTTAATACACTGAAGGTAGAACACTTTTCGATGGACCGCGTCTCTCTGTCGGTGGCGCTCGAGACCGTAAATCCCTGGAACACTGGTTCTAGTCTCACTTCGGTCACTACTTTTCTTTTTTTCGTTCTGTTCGAATACCTACGACATATACATATCACACTCATTGGATATACGTTAATTTTCTCGAGCATTTTTAAGAGTGGCATCAAACAGCGCAAGGAGATTGATGTTTGAGTTCCGAACTTCACGTACCATAAATATAAAAACACAATTTTGAGCTTCATCCACAGGCCCTGCCTGGCGCATTGGTACCGACCGACATCTGTGTCATCCTGTTCCAGTGGCGTCACTGTACGCGGTCTGAAGGTGCATGGGTTAGGGCACCGCTCTCGCGGCCGTTGTCGTGACGTACAGTCGCTACTTCCGAATCAAGTAGCTCCTCGGTTGGCTTCACGATCCCTGGCAGTACCGAGAATCGAACCCGGATCCCACGCATGGCAGTCAGCCGCGTTGACCATTCAACTATGGAGGTGGACACCGTAAATGTAGATAATTACAAAAAAAAACATGTCCTCTGGTTCCCCTGTAAAACGAATGACCCATTTCCGTGTGATTAAAATATTTCTAGAAGGTCACGAAGCACCTTACGTACAACTGTCCTGTACGGCTTCCTGAGCTCAATGGTAACTATGACGCCGCGTCTCGTTCACATGGGACTGATTAGTTTACAATCTCTCTCGAATATTCTTTCGGAGACTAGTAGGAGAGGACCAAATTTGACAGGTTGTGGCGAGTTCAGACTTGTAGAGAAGCTATTTTTAGTTACGAATCTGAGTGCACGCCGTAGTTCATGTTCCGTCATGAGTGTCTTTCGATCGCAACTTTTACGTAAGTTACTTCTCCATCGATATGTCTGCCACAGGTGGTAAATCCATAAGACAGTACGCAGCGAAACAGTTATGAAACCTTGTGTCCTCTTCAATGGATGATCTTGCGTCGGACGTTACATATTGTGAACAAGGTAAGCACTGACTGTAAGACTTCCATGGACAGGGTGAACGCTAATCTACATGTTTCAGACGGTTATTTGTGCTCCCTCAGTTATCATACATTCGAGTGAGGGGAATATTAAGACGTTTGACTCGTGTCCGAAAAGATCATGACTCAGATGCTTATCTGTTTATGAGTATTTCAATTCTCCGAAGTGACAACCCCAACGCGATAGCAGTAGGTGGAGTCACTATTGGTCATCTTAAACACATTCTCGATCGGCCACAACCCCTCTTCAACTATCGTCTTGGACACCTAATGCCTACCATCTATTTTATCACACTAACAATCACATGTATAACAATCAGTATGTATATCTGCCCCGATCAACCTGTCCCATACAACTCTCTTTATTACATTGACTAATTATACTCCAAGTTTATTATTGCCGCAGATCTAAATATGAGCACCCGCTCCCGAGCCGGAATCAACCGGAGGCTTCAGTTTCTGGTAACATAGTCCTTCTTGCGCGGCCGCAAAGTAATTCCATTCCTAAATCATTAACAACACAGAACAACCTGCTTAGACGCAGGTATGCGTCTAAGACATCATGACCCTGTTCTTCTTCTCCATCCACCATATCGCGTACAAAAATTTCTGCCTATTTGAGCGAGGAGGATGGCGTAGGTTAACTTCAATCAGAATGATTTCCTACAGTTAATAATAAAATGATAGTTATTAAATATGAAGAAACACTCAACTTAAATGATACTTCTTCTTTTGAAATCTCCAGCACAATTAGACGTTTAAAATTATAACAATTCCTTTAAAATATTAAAGTCCTGTCACTGTGCTTTTGAGTGACGCCTACGTAGAGTTCAGAGCTAGACAGCGATGCTTACGGAACCTAAGTCTCGGGGATGACGGTCGAATACTGCAGCTTGTAGACTCGACGGTAACTGGAGACTCTACACGACTCGGCGCACTGAAGAGAACAGTCCGCAATAGCTCAGTCCTCCGGTATTTATTAATCAAAAATGGTTCAAATGGCTCTGAGCACTATGGGACTTAACATCTTAGGTCATCAGTCCCCTAGTACTTAGAACTACTTAAACCTAACTAACCTAAGGACGTCACGCACATCCATGCCCGAGGCAGGATTCGAACCTGCGACAGTAGCGGTCGCGTGGTTCCAGAATGAAGCGCCTAGAACCGCTCGGCAACACCAGCCGGAGTTTTTATTAATCGACCAATCGCTATTCACACACGTGATGCCCGGTGGTTGGCAGCTGCGGCCCGTTGCGGACCTTGGTATGGTTCATACTGCCAACCCACACAGCTGCTGCGCTGCGAGTGTTTCGACAGCTATACATCGTGGTGTGTATTCTCTGGAGTCGCAAATACCGTCATCACGCGAAGGACGTCAAATTCATACGTGTCTGAAACAGGAAAAAGCATGACACCAAGACATAGACTTTTATAACCTAATCCATTAAAAAGGTCACCGCTCTCCTCAGCACGTAAAAATGGCCTCATTCCGCGGTCTAATTTTAGATTTTGTAATCTGTCACCTCGTTGATATCAGGTGCCCTAAACAACCCAACAACATCGAACATCGTGCAGTAGCCACTCTAAGAAAGTATGGTTTCCGATTCAAGCACTTCGACTAAATCACTTGTTTGTCATCGATCACTGCAAGTAGAAAGTAATCAGCAGGGAACACAACTGAGAAGAGAACGATTTACTATCCTGTTCGTCTTTTACAACATATCTTTCATGCATTAATAACATCGACATCAATGAAGTGTCAAGCCAGACCGCCTGTCCGTATCACATTTTCTGGACCATGCTGATCACACATTACCAGTGAAGTTACAAAGCAGTCGATGTTCCATTTGAAACTTCCTAGCAGATTAAAACTGTGTGCCGGACCGAGATTCGAACTCGGAACCTTTGCCTTTCGCGGGAAAGTGCTCTACCAACTGAGCTATCCAAGCACGACTCACGTCCCGTCCTCAACAGCTTTACTTCCGCCAGTACCTCGTCTCCTACCTTCCACACTTAACAGAAGCCCTCCAGCGAATCTTGCAGAACTAGCACTCCTGAAAGAAAGGATATTGCGGAGACATGGCTTAGCTACAGCCTAGGGGATGTTTCCAGAATAAGATTTTCACTCTGCAGCGGAGTGTGCGCCAATATGAAAGTTCCTGGCAGATTAAAACTGTGTAGCGTTCTCCAGTAGCGCTGATTCATCGCGCAGTGGACTGCAACAGTGAAACGGCCTACACCACCAAATGCTACACATTACTCGTCATAAATAAAAAGGCCAATATCTCAACAGGTATTGGTTTCCATACGTTAATTATAGGAGCTTTTCTTCTGTTTTGAGAAATACTACTTCCTGTAGGAAAATGTGACAATTTGTTAAGTACCCTATTTAGGAAAACGGAATCTATTCGTTCGCTTAATTTCATTATTTCCATGATTTCTTGTATGAATGAAACGAACTGTGTTTGACGTAAGTGATTTTTCCTGAACCCAGCCTGATTTTTCAAGAGAAGCCTCTGCTCCAGGGACATTATCATATTTGAACTTAAAGCGTTCTTTGGGATAACAATCGGCAATTTGCACGCCGACCACGAAGCCATTTTGTGCCGCACGTCGTGTCATCACTGAAAGTCACGATACACGGAACAAAACTAACACAGGTTTATGTCTATTTCGTAAAAGCAGATATGTTTGAGAACAACAAGGTAGACACAGTTGCAGGTAGCTCCAGTGCGATCAACACATTTCAGTATTGACAATAAAGCCGTGTTCACATTGGCGAGCAAAGCGTGACGCTGAAACGTCAGTTTTATGGTGGCCTGCACAGAGGCTCGAGTACAAAGGCTAGCGCGACGAACTTTGTACGGTGTTTGTCATGCAGCACACGGGTTCGACACATACAAATCTATAGACACGTGTATTCGTGGGGCAGACAGCGGAATATTTACACCAACTGATAAGCAGTGGACGTAGCACCAGGTTAAATTTTAATCATCACCATGATTTTATTGGCGAACTGACCAGTTAGTCTCACGCTACAACTTCGTTTTGTTCTCTTTTCCTGGTATTTCCTCTGTTTCCAGTACTCCTTTATAGGGTCGCTATGCTGCTGCATTTGTTCCTCCATCCTTGCTCTTTCGGTCTTTGTAGTTCTTGTTTCGACTTGAAACACTTCCAAATTTTGTATTCTGCTGAGAAACATGTACCGTTCTAATATGGGAGCTTCCGGGCTACTAGATCTCTCAAAGTATTTCTGATCTTTTTTAATCCACACTCTGGTAATCTTCTTGTTCTAGAGAGAATCAAGTATTTTCACGCATATTCTGTTTCTGTACAGTCTGTACAGGTGTCCAAGCAATGTCACCCCCCTTTTCCTCACATTCTCCGAGTCCTTCACCACGTTCTGGCAAAGTTCTCTGGTGCACCGAAGTTTCCACCTGACCTTAATCTGGATTGAACCCATCAATCTTCTGTACGATTTTCCTTTCCAGGATCTTCTACTTCTCCAACTTCTGGTTCATCAAGAGCCTGATGTACAGACATTCCGTATTGAACATAGCTTAGTTTATAATTTCTGCAGGAGTCTTTTTGTTACAAAGGTTTCTAGTCAGCCTATTTGCCCTCTCCATTTTAAGACTAGATCCACTGTCACAATTTTTTTAGTCCATTTTACTGTACGGTTGTACAGAGGTACTTGAATTTCTTTACCCTCGTAATTTGCTCCATTTGTGTTCTAAGGAATTTCTGTCAATGTTCGTCAATATCACGAATTTGATCTTTTCTATTAAGATTCTCAGCGCCGTTCTGCTGGCGATTTTTTCTTGGAGATTAATCTAGATGATTGCATGCTCTGAGATTTCCGAGAGTATCCCAAAGACATCAGCAAAGGTCAGTCAGTTGACTTTAATTCCATCCATCTTTTTTAGTAAGCAGAGAGGACTGATTCCTTTATTTTCAAGTTCTGATTTGCAAATTTTCGCAGTTTCTTTAGAACACAGTTGAATAGTAGCGGTGATAGTCCGTCACCTTCTTTAAAGGGCCCGGACATTTTTTGCATGACCTACACCTTGGAGGATGTGCCGGTTAACGTCTGTTTGATTGTGTTCTTCAGTTTTGGTTTTACTGCGAATTCCCTGATGATTCTGTTCAATGTCTCTCTGTGCACCGAGTCCAAAGCACTAATGTACTCAATGAAAGAAAGTAAGATTTTCCTGGAACTCAGCATTCTGCGGCACATTGCTGACTACAAATTAAGAATTTGCGGCGTTTCTGGAACCCTCCCTGATACTCCCAGGGTTGATTACCTATGGTCGTCTCTATTCCGTTGAGATGAACAGTGTGAGTACAAAGTCTTGCCCTGATTATAAAAATTTGTAACAGAATAACCGTTTGACATAATACGTTACATTTGATGTCGTTACATAGGTTAGTGTTACTACACTACTGGCCATTAAAATTGCTATACCACGTAGACGACGTGCTACAGACGCGAAATTTAACAGACAGGAAGGAGATACTGTGTGATGTGCAAATGATTAGTTTTCAGAGCATTTACACAAGGTTGGCGCCAGTGGCGACACCTACAACGTGCTGACATGAGGAAAGTTTCCAGCCGATTTCTCATACACAAACAGCAGTTGACCGGCGTTGCCTGGTGAAGCGTTTTTGCGATGCCTCGTGTAAGGAGGAGAAATGCGTGCCATCACGTTTCCCACTTTGATAAAGGTCGGATTGTAACCTATCGCGATTGCGGTTTATCGTATCGCGACATTGCTGCTCGCGTTGGTCGATATCCAATGACAGCAGAATATAGAATCGGTGGGTTCAGGAGGGTAATACGAAACGCCGTGCTGGATCCCAACGGCTTCGTATCACTAGCAGTCGAGATGACAGGCATCTTATCCGCATGGCTGTAATGGATTGTGCAGCCACGTCTAGATCCATTAGTCAACAGATGGGGACGTTTGCAAGACAACAACCATCTGCACGAACAGGTCGACGACGTTTGCAGCAGCATGGACTATCAGCTCGGAGACCATGGCTGCGGTTACCCGTGACGCTGCATCACAGAACAGGAGCGCCTGCGATGGTGTACTCAACGACGAACCTGGGTGCACGAATTTCAAAGCGTCATTTTTCGGACAAATCCAGGTTCTGTTTACAGCATCATGATGGTCGCATCCGTGTTTGGCGACATTGCGGTGAACGCACATTGGAAGCGTGTATTCGTCATCGCCATAGTGGCGTATCACCCGGCGTGACGGTATGGTGTGCCATTGGTTACACGTCTCGGTCACCTCTTATTCGCATTGACAGCACTTTGAACAGTGGACGTTACATTTCAGATGTGTTACGACCAGTGGCTCTACCCTTCTTTCGATCCCTGTGAAACCCCACATTTCAGCAGGATAATGCACGAACGCATGTTGCATGTCCTGTACGGGCCTTTCTGGATACAGAAAACGTTCGACTGGTGCCCTGGCCAGCACATTTTCCAGATCTCTCACGAATTGAAAGCGTCTGGTCAATGGTAGCCGAGCAACTGGCTCGTCACAATACGCCAGTCACTACTCTTTGTGAACTGTGATATCGTGTTGAAGCTGCATGGGCAGCTGTACCTGTACATGCCATCCAAGCTCTGTTTGACTCAATTCCAAAGCGTATCAAGGCCGTTATTACGGCCAGAGGTGGTTGTTCTGGGTACTGATTTCTCAGGATCTATGCACCCAAAGTGCATGAAAATGTAATCACATGTCAGTTCTAGTATAATATATGTGTCCAATGAATACCCGTTTATCATTTGCATTTCTTCTTGGTGTAGCAATTTTATTGTGACCAATAGATGGCGCCAGTGCTCCACAACACCGACGCGGTCTGTTAGGTCACGTTAGTTGCTGGCGGGATGGCGGTTAGGCAGGAGAAAGCGCAATGTGTGATTTGGTTTCACAAAACGAAATCGCACCTCAGTGTTCAGCGTAAATTTCGGGCTTCTTATGAACGCGGCCCTCCTGACGTTAAATCAATAAAGCGATGGTATGCCAAGTTTAACGAAACAGGCAGCGTTGAAGATCGTCTTCGAAGTGGCAGGCCTCGTGTGAGTGATGCAACTGTTGATCGTGTTCGGCAATCGTTTCAACTGAGTCCATCTAAATCAACTCGTCAAGCATCACGTGAACTTCAAATACTGCAAGCAAGAGTGGAGAAGATGCTTCATGAAAGGCTTAGGTTGCATGCTTACAAACTGCAAATCGTGCACGCCTTGCAAACCGAATGATTTTCTGACACTCGCTGTATTTGTAACTGAGATACTCAACAGGATTGATGGCGCTAACGATTACTTATGCATATGCTTTACCGATGTATCCAACTTTCGTGTCAGTGGAATGGTAAATAGGCATAATGTCTGTATATGGGGTACAGTCTCCACATGCTAACTGTGCAGTTATAGCGAGACAGCGAAAAAGTGAATTTTTGGTGCGGCCTCATGCATAATAAAGTTTTGGGACCGTTTTTCTTCGCGGAAAAATCCATTACCGCTAACATTTACTTAGACGTTTTGCAACAGTTCATTGCAGCACAGTTAGAATAATATCAACCATGGATACTTTTCCAACAAGATGGAGCACCCTCCCCCCCTGCCCTAACTAGGCTTTGATAGTGCGTGATTTCCTGGATGAAACGTTTCCGGATCAGCGGATTGAAAGGAATGGTCCAACATCCTGGCCACCCAACTCTCCAGACATAACGCCCCTTGACTTTTATTTCTGGGGCTACCTCAAGAGCAGAGTCTTCGTCACACCAGTTGCTGACGTCGACGAACTGAAGGCTAGGACACAAGGTACTATGGGTATTGTGACAGAACAAATATTACGAAACACCTGGCGGGAACTGGAATACCGCCTCGACATTCTCCGAGCTACCATGGGAGCACACGTTGAGGTTCACTAACGTAAGTGGTCTTAAAAAAAATTAGTAACACTAACCTTTGTAACGGCATCAAACGTAAATTATTGTGTCAAATGATTATTCTGTAAATAAATTGTTATAATCAGGGTAAGACTTTGTGCTCACCCTGTATTTCTGAAAGGACTTTATACACTACTAAGAGGAGGGACACAGCTCTACATTTGGCTACGTTTTGTTTGTCCACTTTCTTCCGAAGGGGGTTAATCACAGCGGTTTTTTTGTTCTTCTGGTAATTTCTCGGCCTCGTGAATTATCTGGAAGATTTGGTTTTGATCATCCAAAATTTTCGGTAGGACCCATTTCAACGTTGCTGCTGTTATCGAATCTTCTCCTCTGGCCTTATCATGCTTAAGACTTATCATGGCTCCTTTTATTTCTTCCTTTGTAAGCGGTGTGTCATCTCCTTGGTTCTTCAGTGGTGCCAGAAGTTCTAATTTGAATGTCAGCTAAGGGTGTTATGAAAATACCTGTCTAGTATCCTGTAGATTTTTTGGTTGTCGATTTCAATTTGCCATGCTCATTTCTGAAAATGATGCTAAGGGCTTGGAGCCCTTCATGTTTGTTCTCAAACGTCTTTTATAAATATCTGCTTTCTTTATTTTTTTCTTTTTTGCTTGTTTCCAACTCCATATTCTCAGATGATTGTTTTGTTCTTCGAAATATGTGGGTTGTTTCTTTTCTTTGTTGTTCAAAATTTCCAGATTTTCCACCTTTTCAGAAAATTTCCGTCTTTTCCATTGCACGCATATCTTCACAAGTGTCTCCTCACATTCTGCATTCCACCAAACATTTCTTCTTTGTTAGTCCGAGTGTCTTCATACTAACGTCGTTGATCATTATGATTAGGCCCGGTCAGCACTACATTCCAGTGGTACAGATTTTCCCTCTGATGATTTTAGTGGTGAATTGTGTGATATTCGTTCTGTTTCTGTCGTATGTAGTCATTCTGTATTTTAACACTGAGACTAGAAGTAGTGATCCGAGGCGAATTCGCCATTTCTGATCACCTTGACATCTATCATCTCTCTTCACGTCATTGCTATGTGGTCCAGTTGAAAGTCCCCAGAGTTGGGATTTGGAGATACGCAGGCCTTTGATTTTCTTGGAAGCTACCGCAAGTGAGATGAAATTAGTCTTAATTGAAATGTAGTCATCCGTATACCTCTTCCTCCTCCTTGATGTTCTGGTCTTCAAGAAAGAAGTTGGTAGCATGGGCCACACGGTGTACAAAAAACCTACACCGAGATTCACATTACCACCCACGATAATAGCGAGGTGTTGTAGAAACGTTAGCGAATAGAGCGAGGAACACCTGTGAATCGGAGCTGCTCACGTGGAATTGGAATATCATACTAATGCATTACAGAAGAATGGAAATTCATCCGCTGAAATAAGAACAACCTAAGGAATCCTAAGAAATTTTGGTCTTATGTCAAAGCGGTAGGTGGAACAAAACAAAATGTTGAGACACACTGTGACCAAAATGGTACTGATACAGAGGCTGACAGTCTAAAGGCCGAAATACTAAATGTCTTTTCCAAAGCTGTTTCACAGAGGAAGACTGCACTGTAGTTCCCTCTCTAGATTGTCGCACAGATGACAAAATGGTTGATATCGAAATAGACGACAGAGGCATAGAGAAACAATTAAAATCACTCAAAAGAGGAAAGGCCGCTGGACCTAATGGGATACCAGTTCGATTTTACACAGAGTACGCAAAGGATCTTGCCTCCCCTCTTGCAGCGGTGTACCGTAGGTCTCGAAAAAGAGGATCGTGTGAAACCCAGCTCGCGCTATTCGTCCACGAGACTCAGAGGGCCATAGACACGGGTTCCCAGGTAGATGCCGTGTTTCTTGACTTCCGCAAGGCGTTCGATACAGTTCCCCACAGTCGTTTAATGAACAAAGAGCGTATGGACTATCACACCAATTGTGTGATTGGATTGACGAGTTCCCAGATAACAGAACGCAGCATGTCGTTCCCAGTGGAGAGAAGTCTTCCGAAGTAAGAGTGATTTCAGGTGTGCCGCAGGGGAGTGTCGTAGGACTGTTGCTATTCACAGTATACATAAATGACATTGTGGACAACATCGGAAGTTCACTGGAGCTTTTTGCGGATGATGCTGTGGTATATCGAGAGGTTGTAAAGATGGAAAATTGTACTGAAACGGAGGCGGATCTGCAACGAATTGACACATGGTGCAGGGAATGGCAATTGAATCGCAATGTAGACAAGTGTAATGTGCTGCGAATACATAGAAAGAAAGATGCCTTATCATTTAGCAACAATATAGCAGGTCAGCAACTGGAAGCAGTTAACTCCATAAATTATCTAAGAATAGGCTTTAGGAGTTATTTAAAATGGAGTGATCATATAAAGTTGATCGTCGGTAAACCAGATGCCAGATTGAGATTCATTGGAAGAATCCTAAGGAAATGCAATCCGAAAACAAAGGAAGTAGCGTACAGTACACTTGTTCGCCCACTGTTTGAATATTGCTCACCAGTGTGGGTTCCGTAGCAGATAGGGTTTATAGGAGAGATAGAGAAGATCCAACGGAGAGCAGCGCGCTTCGTTACAGTATCATTTAGTAATCGCGAAAGCGTTACGGAGATGATAGATAAACACCAGTGGAAGACTTTGCAGGAGAGACGCTCAGTAGCTGGGTACGGGCTTTTGTTGAAGTTTCGAGAACATACCTTCACCGAGGAGTCAAGCAGTATATTGCTCCCTCCTACGTATATGACGTGAAGAGACCATGAGGATAAAATCAGAGAGATTAGAGACCACACAGAGGCATACCGACAATCTTTCTGTCCACGGACAATACGAGACTGGAATAGAAGGGAGAACCAATAGAGGTACTCAAAGTACGCTCCGCCACACACCGTCAGGTGGCTTGCGGAGTATGGATGTAGATGTAGATGTTAAGACAGACATGAAAAGATCATGGCGATGTACAGGCGTTTGCAGAATGCAAAGTTTTCCTATTATTCATTAAAGGCGTAACTGACGGCGTTGGAAGCGATCTTGACCAAACGAAATATCGCTGTAATCTACAAACCAACAGGGAAGAAACAGGGAAACCTTAAGTCGGTCAAGGAAGCTCACAAATAGCTGGAAAAGCGGGAATTTACAGTATACTGTGTAGTTGTGGAGACGTGTACACGTGTACTTCTGAAAGAACGGTCGAAAAACGACTAGAGGAACACAAGGACAACTGTAGAAGGGGGGAAACAGACACATGAGCTATCGCGGAACAAGTCTTACAGCCACGAGGCCATCGGATTCAATCTGTTGAGACTCAGATACTGGCAACCACAAGCGGATGCTATAAAAGGCTAGACAGGGAGTCCATAAAGATTACTAAACACCCCAATAATTTTAATCAGAAAAAGTAGGGTGTGAAGCGGAATGGTTTCTGGATTCCGGTAATGAAGAAGATGGGTACCGGTATTCCACAGTAGAATGATAGCAATAGCTGATGACAGACCTGACAATGGCCAACTGATTTCGAGTATACAAAACACGTGGCGTCACGACTCTGAGCAGGAGCACGCGGAAACAGAATTATATAAGAGGCGATCAAAAAGTTTCCGTTTGAGGTCGCTGCTGCACCGTGTAGGAAACGTAGAGCGACTTCGATGCAGGCACATAAGCACAGTGATGTAAGAAAAGGCCGGCCGGAGTGGCCAAGTGGTTCTAGGCACTACAGTGTGGAACCGCGAGACCGCTACGTTCGCAGGTTCGAATCCTACCGTGGGCATGGATGTGTGTGATGGCCTTAGGTTAGTTAGGTTTAAGTAGTTCTAAGTTCTAGGGGACTGATGACCCCAGAAGTTAAGTCCCATAGTGCTCAGAGCCATTTGAACCATTTTTGTAAGCAAAGGAGTAGTGTGGTATTCGTCTCTTTCCGACGTGAGTGCCGTAAATGAAGAAACGTGAACTAAGGCGATGTTATAACCATATGCTGCCAAACAGGATCAACGTGCTGTTGTTCTTTTCAAGGCTGCCGAAGGATAAGGCTGATAGACTTTAGAGATCAGAAATTATCTCCGTACACTTGGTTTACGCTCGAAAGTGAGTCCTGTAACTCGTCGTCTCTGCGTAGGCTTAAATCGTGAGTCCCGTCCGCTGCCCACTTGATACTTGAATCGCTTGTCAGGTACAAGTGAACCTGCCTCGCTCAGAAAGAACAGCGGGGCTCATGGGCTCATAACCGCACAGTTGCGGCATTTCCGCTGCATACATAACCTGTCTGAAAGAATTTTCCGCCATTGGACAGTAAATTACTATTCATTTTATTTCGAATAAATATGATTTCAACGCAAAATGTCCGATCTGCCTAAATGACACAAGCAACCATTGGACATGACTTCTATTATTTATCAATATAATGACTGATGTGACTGATCGATTAGTAGTGATTTTCGAAATCTGCTGTAAATTTATTATAATATTTAATATCTGTTCAGAGAATGTCTAACAATTACCATGACATAACACACTTTCGAGGCGTTAGCGAGTCTGTAACGATAGTAGCAAATGGTTCAAATGGCTCTGAGCACTATTGGACTTAACATCTCAGATCATCAGTCCCCTAGAACTTAGAACTAGTTAAACCTAACCAACCTAAGGACATCACACACATCCATGGCTGAGGCAAGATTCGAACCTGCTACGGTAGCAGTCGCGCGGTTCCGGACTGATGATAGTACCACAAAACATGACATGGAGTTCAATCCGTAAACAGTGATTAATTGTTGAACTAAATTTATGACAGTTATCGATAAGGTAACAGAATGAATGATAAGCTACACAATTAGCTGTTAGCACAGAAATGCAATTTTTCATGATCAAAAGAATACAGAAATAGCGCACTTTTTGGTCGCAAGGATATAATAGTGACGTTGGTCTGTGCTTTGTTTTCGTTTGAAGCAGCACATACGTTTTCTCATAGTGGAATACTACCATTTTGTTTTCATGAGACGAAATTGCTACGTTTTTCGTCTGAAGCGTAGATTGTCGCATGAAACGTATTTGCATCAATTAATTTTCTTCTTACATCCTCCGCAGTCTCAGAAAACTCAGTTTCGTTGAAGGTCACCTGATATCGACAACGGTCATTTCATCTTGGCAATGCTGCTTTACAAGAGCAAGATCTTGTACTAGTCTTCTGTACAAACAGTAAGTCACGACCAGTGTTTTACTCCTGCATGCCTCAGTAAGAGAGAACTAGTCGACGAATATGAAGCAATCGCAGCGCCACAGTTCTCTGACTCGTCACACTCGCCGACTACAGGGTGAACAAAGGAAGTCCATTAGCAACGACGGAACAGCGATGCTTCGATTTATAAAGTATGCATTCCGCTACATTAGACTCGTACTCAACCCGTTTCTGATCTCTGAGAGACATCCATTGGAGAATGAAGAATGTGTACGGGGCAGCACGTCTCTTCAACACCAACTTTGTGGAATGCTGCGACAAGTTCTGTGATGGTCGCAGTTCGACACAAGGCGCCAGTCGATCCATTACGGAGAAGTGGGAGACACTTGATCACTCTCTCCTCATGCGATTATCACGCCTTCGGTCCCTTAAAATAGGCCTCGAAGGGTCGACGGTTTCTGGCGGATGCCGATGTGCAGTAGGCAGTTACGGACTTTTACAAGCAGCAGGATGCAGTGTTGTATAACATGGGTATCTTCAACCTGGTGCGTCGGTGGGCTGATCACCTAAATGCTCACGGTGATTTTCCCTGATTGTCATACTGATTCTGAACCGTGCGGCCTCCGAACGGAAACTTTTTCATAGCCCCTTATACAGGGTGTTACAAAAAGGTACTCCCAAACTTTCATGAAACATTCCTCACACACAAAGAAAGAAAATATGTTATGTGTACATGTGTACGGAAACGCTTACTTTCCATGTTAGAGCTCATTTTATTACTTCTCTTCAAATCAAATTAGTCATGGAATGGAAACACACAGCAACAGAACGTACCAGAGTGACTTCAAACACTTTGTTACAGGAAATGTTCAAAATGTCCTCCGTTAGCGAGGATACATGCATCCACCCTCCGTCGCATGAAATCCCTGATGCGCTGATGCAGCCCTGGGGAATGGCGTATTGTATCACAGCCGTCCACAATACGAGCACGAAGAGTCTCTACATTTGGGACCGGGGTTGCGTAGACAAGAGCTTTCAAATGCCCCCATAAATGAAAGTCAAGAGGGTTGAGGTCAGGAGAGCGTGGAGGCATTGGAATTGGTCCGCCTCTACCAATCCATCGGTCACCGAATCTGTTGTTGAGGAGCGTACGAACACTTCGACTGAAATGTGTAGGAGCTCCATCATGCATGAACCACATGTTGTGTCGTACTTGTAAAGGCGCATGTTCTAGCAGCACAGGTAGAGTATCCCGTATGAAATCATGATAACGTGCTCCATTGAACGTATGTGGAAGAACATGGGGCCCAATCAAGACATCACCAACAGTGCCTGCCCAAATGTTTACAGAAAATCTGTGTTGATGACGTGATTGCACAATTGCGTGCGGATTCGCGTCAGCCCACACATGTTGATAGTGAAAATTTACAATTTTATCACGTTGGAATGACTCCTCATCCGAACATTTGCGCTGAAATGAGGATAGACACATTGTTGGATGAACCATTCACAGAAGTGTACCCGTGGAGGCCAATCAGCTGCTGATAGTGCTTGCACACGCTGTACATGGTACGGAAACAACTGGTTCTCCCGTAGCACTCTCCATACAGTGACGTGATCAACGTTACCTTGTACAGCAGCAACTTCTCTGACGCTGACATTAGGGTTATCGTCAACTGCGCGAAGAATTGCCTCGTCCATTGCAGGTGTCCTCTTCCTTCTAGGTCTTCCCCAGTCGCGAGACATAGGCTGGAATGTTCCGTGCTCCCTAAGACGCCGATCAATTGCTTCGAACGTCTTCCTGTCGGGGCACCTTCGTTCTGGAAATCTGTCTCGATACAAACGTAGCGCGCCACGGCTATTGCCCCGTGCTAATCCATACATGAAATGAGCATCTGCACACTCCGCATTTGTAAATATTGCACTGACTGCAAAACCACGTACGTGATGAACACTAACCTGTTAATGCTACGTACTGATGTGCTTGGTGCTAGTACTGTAGAGCAATGAGTCGCATGTCAACACAAGCACCGAAGCCAACATAACCTTCCTTCAATTGGGCGAACTGGCGGTGAATCGGGGAAGTACAGTACGTACTGACGAAACTAAAATGAGCTGTAACATGGAAATTAAGCGTTTCCGGACACATGTCCACATAACATATTTTCTTTATTTGTGCGTGAGGGATGTTTCATGAAAGTTTCACCGAACCTTTTTGTAACACCCTGTACTTCGCACAATAGTGAGCCAGTGTGTGCACTGGGCCCTCGAATAAGCTGCAACCCCCCTTGAAGATATCCTCCACAGAGGCGACAAAAATTAGCTTTTAAAAGTAAATTCATCCGGCCACGGTATAATTGACTCTGAGCACTGTAAGGCTTAACGTCTGAGGTCATCAGTCCCCTATAACTTAGAACTACTTAAATCTAACTAACCTAAGGACATCACACACATGCATGCCCGAGGCAGGATTCGAACCTGCGACCGTAGCGGTCGCGCGGTTCCAGGCTGTAGCACCTATAACCGCTCGGCCACTCCGGCCGGCCACGGAATAATACCCTGGAATATTTTAACAAGTGTGAAATTTTCGATTGTGAAAGTTTGTACTTAGGAAATTTTTCTACCTTTACCTGAGGCAGATTCCTCGGAAGTGGTGGCTCGTGATGTCATTGTTAAGATGTCAACCAACCTATATGCCATTATTACGAACTGTCTCTCAGCTCATATTATATTTTATATAATTTAAAATTACCAATTTTATCGAAGATTTCGTGCATCAAACTAAAAATCGGAGTCCCTCACCGATCCAAGTGCTGTTTGAATGCTAATCCCTTTATAATGCATTGATTCAACCGAACTGACATCAGGCTAGAAGGGCTAAAACATTCAAAACAAAGATTACAACAAAAATTGCAATGCCGTATTATTGTTGACTTTCACGTCTGCATCCGATTTACTCTAACACTGCGGTAGTTTACATAAATTATTTGACGCCAATGCAATGTGGAGCTTCAAGAAGAGCACTGGATTTCCTACTCCATCCTTATCTGACGGAGCTACTGCTCTGTCTCTAATGAGTCCTACGTGAGTAGGGCAAAAACCTCAGTCCTTATTTCCTTTCGAATTGAGCATTCCGCGCAGTTCCAGAATTGTCACTCAAGCTGTTTTTTAGAGCAAGAAACTAACGCCCATCAACGAAAATCACAAATTACTTGTCAAATTGTGACAACTACAAAAAGCGGAATGCCAGCCGCTGTGACCGAGTGGTTCTAGGCGCTACAGTCTGCAATCGCGCGACCGCTACGGTCGCAGGTTCGAATCCTGCCTCGGGCATGGATGTGTGTGATGTCCTTAGGTTAGTTAGGTTGAAGTAGTTCTAAGTTCTAGGGGGCTGATGACCTCAGATGTTAAGTCCCATAGTGCTCAGAGCCATTTGAACCATTTTTTTTAAAAACGGAATTATGCACTCGGAAGAAATGGATTCAGTAACACAAGTGAAAACGATATTAATTTTCCATTTTCTGTTCGAAGTAAAATTAAGCAAAACAGAACTGTAAATAACAAAAAAAAAAAAGTAACTGAGTCCACTATCATCAAAAATATCGGTGCTTTTAAATGGTTGTTTGTTTCAATTCAGCAATTTAAAAAGAGAGAGAGAGAGAGAGACTAACGGTAGACTGTAACAAGAAAGCTGTAATTTTGTATCAAAATTCTCAACTTTTCAATAGATAAGTTCTTCTTTTTGAAATTGGTAGCAAGCACCCACCGTTGTCGTGTAACGTTTTTCAGTGCGGGCTGTTCATTTGTTGCTGGTTGGTAAACTAACTGTAAATGATGTATTCGATAATGCTACTCATATTCCCACTTTTTTTGCATAAGTCACATCGTGTCCAATAAATTTCCCAAGTAACAGATTGCATGCGTGGTATTCTCTGTCAGAGTCTACAGATCGATACAGGAAGCAGTGACATGTTGTGTTACCATTAATTGTTAGAGCACCGCCCGGTATTGTAGTAGTACGTGCGAGTCGTGCTGTTAACACGTCCATCGCACGCATACTAATTCCGAACCGTTACTTCTTGCAACCTTCGAACCTTCGACGACTACGGGGCCGCCTCCGCGCAGCATTTCGCAAGGAGCTGCTTCTTCGAGCGGAGCGACGTGCAAAAACATGCTTCCCTGTCCGCCCGCAGTTTACGGCTCTTGAGTACGTGCAAATGACGACCTCATTATGGCCTCGAGAAAGAAATGGATTCAGTAAAAGGCAGCAAAAACCGAACACATTCACTTTCCTGCGCGACGTTGCTCGTCGTTACCTTTTTGTCACCTGTGGCCGTGAAGTGGGGGCAGGACAGGCGCGGGTTCGCAGAGCCCGTGAGGGATCTCGTAAATAACCCGTGTCTCGCCCTCGTAAAAGCCTTTCTCAGCTTTTATGGCTCGTCCGGTTATGACACGGTATCGTGGGTCCAGCATTACCTGTTCTCTCTCCGCCGCACATTTGTAGTTCGTGACTACTACACGTCACTAGGCTGACGTTCGAATAATAGAGGTCAGCCGCAGATGTTTGTGACAATACTAAATGCAACATTACTTATCTTTATGAAAATTGCTTTTCACCGTAAACTAAGAAACAGAAAGGGAAAATTGGGTAAAGCATAAAAGATGTGAAGCCTGCTATAAAATAAACGAAAGACAATGCACTACAAGAAAGCGTGAACTAATGCCGTCCTCTTACGGGACGTGGTTTCTCAACGTGAAGCACCCAAAAATTTGGTTCAGCCGTGGTCATACGGGCACTGCACTCAACGTTACTTGTGCCGAGTTGCTGCCGTCATAGCTTGGAAAAGGAACGTTGGGTAGTTTTCAAGAACGTGTAGAGCAAATTCAAGCCTGACAGATATTCTGAAGTTGTGTTTGAACGTAGACCAGTGAGATCGAAGAACGTCACCTAAATCACGTGCACATCATCTCTTTGTCGTACAGAATCGGGACACTCTATTCTGGTTTTCAGCTGAAGTCAATATTTGCTGCGTTTTATATTAGAACTTACTTCCCACAAACATATGCTGTTTCAAAGGTATTAAGAATAGAGACGCAGTCTCAAAGGGTTGTGTAGCTGATTTTCTCTCACTATATCAATTCTTTTACTCATCTACGAATTTTCTAATGGGTGCTGAGACTTTCGTATTAGTTTAATTGAAGTTTACTCTACAATATTCAATATTATGTAAATATAAGTGCGCGCTCTCTCAGGAATGTGTTCGATTGGCGTTATCTACAAGACATCATGCACTGCTTGCAGTACGGTTTTTGCATTCTCTTGTTCAAAGTCTTGTATTTCAAATGTTGTAAATATACAGCTACTGAACAGAAACAGTGGTCGAGTAAGACTGACCTTACCGTTTTACTAAAAAGTGAAAATGTTTAAATAATTTTTATCTTACGTGCAAGGGTATTGAAAATCTGTATCACACTATGCGTAATGGAACATTTATAAGCTATGTCGTTACTGACTAGACATAGAACTTTAATTTTTGCCTTATAACAGGGACGGTTAAAAATTAAGTATATGAGCCATACTCTGGCATGAGTGCCAAAGCCGTCAGTATGGCAACACACTTAACCCCCGCCATCGGACACGGTCTGAGTGTGAGGAAGTGGAAGAGGGGGGATACTGCGGACACACAACATTTAAATGGCAACGCAGTCACACTGCATACTATTGGGGTTTAGATTTCACATTACTCAACAACACAGATCACAAACAAAACTAATTTTCTGTATTAGTTAATTATTTTTGGAGCACTGAAGTCTGTACAATTATCATCATGTGCAAACTGTCGTCGTACGAACAGACATAGACAATATAACGGATTTTTAGACTCAGGTTATCACATAATCGTGACTTCTTTAGTTTCATAATCAAATGAAGAATTTCACACACATATCTTGATCAAAATATTTTATAACGTTTGCAACTTCATCATGGAGATATTGAAAGAGAAAAGCAACGTAGATCTCCAGGACGGTATTAACGTAAACGAATCTGGATCTTAAACAAAAATTACACAGGAGATCAATGAGTTCCATCTCTGCATGCACAAGGGCGCTTTCAAATGAAATCGTAACCGGTCTCGAAAACATATCGAAAACAGATGTACATCTGGTAGAGTCCTCAAAGCGTCTAGCAAACTAGCCTTTTAATTCTTTCAAGGACACAATAAGTTCTTCAGACCTTACGTATTTTCTAAGGACAGTGGAATTAGGGAAATGGACAGTGTTTTCTGTCCTAATTTGTCCACAATGTGATTTTATTTTTAAATCCATTCCGCATCAAATTAGATATGAGCTGTTTCTCTCCTTGAAATGTCTTAATGTGCGCAGTGTGGAATCAAGTCCATTTAAAATGCAAGGTCTACAATCCATTTCGAATGTTATAATTTTTGGTCCTCCTCTCCTTTTTCCTTCATAAATTCAACAATGGCGTGTTTTAAACCAAAAAATTGTTCCAGCCATGTCCCTTGACTTACCCAACGTACTTTGCAGTGGTATATAAAGTTTCCCTACTTGTCTTTCAATTTCATCGAAAACTGTTGCAACTGACAGTGGATTAATGGGTGTGACTTTAAAAAAAATACTATTCTTACAACAAATGTCATCTCTTGCTTCATGCCTGGAAATTTAACACAAAGTGTTTCTTTATACGCAAAACAAATTTTAAATTCTGTCTGCATGGTTTTGCAATGTCGTTCAGTAGCAAATTTGCGGTACCTGTCGACTCCGAGACTGTATATCACGTAATAGATATACAGAATACTCTCCTGTCACTATTATTCATTTTAAAGACTGGCTCTTTTTGCGCAAACAGCCACTGGACCTGGGAACATCTTTTATACCACGAACAAACAGCTGAAGGCAAACAGCGCTGACACGACGATTCTACCGAACAGAAGAAAAGTCGTGCCGATCGAAAAGTATCTCACCGCAATGCTAAATGAAATGTCGCACTGTACTGAGTACTTCCGAGAAGTACCGAGCAAAGCCGAGAGAAGCCGAACCTCGGTCCGCACATCGTACTCATGCGCGGTTAGGTGCGCCGTGGCCGATCCAGTCTTATAACATGTTAATAGTAGTTGAAGTTTTTATTTCTGTATTCTGTAGACAGAACAACATGGCTAGCATATGGACAAGGAAGGATATGTGCGTTTTAACGGAGTTAACATAGGAATTTTACGCCCGTTCATTTCGTAAACGAGGTGTTTGATTTGCGAACCAGGTACAGCTGCCAACTGACGCTGCAGCTCGCTGCAATCGAGTATACCATATTGAGGCACACATACCGTACACAGAAGCTGGGTTGTTACCAGGTGTTCAGCAGCATGGTGTTAGATCAAGATAGCGCGTTGCACATTGAATGCCTCGGTTCGTGTGAGGTCGGCTTTACTGTTGTGGTTGGTGCACACTCAGAAACAAGCTGGAACATCATACTGGATGTGCTCCTTATCGTGATTTGCGACTGCAGTGCTCTCGAATGGCAGTTGACGACTATATCTGACATGCAAACCACACAGTTTCACTACGAAAATGAACGCGTGTATAACAGCTATGTTAACTGTATTAAAATGTACTTTTTCTCTCCTCTCCATTCGCTAGCCATTTTGTTCTATCTCTAACGAACATTGTACTGAATTGTAAGGGAATTAGGCAGTGACATAGTACTGCAATTTATTAATCCATGAAACCCAGTGCTCAAGAGGATCTCGATCTTAAATCTCGTCCTTGAAGTCGAATTATACCTCATGTACCCCATCAGGCCAAAAAGTTTCAAAACTGGATTAATGAAAAATAGAGAAACTCTAAGATGCTGGTTTTAATGCTTCGGGTATTCTTCACAGTCTCCCCCGTGCCACCCATCCCAAGTCGCCACTTGAGTACAATGAACATAGCGTTCATACAACCACGTGAAACTGTCAGACAAGTCTGTGATTTGGATGCTGTACAACTTGCGTGTCACATTGACTTGAATGTCGGTTATATCGTCCAAGTGTTGACCCTTCCTCTGAACTTCTACACTTTTTCATTTTGTGGTAGCTCTCATCACCTATGATGATTTGTTCCAGAAAAGAAATGTTCACATTTTGCATTTCAATCAAGTCGTACCGGCCGTCTATGCGTCGTTCTTTTTATTTTGGAGTGAAGATTCGCCGAACAAAATTTGTGCACACTTCCATTTTCTTCAATTTGTTACGGCTGTACTAGGGTACAATAAAATTAAAATCATGGCAGAATGATTATCACTTGCATAAGGCACCACATCTTGTATGAAATGAGGACTGATACGCAGAAGAGACTACACTCTAAAAACAATCCGTTATACCATTTATGTCGAGAACTGATCTTAAATTTTGTTGTACGAACAGTAATCAGTAAGACTTCATAATACCACATTCCAATAGACGATGGAATTCTCGTCAGTACGCCCTACACTCCCAATTGCGAGTTAACAGTTTTAAAAATGTTCCGGAGAATATCTTGAACACTTGGTTTGGACATGTTGCTCCATTGCGATTTGTGACACAGCACCACTGACAAATTACGGTCGCACGTCCACTGGGCATCGGTTGTTTACATTTGTTACTTCAAGCTACCACTGTAGACATTGCGCTGACGTCGCTCATACGCCAGGAATAAAATAAGTCTCGGAACTTTTTGGATGGAAGTTGTACGGAACATAGAATATTCTGGACTTACTTGTATGAAATTAATGAGAAAGCCACAGAATCTTATAGAACAAATGAAGATGAATAAAAACAATGTTTTCAGAAAGAGAACTGGTAACCTGTCAGTTTACAATAAGTATCTCTATCCACTACACTACAATTACCAGTTGTTACTTAAGTCTACGTCTCTGATCTTACGATGTCCCAAAGACTTTAACTGCTACTAGGGTATTATTTGCATTTAATTATAACAAATCGAACAAAAACCGTGAGTTTTTGAAAAGTCTACAGTGTGTCATTGCCTTGAAATGGCATATTCTATTAGCAAACAAGTTTTAATACGAAAGCCACCAAATATGAAAAATGTTTAACCACCGATATCGGCTTCTTAGGCCATCTTCAGATCTTCAGTGACAACTAGATGTCGCAAACACAGATACAATAAATTGCGGCTTCCTATAATTTTATCTATACAGAAGATTGAAAAATGATGACATATAGAGTGTTCACATAGGAAAGTATTACATTTTTCTCGGGCAGAAATAATTATGTTAATTAGAAGGGAAACAAATTATTTTTAGAGGTACATTTAACTAATGAAAAATAGTTCTAATTTTACGGTTTCAATTTATTATTTGTAACTAAAACTTGCCGGCCGGTGTGGCCGAGCGGTTCTAGGCGCTTCAGACTGGAACCGCGCGACCGCTACGGTCGCAGGGTCGAATCCTGCCTCGGGCATGGATGTGTGTGATGTCCTTAGGTTAGTTAGGTTTAAGTAGTTCTATGTTCTGGGGGACTGATGACCTCAGATGTTAAGTCACAGAGCCATTTGAACTAGAACTTAGTTTACACGGGGAAAAAGTGAAACTGCGTTTGATTATGTAATACTAAGCTGGCATCTTGTGTCATATATCTGCTAATTTTTAGTGTTTCCAGCAGGGTCATCTTTCTACTTTTCTTTACAGAATGTAAAACTTTAGATTGTACGTCATATGCGAGGTTTTCGGTCAAAAGACGATAGGCGAAGGTTAAAACTTCTTTCTTAATGTCTAGTTCGTCTCATGTTGAGCTAAACTAATCGCCAAAGCTCTGCCTGGCTGACCAATATACAGGGTGCTCAGAAACAGTGAAAAGCTTGTAAGGGTGTAGCAGAGTAGGTTGCGCTGAAAAATAATTAAGAAAAAGTTCGATACTTTGCGCTGTTTCCGAAATGATTAGCATAGAAGTCAGCGAATCTGGCCGTTGCGAACGCAAATTCAAGCGTTTCAGTTGATCAAGTGACCTGCATGATAGCTCACGAGACTGCTCAGCCTTTGGATCCAGTTCCATCCTTACTACTGTCGCATGCCCAATTTTGTAACGCTCTCCTTTCCGGTTTTAGGAAACTAGAATAGGAACACGTTTGGCTACACAGCCATATTTTAACTGAACTACTGTCTCGCCACTAACATATTGCCTCGTTTTGTTGTCAGTACTTGCCATCTTCATGAGGCGAAAAGACGAGCTGCGACTTCTGCAGCTGCAGGTGGCATCTGCGCTGCAAAATGTGCGACGACTCTCACAGAAGGTGAATTTATCGCCTCGGCCGCTGTCAAGCACCAGAGCACTGCTACGGCTCGGTCCCGAAGAAGAGTATCGTTATTTATGTCGTAATTCATTCTCGTTCCAGCCTAGAGTCAAGTTAAGACGACGCTCCACTGAGCCCTCTGCCGAAAGAACGCCAAATGTTACAGGTTGTCCAGTCGGAAAGAATGTTAGAAACGCTGCCGGTGAGAGGCCAGATAGCAAACAATTCCCTCTTTCTTCGAAAAAGTTTATTATTGCTCAATCCAATCTCTTAATCTTTTAGTTTAAACAAATTTACAACAATTTGGTGCTAGACTCAGCCGCCTTCCTCCCTCGGTACCGGAGGCAGCTCGGACCATCCAAAGAACAGCAGCTACCGCCTCTCCGATAGACGATGACAGTTCCCCCACTGTGGATAATTTTTAGGACGGAGGTGAAATTCAGGGTCAGACCAAATGCGCGATAGCGTTTCTCGGACCCCGCACGATCGTGTCTATGGACCAAACTGCTGCATAAACTTTCCAGAAGCATCCGCTTTGTTCAGTGACCCTGACTCAAACACGATATCTTCCAATTCCCAGTTGGGTCGAATGTGCAGGTGACTTCTCTCCTACAGCCACCGCAAGATTGTGATTGCAGCTGGCACAGTTGTCAAGAATCCTAAAATGCTGTCAGTGCTCGGCGATACGGCTTCTCAGCCGGTAACAAGTCCAGCCGCAAATCGAAAGCCGAGGGTGACTGGCTCGTTGGTTAGGCCGCCGGACCACCAGTTGTACGGGTGACGCCTATATGGGAGGAGTCAGGTATGCCGGCGTACCCGCATATTCTGCACCCCAGGACTGCTTTCACATCTGAGGCCGAGTGCTGCACCAGGACTAAAAAACACAAGCCTGTCCAATGTGCTAACCAAGAAGCAATCAACGGGAAAATATTTTGTTAGGAGGGAATAGTAACCCCCGCAATCGTCTTGTAAGGTTGTTTTACGTATGAACACCAGCACTATTCTAAAACGAACACCAAAAGCATCTCTTTATCTTTCAGTAGAACAGCTACACTGACGGGAAAAAAAATCTTAACACTAAGAAGGAGTTGTACCACATACATGAAAGTGGCAGTCTTGTTTCTACATCTGAAAGATGATGTCTGTTCATATTTAGCGTCAGTCGTAAGAGCGGTGTTATTAGCGACCCTATGATGACGCAGATCAGGTTTGATTTAAATACACGCTATAACGGTCGTGAGCGATAATTTCCTCTGAGATTGGAAGTGGTGAGTTGGTGGTAGTCAAGAACGCCTTTGAGGTGACAAAGATGTGCTATTATCAGCACCTCACAGAGTTTGAACGCGGTCATATAATAGGGGTACGGGAAGCATTATGTGACTTCAGCCGATACTGCAGAAAGACTTGACAGGAATGTAGACACGAGGCAGTACCGAGAAGGAAGACCGTCGTGTTCGGTGTATGGCTGTAGCACATCGTACTGCATTTACAGCATCAATTTGAACAGTAGTTGGCACCACAATGACACAAAGAACTGTTACAGATCGGCAACTTCTGGCAGCTCCGAGCCAGACGCTCTGGGGCGTGCATTCCACTGACCCCAGGCTACGGCCATTTGCGACTTCAGTGGGATCAAGCGAGAGCTCATTGAAAGGCAGGGCGTAGGTCTGCTATGTTTTCTGATGAAACATGAATCATCCTCGATGTCAATAATGCCCGTGTGGTGGTTAGAAGGAGGCCAATTGAGGGCCTGTAACGAACGTGCTGTCTGCGTGGAAGACACACTCACCGAGCGAGGTGGCGCAGTGGTTAGCACACTGGACTGGCATTCGGGAGAACGACGGTTCAATCCCGCGTCCGGCAATCCAGATTTAGGTTTTCCGTGATTTCACTAAATCGTTTCAGGCAAATGCCGGGATGGTTCCTTTGAAAGGGCACGGCCGATTTCCTTCCCAATCCTTCCCTCACCCGAGCTTGCGCTCCGTCTCTAATGACCTCGTTGTCGACGGGACGTTAAACACTAACTACCACCACCTTTTATGTCAGTGTAGGACTCTTAATGAGAATAAAACTGACAGTCTGGCTCTAGCCTGACGCTTTTCGTTACATTCCAACCTGAGGAAAATTTGTGACCATGACGTCATTGTTGGAATGACCACAACACGGCAATCATCAAGCAGATTTTAAAGTCCTAATCTCCCGTTATTAGTAACCAGAAAAGGGTAAGATGGGTAGAAGGAAGACAGCTGAGAGCCTGCAACCAATCAGTTGTCTAGATGCTAGTCACACTGTACCTATACTGGGAGTTATCGTCTAGGATGCGATTTCCTATGACAGCAGGAGTTCTGTCATGATATCCCACACACCCTGACTGCAAATTTGTACGTCTGCCTGATGATTCGACCCGTTGTGCAGCCATTCATGAGCAGCATTGCAGGGGGTGTTTTCCAACACGATAAGGCTTGCTAACATATCGCTGTTGTAACCCAACGTGTTCTACAATGTTTCACATGTTGCCTTGGCCCTCTAGATCACCAAATCTGTCTCCAATCGAGCACATGTTGGACAACTCCAGTAGCATCCACAAACAGCATAATTGACCCTGTATTGACCGACCATGTGCAACAGGCATGGACTCTATCCCACAAACTGATATCCAACACCTATACAACACAATGTATGCACGCTTGCATGCTTGCATTCAACATTCTGGTGGTTAGACCGGTTATTAATGTACCAGCGATTCACATTTGCAATGGCTTATCTCGCGCTTACATTGAGCTGTGGCATTGCAATGCTAATTGCTGAACTATGTTTCCTAGACAAATGTATTCCCAAAATTTCATTACTCTACATTAATTATTTTTTGGTGGTTGTAATTTTTTGTCAGTGTGTTATAGGAGGGCCGAAACTATGTAAATGTCTCCACAAGGCGCGTCGAGAAATTTCCGAAGTTCAGTTGCTGTGCTCGCTTGGAATTGTTGATAGACACCTTCTGCGCAGCCACTCCATTGTACTAGAGGCCTGCAGCCACTTATGTCTACCTCCCGTAACAGCGTTTGTTGTAACCCAACCCACGGCAGTCATCCCATTCAAAACTCGAGGGAAGGCAGCCATAGACCTCTCGGCGCCAGCTTGCGCCACTCCTTCTCAGAAGGCGGAGGGGTAGGTTCCCGACAGCACAGTGACATCCTTTTCGTGGTGTCCACACTCGCTCTCGTTCGCCAAGTTGTGAGTCCAATTATGGAGGTTCCCTGCGGTGACGCCTCGGTTGCTCCATGCATTGGACTTCCAGGTGCTGGGTGCCGAAGATTCCGCCATACTTGCGTCGCATATGCACGGAAGTCGTGGCCGTCCAGGTGCAATCCTGTCTCTACACAGAAAAAAACCATAACGACTTTACAATTTATACATCACAAAAGATCCACCTGCTTTACTATACATGGGAGGTTCCAAAAATATACAAACTACTACTTTAACTAAGAGAAACACATCACAACCAAAAAGTTTATGACCATCTTTCATTTAATTGTCAAGAATTCTTAAACTAGGTATTTTCACATAGTGTCTGAGAAGGAGTCGAATAAGTCGCTTAGTTCCAACATTACCAAACGACCAATTGTTGATTGTTTACGATTAGACATTATTAGTGGTTAGTGCGGGATACACCCTCCACTAGAATGAATAACAGTCTACATGCACACATGAACCCTACTTACACACATATATAAAAGTCACAACCACTTAATATCTGAAGTGCTGATACCAAATTTGGTCTGCATGTTTTGTGTCCTTCATGCCTTTAAAATTCTAGTTTACACACAAAAAAAGATATTCTCGTGAATCCTTCATGCTAACATTCCTTGTCGCAACTTTATCCCTCATACCATCTTCTGTCCCAGATTGTGTTGTCCTGCAACAAGCTTATCAAGAAACATAAACAACCACCACAAGACAACTAGCCACAAACAAAATCACATTGGAGCAACGCTCGTAACAACTATCGTTTAATATGATTAAAATTAAAGGAAAAACTAAGTACACTTGTGTGGGAATAAACATACGCATCTCATTCTGACATACCTACTCGTATATCACCTTCATCTTGGTTCATACCACCTTTCATCTTTGTCATATGGTCAAATCAGTTCTTACACTTCGTCAGATCGTCTCTGACTCTACTCACGACTCTACTCTTACCAGCGGGGCTCCATATTGGATTCCATGGTATTTTGTTGTTTCGTGTTATGTTATGACAGTATGCCGTTTCAAGGCAATGGCGCGTTGTTGATTTACCTCGGACGTCACTCTTGGTACGATTTGTTACAATTAGATGTCAAATAACGACACATCACAGGTAAAAAGCCTTTGCGAGATATAAACAATACTAATGTGTACTCTCTTCGGGCCGGCCGAAGTGGCCGAGGGGTTCTAGGCGCTTCAGTCTGGAATCGCGCGACCACTACTATCGCAGGTTCGAATCCTGCCTCGGGCATGGATGTGTGTGATGTCCTTAGGTTAGTTAGGTTTAAGTAGTTCTAAGTTCTAGGGGACTGATGACCTCAGATGTTAAGTCCCATAGTGCTTCAAGCCATTTCTGAACTCGCTTCGGCGGTACGTATACTAAATTGGAACGACAGAGAGAAATTAGCCAGTCTGTGTTTGGCCGCCATGGCGTGCCGAAGTCCAGTTGCGGCTGTGTGCAGTGGAGCGCTTATTTAATGCGGCGTGTTGTCTGTGCTGCAGGGAAGTATCTATTGAAATGTAAGTAACTTGTCTTCCTGGAGTAGAGGAATCATAAATTTGGTTTTGAATGGCACATCGAAGAGACTAGCCCACTCACTATACAAAAATGGAAGATTAATGATGTGAAGTTTCTTGATGAGAGGGTGCTAGGCATTCCAATTGACAATGATATGAATATTGTATGTGGAAAATGTATTACTAACGACGTTTCTGAGCGAATCTACATTTACATCTACATCTACATACATACTCTGCAAGCCACCTTACTGTGCGTGACGGAGGATATTCTGTACCTCTACTAGTTATTTCCTTTCCTGTTCCACTTGCAAACAGAGCGAGGGTAAACAGATTTACGACGACACTGTTTGTCACATGTCACTAAGCGAAATGTATACCTGGTGTCTCTCCTATGGGTTGTCATGCGCATTTTCCCTAGTATTTCAGCACATAGTTGCAATTATAGTTTTGCAATTGTAGCTGGAGTCGGCCGAAACAAATCTTGCCAATCAAGTATTTAATACGAGACCAGCGTCGACGGTAAGAGTCGATTTGTTTCCAATTACGAATAAAATTAGTTTTAGATACGAATTTTGTGTGCCCTTTCCGTAGGGCAGTCCCAAATTACTCTGCTGTGGTATTCGTTTTATCGACATGCATTAACAACAACAGTAAAACACGAAGAGTAATCAGTACTCCAGCTGCAACTTAGAAGCGCTTTTGCTTGGAGGGGCTGCGCGGTCCCTCCCGCCGGAGGTTCAAGTCCTCCCTCGGGCATGTGTGTGTGTGTGTGTGTGTGTGTGTGTGTGTGTGTGTTGTTCTTAGCATATGTTAAAGTTAGATTAAGTAGTGTGTAAGCCTAGGGACCGATGAAGTAAGCAGTTTGGTCCCTTAGGAATTCACCCACACCTGCGCATAGGTAGCAGTCAGTGTGGGTTAGGGCGGCACTGTCTGCTGGAGTACTGGTTATTTTTCGTGTTTTACTTCAAAATGGTTCAAATGGCTCTATGGAACTTAACATCTGAGGTCATCAGTCCCTTAGACTTAGAACTACTTAAACTTAACTAACCTTAGGACATCACACACATCCATGCCCGAGGCAGGATTCGAACCTGCGACCGTAGCAGCAGCGCGGTTCCGGGCTGAAGCGCCTAGGACCGCTCTGCCACAGCGACCGGCCTCGTGTTTTACTGTCCCTGTTAATGCACATCGATAAAACGAACAACACACTATACCAATCTGGGACCACTCTGTGGAATGAGCACGCAAAATTCCACTTTAAATATCATTTTGTTTGCAACGAGAAACAAACTGACACTTTCCACTGACGCTGGGCGTCGCATCAGAGACGTGATGAGCAGTATTTGTTTGGGCTGACTCCAGTTACTCGTTGCAAGAAACAAATTGCAGGTATCTGCTGAAACATCAGAGAAAATTTGCCTGACGACACTTAGGAGAGTCACCCTGTATAATAATTTTATATTCCACTCTCATAAACTTTCTAATTGTAAGAGCAGGGCCTGTGGCTTCTGGCATATTAGCTCTTGTTTCCCTCAGTTTGTAGAATGTGACGAGGCGAAGCACCGGTAATTCTTCGCCGGCCTCAGTGGCCGATCGTTTCTAGGCGCTTCAATCTAGAACTGGGCGACCGCTACGGTCGCAGGTTCGAATCCTGCCTCGGGCATGGATGTGTGTGACGTCCTTAAGTTAGTTAGGTTTAATTAGTTCTAAGTTCTAGGGGACTGATGACCTCAGATGTTAAGTCCCATAGTGCTCAGAGCCATTTGAACCATTTGTAATTCTTCGGCAGTGGGTTGACAACAGTGCAGTCTCGAGAGGTTTCCCAACAGGAGTTCTCAAGGGCAGCAGTGGCGCGAGTAAGCCTCTTTGAGTGTCTCTTAAGCCAGAGTGCACCGAAAGCACCTTTCGAAGCCGTGCTACCCACGAGAGGTCGTGGGAGATTTGATCATAGCCCGTATGTTGTCCAGAAGATGGAAGCGAGAAAGTAGGGCCACCACTATGTTCTTGTTAACGCCTTGAGAAGCGAGCTGCATTTATGCTCTCAGACATCTTTCCGCCAATAACAAGGCGAGGTCTGGTACTCGGCCAACTTAAGTTTGTTAACAGGGAATACAACAAAAGCTAGATGAGAAAATTCTACAGGGATTCCACGTACAAAGGAAGAGAGAGGGAGATTTTCAGTTGTTACTGTGGCAAATTTTGCAATTTCCTCCCCTCTTAAGGTAATTTTGAGAAATGTGAGGGTCCTAGTCTAGTCGAGATTCACTTGGAGTGTGTAGGTGTAGGTTTGTGAGTGAACACACGTGTCTTGTTCGTTGGAGAGTTGCTCCTTGGTTCACGGCTATAGCTTGACGCGCCTTTGCTGTTTTTTTGAGTAAGTGTCGTCTTTAGCATTTGCGTTTGTCTTTGCATTGCACAGTTCACAATTTGCGAGTCTTTTCGTTATTTCTTTATCCTTCTGGGATCTAGAGTTCATGCTAACCGGTATATGCGCGTTGTATGAGATGCATAGACTTCGGCAAGTAATTTGAATATCAGTCTTCAGTCTTCCAGAGAGCATTCAAGTGCTTTGTGCATAGATACAGTTTTCATTAATTTTAATATTGTCAAGCTGGTGATCCAGAGACACCTAGACATTTTTATCATATTTCTATATATGTTTTTGATTAAAGTAATTGTGAATCTGTACAATCTCAATTTAAATCACAGTAGTTGAGAACAGATACATTAATACATTTCAAAATAACTTTTCTCACTGCATCATTTCCTTCATCAACATTTAAATGAGGTGACACTTACAAAAAAAATTCGTCAGTGGATTCTTACTTACTGAACTGCAGTCTCACTATGACGGTGTTTACAGTGTTATACAAGTGCCATAACGAGGAACATTTTTTTTTTAATCTTGAAAATTTGCTGGTAATTTTTAGTTATATGAATATAATTAAATTTTTATTTCGTTAATAATGAAATTTCAGTTGCAATAGTACGTAGCATTGTGAATAATTATCTACTTAACAGTTGTACGATTGTGTTGTATGCTAACTGAGCATAGAAACGGTTGTTTGGTCTCCTGTGTGTTGATTTGGCGAGTGTGGCAGGCAGCTTGCACTAACGACTTCTGAACACCAGTCGACTCTCACACTTACGCACAGAAGCAGAAATAGCCACAACCATACTGGTCAACGAGTGATTGGATGGAAGCCTTAGATCCACTTAGCGATTTTACATGGGACCAGAATTTTGTCGGGTATTCGGTCAGATCTTTTGCGAAGGTGTGACGGTGATAGCTGTTGAACGTTTCGCTCACAAATCTTTTTACAGACGCAAGAATCTTTACTAAACTTTGCCTGTCGTCATTTGCCCGTTCTCTTTTGAACCGAATGTGAAACAGTCTTTGCTTCCTCAGAATTTTTCGAATTTCGTTGAACAGTTACGGACACCAACGGCAGAGTAAAATTTAAATATGATAATGGTTTTGGCACTACAGTATGTGCAGATGTTGGATTGTGATCAGTGAGAGTCTGTAATTTAGTGTGGGCAGAAAACTTTTGGCATGGCAAGATCAATGGAAATCGAATAGCTAATGTAGAATTACAAAAGTACACACCTTCTAATGTGACTGTAACCTACCTGCAACCTACCTGCATTTCTTACCTATCTGTATCGTCGTCGGAGGGAAGATAATGCTTGAACTATCCTGTAGGGGAACTTTAAGTACAAAGAAGCGGGTCGCCAGGCAGAATACACTACAGTGAATAAATATGACTGTGAGTTCATCTGAACATCAGTCTCATCAACAAAATATGAAAAGGATAACTACTGGTAAAAGCTGTCGTGGAAGTGTGTCCGTTCACTGGTCTGCAACGGAAAACCCGTGGCTTCCAGATACACATAGCTTCCTAGAATGTCTATAATTTAATTTATCTGACTGAAGATGATTGTGTATATATGAATTTAGGATTACAAAAAAATGGTTCAAATGGCTCTGAGCACTATGGGACTTAACATCTTAGGTCATCAGTCCCCTAGAACTTAAAACTACTTAAACCTAACTAACCTAAGGACATCACACAACACCCACCCATCACGAGGCAGAGAAAATCCCTGACCCGCCGGGAATCGAACCCGGGAACCCGGGCGTGGGAAGCGAGAACGCTACCGCACGACCACGAGATGCGGGCTTAGGATTACAAAAGAAAATATTTTTAACATGTGATGCAGTACACAAACTTTTAAACTGGAATCATGATGCTATTGGGGAACAGTGAATTGAATCTCAGTGATTGTCATGAAGCCTCACTTATGGTTTATTCACATATAATTATCACGATATGATAGATCGTAAAACAGACATATGAATTATAACACCACTGTTTTCCGCGAGTAATTTATGGTAGAACAACTTATACATTTGGTAGAGAAAGGTAATATTATTAAGATAATAGTATGAAACACCAAGAATATTACTGACATTACAGGGTTAATGGGACGAGGAATGTACTCATACTGAAACGTCCCCTTAGAACAATTATATAAGACTGGTCTATGTGAAACGTCCTCTTTGAACAATTTATACAGGACTGTGCTTAAACTGAAACACAATATTTTTGGCGCAACGCAATCTGACTTCCAAAAATCCCTACGAAAGAATGGCCCTGACTAACATTAACCTATATGTTTCACAAATCACTTACCTCACAAAAATCTTCGTTACTCGAACTACTGCAATACAGCGAGCGCCGCTACTGCCAGCTAACTAAAAGATTCAAACTACGGAAGGCACTAACTACTGATAGGCACAGTTAGCAAATGAAAGATTTTAATAGAGAACAAACAATGTATTTACCTTAACAGTCATAATATATATAGCAATTCATGACATCCAGTCTTACAAATTTCAAAACTCCGCCATCTCTCTCTCCCCGCATCCACCACCGCTGGCGGCTCACCTCCAACTGCGCAACGCTACGCGCTGTTAGCATCCAGCTGCCGCTGCCCAACACTACAATGGCAGACAACAATGCAGACTAAACACAGACTGCACACGGCACAGCCAGTGATTTTTTCATACCGAGCGCTATGTGGCGTTACCAACAAGAAAACCTAAACAGCCTACTTACAATACATAAAATCGTGCATTCGGACACCCATTCATCGAATCATTCAGTTTAAACACCCTATTATAGCTCTACGATATGGAGTACTACAACACGTGGACAGAGAGGGAGTACCACATCAACAAGAGCAAAGTTATAAGTTTACAAAAATTTTTACCTGATAGAAAACTGGGACTTTGATTACCTTTTACTACTGGATATGATTAAATAGCCACTACGAAAGAGGGCGATATTCCACTACCGGTAATGTGGATGCCGGCAGATTGGCGGAGGCACACGTGGCTGAGTATCAGTTTACTGACACCGAGAAAACCAATTAAAATCCTGATACAGAAGGCTAGTAAATAGCGTGGAACGTATGACTCGAATAAGCAAAGCATTTTCTAATGGTTTATACCTCATAAAAAGTAGTTATACGCTACCCATCAACCGGACAAAGGCATATAGATTCAGAACTCTTAAGTGCAGTAACACAAAAATGGCTATAAAATGCGGAATCGCGTGAATCCCGATGGCTACGATAATTATTCCTCGAAACTGAGAAATGATTTGTAGTAATAACCGTTATCTAAATGTCCACTTCCTTTGTATAGACGGAACACGTGGCCCTAACGGCCCTCTACACAAAGCAATCATGCGAATGACCGAAAAGTACTTACAAATGCCTGACTTGCATTTATCTGAACTCTTAAACATCAGATATACACGGCAGAGCCAAAGAACACTTGCCTAATGTCGTGTAGGGTCCCCGCAAGCGCGCAAAAATGCCGCAACACGACGTTGCATGGACTCGACTAATGTCTGAAGTAGTGCTTGAGGGAAGTGACACAATGAATTCTGCATGGCTGTCCATAAATCCGTAAGAGTACAATGGGCTCGAGATCTCATCAGAACAGCACGCTGCAAGGCATTTCTCATTAATTTACATCTACATCTACATACATACTCCGTAATCCACCATACGGTGACGGCGGAGGGTACCTCGTACCACAACTAGCATCTTCTCTCCGTGTTCCACTCCCAAACAGAACGAGGGAAAAATGACCGCCTATATGCCTCTGTACGAGCCCTAATCTCTCTTATCTTATCTTGGTGGCAGTAAAATTGTACTGCAGTCAGCCTCAAATGCTGGTTCTCTATATTTCCTCAGTAGCTTGAGCTTGATGTACATATCTGGGGAGTGTTTAAACTCAGAAGAGTATTCCTGGAGCCACTCTGTAGCAATTCTGGACGTGAGGGGTGTCGCATTGTCCTGCTGGAATTGTCCAGGTCCGTCGGAATGCACAATGGACATCAATGGATGCAGGTGGTCAGACGGTATGCTTACGTACGTGTCACCTGTTAGAGTCGTATCTAGACGTATCAGGGGTCCCATACCACACCAACTGCACACGCCGCACACCATTACAAAGCCTCCACCAGCTTGAACAGTCCCCTGCTGACGTGCAGGGTCCATGGATTCACGTGGCTGTCTTCATACCCGTACACGTCCATCCTCTTAATACAATCTGAAATGTTACTCGTCTGACCAGGCAACGTGTTTCCAGTCTTCAAGAGTCCAATGTCGATGCTGAGAGGAGCAGACGGGGCGTAAAGCTGTGTGTCGTGCAGTCATTAAGGGAACACGATTGACCCTTCAGTTCCGAAAGCCCATGTTGATGATGTTTCATTGAACGGCTCGCACGCTGACACTTGTTGATGGCCCAGCATTGATATCTGCAGCAGTTTGCTATTCTGTCACGTTGAACGATTCTGTTCAGTCGTCGTTGGTCCCGTTCTTGCAGAATCTTGTTCCGACCTCAGCGATGTAAGAGATATGATGTTTTACTGGATTCTTAGTATTCATAGTACACTCATGAAGTTGTCGTACGGGAAAATTCCGAATTCATCGCTAGCTCGGAGATGCTGTGTGCTATCGCTCGCGCATTGACTGTAACACCACGTTCAAACTCACTTAAATCTTGATAACCTGCCACTGCAGCAGCAGTACCCGATCTAACAACTGCGCTAGACACTTGTTGGCTTGCCAGTCGCAGTAGTCTAGCGGTTCTAGGCGCTCAGTCCGGAACCGCGCGGCTGCTACGAAGGCAGGTTCGAATCCTGCCTCGGGCATGGATGTGTGTGATGTCCTAAGGTTAGTTAGGTTTAAGTAGTTCTAAGTTCTAGGGGACTGATGACCACAGATGTTAAGTCCCATAGTGCTCAGAGCCATTTGAAACATTTGAACTTGTTGCCTTGTATAGGCGTTCCGACCGCAGTGCCATATTCTACTTGTTTACATATCTCTGTACTTGAATACGCATCTGGTTTGGTGTATTTGCTAAAGGAAAACCTATTAAACAGTCTGAAAAATACGCTAAGTTAGGAATTTGAATATCTGTTTAACATAAAATTCTAACATGTGTGAGACTGGTTCTGATCTGTCTTCCTACCACACTTCAACTGTCGACGGTCTCTGTCAGTCAACAGACGAGGTCGGCCTGTACGCTTTTGTGCTGTACGTGTCTCTTCACGTTTCCACTTTACTATCACATCGGAAACAGTGGACCTAGGGATGTTTCGAGTGTGGAAATCTCGCGTACAGACGTATGAAACAAGTTACACCCAATAAACTGCCCATGTTAGAAGTACGTGAGCTGCGCAGAGCGCCCCATTCTGCTCTCTCACGATGTCTAATGACTACTGAAGTCGCGGATATGGAGTACCTCGAAAGTAGGTGGCAGCACAATGCACCTAATATGAAGAAATATGTTTTAGGGGGTGTCCGGATACTTTTGATCACATAGTGTATCTGTAAAATTATGAAAAAGTAGACCACTTGGGTCGATGAGAAATGACCATGCTGGTAATCTGCGAACTATTATCAGGCCTAAGTTACAGAAACATGTTTCGAATCGTGAGAAGAACCACAGACAAGTCTTCAGTTACGAGAGACTGCTGTCGGTACAGAACAACAGCCACTCCGGACTATACCGCGCCTGTAAAAGATACCTCGAACGTTGCGGTTCCTGTCTCAAGGAACCCCTCAGGCATTCGTCTCTTTCTTACACAAGAGATAGGCAGACATTGTGTTGTAGGAAAACTGTGTTCGCTTTAGAGAAAGCGATTCGTTGCCTATTTCTGCTTTCACTATTGCTGATGGCACTAGGCTTTACTCTGCGTGTTAAAGCTATATGAAATCAGAATCTGTATAGATACACGGTAACTCGTAGCTGAACGGCACCGTGTAAGTGGCTTAGCGACATATTAGTAATGTTGTTGCAGGAATTTTAATGCTTGACAAGCGTTGGAATACTACAGATAACGATTTATTTCCAGTACAAGAAAATGGTAAAATCTAGATTCTCGAATACATAAATTAAAACTGTGTGATAAGTTCTATCTGAAATAAGAATCTCTCTTTCTCATATTTTTGGAGCTATTAGTTCATTGCACTCTCCTATTAAGGGTTTTCATCGAGTTTTATTGAGAGTAAAGACGTCTTCTGTAAAAAACAAGAATGTCGTTCAAAATTATTGAACACCATTCTCTAACGGAATTCACGTTGTTTCGACGGACGGCTTATCCAAGATTCTCATCAGTGATGAATGGCATCGATATTTGGGTCCAATAGCTGATAAACTAAGGAGATATCAGCAGGATGAAAATAATTAAAACACTTTGACAAATTGGTCCGTGTGACGATAATTAGTTTCAGATTACTGACACGGTCCAAGAAGTTTCTAGATCAATTTAGCGATAACGTTTTAGGAGAAAATGATGCGCAATTTTAATAGCATTACTAGTGCTACATTTTGAAAACGGTTGGTGGCTTTTCTGTTATCGAGTCTGATGACTTTTCCTTTAGTACCAGAGTGATAAGGGCGCACTGGCGACTTTTTAAAATATGTTTAAGTAGCACAACAAACCACAGTATTTAATTAAATCTCGTAATATCAGCAAGAAGTCTTCATTTACTTTTGATAAAGTTGTTTTGTGGAAACTATTATTTCTTGCTAAGCTCAGATGCGTTTTTCGGTACCGATGTGTTGATTGTAAATGAAAAAAACAACAACTGGGAAATGAACTTGTGTCAATGTGTTGGACACCGAAAAGGAACCGAATCAGGATGGTTATTTAGCCGTTTTTGGTATGAAATGTGGGACGATTAGGCAGTTAAATTGCTGAAATTAAGTAATTTCACGGCCCTGCCACACAAAGAACAAGGAAGTAGTAAGTTCGCTTGTCTGGTTGCCAAAATAAAAAATGGTTCAAATGGCTCTGAGCACTATAGGACTTAACTTCTGAGGTCATCAGTCCCCTAGAACTTAGAAGTACTTAAACCTAACTAACCTAAGGACATCACACACATCCATGCCCGAGGCAGGATTCGAACCTGAGAACGTAGCGGTCTCGCGGTTCCAGACTGTAGAGCCTAGAACCGCTCGGTCACTCAGGCCGGCTTTGCCAAAGTAACTGGATCTTAATATACACATGGCCATGGCTTAATGTACGTGAAATAACTAAACTGACAATAATTCAGGACACTTGCGATGTAGGGACTGCAACCTGAGGTAATAATTACACCCTGTAAAGTGAGAGAATATCTGATTATGTTATAAGAAGTAGATAAGAAGAATTATTTCTCTGATTTATAGTAATAGACGAATATTACCCAATGATATTTCATTTTTCAACGGTAAAATGAGGAGTTCCGGAAGGGAATAAATTATCTGTCACTTTTTAACAAACTAAGTAAAATGTGTATAAATATGTCTGAGACTGTAAGTAATGTTACTGGTAAAGGTAAAAGAGACAACAAATTTTAAGAAAACAAAAAATGGAGTATTAACATGTAAGAAATTTGGTTAAACCTGGTTGCAGGAAGAAATATATTGAAAAGGCTATAGCCGCTGGTACCCGATAGTGCCTGTGTTTGGTAGATAAACACCGGCCGCGGTGGTCTCGCGGTTCTAGGCGCGCAGTCCGGAACCGTGCGACTGCTACGGTCGCAGGTTCGAATCCTGCCTCGGGCGTGTATGTGTGGAATGTCCTTAGGTTAGTTAGGTTTAAGTAGTTCTAAGTTCTAGGGGACTAATGACCACAGCAGTTGAGTCCCATAGTGCTCAGAGCCATTTGAACCTTTTTTTTTTGGTAGATAAAAAAAATTTTGCTGTCCGTGGTTCACTAATAATCCGAATGAAACTCTGGTAAAAACGGGACAGCAAATGCGCGTGACACGTAGCCATCTTAACTAACAAATAAATTGTAGATAGAAATACGTTAAAGATCCAAAATAATTATATGGAAGAAACGGTATAACAGCTTAACTTCAGTCATTATGAAGCTGGTAATGTGATTACTGGCCATCTTTGAGATTTGATACCAGTTCTCATCGTTATAGATTTTTGAAAACCACAGAAGATCTAAATGGTGATGAGTAAAACGGGACTTGATCCTCAGCCGTCACGACTGTATTTTCCAATATTTCATTGTTCCATAATCTATCATGGTTTTACTACAACTGCAAAGAGCGTGCCATTTCGTCAACTCACTTATGTCTCTACATTCGCGTCCCACAACGCCCAGACGTTTGTATTTACGAACTCTCAAGACATATTTGTATTTCAGTGGGTGACTCTTGGCTATACTTGTATTTTCGGTTATTATATTGTCTGAAAAAATAATCTGTAAGCCTGAATTGAAAGGGTATGACTGTAAGACCCTCATAGAATCAGCAAATACAGCTTTCATTCCATGTTGTGGCATATATAAATTCACCTCTTATTCTTGTGGCTCTCAACCGGTAGCTTTTTTCCTCTTATTTCAGTTTCATTCGCTCCAAATTGTGACTTGCTGATCAATGCTACACCCAGTATTAAAATCAACTGTAATTCAGTTATTCGCCACAATCATATTTCATTCTAACAAAATTAACGGTTTGTCTTCCGTCGGCCATCCTCAGATCATACAATACAGGCCGTAATTCAGTCCCTTCACAGCGAAAACCATGTTTGTGAATGACGACGTACTTTTCGAAATGGTAAAACAGAAACATGACATGTATTTTATGATCTGAGGATGTCCGGTGCAACCCGAACAGGCAATTTAATTATAAACAAATGTGACTGGGCCTGATAATTAAATTATTGTCAAACATGTTGTCGTCCTTTCCGAAATTATCTGTTAAGTTACTTGTCAAGAACAATATCTGGTCGCTGTGATTATCTGTGGCTTGCTGGTGGTCAAGAGACCATCATATACCACCTAAATACGTTTCTGAATTTAATTACCTGCTGTCACCTAAGCTGTGATTCAAAATTTTGGACTGTTAGATGGTATCTGAATTCACTTTAGGCAACGCACTGCAAATTCATCTTACTTGCTTACTGAGTCAGTACAAAATAAAACGGTTAACTACTTTTGGCTATGGCTTACCTGTAGATACCGTGAATAATAATTACAAATTCGATAGGGCGGAAGCGCATAAGCTGTGTTCCGACATTCAGCTTAATAATTCACAAGTTCCAAGTTGATGTTCAATAAGATTACATTTTCAACTAAGATCAGAGCCCGTAATACCACAAGTCAGACGCTGAAATATATTGATTGGAAAAAAAAAGAAAAGAAAGGAAGCACGAAAAAGACGCGGTCGGATATCAATGTAGCTTAGAATACGTAACCGCAACCGGAAGGTATTTACATGATTAGATTTGCAATTCTTTGTGACAAACATAACGGCCAGAAGAATGCCAATTAGTGTTTTTCGTGTTTAGTGCTGCCATCAGGACTGATTTCTTATATACTGAGGTGACCAAAAGTCATGGGATAGCGATATGCACATATACAGATGGGGGTAGTATCGCGTACACTAGGAATAAACGGGCAGTGCATTCAGGGAGCTGTCATTTGTACTTTCAAAAATGGTTCAAATGGCTCTGAGCACTATGGGACTCAACTGCTGTGGTCATCAGTCCCCTAGAACTTAGAACTACTTAAACCTAACTAACCTAAGGACATCACACACATCCATGCCCGAGGCAGGATTCGAACCTGCGACCGTAGCAGTCGCATGGCTCCGGACTGCGCGCCTAGAACCGCGAGACCACCGCTGCCGGCTGTCATTTGTACTCAGGTGATTTATGTGAGAAGGTTGCTGACTTCAATATAGCCGCACGACGGGAATTAACAGACTTTGAATGCGGATTGGTAGTTTGGTCCAGACGCATGGGACATTCCATTTCGGAATTCATTTGGGAATTCATTATTCCAAGATCCCCAGTGCCAACAGTGTGTCGAGAAGACCACATTTCAAGAATTACCTCTTACCGCGGACCGCCGACAGCCTCCACCTAATGTCCGAGAGCAGAGGCATTTGGGTAGAGTTTACAGTGCTAACGGACAAGCAGCACTAAATAAGATAACCAGAGAAATCGATGTGGGACGTTTTCATAGAGTTGTCAGTGCTAACAGACAAGCAACACCATGTAAAGTAACCGCAGAAATCAATGTGGGACGTATGATGAACGTATCCGTAGGACAGCGCGGTGAAATTTGGCGTTAAAGGACTATGGCAGCAGACGACCGACGGTAGTGCCTCTACCAACAGCACGACATCGCCTGCAGCTCTTCTCCTGGGCTCGTAACCACATCAGTGGGACCCTAGACGACTGGAAAACCACAGCCTGGTCAGATGAGTCCCGATTTTAGTTGGTAACAACCTATGGTGGGGTTCGAATGTGGCACAGCCCCAATGAAGCCCTCAAGTTGTCAACAGGACACTGTGCAAGCTGGTCTTGGCTCCACAATGGTGTGGGTTGTGTTTACATGGAATGGACTGGGACTTACGATCCTACTGAATTGATAACTGACTGAAAATGGTATGTTCGGCTACTTGGAGATCATTTGCAGCCATTCATGGACTTCATGTTCCTAAACAATGGTGTCATGTTGCGACGGATTTTTTACGTGCGTGCGATGCGACGCACCAATTGCGACGGATTATACGTTGCTGCTGCAATGCAATTTCTTTTATAATTTTTGTTCACCCACCTCTTTACAGCGGTAGAACTTCGCACGTACACTCCTGACTGCAGCTACTTACAAGATCACAGAAAAGCAGTGTTGAGGAAACTGTAACCTCATAGCTACACGCCGGAGGCCGCTATAAGTAAAATTTGCTGAAAATTTGCTATATACTTTAAAGAAATGATTCGGAAAGGGGATGTCACTCGTACTTTAAACATGAAGTTCAAATTCAAACCTTCAATAGATCTTTATTCCCGTTAAGCAAGATTATCAGTCCACATTTACGAAAATTACTAAAGTTTCTGCTCACAGTTATCACCATAACTAAAACAGCCAGAACTTTTATCTTCCCAAATTCCGAAACCAATTACTTGTAACTTCTGCACACGATATTCAGTGGTTGTCTTTAGTTAAAGTTTATGCTCGACATAAAATACTCAGTAAGAATATACTCAGTACCGCCACACTATAATTCAAAGTTCACTCGCGATTTTCGTCGGAACGAATTATCACCACACTCTAAAGTTTTCATAAACAGTTTCTGGTCACTACCAGATACCATTAACACTGGACCATAACACGGAAGTCATCCCAAGACTTCATCTTACACATAATGCGAAAAGTGACATCCAGCATAACCGCCTTCAATCAAGGCTAACTCGCAACTCCCCCTCACTCTCCCACACTCAAAACTATATCTCCTCGCTAGGCGGCCAACCGTCTCGCTTCTCATTGGCTGTCAGCACTTACGACCAATGAGAACTCACTTCTAGGGTGCGGCTCGCGCCAAAATCTAGCAAGCACCAACCACTTCTCTAGGCTCATTGACGTCATCAAATTAAGTAACACAAAACTCTCTAATTAAATAAACAAAACAAAATGAACTATAAGCTTTACTCTATATCTGGAAATGTATTATGTAGTCGCGAATGTTCTGGCTGTCTTATACATAAGCATACATACGTGGACATCCGACATTCACTAGTAGGAGAACCACTAGTGGATTCGTTCCCACGTTACAGAGTTGGAACACTTGCCAGTTCCTGTAGAGAATTACATGAATGATTTTTAATAATGCCGAACGTCCCACATACTCTCACGCACGCATTCTCATTCACACGCACCCTAACACACAATACACATATTTACTTAGAATTCTTGAAATCATTATTATAAAAAAGTCACAGAGGTTTTCTGAAACTAAAAACTTTCCAAGTTTATATATGAACACTGGAAGTGTTATCAGATCATCGTACATAGTCACTGAAGGTGAACTATTACATCACTGTATTTATTTAAATTCTTGACTGTCGGAAAATTACGTTTTGTATGGAATTTTACTAACTTCCAAAATACAACTATTCTTGATCTCGGACTTTGACATATTGCTTGTTTTCACAACAGAAGGATGTACATCAAATAAGACGTTCCTAAGGTTATTCCTTTATTAGTTATTAATATTTTTAGTTTCGTATATGTTAGTGGCCTGCCAGCGCTACTCCACTGCTTTCACACACGCAGCTGCAACAGATGGTCGTGACGTCAGTCTGCAGGACACAACTCGTCCGTTACTGACCGTATAATACTCTAGCGGCTTACATTGCAGCCCACATACATTCTGAAGTAAAGCTTTTAATAGACAAATGGGCGATCGAGCACTAGTTGCGACGCCATAATGTCACCGGAGCAAAACTGTTGGCAAATGGTTTGAATAAACGTTTGCACAATTCAAGCGAATGATTTGACCAACCAGATCGCCCGACATGAATCTATACATGACGATAGTATCTGTTCCCGAAAGAACAGTTACAGTAGATGACCATGCAGCTCTGCTAGAAATGAAATGATAATTAAATGGACACCCTAGCTGCAAACAGGCGCTGATGCACTTCATTAGGGAAATTTTGAAAATGTGTGCTCCGACCAGGACTCGAAGCCGGGATCTCCTGCTTGCATGGCAGACGCTCTATTCATCTGAGCCACCGAAGGCACAGAGAACAGCGCGACTGCAGGGACTTGTCCCTTGCACGCTCCCCGTGAGACCCACATTCCCAACATGTCCACACCACTACATTCGTAGTGCGCCTAAGAGATGTTTGCCCATCATACTCATTACTCGTGGCAGATTAATCTCTTAGGCGCACTGCGAATGTAGTGGTGTGGACATGTTGGGTATGTGGGTCTCACGGGGAGTGTGCAAGGGATAAGTCCCTGCAGTCGCGCTATCTTCTGTGCCCTCGGTGGCTCAGATGGATAGAGCGTCTGTCATGTAATCAGGAGATCACGGGTTCGAGTCCCGGTCGGAGCACACATTTTCAACATGTCCCTAATGAAGTGCAATAGCGCCTGTTTGCAGCTAGGGTGTCCATTTAATTATCATTTCGACATGAATCTCATCGAACACCTATGGGCCATAGACGGAGAGGTCAGTTCGTGCAGAAATCTTACACCGGCAACACTTCTTCAGTTATGGACGGCTATAGAGGCGGCATAGCTCAGTATTTCTGCAGCGGACTTCCAACGACTTGTCGAGTCTGTGCCACGTCAAGCTGCTGCACTACAGCGGGCAAAAGGAGGTCCGACACGATATTAGGAAGTATACCATGTATGTGGCACCTCACTGTACAAGGAGCGTGAACTGTGTCAGTTGATGAGCGATCACTGTGAAGAATATGGAAATGCCGCATACTCATGTGAAACAGCGTTATGAGCCCCTGAAAAAGTTTGAAAGCGGCCTCATTGTGGGTCTCCAGTTATTCTATATTCTATGTTAAGAAATTTCTGTTTTTCCACAATTATTTTTCTTGCTACCGTCATTCTGCATTTTACATCTTTTCTAATTTAGAAATCGTCACTTTTTTGCTGAGCGAATTAAAAAAGCTCATCTGCTACTTTCAGTGTTTCATTTCCTAATCTAATTGTCTTGGAACAGACTAATTTAATTCTACTACGTTACATTACACTGAGGAGAGTATGGGAAAACAGAAGTGCAGCCAGGTGTTCTCACTTAGACCTATCGGTGCAGACTACAACACTGTCTCTGTGTCTAAGGAAAATACAATAGAACTTATTTTGAAAAAAAAATCCATTTGTTATGGTCCTGAAAAAACCAAGGAATTCGGAAATTGAGGAGCTTATTATCAGCCATTATAGTCACATGCTCCGGACCTTATAGGGTCTTAATATCCATTACAGGGTGGTAAAACTGAAACTCACCAGGAAAATATTTCATGCCCCCAGGGCAACGGAACTTCACAAAACCTGTGTGCGGATGATACATGTTGTGTTGTCTAACATGAAGTGTATGAAATATTTTCCGGGTCACTTTTATTTCGTCCATCCTATACATTATTAGTGTTCCTTCAGATTGCTGTTAGCATCGAAGGAGGCGCTAAGGGTGTTACAACCTGTGGACCTATTCAGAATGAACAACGCTGGAATCGCAGTTGTGTTTTGATGCTTTCCCTATTTGGTTTCGACTGAATTAATAATATAATATACTGGATAATACAGCTTATTTATTACTTTTGATCTTGGACATACTTGTGGTTGCATGTTTATCCACCGACATTACATTTGGTAACACATTAGCACAAAGTTCCAACAAACCCTACTAAAAATGGTGCACTTGGACAAGATCGTTAACGTGTTGTCTCACTTAAACTGCATATTTTCGTAATACACAAGTATAATTTCATAACAACAAATATGAAAAACACAAATGATAGGAACGGTTACACGTAGAGGAGAAAGCTGTATATCTCAAGAATAAAATCTTTGCAAGAAAATAAAATGAAGATTTCAAATAAGAAACATACAGGTTGCTTACCATAAAATGTAAGTATAATTACGTATCTCTGAGTGCAAATGTAAAGTTCAATCTTTCCATCAAAACGAAATTTTCTGTATTATTTATCACAGTACATAAGGCTTTCGATTACAAAACACAAATTGCGCTACTGTCATAACTTAACAATTTGTTATGTTACAGAACAATTATGCTTCTGTAAGAACACAAACAAAACATGGCTTGCATATTGGCACCACCGATGTAACTAACATTGGTGAATAAACATGGTACCACAGATATGTCTAAGATCAAACTTTATGAAAGTAATAAAAATATAGAAATACGAAGTACCAAAGTAATACTAACCAGTTAGTACTATCGTTTACATTTTACTAGTGTTGAACATGGTGAATTATCTTCTTTGCCCGTAAAACGGTGCTTGGTGACGTGGAGCATTACTGAAAAACTTTTAAGAACTTCAGGTGATAAAAGTTCAAAGTCTGTAGCTCCAGTAACATAGCCTTATGACTTGTGATCGAATGCAAATATCATTATATATTTTTATAAATCTTACAAACATTTTAGACATAGAAATAACATGGTGGCGCATAATAATTTGAGAGTCTATAGTCGTTTTATGCATGTGGTAAAAAGTGGTAATAAAACTGTGACATCAGGCATAAACATTTTGTGTTGTTGCTGATGTATTTTTTATAAACATTTTAGACATAGAAATACTGTAAGTTAAACTCTCCACATATTTTGACAATGCCTGGAACGAGTCATGAAATTAATGTTGTGACACTTGACTTAATCATCTGGACTTAATCATCTATTGTGTGCGCGCGCGTGCGCGCGCGCGCGCGCGTGTGTGTGTGTGTGTGTGTGTGTGTGTGTGTGTGTGTGTGTGTGTGTTTGTGTGTGTGTGTGTGTGTGTGTGTGTTTACATGTTATTAACAAACAATACAGATAATTTACATACTAAAATATTTAATTTGGAGGCTCCACTGCGCCTGTACATCTAGTGTGCACTGTGTCTTTACACCACGTGTAGTACATAAATCAACCTATGCCAGAAAAGTGACGTTTACCATCAAGCTAAGTTACACCACTATTGCAAAAACGTTTTCATATTTTTGATAAATAATCAAATACTTTTGAAAATGGCATCAATTAATGCAAAATTCAGGTGAACAGAATATTTTGATAACTAATACAGATAAGGAAACACTTTAGTATTGCTTCTATCTTTGCGTAGTTTTGATAAATAATTCAGGTTGTTCAGATACCCATGCAAAATTCAGGTCATTCAGATACTTTTGAATATAGCACCATCTTAGATTGAAACTTCAGTGGAGTTGCAAAGCATAAGTGGGCTACTTCCACCATCTCGGATTTTTAGTTTGAGAAATCTTTCACGCAGGAGGATCGTACAAACATACCGCCGTTTGAGTCTCGTACAGATTCCCGTGTGGAGGACATAGTGGTTGGTTGTTGGTTGGTTGGTTTGGGGAAGGAGACCAGACAGCGTGGTCATCGGTCTCATCGGATTAGGGAAGGATGGGGAAGGAAGTCGGCCCTGCCCTTTCAGAGGAAGAGGACATAGTGATAGACATCCCTGGGGTTGTGAAGCAGCTGAATGGGTTGAAAATAAATAAATCGCCAGGTCCTGATGGGATTCCAATTCGGTTTTTCAGAGAGTACTCTACTGCATTGGCTCCTTACTTAGCTTGCATTTATCGCGAATCTCTTTCCCAACGAAAAGTCCCGAGCGACTGGAAGAAAACGCAGGTGACGCCTGTATATAAGAAGGGTAGAAGGACGGATTCTCAAAATTACAGACCAATATCCTTAACATCGGTTTGTTGCAGGATTCTCGAACATATTCTCAGTTCAAATATAATGAATTTCTTTGAGACAGAGAAGTTGCTCTCGATGCATCAGCACGGCTTTAGAAAGCATCGCTCCTGCGAAACGCAACGAGCCCTTTTTTCACATGATATCTTGCGAACCATGGATGAAGGGTATCAGACGGATGCAATATTCCTTTACTTCCGGAAAGCGTTTTACTCGGTGCCCCACTGCAGACTCCTAACTAAGGTACGAGCATATGGGATTAATTCTCAAATATGTGAGTGTCTCGAAGACTTCTTAAGTAATAGAACCCAGCACGTTGTGCTCGATGGTGAGTGTTGATCAGGGTATCATCTGGAGTGCCCCAGGGAAGTGTGGAAGGTCCGCTGTTGTTTTCTATCTACATAAATGATCTTGTGGGTAGGGTAGATAGCAATGTGCAACTGTTTGCTGATGATGCTGTGGTGTACGGAAAGGTGTAATCGTTGAGTGACTGTAGGAGGATACAAGATGACTTGGACAGGATTTGTGATTGGTGTAAAGAATGGCAGCTAACTCTAAATATAGATAAATGTAAATTAATGCAGATGAATAAGAAAAAGAATTCTGTAATGTTTGAATACTCCATTAGTAGTGTAGCGCTTGACACAGTCACGTCGATTAAATATTTGGGCGTAACATTGCAGAGCGATATGAAGTAGGACAAGCATGTAATGGCAGTTGTGGGGAAGGCGGATAGTCGTCTTCGGTTCATTGGTAGAATTTTGGGAAGATGTGGTTCATCTGTAAAGGAAACCGCTTATAAAACACTAATACGACCTATTCTTGAGTACTGCTCGAGCGTTTGGGATCCTTATCAGGTCGGATTGAGGGAGGACATAGAAGCAATTCAGAGGCGGGCTGCTATATTTGTTACTGGTAGGTTTGATGATCACGCGAGTGTTACGGAAATGCTCCAGGAACTCGGGTGGGAGTCCCTAGACGAAAGGAGGCGTTCTTTTCGTGAATCGCTACTGAGGAAAATTAGAGAACCAGCATTTGAGGCTGACTGCAGTACAGTTTTACTGCCGCAAACTTACATTTAGCGGAAAGACCACAAAGATAAGATAAGAGGGATTTGGGCTTGTACAGAAGCATATAGGCAGACGTTTTCCCCTCTTTCTGTTTTGGAGTGGAACAGGGATGGAAGGTGCTAGTTGTGGTACGAGGTACCCTCCGCCACGCATCGTATGATGGATTGCGGAGTATGTATATAGATGTAGTTTTTTATTTCCTGCCACCATTATTTTGAATTTTTGAATTCGTCGTTACCTCCATTTTGGATTTCAACGAGTGCAGTGCAGGCTAGAGGCGGCCATTTCAATTTTGCGCCGAAGTCGTCATAGCTATTCTATTCAATCTGAAAGATTTCTGCACTCACTTAAGTTTGCTTCTGCTGTACGGTAACATCTCCGTGTAGCTATGTTGATATAACTTCTACAGATACATGAGAGTAACAACGCTTGCGTGAACTGTTAATCATAAATACATAAAGCAAGAAGATTGCTGCTGACATGTGAAGCGTGAAGCGCATGAAGAAGCGTGCCCTGTACGCTTCCCACAGTATGCAGAACCAACAGATTCATGCAATAATGGCTTCTCCACCGTTCCACCGTTAATTAATGGTGAAATGAGATGCAGACTAGCTTTAATGAAAACTACAGTGCTATACACCGGACACGAGACCTCAGTTCTCGGGAAAAGTGGAATAATAACTTTTTCTAGTGATGTACACTGAGTGAGATTGCGACTTTAGATTCCACGTTGAGTTTTTGCGCCTTTGCAGCATTTCTGTAACTATCATGTTTTTTTTTATTTTTGGAAAAAATATTTCCAGTTAACAATCCTGAGCAAACATCGATTGTGACATTTCCAGTCAGTTTTTGTGACAGTGAGACAAACGTTGTCGATGCAGAAAGACAACTCTAGTAAAATGACAAATGGTATCGTAATTCGGCAGCCTGAACAGTTAACAGGTGAGAAAATATGATGAAACTGCAGTTGTAACTAATCTATCATAATGAATACGCAATCAAGTAGGGTCAGCTACATTGTCATTGATTTACTAATGCGCATCACTAATTATATGACGAGACATTTTGCCAGGCCATTGGACAGATAGTAAGTTGACACCTTGCGATTACTATTCCACATGTGAGCAATAAACATTGTTTGAGGTGAAATAATCAACCAGCTCACATTGTATGTTTGTCAACAAAATAGGTTCAAATGGCTCTGAGCACTATGGGACTTAATTGCTGTGGTCATCAGTCCCCTAGAACTTAGAACTACTTAAACCTAACTAACCTAAGGACAACACACACATCCAATGCCCGAGGCAGGCTTCGAACCTGCGACCGGAGCGGTTACGCGGCTCCAGACTGTAGCGCCTAGAACTGCAAGGCCTCTCCGGCCGGCGTTTGTCAACAAATAACAATTTAGTTTCCTCCACCTCACCGTAGGGAACTTCTTATGGATTTAGAAAATACATTTGAATTTATTGAAAATCATTATTCCAGTAACAAATTCTCCCACAAGAGACAGATCGTAGTTGGTCATCCTACATCGTACCTTTGCTGCACGGTGTTTCAGTCTGGTTTGGTGTTATACATTCTTTATTTTATATTTTCTATGCAAGCTGCGTTCAAAGCAGAACGTGATATTAAAGTATACTTCCACCGTGTAACTTCATTTTCTTTTTATTTCTTCATATTGACATTCAGATCATTGAATACAAATGATAATGAGAAAATTCACCATTCTTAACCTCATTAAAACAAAACTATTCTTGATTGTCGCAACTACAGTGGTATTAGGGAAAAACTTAATCGAATGAAGTCGAGGTGATTTTTTTATCAGAACGGAAAATGACAGATTATCAGCAAAGGACGGGTGGAGAATCAAACTCAGACAAAAACAAAGTATGTAGTTAAATACTTATCTTTGTGTTCTTCATGTGAAAAAGCAACTATTTATGAGCATGTGTCTGGATCCAGAAAGTTCAGCCAAGGGTGACCAAGGGCTAGACGCGCTCGGATGACCGACATTTGCAGTTCATGCACTCGAAGGAATGAGATCGCGGCCACATCTAAACTACATGTCTGGTCATCCAGAATCAGATTTTCCGTGACTTCCCAGATCGCTCCTGGCAAATGCCGGAATGGTTTCTTAGGGATGGAATAGCAGAATCCCTTTCGCATTCTTGAAACATTTCCATCTTTCGCTTCGTCTCTAATGACCTAAGTCGACGGTACGTGAAAAGATAATCTTCTTTCCTTCATCTGAATTATGGTCTGTATTTGTTGCAACAAATCGAATGGTGATATCACAGTATACAAAACACCGAAGGCTTCATGAAAGTGTTATGCGGGTGAGGCGAAAGTGACCATTCGTGAGATAGGAGACCGTTCATAGGCAAGACTTCCTTTATGCATATAAATGTGAGACCCGGCCAGATGCCTTGCTTATTCGCTGCCTTTGAGACGGGGAAGCGCGCCGATACCGGATCGAATCCTCCCAAAGTATTAACGACTAGTGTCTGTGTGCCGACTAGCCTGGATGTAGTTTGTGGGTGATTCCCACATCCCACTGAATGAATAACGACCTGGTTCCCGGGTCACGCTTCAGCTACACGATTCACAAAGCATTTAGAAAACTTTCGCTCAATTTCACATGAATAACAAAACATGCAGACAGTTGGGGTACACATATCCAATCCTGCGGTGAGGGATGAGCAAACGGGTGGTGACAGGGAAGATATCTGGCCTTCCCAGTTTATAATGGCAAACACGATCCAACCTCGTCGACCCTAAGCCCATGCGGGCAAAGGCACAAGAAAAAGAAGAAGAATGCCTGTTTATGTCTATATGCCAATCCCGCTGAACAACAGTACTTTAACTCATGGTCGTCTAGTGCACGAATATCTTCATCAGCAAACAGTTCAGCTTATCGAGTGGTCGACTACATTCCTTGACATACGTATTCACGGAGAACATGTGGGACTTTCTCGAATGTGTGTACTGCTAGTGGTTCTTCTTAGCAGTGAGAATTAAATTCAAAAAACTGCTTCAGTTACGGTTTTTCGTATTTTTTCAGTACAAGATGCATTTAGGACCCTGTGGGCCCATCTTCAGGTTCAATTCGTCTTAACACACGCTTTATTTGTTCTCTTGAATGAGATGAAATGCATATTCCTGTCACGAAAAGGTTTGGTGTTAGGTTACGAATTTCGTAAGTTACACGCGGAAAATATGTGCGAACTAGTGGAAAAGATGAATAGTGTAAACTTACCAAACAATCCAAGAAAAGCGTTTTTAACGTTTTAGTAAGAGCATAAGTATTTCCCTCCATCGTTTTCAAGCATATCACTTCATTCAAGAGGTACATTCGCAAACACATGTATGTAAATACTTCACAGATGTTTTTGTACATGGTGTGGTCAAAGATGAATTTTTCATAGTGCTAAAGATATAATTATTAAACAATTGACATATGCAGGAAATAACTTTAAAACAGATATTTAAAATTACTGAAATAGCTGTGGCTAGCGAAATCTGTATGTTCATTTAAGCTGCAATATATGGATAAAATTAAACATAATTAAATTCGCTTCCAGCTTACCTCATAGGCACTATTACTGATAGCATGACTCTTCTCTGTAAGTGCTCTATTGGTGTACGGGATAGTTACACTCTCCTTGGACGTTACTTATGCTATAACAAAATGAATTACACATTTCAAAGATCGAACTGTTGTCGTTTTGTCTTTATGCCGTTTCGTGTGTTTTACACATTGGCCAAGTTTCATAACGTTTGACAGATAATATTTTCCGTCACATCTTAATATAAAAATTCCCTATTTAAGGTTGAAGAGTAAACACACTGCTTTTTGTTCCACTAATAAATTTCTTTATGGAGAACCGGTTTACAGCTTATTAAGTCATCAGCAGGTGACAACTAACCAATCTAACTACACTACGTTTAAAGTTAGTTTCAACTTTTGACAGTTCAGTGCGGAGCGAGTCGAGGGAAGCATAGTTGCTAGCGTGTGCTGAATGTGTCAGCATGCGACTATAACGCCAGGACTGCTTGCCGCGTAACGTGTCAGCTGCGCAAGCTGGCTTATCTGCAGTCTTTCTCAATCGATTTTAAAGAAACTATACGGTAATAAACTCCAAGTCTCGCACATCGTATAGCTTCATTCGTCAGTTTCATGATGAATTACTTGTTATTTCGTTAATTGTCATTTTTTGTAATATTTCGGTATTTACTATACTACTGCAAGAAATTCTTAAAGTTCGCAGTGTAAAACAGGAGTCGCTATGAATTCGTGTTAAGTCGTATGCTGCTGCATATGAAATTTAGATAACATTAAATTGTTTTGTAAAACTCTAAGAATATCGCTGTCTGTCTCTAGTGTTGGGAAAATGGAGTGTATGTAAAGGGCTCCGTCACGGACGCACCTACCAATGAAAAAGCCAAAATGAGACATTCATAAACTCCTCGTATCTCACAAACGGTCTGAGATATCGAAACAAGATTTTGGCAAATGACAGTACACAAAGAGAACAGTATTTTGCCATATGATCTATATGTGAAACTTCCATATATACCGCAATATTCAAGCAACTGCAGATTGTTTTTAATGAAGTCATGTAATTTTGAAGGAACATCAATAGCCTGTGAAACGAGAATTTCTGTGGGTTTTGCAAGAATATAATTGAAGAACGTGCACATTTACGTTTATACTAAAAATGGATTTTCTCATAACTATTGAGTCGCTAGTTTAATAATTCACTGTTCAGGATTTTGCCACAATTTCAACTGCGTTAGAATGTTTGTGAGAAATATACCTGTAAACACTACTGTGTTTCGGCAAAAGAAACGATGTTAACACAGCAACAAGAGATGTAGCGCATTACTCAAAATGCGACACAGTCCTTTAAGAATTCATGTCTCCTCAACAACATTCTTGGCATGGCTGACAACTACAGACCAGTCCTGTGATATAACATTTGCAATGATTTCTTTTATCAGCATTTCAACCTCAATGAGTGTAAATTTCTTGTTGTTTTTTGCCACATTACTTTTCGCCTTGTCTCATATATTCTCAGTCTGATATAAAAGAGCATGGTACGGAGGAAGTCTGATTAAACTATGCTCTTTAGCGTTAGCCATTTCGACGACCTAGTAGCGTGAAGTTTTTAGCTTTTACAGTACGACAGGTTCCTAACTTCCCCTTACACAAGCTAGGTTCAACTTTATCTAGTGGAACACTTCTTTGTACCCAGAGAAAAATAGCCGCATTCCTCCGCTGCATTGTTGGAGCTTTATCCATCATAACCGAGTGGTATTGCACGTTGTCCATTAATATTGTCGATTTCGGAGGAATATTTTGCAATAGAACATTATCTCCACAGTCGGTGAACGTGTTCTTGGACGACCCCTTTAATTGCGCATAACGTGTTCATACGTGCTACACTGTTACTATTCACGCAACGCCAACAGGAAACACTCGTTCAAAATACCTGACGATAGTAGAACAATTCAGCGCTAGAAAATACCACTTCACAGCGAGAGCTGATGAACGTAGGTGCCTCTAATGCGCGACACCACGTGGTACTCTCTTTCCACGGCGTGGCATCTGAGCCGCTTAACCAGCCGAACAGCTGGCGGTTTGGTAGGGAAATCCGGCTTGCCATTGGTGTTACCTGGACAACGGTGTCATGTCCTCTCCGGTGAGCCAAACGTCAAAAGGAGCAACTAATTTTAAACGTACTATAGTGTGAAGAAACCAGACATTCAACTAAAGATATTACTAACGCATAGAAACTTTGGTTCTTGTATTGGCAGGCCGCGCGGGATTAGCCGAGCGGTCTTTGGCGCTGCAGTCATGGACTGTGCGGCTGGTCCCGGCGGAGGTTCGAGTCCTCCCTCGGGCATGGTGTGTGTGTTTGCCCTTAGGATAATTTGGGTTAAGTAGAGTGTAAGCTTAGGGACTGATAACTTTAGCAGTTAAGTACCATAAGATTTCGCACACATTTGAACATTTCTTGCATTGGCAGGAACATTAGTGGAACAAAATGAATTTTTTGCATTTCAAACACAAAAACATTGAATTTCTCATTAAGGCTATGATTTTTTCCTTAATTTATGGGGCTAAATCTACTCAACGCTAATTAAGTACGTTTCACTTCTACTAGATGATTAGAGTTGGGTAGTATTTAACAGCAGCACGTGAACATACCAGTGTTACGAAAGCTGTTACCTTATTCCATTCTTGAATCTGAACACTGAAACTTCCATGGTTCTTCATTAAAGTCATCCGTCTGTAGAACAAGCCATTTAGCAATTTATGTACGATTCAAGTACTTAGTTCTCTGTTTTCAAAAAAGACCACCTGGTTTTGCTGGAGGTCGGCAGCATGTATGGTGATCACTGTATCGAATCGGCATGAAGTGCAGTAAATGCTTGGACATCATGAGTAACACTATCTACGTTCCGTATCTAAGGACAGATTATGCTACGGGTCTGTCATTTGTATGTCAATTGTATGTGAGAAGATCGTATTATGACTCGTGTAAAAAAGAGAAACGTCTATCAACACACGTCGCACTTCGGTACTGGTAAAGTTGTAACTAACCAAGATTGAGAATTATTATTCTGCTTGTGGTGTCACCACCAGACACCACACTTGCTAAGTGGTAACCTTTAAATCGGCCGCGGTCCGTTAGTGTACGCCGGACCTGCGTGTCGCCACTATCAGTGATTGCAGACCGAGCGCCGCCACACGGCAGGTCTAGTCTAGAGAGACTCCCTAGCACTCTCCCCAGTTGTACAGCCGACTTTGCTAGCGATGGTTCACTGTCTACATACGCTCTCATTTGCCGAGACAACAGTTTAGCATAGCCTTCAGCTACGTCATTTGCTACGACCTTGCAAGGTGCCATGCTCAGTTACTACTCTGAACAGATAATATTGTGAATCATGTACCGTCAAGAGCGACGTTCATCATTAATGGATTAAAGTTAAGTATCAAACTAGCTATGTCCGCTTTCTGTATTCTAATTTCTTGTCATGTTCCAGACCTCACGTCCGTAGAGTCCTTCCCTCCTCACGCCAGCCTGCGTGAGCTAAAACGCGTGCATTTCGGTCTCCTCTAGTAACACGGTGTTGGCTCTTCTGCGAACTACAACACTGCTATATTGGTGCCCAACGTTGGTCGGAATCCAATAACCATCATACGAGTATGGAATCAGTGGGTGCAGAAGGGGCACACTCACGAGGAAAACACGTCAAGTGCCATAACCCGGTTTCGCAAAAACATTGTTCAGTGGAAAAGGAGCCAAATTAAACGAACACGTATCTCGATTTATGCGTAGATACTCGACCGCTTCTGAGAAAATGACGGGCAAAGTTATCGATGTAATTTGGATGCCTTTTAGCGGGCGATAAGCTCCGCTTCGCTGGTGGCATAGTGGCTAGCGTCATGACTTCTACTTTTCGAGTCCCGTGTTCTACTATTGTTTTTATTTATTTTATTTTACCTTAGTTTTTTTCATTTACCTACCCATGTCCGTAAAAGGTTACTACCCGAATATTCCTTATCGAGTTAGGGAATACAAAGGCGTTATACTAATTTAAAATTGCAGCTAGATTTCACAATAAATCTCATACATTTATTATACAAACACGGGGTGCAAAAATATGAAGACACAACGCTAATCACTATGTCGCTGCTTCGACTGAACCATTTGCTCGTTAAAAGGCACATAAAGCAGCTCCAACACTTTGACGGTCGTTTTCTCAAAAACGGCCGAATATCTGCTGATAAGCCGAGACCTGGATTCACTTATTTTGATCCCTCTTCCACTGAGCGACGTTTCTGTGAAATCAAGTTATGGCACTTGCCGTGTTCTCCTCGTCGGTGCCATGCAGGATCTCAGTACATTCACGTGTGTAGTGCATGAGAGGACAGATATATTGTTTCCTCGGCCATGCAGTATCGTACAGCTATGTCGCATGCCTTGAGTCAAGAAATGGGCTTATTTGCACCAAGACATGTATCCACAACGACAGTGCAACGACGTCTGGGATATCGCAGACAGTGAGCTAGGTGACCACTGTTGCCGCTTCCATTGGATAAGAGGGGCGAGCCATGGGTAGTGTTCCCAACAACACGACATAGGTGTGTCACCACACCGCCTTTTTAGACAATTTCCGGTTCTGCTTAAAACATCGCTGTGGACATACACATGCATGCCTTTTTAGACAATTTCCGGTTCTGCTTAAAACATCGCTGTGGACATACACATGCATGGAGACTCCAATGAGAAAGATTGTAGCCAGACTGCATACTAATACGTCATATGTGCCTAGCACCTGGTGTGATGGTATGGTGTGCCATTGGCTACATAACATAATCAGCTCTGGTAATTTAGACAGCAGTCTAATTGGTAAAAATCGCTGGAAAAAGCTCTGAGAGAAAGTGGAAAGACATTGTTTGATTCCGAAGGTGAATAAGATTCGAATGCAAAGGGCGGCATGTGCGGAGAGTCTTACCAAAGTAACAGCAAGTACGGTGCTCATTCGGCTTCCAGGCCAGACTGCATACAAGTGTAGTTTTGGCGACCGCAGTAGCGCACATCTGACTCAAAGATGATGGACGTCATGACATCTGCTGGCTCAGATGGTGGCAGACTTCTGCTCCACATTTAATGAACTATCCAAAACCAAACGGCATCGAAGACCCCCGTATAAGATTGGCTGGAGAGTGTGTCTCTCTTTGTTTTATTGCCTAGATGTTATTCGTCCGCTACTAAAACATAGTCCCAGCACCCAACCTAACAGGAGAGGCTGCGCTGATCTCTCCTTCTGCTTTTCATGTGATGGGGTAGGGGTCGACTTCCAGGCCCTTAAGGTGGCCCTTCTGAAGTGGTAACACACGAGCTACCCGGAAAAAATGGTCTTCGTCAGCTCCAGCGTGGCCACGAAGCTTATTAGGATTCAACAGCTCCATTACCTTCAACGGAGGATAGTCCAATACTTTGGCAACATGTTGGTCAGTCCAGAAATTCGAGGAAAATTGATTTTATGGGAGAAATTTGTATGTTAAATTTTCCAGCTTATTTGATACGATATTTTTAAAACTATTTATTATAACAATCTCAGCTGCAGATGGTCTCACTTGACAACTGGTTTGGATCACAGGTAATGATCATCTTCAGTTCATAAATAAAATAAAACGTTTATAAATAACTCTTCCACTAGATAACATCGATTTTAAATATTTAAAATTAAAAAAAAATGTACCCGAATATGCACGTAACATATACTAATAATGTGATTCTTGAGTTTCTCCCGGCGTATTTGATAGTCAAAATATCCACGGGTGTACTGCCGGTCTATAGTGTCCAACGGGCACAATATTTCGGCTATCAAACATGTCGCCATCATCAGGTGAACTGACGGACTGAGCTCCTGTGAACGCGCCGGCACGGAGATCCGTACGTTATGGCTGCTCAGGGGGAACTGGGTTCGGTCGCGGCGGCGGCCGATTTAAATACCCTCCGCCCGCGGCGTGCTCCCTCCGCCGTCCGCGCCCCGCGCCACGGTAGCGCGGTGGAACAGATTGCGATGGCGTCTGAGATGACGTCGGTGTGATGGCTCTGTCCGCCGTGGTCGTCACAACTATGCGTTTGCTCGATTTACTCTTGATTAACCCAATCGCTGGTTCCCAAGCCTTGCTAAGATTATAGCCACAGTCACGGTTTATAAGGTCGTCATTGGTGCGAATTTCGATGGCCTCTCTAACAACGCTGTCCCAGTATCTCGACGTCTGTACCAGAATCCTCGTGCGGTCATACTCCATAGCGTGATTTCCGATAAACAATGTTCAGCGACCGCCGACTTGCTCGGATACATCAGTCGAGTGTGCTTCTGGTGTTCACGGCATCGAACCTCGACGGTACGCATCGTCTGACCAATATACGACTTGCCACATTGACACGGAATCTGGTACACGCCGGCCTTCCTCAAACCGAGGTCATCTTTGGCGCTCCCCACCAGTGCACGAGTTTTATTCGGTTGACAAAACACAGTTCCGACCCGGTGTTTCTTCAGAATGCGGGCGATTTTCCCCGAGAGTGCGCCTGTGTATGACTTCATCCATCTCAACAGGTTGTGATGCAGTGGTTGGGCGGAGAGCACGTTGGATCTGCCACTCTGAGTACCCATTTTTTCGAAATACAGTTCTCAGATGTTCCAATTCCTGGGGTAGACTCTCTGTGTCAGAGATAGTGCGCGCCCTATGTACTAGAGTTTTAAGTACCCCATTCCTCTGTGAAGGGTGGTGGCAGCTGTCTGCGTGCAAATACAGATCAGTGTGTGTTGTCTTTCGATACACCCCATGACCTAGGGTGCCGTCAGCCCTTCTCCTGACCAAGACGTCAAGGAAAGGTAATTTACCCTCCGTTTCAGTCTCCATAGTGAATTTGATGTTGGGGTGTATGGAGCTTAGATGTGTAAGGAAGTCAAGGAGTTTATCCATACCATGTGGCCAGATGACGAACGTGTCGTCCACGTAACGGAAAAAGCAAGTAGGTTTCCATTCGGATGACGACAGGGCTTCCTCCTCGAAGTTCTCCATGTACAAATTCGCTACCACCGGTGAGAGTGGGCTACCCATGGCGACTCCTTCCGTTTGTTCGTAGTATTCTCCATTAAAAAGAAAATACGTGGAAGTCAAGACATGCCTAAAAAGTTCAGTGGTATTCTCGTCAAACCTCTGACCAATCAACTCTAGCGACTCTCGCAGGGGTACCCTCGTAAACAAGGAAACGACGTCAAAACTCACCATAATATCTGACTCATCCAACCTGAAGCTATCAAGGCGTTTAACAAAATCCACGGAATTACGGATGTGATGAGGGCATTTACCCACATAAGGACTTAATATTCCCGTCAGGTATTTGGCCAACAAATATGTAGGTGCCCTGATGTTACTGACAATGGGGCGTAATGGTACCCCCTCTTTGTGAACCTTCGGGAGTCCATATAGTCTAGGCGGTACCGGACCTTGGGGTAACAATTTCTTAGCGTCATCCTCCGGTAAATCTGCGTCCTTGAGAAGAACCCTCGTCTTGTTCTCCACCTTCTTTGTAGGGTCAACGCTGATCTTCCGGTAGGAATCGTCATTTAGCAGGCTCTGCATCTTATCAGTGTAGTCCTTATGGGAGACAACAACTGTAGCATTGCCTTTGTCAGCCGATAAGACAACAATTTCAGAGCGTTCCCTCAGATCACGAATGGCCGCCCTCTCTTTACTGCTGATATTTGACTTCAGCGGCTTGGATTTCGTCAACGCACGACAAGTTTCACGACGTATTTCCTCGGCTGATTCTGGCGGAAGTCAAGCTGCAACCTGTTCAACAGCACTAACAATTTCTGCGACCGGAGTGAACTTGGGGGTGGGAGCGAAGTTGAGACCTTTCTGCAAAACCGAGACCACATCATCACTCAACACCATGCCACTCAAATTGATGACAGTCTTGCACGGAACCTGCAGAGATGGTTTGTCAAGGAGACGTGAGAACTTAGCTGTTTGAAGTCCTGTAGCCTTCTTATGGGCGGAATCAGCTGACACCCAGGTGACACCATCAATCCAATCCCAGGAAAAAGAAGTGAACTTAGTAGCCAGTTGCAAATGTAATTTGAGTAATTCCTGTGAGATAAACTCAAGGCTCCGGCGGGTGAATTGCACTCTCTCACGTACCAATGCGAGGCTGGCTCGTTTCTTGATTCTCTTAGCTGCTGCAGAATCGATGTGATGCATAACCTTAGCAAAATTTGGAACAACATTCTCGGAACGACATCTCTTTAGAAAGGCAAGAGTACTTAGCAAACGATATCTACTGTGGCGCAACTTTTCAAATTTCTGCATGCTGCGATACATCTCCTCCCCGTAAATGTGTATGATGTGATTCTTGAGTTTCTCCCGGCGTATTTGATAATCAAAATATCCACGGGTGTACTGCCGGTCTATAGTGTCCAACGGGCACAATATTTCGGCGATCAAACATCATCAGGTGACCTGACGGACTGAGCTCCTGTGTTTGATCGCCGAAATATTGTGCCCGTTGGACACTATAGATCGGCAGTACACCCGTGGATATTTTGATTATACTAATAATATTTAAAATTTCAATTTTTCTTAAAATTGTACCTGATTAATATCGAGTTGTGATAACTCAAAATTCTTTAAAAAGAACATAGTCAGAATACAGGCAACAGCCCAATAGTACGCTTGTGACAACATTCCGTGGCTCGCAATCTACCTGTAACTGTGTACAGTTGTGGTACAAATCTGTGACTGCATTTTATACCAGTTGAATAATTCGGTACCCTTTCTTTTTAGGATTAGACGAAACGTTTGCGTAGGCCTCTCCATGGGTGTGTGAAACATCTAGAAGTAGTTACAGGTTTATAACACGCTTGTAAGTGCACCTGCCTCTCCTGCTCGGTTTTATTCGACAGCATTAGTACACTGTGTATCATTCTAAATTTTACGGAAGCTTCTGATTCTGGCTTGGCGAAAAATTAGAAACTGCCATTTGTTGAATAGGCATAACATAAATGTATCTTAAACTACTGACTAAAATTCTTATATTGGTATTTTATGATACCTGGCTTAAGTGACATAGAGGGATGGAGATACCACGTGAGTCAACCTCCAAGTTACAGATTCACTGGGCCTAAAGTACGACTTATCAGTACGAAGCTGCCTCACGTTGATAAGACACGATTCTTATCTCTCATGAAAGCCCACGAAAAAGCACACGTGGAAAAAAGTCACTTCATGATAATGCGAGATAAACAGAGTATATTTAGCTTGACGTTTGATAGATACGATGGAGCGTTACGATACTAGAAAAAATCTAGTGGTGGTATTCTTACTAGAATACATTCGTTTTCCATGATCAATAATTGCACAAATGAATAATTAAACAGATATATTGCAAACCTTTATTGCGCTTAAGTGCTTATGATAAAAGAACGTAACCACTGAGCGCAAAACAGTAGACCACATTGAAACGTAGAGACATTGATTCCATCTCACGAATTACTAAGTCGCTTTGCAATCATATATTTCCACCAATTCTGAACATAAAAGATAATACCAGAGAGAGATCTCTTAAGTTTTGAACTGAACTTAGATGCACTCGATGAGAGACCTAAGGTAAAACGGCACGTATGACACGTTCGAGTAGTTCTCTCTTTTTTGCCGAAACATTTCAAGAGTTTTTTTCTGGTGTGAATACTGTGGCAGTGCGACTTTCCATTTATGACGAAGCCGCTGGAAGTGGAAGGATGGGAGGATATCCTTGCTGAATTCGTTCACTGGGATAAAAAATGTGCTGGAAGACCGTGTGCAGAGAGTATTAGCCACTGCCGATTAACTACCAACCAATTGACCTGTAAGGTATTGAGTTATGTGCTCCCGGACTCTTGTTTAGCATGCTCCAACATTCCCAAGTATGTGTATCCTATGGTGATTCTCTCGGCGTAGAAAAAAAGAGGTCAAACTCAGCTAGTGTTTTTTTTAAGTCTTCTGCATGGTAATTCCAATCTGTGTCTTCCCCTGCAGGTTTCCCATCTACAGTTACTTTTAGTACCACGTAAGTTATTCCTTGGTGTGGTAACACATTCCTGTCATCTTGTTCCATCTACTTGTCAGCGTTTTACAAATGTTTCTTTCCGCGGAGAACCTCATCATTCCTTATTTCAGTCCACCTAATTTTCAACTTCGTTATACGGCACCACACCTCAAACGCCTTGAATCTCTTTTTTACAGTTACAAACGGTAAAAAACACGTTTATTTATAGATTTTCACTTTCTATATCAATGCTAGCACAGAATTATTCGGATTTTACTAGCCAATCGTTGTGACTAACGACTAATAATTATTCATTCCAACAAAAACTGATCCTGCTCCTTAAAGACTAGAAAAGTACTACATGACGTTGATTCTTAATGGGATCATTAGGCTGCAGAACCTTCCAACCCGCTTATAGTGATTTCTACAACTGTTGGCTGGCTCTGAAGGAAATGAACACGTACTTCTTCAGTTACGCTTGACCTCGTATCTCCTCCTTTTGCCTGATGATAGATATGTTTTCTGTCTTCATATTTTTATAGCATCTTTGGATCGACCTCACAGGAAGGGTACGAAGTTCTAATTGCCATTGAAATACAAAACAGGAAGAAAACAATACATTCACGAGCATTCAGGTACACTCAATTGGTGCGTAACGCTGCATGGTCGAACAATCACTTGCATGTTTCCCAGGAGATGAAATGTATAGTCAAAATCCAGCATAGACAATACAGATTTTTCTATCTGAGATAGTGTTAGGAACATACATTTAGATTACGTATTCGGGAAATTTAGCCCCATAAAATCGTAATATGGAATAACATCTGTCCCATAATGGAATTAATGTTGTTACAATGTCTGTACCTTCATACATATGTGCATGACTGAAGCAACGGGCATTAGTGACGATCTGAAGCTGTACTAATATTACGAAATTTCGTCACAGTTGGGAACAGTTTTCACATCAGCTGTATTAGGCACGGAAATGATACCTATTGGTGACACATGGAAATTTAGGCCACACCGGGACTCGAACCCATATTTGCCACTTATCGCTAGTCGTCGCCATAACCATCTCGGCTGAGGCATATGAAGTTTTGGAACAGTCCTGGAGGTGTGCACGGATATGCGAGATGGTTAAGGCGACCGCTCGCGATAAGCTGGAAATTTGAGTTCGAGTCTCGGTCCATCACAAATTCTCATGTTCTGCCAATAGATATGATTTCCGCACGCAATACAGCTGATGTCAAAAATACTCCTAACAGTGACAGAATTTCGTAGAATTACAGTTACTGACTCAATATATCAGTGCTTCTCTAATAACGTGGCTCTTCTGCCATAATGTTCGACTCAGATAGTGGCAAATTCTCATCGACGAAAGTCATCTGAATATCGGTTAGTTTCTAGAAGAATATCGGGTCTTAAAGACCTTCTAGCATTTATTAAATTCTACTTAATAATACATCAAATGAAAGGGTAGCTGAAATAGTTTTTCTTACAAGTGTTCAGTGTGAGCACCATTCGTCTCAAGGCACACACCGAGTCGACAGTCGCATTCTATCCAAACCGTAATCATGTGTCTGGAGTAATTGCAGCATCAAATTCTTCAGCCCAATTTTTTAAGTCGGGCAGATCAGTTGGTAGCGGAGGCACATACACATGACACCGACTGTCTTTGCAAAGGAAAGGGTAAGGGATGACCAAGAGTGACTGAAGAACTTGTTGAACGAGTGAGAGAGTCTTCCACGCTTAGCCACAAGAAATCATCTCTGAAGAGTAGTCGTGAATTAGAAATTCCAGTGCCGTCTGTGTTGAGACTTTTAAGGAAACGCTTACTACTGCGTCCTTGTAGTTTGCAGTTGTTCCAAACTCTAAAGCCTGCAAACTATGGTTTATGTGCCAACTTTGCAAACGAAATGATGCTGAATGATTATCGCCTTCAGCGATGAATCGACATTTAACGCAAGTGGAAATCTGAACACACATAATGTGCGCATCTGGGGTGCAGCAAATCCCCACGTGATGATGCGGTTGCAACGAGACTCTCGTAAACAGAATGTTCCTTGCGCCATATCCCGGTGGAAAGTTTCTGGGCCTTCCTTTTTCCACGTAACAATTCTAACTGGTTTTTGGAAATTTGTGGTAAGGTCTTATGGAACCAAACTGTTGAGGTCATCGGTCCCTAAGCTTACACACTATTTAATCAAACTTAAACTAGCTTACGCTAAGGACGACACACACACCCATGCCCGCGGGAGGACTCGAACCTCCGACTGGGGGAGCCGAGCGGACCGTGCAAGACGCCTCAGCCCGTGCGACTACCCCGCGCGGCCTCTCTAACTGGTGTTTCTTATGTTGATGCGCTAGAATTCTGGTTCTGTCCTCAGACGGAAGAATCTGAAACACAGAAATTTATTTGGCAGCAACAATGTGCGCCTCCTCACTGGCGTAACTCAGTACGCGAGTGCTTAAAAGACGTTATACCCAACCGCTGAATTGGCCACAAGAGGCCGGATGACAGAGCTTGTTTCGCATGGCCTTCACGCTCACCCTATCCGGCGCCGTGTGATTTTTATCTTTGGATGTTCGTAAAGGATCATGTGTATATACCCAATCTACCAGCTGATCTACCCGACTTTAGAAACAGGACTGAAGCAGTTGTAGCAACAATTACTCCATACGCATTGACCAAGATTTGGAAAGAACTCGCCTATCGATCTGATGAGTGCCGGGTGATGAATGGTGCTTACACTGAACACTTGTAAGGAACGTTATTTAAGCTGCTCTTTCTTTCGATGTTTTGTTTATAACTGTAAGTTGAATGTAATGAGCTCTACAAAGCCTTAAAACCCTGATACACATTTTTAAACGCCAGGTATACTGTACAGCGGCACTCTTTGATTTGGTCCTGATTTCCAGTGTAGACTGCATCTATGTCGACATCTTCTCAATCTTAAGCTAGCCCATGTAATGTAGTCTACGAGTAATATTAATAATTTTTAGTTGTTTGAGGGTTAGCGAAGAGCAGTTTGTGAGAGGAACAGAACTGCACAAGGGGTGCCAGTGTTATGAATGATCCTCTACTCGTATTATGATCTTTATTAATCGTCGGGAGCCTTCAAGAGGCACTACTAGGCAATCATCGGTAGCAACGCGTTACAATACGTCGCATTCTTCCACCTTGAGACGCTGCGACGGTTTCGAGTGTTTACTGTCGCTTTTCTTTGGTTTATTAAGAACTGGATAATTCTGTTTATCGTCTGCTTGGCACACATTTCAATAACTTATTTCAAATCAGCTCTCCAATGTAAATATTAGCTGTTTACTCTTTTTAAAGGAACAGCCATTACTATAATTAATGTAAACTCGATCATTGTTGTAACTTGGAGCTCGTTTGTTATCTGTTCTTTAATAATGGTAGTAGTAACTGAATCGAAACTCATTCTACTTTCACTGGAAAGTCGGTGAGAGCAACTATTACAAAAAAGCGTGGAAACACATATTTACAGACAAACAATATCGGTTTCTTTTGATTACGTGGCTTGACTGGAATCTGAAAATTAGTTTTTGCCAGAGCATATTCGTATCTGAAAAAAAGTAGCTAATAATAGTAAAAATGGCGAATTACGATTAGGAAAGCATTCACTCAACCGATGGAAACTGCTAACAGTTTCAACTAGAATTTTCTTAATGTTTAAGTCGTCGTGGCGATGAAGTAGTAATACGTTGTTCCCAGATTATTAGGAGAAAGCCGCAATGCCACAATTACACAGGTGAAATGCCTGTCACTCTTCAAACGATGAGTGAAAAGTCAGGCGGCACACAACACTGTTCCTTCTCACTTACATAATATTCGAAATTCCTGCCGTTGCTGAATTAGGAAAAGTAGGTAACAAATACTGGCACCTTGGCAGCCTCTGGCTCCAGTAAATGAAATCTCTAACAAAGTACTGAAGTGCTACCATTTAGGAAATGTATTAATATTAAGAGCAAGATTCTTAATCATAAAGTTCTCCGTTTGTTTCCACTACACATCACAAAACGACATAGATATAATAAAAAAATTACATTTTGTAACGACAGACTATAAAATAAAAGCACAGGGAAAGCTGAAGTTCTAAATTTCACGTTAAAGAAATCTCTCACGTAGGAAGATTGCACATGCTTTCCGTCGTTTGACTGTCGTACAGCCTCGCGCTTGGAGAACACAGAAACAGGGCATCCGTGGAGTAGGGAAGCAACTGAAAGAGTTGAAATCAAATAAGTAGCTTGATCAATATGGAATCCAAATTCAGTTTTACAGAGAGTACTCAACGACCTTGGCCCCTTACTTATCGTGCATTTATCGCGAATATCTCGCCCAGCGCAAAGTCCCAAGCGACGGAAAAAATGCAGGTGACTCCTGTACATAAGAAAGATAAAACAATGGATCTGAATTACCACAGACCATTATCTGAACATGGGTTTGGCGCAGAATTCTTGAACACATTCGAAGTTCGAGTATAACAAATTTCCTTGAGACAGAAAAGCTTCTGTTCACAAATCACCATGGATTTACAAATCATCGCTCGTGGTCCACGCTTACGATTCGGTTTCCCTGATACGCTATGTGATCAAAAGTATCCGGACGCCCCCCAAAACATACGTTTTTCATATTGTTCGCTGCCACCTATTGCTAGGTACTCCATATCAGCGACCTCAGTAGTCATTAGACATAGTGACAGAGCAGAATGGGGAGCACCGCGGAAGTCGCGGACTTCGAACGTGGACAGGTTACTGTGTGTCACTTGCGTCATACGTCTGTGCGCGAGATTTCCACACTCAGAAACATCCCTAGGTTCACTGATTCTGATGTGACAGTGACGTGGAAACGCGAAGGGACACGTACAGCACAAAAGCGAACAGGCCGAACTCGTCTGTTGACTGAAAGAGACCGCCGACAGTTGCAGAGGGTCGTAAGGTGCAATAGGCAGACAGCTATCCAGACCATCACACAGGAATTCCAAACTACATCAGGATCCACTGAAAGTAATATAACAGTTACGCGGGAGGTGAGAAAACTTGCATCTGATGGTCGAGCAGCTGCTCATAAGCCACACATCACTCTGGTAAATGCCAAACGACGCCTCGCTTGGTGTAAAGAGCGTAAACATTGGACGATTGAACAGTGGAAACACGTTGTGTGGAGTGATGAATCACGGTACACGATGTGGCGATCCGATAACAGGGTGTGGGTATGGCGAATGGCCGGTGAACGTCATCTGCCAGCGTGTGTAGTACCAACAGTAAAATTCGGAGGCGGTGGTGTTATGGTGTGGTCGTGTTTTTCATGGAGGGCACTTGCTTCCCTTGTTGTTTAGCGTGGCACTATCACAGCACAGGCATACTTTGATGTTTGAAGCACCTTCTTGCTTGCCACTGACGAAGAGCAATTCGGGGATGGCCACTGCGTCTTTCAACACGATCGAGCACCTGTTCATATTGCACGGCCTGTGGCGGAGTGGTTACACGACAATAACATCCCTGTAATGGACTGGCATGCACAGAGTCCTGACCTGAATCCTATAGAACAACTTTGGGATGTTTCGGAACACCGAGTTCGTGCCAGGCCTCACCGACCAACATCGATACCTCTCCTCAATGCAGCACTCCTTGAAGAATGGACTGCCATTCCTCAAGGAATCTTCCAGCACCTGTTTGAACGTATGCCTGTGAGAGTGGAAGCACTCATCAACGCTAAGAGTGGGCCAGTAGCATATTGAATTCCAGCATTACCTATGGAGGGCGCCACGAACTTGTAAGACATTTTCAGCCAGGTGTCCGGATCCTTTTGGTCACACAGTGTATGCGAATGGCTTGAAGACTTTTTAAGTAGTAGAACCCAGTACGTTGACGGCGAGTGTTCATCAGGGACAAGGGTATCGTCAGCAGTGCCCTAGGGAAGTGTGACTGGAGTGCTCTTAGTCTCTATATACACTCCTGGAAATGGAAAAAAGAACACATTGACACCGGTGTGTCAGACCCACCATATTTGCTCCGGACACTGCGAGACGGCTGTACAAACAATGATCACACGCACGGCACAGCGGACACACCAGGAACCGTGGTGTTGGCCGTCGAATGGCGCTAGCTGCGCAGCATTTGTGCACCGCCGCCGTCAGTGTCAGCCAGTTTGCCGTGGCATACGGAGCTCCATCGCAGTCTTTAACACTGGTAGCATGCCGCGACAGCGTGGACGTGAACCGTATGTGCAGTTGACGGACATTGAGCGAGGGCGTATAGTGGGCATGCGGGAGGCCGGGTGGACGTACCGCCGAATTGCTCAACACGTGGGGCGTGAGGTCTCCACAGTACATCGATGTTGTCGCCAGTGGTCGGCGGAAGGTGCACGTGCCCGTCGACCTGGGACCGGACCGCAGCGACGCACGGATGCACGCCAAGACCATAAGATCCTACGCAGTGCCGTAGCGGACCGCACCGCCACTTCCCAGCAGATTAGGGACACTGTTGCTCCTGGGGTATCGGCGAGGACCATTCGCAACCGTCTCCAAGAAGCTGGGCTACGGTCCCGCACACCGTTAGGGCGTCTTCCGCTCACGCCCCAACATCGTGCACCCCGCCTCCAGTGGTGTCGCGACAGGCGTGAATGGAGGGACGATTGGAGACGTGTCGTCTTCAGCGATGAGAGTCGCTTCTGCCTTGGTGCCAATGATGGTCGTATGCGTGTTTGGCGCCGTGCAGGTGAGCGCCACAATCAGGACTGCATACGACCGAGGCACACAGGGCCAACACCCGGCATCATGGTGTGGGGAGCGATCTCCTACACTGGCCGTACACCTCTGGTGATCGTCGAGGGGACTCTGAATAGTGCACGGTACATCCAAACCGTCATCGAACCCATCGTTCTACCATTCCTAGACCGGCAAGGGAACTTGCTGTTCCAACAGGACAATGCACGTCCGCATGTATCCCGTGCCACCCAACGTGCTCTAGAAGATGTAAGTCAACTACCCTGGCCAGCAAGATCTCCGGATCTGTCCCCCATTGAGCATGTTTGGGACTGGATGAAGCGTCTTCTCACGCGGTCTGCACGTTCAGCAGGAACGCTGGTCCAACTGAGGGGCCAGGTGGAAATGGCATGGAAAGCCGTTCCACAGGACTACATCCAGCATCTCTACAATCGTCTCCATGGGAGAATAGCAGCCTGCATTGCTGCGAAAGGTAGATATACACTGTACTAGTGCCGACATTGTGTATGCTCTGTTGCCTGTGTCTATGTGCCTGTGGTTCTGTCAGTGTGATCATGTGATGTATCTGACCCCAGGAATGTGTCAATAAAGTTTCCCCTTCCTGGGACAATGAATTCACGGTGTTCTTATTTCAATTTCGAGGAGTGTATGTAAATAATGTGACAGGATGATGACTTACACAGAATTTCTAGCTGGTGTGCTGAAACTTCTATAAGCATTAGCACCAAATTTGAAGTTAATATGTTAGTGTCTCAGGGAGCTTGAAAATCTTACTATCGCAAAGAGATGAAAGATGGCGTTGATACAATAAATTCGCAGATATTTTAACGAGCACCGCCGCAGCTTTCCACTCGAAAATACAAGTAATAATTCATTGTACGTACCTCTTCTTTGAATGGAAATAATTTTTTGAGAGGTAAATTTTTGTTACCTCGTTTAATGGAAAAGTGTAGCGTGGTATGTGACTGTACTTATGGCGTAGCAATATTCAATAAGAGGCCGTATGTTGATCGCCTTTCTGTTATCGCAGTGCGTACACGCGCTGTGGAGGTTCCCACGGAGTGGAACACCTGTCACTTGGCCTGTGCTGGCCAGCACGAAGCTTCATTGTGTAGGGCACAAAAATCCGGCAGAAAATCAAAAAAAAAAAAAAAAGGCTCGGAGCACTATGGGACTCAACTGCTGTAGTCATCAGTCCCCTAGAACTTAGAACTACTTAAACCGAACTAACCTAAGGACATCACACACAGCCATGCACGAGGCAGGATTCGAACCTGCGACCGTAGCAGTCGCACGGTTCCGGACTGCGCGCCTAGAACCGCGAGACCACCGCGGCCGGCCAGAAAATCCATCTTTGATATCAGTAGACAGCAAAGACAAAGGGGTTCTTGCCATTCACCTGAGATGACCAAACTTCAGTTCCATTGGTCGCATGAGGGATGCTGTCGAGAGGGAAGTATACAACTGTCGTGTTGCTCCAGTCAGTATCCGTCATTCTTGCATGGCTGCTGGAGGATTATAGGGCACCTAGGCTTTCCAACGCTTGGTGTATATTGTCAGGTGAGTCACCCAGTGTCGAGACGGCGAAACAAATCTAATTATTTGTCAGCTGATAAGCTAAATGTGTGAGAATGTATTTTCGAAATCTTAAATGTGGATAAATCATTGTATTTTTCTCTTTGCAGAAAGGGGTGAATAATAAAGTTTGAGAAATTAGTGATTTAATTTATGTAACATTTTCTCTCCTTCCCACATTACGGTCGTTGACCAGTCTGTGCACCCAGGGCAACGGACGGCCGTTCCTCAAACAGACCCAGCAGGGAAGCCGTTCTGTAAATACACACAGCGCAGACCGCCCTTCAGAGCGTGGTCTCCAGTCTCAGAGTAAGCTATCAGCAAACAACGGTGCTGTCCAGCCACTGTGTAAGAACATTTTAGTTTAATGTCACATTTCACAGGAGCCTATGAACTTAAACATATCAAGGCAGAAAATTTCCAAACCTTAACCATGTATTGCATAATTTGATGGAGTAGGCAAGAAATGGTTGGTTTGTTCTTTTCTATTTTTTCTATCGTCAGTCTACAGTTGGAGACACAAAATCCGTGATAAAGCGTCGTGTCTCGATCCAGAACATCTTAGACATGTGAGTTACTACTACAGCGACAACTTTCCAACATTCTACCGCAAAATTTTACAGTAACAGCTTTTCTTAGACGAGTATCTTTCTTGATCTTACGATCTAGATACTTAGAAACTTGACGTATGGTTTTAAGAAAGCCTTTTTTGTATTTAATTCTCGAGTGTGAATGTGGAAGTGACTGTTACAATTTTCATCATCCCTTTTGCTGGAATAACGATACTGTACACCGATAGCAAGTGTTCGTTGTCAGCGAAAGCACACATTTTGTTCTCCAGATCTACAAAGAATTATTAATTTTACACCTTTCACCTTCACGATTTCAAATTTCTCTTATGCATGTTCTACCTTTACTAGCTATTATGCTGACAACTGAAAACTGCAAGTACGCCGTTCCCTTTGATCAAATCTTCAGCTGAAAAACTGTTCCTTTATTTACGTGATGAGGTGTTGACTTACTGCATGCCTTTTCTTGTACATCACATTTTTTTGTCCGGAATTGCCCTCGCTTTCCATCTGCTTTTTCAATTTACTTTTCAGGATGGGCAGCCCTTCAGATCGTGAATCGTCTTATGTTTTGCAGTTCATTCATTTTATCTATAACATGAACCAAAAGAAATGTACTCTTGATCAATGTATGCTGTAGAGATCCGACAAAGCTTATAAATCTGCTATAGTTACCAACATCCGAGAACGGGCTATTTCTCGTTTCAAGTAAAAAGGTTATATCTATAGAATTGTTGCCGTTAACACTACTTTTTCGAAGACACTGTGACAACATGTTCAAGAATACCAACCTTTCTACTCTCACGTCTGCCTTGCATTCTCTTTTTAATCCCATACAGATGAAGAAATTCCAGACCAAGTCTTGTTATAAAATGGGTGATACATTTGGACGCACAGTTCCCTAGAAAAAGTACCTGTACGGAGAGCCTGAAGTACCTTGTAGATGACGACGAAGAAATTAAATGGGAGTTGAGACAAGTAATCCACGTTTTGTTAGCCAAATCTCCAATGAATTATTAATTTAACACCTTTCACTCATTAGGGGATTACGAGTTCCAATTTCTCCGATGGATGTTCTACCTTTAATCGTTAAGAAACATTAACTTCTCTGACAGTGCAGATCCTAGTTGAATTTCGGTTTTATGACTACTGTAGAACTGCAACAAGACCGGAATAATAGATCTCACAATCAAATGAAGAATTGTGGTGCAATACAGTTACAAATACGATGAAGTGGGACGACAGTTTGGTCGAAATCGTTTGGACCATCAGCGAGAGAACACCGCGAGTTCCTGTTGCTAATGAGGCGAGTACGCCGTTTGTTAATTTAATATTTTTATGAGCTCCAAACAGGAGCGACATATTCTCAGTTACCTGTGTAGTTACTACTATATTTTTGTAGTTTCTTGCGCTGTTGAGTGTTTACTAGGAACAAACTTTTATTTTAAGAACAGTATAGCGTACAGTAGCGCCGCTGCTATCGACCCTTTTATCGACTCTCGTATGATACAGACTTTTGTTTGTTTTGGTTGGAACACCTCGGTTAGACCGTCAGTGAGAGAACACTGCGAGTTCCAGCTGCTAACAAGGCGAGTACACGGTGCGTTTATTATATATTTTTACGAGTTTCAAACAGGAGCGACTTCAGTAATGGATAGGAACTGTGATTAATGTGTACAGATGAGAGCTGAGTTGGTGACCCTTCACTCACAGCTCCAGGCAGTGTTGGCTTCTGTCAAACAGTTTGAGGCTGTTGCCAAGGGGCATCACTGTGGGGGATCGGATGTGGGGATGCGAGGGACATCGAGCACGACCCACGTGTCCGTCAATCAGTCCACAGCTGTGACCGCCCCAGGTACTGCCTGCACTGAGGTTGACCCCTCACCTATGGTCGAGTGGGAGATCGTTCCAAGGTCTGGCAGGCAGTGAAAGACTTTCTGAGGGGCCATTCATAGGGCCTCCCCGGTTCGTTTGACGAACAGTTTTGGGGCGTAATCTGTGAGTGACGAAGTCTCGGAGCCGGATGCAGTCGCCCATCCTGTTCCAGAGGAAGCTTCTTGGCCCGCAAGGCCTAGGCATTCACAGAGGGTGGGTTTGCTGGTAGTTGGGAACTCCAACGTTAGGCGCGGAATGGGGCCCCTTAAGAACATGGCTGCCCAGGAGGGGAAGGAAGCCAGTGTGCATTCCATGTGCATACCGGGGGGAATCATTCTGGATGTGGAAAGGGTGCTTCTGGATGCCATGAAGAGTACGGTGTGCAGCCAACTGCAGGTGGTGGATCCATGTCGGTACCAATAACGTGTTTCACTTTGGATCGGAAGAGATTCTCTCTGGTTTTGGGTGGCTAGCGGAAATGGTTCTTGCTTCTGAGATTATGGCAGAGCTCACACTCTGCAGCATCGTCGACAGAACCGACTGTGGTCCTTTGGTACAGAGCGAGTGGAGGGTCTCAGAGAGGCTCAGGCGGTTCTGTGACCGTGTAGGCTGCAGATTCCTTGACTTGCGCCATCGGGTGGTGGATTTTCGGGTTCTGCTTAACAGGTCAGGAGTCCATTACAAACAGGAAGCGGCTACATGGGTAGTGGGTGCTGTGTGGAAGGGACTGGGCGGTTTTTTAGGTTAGAGGGTCTCAGGAAACCACAGAAAGGGCGTCCGTCTAAAAGGGGGCAGGTAAAACGCAGTAAGGTAGTTGTAGAAACGATCAGTATGGTAGTTGTAAATTGTCATAGCTGTCTTGGGAAAGAACCAGAGCTCCAAGCCCTAATAAAAAGCACTGAAGCTCAAATAGTTATAGATACAGAAAGCTGGCTAAAGGCCGAAATAATTTTTTCATACTGCCTAACAGTGTTCAGAAAAGATAGATTAAATACGGTTAGTGATGGTGTATTTATTGCTGTCAGAAGTAGTTTACCTTGTAGTGAAATTGAATTAGATACTTCCTGCGAAATAGTATGGGTAGAGGTTATAATTGACAATCGGACTAAATTATTGATTGGATCGTTTAACCGAACCCCGACTCAGAAGATATAGTTACCGAACAGTGCAAAGAAAACTTGAGCCTCATCTCAAATAGGTACCCCACTCATACAATTGTACTCGCTGCCGACTTCAACCTACCCTCTATATGCTGTAAAAATTATACGTTTAAAGCCCGCGGTAGGAATCAAACGTCATTCGAAATTGTACTGAATGCTTTCTCAGAAAACTATTTTGAACAATTAGTTCATGAGCCCACTCGAAGAGTAAATGGTTGCGAAAGCATACTTGACCTCTTAGCAACAAATAATGATGGACAAATAGGGAGTATCATGGCGAATGCAGGGATTAGCGACCACAAGGCAGTTGCTGCTAGACTGAATACCGTAACACTCACAACACTCAAAAAGAAACGCAAAGTACATTTATTTAAAAAAGCTGATCAAAATGCTCTTAACGCCTTTTTAAGAGACAGTCTCCACTCCTTCCGATCTGATCAAGTAAGCGTAGAAAAGATGTGGAATGATTTCAAAGAGATAGTATCGACGGCAATTGAGAGATATATACCACATAAATTAATAAGTGATGGTACTGATCCCCCATTGTATGCAAAACGGGTCAGATCGCTGTTACAGAAGCAACGAAGACGCATGCTCAATTTAAAAGAACGCAAAATCCCCATGATTGGCAAAGTTATGCAGAAGTTTGAAATAGAGCTTTTGCTTCAGTGCGAGATGCCTTTAATAACTTCCACAACGAAACTCTGTCTCGGAATCTGGCAGAAAACCCAAAAAGATTCTGGTCATACACAAAGCACACCAGTGGCAAAACACAATCAATACCTTCACTGAGCGCCGAGCGTTTCTAGGCGCTATAGTCAGGAACCGCGAGACCGCTGAGATCGCAGGTTCGAATCCTGCCTCGAGCATGGATGTGTGTGATGTCCTTAGGTTAGTTAGGTTTAAGTAGTTCTAAGTTTTAGGGGACTGATGACCTCAGAAGTTAAATCCCATAGTGCTCAGAGCCAGCCTTCACTGAGCGATAACAACGGTGAAGTCACTGATGACAGTACCACTAAGGCAGAGTTATTAAACACGGTTTTCCGAATCTCCTTCACCAAAGAAGATGAAGTAAATATTCCTGAATTCCAATCAAGAACAAATGCCAAGATTGGAAACATAGAAGTAGATATCCTTAGTGTTACAAAGCAGCTTAAATCACTTAATAAAGGCAAGGTCTCTGGTCCAAATTGTATACCAGTGAGGTGCTTTTTAGAGTATGCTGATACAATATCTCCATATTTAGCAATTATATACGACCGCTTGCTCATAGAAAGATCCCTACCTAAACACTGGAAAATTGCTCAAGTCACACCAATATACAAAATTGTAAATAGGATTAATCCGATAAATTACAGGCTCATATCACTAACGTCGATTTACAGTAGGGCTTTGGAACATATACTGTGTTCGAACATTACGAATTACCTCGAAGAAAACGATTTATTGATACATAGTCAGCACGAATTCAGAAAATATCGTGCTTGTGAAACACAACTAGCTCTTTATACTCATGAAGTAATGAGTGATATCGACAGGGGATGTCAAATTGATTTCATATTTTTAGATTTCCAGAAGGCTTTCGACACCGTTCCTCACAAGCGTTTTCTAACAAAACTGCGTGCCTACGGAATGTCGACTCAGTTGTACGACTGGATTCGTGATTTCCTGTAAGAAAGGTCGCATTTCGTAGTAATAGACGGAAAGTCACCGAGTAAAACAGAATACAGAAGTAATATCCGGCGTTCCCCAAGGAAGTGTTACAGGCCTTCTATTGTTCCTGAAATATATTGACGACATAGGAGATAATCTGAGTAGCTCTCTTTGATTATTTACAGATGATGCTGCCACTTACCGTCTTGTAGAGTCATCAGGTGACCAAAACGAATTGCAAAATGATTTATATAAGATATCTGTGTGGTACGAAAACTGGCACTTGACCCTGAATAAAGAAAACTGTCAAGTTATTCACATGAGTACTAAAAGAAATCCACTAAATTTCGATTACGCGGTAAGTCAAACAAATCTGAAGACTGTAAATTAACTAAATACTTCGGGATTATAATTGCAAATAACCTAAATTGGAACGATCACATAGATAATGTTGTGGCTAGAGCAAACGAAAGACTGTGATTCATTGATAGAACACTTAGAAGGTGCAACAGATTTACTAAAGAGACTGCTTACACCACACTTGTCCGCCGTATTCTGGAATATTGGTGTGCGGTGTGGGATCCGCATGAGGTGGGACTGACGGTTGACATCGAAAAAGTTCAAAGAAGGGTAGCTCGTTTTGCATTATCGTAAAATAGGGGAGATAGTGCTACAGACATGATTCGTAAGTTGGAGTGGCAATCATTAGAACAGAGGCGTTTTTCATTGCGACGGGATCTTCTCATGAATTTCAATCACCAGTTTCCTCCTCCGATTGCGCAAAGATTCTGTTGGCACCCACTTACATAGGGAGAAATGATAATAACGACAAAATAAGAGAAATCAGGGCTTGCACAGTAAAATTTAAGCGCTCATTTTTCACGCTCGCTGTTCGAGAGAGAAACGGTAGAGACAGTTTGAAGGTGGTTCATTAAACCCTCTGCCAGACACTTAATTGTTAACAGCAGAGTAATCACTTAGATGTATATGTAGATGTACAATCTGTTCATAAACATTGTGAAAGGGAACCGAATGATCGCTATCCCAATTTGGACACATGCTTATGTTAACTAGTTGTCTGTTCAGCATTAAGGCGACCACACCTTGGTTCAGGTCGAAAAAAATAGATTTTCGGTTTTCATCATATTTCGATAGGTTAATTTTTTATTTAAGTACTCTTGAAAATGATTTTGCTGAAAAAATTTTTTTTCGACCATTTAAAGAGCATTTTCCTACCACGTATGTTTTTGTGCCACCTCCACTTTTCTGTCACCCATTTTCAACCCACCCACTGCCATCTCTAAGCCTTATGGAGATGCCATTATTAGCAAAATAGAATGTGTATGCCAAGTTCAAAAACGTTTGGCAACAAGGCTGAGAAAACTAACTGTTGATATGAGAGAAAAAAATAGAATATGAAAAATTGTTGACTGGACAGGGTCGGTTAACTAAAACTGAAATAGAAAACGTTCAGGTATACTATAGGCAGGCAATTACGAGAAGCAAAGAAAATCTGGAAGCAATGAAGAGAAATGTTTGGGCCATATTCTTCCATAAGTCCTCTACTGATATAAGCCATGTCGTGGATTGTATCCATCAGGAGAAAATTCGTGGTGCAAATACAATAGGGCTCAGGCGCCTGGAGAACCTTGTTCTCGTCAGCATTCTCTCCCTGCTGCTGTTATTACAGCAATTAAACCTATTTTCAGAGACTTGGCTCATCCTGAACTTCTAAGGAAATGTCTGCATAGGCAGACAGAGAACCCAAATGAATGTTTCAACAGCATAATGTTGGACCACCTTCCTAAAACAGTATTTGTAGCCGTGCATACAATGAAACTAGGAGTTCATGATCCTGTTATTACATTCAATTGTGATAATATTGGAAAGTGTGGGGTACTAAAAAAGCTGGGAAATAATCCTGGTGAAAATATGATCACTGGGCTACAACACTGCGATAAAATGAGGATAGCCGATGCAGACAGGTCTGCATCTAATACGACCAAGAAAGTAAGAAAAACATCCAGGAAGGTGAAAAAGAAGCAAGAAGACCTGCTAGAGGACAAAGAAGGGCCATCCTATGCAGCAGGATAGTTTTAATTAACAGTAAGTAGCAAATTTTAAAATTTTTTCTTTAAAGTCAAATTCCTGGAAACTAAAATTTTCAGTACATATGCCCCATTATATCAGAAACTATCAGAGATAAATGAATGAAACTTTTAGAGACTCTGCATAACACAAAAAGCCACCTCTGTTACTACATTCATTAATATTTCCCCGTTAGGAAGTTTACAAAAAATATTTTCTGCAGAAAAAACTTAATATTTTTTGTTAACAAATTTAAAAAAGCATTCCTTAAAAATTATAAAATGGATAAAGTAGATTTTGGTTGAGTTGACTCTATTACCATCATGTATCGTACAGTAAAAATATTAAGGCCCCACATCAAATAGTTTTTCAGAAATGGTTCAAATACTTGCCTAAATTAACATGGGTTAGATAGGCAGGGTGTGGTCCTCTTAAGTAAGTAAAACAAAAATGAAATACGTATTTAATTACCCTTTAGTATATAAATTGAAAAGACACAACTGTAATCAATTTCACTTATTGGTCCTACATTAGTAACAGAGAACTGTGAACTGATATGTCCTTACAGTAAAGTGTACCTATAAGAAACATTAATTTCTCCAACAGTGCAGATCCTAGTTGCATTTTTGTTCTATGACTGCTATAGAACTGCAACAACATTGACACAGTATAACTACACATACATTGTCGATAACATTGGAGAAAGACACATTTACATAAAGCCAATTAAATCAGTTTAAATTTGGTAATTATTTTTCATGGTTATATTGCAATATCATTGGTAAATACATTGCTGGCCATTAAAATTAGAACACCGTGAAGGTGGCACGGTTATATTGCAATATCGTTGGTAAATACATTGCTGGCCATTAAAATTAGAACACCGTGAAGGTGGCACGGAAAGGTCGAATCAGCGGGAAGATTAACACATACTTCGATATGCTAGTGATTATCATTTACGAACCACTTCACAATGTATGTAGAAGTTAATTCATCAACATTCTGTGCATGAGGAAATATTATACTGTATGCTTCTCATTTAGAAATTGCATTTCTGTTGTGTACATAGTTCCACGTAGTCAGCGTGTACACAACTTTCCCACTAGAGCGCGCCCCGCTAAGCACAACAGCGCAGGTGCAGCGCTTGTCCGTCTCCACACTGCGAGATGGCGCTGCCTTAGAGACGGACCAAACTCTTCTTCCGCTGATCTGCGTATTAATATGTAACGCAGCCAATGAGATTGCTGCTAACGTAGAACCTTTTCTCCTCACAGATCACACTCGCGCAGTGATACCTGAATGCGCGAGGTATTATAACGAGTGTACAGACCTCCGATTAGTCAGTCTGCATTAGTCTGTACCAGTCTATAGTCAAGTTTCAGTCTGCGCCTAATAAGATTACCATATTCCTGTACATAGCCATGAAGATAAATATATAGACACTTTGTCAAGTATCAGAGATATGTGAGAATAAGATTAACTTACCAAGACCAAAGGAACTTCAGATTGTCAATTGTAGACAGCATCCAGAATCAAGTTACGTAATATCTATGCTTTTTATTATTTTAATAAATGTGTGTGAAAATTAATCAAGCTCTGTTTAAAGTTGTTCACCGTCAATCTGCTACTATAAGTGTGCAAGTGGCTTTTCTATCGTCTGACCTAACGGCAAAAGATAAACACGCCACGATAAGACCACGAGACATATTGCTGACATTCGCCTGCTTCGTTAGAGCGACAAGTTAAATAATTTTATGGTGTGTGTATCGAAGGTCTTACAGTACACACACCACAATTTCACTGTTGATTCATGGTGAGAAGATTCTGTTATGCCTCATGTGAGAAAACGAAACGAATACCAGCGCTTCAAGGAATTCAACAGCGGCATGGACATGTCTACTGAGACTGTTGTTGATAGTTATGTGAAATGAGTATTCGAGTTGGTTTCGATCCATGGCTGTCATGTGATCATGAGTTCAGCACGGCCACACCTACCGCTATGCAGCATCTCTGTGCAACTAGCACTTAAGAGCACTAGGCCGCGCGGGATTAGCCGAGCGGTCTGGGGCGCTGCAGTCATAGACTGTGCGGCTGGTCCCGGCGGAGGTCGAGTCCTCCCTCGGGCATGGGTGTGTGTGTGTTTGTCCTTAGGATAATTTAGGTTAAGTAGTGTGTAAGCTTAGGGACTGATGACCTTAGCAGTTAAGTCCCATACGATTTCACACACATTTGAACATTTTGAAAGCACTGGCATTGTTCCCTCGATGTTCCAGTATTGTAAAGACATGTCACGTACCCTGAGGCAGGAAATGGGCCTGTTTGCAGCAAGGCAAGCATCCACGTGGGCTATTGGCGCTATGACTCTTGTTGCGGTTGCAGTGCAGCCGATAGTGTCGCGTTGACCAGTGGTGCACCCAACAACAACACTGAACATGGGAGTGGCACCACTTCGTATTTTCAAGTGAACCCTGATTCTGAGTACACCATCACGGCAGTAGTTGTTACACACCTGACGTTTAAGATCGATGGCTGTAACTTAATTTCGAGGTCTCTGTGGCTTTATCTTTCAACAAGATAACGCAAGACTGGGTGTTGTTCGTCCTGTCCTGAGCTGGCTGTATGTAAATGGCGACTGATTATTTCCGTGCCAGCACATTCTCCCAATTCCTCACCCATTTTCCTGAAAACGACTAGTCATGGGTTGCTAGCACTACTCGCTAGGCACTACGATTGATGACATCTGGCATGTAGTTGAAGCATCATTGAAACACGTGCCTGTATCTGTCATTCTACGTCTACAGCTACACCAGTACTCCGAAAGCCACCTCAAGGTACGTGGCGTAGGGCACTTCTGGTACCAGTAACTGATCACCCCTTCCCTGTTCCACTCGCGAATGTCGCGTGGGAAGAACGATTGTCGGTAAGCATCTGTGTTACCTATAACTTCTCTAATTTCCTCGTTGTGGTCATTTCACGAGACGTATGTGGAAAGAAGTAATATACTGCCCAACTCTTCCCGGGAAGAACGTTCTCGAAATTTCAGTAGTTAAATTCTCTGTGCAGCGTCTGCTACTGGAGTTCCTTGAGTATCTCTGTAACGCTCTCGCACCGGCCAAACGATTCCGTGACGAAATGCGTCTTCTTCGTTCGAAATCCTCTATCTCTTGTATCAGTCCTACCTGGTAAGGGTCCAAGATTGAAGAACAATACTAATGAATTGGTCAAATAAGCACCTTGTAAGCACTTCTTTCGTAGATTAGTTATATTTCCTTAAGATTCTTCCTATGAATCTCAGTCTGGCATCTGCTTTTCGTACTATTTGTTTTACATGGTTCCACTTAAGGTCGGTCTGGATAGTTACTCCTACATATTGACGATAAATACTGTTTCCAGCTGTTTGTCATCAACAGTGCAGCTGTACAGTAGTAGATTTCTTTTCCTACGTATGCGCAATGTGCTATATTTATTTACTTTCAGGGTCAACTGCGAGAGCATGCACCATTCATCAATCAGCTGTAGATCGATGTGCAAATCGATACGCTCTTTTGGCGTTGTTACTTTCCTAGAGACCACAGTCTAATCTGTGAACAGTCTTAAAGAGCTTCCAAGGTTTTCTATTAGATCATTTATATACATTATTGACAGTAACTGTCCTATCACGCTCCCATGTGGTACTCCGGAAATTACCTTTACAACTGTTGGTTCTATTCTGTTAAGAGCGACAGTCGAGAATCTGGTCAGACACGCGTTAAGCTCGCATTTCTTCACTGAACGGCAATGCGGGACGGTGTCGAATGCCTTCCTGTAGTGAACAAACGCTACATCAACCTGAAATTAAATTTTTACAGCGCTGTGGATCTTATGGAGGAATATAGCGAGCTGATTTTCCTAAGATACATGTTTTCGAAAACCATGTTAATGTTTATAGAGCAGCTTTACATTCTCAACGACGTCATAGTAAGTGAGCACAAAACACGCTCCAGAATTCTGCAACAGATTGACGTCAACGATATAGGCCTATAATTATGTGCATCTGTCCTGCGACCCTTCTTGAAAACGGAATGACACACTTTTTTTTCCAGTCGTTAGGTACCTTTTGCCGCTCCAGCCATCTACGATAAACTGCTTCTAGAAGGGGAGCAAGTTCTTTTGCATAGTCGTTGTAAAATTTTATGGGTATTTCATCTGTTCCTGATGCTTTTTCACTACTAAGGGGTTGTAGTAGCTTTTCTATTCCGCGATCGGTTATCTCAATATCTGCCGTTTCGACGTTCATACTGTGATTGAAAGGAGAACCCTATTACGATCTTCTGCTGCGAAACAGTTAGGGAGATCGAATTAAGTATTTGAGCGTTCTGTCATCTTCTGTTCGATTCTATGCTCAGGCAGATTAGAGCCACTGCTGTTGCCTGAAAAGGAAACTGTTGTCATTAAATTTCGCTCCCTGTATACCTCCAAATCAGCTACAATTTTAATAGCGTATTTTAGGCGCTGTAGGGTATGCGCACAGTAATTAAAATTTCGTTATTTACTATCGTTCCTGATACGTCAGTTTTAATGATCAGTGGTGTATTTTGCAAACTTTGTGATTCTGCATAAAACTCTAAGTGAAGTACTCGCTTAAAAACATTGGCCATGAAAACCAACTATTGTCTGGAATTCCCTAAAACTGTATTAACAAAGCTCTTGACTGATAAGCCGTTGCTATTATTTTAACCATTGACTGTCTGCTTCAATATATCATCTTAAATCCTTATCAGTTTTCTGACACTTGGAACTCTAGTGGGAGATGGAACAGAAGTCTACTCCAGGTAATATGAAATCAGATAACCATAGGTTACCTCCATACGGACAAAAAAAGCATTTTCAATATATTCTGTTAAACGACAACAAACACTGATCCATGCACGTATAGTGTTAGTGAATACTATGCTTAGAGGTTTGATGAGGAGGAGGTCTTTATTCTCACAATTCGTGCTGCATCTCTACACATATGTCTCACACGTCACAACTGTGACCTGATTTAACCTCTTTTCTTAGGATTCAGTCACCAGTACCTTGCTACGGAACCTTTTTAGGGTGATGATATACAAGTTAAAGCCATTATCTCAGGCTTTCTAACATACTTTCGTCATTATTTTACAAAAAAGCCAGATACAATAAATTCAAATGAAAATGAAATATATTTCAGAATTAGTTACAAAAGGAATTTACAAAATTTTGAAAAATTTATCCTAACTTTGCACTCTATTAGTGGCAATGAGTGTGTTAAAAGCTATATATATATAAATGACCTGGGTGACAATCTGAGCAGTTCTCTTAGGTTGTTCGCAGATGATGCTGTAATTTACCGTCTAGTAAGGTCATCCGAAGACCAGTATCAGCTGCAAAGCGATTTAGAAAAGATTGCTGTATGGTGTGTCAGGTGGCAGTTGACGCTAAATAACGAAAAGTGTGAGATGATCCACATGAGTTCCAAAAGAAATCCGTTGGAATTCGATTACTCGATAAATAGTACAATTCTCAAGGCTGTCAATTCAACTAAGTACCTGGGTGTTAAAATTACGAACAACTTCAGTTGGAAGGACCACATAGATAATATTGTCGGGAAGGCGAGCCAAAGGTTGCGTTTCATTGGCAGGACACTTAGAAGATGCAACAAGTCCACTAAAGAGACAGCTTACACTACACTCGTTCGTCCTCTGTTAGAATATTGCTGCGCGGTGTGGGATCCTTACCAGGTGGGATTGACGGAGGACATCGAGAGGGTGCAAAGAAGGGCAGCTCGTTTTGTATTATCGCGTTATAGGGGAGAGAGTGTGGCAGATATGATACACGAGTTGGGATGGAAGTCATTACAGCATAGACGTTTTTCGTCGCGGCGAGACCTTTTTACGAAATTTCAGTCACCAACTTTCTCTTCCGAATGCGAAAATATTTTGTTGAGCCCAACCTACATAGGTAGGAATGATCATCAAAATAAAATAAGAGAAATCAGAGCTCGAACAGAAAGGTTTAGGTGTTCGTTTTTCCCGCTCGCTGTTCGGGAGTGGAATAGTAGAGAGATAGTATGATTGTGGTTCGATGAACCCTCTGCCAAGCACTTAAATGTGAATTGCAGAGTAGTCATGTAGATGTAGATGTAGATGTAATGTATTCGGTTATATCTGCAGCAGAATGGGAGATACGAGAATTTCTTTTGTTTATAGTTACACAGTATGGTTTGGTTAGTAAGAAGGATGCAAAAAGATTCACATAATGAATTGTTAGTACATAGGTATGGAGTTCGAAAGGGGGGTAGGATTTTTCACGTAAAGCGAATGTAAGGATGGAAGATTTGCAATTGTTGATTAGATGGGGTATGTGGTAGGTAGATATAGGGTCGGTAGTCAGAGTGGAAATAAGTAGAGAAGCCACATTTTTTAACCGCTACTAATTTTTTAGGGTGAAAAATATTAATACTGTGTTATTTTGATTGATGTCGTAGTATGAAGTAATAATATGAAAAACAAATATTCCTCGCCGTTTCGTTATCAAGTGGGGGAGGGGGGAGGGGGGGGGACATTTGAGTTATTCATAAGTGCCGCCAGGGTTTCAGAAGACGACGGCACAAAACCCACAAGACATATAGTAATCAACCACACACCAGTTGATAGACTACCTCTCTAAGTTTGCAACTCATATTAGAGATGTGTAGTATGCGCATCATTGTGGTGATTCTCTGCCTCGTGATGCCTGGGTGTTGTGTGATGTCCTTAGGTTAGTTAGGTTTAAGTAGTTCTAAGTTCTAGGGGACTGATGACCATAGATGTTAAGTCCCATAGTGCTTAGAGCCATTTGAACCATTGTGGTGAGGCAACTGTCAACACGGGCGAGCAATTCATTTACACGAATCATCTGAGGAGCCAAGAGAGTAGCTCACTTTGCAGTTCTGGTCAGTGGCTTCCCTGATGACAGTTGCGAACTAATTCGATGCATCAATACAGAGCAGAGGGTTAGCAGTGAAATGTCGTGTGACTAGGGCCACGCGTCGGGTGGACTAGTCGCCTGGTGTAAATCTTTTTAGTTGACGCCACTTAGGCTACTTGCACGTCAATAAAGATGATATGATGATGAAGAGATGAAGACAACACAACATGCAGTCCCTGAGCGGAGAAAATTTCCGACCCAGCAGGGATTCGAAACCGGGTCCCTTTTCATGGCATTCTGTCGCGCTGACCACTCAGCTGTCGAGGTGGATAGGGTTAGCAGTGAAACTTGAGCACAGAACAACCTGCAGGAGAAATCTGTGACTGTAAGAAATTAGCAGACAATTAGCAGGCTTCCCTGAAGCAGTGGGACATAGATACATTGCAATAGTACGTAGCAGATTCCCACTGGTTCTCTGATAACTTGCCGTAGAACACGTACATCCCACTGGTAGTGAAAGGGTTAAAAGAAGGTAGTAGGTGCTGGATCAAGCGTTTATGGAAACGTTGCTGAAGGATGCATTCGAAGACCTTGCTTAATGCTGCCAACAAAGTATGGTTGGTCAAGAGGTACAATGTTGATGTTAGTTGGACTCAAGGAAAGATAATATGTAGGTGTTTCTTCACGTCTCAAAACAACAATTTGTGTGTAGGGTCAGATTGTAGATAGTAACGGGAAGGGATAGAGGCCTTCTTTTGCGGGTATATACACAATGCAACGGATACTAGGGCCAATGACATGTTTTTTAACTTAAGTATTGTGATGCATTTTGTTTCTTTTACGTTGTTTAGATACTGGAAATTAGGAGTGAGAATTGAGAAAAAAAGTATTGGTACATTCGTGCAGGCATTAAGGATTTTAAATGCATCAGAGAGACAGAATGCCAAGTTCGTCAGATTCTGGTACAACGTTATTAATACTTTATAGTCGTTCATGTAAAGGGCGATGAATTTAGCAACAGTTATTCACTGAGCATATCGCATGCAGAGAGATGGACTCTGCAGTGAAAGATGGCCTGTCCAATGGCTCACTGGCTATAATTTAACATTTGTTGTTATAAATGTTAAATTATAGCCAGTGAGCTGTAAGGTGAAGGGGACAGAAGCATTCGGTTTCATCACAAAGCTTTATTGCTTAACCTTCATCCCCGCTGCCAACAAAATTTTGGGGATGGTTCGGTAAAGTTTTCTGACTATTTCAGTATAAGGAACACATGGTATGCAGTGAGTCGTTACAGAGTCCTTTGATTTAATATCCTCTTTATTTTCGTACCTGTGCTGCACTGAAACTTTCTGCACAACAGTGAAAATGACGACGGGACACGCTGTGTATCTTGTTATGAAAGAAACTTGTTCCATTCATTCACGTTACTTTCTGTTGACAACAGTAACGCTCTCCAATGTGCATTTAATACTGCTTGGTTCCGTCTCGGTTTTTTTATCCGGTAGTGTTAGTTGCACGTACATAGTGATTTACAGCTGTATGTGTAGGTCTGCTGATGAAGATTCGGACGCTATGCACCTCGTATGCGGGTTCACTGGAGGCAATGGAAGAGCGACTCAGCGACACTATGCTGAGGTGTTCCTGTAGCGGCAGCATCCACATAACAGTACTTTCGTATCTAAGGATGCAGAATTACATTGTGTTTCGTGTTGTACGTTTAGGCAATTGCGTCTTACAGGCCTTTTCAACTTTGTGAAAATATTTTCACACAAGCAAAAGTAACTGGGGTAAAAACTGAATAAATAGTACTCTGTGAAACGCACAGAAAACCTGTAATTGTCTCCCACTGTTACACATTAGTTTGCAATTTGGCTCAAAGGTATCTACATCTTTCCCCTGTAACGGTGCAAAAGCACGACGCCCTGCAGAGTTACCCTCGGGCGCGGCGACGTTTCAAACACAAAGGTATGGACACTTGTGAAAAAGCCTACAGCTCGGAAGTTCATGTGAGCTCTAAGGTGTGTTAATGATGTCAGATTGGCACCAAATTTATTTCACCACAATGTGGTGACCAATGACACTGTGAACGTGTCCCACGGTGAGAAGATCGTCACAGCCCATCTTACCTACATTTCACCCCTTCTCTTGACACCGCTGCGATAGAGGTCAGAACAGCTACGCCCAGCGTTTAAACCACGTTGTTTTCTTATGAGTGGCGCAAGAACATTTCAAGCACATCACGGCTCCGACAAGAAAAGGGGAGGGGGGGGGAGGTGGTTCATTGAAACCACCCCTTTCCCTGAAGCGTTGATACCCACATATTTCGCGGTCAAAAACGACTGTTCGAAGTGCAATAACCAACAGGAAGATTTTCTTACCCTCCTGTTATCCTCCTCAGGGAAAGTGGTGATCCCCACGCCTTTTCGCGTCGATTCTGAGCGGCGGTAAGTTTGAAATGTTTTACTCGGCCACTCATAAGGAAACGGCGTGATTTCAGCTCTGAGTGTCGCTGTTCTCACCTCCATCGCAGAGGTGTCAAGAAGACTTAAATGTTGTTAAGAGAGGCTGTGACGCCCTTCTCATAATGTTAAACGTCCACTGCGTCATTGGGCAGAATTTTGGTGAAATTTGGTGTCAGTGTGACATAATTAACCCACCTTAGAGCTCACATGATCTTACGGGCTGTGTGCTTTTTTCGCACCTGTCGACACCTTGCTGTTTGAAGCGTCGCCGTGCGCGAGGGTAACTTCGCAGGACGCATGCTATTGCACCGTTATAGAGGAAGGTTCTAGGCACCATTAAGCCAAATTTCAAACTTGCTATTCGCAATGGGAAGCAATTACGGAATTTCTAAAAAGTGATCCTTTAATTCTGGTGCGCACTGTAATTAACCTATTACTCTGTAACGGACCACCACAAACCGTGGCCCTTCATACCTAAACACTCAGTAAATAGCCCTAAAAATTTCTGAATTTGGTCGTTGGAGTTCAGGTTTACCGTATAGAACGGGTAAAAAAATATTTGTTTGCAAAACTCATATTAATTTTAAAAAAATCTTCCTCATATGGAAGTATCTCCTTATGATGATATTTGAGAAAGTTTCGTAACATTTCATTTCACGTACCATTTAGTGTATTTAGTATATGGAATCAGGAACGGATGAATGGAATCAGTACGAGCTGTACTTTTGTGACACTGTTACCTGCTACTACCCATATCCTGCTCAGAAGCCACATTATGAGGCTACCCTCTAATAACAGACTATTAATAACACGAAGTCAGTCAGGAGGATGCATTAAGTCTTAATCTAATTCGAAGGACTATAAAATGTAGAAGGTTCCCTAGTTAGGGTGAAGGGCATTTTATTAGGTAGGAGTCATTGCGAGGTTCCATCACCATTGACTAAAGAAATTAGTGGGGATTATGAGGACCTGCTCGACCACCGTGCCTAATTATTTTTAACCTCCTATACACAGTCTCTGTGCTACGTGAACTAATGGTAACACTTCTGAACTCACTAGTAATTTCTTTCCTCGATTTTATGCGATTTCCTACAACTAACTCCCACAATGTTAGGCGGATCCTGTCTGTCGGTACATGAGATCTGCCTGGTCCTTGCTTAGCCGTGGATGTTCCTTCGCGTTTCCACTTCACAATCACATTACCAACAGTCGACTCGGGCAGCTGTAGAGGGGTTGAGAAGCCTCTGATGGATTTGATACTCAGGCGACATTCAATGACTGGTCCGCAGTCAAAGTTACTGAGCGCTCTTGACAAACTGATTGTGCTGTTATTGCTCTTCTACCGGTAACACAATACTCCCCAACTCCTAGCGGGGCCGCCTCTCGTGACATCTAGAGTTCAATTGTACATTACATAGTGGTGTCCGCATACTTTTGATTGGATAGTATATATCCCAGCCGTCGTGTTTCTAGTTTTGTGACAACGGAAAGTCGGTTCAGCAATAAAAATATCTTCGCTTCTACGGGCATATTTAACTTGTAAATTTTTACGTAAAAGCTTCTTCGTTACCTGTTCGGTTTGACAACAGCCATGGATGTCATAAAGTCGTTTCAAAGTTATTAGCAATTACGGCATTGCTCGCCACCACCCCCTCTTACTCTGATCTCGAATCTTGGAACTTTTCCGCATCTCTATCAACACTTATTAATAATCTTAGACCTGTGAACTTCCCTTATCTTGTTGTGCCGAAATGTTAAACGGTTCCCTCTAACTGACCGCTGAGTCCATTCTGACATCATTCTAAATTTGACAGAGTCAGTTTTTCTCTTCGACACTTCTCAGCTGCTCCCATCTACATTTTTTCCTTCCTTTTACAGCTTTTCGGTTCAAGATAATTTTCTAAACATATTATTTCATCCTCACCCAAACAGTTGATCATGCAATTTTCATGTCAATTTTCTCCATCTTTCAAACTAAAAACTACTCCACTTCCTCCCCTCGAAATCTATGCACTCCTTTTCAAGCAATAATTCCTCCATCTGTGGTGTATTCATTTCCCATTCAAATTACCAAGTAGCTTAAAATACAGTACCACAAAAATTCAGTAAGTAATTTCTTTCTTTCTTAAAAGGAAAAACAGCTACTAAATGTATTCAAACTTTTCATCTAAAATCAGAGTAATTTTTCTTTTAATGATGGAAAATACTAACATTTTCAAACCTTTAAAATTTTGTAATAACGTTATTTACATAAATCATCTGTCTGATGAACAGGCACTCCAAGTCAGCTTACAGACCATGTATGGGACGAGGGAATAAAATAACAATAAAATAAAATTAATAGGCTTTGAGTGATGTCATTTCTCATTTCCAGTGAGGCCTGGATTCGACAAACACCGGAGGAAACAAGCAACACAGCTAATAATAAATTCCTGAGCAATAATTCCTCACCATACACTAGGTACTCTATATCTTAGAACGTATGTTTGGCAGTTACTAATAGTTCTGTATACACAAAACAGCTTCAACGCTGTCACAGTACTACAAAGAAAGAGCCGAACGTTAAAGACATTCTGTGCGCTATCTCCTCACCAACAAGGTCGTTATAAGCTGCAGCGTAACGTGCCGTTATTTCATTTTCTGTGGTGACACTAACAGCTGCAATTACATTATTTTCCTCGCTATTTAACTCCCAGACATGAATGCAAACAGCCAGTAGATTTGTAATTTAAGCACAGCGCTTTGTAACAACAGGTAGTGAAAGGATATTGGCAAGTGCTTCCGTAACGAGAATTCCACTTGTTTAGCAGAAGAATAGAACCTGTCGTTTCGTCAAGTTTATTATCTCCTCAGCAGCTTTCATGTCGTCAAGCGCTGTCGCTAAAACCAACGAAAGGAACATTCTGCATAGCCTAACAACGCTCTAATAGGTTCGCTTTGCTGCATTCATGGTACATAATGCGAACCATTAAATATATTTCAATATTTCCAGCAATCTGCGTGGTCGCCTGCACTACTCTCTCTCGATCTTTCTCCCTCCCTCTCTCTGTTTCTCTCTCTCTCTCTTAGTATGTAAGCTGTCGTACTTTGATATACTTGCTGAATGTTTTTAAGTTTGTACTATATGCAGGACGCGTAAAGGTGCTCCAGGTTTTTGAAGTGTAGGAGCGATATTAGCTGGTACTGATACACGTGGGAGAGAGTGGTGAGATATGGAAACAAAGGCGCAGTACATGTTCAAGGACTTAAGGGGAAGACTAAACCCTGTAAAGATTGGATTTCGAAGCAACATATGCAATTATGTGGATAAAATAGATGACAATCTTATATGTGTGGGTACTGATAGTGAGATTTATTCTCCATATCCGGCTGATTAGAAGTTTTAATGCACCAACAGCTTTCCTTAAGATAATACCAAACTGAGATTTCAAATTATGTTTGATCGAATGTAAGTGCTAGGTAGATGAGATCGTTGTGGATAGTTATTTAGCGGTTGTGAAGGCTGAATATTAGAGTTGTTCTTCCTACAACTATTACATATGTTTTCTTGCAGTATTCATAGGGAGGTACAGTCTATGACAGAATCCGTGAGACCCCTCGCCTTATCGTTATGCTGAACTGCATGTGTCTAATGATATAGCATAACGTATAAAGAGATTGAAGCGCTACCGGCATAATGTCTTCAGGTGTGAAGTCGAAAGACTATTCGAGCACTGTCAGACTGTTTTAGATAGTGTTGGAGACTATATTGCTGATGATTAATTTATCTCTTATATTTATCTGTTGTGTTCATAAAGTAACGAAAAACGCGTTTTAGTACACACTGTAGTAATAAAAACAATACAGCTTGTCGCTATGTATACCGTAATAGGTCAGCGGCCGACTTTCCGATGCCGAGAAAACAATGTGTGTGTTAGCCAACTACCTGAGTAAGCTGTAAGGAAAGAAAAGGCATGGTGGATTGGAAAGCCTATTGCTAGCTAATTCTAAATTCACTGGAACCTAACCACCAACAAAGAGAGATTGTTGAGGGACTCATGTGGAATTTCCTATTTTTGTAATTGTTTGAATTTGGAGTCTCATAGTGTGATGAAAATAAACTGAGAATACCCCCCCCCCCCCCCTTGTTAACTTAATAAAATCTATCTCATGCATCCACTGTTTTAAAAGTGCGTGTGTGTCTATTCAGGAGATGCTCGACTTATTCATGCACCACCATGGCATTATGCAAGCAGCATAATTCGTGTTATCCTTCTTATTAGGAAAACACTGTTTATTTTCCAGAAGCAGTTAGATTTGTAGTAACGTGGGCCATCTCACTAATTACAGTGGTGAACTGCAATTAACAGACACTAGTCTCTAGCTGCACTTGAGTAATGGGAGTTCCAGATCCTGTTGATTTTTCACAGGTTACAAAATGTTAACTGCCACAGGCGTTTGAAACGAAACAAAAATTAAAGAACACATAGACCATAAAAAGGTAAGGATACTCTGCTACTACATAACATTACAAAAGAAGACACACACTACAACATAACAATAATAACAACAAAAATTTGTCCGAGTGTTCTCTACACCACGATGATAATTGTGGCATCGTCCAGATATTGTGGTGTCACACAAAAGTCGACAACAAGGATCGATACCACTGACATTAGTGTGGTTTCGCTGCAATCTGTAACGACATATGGTGGCGTTCCTGAAGACCACACCTCTTCGCGTGCACAGCAGCGCCCTCGCACTGTCAATGTCGGGTTGAGCATGCAAAAGCTTAGCACAATTCGAGACCTCAACCACAGCAGTCAACATTATTGCCTAGGAGCAACGAGTAGTAGCTAAAGTTTCAGGTGGACTTGTAGTGTTGAACACTGTACCTTAAGAGAAAAGTTTGTTAATTGATACATCAAGTGATGCTCTGCTAATCGATGGCAGTTTTAAATTATCCAGTACACCTGTGGCAAGGAAGTGTGTAGAAGCTAAGGAAATCTTTTATTCATTTATGTAAAAAAAGTGAACTGATATTTCATGTTTTACAGTTTGACAAGCCTTATCTCAGAGCAATACTGGAACCCTCAGCTGTGGCCATGTCACAACAATAAGGAAAGTAGATAAAGATAAACGATGAAACGCAACCCATCAGCCAGCTATCTTTGTTATTTTCAAAACGTCGTGCAAGATGTTGAAACTGACCCATGTCTTGTTTTCACATTTTCCACAATCGTCTCGATTGTGATGCGCTGGTCTTTGAGCTCAAGGGCCTCTGTTTCTTTTACGATTCTCGATTATTTCCAGAGAGTGGGTCTACCTCTTCATTCTTCGTCACTCAGACGTTTTATCACAATGGAAGTGTCGGCCCGACCTAACCAATGTTTCATATGATGATGCATCGTTGCCGTACACTTACAGCATTTCTGCATGTATTGTTGCGTTGTTCCCTTAAAATTCAGGAAACGAATTGCCACACGTGACTCCACCTTACCAATGGGCTGCGCCACTTCGTTTTGGCTCATTTGGAGGCGTGCTATCGTCATGTGACGCTGGTATTTCAGTGTATACCAGAGTCTCAGACGTGTGCACACAAACATAAGAAATAATTACGTAACATTATTTTAGGAGATAATTAAGACTATATGAATACCCCTCGTTAATTATTCATTCACACTCTATGTCAACCAAACTATTTCCACACTTTTTTTCTATTTTGAAGTGTCTGCATGCCTTCAACAGATTTCAGGAGACACTCAACAAATATAAAAAAAAGTCTGAGTCTCTGCCACTGTGTCAATATTCTTACATCAGTTAACCTAACTACGTTAACGGCAATGAATTCCATTGCTTACAACGACGTCCATCGGCTATTTTGAATCTTGTACTCATTACATATACCCTAATACAAGTATCCACCGTAGAAGCCACCACACCGCAAGCTTCAGTTGGCTAGAATCCTTTGTCATCCGTAAGTTTTCCGCGGTTTTGAGCATTCGACACGAAATTGACCTCGCCGCGCCGGTCTGAAATTCCTCTGTTCATGAGACTGCCCAGCTCACTAGTTCCCGCCAAACACAATGCCTCTCGGTTCCCACACCGTATCAACGTTCCCGAAATTCCATTGCTAATGAGATACGCCCTGTCTTGAAATTCCATGCTTTCTTCGCCGCTTCCACAGGCAGTTCTATTAGCCACATGCCTGAGATGGTGATTGTCATTTTTCGTCACCAGTTAGCAAAGAAACAAGGCTATCTCGATGTGCAAGTGATTTAGGCACTTTGAATACGTGAGAACTTGGCAGCCACTATGACTAAAAGTAACAGTAATAGCAAGACCGACATCGTTCAATTTGTTACGTATCATTCGCTAGTGTTCAAAGATGAAGCATAACGAAGGCAAGAGAGCATATTTCTCAGTCCATTCTTGGCAGTATTACAGAAAACAGGGTAAGGTTAATAAAGTCGTACCTCCTAAGGGAGAATTACTGTATTCGGTAGGATAATGTAAATAACTCAGTTTCTTTTCCGTAAACGGAATCTTTATTTTTTTAAGCTATCAACGAGCTTCCATACAAATAAAAAAATCTTTTCTCAAAAAAAGTTTTCAGTCTTTTTCAAATCTGCATCTTAGGTATGATTAAGGCACCTGGTTTCCTAATTCATACCCCCTATAGTCCAAGTTGTACTAAGGATAAGATGTCAGCGACGATATACTAATTCCATGGAATAATTTATCAAAGCGTCACAGTAACTATTAGGGAACAACTAAAAGACATTTGGAATGTAAAAAACCCGTGACCGAAGAACTCGTGTAGAGAGTGGGTGCATGGTCAAAATAAAGTGAGAGAGCACTTTCAAAGCAACCTGACTATGTGCGCGGCTAGGGGAGAAATTTCTAGGAAATGAATGAAATTTCTAGGAAATGAATGGAACTGCAGGTATTATATGGATGGCAGCAAATAATCTTTCTTAGTATAGTGTGGTTACAGTTTACTAAATAAATAATTTGTTTCACATTTTTGTACAGACTGTGAGTGCTGCGACAGATTGATAATCTTTCCATGTTATCAACAGTTCGGCGCTCAAGTAATAGCTCCTATTCTTTGAAAAATAAAGTTCTCATCGTTTGTGGTTTTCTGTGAAATAATGTCAAGTCCGTTACACTCCCAGAAGGAAATATTCCAAATCCACGAACTCATACAGCACTTTACTCGTTCTTGACCACGACTCTGATGTTCAATGCGGAGTAAAATAAAACGAAGAAATTATTGCTGAATCGACGAGGACGTCTAGCGCTCACATCTGACAGTCATGACCGATATAGCTACATCGTTATTTAGCCATCAATCCGATACTTGTATGACCACAAATAAACATTTATTGCACGTACTAAAAGATAGTCATGCAGCTGATTACGCTACAAACATAACGCTTATACTCTGATTCTTTTACTGTATTACACTCTGCCAATTTCATCGAGATAACCTGAGAAGTTTCAGATATAATTTCTCGCACGTCGCCCGTGGACAGTATGTCGAATAAAAATTATATTAAAATTTATTCCTGCCACAAAAGTTATATATTAATTTGGACGAGACTCTCAGCAGCTCTTACGAGGTGTCCTTGTTTTCCTATTATATTTAATGAGGCGTTTAGTTATGGAGTTACCTGCATCTTTTTGCGATTAAACAGTCAAAATCCGTGACACATTTAATTAACTACTTAAACCTTCAAAATTGTGTATTTACAGATTATTATGCTGATTCATATCAAAGATTGCAATTAAACTTACTGTTTTTCAAGTTGAATCTAGTTAAATTAGTTTTTAGTCCTCAGACGCAGAATTCTAGTACATTATTCATTTTGTATTCGCTTCATGCAACATCGCGTACTTTCTTTCAATAACTCTGGTCAAGCGCAAGTGCAAGACTGTTGCTTGATCAGAACTACTGAAAGACAATGTACAATACTGTATTAATAAAATGCAATACAAATAACGACCCAGAATGTTGACTCTGAAGATTAAACACTAATTTAACTAAATTTAATTTGAAGGAAGAGGCAATAAGTGTAACGAAAATCTATGATAGGAACAGCATAGTAATCTGTAGATATATAATATTTTGTGTTAAAATACTTAAGAGTATCGCTGATTTTGACTGTTGGTTGACTGTAGAAGCTATTTTTACTTTGTCCCCAAAGTCTTTTGAAAGTTACTAATTTTTGAAGAACAATGGCTGATCTAATGTTTCATCATCTGCAGTTATTATACTATTCCTCCTGTTGAGTTGGTCTTTAAACGTGTTCCCACGTCATATTTTTCTCTTTTATATGGTGGTACAGTCTGTTTCGTAAATTTGTTAGTTCTGGTTTGATTTTTACAATCGCCTTGAGAAAAATCACAGCCAGCTACAGTTCCTACGTATACTGCCATCGCGCAAACCACCTTCTTCAAACGTCTACTTTCTTGGGAAATCACAGTCAGCAACCCTTCAGTCCACCTTATTTACCAGCCGTCCACTTTTGTATATCCATTAGTAGTAAAATTTAGTAACCGAGCATCGATTCTACGGTGATGGTGATTTATAAAGTAGGAAAGTACCTTTACTTCTTAAAATACAAAAAGCAGTGAGAGAAAGTAAAAAAAAATATATTAATAATTACTTACCAAATACTTCCATCAAAATTTTACGAATACCTAATGATTTTTTTAAAAAAATTCCTACCACCTACCGCCGACCGTGAAACCTGGAGCGCTCAATAGTGGGCAGTAGCGACCTGGTTGACTACCACTAGTCTACCTGATGCCCTCCTGACAGCCGTGGTTATCTAAAGGACAGTGCATCCTACCTATAGCAGTGGCGCAGTTATTGTCGGCTTAGATCTGGCAGCTCCGACACGCCACTTCCTCGGGAGGTTCCCGCCTCTCTCTCGGCATGTGCAGCCTGCCAAACTTGGACGCACGCACGTCAGATGGGTCTATCATAGTTTAATTCGGAATTTCTTTGCGTGTTTTTGGGTACTTGCATAGTTCAATTCACAAATTTCGGGCGTATTATAGTATTTGAGAGTTTTAGCATCGCATTTTAATACCTGAACAGTGTAAGTTCGCGTAGTCGTCAGTCATGAACGGCTTGTAAGATAAAAGAGAGGGAAAAAATTGTTAGGGATGGATAGGGACTGTGCCTGTTGTGTACGGATTCAGGGGGAATTGGCCAGCGTCGGTAAACAGCTGGAAGCTCTGTTCGCCGTGATCGACAGGCTCCAGGCTGTTGCCCTGGACCACGGTGAAATTGGGACACCCGAGGCGAGCGCTTTGGAGCCTTTGGAACCTGTAGCTTCCCCAATGCCACTGCGCCCTCTGATATGGACGTTCGTGCCGGTCGAGACTTGCCTGACGGTGATTGGCGAACCGTGGCGGGGTCGCGAATTCCTGGGCGGAAGGCGAAAGTTGGTGCTGGCCGCAAGGCTGTACCCTTACGCCTCCGTAACAAGTTTGAGGTACTGCCCACTGCTGAAAGTACTTCTGAGCCAGCAAGGGCGCCCTCGCCTGTTGCGGCAGTGGCCGGTCTTCTTGAGACGTCCGGACAAGCGCAAAGGTTGGGACTGCTTGTCTTTGGGAGCTCCGATGTTAGCGGGGTGATGGATCCCGCTAGGGATATGACAGCTAAGGACGGAAGAAAGCCAATGTGAACTCCAGGAGTCATCCAAAATGTGGAAAGGGTCCTTCCGGATGCCATGAAGGGTACAGGATGCAGCCAGCTGGATGTGGTGGCTCATGTCGGCACTAATGACTTCTGTCGCTGTGGATCGGAAGAAATTCTCTCTGGTTTCCGGTGGCTATCTGAGTTAGTGAAGACTGCCAGTATTGCTAACGAGATGAAGGCAGAGCTCACCATCTGCAGCATCGACGACAGGGCCGATTGCGGACCTTTGGTACAGAGCCGAGTGGAGGGTCTGAATCACAGGCTCAGACAGTTCTGCGAACGTGTGTGCTGCAGATTTCTCGACTTGCGCCATAGGGTGGTGGGATTTCGGGGTCTGCTAAATAGGTCAGGTGTCCACTACACACAGGAGGCGGCTACACGGGTAGCAGGGGCTGTGTGGCGTGGACTGGGCGGTTTTTTTTAGGTTAGACAGTCTCGGGAATGATAAAAAAGGGCTCCAGTCCCAAAGGGTACAGGGTAAAGAAACGACGAGAATTGACCAAGCAACAGTCGGTATTGTAGTTGTAAATTGTCGTAGCTGTGTTGGAAAAGTACCAGAGCTTCAAGCGCTGATAGAAAGCACTGAAGCTGAAATCTTTATAGGAACAGAAAGCTGGCTAAAGCTGGAGATAAATTCTGCCGAAATTTTTACAGAAGTGCAAACCGTGTTCAGAAAGGATAGATTAAATAAAGTAGGTGGTGGTGTGTTTGTGTCTGTTGGTAGTAGTTTATCTTGTAGTAAAGTTGAAATAGATAGTTCCTGCGAATAACTATGGGTAGAGGTTATACTCAACAGCCGTACCTTCTACCGACCCCGCCCCCCCTCCCGACTTAGATGATATAATAGCTGAACGGTTCAAAGAAAACTTGAATCTGATTACAAATAAGTACACCACTCATACAGTTATAATTGGTAGAGACTTCAATCTACCCTCGATTTGTTGGTGAAAATACATCTTCAAAGCCGATGGTAGACAGAAAACAACTTCCGAAATTGTTCTAATTGCTTTCTCTGAGAATTACTTTGAACAATTAGTTCATGAGCCCACACGAATTGTAAATGGTTGCGAAAGCACACTTGACCTCTTAGCCACAAATAATCCTGGTCTAATAGACAGCATCATGACTGATACAGGGACTAGTGAACACAAGGTCACTGTAGCGAGGCTCAAAACCATGTCAACCAAAACCACTAAAAATAAACGCAAAATATATCTATTTAAAACAGCAAATAACAATTCCCTCGATGCCTTCCTAAGGGAGAGTCCTTCCTAGCTAATTAAGCAAGTCTAGACCAGATATAGGGGCGTGGCCGAGAGGTTCTAGGCGCTTCAGCCCGGAACCGCGCGACTGCTACCGTCGCAGGTTCGAATCCTGCCTCGGGCATGGACGTGTGTGATGTCCTTAGGTTAGTTAGGTTTAAGTAGTTCTAAGTTCTAGGGGACTGATGACCTCAGCAGTTAAGTCCCATAGTGCTCAGGGCCAGCCAGACATGGCTCAAATTCAAAGATACAGTATCGACAGCAATAGATAGATTCATACCGCATTAGTTAATAAGAGACGGGACTGATCCACCATGGTGTACAAAACACGTCAGAACACTTTTGCAGAAGCAACGAAAAAAGCATGCCAAATTCAGAAAAACGCGAAATCCCCAACACTGGCTAAGTTTCACAGAAGCTAGAAAATTAGTACGGACGTCAATACGAGATGCTTTTAATAGGTTCCACAGTGAAACATTGTCTCAAAATATGGTAGAAAACCCAAAGACATTCTGGTCGTATGTTAAGTACACCAGTGACAAAAAACAGCCAATACCGTCACTGCGCGATAGCAATGGAAATGTTATCGATGACGGTGCCACTAAAGCGGAGTTTTACAGTTTTCCGTAATTCCTTCACGAAATAAGACGAATTAAATATTCCAGAATTGGAAACCAGAACAGCTTTTAGCATGAGTGACATAAAAGTAAATATCTTAAGTGTTACGAAACAACTCAAATCACTTAACAAATAGTTGAAATGGCTCTGAGCACTGTGGGACTTAACATCTGGGTTCATCTATCAACACGAACTTAAAACTACTTAAATCTAAATAAACTAAGGACATAACACACATTCATGCCCGAGGCAGGATTCGAACCTGAGACCGTAGCGGTCGCGCGGTTCCAGACAGAAGCGCCTAGAACCGCTCGGCCACAACGGCCGGCCAAATCACTTAAGAAATGCAAATCATCCGGTCTAGATGGTATACTAATCAGGTATCAGAAACAATAGCGCCTTTCTTAGCAATCATATACAACCGCTCACTTGACGAAAGGTCTGCTCCTAAAGACTGGAAAGTTGCACAGGTCACACCAATATTCAAGAAAGGAAATAGGATTAGCCCATTGAGTTACAGACCCATATCACTGACCTCAATTTGCTGTAGGATTTTGGAGCAAATTCTGTACTCGAACATTATGAATCACCTTGAAGAAAATGACTTATTGATACTTAACCAACATGGATTCAGAAAATATCGTTCTTTTGCAACACAGCTAGATCTTTATTCCCATGAAGTAATGAGTGCTGTCGCCAAGAGATATCAGATCGATTCTATATTCCTAGATTTCCAGAAGGCTTTTGATACCGTTCGTCACTAGCGACTATTAATCAAATTGCGTGTCGGGAGTATCGTCTCAATTGTGTGACTGGATTCGTGATTTCCTCTCAGAGAGGTCACAGTTCGTAATGCTAGACGGTAAATTATCGAGTAAAACAGAAGTGAAGGTAGTGTCATAGGCCCTCTGCTGTTACTGGTTTACATAAATGATCTAGGTGATAATCTGAGCAGCCCCCTTAGATTTTTTGCAGATAACGCTGTAATTTACAGTCTAGTAAAATCATCAGAAGATCAGTTCCAATTACACAATGATCTAGAGAGAATTTCTGTGTGGTGCGAAAAGTGGCAATTGGCACTGAACAAAGAAAAGTGCGAGGTCATCCACATGGGTACTAAAAGAAATCCGATAAATTTTGGGTATACAATAAATCGCACTAATATAAGGGCTATCAGTTCGACTAAATACATATGAATTACTATTACCAGCAAATTAAATTGGAAAGACCACATAGATAATATTGTGGAGAAGGCGAAACAAAGACTGCACTTTGTTGGCAGAACGCTTAGAAGATGTGACAAACCCACTAAAGAGACAGTCTACATTACACTTGTCTGTCCTCTGCTGGAATATTGCAGTGCGATGTGGGATCCTTACCAGGTAGGATTGACGGAGGACATCGAAAAAGTGCAAGGAAGGACAGTTCGTTTCGTGTTATCGCGCAATAGGGGTGAGAGTGTCACTGATATGATACGCGATTTGGGGTGGCAGTGACTGAAACAAAGACGGTTTTCTTCGCGGCGAGATCATTTTACGAAATTTCAATCACCAACTTTCTCTTCCGAATGCGAAAATATTTTGTTGACGCCCACCGACGTAAGGAGAAATGATCATCATAATAAAATAAGAGAAATCAGAGCTCGAACGGAAAGATTTAGGTGTTACTTTTTCCCACGTGCATTCGAGAATGGAATGGTAGAGAAGTAGTATGAAAATGGTTCGTTGAACCCTCTGCCAGGCACTTAAATGTGAATTACAGAATAACCATGTAGCTGTAGATGTAAAAAAGCAACATGTGTAGAAAATCTCTACACAATAACAAAATAGTTAATAATGGTTATGGATACCTTTAGATGCCATATATACTAATGAGAAAAACAATATGACCACCTGCTTAACATCGTGTTGTCCACGTTTGTAATGCAGTGCCGCAGCGGTCCTGCGTGGCATGGATTCGACAAGTCCTTGATAGATTTCCAGAGAGGTATGTTTTACCAAATGTCTACGCAAGTAACACAATTCTCGTAAATTATGGGCCAGTAGTTTATTGACACGGTGCTGGCTCCCGAAAGCGTACCAAAAGTCTTCCATACCGTTAAGATCAGACGAATTTGTCTGTAAAGATATCAACGTGAATAACTATCATGCTCTTCATAGCACTGTAGCACGTTTCTGGCCTTGTGGTACGGAAAATTTATTCTTCTGGTATCTGTCATTGCCGTTGTGGAAGACATTAACATGAGGGGAAGCAGGTGGTCCGCAATAACGTTCACATAGTCCACGGCTGTTGTGTCAGGAAACGTATGGTAGCAGAATCTACTGTAATGAAAAGCATGCTGACGGTGTTCTCATCCTCCTCACTCAGTGCCGTCGCTGTACGATGACGTGGAAGGTAAGACAGGAGTCATCTTATTCTGCAGATATCACTCGGTATATTCTCTGCAGCATTTTTTCCTCCATTCTCCTACATCCTTTACGGGACTGATACCTTTGGCGTTGGTAACTGTACGTCACTTTCTTCCAGTAGCCGTGTGGACTCTAAAAAACTCAATTTAGTCGGTAAATGATTTACATCCCGAAGTATGTGAACCACCTAGGAATCTTGTCGCAAATAGACGGCCGTGGTCATGGCATGCCCACTATTTTCTGAACATGTTTTCGTTAGTATTCTTGGCTATCCTTGAATTGTTAGGATCCGTAAGTAGCACGACATCAAGAAATATCGATTTTTATCTCCCTGTATGTTGATGTTTCACATCCGGAAAAGAAAATACTCCAGGGAAAATTCTCAATATGTTTTTTCAAGAATATATGTATACTCTGACTGAAGGGAAAAGACTTTTGTTTGTTGGAAGCTGTGTTTACCTAGCTTTTCCGCGTATAAGATTTTTTAGCTTGCGATCAGTTGCTGTTACCTTGCTTCCAGGATACGCTGTACAGATGTTCGGTAATAAAGCAGTAGAACCTCAAATACGATAATGTTGTAAATCGCTACACAACTAGATCTCTGGCCTTGGGATCGAATTCCCTCAGTTTTAATTGTATATCTCCGTCGAAAATTTGCTTCTGCTCCGCGCAATCGGATTAACATTCTTAGCGCCAAAATAAAAGTTTTGAAATATAATTTTCCTTTCTAGTGCTTGTGTATAAAAAGGTTTCTCTCTGTAATTTTGAATACAGCAGCGCATTTCAACAGCGACGATCGTCTTTGTTCCTCGCTGTACCTGATCTGCGTGGACCTTTCTATAGGGGCTTTATTCGTTAAGCTGCTTAACCTTTTTGCGGCGAATCTGTATCGCTTAGTTACTCTCTCTCCGACAATTCCGACTGCTTGGGCAACGCAACTGCGTCGTTTCAAACGTGCCATCACGACAAAGAAGAGTTACTGGGCATAGATCGAAAAAGTTTTATGCGTGGAAATCCTCTGCATAGAATGTGAGATACGTGTTCTTCCGCGAAACTGTCTGGCGGAATACAAACGACTCCAGCAAGATTTCTATTTGTTTTTGATTACTTTCAGTCATATTAACAAGTAAAATTTTAAGAGTTTCTACAGTCCGTGTACTTTTGAATATATCGAGAGACGTAAGAGTTAGGAAAAGATCAGCGATATAGTCTCACAGGAACGACAGCTCTCTCGTAGACGTAAGTAAAGAGAAACGACCATGTTTATTTCACAATCAAAGAAAGTCAATCTACATTACACATAGTACAGTGATTAACGGTGGAACACAGGCGTAAAACAGTGTTGAAATAATAAAACTTCAGGCACCAAATAAAAATGCTTCTTCCTTGAGAGATACCTTTTACTTCCGATCAGATATCAGTACGTCGTTATTAATGAAAAGTCCTCATCAGAAGCGTAAGTACAGTAATTGTCTGGTGTACCTGAAGGCAGTTTGACAGGGCCGCTATTGTTCAATATCTGATGAGAAGTATCCGAACACCTATTAGTGGACTTCAGTATGGGATGCGTCCACCCTTCGCCGTTATGACGTCTTGAATTTTGCTGGGTACACTTTCAGTAAGCTGTCTGAATGTCTGTGAAGGAATGTCGTCCCGTTTTTCCTCTAGGATCGAAGTCACAGAAGGTAGTGTTGTTGGACGCAGGGATTTGGAGAGAAACCGTCGTTCTAACCCATCTCAGAGGTGTTCTACTGGGTTCAGGTTGGTACTCTGGGCGGTTCGCTTTATTTATTTACTGTCCACAACCATCTGCCTTAAACATGATACTTTATGATAGGGTACTTTGTCATGCTGATACTAGTATCTCGTCTCTGAACAGTTCCCGTACTGTACGTAGTACACATAGCTGTAAACTAAGGTCATATACCTACACATTAAACTCCTTCTTAAGGGCAATAAGGGGACCACACTCTAACTATGAAAAACACCTTATCCTAAAACCACCTCTTCCCCACTGCACTGCTGTCCCTATACTTAATTCCAGGTAACGTTCTCATGGCATTCGCCAAACCCAAACAGTCCCTTCGGATTTCCAAAGGGTATAGCAAGATTCATCATTCCAAATCAATCATTTCCAGTCATACATTGTCCAGTGGCGTCGCTCTTTACACCACATCAAGAGTTACTCAGCAATGACTACAGAAATATGTGGCTTATGTGGAGCAGCTCTAACATTTCTACCCAGTGCTTCTAGATCCCTACGTACAGTCACTCTGATTGGTGCACTGATGGTAGCACTTCGGAACTCAACAGTGATTCCTTCCGTCGATTTCATGAGAGATTTTTTATAGCCATTCTCTGCAATGCTATCCGTCACTAAATATGGTTTGCTGGTCTTGTTTTAGCTGTGGTCGTTCTTTCGCGATACCATTTCACACTCGCGTCCTCAACAGTCGATATAGGAAGCTACAGAAGGGTAGAAATGTCCTGATGGATTTATTATTGAGGTGACGGCCAATGATTAGTTCACAATGGAAGTCACTGAGCTGTCCTGACTGACCCACTCTGCTGTTATTGTTTCTCTACTGATAACACAACACTCTTTCCCTCCTCATATACCGGCAGGTCCATCTTTCGTGACAAATGGTGCTCAGTTCTTCAGTATATAGGGGTCTGTACTCTTTTTATCAAACAGAGTACAATGTATGGTGTATGGAGGAAGCCACACAGTCAGAAAGAATGTTTGTAGCTGTAGCGGAGTACACGCTGCTGTGAAACTCCCTGGCATATTGAAACTTTGGGCCGCACCTCTAGTTGAACTCGAGTCTTGTCAGGTAACCAGTTTTAGTTGACTATTATTGTGTTGAGTAAGTCCTGCGGTCATTGCCTCAAGTGCACGTGGAATTCGAGGAAGAATACCAGGTTGGACAGAAGAGGTATGTTACATAACCGACGCTGCACGAGGATCGTAAATAAAATGAGATTAATTTGAAGAAGAAAAGTTTACGGCACACACAGAAATTTGAGAGAAATGGGAAGATATACAGATACACAGAAAGAGATGTAAGCAAGCAGTGGCGCGGGAAAGGTACAGAGAGAAACTGGAGCAGATGACGAAGCTTTTGAAATTGGTAAGTGGCAGGAAAGGTGAAGTGAAACGAGGGGAAAGCCAAAGATAAAAGGGAGGGAAAAGAGAGGAAGACAACGCAGAGGCAAAGGGAGCAGAAGCAAGAATGAAATAGAAAGGAATAGGAGACAAGGTGTACTCAAAAGGAAGGGAACTGAGTGACGTAGTGAGATGAGCTTTCCCAATAGATCAAATTACGATAGGAAGACTGTACTGTAAACAGAAGCTTGTGAAAAAAAGCAGAATGGGAGACTAAGTAAGTTCAAATGGTTCAAATGTATCTGAGCACTATGGGACTTAACATCTGAGGTCCTCAGTCCCCTACAACTTGGAACTACTTAAACCTAAGTAACCTAAGGACATCACACACATTCATGCCCGAGGCAGGATTCGAACCTGCGACCGTAGCGGTGGCGCGGTTCCAGACTGAATCGCCTAGAACCGCTCGGCCACACCGGCCGGCACTAAGTAAGTGAACGAGGAACCGGACAAAGAACCAAGGCAGGAAAAACAAGAGAAGACTCCTCGAAACACAATCCGAAATGCGAAAAATCAGGAGTGATACATTTTAATAGAGAGCTGAAATTCATACAGATAGGTATTATGGGGTAACCAAACATTTGCGAATGAAGTAGGGAGGCAGGAATGTAATACTAAGGCAGAAAAGTTAGCAAGGAATGGAAAGTTCCACCCAATAGAATTTCTGCAACAGTTCGATATGAGAATACTACACTCCTGGAAATTGAAATAAGAACACCGTGAATTCATTGTCCCAGGAAGGGGAAACTTTATTGACACATTCCTGGGGTCAGATACATCACATGATCACACTGACAGAACCACAGGCACATAGACACAGGCAACAGAGCATGCACAATGTCGGCACTAGTACAGTGTATATCCACCTGTCGCAGCAATGCAGGCTGCTATTCTCCCATGGAGACGATCGTAGAGATGCTGGATGTAGTCCTGTGGAACGGCTTGCCATGCCATTTCCACCTGGCGCCTCAGTTGGAACAGCGTTCGTGCTGGACGTGCAGATCGCGTGAGACGACGCTTCATCCAGTCCCAAACATGCTCAATGGGGGACAGATCCGGAGATCTTGCTGGCACGGCGCCAAACACGCATACGACCATCATTGGCACCAAGGCAGAAGCGACTTTCATCCCTGAAGACGACACGTCTCCATTCGTCCCTCCATTCACGCCTGTCGCGACACCACTGGAGGCGGGCTGCACGATGTTGGGGCGTGAGCGGAAGACGGCCTAACGGTGTGCGGGACCGTAGCCCAGCTTCATGGAGACGGTTGCGAATGGTCCTCGCCGATACCCCAGGAGCAACAGTGTCCCTAATTTGCTGGGAAGTGGCGGTGCGGTCCCCTACGGCACCGCGTAGGATCCTACGGTCTTGGCGTGCATCCGTGCGTCGCTGCGGTCCGGTCCCAGGTCGACGGGCACGTGCACCTTCCGCCGACCACTGGCGACAACATCGATGTACTGTGGAGACCTCACGCCCCACGTGTTGAGCAATTCGCCGGTACGTCCACCCGGCCTCCCGCATGCCCACTATACGCCCTCGCTCAAAGTCCGTCAACTGCACATACGGTTCACGTCCACGCTGTCGCGGCATGCTACCAGTGTTAAAGACTGCGATGGAGCTCCGTATGCCACGGCAAACTGGCTGACACTGACGGCGGCAGTTACACAAATGCTGCGCAGCTAGCGCCATTCGACGGCCAACACCGCGGTTCCTGGTGTGTCCGCTGTGCCGTGCGTGTGATCATTGCTTGTACAGCCCTCTCGCAGTGTCCGGAGCAAGTATGGTGGGTCTGACGCACCGGTGTCAATGTGTTCTTTTTTCCATTTCCAGGAGTGTATTTCATATACTCTTCAGCTGTGATGGATGTCATCCAGAACACGTTTCAGAGGTTGCACGAAAGATAGGAACGCGGCTACAGGTACGGCTACAGCGGTCGCAGCTATGAGGTAAGCACCACATCCCACTTCCACTGAACCGGGGCCTTGCAAATGTACCAAGAACCTACAGACTGCAAGTTTTCAGGTGCTGTCTATTTGCAGTTACACTCAGTACATAAGCACCCACGTACACTTTTGCCCACAACTATTACTACCGATATCCACGCATATATCAGCATACTTACGCGTCTAAGTCGACCTTTACCCATAGCGCACGACAGGAACTCGAGCAGTGTTGTACTGAGTCAGGGAACAAGGGTAATGATGATACTAACACCGGTGCCAAGTGTTCATTCACACCGGCAATGGCAAAATAACGCAAGACCTCTGGAAAACTGGTGGCTGGCGAGTGCAGCCGAAGAGTTGCGTCGGCCATCTGTCGGGATAGTTGCACCCGGTACACTTGTGGGAAAGAACGCGGCTTCCATATCTTATCCATTGCTAGCAGCAAGGATGCTGGTGACGCAGAGGTGACGACCGAAACACTATCACCTTATCGCTCAAAGGCATTAACAGCGACGGAGACACCAACCTTGGGTTGGAGTGTTATTTCAGTCCTTACGCCAGTGCCTCTGACAATGCCAGCTGCGAGAAGCATTCAAGGGGACCGTATCCATGGGGTCTGCACCTTTTCGCCGCATTAATGTTCCCACAGTGGAACAGCAAGCACCTGAGTGCGACCATGCTATTTTTTCATTTGGGCAAAGAGGGCGGCGTCAGTGTGGAAAAGAGTGCTGTGTTTGATTTCTTAGAAACTGAGCTAGCTAGTAATAATACATTTACGTAAAACACTCTGAGTAAGTAACACTTTGTTAATTTCAAGAAAACTTATCTTTGCTGTCCAGGCTTGGCTGTACCTACGAAACTGCGCATGTGGACTTACTGTTCATAACGCACTAAATGAACCACAGTTACTGAGTGGCGAATTGATACAAGTTCAGAATGGCCGTACTGTGGCTTCACTAAAGTCACTAGAAAACACAAATTTGTAGACAATTATTGACACAGTTCTGATAGCGTTGGTGCGTAGTTACGGTTCGCAGGAGACAGAACTGTCTTCATTCCCCGACGGTTGATACATAATATGTCAAGACGAGTAGGCAGCACAACGACGTTACTCCCACAGGAACTTCCTGGAAATGAGCAGGATCCGGCCTCGAACAGAGCTGACCTTCTGGCCTTTGGCGACGCTATTTCAAGGCAGATGCGCGGCCGTAGCGCCTCGGAACTACGAGAGGCACGGTTTATTCCTAGCATCTCATTGACGCTTCGCTATACTGCTTTGTTGTGCAGTATCTCTGTTGTGGTCGATACTTCTTGCGCCGCTCTCCATACTAGATGATACGGCAAAGACGGTCAGAACTATCTACAGACCAGACACACCGCCGTCAGGCAAACCTCAGAGAGCGAGATAGACACGCCCACCTGCACTCGTTGTATGGGAATCGAAAAGCGTAAGTCTATGAAGGGACATTTCCTCTAAAATCTGAAGAAACTTCCAAATGAGGCAGAAAGTACTCAGTTAAGGCCAGAGATGAAAGGAATTCCTGACAGTTATTTCTGTTCTTTTATTGACAGTATGATTCGATATCTCTTATCGTTATTAAATAAGGTGTCGGATCAGAAACATGGACGACAGACCACATGCGATAATTTTTCCCTAGGAGAGGAAATGAAAGAGGAGACACAAATTGTTTCTGCTAAAAACAAATTTAACAGCAGAATTTCTGCCTTATTGTATTAAAGGGAACAACACTAAAATATTTCTTGTTTATCTTCTGGTGAGGTTTTCTTGTGTAGTATTAAGTACAACAGGAGCCTTAGAGTTAGGATTACGATCGGAAGTTAGTGAATATTTTCTTTTTTTTCTTGCTTTGGTTCCTGTTTTCTCTTTTGTTTATTATTGGGCCATAACTTTGTTCGCAAAGTTTGATTGCTTTTGGAAGAGTGTTTTGGCTACTTTACGTTGGTGATTGTGTCAGGACACGTGGTCTTGCAAGAAATCTGCTGCTCCGCGATGGTTGATGGAGGAGGACTGGTGTTTAACTCCACACCGACGACGAAGTCATTGGAAATGGAGCGAAAGTTACAGTAGAACAATGAGGGCATAGGAGGACCACGCAATACGTAAATTTAGATAACTGGACGGCAATCTGAGCTGCAATCATCCAAAGAAATCATTCAAATCCGAACCAGCTCAGTTCGATATACGCATCACAGAAGGCACCGGAGAAGTTATGCAGTGTGCCAATAATATTGCAAATCACATCCATCCGAGAGGAAGTCTTTTCCATTGGACCTTTTCAGAAGTAAAAGTGTCTCCACTCCCTCCATTTTTGCTGCCAGAATCTTGCTGTTTTGATTACTGGAGGACGATGATCAAATGAATAATTGTATCTCGGCACCAGAATTCTCTGGGTGCTGTTGAAGACATATGGAACGTCATCAATGTTCACAGTGTATCTCTTCGCGACACACAGAAGTTTTGTGACCTGCGCTAAAATATTTGGTACCAAATCTCTGCATTTATGTGGGGTAGAAACCATGCTAAGATCAATGCCAGCAGTTTCTGCAGCCAGGAGTGGTTCAGCACTGTAATACATGGATGGCCAAAATGTTCAGTATGCACGGTGATTCATAGAAATGCAAGGGCATTTTCATATTTGGTTGATAAAATTACAGATAAACGATAATGAAACGTATCTAAATCTCTTGCACTGCGGCGGAATATGAGGCGTTCTGATACTTTCTAGTAGATCAGAACAGTTTGGTGGCCCGGGACTCGAACCTGGAATCACGCCTTCCGTGGGGAATTGCTCTTAGTGACCGAGATCTCTAGGCACCACTCATGACCCGCATTTACTGCTGGAAACAACCCTACATCTACTTCTACATACATACTCCGCAATCCACGTGCGTGGCGGAGGGTACCTCGTACCACAACTAGAACCTTCTCTCCCTGTTCCATTCCCAAACAGAACGAGGGATAAATGACTGCCCATATGCCTCTGTACGAGACCTAATCTCTCTTATCTTATATTTGTGGTCTTTCCGCGAAATGTAAGTTGGCGACAGTAAAATTGTACTGCAGTCAGCCTCAAATGCTGGTTCTCTAAATTTCCTCAGTAGCGATTCACGAAAAGAACGCCTCCTTTCCTCTAGAGACTCCCACCCGAGTTCCTGAAGCATTTCCGTAACACTCGCGTGATGATCAAACCTACCAGTAACAAATTTAGCAGCCCGCCTCTGAATTGCTTCTATGTCCTCCCTCAATCCGACCTGATAGGGATCCCAAACGCTCGAGCAGTACTCAAGAATAGGTCGTATTAGTGTTTTATAAGCGGACTCCTTTACAGATGAAACACATCTTCCCAAAATTCTACCAATGAACCGAAGACGACTATCCGCCTTCCCCACAACTGCCATTACATGCTTGTCCCATTTCATATCGCTCTGCAATGTTACGCCCAAATATTTAATCGACGTGACTGTGTCAAGCGCTACACTACTAATGGAGTATTCAAACATTACAGGATTCTTTATTTTATTCATCTGCATTAATTTACATTTATCTACATTTAGAGTTAGCTGCCATTCTTTACACCAATCACAAATCCTGTCCAAGTCATCTTGTATCCTTCTACAGTCACTCAACGATTACACCTTTCCGTACACCACAGCATCATCAGCAAACAGCCGCACATTACTATCCACCCTATCCACAAGATTATTTATGTAGATAGAAAACAACAGCGGACCTACCACACTTCCCTGGGGCACTCCAGATGATGCCCTGACCTCCGATGAACACTCACCATCGAGCACAACGTACTGGGTTCTATTACTTAAGAAGTATTCGAGCCACTCACATGCTTGGGAACTAATCCCATATGCTCGTACCTTAGTTAGGAGTCTGCAGTGGGGCACCGAGTCAAACGCTTTCCGGAAGTCAAGGAATATTGCATCCGTCTGATACCCTTCATCCATGGTTCGCAAGATATCATGTGAAAAAGGGCGAGTTGCGTTTCGCAGGAGCGATGCTTTCTAAAGCCGTGCTAATGCATGGAGAGCAACTTCTCTGTCTCAAGGAAATTCATTATATTTGAACTGAGAATATGTTCGAGAATGCTGCAACAAACCGATGTTAAGGATATTGGTTTGTAATTTTGAGCATCCGTCCTTCTACCCTTCTTATATACAGGCGTCACCTGCGCTTTTTTCCAGTCGCTCGGGACTTTACGTTAGGCGAGAGATTCGCGATAAATCCAAGCTAAGTAAGGAGCCAATGCAGTAGAGCACTCTCTGTAAAACCGAATTGGAATCCCATCAGGACATGCTGACTTATTTACTTTCAACCCATTCAGCTGCTTCACAACCCCAGGGATGTCTATCACTATGTCCTCCATACGGAAATCTGTACGAGACGCAAACGGTGGTATGTTTGTACGATCCTCCTGCGTGAAAGATTTCTCAAATGCTAAATTTAAAATTTCATCTTTCGTTTTGCTGTCTTCCGTTGCCAGGCCAGACTGATCAGTGAGTGACTGGATCGAAGCCTTCGACCCGCTTACCGATTTTACGTAAGACTAAAATTTCCTTGGGTTTTCAGCAAGATCTTTTGCTAAGGTATGACGGTGGTAGTGGTTGAATGCTTCGCTCATCGCTCTTTTTACAGCAGCACGAATCTCTACTAACTTTTGCCTGTCCTCATTCTCCCGACCTTTCTTGTACCGCGAGTGCAACTGCCTTTGCTTCCTAAGCATTCTCCTAATTGTGCTGTTAAACCACGGTGGGCCTTTTCCGCCCGTAACCCACTTTTTCGGCACATAGTTGTCCAATGCGTGATTTACAATGTGTTTAAAATTTGCCCATAATTCTTCTACGTCCATCGTACAGGAAGGAAATGAAGTCGATTCATTTACTAAGTGGGATGCTAACAAGTGCTTATCTGCTCTTTCTAGTAAGAATACTCTCCTAGCCTTCTTGACGGACTTTTTAACTTTCGTAACCATAGTCGTAATGACAACATCATGATCATCAACCCCTGTCTCGACACTGACACCGTCGATGAGATCTGGTCTGTTCGTGGCTACCAGATCTAAAATATTTCCATTACGCGTTGGCTGTCGATTTAGCTGCTCAAGACAGTTTTCGGATAATGTGTTCAAAAGTAATTCACACGACAGCTTGTCTGTACCACCTGTAATTAATCCATAGACATCCCAGTCTATACTAGGTAGGCTGAAGTCGCCTCTGACTAATATAGCATGATCCGGGTACTTCTGCGATACAGAATGTAGACTCCCTTTGAATGATTCTACAATTGTCATGGTGGAACCTAGTGGTCGGTAATAACACCCCACAATTAACTTTATTTCCCCTAGCCCTGTTAAACGTGTCAGATAGCTTCACAATCACACTCTACTTTGGCCTCAGTAGACACAATATTTTTGTCAACTGCAATGAAGACACCACCTCCTACGGTGTCTAATCTGTCTTTCCGATACACGTTCCAACCCTCACTAAATATTTCAGAACTTTCTATCTCAGGGTTCAGCCAGGTCTCAGTCCCGAAAATAATTTGCGCGGCACACGCTTCCTGGAGGGCAGTAAATTCAGTAACTTTATTCCGAACACTCTGAAAATTTACTGCTAATATCTTGATAGTTGAAGTGTCTTTACACTGAGCGCATCCTGATTTCCCTGCCTGCACGTCGACTGGTGAGTGTTCATCAGGACACCTCGCACTACTGCCTAGCCTAAAAGATTCCCATGTGCACGCCACAGCTACTCTGCTACCAGAATAGTCGCTTCCTTTGTGAAGTGCACCCCTGACCTATCTAGGGGCATCCTACAATTCCCCACCCAATAGCGGAAGTCTAGAAATCTGCAGCCAAGACCGTCACAGAGTCGGCGATGCCTCTGGTTGATACCCTACACTCGGCTCCAAACCAAAGGAACCCGATCCACTCTGGGAATGATGCTGCAAATAGAGAGCTCTGCCAGCACCCCGCGTGCGAGGCCAGCGGTCTTCACCAAATCCGCCAGCCACCTGTACGAACTGAGGATCGCCTCAGAACCCAAGCGACAGGCATCACTGGTGCCGACGTGAGCAACTACTTGCAGACGACTGCACCCCATACGCTCGATAGCCGCACGCAAGGCCGCCTCCATATCTTGGATGAGGCCCCCCGGCAGACAAACCGAGTGCACGTTGGATTTCTTTCCAGCCCTGTACGCTATTTCCCTAAGGGGCTCCATCACCCCCAATAACCAGCAAGCCTTTGCCCCCGTGTGCCTGCTCGGGCCCTGCTGAAGGAGCGGCCACCTACCGACTGGCAGGACGTACGGGCGAGGCCAGCCGGACAGCCTCCACATTGGCCGTCCGCCTCGAGCGACGTGAACGCGTTGCAGTCCGCCACTCACCCTGAGGTGAGGGCGGCCCCAACGCGCCGGGTACACTAGAAGGTGCTAGGCGGCTGAGTCAGCGGACGCAGCAAGCGACACCTGGGGTGTCTCAAGAGACGCGCCAGACCCTACGCCATCGCTGCACCTCGAGGCAGCAGCCTGAAGGCGGCTGACCGTGACCGCACAGCTACTCGCGAACCGCCGCCAGTTCCTCCTGCGCCCGCACACAGCACGCACACACCCTATCCATCCTACTGATAATATCTAACGACTCCGCTAATTTATACTCTACGGCTATCAATAAGCAATATTACTCCTCTCAAATACGAGAATACGCAAGGATTTTATGTAATTAAATATGCAAGCGCACAAACACTCGGAAAGAAATTAAGATCAAACTACAAAACAAATATGAAAGCTAAATATGCGACTCGCTACTGCACTGCTGCTGCACTGATACTTCACCAGCTAAGCTGTAGCTAAGCCATTTCTCCATTACACACAGAAGGGCTACTTCGAATTTTGGAAATAAGAAGGGAGTTACTGGCTCAATTGTAGCTGTGAGGACGGGTCGTGTGTCGTGCACCGATGCCTCAGTCGGCATCAGCAATTGTCTGCGGAAGGCAGTGTTCCGGTTTCGAGACCTGCGTAGTTTTATTCCGCCAATAGATTTTAGCTTCTGTTTTCTTCTTCTCTTTAGACAAGATGAAGGATGTTCGTTCTGTGTACTCCATTTTCATGCGAATGATAGTAGCTCTGTTCTATTTGTTTTCTTAAGTACGTTTTTTGGATGTTGCATATCATATACATAATCTAGAAACTAACGCAGTGTTAGAGTCTAAAATGGTGTACAAATTCACACAGACTCTGCCTCTTATTTGTGTCTAAAAAACGCACGCTCATAGCGCTGCTGTTATGTGTATCACCCCAACCAGGTGGCGCTTTCGAGTGGATAGCGTTTCACATTCCTTTCCGACCATTAGTATTAGGGCTGTCATTGGTTTCCCTAAATCGCTTAGTCCAAATGTTGAGATGGTTCCTTTGAAGGACATAACTGATACCCTTCAATATTCTTCCTTAATTCAAGCATGTGCTCCGTTTCTAATGATTGCATCGTTGATGGGATATTAAGCCTTAATCTTCCTTCTTTATTTTGTATGTAACATCCTGACGTTAAATTTTATGTTCCAACAGTCACATACGTTCACTTATAGATTTTTAGCACACAACATCGCCAGGAGCTCGTCGGGAACAGTTTCTGCAGAAATTATGGTGTAATCGCGTTCCTCTATTAATACCGTTTAACTTCACGAGAACCAATTAAGTTATGTTCACAGGCGATTATCTGGAATTTAAATCTGGTAGACATGTTTTATGTGCGCGACCTCCCTTACTTCTAGAGTTCCGTCGAGGATGTAACGAATGCAGATTAGAAATGTTTCACTTTGCACACATTATTTAGAAACTATGCTCTAGAAAACGAATTAGACTTCCTAAAGTAAAGATGCTCTTACATAGAAACACTGAATTCTTACAAGTTAACAAACGAGAGAGTCGTCACTGAAGACGAAGACATGCATCTCGTCTGGAAACAAAAAATTTCTGAGTATTTCTGGTAACTGTCTTATCGTAAAAAATACACAATTTATCAACTGTCACAGACTTTCGAATCGCTAATCTAAAAGTGGTCCTTGATTGTAAATCGAGTATCGCTTCAAGAAAACACGATTAATGAATGTTATGGCACTATGTGGGAGATACGGCAGGACAAATTTAAGTTGTAAGCTGATGCATGAGAGAGAGTAGTTACGATTATATGGAAAGTTGTCCACACTTTGATCTGTGTTATCAATTACTGATTTTGAAGTGATGAAATTATGTTATCTCCACCAGTTCCACCGCTGAACAATATGAGCAGTAAGCCTTGCAGACGGAGTTATGTTCGACTGCGCGCGGTTGACGTACACCGTCCATCCAAAAAGATCGGAGCCGTCAGCGTAGTAATTATAGTTGCAGCTTGAACTAACAATTGTAAGCAACAGATGTGCAGTCAACCAGTTAGCTGTGAGCAGGCAATATTAAGTAGTGGACGTGCTACCAAAAATGTTCAGATGTGCGTGAAATCTTATGGGACTTAACTGCTAAGGTCATCAGTCCCTAAGCTTACACACCGCTTAACCTAAATTATCCTAAGGACAAACACACACACACGAACCTCCGCCGGGACCAGCCGCACAGTGACGTGCTACCTTAGTGTGGCAACGTTGTTGTGTCGTAAATCGCAATGGAGCAACATCTCTAAATTAGGCGATCAAGACATCCTCCAGGATGTTCCAAATAGGACAAAAGTGCGTGTAAAGTTCGTCCCGCACATCTTGATTGCCGAATAAAAACAACAAACCTTGGAAGTCTGCTGCGACTTGATCGAAATGCAAAACGCGGTCAATTCTTTTGTGAAAAATCATCAACGGTGACGAAACTCGATATTATCAAGTACAGAGCTATCAGAAACCAACTAAGTGCAGAAATTCACATGAAGGGTCAACGCTTTGACGACATAACCGACTTTCAAGGAAATTCGCCGTGCGAGTTGAGCATCGTCCCTAAGAACATCTTTTATGACAATTTCATATGATTGTGTGATCGTTCTGTGCGTTGTACTCAATTGGAAAGAAGCAATGTAGAACCCTTGAAGCGTTAAATACATCGTCTGAAAGTTTCTCTACTTTTCATTAATTCAGCCTGGAAACGCTTTGGCCTGATTGGGTATATAAGGTATGATTTCAAGGTAGAAATTTAAGACTGTGATCCTGTTGAGCACTAGATTACAGAAATCTGCCGGTGATTTAGCAGGTCGACCAAGTCACCAGATAATCATGATTCACTAACCCTTGACGAGGAAGATAAAGTAAAAATCGCGGAGAGAGGTAAATGAAACTTTTCGTACTAAAAAGGAAGTAATATTGGAAAGTACTGCCCCTTCTATCACAACGTCTGTAAAGACGGACAATAAATTCTGTGTGCGGGAATACAGCAAGAAGAAGAATAGGATATTTTTGAAGGAATGATTCTGCCATTTGTCTGAAATTGCTTAAGAGAACTGCAGAAAATAAAATCATGGTGATCTGATGGGGGTTTGAACTCAGCTCATTCAAAATACCACTTCAGAGTCATAACCATTCGTTCGATCTCTCCATGGGAATAGCGTTGTGGTTTTACCAGAAACAACGATCAACTCCAGTGTACTGCCGAAATTAGATACAATATTTTTAAAGAAATGTTCTCTGCATTTTTCTGAAACTGTTTAAAGAAACTGAGAAAAATCTGAATCAAAGCGACCTAATAAGGGTTTGAACTAAGCTTATCCGGGAAACCACTGCATGGTCGTAACATTCGTTCGATCTCTTCATACTAAAAGCGAATAGTGCCTTACACCACACGTCGGCTTGCGCAATACATGTATGTAGATGTTTTGGTTCTACCAGATACAACAGCTACCTCCAGTGCTCCACTAGTTCGCCACGGGCTGCCGTAGTCCACTGCAAACCGGGTAATTTCGCTGGCAGGACGCCGTTGCGAATGAGGCGAGAGCCTGCTTTCATCATGCGTGTAAGCCAGCGACGTGCCTTACTGTCTGCGCTTTGCCATTACCTTTGACGAACATTCGCGTTTTGTGGAACTGGTGTGGGTGGGGAATCCAATGCATCTAGCTTCATTACCGCCGCATGATTGATTCACGAACGGACTACTCCAGGTAGGACGTCAGCGCGCCACGGCGCTGCGCAGCGTGCTTTAGAGCGTGACGGTTTCCCCGTTAACGCATCAGGAACACTGAGCTGAATCAAAGGGCTATATTTGCTTTATGTGTACGTACAGTTAACTACCCAAAGTTCTCTGAACCGACAGTTTGGCCAGTTTTAACGTCCAGCTTTCCTCGAGTGAAAGAGCATCCGCCACTCTCGAATGTACTGCGTAATTCGGAAGGTGTGGTAAACAGAAATACTGACCAGATTGAAATCGTGTTGTGACCATTACCTGTTGTCATACAGCAAAACTGTATAAAGATTTTCAACATGTAAATACTGTATTTTCAAAAATATATATAATGAAATACGATGCTAAAGATCCCGACAAAAGGTTAAATTTTTTATGTACCATATTTAGTGTTTTATACTTACCGCACTTTTAGATTATGAGTCAGATTGGCCACATTTCTGAAAATCATACATTATTCTTACATTTATTCGGACGTATTATTGGGTATCCCAATGTGTTCCTCCTCAGATTGTTAAAAGTTGGTCTTCTTAAATGTTGTATAATACATTCCTGACCAAGACGATGGAGATAATCGTCGAAAGCTCGAGATTTTACCCTGAACTGACACGGCAAGAAGTTCGAGAATGTTTCATCAACAGTTCCATCTAGAAAGACTTCGTTTTCGTCCTTAAATATCGTTAGGCGTTGTATAGTTTGAAGGAGAACTCTCACCATTCTAGAAACATACGTACGAATATAAAGAAAACAAAAGGGCTTGTTTCCCAGAAGTCTATTAGGTTTAGGTTACTATGAAACTGTAGAATAAACTTAAGATTAGTTCCTGTTAACTACAATAAGGTGTAAAACAATGGAAAGCCTCCCTCACTCTCTCTATCTCTCTCTCTCTCTCTCTCTCTCTCTCTCTCTTCTCTCTAAGCATAGAAATACACTAGATACAATATGATCAGCGAGAACATTATGACCACCGACCTACTATCGTCCAGGCGATAGCAGCGTCACTTGGCGAGGAATGACTGCTAGTCAGACACGCGCATGGTGCACCTAGTATCAGTGATCGTTGTGTCCGTTTGTAGAATGGGAAAGGCATGTGATCTAACTGAGTTTGACCGAGGGCGGATTGTGATGACCCGGAAGCTAGCCACGAGCATTTCGGAAACTGCATGACTTTTCGAGTGTTCGATGAGTGCTGTGGTGAATGTCTTCAACACGTGGCGAAACTAAGGTGAAACCACATCCAGACGTCGTGGAGTTGGTCGGCCATTCCTCATTACAGATGTCAGATGTCGTAGGCTAGGCAGACTGGTAAACCAGGATAGGCGGCGAACTCTGGCGGAACTAACATCAGAATTCCATGCCGGGCAGAGTACAACTGTGTACACAGTGCACCGAAAATTCCTAACGATGGGTATTCACAGCCGAAGAGCCATGCATGTAACAATGAAAACACCACATCTTTCCCACTGCTTCCTTTCTCCCAGGAATGATACTCCAGAAAAATGGGTGGGGCAGACTTTGTGGAGTTTGGAATGCTGGAGGATGGTAATAGCATTCGGACCAACTGAGTCCTGGCGTGCGCTTTGACCTCGTATCTCAGTAAGTGCATTCTCCACTGGGCGGTTCTAATCCCAGTCCGGGACACAGTTTTAAGCTATAAGTTCGTGTATGCTGTACGGTAGCCGAAGCTGACGTTGGCGCAATGGCAAAGCGTTGCATCGATCAGTCTGCTTCCAACACTGTCGAAAGTCTTCGAACGTCTATACCTAGCCCGCCTGCAGGCACATATGGAAGAGGAGGGTATTCTACAGGATGAGCAATTCGGTTTCCGGCGACAACACGTAACGAGGCACCAGCTGCTACGCCTGACGAAGGAAGCGTTCAGTACCATCGACCGACGTGAGTACTTCGGCGCTCTCCTGCTCGACGTGTCACGTGCCTTCGACTCCGTGTGGCATGACGGCCTCTTGTTCAAGCTACTTCACCTGGGAGTACCTGTGCCACACGTGATGCTCATCAAGAGCTACCTAGAGGGCAGAACGTTTCACATTCGAGTAGACAGTGGAATTTCCACGGAGCGCCAGGTACTTGCGGGTGTACCTCCGCACACAGATCACGTCCATCTCGCTCTGTACGCGAACGATATGGCAGTCTTCAGCGGCAGCAGGTGTGTCAACGCACTCCAGCAGCGTCTCCATTCGGTCACAGACGCCCTCACTGAGTGGGCAACAAAGTGGCGTTTAGCATACAACGGGGAGAAATCTCAAGCACCCATTATTGCTAAGCGCCACTTCCGTGATGACACTCCAACAGTCACAGTACGGGGAGTCCCATTCTCGTGGAGTGCAACAGCAAAATACATGAGGGGTCACTCTAGACCGTCGTGTCACCTGGAGGCAGTATATAGAAGAAATCAGGTGGAAAGCATTGGGGCGACTCAGACTGCTCTACCCCCTGCGCAATCCGACTTCCACCATCCAAGAACACGTCGGCCACACCCTCTACAAAGCCGCCATTCGACCTCTCTTTGATTATGCGGCCGTAGTATGGGGAAACACAGCCGAAACAAATCTAAGGAGACTCCAGACGATACAAAACAGAGCCCTCAGGTTAGCACTCCACCTCCCCTGGGACTTCCCGATGGAGGAACTACATAAAATCGCCGACGTCCTGCCTCTAAGACAGCGGTATAAACTTCTACGAGAAAGCCGAGCAATCACCGAATCCCTTGGTGAGTGAACTTGGCAACAGACCTCACTGGCGAGCAACGCTCCGTTGGCCCGACCTGTTGCGCCAACGAAACGACGCCGAACAGGTCTGACGACCAGCTACGTAGAAGTAGCAACAACGCTAACCTGCCGCACCAAATAGCTGCGGCAAACATCAACAGAACAATAGCTCGGGATGCAGAGCAGCTTTGAAAACCATAAGCTTCGCAACTAACAAGAATCACAACATGATGAAGGTAAGACTGGGAAATGCAATCAGAACTTCACGCTAGAAGATGAGGACCCGTCCCCACACAGGAGGGTTGCACAGGGTATCCTCAACTTGATGCAGCACCATGGCCTGATGACTTCCGATACCTTCTTCATTATGCCGATGGGAGGATGCGAAACCGTCATGTTTCAGGGGAACAGGTCCTTGACACCTGTACTACGAGAGAGATAAGCTGGCAGTGGCTCCTTTATGGTCTGGGAAACATTCACGTGGGCATCCAAGCCTCCAGTGGAGCTTGTGCAAGGTAATATGGCGGCCAAGGAGTATCACATACTGGTTGCAGACCACGTACACCCCTTCAAGACGATCATGTTGCCCAACGGCAGTGGCATTTTTCGATAAGATAATGCGCCATGTCACAAGGCCAGGGTTGTCATGGAGTGGTTCGAGGAACACAGTGACGAATTCCAATTGATGTGTTGGCCTCCTAGCTCACCAGATCTAAACCCGATCCAACATATCTGGGCTGTGATTGAATGTGGCGTCAGAGCTTATCACCTCGCTCCCCCTCCCCTCCCCCCCCCCCCCCGATATTTCCGGGAATTAGATGACGTGTGTGCGCAGATGTGGTGCCAACTCCCTGCAACGATCTACCAAGGCCTCATTGCTTCCATGCCACGATGCGTCGCCGCTGTTATCAGTGCCAGAAGTGGACGTACAGGCTATTAGGTAAGTGGTCATAATGTTCTCGCTGATCTTTTGTGTATCTAACATATCTATCCGTCTTTTGCTGGTAACCACATAGTGCTCATTCTGATAAAAATTTACAGGCTGTGGCGAGGTTATTTACCACTGTTTCCTTTCTTACAGGAATGATAGCCCAGAAAAATGGGTGGGACAGACTTTTTGGAGTTTGGAATGCTGGAGGAAGGTGGTAGTACACCGGACCAATTGAGTCCTGGCGTGCTATTTGACCTCGTATCTCAGTAAGCGGATTCTCCACTGGGCAGCTCTAATCCCAGACCAATACACAGTTTCAAGCTATAAGTTCATGTATGTTGCACGTTAGCCAAAGTAGATATCTTGAAACAACTGAAAGAGTGAAACGAATGGAAAAGTTAATAATAGGGGCCATCTACTGCCTTTTCAATAGTATATGTAATTCACAGAAGTGCACTATTGTCCAAAATTAAAGCAACAAACCACTGTTTCCCCGTGTTGTGTCTAATCCACCGTATAATCATATAAAATGTCAACAGATGTCCGTACGGAAGATGGCGTTCCGTTCAATGTACAACCACGTCACTGATGACATCAGGGTACCTATCAAACAGGGTAGTGTTTGTTAGGTAGTCCTCCATCCACAATCGCTGTATATAAAGTCACAGACGGTGCATTATGGCACAAAGAAGACGCCTACCACGCTCTCTGCGGTGGAGGGCCATAAGTAGAGTGGAAGCAGGACAGTCGCAAACTGATGTGGCCCCAAGGCTTAATGTGAATCATTCTGTTGTTTCTCGGATGTGCCGACAATTTATAGAGACCGAAACAGTATCCCGAAGACCACGGCATGGCCGACTACGTGTGATACTAAAAGGAGAGGACCGTTATTTGGGTGTAAGGGCACGACGACACCGCCTTAGTACTGCACGGCAACTGGCATCTGACCTCGGAGCATCGACTGGACTTGTTGTATCGAGACAAACGGTGTGCAGATGGCTCCGGCAGAGTAGCCTTTTCTGTCGGAGACCTTCTGTATATGTACCTCTGATGCGTCTTCACGGAAGGGAACGTGTAGATTGGAGTCGTCAACATGCCACCTTGACAGTCGAACAGTGGGTCACTGTTCTTTTCGCAGATGAGTCCCGATTTGGTTTGGAGAGTGATTCTCGACTCATTCGCATCTGGAGGGAACGTGGAATACAATCCTTGGACCCAATCATTGTGTAAAGAGACTGATATCGAGGATGATCCTTAATGGTGTGGGCAGGGATTATGTTGACCACGCGAACACCTCTTCATGAAATTGTATGGGTGAATCGGTAAGGTGTAACTGCTGTCTGATATGGAGATGAGATATTGGTACCTCATGTGCGATTGCAATGATGTGATATTGGCCCAGACTTCCTACCGATGGACGATAATGCTCGACCTTATAGAACATGGGTGGCTAATGTTTTCTTGGAAACGGAAGATACTGCACATGTGACGTGGCCTGCTCGGTTCCCCGATTTGAATCTCACAGAGCATGTCTGGGATGCGCTAGGGAGGCAGTTTGCATCACTTCTCCATCCACCAACAACTCTTCAAGACTTGCGAGCAGTTCTGCAGGAAGAATGGGCGTTATTTTGTCAACATGAAACTGATGACATCACTCGCACTATGCCCCATCGTTGTCAGACCTGCACTGTAACCAGACGCGGTAACACCCCATGCGTAGCAAATACGAGGGTGAGTCAAATGAAAACCTTAAATTTTTTAAAAATATTATTTATTGTGCAGAAGTGGTAGAAAGCTGTATCACTTTTCAACATAATCTCCCCCACGCTCAATGCAAGTCCTCCAGCGCTTACAAAGTGCGTAAATTCCTTTAGAAAAAAATTCTTTTGATAGTCCGTGAAACCAATCATGTACCGCGTGGCGTACCTCTTCATCATAACGGAACTTCTTTCCTCCCATTGCATCTTTGAGTGGTCCAAACATATGGAAATCACTTGGGGCAAGGTCTGGTGAGTATGGTGGATGAGGAAGACACTCAAAATGCAGGTCTGTGATTGTTGTAACTGTTGTACGGGTGGTGTGGGGGCTTGCATTGTCATGTTGCAAAAGGACACTTGCTGACAGCAATCCACGTTGCTTTGATTTGATTGCAGGCTGCAGATAATGTTTAGGAGATCTGTGTATGATGCACTGATGACAGTGGTCCCTCTAAGCGTGTAATGCTCCAAAATGACGCCTTTTTCGTCCCAAAAGAGAATAAGCATAACCTTCCCTGCTGATGGTTCTGTTCGAAACTTCTTTGGTTTTGGTGATGAGGACTTGCTCGCTCTCTTCGTTTGTGGTTGGTGAAAGTGAACCCAGGTTTCGTCCCCAGTAACGATTCTTGCAAGGAAGCCAACATCTTCTCGTTCAAAGCGCCGAAGAAGTTCTTCACAAACATCAACACGTCGTTCTCTCATTTCAGGAGTCAGCTGCCGTGGCACACATCTTGCAGACACCTTGTAAAACTGGAGCACATCATGCACAATGTGGTTCAAATGGTTCAAATGGCTCTGAGCACTATGGGACTCAACTGCTGTGGTCATTAGTCCCCTAGAACTTAGAACTACTTAAACCTAACTAACTTAAGGACATCACACACATCCATGCCCGAGGCAGGATTCGAACCTGCGACCGTAGCAGTCGCACGGTTCCGGACTGCACGCCTAGAACCGCGAGACCACCAGGGCCGGCGCACAATGTGGTGTGCTGGCCCATGACTAATCTGTAAACGTGCTGCAATGTCATTCAGTGTCACTCGGCGGTTTTCCTTCACTATGGCTTCAACTGCTGCAATGTTCTGTGGAGTCACAACTCATTGTGCCTGACCTGGACGAGGATCATCTTCCACTGAAGTCACTTCCTACTCCATTCGTAAACTTGCTGCTGTGACGGACATGCATCACCGTACTGAACCTTCATTTGTCGACGAATTTCAATAGGTTTCACACTTTCACTACGCAAAAACTGAATAACAGAACGCTGTTCTTCCCTGGTGCAAGTCGCAAGTGGGGCAGCCATCTTTATACTGATACTGCGACGGTATGTGTACATCTGCACTATGCTGCCACCTACAGACCATTCTGCACCCTGTTTGTAGCACGCTTACCAACTTACAGGATAACGGCCCGAAATTTCGATTTGTTATTACAAATTTAAGATTTTCATTTGACTCACCCTCGTAATGTGTGTGCAAATCTGTTAGGTTGGAAAAAACGAAGAACATTTTTGTCTGTCCTTATGTATGTTGCAACTGTTTACTTTCTGTGTTCTTTACATTGTTTCTACTTTACTATTACCTATTTATACGGTTTTGTGGCAAAATAAACGACAACCTTTCAAAATTTCTGTTTATTGCTTTGATTTTGGACACCAGTGTAGTTTGGGAACGAAAGCTTCATTATCAGAACTTCAGCTGGTTATCGAAGGATCTTCATTGTGATGTCAACACGCCAGCAACTCATATCTGTGGAAGGTTACAGCGCGTCCTTAACTAAAATATACAAAGTTGTACCACTATCTATGAACAATAAGATAAAAATTTAACCACTGACACTTATATCTGAGCTTCACTTACACCTGCATCGCAATTTTTTTGGTAGATGATGATTCGAAGCTGTTTCATCAGGTTGACTTGCCCAGGTTTACTCTCACATGCTCACAGCAGAAACTAACATCCTATAGTCCGTCATAGAGTTTTTAACTGAAATGCGGATAACGGACACGGATTGCTTCTTTGCTGTTCTGCATGTGACATTTTCGTACAGCATTCCTGTGACAACATTGTGCCAAACTTTCCTGTTTATTACCTTTCGCTGTCTTGACCCAGTGCTGTTTTTGGAAACCACTGTACTATTACAGGTTTAAATCCATAGTTATTCCTTAAGAAGTACTTACTTTGAGATATAGTAATATAGCTTTCATACACGACTATGAAATTTGTTAACATCGAATAAAGATTAAGTGTTAAGAAGTCTTTTCTGGAGGTATTTGTCTGAAATGAAGCCTTATATGGATATGAAACGCGGACGATAAGCATTTCAAAGAATAAGAGAACAGACGCTTCTGAAATGTGGTGCTAATGAAGAACGCTAACGATTAGATGGGGGAGATCATGTAACCAATGAGGAGGTACTGAATCGAACTGTGGAGAAACATAATTTGTGGCATAACTTGACTAAAAGAAGGGACCGGTTGATAGAATACATTTTGACACAGAAAGGCACCACCAATTTAGTACTGGGGCGAAGTGTGTGCGTGTGTATGTGTGTGTGTGTGGGGGGGGGGGAGAGGAAAACCTATAGAGGCAGACCAAGAGATGGATACATTAAGCACAGTAAGCAAGTTCGAAAGGGTGTAGGCTCCAGTAGTTTCTCGGAGATGAAAAGAGTAGTGTGGTGAGCTGCATCAAACCAATCTTCTAATTGAAGACTACAATAGCAACAATGTACAATTAGTTTAAGGCATTAATACGTAGCCACATATTAAATTATTAAGAGCTTGCGCAGTATGCAGTGCCTCATCCAATAACATCCCAAGCTATTGCAAATGATGTACATCATTCATTGTAAAATTGAGGGTTTCCCTCACATTGTATCCTCAGGTTACAAATGCGGGTAGTGTAATAATTTGTTGAAAAGTAAGTGAATGCGATTGTTTCAGATGGAGGCAAATTATTACACACAAACAGTTATTCTCTGCTTAATTAATGTGAGCATTTATTCGTAAAACTGTGTCATTAGGAAACCGACTATCACAATAAAAGGGAGCATTTAAGCTAGTTATAATAACATTACTAAGAATTCACAATATTATTACCGTCCTACTAAATCATTTTTCAACAAGAATTTTTAAGAAATCTCAAAAATATTTGACTTAAAGGAGGCCGCCTGAAACATCAACGTGTCCACAAACCCTTCACATGTCGACAACTTGCATCACATCGTTGAAATCTAGTATGTTGCCTTGAATCGTGGTGCTGGTGGAGCAGAAATCGCTCAGGCGACAACATACAACGAAGAGCCAAAACATTACGACCACTTGCTCACGAAGGGCCTTAAAAAAGTAAGCTACACATTATTATGACAGACCAAATAATTTCTACTGAACGCCGCCCTGCATTTCAAAGTGACACAGATATACCGCAGAGTTTTTCACCATGGTAACAAAGTCTCTGGAAACAACGGTCGGCACGTTCTGTGAATCGTTCAGTTCGTCAACGATAGAAGTCCTCTTCTTGCAGCCGTTCAAGAGCCGCCGGGTGAACATCCTCATCTTGAGAAAATCTACGATTGCTGCGAGTGAGTTCTTAGATTTCCTTTTGAGGTCAATGTCCATGGCCTTCCTTCCTATCAGCATCACCAATGTCCGCGTGGCCTTGGTCAAATTGCTGGAACCATTTCATTGTGGCTTGACGCGACGTTTAATTTGGTTCGCATATCGCCAGAATTTCACCGTGAATCAGGGTACAATCTAAAATTTTTACCCGTAAGACTCTTGTTTTGGAATACGTTTCCCTCCCCCACCCCTCTCCTCCACTACTCTGTAATGCACCTGTTAATCAGAACTGTGCCTGCAGGACTGCAGGAAACCCAGAACATTGACTTCTGACAATGCGCTACCCTTATTGTGCTTAGGTCTTAGCGTCGGACGAATTGGGTAACATTTTTTTAAGTCCCTTCGCAATAGCGTTCTCGTACGCATTTGTAATGCAATACGTCAGCGATTCGGCGTAACATCGGTTCGACACATTCTTGTCACCAGAATTCTACGCACAGAAAATAATCTGTGATAAGGGGGTTCACATCCAGCTACATTGGATTATTAGCATGAGATGCTCTGTGCCACGTTGACAAAAACAACCATTTTCTGAAAAATGTTTGATTTTCCAGCGATGCTGCATCTCACATTTTGAGAAGACTTAATTGACAAAATGTCCGAGTATACGGTTCTCAACATAGATGCGACATTTAAGAACACGCACAGGATAGCTCCTATCTGAAGTGGATGAGTATGTAACACGATGGCCCGATCATTTTTCTAGGAGGAGAAGACCATCAACGCACCTAGACAATCTGATTGACCGAGGAGTTCGTTTATGTCATCACTGTGAGAGAGCTTCAAGAAATAGAAGCCTCTATTGCTAGTACTATCAGCAATATTCAGAGAGACGGGGGAGTAGACGTGTCTGGGAATTGAATGTGGGCTAAGCACCCTTCAACCGATCAAAGCCCTGACTGAAGTCTTTCAAAGTTTTTTGCAAAAATAAGCTTCGAACTGCTATGAGATCTGAATATAAGTTGAAATCTGTAATACAATAAATTGCGAGCTGGAAAGCTTATACAGCTCGTTAAAACACGTCTAACTGTCGAAGTTCAGGGATACAAAAATGTGACAATCGCATGCACATATAGTAACTGTATGGAGGATGTGTAAGGGCTTCCCAACGAAACTTCTGCAAAGTGAGCCTAGGTTGCTAAGGTTGTTTAGAGTATGTTGCAGAAATGTCGCTGGGAAGTTCTTACATATTTTACATGCAGTCTCGAAATCACCCCATGCGATTTTCATACTTTCGAAGCCCAGGAAAAGAGATTCGTGGCTGTCGATATGCTTCAGACGAAGAGGTCACGCCTGAGTACAATCACGTTTCGGTAGGCAACCGCAAACATTTTCTATGAAGACACTGATCGTCTTGTCTCACAGTGGAATAAATGTAGTAACAGTTATACCGATTACTTTTGATATAATAAACAGTTTATTCACGTTTGTCCATTTGTCCCGTTTTCATTTGACTGCGTCTTACACTTTTAAAGCATTGCATTTGATTACTGTTTGTGCCTAACTGTGCATTATCGTTAAGTGCTTTAAAAGACAAGGGTGCTTCATGTTTAGATGTATCATAGTTAGGTCATTTTTCTCGTGTCTCATTTTCTGAGTAGCGTCTAGTGGAAGCGGCCGTATAAAACTTTGTCAGCTGGTGGCACAAATTACTTGTCTAGACTCCGTCTTCTATATTTTAAACTGAATTAATTCCTTTCCGCCTTAACGAAAAACGTCTACTGAGACATTTCATCAGGTGGAACATGCATTAAAAGTAACAGCAGACACCTTTGGGTAATGTAAAACGTTTCTGTTAATTATAAATTAACTTTAGTTTCAGCTGATTTGCCATTTAGGGTCTCGAGAGATTCCGATATCTTTAAAACATGAAAAATACGATCAGCCGAATAGTAAACCGCGTTTGTTCTAAGAAAATGAGCGTAACGGTGGTTAAACCTATAGCACTATTGTTTCTGGGAAGAATACAGCAGTGTGGGAGCTGCGAAACACCGATCGATTAATTCTGACCAGCGAAGCCAGTCTTCATTTTTTATGTGTCCTGCCGTCAATAACGGCCCGTTACCCAACAATCCCGGAGTTCTTTTCTCAGTGCATTGACCCTGATTCCGTCGCTCGCATTGCTTCGCTAGAGAAACAACGATATTGTGTTCCGGAACACATATTTTACCAATAAGTAGTGGAGGAAAGCACTCATGACATTTCTTAAAGAAAGAAATAACCTTCGTTTTCTTTGTTTGGAAGTTTTATAAATCACAACAATACAAATCGAAAGCAAATCTGAACTTGACATTCAATCCGTACGTGAACGAATGAAATATTATATCGCTATTTCTTTCTTTGTTAGCAACCTTTACTAGTAGAATTTTTCTTTCTCTTACTGTTATTGTTATACATCGTTTATAAAGGACTCATGTAACACGACCGACCTACCGCCAGAATAACAACTTATTGAAAGTTCGTGTGTACCTGTAATAATCAACTGAAACCTGCATTTGATATAAAAAACTGCTGCAAGTGGTTTTGCTCAATGAAGAGAATGGGGACCTGCAGAGCGCCACGAGTGAGAAAGTATGTGAGTGGTGTGTGTGTGTCTGGCTTCTAATTCGAGGATGGATCCTCCCTCTCTGCTGGAAGCCATTAACGACATCAAAGCCGGTCGCATGCAAGGCTACAGCGGTCCGTAATTGAAAGCGTTAGTCTCGGCTGCTCTCTATATCGTACTGTCCCTTTTTGAATAAATTTACTCTCATATCACTAAAGCTTCAATAATTCATTGCGACATCAGCAGAGCGAAAGCAGGGAAAGTCCGCAGTATTAGAAACATCAGAAATTTCATAAGCGCTGCCTTTCATCTCTTAGGACTTTCAAGCACAGAGAATTTAATTTGCGTAATGTGTCATGAGAGGTGTCTTGCAGGCATGACAACTCAGATGGATGGAGACGAAGATGGAGGCATACAGTGCAATAAAACTGTTTCTAGAATATCATAACTGCAACGAAGTTTTGCTATGAAAGTTTTTTTTCCAGTAACTCATGAGGAAGATGTTAGTCTCTCATGTCGGAATGGCCTCTGTCTTACACGACGCTCTTCAGTCAACATTTTGAGACTGAAGGAGCATGGTATGCGCTGCATGAAGGTGGTTTTTGAGAACGATATAACTTCTTATATTCACAACTTGACATTTTCTATAAAACTTATTTATAAAATAGGAGGTAAGTTGTAAAACACAGCTATATGTAAATTCCAGTCTGTTACGTTCCTTTTATAATATTCTGACTCGGACAGAGAATAAACTTCGTAAGATTCTAAAGTAGCTGTCAGATAAAGAACCCGACGGAAAGACTCAATGCCACTAACAGTGGACACAGCGACAGGGCAAAATAAAATATTGGCAGTCAGTCTGTACAGTACCGTACCGAGGTGTCAGATATGCAATACAAAACGCATGCGGTATTGCCGATAGTGGATACTGGGACGCAAATAATGGCACGACGCATTCATATACGGGAAAGCCTAAAGCCAGAATAATGTAATGAAATGAACTGCGGGTGATCAAAACTACGGAAACACCACAATACGACACATTACAGTGCCTAATACGGCGTAGGAAAGCCGCTAGCATTCAAAAAAGCTTCCAGTCGTCTCGGAATGGAAAAATACAGATCCTGTACGATTCTCAAGGAAATCTTTTGCCATTCTTCCCGCAAAACAGACGCGTGTTCAGGTAACGATGATGGAGATGGAGAGCGATCACGAACCTTTCTCTCGAAAGTAGGCCGCTAAGATTCAATCATATGGAGCTATGGTGACTGTTGTTGCCAGTGAAGACGCAACAATTCGTCCTCGTGCCCACAAAACCAGTCCTAAACGATGCGAGCTATGTGAACGGGAGCCCTGTCGTCTGGGAACACAGCATCGTCATTGGAGGACAAATATTGTACCATGAAATGGACCTAATCAGCCAAAATGGTTGCATAATCCTTGGCAGTGATGCGAGCTTGCAGAATACATCACGACCCAAATCGTCAGCGAACCCCAGCCATGTTTCACTCTTGGGACGTAGACTCGGTCAGAGATTGCAAACAGTGTGAAACAAGATTCATCCGATCAAATACATTCTTTGATTGCTCCACAGTACAGGTTTCATGGCTTCTGCCCACATTTCTCTGTTGGCCATTTGCATCACTGATTAGAGGTTTTGGACTCCCAGCTCGCCCTGCAATTCCCTACTTCTGGGGATCCCTCCTTATAGTTTTGTTGCTGACAGTGTTCATGAGTGCGATATTCAGTTCTGCAATGAAAATTGCAGCTTTCTTCCTCTTGGCAAAGGACTTGGAAGAGCAGTTGAACGGAATGGACAGTGTCTTGAAAGGAGGATATAAGATGAACATTAACAAAAGCAAAACGAGGATAATGGAATGTAGTCAAATTAAATCGGGTGATGCTGAGGGAATTAGATTAGGAAATGAGACACTTAAAGTAGTAAAGGAGTTTTGCTATTTAGGAAGTAAAATAACTGATGATGGTCGAAGTAGAGAGGATATAAAATGTAGACTGGCAATGGCAAGGAAAGCGTTTCTGAAGAAGAGAAATTTGTTAACATCGAATATAGATTTATGTATCAGGAAGTCATTTCTGAAAGTATTTGTTTGGAGTGTAGCCATGTATGGAAGTGAAACATGGACGATAACTAGTTTGGACAAGAAGAGAATAGAAGCTTTCGAAATGTGGTGCTACAGAACAATACTGAAGATAAGGTGGATAGATCACGTAACTAATGAGGAGGTATTGAATAGGATTGGGGAGAAGAGAAGTTTGTGGCACAACTTGACTAGAAGAAGGGATCGGTTGGTAGGACATGTTTTGAGGCATCAAGGGATCACAAATTTAGCATTGGAGGGCAGCGTGGAGGGTAAAAATCGTAGAGGGAGACCGAGAGATGAGTACACTAAGCAGATTCAGAAGGATGTAGGTTGCAGTAGGTACTGGGAGATGAAGCAGCTTGCACAGGATAGAGTAGCATGGAGAGCTGCATCAAACCAGTCTCAGGACTGAAGACAACAACAACAACAACAACATTTTTCGTCACAGTCTTCTCAATGGCCGTCCAGCACGATCACTCTAGACACATTATCGTACGCGTTCTTACCGTAAATTTTTCCGTTTTCCGCGTATGCAGCGTAAATCGACGAGACGGTACCTCTTTAACCTCCAAACATTTCGGCAACATTAGTTACGGAAACACCTGCCAGACGAGCATCAACAAAATGCCAATGTTCGAATTCTCATAGCTCTGACGTCACAAACTCACAACTACACAGAACACAACTATATAGAACACTTTTCTCACCATAACCGAAAATTGCAAAGTACTGAGGACATTGCACAGGTGCTGGTCGTAGTCAAATACAGCAGCGCAAACTGCAGGCTTGAGCACTTGTTCATCTTCACTACTTTGAAACACTGCTCTTCTAATAAACAAGTGCTCATAACTTTTAAGGTATGCATTTTAGAGCACATGTTTAATGACTTTTTTCTTGTTTTGGTCCATGCTACCACTTCTCAAAATATGGAAAGCACAGAGTTTGCAGTAGAAGAGATTTGTTTCACAGAATCCAAGATTAATAATTGCTGATAGCTCTTAATGTACGCGTTTTAGAGCCCATGTTTATTTGACATTTTTGTTTCGAATAATCATTCCTGACGTACCCCTGAATACTGACCATCCTTTCTGAAACATTCTTTATATCTCAGCTATCTTTAGCAAGATATTTTTCTAGTGTGTTCGATGTTTTGCAAATATTAGCCAACAGTGTTTGAATAACACTAGTAAATTCTTTGATGTGAAGTACATACATATAGAAGTCGCTACACAATGAAGTTAGTTGTCTGATAATTGTAAACAGCGATCTCTGTATGAACTGAAATACTGACATGGGTAGTCTGTTTGGGACTGTTTGTATAGATAAGCGATAATGATGATCTGACGTGCATCTTACCAGTATGTTACTTTATCGTCTACTCCTGTAAAAAGCTAATACAGCTATAATATGTTTTGATTCATATATACGTCTCATTGCAATGTATTCTTATATCCTTTAGCACCGAATATAGCTACACAGTGCTTTAAATCAAGATAGATTTGCAATAAACCGATTAATAGCGGCTGATTGTTGTACTCATCCGAATTTTAACATTTTATTTGCATCAAGTTGGCCAGAGATTCTCTGTTCTATATATTATTTTTGCTAACACTGTTTATATGTACTAATTTCGAGATGTCCTAGTTATCTATACAGCATATTGTCATTTTTATCAAACAGTCAAGCGAGTTTCGTATTTTTTTGGGTTTTCATGCTGGGTTAAATTAGGTGATTTTGTTAAAGTGACAATACTAAGTAACTGTCGAGTTTCCCAATAACGTTTCATTCTTTTCAAAAAGAGAAATGACACGGTAATGTGTCTGTCACATATTGCTGAGTGATTTTGATTATTTTTCTGCTCATTTCTTGCCTGTTTTTGATGGGCGTACAAGCCTTGCCAACTCAGGAGGCTGGCTTCATATTGTCTTCTTATAAATAGACTGGACCTAGTTGTTAGTCCTATTGTGTGCCTTAGCCGCAGGAGGTTAGTCACAGAGCCTCTGAAGAACTTTGATGGTTCCCCAGGGCACGGCAGTTCGCGGAAGCGGCTGCAATGAGCCCCTGCCACTGACTTTGGTGGTGAATGCAGTTTCCACCTTGGAAGGTAGCTGTACTATGCCGCTGCAGGTCCCCAGAGTGTAACTGTGCTTTATGCATTCACCTACAGATCTAAAAATGGGCCACCATGGCACATCTTGGCAGCAATGAGAAAATGTATTGCCTTTCCCCCCCAAACCTTGTTATCCAGTCAACTGATTCTTGCCTGTCACTGTGTTTAGACTCGAAGGGCTCGACCAATGAGTGGACCATGACTGTAGACTATAGCAACTTTAGCATGTTAAGATGCGTTCAGTAAGCCATGAATGGGAAATTGCTGCAGGGTTCCCCTGTATTCGCATACATAAAGTGAAATCCTCACTGGTCACTGTGCAATGGCTGGATGCCCTCCCCCCGATGTAGATTTTTCATGTCGGGAGTTAGGTTTAGAAAAGGAGAATTTCGGGTACTTTTTGTGGGGAAGCCGTTTGGGGCATTCATTGTCCAGAGACGTCGTCGGCAGCTTTTTGTTGGTGCCATCTCGGCTATCTTTATCCGGTGCTGACTATCGTGTTCTGACGGACATTTGTTGCGTTTTGATGAAGTGTCTCATTTCGCATTAGCGCTATCCGCTTTCTGGTCAGCTCACATTTTGCTATGCAAGTTGAGTTGCCTGATTAATTGTATTGTTTCGTGGGTCTTGGACTCGTTTACTTTGCATTTATGAGCTGTACAGATTAGGAAACCTTTCAGCATTTCCCAAGCAGTCTTTTCCGTACATGACGTACCTCCCTACAGTGTTAGTGGGATATTCGTGATTAAATTGAGCTTCTAGAGAGCTTTATGTTTTAATATTTTAGGTGACTTTGTGCTTGTTATGTTGGAGTCAGTTCTCAGTCAACATAACGAGATTATTTTCATTTAATTGGAAAGTTTTTTCTGTTATTTTAATGTAGAATACGTCGACTTTTTGGGTAAACACATAAGAATTATCGTCCTACAACTGGTCCTGGTTAGGCGATTCTCTAGAAACAAATATAAGCCCTGCATTCCCAATTTGTTTTCCTCACTGCGACGGCGTTCCATTGAAAAGTAGGTTCCAACCCTTTCGATTAAATATTAAATATGTGATTGTTTGATATGCGATTATGGTTTATGATTTAGGGGCATTGCACTGAGCTTGTCTTACGAGGCCACAGCAGATGGTTACTTCTAGCTAACTGTGCCAAATACCTTCCTGAATTCGAGGAACGCGCCATCAGTCTGAGAGCTTTGCCTACGGCGCACTGGATATCATGGGCGAACAGGGAAAGCTAAGGTTCGCAAGACCTCTGTCTGCGGAATCCACGCGGATTTTTATAGCGGAGATTTTCGAACTCCAACAATGTCATAATAGACGAGCATGAAATACGTTCAATGATTCTACAGTAGATTGACGCCAGCAGTATAGACTTATAATTATGCGCCTCTGTCTGACGACTTTTCACGAAAACAGGAATGATCTGCGGTTTTGTCCGACTGCTGCATACGCTTCATTGCTCCAGTGACCTACGATGAACGAAAAAAGGAAAGGGAGCAAGTTCCTTCATGTAAGCTCTATAGAATGACACAAGTATCTCATCTGATCCAGTCGGTTATCCACTGTTGAGCAGTTTTAGTTGATGTTCTATTCCACGCTTCCTTATTTCAATATTTGTCACTTCAGCATTCAGGCGATGATTTTCTGTGGTAAAACAATTTCGGATGACTGAATTCAGTATTTCGGTGTCCTCTCTGTAGTCTTCTGCTTCTGTGCCAGTATAGTCACTATGTGAGGAAAAGATGATTTAGATCCGTTTCCTGAACCTGAAAGGATGCAAGCCGATCGGCTAGCCTCTTTTCATTAGTCACTTTTAATTATGCAACTGGATGGGAGCTGAATTAGTTTAAGAGGAGTCATGAAATCACAGTGATTGTACAAGCCGTTTATCTTCCTCCTCCAAACCTTTTGCAATCAACATGGTTCTGGGTACATCAGTTTGCTTTACGAGCTAGCTTCGGAAGTGAGGGATGCTATGAATATTATACAAGCGACTTGTAACGAGGCCCGGCGAGACGAGCTACGGGGGCCGTGGGCATGCCGGCTTTCACAGAAACGGAGGGAGAAGAACTGCAGGATTGTCGGGGGATGGAAGTCGCTTTGCCAAACGGAGAGCAGCTGAAGAGAGCATTGTCCATTTATAGGACGCCCTACAGGACGGCCGAGATAAGCGGGTGGCGTGCGTTAGGAGCTTTTTAAGAGATATTGTTGGGCAGAAAAACATCTCCTGGCTTTCCTAAAAACCTGACAACACAGCCCTGACCTACTTAACATTCGGACGTGGGAATATAGTCGTCAACTAGCTTCGTAGAAAATTTTGAACATTTTCACAGGACCTGTAATGCGAAACTAGCTGGTGGCTGAATGAGCAGCGATTGGTGTGTCAGAATTGAGGTCACGATGACGTACCTTTATCAGGAAGCTTTTACAGGAAAAAGAGGAAGAAATTCAATTCAGTGGCTTGTAGTCGTTTCGCCGTTTCTTGACGCAATATACACTGAGGTGACAAATATTACAGGACACCTTCTAATATCGTGTCAGACCTCCTTTTGCCAGGCGTAGTGTAGTAGTTCGACGTGGCATGGACTCAACAAGTCGTTGGAACTCCCCTGCAGAAATACTGAGCTATGCTGCCTCTCTGGTTGTCCATAACTGCGAAAGTGTTGCCGATACAGGATGTTGTGCACGAACTGACTTCTAGATTGTGACCAAAAATGATCAATGGGATTCATATCGATCTACCTGGGTGGCCAAATCATTCGCTTCAATTGTTCATAATCTTGTCCTAACGAATACGGTCGTCGCACGTTCCACACTGATTTCTGCCGTTCTTTCACGCAATCAGTGATCAGTTCAGTTGGACGAGGGGATCCAGTGTACTCCATGTAAACACAGCCTACATCATTATGGACACACCACCAGCTTCCACAGTGCCTTATTGAAAACTTGGGTCAATGGCTTCGTGTGGTCTGAGCCACACTTGAACGCTACTATCAGCAAGTACCAACTGAAATTGGGAATCATCTAACCAGCCTTCGGTTTTCCAAGCGTCTGGAGTGCAGTCGATATGGTCACGAGCCCAGGAGAGGCGCTGCAGAAGATGTAGTGCTGATAGCAAAGGTAATCGCGTCGGTCATGTGCTGCCATGGCCTATTAATGCCAAATCTTTCGACGCGCTGTCATAACAGAAATGTTCGTCGCACTTTCCACTATGATTTCTGCCGTAATTCGTGCAGTGTTTCTTGTCTGTTAGCACTGGCAACTCTATGGGAACGCCGCTGCTCTCGGTCGTCAAGTGAAGGCCGTCGGCCACAACGTTGTCTGTGGTGAGAGGAAATGCCTGAACTTGGTATTCTCAGCAGACTGTTTACACTAGGGATCTTGAAATACTAAATTCTCTAATGATTTTTGAAGCGGACTACGCGTTCAAAGTCTGTTAATTGCTGTCTTGCGGCCATTATCACGTCGGAAAAAATGGTTCAAATTGCTCTGAGCACTATGGGACTCAACTGATGTGGTCATCAGTCCCCCAGAACTTAGAACTACTTAAACCTAACTAACCTAAGGACTTCACACACACCCATGCCCGAGGCAGGATTCGAACCTGCGACCGTAGCAGCAGCGCGGCTCCGGACTGGAGCGCCTAGACCCGTACGGCCACCGCGGCCGGCTCACGTCGGAAAACTTTCAAATGAATCCTCTGTGTAGAAATAACAACTCCGCCAATTCACTGGCTTCTGTACGCTAAACTATCGCCATCTGCATATGTCTGTATTGCAAATTCATAATTTTTGTCACATCAGTGAATTGTCAAAAAAACAGTTACGCGATTTTTTTAAATGATGCTACCGCCATTTGACTGTAATAATTTTTATTTTAGTGTTGCACTATCCATATTTCGGCCATTTTCAAATACGGAATCCGGAATAAACAATAGAAATGAAAACCACAAAAACAAGAAACAGGGCAACCATGAAAAATATTCTATAAATACCACGATTCTTTACCTTATTTATGTCTTTTGACATAAAAATCATGGTATTTATACACTATTTTTCATGGATGCGCTGTTTCTTGTTTTTGTTATTTATATTTCTATTGTTATTCCAGTTTTGTACTTGAAAAATCTGGATCGTATAACAATAAAATAAAAATTTTTACAGTCAAATGGCAGCAACAATGGCATGAGATTAAGATTGCTGATTTAAAGTCTTCTTCGACCTTGTTAAGTAGATTCAAGAAATCATGCTGTACAGGAAGTTGCAAAACAACGAAGTTGATTTAAAGTAAAAGTGTAGAGCAGATGCCATGAATTAACAGCTGACGTGAAGACGAAGCTTACTGTTACCCTTAAATCTGTTGTGTCTGAAGCCGATCAGTCAGGTTTCATAAAAGTACTGTAAGCAAACCGCACTTTATCATTCCGAGGCCAAATATGGCAGAGTGTTGTGCAATCGATTAATGCTATGATACATTTATATACAGCAATAACAATAATAAGTACGAGTGGGTTATGTTTCCACAGCTTGTTTTCAAGTTGCTCGAGGCATATCAGGACAAAAAATAATTAAAAAAGCCATGTTTAGTGGTAAAAATCTTATAATCGACCTATAAAAATCTGGAAAAGAAGAAACAATAATTTTTAACATTTCATTTGAAACAGTTTCTAACCAGTATTCTTTACAGACGAATGGAAAAACTGGTAGAAGCCAACATAGGGCAAGATCAGTTTGGATTCCGTAGAAATATTGGAACACGTGAGGCAATACTGACCTTACGACTTATCTTAGAAGAAAGATTAAGGAAAGCCAAACCTACATTTCTAGCATTTGTAGACTTAGAGAAAGCTTTTGACAATGTTGACTGGAACACTCTCTTTCAAATTCTAAAGGTGGCAGGGTTAAAATACAGGGAGCGAAAGGCTATTTACAATTTGTACAGAAACCAGATGGCAGTTATAAGAGTCGAGGGGCATGAAAGGGAAGCAGTGGCTGGGAAGGGAGTGAGACAGGGTTGTAGCTTCTCCCCAATGTTATTCAATCTGTATATTGAGCAAGCAGTAAAGGAAACAAAAGAAAATTTCGGAGTAGGTATTAAAATCAATGGAGAAGAAATAAAAACTTTGAGGTTCGCCGATGACATTGTAATTCTGTCAGAGACAGCAAAGGACTTGGAAGAGCAGTTGAACGGAATGGACAGTGTCTTGAAAGGAGGATATAAGATGAACATCAACAAAAGCAAAACGAGGATCATGGAATGTAGTCGTATTAAGTCGGGTGATGCTGAGGGAATTAGATTAGGAAATGAGACACTTAAAGTAGTAAAGGAGTTTTGCTATTTAGGAAGTAAAATAACTGATGATGGTCGAAGTAGAGAGGATATAAAATGTAGACTGGCAATGGCAAGGAAAGCGTTTCTGAAGAAGAGAAATTTGTTAACATCGAATATAGATTTATGTATCAGGAAGTCATTTCTGAAAGTATTTGTTTGGAGTGTAGCCATGTATGGAAGTGAAACATGGACGATAACTAGTTTGGACAAGAAGAGAATAGAAGCTTTCGAAATGTGGTGCTACAGAACAATACTGAAGATAAGGTGGATAGATCACGTAACTAATGAGGAGGTATTGAATAGGATTGGGGAGAAGAGAAGTTTGTGGCACAACTTGACTAGAAGAAGGGATCGGTTGGTAGGACATGTTTTGAGGCATCAAGGGATCACAAATTTAGCATTGGAGGGCAGCGTGGAGGGTAAAAATCGTAGAGGGAGACCAAGAGATGAATACACTAAGCAGATTCAGAAGGATGTAGGTAGCAGTAGGTACTGGGAGATGAACTTGCACAGGATAGGGTAGCATGGAGAGCTGCAGCAAACCAGTCTCAGGACTGAAGATCTCAATAACAACAACCAGTAACAGAAATTAATTCATTGATTTTGTTGGACTCTTAACCAGCACATAACGATACTTCTGCCTTTCAGAAGGTCGACGAAAACACTGTTGATATAATTCAGATCCTACCCAGAATAACCAATGTGACCCTCGATAAAGTAGATTTTCGACTGCTGAAAGTATTTGTAAGGAAATTGTCGGACAATATAGTTTCCGATAGCTCCATGTCATTTGAGGTTCATCAGGAGAAGCGTTTATCAGTTTGCATCGGCACATTTTACGAATTGCTTGAAATATGCCCAGTGTGGAGCACAATAAGCAGAGCAACGAACAAGATTATTTCTTACTCCACCGCATTTCTGTCTAAGTAAAACAAGTAATTGCTGTGGCGTGCCTGAAAGCATTCATTTTTCTTTCGTCAAATGTGCCTGTTGAAAGGAAAATGTTTGGTTTCGTCACTGAAATGACAGCTCAACTTGTTGTGACGAGTATGGTTAGTAAACAAGGGACTGTTTCACTGTTACTAAAATATAGATTGTTCAAAAATTATCGTAAGAACAGTGCTACAGCAATTGTTATGAAATGATGTTAATGTAAGAAATATTTTTAAAAAATGGCTCTGAGCACTATGGGACTCACCTGCTGTGGTCATTAGTCCCCTAGAACTACTTAAACCTAACTAACCTAAGGACATCACACACATCCATGCCCGAGGCAGGATTCGAAACTGCGACCGTAGCAGTCGCACGGTTCCAGACTGCGCGCCTAGAACCGCGAGACCACCGCGGCCGGCTAAGAAATATTTAATTTCAGTAAATTAAAGGCACGATTGATGGAAGTCGTCTGCAATGTAACTTCAAACACTACCTTTGTTATTTTCCTCTGGTAGTCACCGTTGTAATATTTTCCTCTGGTAGTCACCGTTGTAAGAACTACACATGCAAGAATACGAACTTCCTCTTATCCTATATATTCACGATACGTGACATTTTTTTGTATAGTTTAGGTGCTTCAAATTCGCTTCTGTCATTCCGGATATTAGTGCTACGCCTCTCTTTGCTCCCTTGCACGGCCGATCGTGCGCTAAACAGGAAGGGCTGTACAAACCGTTGTCACAAGCGGTTCATCGTGCGACAAAAACGAGTAACTTCAACACTTCCTTAAAAATATATGCAGTGTGTTTAGCAGCTAAAATTTTGACCTTACATTTATTTCGTTGCATTCTTCCTGCGACATGTCAGACTCGACCATTCCCATCTAGACTGCAGCTGCGCTCTCATGTCGTCGAGACGTGAGGTCTCCACTCTGCTCACATTACATTGAAGATTATGTTACGCGTCACTTATAGCTCCGGCACACTAAGACAAGCGAAAATACTGTAGTTCAGTTTCAAGATAGCTTTCGCTGTCTGATATTCGTCAGTGATTCTTCAGACCTTGGGATTCTTGTGTGATGTTACCAGACAAACTGTCACTGCGATCGTCATAGTCCGTTTGTAGTACCTTTCACAAAATTAGGGGTGAGATATTTAAGCAACTCCACCTCTTCCGGTAACTTTACCAACTCATAGCTTCGGTCTGCAATTCTCATAGCAAAGTTTATCGTTGTGAAGTACGTGTCCACATAATCGTTTTCTTTTAGTGCTTTATAATGCTAATTTTCTTTTATAACAAACCATAGTGTACACTAAAATCTTGAGTTTATTATCAGATCCATTCCCTTTCGGTAATAAATATTATATCAGTTCCCCCTCCCTTTCCCCCACTCCTCACTTTCAGATTCACTGCTAGCGCCCAAATAAATTAAATCATTAGTAAGTCCGTTATGTACGTTAAATCATCACTGCGTCTCAAGGGACTGCTGATTCATGACTGATTCAGGTTCAGTTGATTTCACTTTCGTACACGGGGTTTTGCAAATTTATATAATACCAAACCTTCTTAGGATTTTTATTCAGATCGTTTAGCATATTTTTACTTTGAAATTAACTAAAATGCTTCTCGCGTCGCTCTCGTCACGCTCATTCGGCTTCATTCAGCTCTATTTGTCTGTCATGCTCTGACTTCGATAAATCAGAGATGAAATTCTCTCTGCTTTCATACCAACTTTCTGACTCGACAATTGAACCGAGATGGGGTCTTTTACATCCGTTATGACGGCGTCAGTAATATAATTGTCTAAGGTATGCTCTGAGTTTTACTCATTAGCGTTCCACATTTTCGTCCTCCGAGCTGAATATTTGAAGCCCACACTGCAAAGTTGTATTCAATGATTCATCCTAATCAAAACTATTCCACTGCCATTTTTCAACACTTGTTGTACTACAAAAAGGGAAGGATGAGATCAGTTTTATGATATCTGACTCCCTCCTGAACGTTGACTGATTCGAAAAGTTCGGACCTGCTAGTTACCAGAAGGTCTAGGTCTAAGACGTTGCTCTCACACGTCTGTTCTTTAACTATATGTTCGAACTAATTTTAATTCAAAACATTCAGAATAATCCCATACGAATCCTTTTCCCTCCTAGTCTATATCTGGAAAGCTAGAGTCTACCCCTCCTACAATAATATGATAAGAAACTTACTTTTGATAACATTAACTGTTGTGTACATAGTTCCGCGTAGTCAGCGCGTACACAACTTTCCCACTAGAGAGCGCCCCGCTAAGCACAACAGCGCAGGCGCAGCGCTCGTCCGTCTCCACACTGCGAGATGACGCTGTCTTAGAGACGGACCAAATTCTGCTTCCGCCGATCCGCGTATTAATATGTAACGCAGCCAATGAGACTGCTGCTAACGTAGAACCTTTTCTCCTCGTGAATCACACTCGCGCAGTGATACCTGAACGCTCGAGGTATTATAACGAGTGTACAGACCTCCGATTAGTCAGTCTGCATTCGTCTGCACATCTCCATTAGTCTGCATTTGTCTGTACCAGTCTATAGTCAAGTTTCAGTCTGTGCCTAATAAGATTATCATATTCCTGTACATAGCCCTGAGGAGAAATGTATAGACACTTTGTCAAGTATCAGAGATATGTGAGAATAAGATTAACGTACCAAGACCAAAGGAAATTCAGATTTTCAATTGTAAACAGCATCCAGAATCAAGTAACGTAATATCTATGCTTTTTATTATTTTAATAAATGTGTGTGAAAATGAATCAAGTTCTGTTTAAAGTTGGTCATCGTGAATCTGCTATTCTAAGCGTGCAAGTGCTATTTCTATTGTCTGACCTAACGGCAGAAGATAAACACGCCACGATAAGACCACGAGACATATTGCTGACACTCGCCTGCTTCGTTAGAGTGACAAGTCAAATAATCTGATGGTGTGTGTACCGAAGGTCTTACAGTACGCACACCACATTAACTGAACGTTCCGTCGATGTTTGGCAGAACACGATAACTATTTTAAAAGGAAAACTCTTCCTAATGTTCTGCAAAATTATATTTATTTGGTCACGAACAGGCTTTCGGTTTCTGTAGCCATCTTCAGGTGGCAACTGAATGCCGCAGATACAGGTAAACATGGCGTGTGTCTTATACAGGTATTATTTCTACAGAAGATGCAAAAATTATAAAATGTTTACATAGGAAAATGTTATAATAATTAAATTAACTCAAAAAAGAGGGGGAGAACAACGTTCTTATGTGGAGATACATATAACAAATAACGAATTTACAGTTTACATCTAGTGATACTAGCCAAGACTTAATTTAACAACGGGGAGCGGGGGAGGGGGTGACATTGAAATCGAGTCTGATAATTTAATATTAGGTTGGCATTCTGCGTCATATGTTTATTAATTTCTATTACTTCCAGTAGGATCATCTTTCTGCTTATTTTGACAGAATATAAAACTTTACATTCTGCATTATGTGGATGGTTTCCTACTGCAAGATGATCAGCTAAGGTCGGCTCTTTCTTCCTTAATTCCCAGCTTCTCTCATGTCCACGTAACCTAACTGTCATCACCCTGTACCAAGAGCTGCACTTTATCTTGACTATAAAATAAAATTTTTATATGTTATTCGTATTACAAAATGCTAGTCTGTAGTTACAAGACAATAACTTTTTCCAAGATTGTATGAAATGTAATCAATATATGGAATTTTGCAGCAGGCTTTGAAACTATTTAGTGATAGCTGTTGGCCATCCTACAGAAGTGGAGTAATTTCGTTCATTTTCTTTTTTCGAAGAACATTATCAATCAGGGCAGAGCTATAGCCATTGTTGGAAGCGACTGGTTTGATGGTTTGTAGTTGTGTCTGAAAGGCTGATTTAGATAATGGAACAGATATGGGACGATGAACCATTGAATGTGAAGCTGTACGTGTATGGCTGTGTGGATGCCGGGAGCTTGCAGGGATTACTGAATAAATAGCTATGTTTTTTTCTGTAAATTCTACATAATTGTCTTCTTGTACTAATATCTGTACTAAGGTCCAAGATACTTATAACCTTCCAGCACCACTGTAAACTCAGTTTCGTTATGGTATGAGTTTAAATGCTGTAATAATCTATACGTCTATTGGTATCGGTCTACAAAAGCAAAGCACATCATCGACATATCTGAACCAGTACTCAATTTTACAATTCAGTGGCTCTTTCTTTAACAAAATTTGTTCCAAGTTATCCATAAATAGGACCGAGAGATGAATTTATAGCAATTAGTCCATTACTATCCGAAGTTTTCATGTACAATTTCGAACAAACGTTCTGGTTCAGATATGTCGATGTGTGCTGTGTTTGTAGACCGGTACCACTAGACAGTTAGACACATTACCACCGCATTTAAACACACAACATAAGAAAACTCAGTTTACAATGGATCTGGAAGGTTCTATAAATTTCTTGGACCTTAATACAGATATTAGTAAAAGGAAACACGTATTTAGCAGTTACAGAGAAAAATGTAGCTACTGATACAGCAAGTTCCGAGCATCCACACAGCCACATAGATGCAGCTTCCTATGCAATGGTACATGGCCTCATATCTGTTCCATTATCCAAATCAGCGTTTCAAACAGAACTACAAACCATCAAACAAATCACTTCCAGCAATGGTTATGGCTCTGCCCTGATTGATAATATTCTACGAAAAAAGAAAATGAATAAAATTACACCGCTTCTGCACGTTGGCCAACAACAATCTCTTAATAGTTTCAAAGACTGGTGCAAAATTCCATATACTGACAACATTTCAGACAATCTTGCAAAAAAGTTAAAGTCCTGCAACTTCAGACCTGCATTTTATAATACCAATAACATATAAAATATTTTATCTAGAGGTAAAGACAGACTGCAACCCGTCGTACATAGTGTTGTATATAAAATCACTAGCAATCAGTGTGAAAAAATGTATACTGGTGAGTCAGATAGAGCTATGACAACTAGGCTACGTGAACAAGAGCGAAGCTGGCGATTAAGGAAGAAAAATTCGAACTCTGCTGATCATTTTTTAACAGGAAACCATCCACATGATATACAATGTGAAGTTTTACATTCTGTCAAAAAAGCAGAAAGATGGCCCTACTGGAAATAATGGAAATCAATAAACATATAACACAGAATGCCAGCATAGTAATAAATGATCAGACTCAATTTTCATTCCCCCTTCCCCTTGTTAAATTAATTTTTCGATACTAATTCTAGGTTCAGACTGTAAATTCATTTTATTTTCTATCGTATGATGTATGTACCTCCACATAAAACTTTGTTTACTTCCCTCTTATTAGTTAATATTTTTGGTGAATATAACATTATGGCAGTACATTCCCGTATACCTATTTTATGATTTTTGGATCCTCTGTACAAATAATATCTCTTGAAGTCATACACCATATTTGTCTGTGTTTTAGACATTAAGTTGTCACCTGAATATGGCGTGAGAAGCTGAAAGTCGGTTCACTGTTAAATAAATACAATTTTGCGGCATCTTAGGAAGTGATTCCCTTTTTCATATTACTCTTGATATTCTATAAGTTGTCTCTGAAGCACTGAGCTACTACACCTCCCGCCACCGATGGTCAATAAAAGAATTCGAATACCGTGTTTGACTCACCTTTGCTGTTTACTTTCGCACAGGCTATGTCACACTCGGGATCTACAATAACCTCACTAGATACTGTGGCGTTCTTTACGTCAATAAATAAACCGCGACTACTGATGCCTAGCCTATTCTTGTGAAGTAAATTGTATTCCAATTTGAATTTAAGATTTCACTTCACTTTCTGCTTCACGAACTCTCTGTCCCTAAATCTATGTGGTTGTTATTACCTTATTGAGTGAGATTAATTCTGGAAGCTTATCATGAGTACTCCTGCAATTTATTAATAATATATTTAAATTTTCTTTTCCGGACTGCAAAGCCAAAAGTCCTCTTCTGACATTATTTTGGCTGATATGTCTTCGATTTCGGCCTGCATTTCGTAACTGCCCCTCGGCAGCTGTTATTCTAACCTAAGACAACCTTTAAGTGCACGTCATATGTACTTTGCTACCCGAGTCGGTGCTTCTTCTGTATAGCACAGTACAGCTCCGTAGATCTATGAAGTGGTGGCCCTGCCATTCTGCACCCAATAGCAGAGGTCGAGCAGTTCGAATCTGAGATCGTCGCAGAATCTTATGAACCTCTGTTTTAGACCTTCAACTTGACTTCAAACAAGTGGACCGCGATCGAATCTGGGTACGATATTGCAAATGGTGAGCCGTGCTTTCACTCCGCGTGCGATGCTAGCTGATTTCACCAACCCAGCCAACCACCTAAAGGAACCGAAGATAGCCTTAGAACTCGGGCGGCAAGCGTCGTTGACGCCTAAACAAGCCACTACCAGCGTCCGGTTGTACCCAGTGCTTTCAGTAGCTGTCGGCAGAGCTTCTACATCTACATCTACATCTACATGACTACTCGGCATTTCACACTTACGTGATTGGCAGAAGGGTCATTGAACCACTTTCACACTGTTTCCCTTCCGTTCCACTTTGGAACATCACACGGGAAAAACCAACACTTACATCCTTCCGTGACTGCTCACATTTCTCTAATTTTTTTCGAGGATCATTCATCCCTTTATAGCTGGGCGCCAAAAAAGTATTTCTCATTCGCAGAAGAAATTTGTAGATTCAAATTTCGTGACAAGATCTTGCCTCATAGAGAAACGTCCTTCTTTTAATGATTGTCACCCCAACTCGCGTATCATATCCGTAATATTCTCTCCCCTATTTCACGATAGTACAGAATGATCTTTCCTTCTTTGGACCTCCATCAACCATACCTGATAAAGCTCTCATACGGCATAGCAACACTTTTTCAGAATGTTGTGTAGGTAGTCTCCTTAATCGACCAGCTGCATCCTGTAAGTGTTCTGCCAATAAAATTCAGCATTTGGTACACCTTCTGCACAACAATATCTGTGTTATTGTTCCAGTTTAAGTTGTTTTTAATTGTTATCCCTAAGTATTTAGATGAACTGACAGGCTTTAAATTTGTGTGATTTGTGGCACAACCGAAATTTAAGTGATACCTTTCAGTACTCATATGGTTGACCTCACACATTCCTTTATTTAGAGACAACTGCTAAATTTTACACAATAGAGATACCTTCTATAAATCGTTATGCAATTGGTTTTGGTCTTTTGATGACTTTACTAAATGGTAAACGACGCCATCTGCAAACAATCTGAGAGGTCTTATTAGATTTTCTCCTGAATAGATCAAAGAACAGCAGAGGGCCTTCCTTGAGTAACAGAAGATACCACTTCTGTTTTACTCGATGACTTCGCATCGGTTACTCTGAACTCTGACCTTTCTGACAAGAAATCAAGAATCCAGTAATACGATGGAAGCGATAAACCATAGCGACGCAATATGATTAGAAACCGCTTGTGAGGTACAGTATCAAAAGATCCCTGAAAATCTAGAAATATGGAATCAATTTGAGATTTCCGATCGACAGCAGTCATAACTTCATGAGAATAAATAGCTAGTTGTGGTGCAGAAGAATGATGTTTTCTGAATCCGTGCTATTTGTCAATAGACGGTTTTCTTCGAGGTAATTAATAACTGTCGAATGTAGTACATGTTCCAAAATCCTACTGCAAACCAACGTTAGTGATATGGGTCTGTGATTCAACGTGTTACTGCAATTTCCTTGTTGAGTACTGGTGTGACCTGTGCAATTTTTCAGAATTCAGGTACGGATGTTTCGTCCAGCAGACTGTTGTATATGATTGCTATGTATGGAACTATTATATCAGCATATTCTGAATGGAATCAAACTGACCCACCAAGGTAGTCGAGAGCGCTAACGCGCTGATTCCTGGACTCGGGTTGGCGCGCCAGCCCCAGATCGAATCCGCCTGGCGGATTAACGACGTGGGCCTGTGTGCCGGCCAGCCTGGATGTGCGTTTTAGGCGGTTTTCCACATTCTGCTAGGTGAATGCCGGGCTGCTCCCCATTTTCTACCTCAGTTATACGGCTCGCAGACATCTGAACACATTCGCACTATTCCATGGATTACACGAGATGCGGACAGTTGTGGTACACTAATTTCTTCCCGAGGGGTACGGAGTGGCGACAGGAAGGACATCCGGCCACCCCTTAAAATTAGCATGCCACATCCGATAAACCAGCAGATCCCGCAAGTCGGGATTAACGCTTGGAAAGAGAGAGAGAGATTCTGAATGGAATCTAACTGGTGTATAATATCAAGCAGAAGTCTTGCCTTTATTAATGATTTGAGTTGATTCACTGCTCTGAGGATATTCACTTCTATGTTACTCATGTTGGCAGCAGTCCTTGATCTGATTTCTGGAATATTTACTTCAACTTCTATATTGAAGGAATTTGGGAAAGCTGTATTTGGTAACACCACTTTAGTGGCACTGTCATTGGTAATATTATCATTCCCATCGTGCAGTGAAGATACTGATTATGTCTTGCCGAATATATTAAAAGCATCTTTCACTGAAATGTGCGCTTCATTTCGAGCTTCTGCAGAACTTCGTCGGTCTTAAGGATTATTAATTACTTTAACTCTGTCAAGCTTGTTTCGTTGCTACTGCAACAGTGTTCTGACCTGTTTTGTGTACTATAAGGATCAGTTCCATTTTTATTAATTTATTTTGTATAAATCTCTCAATTGCTATCGATACATTTTTTTAAAAAGTTTGATCCTCATCTAGTCTGTATTTACATAGTTAGTTCGGAATGATTGGAGATTGTCTTTTAGGGAGGCGTGAATGAATTTTTATCTACTTTTTTAAATGAGTATGTTTTTCGTTAATTTTTGGTGGGTTTGGATGTTTCACTATTCAGATTGTGGATCTTTGGAAGGCCATATACTCTAGGGAGGACGGCGTACTAAGAGCTAATACTCTTGTTTATCCCTTACGATGAGGAACATTTCTTCATCAGGTTGTTAGTCTTCCGCTCAAATCTTTACCCTTTTTAAATTTTCTAACCTACATACCTCATTAATGTATTTCATTTTCCGCTCTCCGACTGTGGAAAGCTGGTTTTGTTTTTCCTCCTGACAGGACAACATCCGTCTAGTGCCCCCCCCCCCCTTCCCCGGAGATCCGAATTTACCTCCAAAATGTTTTACACAACAATCATCAAGCCATACAGTACAACTGCATGTTCTCGGAAAAAATAATGGCTGGAGTTTTCGCTTGCTGCAGTGCCATATTGGCTAATGTTACAAGGCCAGATCAGTGAGTTATCCATACTGTTACCCCTATAACTACTCAAAAGGCTTCTGCTCCCCTTTTGAGGAACCACAGGTTTATGTAGCATCGCCTCACAGGTTGCCCTGCGTTGTGGTTGCACTTACGGTGCGGCTATTTGTATCATTGGGACAAGCGAGCGCCTGACTCCCTCTCGTCAAACTACATGGTTCATGGGGACATTTAATTAACTATGACGTAAAATAAGATAATTTCTAATCGTAAAAAAATTTACCGGCAGTTGTTCTGTCATGTACCTTTCGCCATCGGAACAGGAATGGGGGAATGAAAGTCATAGCCACCGTAAAGTGGCTAACAGAGAGTAAATAAATTTAGGTTTCAAAGCAGTTAAGGCATACAATCACAGGAATCATGCAACAATGCAAGAGAAAGTAACCTCACTGACTATAAATTGAGTGAGTGTGTAATTACCGAATGTGGAATTGGAAACACTGTAACGATACTATTCATGCCAATGGCCTTGCCGCAGTGGTAACACCTGTTCCTATCACATCACCGAAGTAATGCATTCTCGCGCTTGGCTAGCACTTGAATGGGTGACCGTCCTCGTCAACCGAGCGTTGTTGGCAAATGGTGTGCACTCACAACTTGCGAGGGCAGTTGAAGAGCTACTTGATTGAGAAATGACGGCTCCAGTCACGAAACATGACAACGGCTACGAGAGAGGTGTGCTGACCACATGCCCCTCCAGATCCGCATCCAGTAACGCCAATGGACTGAGAATGACACGACGGTCGGTCGTTACCTTTAGAGAGAGAGAGGGGAGGGGGAGGGGAGGGAGAGGGAGACATACTATTCACAAGACTACTTGTGTTTGCCCCATCATGTGCTGAGGAAATGAAAAGTTTAATGAGAAAGAACTTATACATTGTAGCCCAAAAGTTTAAGCGTATTCATTGCACTTATATCCTAGGATAGTTGTGCTGTATTCAAGTCAACTCTAAAACAGAAAAAGCTATACCTAAGCAAATTTTTCTGTAGTTCTGTAGAAGAAGTTACCGATAATTTTAAATCCGTACGTTGCTAATACGACTGAAAGGTGAATTTAAATAGTCGAAGTCAATGAAAATAAATTCTATTTCACTGGTCACATTTGAAGAAAATTGTAATAAATATGTCGGTTAATACTTGATCTTATGAATATAACTTTTATTTTTGTGTCTGTTGTTTGTGAGCAATCTGACGGTCACAATCGACTTTCGGCTTTGGACTGATTAAACGACGTTGCGCTTTCAAATCAAACTAGCGCGTCAGTGGACGCAAATCGTAATGCTATGTAGACGGAAACATTCGTTTATTTCTTTAATATTTCTAAAGAACTTATTTAATAGGTCATAGGATAGCAAACAGTAATTTTCTTTGAATGTGAGTGTTAAACAGGATACGTTATGAAGAGATTGACTGTAGACATCATTAACATCTACCCAACTAATGAAATCGAATTTAAATGTGCTATCCACAAGCAAAATACTGGAGATAGAAACGAAAGTTCTTTTAGTACACAACTGTCTTAGTCAAGAAGCATCAGATGCCAGAAATGCACACTGACACAAAAAAAAAGAGCTTTGGCGGCCGATAGATGAATGTGTGACGCCGCAGCGTAATTTCATCGCGCAACTGACAAGGATAGTAAACACGGCATAAAATCTTCGCGAATTTCATTCCGTGTACTCAGGTGGATAGTAACTAAGACTAGCAGAGAGGCTCGTGAACACTATACGACTGACCTTAACAACCGATTGTCCAGTCGATTCTTTTTCTTTCATTCGGTTTTTTTAGTCGAATGAAACATTCGAATGAAACTAGTCCCTGTGATTATGTAAGCTCTATGAGTGTTTTTCACTCACACTCCGCCTCTGACTGGTTTCTCACTTAGCGTGAGACAAACAATCCTGTAACAGTTACCTGTTTTTTATGATTGTTTTCATTCAGTCTATGAATTTTCATAGTTTTTCAGCCTTTACGTTTGTTATAAATTGTGGTGCACACACCATCAGATTATTTGACTTGTCGCTCTAACGAAGTAGGCGAGTGTCAGCAATATGTCTCGTGGTCTTATCGTGGCGTGTTTATCTTCTGATGTTAGGTCAGACGATAGAAGTGCCACTTGCACGCTTAGAGTAGCAGATCGACGGTGACCAACTTTAAACAGAGCTTGATTAATTTTCACACACATTTATTAAAATAATAACAAGCATAAAATTTACTTAACTTGGTTCTGGATGCTATTTACAATTGATAATCTGTAGCTCCTTTGGTATTGGTACGTTAACCTTATTCTCACATATATCTCTGAATCTTGACAAAAGTGTTCATGTATCACTGCGCGAGTGTGATCCTTGAGGAGAAAAGGTTCTACGCTAGCAGCAATCTCATTGGCTGTGTTACATATTAATACGCTGATCGGTGAAAGCAGAATTTGGTTCGTCTCTATGGCAGCGCCATCTCTTAGTACGGAGACGGATGAGTGCTGCGCCTGCGCTGTTGTGCTTAGCGGGGCGCGCTCTAGTGGAAAAGCTGTGTACACGCTGACTACCCGGAACTATGTACACAACATAAATGATGAACAAAAGGAATATTTTGTCATTTTGCGTTTTGTATTTTTTGTATGTTTTTTGGCTTTTGAGACTTTTTGTTCCATTGTTAGTGGCTTTGTAATTTTTCTTATTTCAACTTTAGTTATGCACAGGGCACTGAGTAGATAATTTACACCTACGTTTGCGAGGATGAGTGTCCTTATTTGAACTTACTGTTTGGACTGAGATGATTATGCTCGCTTTCGGTCGCGGTGATGTAGAGGTGAATGACAGAACTGCATTTCTTAGCTTAAGTCTGCTGGGGTAACTTAATCTAGGATCCTTGATTCTAATGATTAATGGATCGGAGTGTCATTGTGTGTTTACGGCGGTCGATTTATAGCAATCATTTTCGCTGACATTGGTTGGGATGGTGATGACTGATGAGTAATGGCTATATGTCATGTATGGTTGCCATTTAAGCGCTAACTTATCCCTTACCAAGAGCGTCGATTTAGATTCAAATTATTATCTATCCTTAAATTCAAGATTAGACCAGTATTTAGAAAAAAGAACCAATACCAGCTCAGGAAGTTTAACATACAGAAGTTATCTAGAGAAAATGACTTCAAAATGCAGTTGGAAAAATAAGACCTAAATATTGGGAACAACATTAAAAAGACATAATTGAGGCTGCACAACAAAACCTCTTAAAAAGAAATGGGAACATGCTTGGTGATTATGATGCGTTAATTAGAAACAGAAAACGAGACTGGAATATCTGGAATGCAAGTAAAAATAATAAAAACAGGAAAAATTTTATAGAAGCAAGGAAACATGCATCAAAAGGCCTTAAAAAGATCAGAGTACAACATATGAAAGATCAACTAACATCAGTTGAGTCACACTTCAAGGATAAAAACACAAGGAACTTTGATGAATAATTCAAAAATAGTTTAGAGAAATACACACCACCAAGTTTACAATTTATATATGTAAAACCACAGTAGCTTGCATATAGGACCACTGACAACTGCAGTATAATTCCCAACTACTTCAAAAAACTACACAACTATGATCCAACGAAAGAACAATTTCATTTTGATAATGCAACCCAAATACAACCAAACTCAAAGCCACCAACAACAGGAAACTAGACGTCATAAAACAACTTAAAAATAACCAAGTGTCAGGAAAGACAATATAGTTGCTGAATAGAGAAAACAATGTAGAGAGATCGTTATTCTGTGTCTAGTAGAAATTATTAATAAAATTTTGACAAAAAACAGCTTACCATCAGAATGGACATTGGCTTTAGTACATAAACTACATCAAAAAGAAAAACTCTGATCATAACCGTTGTAGAAGGATCACCGTCTTTCCAGTGACACATAACCTTATCCATGGCACTGTTAAACAGATCTGAAGGAATAATCGACCCGTAACTGGAAGAGTAACAAGAAACGATTTAGGGAGGGAAGGCCTTGTGCAGAGGAAACACTAAATCTAAAGAATATAACAGAAATGAAGAAAATCAGCAGCTCGAAATACCGTACGTGATAACTTCTGTAGATTTTAACAAGGCATATGACTCAACTGAAAGAAATGCACTAACCAACATCATAAACGAATTCGGATTCGACAATAAAACAACAGTAATAACTGAAGGAACGTTCGATAACAGAAATCAAAAATAAAATGTATAGGGGAACTATCAAAACCTTTTGAAAAAGATCGGGAGGAAGACATGTTGATGGTTTATTTCCCGTACTTTTTAACTGCTGATCAAAGAGGGTAGTGAATGGATAAAATAATAATAATGGCGTGTTACGACGGCCTTCCGTCAGGTAGACCGGTGGCCTGGTGCAAGTCTTTCGATTTGACGCCACTTCGGCGACTTGCACGTCGCTGGGGATGAAATGATGATGATTAGGCCAACACAACACCCAGTCCCTGAGCGGAGAAAATCTCCGACCCAGTCGGGAATCGAACCCGGGCCCATAGGATTGACAGTTCGTCGTGCTGGCAATTTTTTTTTTTTTTTGCTGATCTTATTTTGTTCTATATTGTACGATGAATTTGTTCGTGGCGGACGTCCGATGACAGCCGTTCAGGTTGTTCGTTGATCCGTTCACTCAGTTTTTTTTTTTTTATTACAGAGGGTAGCTAAACCCTCTGACCGAACACGCTGTGCTACCGTGCCGGATAGACCACTCAGCTACCGGGGGCGGACAGTGAATGGATTTAGAAAATACATCAATACTAGGGGTTTCCAACTAGGAAGAAACCGAAATAAAACCACCATAGATTGTCTCGCTTTTGCAGATGACATGGCATTAATTACTGACTCACTTAATAGTGTCAAAGAACAAATCACGGAATTACATAAACAAGCAGACAAAATAACACTAAAAATATCATTTGAAAAGAAATAGAATTTTTATGACAAATTTCAACGTTGCCCCTCCAAATCTTGAAATTCATAACAACACAATATCTAAAACAACTGTTTTAAATACCTAGGAGAATAGTTAACAAGTAATACGAAAGAAAAGATACCCATAGAAAATAGAGTACATAAAATGGACAGGGCATTCCAAACGACAAAAAAACCATACAAACAAAAAAATTGTCCTGGAACATACAACTACGTCACTATTAAACAGTGGTAAGATCTGAAAACTGTATGCAGCAGGGATACTTAAACTAACAAGATTAGGGATGTTGAATAACTGGATAAAATTGAATAAAGAATTCTAAAGAAAATACTGCGACTTAGAGGTAATAGTAAAATTGAATACAAATAAAGTTCAAACAGAGAGCTCTATTCAAAAATGAAAAATCTAACTGATGTATAGTGGAAATGAAGGTTGCAGTTTATGGACACATATACCGAGTGAATAATAGCAGACTAGCCACACAGATATTAAACTTACTGGACAGCTACAAATCCAAACTCACATGGTTTACCGAAATTGACAAAGATATGAAGAACGCATAAATTAGAGTGGACGTCATAGATAACAGAATACCTTTTAGAGGAGCAACATAAAAGGCATGATTTCAGGAACAAAGTGGAACTAGGAAGAAAAGGAACGACATCCTCGACGGATGAAGGAAGACTGGGACCAAAGAAAATTAAACACAAAGAAGCAAAACCAAAGTTAATTTATCGTACCCTCCAAAACTGTTATTCGGAGAAACAAATAATACACTGACGGAATAAAAGTCACAAAACAAAAAGTAGTTAATGTAGGGAATGAAATTTCCCGAATGCATTTGTCTAGGTAACATATTTAAGTGATTAACATTGCAAGATCAATGGTTAATGTATGCACTAGATAAACCATTACAAATGTGAACTGCTGGTACATTAGTAACCGTTGTAGCCGCCAGAATGTTGAATGCAAGCATACAAACGTAGGTGCATCATATTGTAGGTACATCATATTGTATGGAGTTCCATATTTGTTGCACCTTGTCGGTCAATACAGAAACGGTTAATGCTGGTTGTGGATGACGCTGGAGTTGTCGTCGATGATGCCCGATGTGTGCTCGATTGGAGACAGGCCTGGTGATGGAATACGTAAGGCAATATGTCGATACTCTGTTGAGCATGTTGGGTTCCAAAAGCAGAATGTGGGCGAGCCTAATCGTGTTGGAAAATACCCCCTAGGCTGCTGTTCATGAATGGTAGTATAACAGGTCGAATCACCAGACTGACGTACAAATTTTCAGTCGGGGTGCACGGGATAACCACTGTACAGCTGTCGTATGAAATGGCACCCCACATCATTACTCAAGATGTGGGTCTAGTGTGTCCAGGCCGCAGACAGGTCGGTTCCAGGCGCTCAACTTCCCTCCTCCTAACTAACACACGGCCATCACTGCCACCGGGGCAGAACCAGCTTACGTCAGAAAACACAACAGACCACTCACCCTGCCCTCCAATGATTTCTCGCTTGACACCACTGGTTGTAAATGGCGGTGGTTTAGTGTCAGTGGAATGCGTCTTGCTCTATGAAGTAACCGACTTGTAACAGTTCGTTGTGTCACTGTGGTGCCAACTGCTGCTCAGATTGCTGCTACAGATGCAGCACGTTGCGCCAGAACTATACGCCGAACACAATGGTCTCCCCTCTCGGTAACGCCATGTGACTGACCAGAGCCCGATCTTCTTACGACTGTACATTCTAGGACCACGGCTGCAGCTCTCCTGTACAGTGGCTACATTCGTGCCGAGTCTTTCTGCCAAATAACGAAAGGAACATACAGCTTCTCGTACTCCTATTACGGGACCTCGTTTAAAGTCAGTGAGGTGTTTGTCGCCTTAAAGGCGTCCTTGAGTAACATCAACGCACCTAGTCCAATCTCAAAGGTTACGCTCACGACATTTACAGCCTGTATTTAAAGCAAACCTAATTTGCATCTTCATAATGGCGCTACTAGCGCCATTCTTATGCGGCAAGCGCTAAATCTGGACAGACACCGTCTTTCAGATGTAGAAACACGCCTGCCAACTTCCAGTTATGTCGCACAGTTCCTTCTTGATGTTGCGATTTTTCTTTCCCTCAGTATATATAAATGTGAACATGGCTTTTTCATGCCTGTGAAATGCTATGCCTCCTACTTTTCAAAGACAGTAACATGTAAACAAGATTTGTATGCATGCACATGGTTTGATTTGTCCATACGTAGCCGGTAGTGTAATTATCTGCATAATATATTTACGTTCCACACAGATACAAGGCTGAATAAGTGTTTTGAGATCTACAGTCAAATGTTTTTTTAAGTAATGGAATTCTTCAATCCTTTTCAGTCAAACGAAATGCAAAGCGCCCCTATAATTTGACAATGTTCCTTTCTTTTTCACGTATCAGTAAATGAACTTTTATGGTCAACTCTGCACCCCCAACGATACATCGGCTTCGTTACTTACTTGTTAATTGCATGTGGAACCATTTAATCCACAGCATAATATTAATCGATTTTTAAATGACGAAAAGAAGAAATAGTCTATTCAGTACATAATTAAATCAATGTGTATAACTTGGTTCCATTAGTTGTTCAGGCATGAAGAAGCTAGCACAAGGCAGAGTAGCCTGGAGAGTTACACCAAACCAGACTCCAGAGTGAAGGCCACGTCATCAACAAGAACAACTACAACATGTATATTCTTTATTTTAACTATGGCGTACCCCTGTCGTAACGACGGAGGTTAGGACTACCCTCCGTAATATGTGTATCACGGCTGTCTACCACTGCTTTAGTTCAGCTAATTAAAGTACTACTGGTTTCACTCATAAGGGTGAATAGATACCCCAGTCAAATGTATGATGAAAGAACGAGTATTTGTCGTTCAACAGCCGGAAAGCTGCAGACTGTTTTCACTTTAAAATAAAAAAAGAATAATTCGTTAAACATGAATAATTACAACGAACTGAGCCGACTGTTTTCATTCGATTGTTCCTACGGACCATTTCCAATCTTAAGAAATGAGCGAATTACAATCGAACCCACACGTAAAACTGCAACCGATTGAATAGATTGTTCTCATCCGATTTCTCCCTTACAATGGTTTCACTCGAAAGTGTGAATGAATAATTCAGCTGATACATAAAACAACAACCGAATGAGTGGATTGTTTTCCAACAACCTACTAAATCGATTGTTTTTATTCATTTCATGCCATCAGCAGAGAGAGTACCTGTATCCGGACTCAAAGAACCCGGTTAGTATAATCGGCGAATCACTCGACATTTGAACACAAGTGATACCCCTATGCGACGACGTTGGCATGAATGGGTGAACCATGGTCGAACATAGTGTCAAGCAGTCGACCTAGAAAGACGAGAGAATGAGACGGGTAATCGACAGGGGCACTCATGGTCCCGGATTCATCATCATCATCGATCCGACGTGCAACTGGTGCTTCAGTGACAACCAGGATCATTAATAGGTGGATCACAGAAACGACGCTGAGCCCAAGGCGATCCTTGCTCCGACTACCATTGGCCTCGGTATACCAAACAGCTGGTTTGCACTGGTGATGGGCTCATTCGACCTGGAATCTCACTGTCTGGAGTAGAACTGTCTTCAGTTATTAGTCCCGCTTCGAACTGAACCTGATGATCACCGAAAACGTCCCTGGAGACACCCGACAGCGGTGGGACACCAACCTGACTGTCGGCCGCAAGGAGTGATGGTCTAGGATGCCATTTCATTTCATAGCAGGTCCCCTTTAGATGTCATCCGCAGCGCAGAGGTACGTCTATGATATTCTACGCTCTGTTTTGTTACTCTTCACGACAAGCTATCCTCGTCTAACATTTCAAAAAGGTAGTTCCCGTCCGCACACGGCCAGAGTTTCTACCGCTTGTCTTCGTGCTTGCCGAACGCTACCTTGGCCAGTAAGGTGGCCGGATCTCTCCCCAAAGAGAACGTTTGGAGCATTGCAGGCAGGGTCCTCCAGCCATCTCGTGATTTTGAAGATCTAACGCCCACCCACCGCCCCCTTTCCAACTGGACAGAATTTGGCACTATATCTCTCAGACGGACAGCTCTACCAATTAATTCCACGCCGAATAACTGGTTGCATAATGTTCAGAGATGAACCAACGCGTTATTAACTTGCCAAATATTTGAAACTCTTCTTCTTGAAGAAGCGATCCAATTTTTTGGAAATTGTAATCATTTGATTGCCTGTTCATGTTCGTCATTTCTACCGATTTCCCATACGGATGATTCCTTCATGGTGCGTAGTTTTTTTTTCGTCTTAGAATGTATGATGACCAATACTCAAGTTAAACAAACCTGACTTCAGTAGCCATCTCGTACATTACAAGACGAACAGGTGTATGTTAATGAACACAGCGACTGTAGCCGACGATAACGCACAGAAAATTTTTACGCCATGTTGTTACGGAAAATGTAAAATACTCCTGGAAACAAAAAAATAAAAATAAAAATTAGGAACTTTGCGTCATCCCAGGTAAAATAAAATCTATATGATATAATGAAACGGTATATAGATAAGTGAACATGACTATGAGCTAATAAAATCTTTCTCTTCTTTATTTAAGAATCTGCTCTTTGTTCAAGATAATGAATATTATTGAGTTCATCAAAATGATGGAGACAGATAAGCAACAACATCCCCAGTGAGACAGTGCAGAAAGCTGCCACAAATCCTCACAAAAGACTGAACAACCTTTTTTGTTGGTAATTTTCAGGAAGCATGGAGAACGATCATATCATTCATTTACGGAGACGTGTTGTTTGTCGCTATTGCGTCCTGTGTGAACTCATGCTGAGGCCCTGGCGGGAAAATTTCAGATACTAAAAACTAAATTAACTTTCATTTGCTGTATCCCTGTTCCATCCTGTTTCTGAAGCTTCACCGGATTACTATTTCAGACACTCTCCTGGCTACGAATAGCGGCATTTGAGACCTTGTGAGCGGAAAATGCTTACAGTGGGGTCAGATGGACTTCTGTAATTGCGATTTCCGAACTAAATTTTGTCAACTGCTTCTACAGTTTCGTCCCAGCCTATAGGAAAGTTTCTCGCTATGCAGGGTGTCTCAAAGCTTTTGGGTCAAATTGAAACAGGTGATACTGGATCTTCGACCGGTTATATTGAGACTTGGAACCAAAAGACGGAAATGAATATTCACTGTGTAATGGACATACACAGCGTATACTGCATAACAACAACGTAGCTTATAATAACTGTTCGCCGGCCGCGGTGGCCGTGCGGTCCTGGCGCTGCAGTCCGGAACCGCGGGACTACTACGGTCGCAGGTTCGAATCCTGCCTCGGGCATGGGTGTGTGTGATGTCCTTAGGTTTAAGTAGTTCTAAGTTCTAGGGGACTTATGACCTAAGATGTTGAGTCCCATAGTGCTCAGAGCCATTTTTTTTTATAATAACTGTTCAAAATGATGACCGACAGTCTCAGCGCATAGATGGCAACAGCACATGAAGTTCTGCCTCACCCTCTCAAATATCGATGGTATCTGTTGCACCTGGCAACTTGTATCCTAGCAAGCAAGCCTTCATCCCTTTATACAGGGATTTCAAACACCAACGTCTAGACGTAACCTTAGACGAAGAGGTCCATAGGTGTGAGATCCGGCGATCGCGCTGAGCATGAGACAGGACCTCCCCCTCAAATCCTACAATGAGGGTACGCGTTATTCAGGCTCCCGCGGACATTAACACTGAAGTGTGCTGGTGCACCGTCGTCTTGAAACCACACCCTTTCGCAGAGAACAAGGGGTACAATATCCAAGAACGGTGGCAGCAGATCTCGCAGGAACAACAGGTAACATGGACCAGTCACTTTGAACAATTACTATGAGCTGTGTTGGTGTTGTTATGCGGTGTATGCTGCGTATGTCCATAACACAATAAATACGCATTTCCGATAATTGCTTCCCTATCACAATATGATCAGTGTGGACCCACTGTCATCTGTTTTAATTTGACGTAATAGATTTGAGACGCCCTGTAGATTTCACCCATTGCCCATAAATTGAAAAACATTTCCCTTTATCGTTCTCGATCTCGACGGTTCAACATAACCTGTAGCCAGAGCCGTGCAACGCTCCACATACACGGCTGACCGCTTAGTTCTGCTGCCCTCTTCGCGAATAGTCGAGGTCAACTGTACCAGGAAAATTGCGCGAGCCGCCATGCGCCGTCGACACCCGCGGTTCGCCCGGCCGAGCCCGGATAACAACAGAGCTCGGTGCAGTAGGGAAACACACAGCGCTCGAAAGGCGAGAATGACTGGCCACACGCGAGCGGATTTGCTTTCTGAATCGTCTGCACTCGTTTGAGAATCACTGGATTTGATATGCTTTCCTTTGGAAAGACAAATAACTCGTAATGTAAAATAATGGATGTAACACAGCAATAATAATACAGTAATGAACATAGCACAAGCAAGTTTTTATTGGTTTATACAGTTCACTCTTTCCTTCTCCGCGTCTTTCGAAAGCCTCAACCTTTCCGAGCTCTTTCGTGAAACTTGATTTCAAATTCTGTAACTAAGTTTTTATTACACTTTGGTCCACAGTTGGAACATCGTCTACAAATATTTCAACAATCTCTTCGTACACTCTACTTTTTATACTCTTCTTCCTGTAATGTTTGTGGGTCATTTTTCACAAACAAAGTCTTTTGTGGCACAATTTTATAAGTTTTTCGATGTGGTCAGTGGTCCACTCCTTCGTCATATTGGAAGCAAACAGAACTTGCTGTCAGGTCAAAACCCCAGAAAAACCCATGGAATTTCTGAATGTGGCCTGGCCCGTTGCTGCGGAAATCCACACGTGTGCCCCCAGTTAATAAGACCAGATCGGTTGTTCCGAGAACTGCAGTTGACGGCCTCAGGGTCGTGTTGCCATTAACGCACAGGCGAAGACTGCGGGTGTTTCAGAATACGTCAGTAATATCTGTCGTCAGACCCCAATATCCGCTCGTGTGTGGCCAGCTAATGCAGCCCTATGCAGACAGTTCAGCACAAGACACCGTCAAGAAACCCTTACATTATGTTTATTATTATTATTATTATTATTATTATTATTATCATTATTACTACATCAGAAATACATATCGAATAGCAAAGGTCCTTCCAACGTCCAAGGGTTAGGAAATGCGTAGAAGGGAATAAGTAACTTTCTCTTAAACTGGAGGAGGGAACCTAAACTCTTCTGAAGAAATCAGGAGATGGCATGGGATGCAAAATTTTTGCACAGGTTGTAAATAATCAAAATAAGTCTTTAGGTTTTGCAGAATGCAGTGGCAGTCGTAAATTATTAGCTTTCTGTGATGGTAGTACCAGGACCCTGTTGCGACACATAAATATCTGCGAAGCTTCGCCTAACAGTCAGATCAATAATAGTGGTAACTTCTAGCATCAGCAAAATCCATTGTAATGAGAAGTGTATAACGAAGTGTGCAAGCGATCTGTGGCTGTTAAGAAAAGTTGCATGAGAAGGCTTTCTAGATCTTGCACAGACACTGCCAGAAATAGGAGCACAGTACCCCACTGCAAGTGCAAGAGATGTGCTTTCTCTCAAATGTCGCAGGATATGGAGGATGGTGCTTACGCATGCGCGACTGACATGTGGACAGACGCGCACACTAAAACGCATTATTCGATTCTTACTGTGCATTCAATCTAGCAGTTGTTGGACTGTTCCCATATGATATGGGAAAAAGTGCTGCAAATAAACGAAAATGAAACCAACATGAACAAGTTACTGGTATTCACAAGCCACACGTTGAGAGTAACGTTAGTTGCGGAGCAGGGGACAAATGTGAAAAAGTCACTAGAGAACTACTGTAGCATTCCATAAAACAACCATTCTCTCAGCACTTTTCTCCACCACACCCTTGAGGATAAAATGTTTACCCATCGTTTTTATCAACGAAAAGTGCTGCAACTTATTTAAGAAGGAATGACCGTGTGAAAGACTCACAGTTATAGTTTATCTCAAAGCACCATGTTTAGAGTTCATTGGAATACATTTTGTATCATGCTAAAATCTGCGTTTATTCAGCATGAACAAACTGCTGAAGTTTTACATGAATTCGAGAAAATACACTAGGTGGGTAAAACCAGATAAAGACAGGAGCTTCTGGTGTTGTGGAAATCAAGAGCATCAACTTGTCCCAGACTATCCCAAGTGACATGAGAAGCTTCATTTACACCTGCCTATAGTGTCTCTAGCGTGAGATTATTTAGTGGAGCTGGCCTTGTCATTATGGATAATCGCAATAACTTGCTTATGGCGCACTGCAGTACCATTACGAGTTTCAGACACAGTGGCATACCATCCTATCTTCGTTACTACAAACATTTAACATCTTACCTGCTTATTTCAGGAATAAATTCCTCAAGGAGGGCGTTACAGCGTTAAGAGACGAAGAATATTTCTTTATTTACTTGAAGCGAGAAAGTTTTTAATAAACGTATGTCTTTCTTTTCTGAAGGTTGTGTCCTTTCATTAATTTACTTTTAATTTTTGCAAATATATTTGCACGAAACAGATAATTTAAGTGCTGTGTCGTATGAGTGTGATGTCATATAGATGCGTTTGCATATGCCAAAGAGAAATAGTTCTTAAACTTTTTCGACTTGTGATCACCTTTCACAAAAATCTGGAAAGTACGAAACTCCCCCTCATAAAAGAAAAAGGTACTTACTGTAACATGGAAGTAATTGAATCACAAGCAGACTGTTTAATACCTCTAATGTCTTTATATTGATTTACATTTCAGTTGCACAACACTGAAAAGGCTGATGAAGACTAGGTAGGTCTAGTCTGAAATATTGAAGGATTTTACGCTTTTCAGTTAACCTACAAGTTCGCATTATGGAATTAACTGGCTTAATCCATCCCTGGATCTCGGTAAGGGGGATCCGCCTGCTTCGCATCTCGCATAACTTTCAAATAAGGAGCCACAGAAGTTAAAAACAGTCTAAATTAATTTCGCAGAGAAATTTGCTTATGTATTTATTTTTTATATAACTGTAAGAAGGAAAAGACTTTTTCCACAAAGACGTGGATGAGATAGCTCATAAATTTGTTACCGCTTCATTTGACGGCATTGCAAACTCTGCCTTTAAACTTAACCAGAAAGTTACCGGTGCTAAAAATTTATTTTCTGTAACTTAGTCACTGGAAGTTACGAGTAACTCATCCTTTTAATTTACACTTCATGTGGATTCCAAAATTATTGTCTCTTCCAAGTGACTGTGAATCCAATTGTTATTACTGGACAGAGCCAGGAAATAATCTTTGAAAGTTTTTCCAGTTGCCTTCAAATATTACTTAATTATGTTCATGAATACACTACGAAATGGTGAAGGGTAACGAAGCATCCAGTCTGATTGGGATTTAAACAGATTTTCCAAACTGTAAGCTTTTTAATGAAAAATTCAATATCGTTGCACAGTACACAGGTTTGTGTTTGGTGCCTGAAGTAAAAAAAATTGAGCCATTGATTCCTAACAAAACTACGGTCGAATAAGCCATAGTCTGAACCCAGACTGTGCTCTGGGAAACGTGTACCTGCTGAGTAAAAGATATACTTCATACAATGTGAGAACAGTTCTGCTATGATATAACCATATAACTTCCGTCTGTGTCAATAAAAACTTTTAGATATTTGCCGTTTCCTCGTACAGTAATACAAAAATTCGAGAATAGGCAGGGTGACCAGTAATTTAGTTATCTACATTCACTGAATCTAAGATACAGAGTTTTTCCAGATGCACGTAACAATAAGTTGATTGAACAGTTACAAGCAACCGTGGAGATTTAAGTAATCATCTGTTCCCTGATGTTACAGCCATCAGTTATGTTAATGTTACAACGGAGGTGAAGTACTGTGTCGGTAAATATTGTGCGAAGTAAAAAAAAAAAACTGCTCGTAAACTGGCCACAGAGATTCCATTCGGCGCCCGTAACCGAGGCCCACGAGAAAGACAGGCCGCGCCGCGTACATCACGGAAGTGGGCCAGAACTCGCTCGTTCAGCTCAGCAGACAAAATGCGTTTCTAAACCCGTTAACTCGCATCTGTGTGTGTAGAGTGACGTACTAATGAGAATTGCATCTTCTACTGATATCTGCTGTTATGAAGTCTTACTGATTAACAGTACTACAACAAAATTTAATTTAAAATCAGTACTCTATATAAATGGTATAACGGCTTGTTTATAGCATTTAGTCTCTTTTGTTTAACAGTCCTCATTTCATACAAAAAGTGGTGCCTTATGCAACTGATAATCATTTTGGCACGATTTTAATTTTACTGTACCCCAGTACAGCCGTAACAACTTATAAGTAGGCCTATGGACTTCCGATCATTGTAGGACTAACAACAGTAAGATTCCATAATAGCGGATAAGACTCCACAATAGCGGATTCCAGTAGAGGATGCAATTCTCGTTTGTACGTACACACCTGGTTACGAGTTAACAGGTGCAGAAACGTAGTTTGTCCACAGAGTTGAGCGAGCGAGCGAGTGCAGGCCTACCTTCGTGACGTATGCGCCGCAGCCTGTTTTTCTCTTAGGCCTCGGCCCGTAACAGTGTGACGTCAGCAGCCGAGCCACACGAGCGCCCGTGTGGACACAGGCTCCGGCGGGGCACCGCTCGACCGCTGCAGGCCCCGGTGTGACCACACCGGCTGTTCGGGCAGAGCGGGTCGAGGCTCGCCCGGTTGCCATGGCTACGGTGCCGGGCGGGCCGTGCAGGCTCGATGCACACCTCTGCATATAGCACGTACCAAGTGCGAAAGCAAAAAAGAATAAAACTTTAGGATGATTTAATGGATAGTTTCACTTTTCATACAGCGTTTGACTGCACAGTTTACATACTAAAAATGTGATCTACATACATTTCTTTGTGTTTTTAGACGTCAGTACATACTTTCGCCTTGTATTATTTTTGACAACGACTTATTTCTCACCTTGTATGTACTGGGTGTTTGTACGTAACTTAGGGAAACATTTTATGTAGGAGTGTAAGCAACCAGTACTGATTTCCCCCCCCCCCCCCCCCCCCTTTTCCCATCGAATCGAAAACTCACAAATAACACCGCCAATAATTCTGATGCTTAACACAGGATAGAAAATCCCTTGTCGTGACGTGTTCTAGCCTACAAATCGACCCTCATTTGGAATGATGTCTGATACGGCGTTACCACGCAAATGGTTCAACTGGCACTGAGCACTATGGGACTTAACTGCTGAGGTCATCAGTTCCTAGAACTTAGAACTACTTAAACCGTCACACAAATCCATGCCCGAGGAAGGATTCGAACCTGCGACCGTAGCGGTCGCGAGGTTCCAGATTGTAGCGCCTAGAACCGCTCGGCTACTTCGGCCGGCGTTACCAGGCTTACGTATTCATTTGGATGTCCTAATCTTCAGTGAACATATGTGACTGTGTACTTCGGATGTTGGCTGTCATAATGGTTATACCCTTTTTTGTGTTCTGCATTAGGCAATACTCCTTGGGACCAGCAATCACTGACTGAGAAATATAGAGGAAAAAATGCAACAGGTAATAAGCAACACATTTTTATTTGCCCAACTGGTGATAAAAGTAAGTTAGTAATTCATGTATAAGTCCTACATTTGATTTCAACATTGAGACTACATTGACATGACAAAAGTCATAGCTTACCTCCCAATATCATGTCGGACCTCTTTTTTCCCGCCGTAGTGCAGCAACTCGACGTGCAATTGACTCAACAAGTCGGGAAGTACCTTGCAGAAATGCTGAACCATCTTGCCTCTATAGCCGTCCATAGTTCCGAAAAATGTTGCCGGTGCAGGATTTTGTGCACGAACTGACCTCTCGCTTATGTCCAATAAATGTTCAATGAGATCCATATCGGGAAACCTGAGTGGCCTAATCATTCGCTTGAATTGTCCAGAATGTTCTTCAAACTAGTTGCGAACAGTTGTGGTCTACTGACATGCCACATTGTCGTTCATTAAAACTCCATCGTTGTTTGGGAACGTGGTTGGATTCGTCCCCGAACATAGTAATTTATAGTCAATGATCGGTTCAGATGGACAAGAGGCCTAAGTACATTCCATGTAAACACAGTCTACACCATTATGGCGCCACCACCAGCTTGCACATTGCCTTGTTTACAACGTGGGGTCTGCGTCACACTCGAACCCTATCATCAGCTCTTACTAACTGAAATGGGGACTCATATGACCAGTCCATGGTTTTCCAGTCATCTAGGGCCCAATCGATATGGTCACGATCTTAGGAGAGGCGCTGCCGACAATGTCGTGCTGAAAACAAAGGCAATCGCGTCGGTCTTCTGCTGCCATGGCCCATTAACACCAAATTTCGCTACACTGACCTAACGGATACGTTCGTCGTGTGACCCACATTGATCTCTGCAGCTATTTCACTCAATGTTGCTTGTCTGTTAGGACTGGCAACACTACGCAAACGCCGCTGCTTTCGGTCATTAAGTGAAGGCAGTCAGCAACTGCGTCGTCCGTGGTGATCGGTAATGCCAGAAATTTGGTATTTTCGGGGCATTCTTGACGCTGTGGCTCTGGGAATATTGACTTCTGTAACTATTTACGAAACTGAGTGTCCTATGCGTCTAATTCCAACTATCATTCCGTGCTCAAATTCTGTTAATTGCCGTCCTGCGACCATAAACATATCAGAAACCTTTTCACATGAATCGCCTGCTTACAAATGACAGATCCGCCAAAGCACTGTCCTTTTATACATTGTGTAGGCGATGCTACTGCTCAAATGGTTCAAATGGCTCTGAGCACTATGGGACTTAACATCTGAGGTCATCAGTCCCTTAGAACTTAGAACTACTTAAACCTAACTGACCTAAGGACACCACACACATCCATGCCCGAGGCAGGATTCGAACCTGCGACCGTAGTGGTCGCGCAGTTCTGGACTGAAGCTCCTAGAACCGCTCGGCCACAGCGGCCATTGATACTACTGCAATCTGTATATGTGAGTATCGCTATCCCATGACTTTTGCACCTCAGTGCACTTTCTTCATAGCGCAGTATGTGAGACAGGTTCACCTTTTCAACCGATGTCGAAAGAATAGTGATACAGAGTTTGAAACAGCTTCTCAATTTAATAGTCACAAAATATCCTTGTGTAGTCTAAGCATGGCGAAGGTATGAAGGTACGGAGAAATAGGAAAGAAACCTGTACAAGCAAGGTATGATCGTCACATAAACTACTAAGCGAAGTGGACTGTCGTCACGGTATTATATATTATTGTCTAAATCCTGAACACTGTTGACAGTCTGTACTGGATGGAGATGACTTTAGAGCTTATGCAGAAAATCAATTGGCAACAAAACACTTTCCAACATTATACCTGTTACTACAACTGTCAACAGATCAAATACGAGTAATAAAATCCAGTAAGCACCTTTATTAATGCATGTCTGGTGTTTGCGTTGTAACCCAAGAATGAGGTCGTCTTGCTTGTTTAGCTTAGCGAAGAACTGATTCCGATATTATTCTATATGAAGAAAGGTAACAGCCCAAGACCGACTATGTTGAGGAAAAAACACGGAAACCAGAGTAAGAGAAGCGTGATATGCAGTGAAAATAAGGACGGAACAAAGAAGAAGCAAGATAACTAGTTGGCTAGTTGGCTTGACACAGACATTGTTCCGACGGCCACTACACTATACAGCCATTTGCTTATTATTCGGGATATGATCTGCAGCATGAATGGTCACATGTTTGTTCGATTCATAGGAGAGCATCACGAAGATGCCGCAAAACGAACTGCCAGATGCTTGGAGATACCGCCTGAAAGCCTAATAACCAAGACAAGATTAAACTAATTGCAACGTATAAAGGCGCTTAGGCAATCGTTATTCGCGCGCTCCACACGTGAATGGAACAGGAAGAAGACTAATAAGATGTACAGGGAAGTACGTTCTACCATGCCCTTCATATTGGTTTGCAGGATGTAGCTGAGATTAATATATGGTCAATGGTGGAACAGCTATCTGCTGTTGTTCTTTTGGGACAGAGTTTTGTGGGACGCAAGTTGTATGATTTTATGTTTACTAGCTGAGTACCCAGCATTGCAGGGGTACTTATTTATTCCAGTCTTCTATTAGCCCTTCTTCTTCTTCCCCCGTCTCTCCGTCTACGTCTATCATCTTCTTCCCCTTTTCTCTGTCCAACTCATCCTACCCCTCTCTCTGTCCATCTATTCACATACCTACCTCAGTCTATCTTCTCTTCCTCCCTCTCTCTGCCCATCTACTCTTTCCCCATTTGTTCATCTGGTCAATCCCTGTCTCCTCCTCCCCCACCTAATTCTATCTTGGCCTCCCCTTCTCTTTGTCCATCTTTCCTTCTCTCCTCTCACCTTCCATCTCCTCCTCCCCCCTCACTGTTCATCCTTGCCTCCCTCCTTTCTCTTTCCATCTCCTCCTCTCGTCTTCCTCTGCCCATCTTCTCCTCTCCCCTCTCTCTGTCGATTTTCCCTTACCACTCTCGCTGGCCATCTAGTCTTCCTCCCCAAATGTGTCCATCTTATCATTCCACCTCTTTGTCCATCTCCTTCTACCCCCTTCTTTCCCAACGTTATCACCCTCACAGCAATAGGAGGCTGGTGCTTGTTATCTCTATACTATTTCTTTCCAGACCCTAACTAGTATGTGTACCAAATTTGGTTGAAATGGTTCAATGGGTTTAGGATGAGCTTTCTACCTGTAAGTTTGCTCGTGTACACACATGTCAAATATATTTAACGTATTTCACATGTGTTTGTACGTACATTTCACCTGCATGTCTAGCGAATTTCACCTTTCAGTTTCATTTTGACACAGCTCGATGTTTATCACGACGTATCTCCTAAACTATGTGTCATACAATGATATATCCTTGTACATATATTAAATGGCATATGTAGATATTTTCTGCGAATTTTGTTGACAATAGGGTGAGTAGCAAAAAAATAATAAATTTAAACATCATGCATGATGCGATAGTTTTTACCGCACATTAGTGTTTATGTTATCATACGTCCTGAACTATGGGTCGTACATTGATATAATTTTGCTGGCACATGTACTGGTGAGCGCTAATACTGTTTGCAAAATGTGTTCAGAATATAGTTAGTAGTAAAGAAGTTGTAAATTAAAACGTCTCACTTAATGCGACAGTTTTGCTGCGTTAAAAGCGATAACGTCATAAGCGGATAACTTTTCTCCTTTCATCATTTTGTGGGGGCTGTCATCAAGGAAAAGTTTCTTAAAGGATTCAAATTGTGTGTAGCGATTGTTGCATGTGATTAAATGCTGTGATTCTCAAATACTGGATGATAAAATTATGGATTTGTCGTGAGTACATAATTTTTTCACCTCCGGCCCCATCCCTTTGATAGATAGGTGGCTCTTACCCCCATAGCGATTATCTCCAAACAGTAAGCGATGTGTGTATCAAGTTTGATTGAAATCGGTCCATTGGTTTAGGAGAGGATGTGGAACAAGCGTATATACATAGATACATAAATAAATGTATACAAATAGGGTGACAATTATTGAAATATATGAAATAAAATCGTCATAACTTCTGAACGGTTTGCGTTAGGATGTTCAAATTGCTCGGTTGGCCGCGAGGTATGACGGAAATTAGTAGGCACATGGGCACGCACCTAATTGTTGATTTAGCGACGAAGACCACTTTCGTTTGGATGGGTTCGTCAAGAAGCAAAACTGAGGCATTTGGGGACTGGAAATCGGCATTTCGTGATCGATAATTCTCTCCACCCTCAACGGGTGACTGTGTGGTGTGCAGTGTCCAATTACGGAATAATCGGTGCGATGTTATTTGACGTTACGGAGACTTCGCAGCAGTACCTGAAGCTTTTGGAAGATGATTTCATTCCCATTATCTAAAGTGACCCTGATTTCGACAAGCTGAGGTTCATGCAACATGGAGCTCGATCCCATCGAAACGTGAGAATGTCGGATGTCCTGGAGGAGCACTTTGGGGACCGCATTCCGGGTCTGGGGTACCCAGAGGCCACAGGCGTGGGACTCGATTGGCCGCCGTATTCTACGGATCTGAACACATGCGACTCCTTTTTGTGGGGCTATATTAAAGACATGGTGTGCAGCAACAACACCAAAACAATTGCTAAGATGAAAATGTTGTTGTTGTTGTTGTCTTCAGTCCTGAGACTGGTTTGATGCATCTCTCCATGCTACTCTATCCTGTGCAAGCTTCTTCAAGATGAAAATAGCCATTCAAAAGGTTATCGACAGCATCGATATTCCGACATTGAGGGGGTTATGCAGAATTTCGCTAATCGTCTGCGCCACATCATCGACAATGATGGCAGGCGTATCGAACATGTCATAACCTAAATCCGAATACATGTAGTGACGTTTAAATGTTGAATAAAGTGTGTGCACGCCGTAATCTGTAACTAATTTCCGTTTTATTTTTGATATAGTTTAGTAATTGTCACCCTGTATATACATACATCCATTTTTATATTATGTATGGATTAAAGCATCACTAGCATTATTTTGTTTTGACAGTTCAGTGTTAAAGCCACCGCTAACCACTATGTGCCTGTTTAGTTAGCTGAGATGTTCACCTGAACTTTGTGTTAGTTCGTAAAACTAGTCTAAATAAGATACGCAGTGCTTACCGTGGAAATAGCCAAGTCTCAATATATATTGTACTTATTCATGAGACCATCTGAGACAAAGCTACGTTGTCATGAAACGTGTCATAATATACATAAATTGAAGAATGCCGGTAAAAGAACTCGAAAATAAATGATCGAAGATAGCGCATATGTATTAGTAATATAACGCAGCCAATAGTTCGGTATTACAGAGTAGTGATCCTGAGTTTAAAACGAAGTGCGATGCAAGAAAATCATATAACTTAGACAGACAATCTTCAGTTTTTCAGCTTTAACATTTCATTTACGCTAGAAGCAGAAGAAATAATTTAGAAGTATAGGCATCCATTTCAGGAGTCAAAATTTCATTACGATGCACTGTTTCTTTGTGATACACATAAGAACGTAAGTTACGGATTTCAAGTAAAGTGATCCACTGCTTTTTGAAGTGTTTCTTAACTGCATTCGTAGCATTTAGTAAAACAGTTTACGACAATTCTCGGCGTCGAGTTAGGAAGAGGAGCCAGGCAGAGCTGGAAACCAGGCTCCGAACTTGCCTAGCACGCGATGATTTTCATCCGCTGGTATGGAGAGTTGAAAAAAACTGGGTCGTGGTAACAGACGTCATCATTCCCATTGTGTCTTTTTCGACTGCAGTCACGCACCGACGCGGTGCCATGCCGTGTGCTGAACACACAACATTAAGATGTCACGCAAACCAAACGATCAGTGCACCTCCTTCCCCAACTTGGAGCAAATAATTTGTAATTTTATGTACATGTTGACCAAAAACTCTAGGACGTAATCGATAGCATATATGCTGCTACTGATCGCAGTTTTGAATCTGAGGGTGTGCTTCCACTAGCTCCATTAACGAAAGAGCCAGAACACGTGTAACGAAAGAAACAATATTTGAAGATGAATTATGATAAATTTTAAATTACCCACGCTGCTCGACTTAAAGCAATCTCTTGCGTGTACCTCCTTCTTGTTACATCGTTACAGTTACCTCTGATGTTAATTGACAAAATTAATTTGAATTAGTCAGTTTTAAACAAAGACAAAAGCGTTTTGTGAACTAGAAGAAAAGAGAGAATGCCTACTGTAAGCAAATACGTGGCAAAGTTAATGTTTCTTAATGTTTACAGAGCTATATTATAAAGAAAATCCATTCGCTTTGCAAGAAATAATACTGCACTTTTAAATGCTAAATTTAAATGGATAGTGACTTTAACAAGTCATTCAGAAGTTTATGAAGTTACTTTTAGTTCTTTTTTAAGTTGTGCGTCCCGAGGTGGTACAGAAATAACTCGTTCTTCTGAAAAGACTACGAGACAAGAGAAAACGAAGTAGCTTAGAGAACAACTAGGGATCCTAAAAGTAGAACGCGTTGCACCATTCCAGAATACTGGTTAGCAATGGCACAAGTGGATCAGTATGTGTGGTATCTAATGTGGCAAAAAATCTTGGTAGGATTTACAGTAATGTGTAAGCAAACTAACCTGTATCCGAAAATACAGGTGATTCTGATGGCTTACTGCATTATAGAAATAAAGGCAGTAAGTAATTGGAGACGTTCAACATTCAAATCAGGGACAAAGAGATTGAAAAATAACATTTCATATGACACGTTTTGCCGGCAAATAATATTCTAACCTCTACTGAATACCTGATACACAACTGGTATATTGTCATATTACAAACGAGTGAGCGAAAGAATACATAGTAATGTGCAGGGGTGACTTGATTCCTTCCGGTACGTTCTGGCGGTTAGTATGCACAAGAAGAATTTTATATGATAGAAACAGTTAAAACACTTTCAAGCCTGATCTTATTGGCAGTGATGTGACGCGTCATTCAACAAAGAGCGAGGAAAGAATATACGGCATTCTTTCTGAAGAAACCATTGTGGCACTCGTCTGTTGTGAGTTCTTATGTCAGTGATCTGCCACGAGATAATCTAAGATTTCAGATTTGCTGGGTTCGGTGAAGGATGATCTGTTACTGCGGAAGGCGGGAATTTACAAAATACCGTGTCAATGTGGTATGGCCAATATAGGACAGACAACAAGTACTGTGGAAGAGCGTTGTACAGAACATCAACGTTGCACTCGTCTACTGCAACCCAGTAAATCTGCAGTTGCGGAACATTGTATTTCTAACGGACATTCAATGGAGTACGAAAAAACTTCGATTTTGGCCACAGCTACAACTTTTTGGGACTCCATTATTAAAGAATCCGTTGAAATACGCATTGCTGGAAATTTAATGAACCGGGACAGTGGTTACCAATTGAATAATGCATGGAATCCCGTCATCACAGAAATTTTCTCGAGACGAAGACACCAGAAGACATCGATACCTGCGGCCAGCGGCAATACCGACGGTTCCTGAGTTTCGCAGTTCCACCAGCGAGGGCGCTGTTGCTGGGCGGTGTGGTCCTTCTGTCTCCGCGACTGCAACGCATGCGCGGCAGTACTATCAGCGCACTATATAAGACGGAACGGAGAATGTCTTCGTCAGTCCTCGTTCGGCTCACCTGAAGATGGCTGGCAGTTGTCCAGCCGAAATATCGTGCGAAGAACTTTACGACGACCGTCTGCAAGCCCGAAATCTATTTGAACAATTGATTCGCCGGGAAAATTTCAAATTTTACAAGTCTCATAGTGCTCAGAGCCATTTGAACCATTTTATACAAGAGAGCCATCTCTACAGCTACCCAAATAACATCAGCAAATGTTGATATCGTGGCTGGACTGTTCTTTTGAGAAGGCAAAACACTTTGACAGGAATAAGTCGTTGAGTCGATGCAGAACAGTTGCGATATCTTTTCCGGAGAGGAAGGTATTATTTTCAAACATGGTTGTTAGTTTTTAAACTAAAGAAGGCAACTCTCTTGAGGCTCATGTAGTTTTACAGTCGTTGCAGGCCAAAAGACAAAACTTGAACTAGTGGAGAAAAGGTTGAGTGGGGTGTGCAACACTATGAATTCAAAAAGAAGTCCACCTCCATGAACGAATAAACAGCGTAGGAGGGTAATACGAACGTGAGATAACTAAGACATCTCACCTGTGTAGAGCGAGATGGTCATTTTGTGCCTCATACCTGAAAAATAGTGAGTTGCGATTACTTTGTACGTTGAGAGGTGGCTAACCATTCTAGCTAGCCACATCTCATCCATGTAAGCAGTGATGGAATGCGGTAGTATGATAATAACAATTAAATTTGGCAACTGGACATGGAGTTTTATGGACAGATAAGAGAGCGAGTGCAGAGGCAGTATTAACTCACTGTACTTTTTTTATTCTGATGTGATTTCTTACATGCTGTATAATGATGTGCAAAGGCGTATGAGGTGTCGTCTACGGCGAGAGAGTACTGGGGAGAGCAAGGGCCACAACCGGGCTCCTTCCCTTGGGACATACGAGGCGATATCTTTACAAGCTGGATATTGAACCCACGGCCAAGGGAGAATGGAAAAACGGGGCTTTGTGCATGTGGCTGGGCAGTTGCCAGTCTGGGACCCGCAGACCGCCAGGGCAGAGGACAATAGACAGGGGCGCAGTCACGGTGCTGCTAAAAATGCAACCCCACAGTTCCCTTAAGTCCAACCTGCATGCAATACATCACGCTCTCAGATAAATTTTCCCGGTGTCGTGAGAGATTTCAGAGAAATATTATTGGCTCTCTGGGTGTGAAAAAGCATAGTCTCCAGCCACAGTAATATTTTTAGAAAATGTACCTAAAGCACCACCCACTGTGACTTTATTGCATTGCTGGTGGCCCCTAAAGACGAGAGAATGGGATGTTTTCTCTTTGTTTTCCCACCATGGCGAAAACGGGACAGCCGTCAAAGCATGGTCCTGCATTGGTAGAAGGCCGGTGACACAGGTCCTGAGTTCCACTTTTGAGACTGAGAAGGATGCTAAAGAAACTGATTGGGAGAAAAGTTTCAGAGAGCCATTGGCGGGAGGATGGAAAACGTTATAAAATTACACCACTGGCCAGTGCTGGCTGAAAACTTGCTGACTGGTTGGAAACTTTAGAGTTGCGCAAAACAGTCAAGGCCTAGAGAACTGCATTTGTTAGTAATTCGGTGTCAGACAGTCGGCACACACCTTCGAGGTTCGACATTGGAGAACAGAGATTAATACATGGATACTGGGAGTGGACATTCAGGAACTGGATTCGGGGTGGACGGACTCAGAGGAGCGAACACGACAGAGACGGAGGGCCTCCTGGAGTTACACCACTACGGTCCAACGCCGACCGCCGCTGCTTGTGGAGAGAACATATTGCAGCAACAGCAAGATAGACACAGTAATTTGTTTGCTTTTACAGAAGTGACGAAACTTCTATCGGCCATTCTAGCCTCAGTAACATGTTCACTTGCTGCTTTCCTCACACCTTGCAATCACTGCATGCTTCTTATCTAACATCGTGATTTAATAACAATGATAGTAAATCGTCGTAACAACTTTACTACACCACCTATCTCAGAATTTTGCCAACAATTAGTTACTGTCATTAACATGACCATCTATGTACTACTTGAACTGAAGAGGTTAGTAATGAAAGTTTAATGTCTTCAATGGTTTGTGTCAGTTGAGGAATAAATAAGTATTATATAGTCACTGATTTTCCTTTTGTAGGTAAAGTATCCCATATCCATGAGAACCCTTCAGGATAGAAAGATTTTTTTTCCCATGAGTGGTTTTGGTGTGGGTATTACTTGTATAGTTGTTCTACTGTGGTGAAGAGGGTTTTATTGCACTGTGGTGTGTATTCATTCTTTCCTTGGGCTATTGACTTTTGGATGTGATAGTTTTCTTCTATAGTTAATTTTTGGTATAAGCTGCTACTAGTTTCAAGGATGTGTAAATCAGCTTCTATGTTTGTTGGGTGGTGATTGTGTTTTATCAGCTAGTCTGCAAATGTTGAGTGTGAGCTATTGCTTTTCAGTACTCTGAGGTGTTCTGTATACCTGGTTATGAAATTACTGCATGTTTGACCCACATATACAGATTGACAGCAGTTACAAGTAAGTTAGTATATAGACTGGCTTTAATTATCAGTGTTGATGGTGTTTCTTCCAAGTTTGTTTTTTATTGTGTTGTTGGTTCTGTATGCTATGTTGAGTCTTTGTTTCTTTAGTATATTACCCACCCTGTGTGTGACTTTGTTGTTGTAAGTCATTATGTCCCATTTGTTACTTACTGTCTGCTGATTTGTTGTGTGTTGTGTTTTGTTTGTTTGTGTGTGTGTTTCATGGTTATGTGTTGTTTATTTTTGTATTTTGTGGCTTATTTTGTTTACTCTCTTTGCAGCATATCCATTCTCCTGTGCAATTTATTTTATTGTGTTCAGTTTTTGTGTGTAATCTTGTTTGTTCATGGGTATTTTGTTCAGTCTGTGTAATAAATATCAGAAGCTGGCTCCTTTGTGAGTTATTGGATTGGTTATGAATAATGGTGCAGGTGATTGTGGGGTTTCTGTAGATTGTGAATTCATCTTTGTTATTTCTCTTGTGTATGGTGAGATCTAAGAACTTAATTTTTCATCAGTTTGTGTTTCAATGGTGAACTGTATTTGTGGGTGGATGGAGTTTATGTTGTCATGAAGTTCTTTTATGCGAGGCTGTGGTTCATTTATTGAGAAAATTATGTCATCTACATATCTGTACCAACATATTATTTTGTACTGTTATGGTATTACTATTTTGTCAAATATTTGTTTTTCTATCTGATTGAGGAAAATGTCAGCTATTAGGCCACTGATTAGGGATCCCATAGGTAGTCCATCTTGTTGAGAGTAAAATCTGTTGTTGAATGTGAAGTAGTTTTGCTCTGTGATGAGCCTGAGTATGACTGATATTTCTTCTATATTTGTTGTGGGTATGTTTCCATGTAGTTGGTTTCTTTCTATGATGTTGATGTTTCTTCTGTTGGGATGTGTGTTTACATGGAAAGTATGTCAAATGAGATCAATGTTGCTGTGTTTGGTATGGTTTACTTTCTTATTTTTTCTATTAAGTCACTTGAGTTCTTCAAACTACTGTTTTCAGTGTATTTGTATATTGTCTGTAGCAGAGTGCGTGTGTGTTTACTTAAATAATATGTTGGTGCTTCGGTAAAGTCTGTCAACGGTCATATAGGTATTCTGTGTTTGTGAACTTTAGGCAATGATTTTAGTGTGGGGGCCTTGGGACTTTTCTGTATCATTCTTTTAATCTGTGGTTCTGTGAAAATTGTTTCTATGTTTTTCAGGGTTTACTGTAACTTACTTTGGTATCAGTTTGTTGAGTCACTTCTCAATTCTGTGAAAAAAATTCTTTCTCCTTCCCTCCCTCTCCCTCCCACTCTCTCTCCCTGCGCCCCAGTCCTGAACACCCCCCTCACACACACACACACACACACACACACACGAACCAAACCCCACAGACGCCAAATACACTTCAAACTCGCGCGCCTCACCCAGCCAAACACGATACGAAACAAATGAATACTACACAGCCACAACTATACGTAATGGCGGCGAAACCTCTGCCTATGTTCTGAAAAAGCGAAGAAAGTACAGTGTCAAGCGACCATAGGTCACGAAATCAGCCTATTCACTTCGCCAACAACATATGAGAAAGCACCACAATATCGAATACGTAAGTTACACACAAAAAACGTGATATATTCTCATTTCCGTTTGAAAATGCATAATAAACAGAAAAATAAAAATTACGTTATGCTGTTTGCAGATGAAAAGTTGTAGACTGTGTAGCAGAATAGCTACCAAAATAAATTTCCAATAGCATCGTGTAAGGTATGTAAACTACTGCATACATCCACTCTTTTTGCCAATCAAGCTATGAACAGAACTTAGACATTATGTTATAGACAACACACATTGCATCAGGTAGTTAATACATATCTCAACTGTGAACTATCAACAAATGATGTATAATATTTTACAACTATTATTCATTCTCAACTGTAAATATTATGCACCAAAAGTTTCGCTAAATGTCAATATGTAACATCAGTTTTACAGTTAGAAAATAAAAGTAACCCACTGAAGTTAGCACAAAAAGTGCTGAAACATATGTGGATGAAACACGACAGAAAAAAGGTGTCTTGGATAAGGTGGATTTCCTCGTTCTATTTTCGTAGCAAGCACGGACATAACAAGAAGAACTGTAACACCACAAGATGATTAAACGTAACCATTAAATTGTGAGCGAGGAAGGAGGAACAGCTGGGCTCTGAGATTAATAATGATGCCTGTCATTAGCACTATGAGTGAAGCATGGCGCAACGAACAAGCCCTCGACATATATACTGCGTTACTAGAATTCTCATCAAAATTTCACACTCAACATTAACACCACGTTATTCATTGCAAGCAGGCGCTGCTAATAATGCTGACACCATCAACGTAGATTGATTCCTAACTCAAATGACATAGTGAATGGCCTAAATTAGTGGTTCTCTCAGCACACGATACTCACCTACGGACGACTGGAACAACAGTGTCTTAAAATGACCACTTCTCTGTCTCCCTATACCATAACGCCGTTCCGCAAGCCGTTCGGCCCAGAGAGGTCGCTGAGAACCACAGAACCAATTAGTGACGACGAACGAGACTTGAAAACCAGAAACCGAATTTTTCCCAGATCTGCTAGTCCAACAAGGCATGTTATTCGCTTTTCTGTTTGAGCAAGTAAGAAGGAAAGAAACTCGGGTTGGCAATGCTACATAGAAGAGCAGGAAAGAGATCCTCTCTGGCTGAAGGGAGAAGTATGAAGCTAATCTTGCGTTATAATTGCAGAGACAAGGGTTGACAAAGGCATCCATGATGTAACTCCGTGCATGTCCGCTAACAGACTACCAAAATAAAGAATTAACCCAGAATTTTTTCTAGTGTGGGCAGAGACTGACTGAGCTCTCAAAGTGTAGGAAATGAGGTTAACACGACAATATTAAACAAACTAATAATAAAAAATTAAACAGAATGTTCGGAAATTCCCTTTATAGACTTCTAGGACTTGAAGAGGGAAGTGAGCACATAATATTTTGAATAGCAATCCCTGTCTGGAAACGTATCGTTTCCGGTCTGTGACTGCTTCAGTACCGATGTGTAACGCTTCCACGTCTGTTGAGGGAAAGAGAAAAGTCTCAGCGTTGCTTGTGCTGTTTTGTAACAGGGTAGACAGGGTAAAGAGTACTACGTGAGACGCTCATCTGATGTCAATTAACGTCTGCCGTGCTACTTCTATAAAGACAGAGGAAGATTTCCTGGCAGGAGTTCTGGCCGCTGCACTAGAAACCGAAGAGACACCAGGTGGGATGGAGAGTGTGTGCCAGAACATGCTTCGTAGGTACAATGTCCGTGACGACGTTGGTAGTCGTCATATCGAGCCGCTGTTGTAAGGTATCAGTACTGTTCTGTACTTACAGTATGCTATGTTCTTTTTTGTTTTAGAACAATGTAAACACGCAATGTTTAAGTGTTAATACAAAGAAATGCGCATAAGTGATAAATGGATATTTTGTTATGTTTCCTTTCTTATTGTCACCTAATAACTGTACTGCGTCACGCCTAACTTAATACCTCAGGCCGAAGTAGACGAATTAAACATCTGAACTGAAACTGTCGTAGAACAGAAATGGTACGTTTATGGATATGGGTTCCTATTGAAAATATTGTGTACTCACCCCCCACCCCCTCTACAAGGCCTAGAATCCTGTAAGGGAAATTTCCGAACACCTTGTGTGTAAGAAGGAATTACAAAATCCTTCGCAAAAGTAAATATTTCGTTAATGTACATATGTTCCTTCGTGTTTACAGTTTGTTATTAGAGAGATGAGCTAGAGAAGGAATCTCTCTCTCTCTCTCTCTCTCTCTCTCTCTCTCTCTCTCTATTCGTTTAGTCGGTTCCGACTCTTCGTGACCAAATGAACCAAATCACGCCACTTTTTCCTGTCTTTCGCTTTCTCCCGTAGACCTTCCAGGTTGGAACCCATTGCTTCTGTGATGCCATCGATGCATCTCATCCTCTGACGTCCTCTTCTTCTAGTTCCTTCAAACTTTCCCAGCATTAATGTCTTTTCCAGCGAGGCGTACCTTCGCATTGTGTGTCAAATGTAGATCAGCTTTTGTTTTAACATTAGACCTTCCAGGGAGAAATCTGGTTTTATTTGCTCCAATATTGATCTGTTGGTTCTCTTTGCAGTCAATGGAACTCTAAGAAGTTTCCTCCAACACCACAATTCGAAGAAGTCAATTCTTCGCCGTTCAGCCTTTCTAATGGTCCAGGTCTCACATCCATACATGACAACTGGAAAGACCATAGCCCTCACAATACGGATCTTTGTTGCTAGTGTTATATCTCTGTACCTTATAACCTTGTCAAGGTTTGACATCGCCTGTCTACCGAGCAACAGGCGTCTCCGGATTTCATGGCTGTAGTCGCCATCAGTAGAGATCTGGGAACCGAGATAACTGAATATGGTCACTACCTCCATGGTTTCTCCTGCTATATCCCACGAAGTGGTAGGTGTAGTTGCCATAATTTTCGTTTTCTTCACATTCAGCCTAAGACCGGCCTTTTCAGTTTCGTTTTTCACCTTCAGCAAGAGTGTTCTCAGTTCTTCACTTTCTGCCAACAGGATCGTATCATCCGCGTACCAGAGGTTATTTACATTTATTCCAGCTATTGTAATTCTTGTTTCTCCTTCATCTAGCCTCGCATTCCTCATAACATGTTATGCATACAGATTGAATAAGTACGGTCACAGTATGCAGCCTTGCCGGACCCCTTTTTGAATTTTTATCCATTTCGTTGTTTCACACAGTTCTCACCGTGGCTTCTTGGTTAAGGTATAAACTCCGTATCAGATGATTGAGGTGATCTGGTACACCCATGTTTTACAGTACCCTTCGACATGTTCGTCCACACACAGCTGTGAAAACCAACGTGGTCTACACTTTCTGTCGGAAAAAGGGCCTTTCTGGTATATGTTTCATTATAATATGATTAAACGGCTACACTTAGTATTCAGTGAAGCAGTGGCTCAAATTCGAATGCATTGCCTTTATATATGTTTTACTAGTAATACTCGGAATAATTTCTTCAGTATTATTGCAGTTAGCTATTTAATTTCTGAGTTTTTGACTCTGCCGATGTTTACTTTGGAACAGTTTACCACCTTTGAAGATACACGTCATTGGACCGTACTAGAACGGAGCAGTACTGCACGCAGCTGCCTTGGACAAGTAACACAGGACATTACACAAGCCAATGCAATTCTAAAACGGTAGACTTATGCCTGTGGTGCAGGCTAAATCACAATAGAGGAAGTAGCTCACTGGTTTAGGCAATGCCGTTATAATCTGGAAGAACGCATTCAAATTCTGGTCTCACCTGTCACATTATTCTGTATTTTATTTAACTTTAAAGAGCGTGTATCAGTCTTGTCATCAGATATCGCGCAGGCATTACTTTTAGCCGGTGCACAAGCATCGGACGTAGCGCCACCTGGTTCGCAGATGTAATGATGGGTTTACACTTCGCAATACTTGCCTCGCGAAACAATTGCATAAGGCTGTTTCGCGAGGCGGCAACCTCGACCTTTCATTTGCACAGTGGGGAACGTTGTAAAAACTGACAGTAAAAGGCTGAGCCGTCAGCTTGGGCGAGGCAATCACATCATCTTCGAAGTGCTCTGCCTTACATTTAGGTACAGGAAGAAAGCGTAATTGTCCCAATTTAAATTAAAAAGTTATTTTACGTGTAAAAGATAAATTATTTAAATTTTTCGCATTAAAATAAAAAGTTGTTGATAAAAATTGAAGAGAACAATAACAACTGAAGCAAGGCTAATTTTTCGAAAAATTATTTCCAACTGGTAGGATTATAAAGGGAGAGGATGCACTAGGGACTTGTCCTTGCTGCGTGTCTAGTGGTTGCCACTCCTCAGGCTGTGATGAGTGTTGGAAGATGGAGTTAGCCAATGCAGGACTTGTGGGCCCAAGGAAATTTCCGTTCCATAACCCTGAAGGCTAAAAGTCTCAGATGATGACAAGTAAATTTGCTCATGGTGTAGGTTACAACCATATAACGTAGTAGGGGAGAGGGAATCATTTCCATTGCTTCATACAGTTTGTTTGTAATGGCTCTTTTGACGTGTAGAAGTGTCTGAACTTTTCGCACAAATTCAGCGCAGGTTTGAAGTAAGGATTGTTAGATGCACAATGTAATGAATGCAAAACGCCTGACCTAGCTTTCATCAGAGTTTGATTTGTGCTGTATTCTTGTAACACAGTGACTTTATGAAGGCATACAATGCATGTGACAAGGCCACGATGCCTGTCCAGGCCAGACCCTATCGCAAAGTAAGACAGCCGCGTAAAGTTAATTTTATAATTACGAGTTCATTGATAGTAATCACAGGTCGGATTGTTAACCAGTTAAAAATTCATTAAACTAAATCAATCATTTGATGGAATCAAATTCTTTTTTCTCAGCCAATGTATACCACCGATGGATTCCCTAAATGGTGTAGCATCACGTCGAAGGATGAAAGTAATTTTCACATTCATCATTTAATTAATTTGGAAAGTACCCAATGCAGTAGTAATTGGTAAAGTTGCGGGCCCATTACTTTTGAATCTACGTTGAAGCCACGCTGTTGCGGGGGCATACAAATTCCTCCCCCATTCATTGAATTGACACCCAGAAAGGTGTCCCAAGAGTCCGTGCCACCCCGCCGGGCCGAGGCAAGAGTAACGGTTCTGTCTCCACCTTCTGTTACGTTGACTGTGGCAACCATGTAGTTAGAGGCGCGAGCACACTATGGTGTGGCACACGAGTTTCAAATACCGCGAAGATCTGCTCTTGAGCCCCTTTCGGTTGCAGATCAAGGATGTCTTCACATTTCGGAGAGAAGTGTACGATAGTTACCGCCATTTTAATACGTGAGTGTTGTCTTCCATTGCCTTGGGAGCAGCCATGTGCTAAGACCGTCCGGTTTTGGCTAGCATGTTTCATGTTAGGAACCTTGAGCAGCTACATTTGTTACTACTGTGCAGTCAGGTCAGCTGTACCGTAATTATCTCACATCGCGACTCCGTCGATCGTAATGTTGTAAGCTTTGTCGTTAGGTCCCTATCTCTGTGATCATATTTCGGAACTCTCCACCTCTAGTGACCTCGACGTCGATCAGACGTTAAGCCCTGCTCTTCCTTCCTTTATTCGGAACTCATGGCCAATATCTGTCATTATCTTGACTCTTCGCGATTAAACAATCCTCGCTCTCTCTAGGGACTGATAGTAACCTTGCTCAGCTAGTCACTCGGTACTGCGAATCGACCCGTTAAACCTTTGTGACAGGACTACTTCACATTTGTGCTTTTACTGCTATATATTCAAAGGTAATGGCATTTACTGGGTATTACTGATCTGTAGCTTTCTTGCTGTCCCTTTTCCTTTAATTATACTATGAATTTAGGCGACGAAACACTTGCAGTAAACGGAGAACCCCGATGCCTACTCCCCCTGAGGACAGGAAGTTATCATGTGTGTGTAATTTACGTTGTGGTTTTATCCACTGACTCCACAGACGTGACGAGAGACAAGCTAAAATGTCTATCTGCATCACTCTCACTCTCACTCACTCACTCTCTCAATCCTCGTCACTACATTCTGTTCTTTTGCCGCCGTGTTTTGCAGTATTCTGCAGTATTCTGTCTTGCTTTCAAAATGGTTCAAATGGCTCTGAGCACTATGGGACTTAACATCTGAGGTCATCAGTCCCCTAGAACTTAGAACTACTTAAACCTAACTAACCTAAGGACATCACACATATCCATGCCCGAGGCAGGATTCGAACCTGCGACCGTAGCGGTCGCGGGGTTCCAGACTGAAGCCCCTACAACCGCTTGGCCACCACGGCCGGCGGTGTCTTGCTTTCCATCTTCCTTATTGGCCGTTGTGCAACAAGTAACGACATTTACACTGTGCTGCATAAGAGAAATAAGGTTCTTCGATACACACCGGAAAACCGACTGGGGCGTACCTCGCCGCAAAATAGCCTTCCGCATCACGTTTCGTGTTACGCACCATGTTTTCTGTACACAAGATTTGCTCTGTGAAGGCTGTGTCACGTAATGTAAACCCACCATAACAGATGGCGCTCCCATCGTGAGCTGTGTAGTGGGCAAATACCGCAGGGAGACAGCACGAGACCGAGCAATAATATGCGGGAGCTCTCATGGAAATCCCAAATTGGGACGTTCATTGATAACTACTCCTCTGCTGAACAGGAACTGAATGCAACAAGCACGAAAGGGAAAAACCTTACAAGGCAATAGATTATGGTTGATACGTTTAGCATGTATCCGCAGTGCCGGCCGCGGTGGTCTAGCGGTTCTAGACGCTGAGTCTGGAACCGCGTGACTGCTACGGTCGCAGGTTCTAATCCTGCCTCGGGCATGGATGTGTGTAATGTCCTTAGGTTAGTTAGGTTTAAGTAGTTCTAAGTTCTAGGGTACTGATGACCACAGATGTTAAGTCCCATAGTGCTCAGAGCCAATTGAGCCATTTTTTTGTATCCGCAGCACACTTCTTGGTTCAGGCGTGGTATGAGGAAGTGCTGAGTTCAAGCTAGGCGGTAACAAATCCGGCAGCATGTAAATTCAGTGTTTATTGGACCGAGAGCTGGAGAGGTTCAGGCGTTATTACTTGAAAGTACAATTATTGATTACAGTATGGGTACTGCAGAGGGACGTGATGCTATCCACATTGACGTTCCATACCGTTAGAAAACACCGAAAATAAATTGTATTTATGACTAGTAGGTGGAGAACGTAGGTTTGGGTGAAACTATGTGATCGGCGGTGCAGTACGACTTACTTTGCACCGTACACATGTTTAAGACAATTTACTGTGAAGGTGTTTGTTATCCTTCATGTTGCAAGTGATAAAGAGTAGGGAGAATTAGCCGATTATGGAAAATGTATCAGATACAACATGAGAATTAGCATAAAATGACTAATTTTAATGACCCTAAACGCGTACGAACTACGAGGATTGATTTGTTTAAACATATTTTCACGAGCGTAAGTGCTCTAGGATTCCGGGCTCTTACAGTGTACGATGGTCAGCCTCATATGGGCGCCGTTATCGATTCAGTACAGAGTCTCGGAAGTTATAAGTGAAAAAAGAGAAGGTGGACACATATCAGATAATCCAGCCCCACAACGAAGTCGTCCAAAGCGAGCCTTACACAAGAGACAAGGGTGGGTACAAATAGTAAACTGTAAATATCTTGAAGAATCTGATCTACATACAAGGTGATTATAATTAAAGTTAAACTTTCAAACCCCTGTAGACATAACAACACTGGTCAGCATGACATCAAATTGCAACGGAATATTATCGGAGAAGGGGGAAAACGTATGTCAGAAGAAAAAAAAAAACGTTCCAAAATATAGCGATAGATGGCACTGTAAGCATCATAATTTAATAGTGGTCGACTACAAATGGCAACTGAATCATACGACAATGCCTAAGGTGTACGTTTGACGTTAAACAGACTGTACTATTCAGTGTGCATTGGTGTACAGGTGTGACACTGTTAGTTACGTAAGCCCATCCACCTCGGCAAGGTCATATCACATCGAATGGGAAAAATTGTCCTGAGGCCAAAAACGGCATAAAAAGCATCACTCACATCGGTTTGTAATTGTCCCGAGGCCAAGATCCACATAAAAAGCATCAACCAAAATCAAATCGGATCATTAATTTCCGTGTAACAGGCGAAAACATGTTCCATATGCTGTCCACCGTTTTCTGCAACAAGTTGAAATCGAGAAACAGCATGTTCCACAACTGATCGAAGTGTTTCCGGGGTCACGTTCAGAATGTGTTGCTCACTAACAGCGCTTACCACTGGCGGTACAAGTAACAGGACCGCACCTGTCTCTTCGAAAAAATATGGCCCTATTATAAATGATACCGTTGCCCATATTCGACAATTCTGTGTGTTGACATATCCTGTCGTATGGAAATGGCCTTCGTCTACCCACAAAATCTTCCACGGCCAATCATTATCCACTTCCATGCGACAAGAAATTCTTAAGCAAAGGTCTCTCTTGCTGGCAGGTTAACAGGAAGCAACTAGAGCACAGGGGTAATTTTCATTGTATAGCACAGAAGGCTGTTTCCTAGGATTTTACGCACCGTGCTCACGTGTCCAACGTTCGGGCAGCTTGCCGTGCCATACACGTTTGCACACCACCACTCGTCTCCTCCTGCACTGCTGTGGCCACTGCTTCCACTGATGTCGAATAAATTCGTTTCCTCCTTTGACCAGGTTTCACACCAAAAGAACCCGTCTTTTCGAATTTCCGAATCAATTTCTGCAGACCCACGGCTGTCATCGGACCAACGCGCTTTTTCAAACCCTTCAGTGTCCGAAACTTGTACAGAGCGAAGTGTCCACAGTCATCATTCTTGTAATATAGCTCTGCAAGCAGAGCGTGATCCTGCATTGAGACAGTCATGGCGAACGTCGCAGACGGGAAAGAAGGAAAAGCCGTGTACCCGGCGCGTTTATACCAACTGGAATGGTTCAAAATGATTCAAATGGCTCTGAGCACTATGGGAATCAACTGCTGTGGTCATTAGTCCCCTAGAACTACTTAATCCTAACTAACCTAAGGACATCACACATATCCATGCCCAAGGCAGGATTCGAACCTGCGAACGACGCAGTAGTCTCACGGTTCCGGACTGCGCGCCTAGAACCGCGAGACCACCGCAGCCGGCAACTGGAATGGGTCGTGCGCATGACAGAGGTGTTCATTTACGTATTCTGACACTTACAGCGCCATCTGTTGATTAATTTTCACACTTTTTTTTCTTCTGCCATACGTTTCCCTACTTCTCCGATAACATTCCGTTGCAATTTGACATCATTCTGACCAGAGGTGTTATTTCTACAGCTTTTTGAAAGTTTAATTATGATCCTCCTGTATTTCAATAAAAATGTGACATTGAATTTAAATGTGAAGTTTCGACACTTCATAATTTTGTATTTGGAAAGTAAAGCACCTAGTTATCGCATAAGTTGTATGATCCTTGTAGATCTCAAATTCTATAGGTAATATTTCATGTTAACCTTCACACAAGTAATATTTCTTTGTAATGGGCCATATTTAATAAGGAAATAAATTGAATACAAAGAGATGGAACTCAAATATATCAAAATTAGAGGTCCAGGCTGACGCATCTTAGGAGTATTAGCAAATCGGGAACTGCAGCCGACATCCAAGTACCGAGCTCACCACATTTGTTTGGAGTAAACCAGGAAACCGAAAACAGACAGTAGGATTACTCGGTTATGCAAGAAATATATTCAGAAGCACATGTCCTCGAGTTGGTTGGATAAGAAGATAAAGAGGTTGCAATGCAAAAAAAAAAAAGAAAGAAAAAACAACCATGTATAATTATGTAAACATTTACGTTCACTGTACCGTCTATCGTGACACGTTGTCTGTGTTACCTAATGCATTAAATCCAGTAAATCGATGTAGAAAAGCCCAGTTTTCATAATCAACATTGGATCATTCCTCCACTGCAACATCAACAACAGTCTAGACTCTTCTATGTTCCACTCCTGCATCCACGTAGTTCTTTTCGTTGTTCTCCTATGTTCCTCCCTCTTTTCCCCGTCATTTCCCGCACGAGGAATGTTCCAGTTTTTTGCCCAATATTCTTATAACTACCAGACCTGTGCAACTTCTGTAGCTCTAGCATGCCCTAAGCTTCATTTACTCCACCGACACCACTCAAACTGCACTTGCCAATACCTACAACAGGATTATCAGCACCAGCCACAGATGATCAGACATTAACCTCTTCAGTCTTAGCCTCGACTCAATCAGCTCCGCTAATGTAGCAAACTGGCCATTCTCTGAGTAACAGGTCACATACCACTCTGAATAACAGTCAACATTCTCATAAAACCTGTCCCAAAATAATTCCCGTAACAGACTCAGCACTGGAAACCAATCTGTCTCTGAAGTCAAGCAAACTTCGACACAAACCTCAAATTATTGAACCTGCAGGCTCCACATCTGTCAGATTCCAAACGCCTCTTCTAAAACATCCATTATTTAAACCTTATCTGAAAGTAAGTTCGTGAATCTTTAAAAAAATCGAATCTTTTGAAACAAATAATGCCTTTCAGGCCTCAACGTACTCCATCTTGTACACCATAATAATTATATGCAGAAAGTCTTGATTTTCATATTCTTTTATTATTCATAGGCAATTTTAAAAGGTATTGGTCTGAGAAATTAACCAGAGTGTGTGGATTAAATGCTCCTAAACTGTGGATTCCCAATGAAATGAGAATATTCCGAATTTGTTCGCCGTGCGCGCTGGTGTGAACTTACAGTTTGTTGCTGGTGGCATGTGGAGTCACCATTAAGATCCTGTACTTATCAAGTTATTTAAGATTTTTAATTTCTAGGACGTCTGAAACGGGTATTTTGTTATGTATTTGTCTGTTCTCGTTAAATTCTACTTTCTGTTCTACATTTGCTTTGTTTCTAGTGTATATTATTTGTATGTTTGTTGGTATACTTCCCTTTACACAGATGCAGAACTTGTACGATGTAAAAGTTACTGTAAACAGACTCTCGTGTTACGTCCTCAGGAATAAATGTAATCAATACTTTTGAGTGAAGCAGGGCGACGTTAACGGTTGAGAATAGAATTATTAGTTGGAATGGCAGTGCGTTAGTGTAGAAGGTTTATGAAATTCGTTGGAGAAGAAACGTGGTGGAGAAGTAATTTTGATTGTAACTTGTAAAAAAGAGTATTAAATGAAGTGCTTAACAATATACGAAAAAGTGAAGTCTGATTTGAGATATACCGTGGAGTGTTGAACGTTGTCACAGTGTCGTTGCGTAATGGCGATGCCGTAGAGATGTTTAACTAACTTCATTTTGAAGTACCGTTTATATGAAGTGAATAAGGGTTGTGGAGATGTAGGAGGAAAGTAGGAGGTAGACTATGAGGTTGGAGCGTGGATAGAATTATTTACTGTTGGGAGATTCATGAGCAATAAAAGAGCCGACGATCTTTTGGAGGTGTTAATGGTGGATGGCATCTGCGTTAAGTTCGAGAAGTTTAGTAGCTGATGGAAACACATCAGAGATTTTGAGAGCATCTAGCGGTATTCGGTGAGTTCAGAAATGTAGGAAGCTTCCGGAAACACATAGCTGGCTACGGATGAACAGGGATAATAAATGGCAGTGAACGACTCTCCGACTTCGTCAGATTTGTCATAAACTTTGCTGTTAGTTGTAAAAATACATAATAGAAAGTACTTAAATGAAATAAATTAATGTTTAAAGAGAGATATGGTAGTAGAAGTCATAGCGACTGTAGACAGCCGTAAAGTTTATTCTGGTACAGCGAACACGTTGAAGTTCATCGCAAGCAGAACTTTATTACATTATTACATGGACAGAGTTAAATTCACTTTTGGCAGTGAATTTGGTTTCACAAATATTTTCATCTTGGTTGACTAGTAGTTGATACTAACGTTTTTTCCCTTTTTTGGCTTAAATTGGCGTAAGGAGTGTATCACAGCAACGAAAAACTTGTTTACTGTGAGGTACTAGAGATATACTTTTTCACCTGTTACCAGCATTCTTCACTTACAGTTAACATGAGACACAGAGTTTAATTTCAAGTTTAATTGTATGATGTCGCTTAATGAAAGTTCACCATACATTTGTTTGGAGAACTTGAGATATGCTTGAATGCATGAGTGTACGGATGTATGAAGTCGATGAGTTAAAAGGAGAAGCAGTAGTGTAACCGAGGGTTCGCCATATAATACGTGTTGGCTTTAGTTAACTTTCTGAATATAGAAGAGTAGTTGAACTTTTTCAACCTCAGATATTTCTGATTAACGATGGGAACAACCGAGTTGGAACAATCGATTCAGCGGATTGCTGGAAAACAATCGTCTTATTAGGGTGTAGTTTTACATTTCATTTGAAATATTCATTCATTAATTTGAGTGAAACGAGTCTACATGAGCAACAAAATGAAAAAAATGCCGATTCATTCGATTGTAGTTTTACTTGCCGATTGTTATTCATTATTTTTAGTGAAACCAGTCTGTGGCAGCAACCGAATGGACCCGATCGATACAGTCTATTCCATGTTAGCATAGTGACTGAAATATTTCATTCTTTTTAAGTCAAACAAGTCTATAGCTTTTTCTGTCAGTTGAACTGTAAGAAAGTTGCAACCCTTCCCATGGTTCACAAGTAACCGAATGAAACAGTATAAAAGTGAAATCATTCAAACCTGGAGACTGAATCATTCATAAAGTTGACAAAGCCGCAGAGACTAGTTCCATTCGTCTGGTTCATTGGGCTGAAAGAGAAAACCCATCGTCTCTGGCCTGTCGGCCAGTCGGTTGTCCCATCACTAATTCTGGGTGGGTACTGCCGAATCAGCTTACATGTGGAAATACAGCAGGTTAGTAAATAAGTAGTTCATTAGCAAGGAAAACATTAGCAAGACAAAAACCAGAGTGACGTTATAGGTTCTAAACTGATTTATTTATGGAATACAGGAATTAGCTGGAACAATCCCATTCAGTATTAACATTATTTAATCTGTAAGAGCCGCACGGGATTAGCCGAGCGGTCTCAGGCGCTGCAGTCATGGACTGTGCCGCTGGTCCCGGGGGAGGTTCGAGCACTCCCTCGGGCATGGGTGCGTGTGTATGTCCTTAGGATAATTTAGGTTAAGTAGGGTGTAAGCTTAGGGGCTGATGAGCTCAGCTGTTAAGTCTCATTAGATTTCACACACATTTGAACATTTAATCAGTAAGAGTCCTATGCGGAGGTTGTTGTCAGTATCTGACGGATATGAGCGGTCATCACGGCCGCGTAATACTGCCTCAGAGTTAAGCCCCAGTGGTATGCGTGGCACCGCAGCAGCGCCTATGTACGTTAAGTACTGGGATGCTGCCTCAAGGGAAGAGGTGTTTCAGGTGAGGTAACCGTACTGACGCTAGGCGGGCGGCCCAGGAGCCAGCGATTTTAAGCGTCGGAGACCGTGAACAGCAGGTCAGGTGCGCAGATAACCTGTGCTGTATACCCGCACGGTAAAATTCTGGACCAACCTGTTGGAACCACTGTTTGGCAGCGTGCACCAAGGGGTCATCATCTTCAAACTTTGTTCCACGAAGAGAGTCTTTCAGTTTCCCAAATAGATGACAGTCACATGGAGCCAGGTCAGGACCGTAAGGCGGGTGTTTCAGTGTTGTCCATCCGAGTTTTGTGATCGCTTCCACGGTTTTTTGACTGACATGTGGCCGTGCATTGTCGTGCAACAGCAAAACATCCTGCTTTTGTCGATGTGGTCGAACACGACTCAGTCGAGCTTGAAGTTCCTTCAGTGTCGTCACATACGAATCAGAATTTATTGTGGTTCCACTTGGCATGATGTCCCCAAACTAGAGCCCTTCGTAGTCGAGAAACATAGTAGCCACAACTTTTCAAGCAGAAGGCGTGGTTTTGATTTTTTTTCCTTGGGTAAATATGCATGATGCCTCTTAGTCTCTGGTGAAAAATGATGGAGCAGTGTTTCATCAGCTGTCAGAATTCTTCCAAGAAATTCATCTCCACCATTCTCGTACTGTTCCAAAAGTTCGCTGCATACCGTTTTTCTTGTTTCTTTGTGGGCCACTGTCAATATGCTGGGAACCCACCTGGCACACACCTTTTTTTAACGCCAACACATTCAGTATTCTGCAAACACTTCCTTCCCCTATCCCAACGTAGCGTGACAATTCGTTCACTGCGATGTGTCTGTCAGCAGTCATCAATTCGTTAACTGTCTGCAATTGTCTGGAGTGTGTGCAGTACGAGGCCTGCTGCTGCGGGGACAATCCTCAATATTGCCGTGCCCGCTTTCATCACGTAACCTTCTTGCCCACAAACCAACTGTACTGCGATCGACAGCAGCATCTCCATACCCCTTTTTCAACCTCTTGTGGATGTTTCGAATTCTATGACAGCACGTTGCTTCTGACGAACGTCAAGTGTAGCAGGCATCTTGAAGACATGCTGTGACGGCGCAACTCATGGGAACAGGTTGAACTAAGTTTGAAAACAAGCGGGAAGGACTTACCTACACACTGTAAAACTTTCACACATGCAGAATGAAAACTGTATTTTTACAAAAATAGTGTGCATTTCTTTTGGAGTGACCCTCGTACAAGCATTAACGCATGGTGCAATGTGATGGAGGCTATATCTTGTAAAATGAATGTATGAACATCTTCTTCCTCACATGGTCTACACAATACACGCATACTTTGTACTTTGTACCATCCATGTTTGGCAGTAAAACTGAGACATGAACATCATATATGTTTAAATATCTCATGCTCTTCGAATAGTTATTCTATTAGTGGCAGTAGTCATGCACAGAGCATTGGCAGCTTGAAGTCTTCCAATTACTGAAATTCGGATGGAAGGAGTTCAGCAATGAAGTGATTTAGAAACGAAGTATAGTGCATACATTTCAGATTGGTTTGTTTTAAACTCGGGAGAAGGGTGTAGGTAAAGCAAATGTCACAAGGGAGATGGCTGGTACTTACGGGCGCTCAACGCTGAGGTTATAAGCGCACAATGGAGAGGAGTGATGCAGACGAATCATGTCTTGTATCGAGTGTTTACCCTCAAAATGGATAATTAGCTTTCTTTTCTGATAAGGAGTTGTGGGCGACAGTACAGATACACCGAGAAGTGCTTCTTCACTCTATATAAAAAGACAGTTGTTACACAAAAGTGATACCAACTGTCTCATTGTCACATTAGCTTGTGGCTTAATAAAACACCTACAGAAACTAAATATCATTAATCTTTAGTCGTTTTAAAAAATACAAATGTTCAAAGAAAATTCTTTATGACTCTCCAGTTTATTTAGGCGCAAATGTTGATGGAGGGGGACGGCGGCAGTAGAATATGGTTCAAATGGCTCTGAGCACTATGGGACTTAACATCTGTGGTCATCAGTCCCCTAGAACTTAGAACTACTTAAACCTAACTAACCTAAGGACATCACAAACATCCATGTCCGAGGCAGGACTCGAACCTGCGACCGTAGCGGTCACGCGGCTCCAGACTGAAGCGCCTAGAACCGCACGGCCACACCGGTCGGCCGGCGGTAGTAGATAACATCCCATTGCACTGATGGCTAATGGTCCCACAAAAGGTTTGAAACCTCTGTACTAATCGAAGCGCAGCAGCGTGGCCCCCACTGCACAGACGGCTGGCCTGGACACTGTCCTGATGTCGGCTGCAGTCGGAAGTCCCGGAATCAGTCGTAGTAGAAATAGAAATGCTGCCGAGGACTGAGCGGTGAGTATTTATAGGTGTCCTGTGCAGCCATGTTGTGACAGGTGCCCGTCTCCAGTCACGTAGGTGACTACAGAAGCACAGCATTGTGCCAAGGCATGAGGTAACCTAACCCACTGCACTATGCGATGCTGACTATATTCTAGCTCAGCAGTACGCCCTAGACGAGATGCGATGTCTGGTCTTGCTTGTTGCAGCAACACTCCTCTGCCCTTAGGAGGATTCGATCCTCTGAATGCCAGGCTGTTGCGAAAGCTGCGATTCACTTAAAGCATTATAGTACTACAGCGTTTTAACTCTATTAATTTTTATTTGCACTTTCCACACTGACCGTTCGTCTTACTTGTTCGCGCTGTCAGATGGTGCATGGTGGCAGGCAGACACACAGATGTTCAGACTTTCTGGTTGGCGTACTGGAGTGGTGTGTAATGGACTGGAAGTTCAGGTTGGTGGATGGTTCTCCAGCGTTGACAGGCATAGGCTATACAATTGAGGATCGGGATTAAAATGGTTCGCGAGGACGAAATTTCTGTTTTCATGATCCTGTGCTGGTATCCGCTGCGGTATTGCTGAACATATTAGAACATCTGTGTGGCTATAATCTCGTCGAGAGAACTCAGCATGTTCGTCCCTAAAATATTACTCAGGTAGGTCAGGTTCCTATGTGCAGCTTTGTTGGTTAAATACAGCACGAGATACATTAGGTTCAGATCCGTAGCCACGTTTATTCTTGCTGAAACCTGACAAGTCTACCGTGAGATGTCACACTCCATTCAGCTCTCTTCCGTAATCTTGAGCGTTCTGTTTTCTTTGAGTATCCCTGCCCATAGCAAGTAGTGATAGCTACAACAGTGTTATACAGAGAGTATATCCAGTGAGGTCTTGTCTTCTGAAAATATGGTTGTGCTGTGAGGAAATCCTAGAGGCACCCTGCCTCACCTGTACCCCTGAGAAATAAATCCATCTCGCACATCTGTGTAAGAGTCTGGACCACCATAATGTCTCCAATGTTACATTAACTGATAACTGTGAGTTAATTTCTCTTACAGTCTTCTGTCTAAACCAATAACCTGAAAATACTCAATGCTATACTTCACTTACACTGTATTCATACAAAAAAATAAACATCTCCCATCATATGGCGTTCGTTGAAAAACGGAAGAATCCTCAGAATAAAAAAAAAATGGTTCAAATGGCTCTGGGCACTATGGGACTTAACATCTGAGGTCATCAGTCCCCTAGAACTTAGAACTACTTAAACCTAACTAACCTAAGGACATCACACACATCCATGCCCGAGGCAGGAAGCGAACCTGCGACAGTAGCGATCGCTCGGTTCCAGACTGAAGCGCCTAGAACCGCTCGACCACACCAAACGGCCCTCAGAATCAATTCCCCGAGTATCTGCTAACCTGTCACAGAAATGAAACTCTTCCACATACCCCAAAACATGCGAATTAACTTAATTATTTGTTATCTGCCAACATCAACTGAATGTCCGCCCCCGGTAGCTGAGTGGTCAGCGTGACAGAATGTTAATCCTAATGGCCCGGGTTCGATTCCCGGCCGGATCGGAAATTTTCTGCGCTCAGGGACTGGGTATTGTGTTGTGTTAATTATCATCATTTCATCCCCATCGACGCGCAGGTCGCCGCAATGGCGTCAACTCGAAAGATCTGCACCAGGTGAACGGTTCCCCGACGGGAGGCCCTAGCCACACGACGTTGTTATTATCAACTCAATGTCAATCCAAGTGGTATGGCCATCACCATACTCCAAGATTTTGGTACATTCTCAAGCAAAATACACACAAATATAACTACAACCATGGATCTTGCCGATGGTGGGGACGCTTGCGTGCCTCGGCGATACAGATAGCCGTACCGTAGGTGCAACCACAACGGTGGGGTAACTGTTGACAGGCCAGACAAACGTGTGGTTACTGAAGAGGGGCAGCAGCCCTTCCAGTAGTTACAGGGGCAACAGTCTGGATGATTGACTGATCTGGCCTTGTAACATCAACCAAAACGGCCTTTATGTGCTGATACTGCGAACGGCTGAAAGCAAGGGGAAACTACAACCGTAATTTTTGCCGAGGGCATGCAGTTCTAGCTCTACTGTATGGTTAAATGATGATGGCATCCTCTTGCGTAAAGTATTCCGGAGGTAAAACAGTCCCCCATTCGCATCTCCGGGCGGGGAGTACTCAGGCGGTCGTCATCAGAAGAAACAAAACTGGCGTTCTACGGATCGGATAGTGGAATATCTGATCCCTTAATCGGGAAGGTAGGTTAGAAAATTTAAAAAGGGAAATGGGTAGGGTAAAGTTAGATATAGTGAGAATAAGTGAATGTAAGGTTATAAATACAAAATCAAATAGCGGTAATGATGAAGTAGGTTTAATAATTAAAAAAAATAGGAACGCGGACAAGCTACTATGAACAGCGTAGTGAACGCATTATTGTTGCCAAGACTGATAAGAAAACCACACTCACCACAGTAATACAAGATTATATGTCAACTAGCTCCACAGACGAGGAGGAGATTGAGTAAATGTATGATGAGATAAAAGAAATTATTCACATAGTTAAGGGAGCCGAAAATTTTATGGTCTTGGGGGACTGGAATTCGATAGTAGGAAAAGGAAGAGAAAGAAAAGTAGTAAATGAATGTGGACTCTGGGAAAGGAATGAAAGAGGAAGCCGCCTGGTAGAATTTTGCACAGAGCGTAATTTAATATTAGCTAATATTGGTTTAAGTATCATGAAAGAAGGCTGTATACGTGGAAGGGACCTGGAGAAACGGAAGGGTTTCAGACTGATTATATAATGGTTAGATATAGATTTAGGAGCCAGGTTTTAAAGTGTAAGACAGTTCCAGGGGCAGATGTGAACTCTGAACCCAATTTATTGGTTATGAACTGAAGATTAAACGTGAAGAAACTACAAAAAGGCAGGAATTAAAGGAGGTGGAACCTTGATAAACTGAAAGACCCAGAGGTTGTAGAGGGTTTCGGGGAGAGAATTAGGGAACGATTGACAAGAACATGGAAAAGGAATATAGAAGAAGAACGGACACCTTTGAGAGATGAAATAGTGAAGGCAGCAGAGAATCAAGTAGGTAAAAAGATGAGGGTTATTAGAAATCCTTGGGTAACATAAAATATATTGAATTTAATGGATGAAATGAGAAAATATAAAAATGCAATAAATGAAGCAGTTGAAAGGGAATACAAACGTCTAAAAAATGAGGTTCATGGGAAGTGCAAAATGGCTAGGCAGGAATGGCCAGAGGACAAATGTAAGGATGTAGGAGCATTTATCACCAGGGATAAGATAGATACTGCCTATAGGAAAATTAAAGGTACCTTTGAAGAAGAAAGCACCACCTGTATGAACATCAAGAGCTCAGATGGAAAACTAGTCCTAAGCAAAGAAGGGAGAGCAGAAAGGTGGAATGAGAGTGTATAGAGGGTCTATACAAGAGAGATGTACTTGAGGACAATATTATGGAAATGGAAGAGGACGTAGAAGATGAGAAGGGAGATATGATACTGCGTGAAGAGTTTGAAAAAGCGCTGAAAGACCTAAGTCGAAACAAGACCCTGGGAGTAGAAAATATTCCATTAGAGCTACTGATAGTCTTGAGAGAGCCAGCCACGACAAAACTCTTCCATCTGTTGAGCATGATGTAAGAGACAGATGAAATACTCTCAGACTTCGGAATATAATAATCCCAAGTCGAAAGAAAGCAGGTGCTGACAGGTGTGAAAATTACCTAACTATCAGTTTAATAAGTCACGGCTGCAAAATACTAACACGAATCATTTGCAGAATAATGGAAAAACTCGTAGTAGTTTATCTCGGAGAAGATCAGTTGGGATTGCGTAGAAATGTAGCAACAGGCCAAGCAATACTGACCCTACGACTTCTCATAGAAGACAGGTAAAGGAAAGGCAAACCTACGTTTACAGCATTTATAGACTAGAAGAAAGCTTTTGACAATGTCGCTGGAATACTCTCTCCAAATTCTGAAGGTGATGGAGATGAAATACAGGGAGCAAACGGCTATTTACAATTTGTACAGAAACCAGAGGGCAGTTATAACAGTCTAGGGGCATGAAAGGGAAGCAGTGGCTGAGAAGGGAGTGAGATGGGGTTGTAGCCTACCTCCAATGTTATTCAATCTGAATGTTGACCAAGCAGTAAAGGAAACAAAAGAAAATTTAGGAGCAGGAATTAAAATCCATGGAGAAGAAATAAAAGCTTGGAGACCTGCCGATGACATTTCAGTTTTGGCAGAGACAGCAAAGGACTTGGCAGAGCAGTTGAACGGAATGGACAGTACCTTGAAAGGAGGGCATCAGATAAACATCAACAAAATCAAAACGATGATAATGGAAAGTAGTCGAATTAAGTCATGCGATGGCGAGGGAATTAGAGTATGAAATGAGACACTAAAGTAGTAAATGAGTTTTGCTATTTCGGAAGCAAAATAACTAATGATGGTCGAAGTAGGGAGGATATAAAACGCAGACTGGCAATGGCAAGAAAAGCGTTTCTCAAGAAGAAAAATTTGTTAGCATCGAGTATAAATTTAAGTGTCAGGAAGACCTTTCTGAAATTATTTGTAAGGATTGTAGCCATGTATGGAAGTAAAACATGGACGATAAATGGTTTATACAAGAAGAGAATAGAAGATTTGAGATGTGGTGGTGCAGAAGAATGCTGAAGATTCGATGGGCAGATCACGTGACTAATGAGGACGTAGTGAATAGAATTAGGAAGAAGAGAAATTTGTGGTACAAACTGACCAAAAGTGGAGACCGGTTGGTATGACAAATTCTGAGACATCAAAGGATCACCAATTTAGTACTGGAGGGAAGCATGTGGGGTAAAAATCGTAGAGGGATACCAATAGATGAAGACAGTAGGTAGATTCAGAAGGAAGTAGATTGCAGCAGTTACTCGGAGATGAAGAGGCTTGCACAATGTAGAGTAGTATAGACAGCTGCATTTTAGTTGCTTTTTGCACTCGATTCAATACCCTCCGTAAAGTTCTCGTATAATTCCATACCGGTTCCCTCTTTTTCCCTAATTCAAGCTTCGCTAACTCAAATGGTGATGGCAATTTTCTAGCCATATACTACCTCGTGTGGCAACAGACTTGGATATCATCATACTTAAAATCAAATGCTACCACAAAGTAGAATAACAGCGTATCTCAATTGTTATGATGACTGTCGACATAATCTCTTAACATATTTTTTGTTGTCTGATGAAGTCACTCTGTTCTCTCATTTGTTTGCAAGTGTAACATGTTTATCCTTAATTTACGAATTCACAATAAATGACGTTTTCCAAGCACTGGTACTTTTCTCCAATAACTGTTGATTAGTGAACTCTGCCATCACTGGTTGCAGGTGATGTGCTATTCTGTATGTACAGTTCAGTCGTAGATGGGTTTCTTTGCTGTATGATTGGGCCCCATGATGATTAAGCAGATCCCCAAACTCTTCTAATGACTGCTCCGTTTCTAATTTTTCTCTCAAGTGTTTTACTTTCTCCTGTACTGCATTTAAACTGACAGATTTCTTAATCTGAGGGTTAAAATTTATTCTATCCGTATCATATTCTGTGTAGAATCTCCAAATTTGTGACCATGAACCCTTTGGGCGAGTCCATGTCTTCAGTCTCAAAGTTATCTATTCCAATGGACGCAACCTTCTCATTGTCCAATTCTTGTATGTACATCATACCCCTCCGTATAAAACACCATTCTTTGTCTAATTCCTCATTCTCTTTTAGTGGCTCAATCACAATCAAAATGTTTATTGGTAAATCAGCTCCTACGCTCAGCCATGGTAGTTTTCCTGTGTCTTATAGTAATTTTTCATGCAAGTTATTCCTTAGTGGCATTGCATGCAATCTAATTACTCCCCCATTTGAGAGACATGAACCTTGCGGCTGTGTTTCACTGACAGCAGTTTCTCCCAGATGGAACGATGTCTCATCAAGTTATAGTATACTCTATGCAGCGTCTATTTTAGCTTGACGTTTATGTAAGAAATCCAACCTCAAGACTGTGGAATAACGAGCACCTTTACGACATAAAATGTTCATATATTCACAAAAATATTTTGCCCCCACCTAAAAATTCAATACAGCAGATCTTAGCGAATGTACATCACTTTCACCAATTCCACATTACGTATATCGAGGCCCACGAGAAAGACAGGACGCGGAAAGTACGTTACAAAGGTAGGCCTGAGCTTGCTCGCTCGCTCAGCTCAGCCGACAAACTGCGTTTTTACGTCCGCTAACTCGTAATTGGGTGTTTGGTACAAATGAGAATTGCATCCACTACTGGACTTCGGTGTTATGGAGTCTAATTGTTTATTCGTCCTATAACGCTCGGAAGTCCATAGGTCTACTAATAATTTGTTATGGCTGTACTGGCCACAATAAAATTAAAATCAATCGAAAATGATTGTCAGTTGCATGAGGCACTATATCTTGTATGAAATGAAGATTATTAAGCAGAAGAGACTAAATTCTATAAGCTAACTGTTATATCATTTATGTTGAGCATAGATCTTCAAATATAACACACTACACATTTGTGTATTTTGTTGTAGTACTAGTAATCAGTAACACTCCATGAAAACAGATTACAGTAGAATATAAAATTCTTATTAGTACATAAACACGCAATTACAAGTTAAAATACTTAGAAACGCATTTCGTCTGCAGAGTTGAGCGAGTGAGCTAGCTCAGGTCTACCCTCTTGACGTCAGCGCAGCGGTCTGTCTTCCGCGCGGACCTCGATGTATATCGTGGTAGGCTCAATCATTTTTCCCATGAGGTCCATACTTGCTACGGACGCCTGCAAACCTCTACCCAATAAAACATTATGTCCTCTTCCATCTACTAAGCCACTGCACACGTTATAGTTGAACTACAATCCATTGGAGCCCCACCGTTGTTTAACGGTAGGTTACTATCTCTATATCGTGTTCCACTTTGAAATTCCTTATTAGTCTTCCGTCCACAATCTCGAGTCTGATGCTCTGCTTATCCATAGTTCCTACAATGCAGCTGACGTCACTCTTGATGTATGTGACCTGACTGCCCGCAATTGCAACACTTCCGCAACAAAAATTCGCTTTTATCCCAGAATCGTCTTATTGCGTCTATTTCTTCCAACGGAGTTGGCATTCCTATGGTGCCAGCCAAGATTTTAAGATTTTAGGAGACTCTGTCCCTACTTTGCTTGAAACATCAGGTGGCAACCTGCGCAAAAATACGTCCAGTGCTCTTTGTTCTGCCTATTGCAATATGACCCTATAAGTCTCACCGCTCTCTGGCAATTCATATGTATTGACATTAAGCTTTATAATCCTTTCCACAAAATTATCGATGATTCCCCCAGTTTTTGCGACACATTGTTCAGTTGTTCCCTGTAGTATCTCCAATTGTTCTTCCTGTTATATCGCCTTACCTAGCCTGCAACAACCATATACAACAACTGTTCCTCCAACTATATGCTATAGTGTAGCATCTTTGGTTGACGAGTGGTGTACAATCAGAGCTCTCGTAAAGATAAGTGTTTAATTGAGCAGTAACAATTAATCAAGACAATATTACATTGTAAATAAATAAATTAATATCTATTGTAAGCTATCAATCGAAGGTTTCATATTTTGTGCATATTTACCGGAAAAAGAAAACATTTGATAGGCGTGAATCTTGGACTAGGATTTGTTTATGTTGTCGTATACTGTAAGTTACGTGATCATTTCAATAAAGTACAATGTATTCTTATACGCTATCCATTTGATTCTCTAGTATGTAGCCAAAGCGAAAACTTCCGAAATATGTCAAAATTTTATAAAGTGTTCAAATGTGTGTGAAATCTTATGGGACTTAACTGCTAAGGTCATCCGTCTCTAAGCTTACACACTACTTAACCTAAATTATCCTAAGGACAAACACATACACCCATGCCCGAGGGAGGATTCGAACCTCCGCCGAGACCAGCCGCACAGTCCATGACTGCAGCTCCTTTATAGAGTGCAGGCTTAGTCCTTTGACAGCTTGGGGTTATCAGATTTGGTGAACGGTGTAATGGAGTATCTGAGACCCGTCTTTGAAAATAACTTCAGTAAAATGGAAATGACACTCATGTCTCCAAAAGAAGTAGCATCCATCATAAAAATCCTTCGAATCTAAGTATTCTAATGGTCATGATAACATATCAACGAAGATAATCAATGAGTGCTCATGGGAGTCGTGTTCTATCTTATTAATCAATCTCTTATCAGCAGAACATTTCCAGACCGGCTAAAATATCCTGTAGTTAAGCCTATTTACAAGAAGAGAGATAAAGAGATACCAACAAACTCTCGGCCAGTATTACTTTTGCCAGCATTTTCGAAAGTATTTGAAAATCTGGTTTTTTTTAGGGTCTTCTTAAGTATCTTACTGCTAATAATCTATTGTCCCAGTCACAGGTTTGGTTTATTAAGGGTTCTGATATAGTGACTGCTATTTACACTTACAGCGAGAATGTACTTAATTCATTAAACAATATATTAGAGGCTACCTGCATTTTCTGTGACTTGTCAAAAGCCTTTGACTATGTGAACCACAGCATTGTCTTAATTAAATTAGAATATTATGTTGTCTTCGGCAATGCTGCGAAATAATTTGAGTCTTATCTAATTAACAGGAAACAAAGTTTGTCGATGCAAAATACCTGTGCAGTAAGCAGTCAGTCTTCATCTGACTGGGAGTTAATTACATGCAGTGTTCCTCAAGGTTCCATCTTGGGGCCGTTGCTTTTCCTTGTGGACATTAATGACGTCGAGTCTGTTACACTGCCAGATGCTAAGTTCGTTTTCTTAGCAGATATTACAAACATAGCAATAACTAGCAAGTCAAGTACAGATTTATAAATGGCTGATAATCAAATTTTGACTGACATTAATGAAGGGTTTAACACTAATTAACTGTCATTAAACTTTGAAAAGACCCGCTATATGCAGTTCAGAACGTGTAAGAGATTTCCTTCCATCATTTTGTAAAAAATACAAAGACATGCAGATCGAAGAGGTTGACAGTGTTAAATTTCTGGAATTACAACTCAATAATAAATTCAGTTGGGAAGGGCTTACCACAGAATTGCTGAAGCCCCTAAAAACTCTGTATTTGCAGTGAGAATGATGTCAGATGTAGGAGATATAAAGATAAAAAGTCTTCAGTTAAAACTTCCGGGCTGAGAGGCCGTGGTCGATGTATAAAATTTCAACCTACATTGTATCATAAAAAGTCTTGCATACTTTGCTTAAATTCATTCTATTACGTCATACGGGATCAAACCGAGCAAAAATTTTTAGCATGCAAAAGCTTGTAATAAGACTCATTTGTGGTGTAAATTCAAGAACATCGTGTAGAAACCTCTTCAAGGAACTTTGTATTCATACCATTGTTTCTCAGTGTATTTATTTCTTAATGAATTTTTTGCAAGTAATATATATGTATATATCTGTTTTCAACCAATAGCCCAATACATAGTATAAATACTAGGAATAAGAACAATCTACAAAAGGACCAAATTTCACTTATCTTGGTCCAAAAATGGGGTCCAATATTCAGGAACACATTTTCAGTAAGTTGCCAGTAACTATTAAAAAATTTGGTTCCAGATAAATCACGGTTTAAACAGAGTTTGAAAAACTTTTTGATTGACAATTCCTTCTACTCTATAGATGACTATCTTAACAGGAACTGTAAGACAAGCTTAAATAAAAATGTTTGTTAGATTTCAGTTTTGACAGCACTTGGTCACAACAGTTAAGATTAGATATTTTGTATACGATAACTTTATCAAAAGTGCATAACAATGTTTCATTCTGACAGTGTATTAATTCTGCAAATATTAGCAGTTCCAGTTTACTGTAATGTATTCACCTATTCTGACAATCTCCTGACAAATAATCAGGGTAGTAATTACTATATTCATATGTTTTATGTATTTTATGTTATATTTTCTGACATATTCCACACATACGAGAATAATCTAATTTTTGTGTCTGTGGAACGAAAGTTGAATCTAATCTAATATTTAACCAGCGTCCCAGCTTCGTGGCTGTTAAAAGCTGTAAATGCTACTGCACCCACAAGTGGTAGAAGCCCTTGAATGTAGCAACAGTCGTGCACCACATTCTGTAGTCACGCTTAATTTGCGACGCTGGCAGAGAACATTACGAACATTGATGCTCTTAGAATGTGAAATAACGAGATGTTTAAGCCAGATGGACATATGGAAACGTGTCTGTTGTAGATCGCAACGTAGTCTCTTGAAACATAATTGCTACCAGTACACACGTCTAGGTCACTTATTGTTGAATACAATGGAAGGACATCGTCATCGCACGATGTAAATCATGGTCTATGAAACGCAAATATATTTTGTAGAGCATCCTGCTACTTGAACTATGCTCTTAAACATCTACTGAGCTACACCAAATTGACCAGCTAATGTGCTGAGATATTAGCTACCAATTCTGTGAAGTCTTGCAGTCGCTTTTGTGGCACTGAAATGTCATCGATGTGAAATGAAGTCCGTTGGCACTCCACTGGTTGTGGAAACGGTAAGTAATTGCCCAAGCATACGGTATTCAGAAATGTTTGCGGCAAACAGTTCAGAGGCCTAGAAATCGAAGAATTACACCCGACAAAGAGCGTCAGAACACAGTATAGCAGTTCTCACGGCGCCTACACGGAATAAACAGATGTCAGCTGTGAAATCAATTCCCATTATTTGTTCATTGTCACGCATCAGAGTAGGACGAGAGACGAACTGCCTGCGAAAATCGAAGCTACATCGGCCACCGTCTTCTTACAGAATGCTCGTCCTCGCAGTTCGGATACAGAAATCGTTAACAAGATACTAGTAATCTGTAGGCTCGTCCAAGGAAAGATCCCTGAATATTTGTTGTGAGTATAAGTAAGTCGCCACTGATGGCGACGCATTTTTTTTTTTTTTTTTTGCAGTAAAGAATTCAATAATACCTACAGAGACTATCACGGATACCGGATGTCATTTAATCTCGGTGAAGTTCACATCATAGGTCGGTCAAACATGGTAATCGCATGGTTTTATAGACCGCCTGGCTCAGGAGCTGCACTGGTAGAGCGCTTAAGAGAAAAATTGCCGAATATCGTCAAAATTTTCCTGACCATGTCGTTGTAACAGGGTGACTTCAACGTACTAGGTACAGATTGGGCTAGTCATGTCGTCAAAACTGGTGCCATAGACAGTGATTCGTGTCACAGTATGGTGAATGTCTTGTCCGAAAATTACTTGGAGAAGATAATTAGAGACTATTTCCACCTTGTGAAGGTAATGCCTTAGACGTACTAGCAACAAACAGACCTGAACTTATCGTACTAAGTAACTTAGAGGAAGTTATCAGTGATCACAAGGCTGCTACAGCGTTGGGGAATGTTTAGATAGATAAATATTTTTGCTTATCAAGAGTGACAGGAGAGAAATTGAAAAGTGACAAGGATGAAGATGTGGAGACGAAACGGAAAAAATTCAAAAGCATAGTACAGTATCCCTTCGACAAGTGTGTTCAGAGCAAGATCTTAAGGGATACACCGAGGTTTAATAACCGCTTCAGAAGACTGGCGCAAATAAAGAAAGCTTCATCACGGGTTCAAGAGAATTCAAAACCAAGGTGACAAACAAAAGCCGAACGAAGTGAAAATGAGCGTAAGGAGAGCAATGAGAGAATCGTTCAGTGCCTTTGAAAGTAAAATTTAGTCCACCGATCTGAGTAGAAACCCTAGAACGTGACAGATGCACATAATTGTAGGCCTATATCGTTGACGTTAATCTGTTCTGGAACTGTCGAAAATGTTTTATGCTAAGAAAATACGAAGTTTTTGGAGAGTGAAAATCTCCTCTTTAATAATTAACATGGATTCCGCAAATAGAGACCTTGCGAAAGTCAGCTTATTCTGTTCTTTCATGAGCTCCATAGCGCTGTAGACAACGGCAGGTTGATGCCATGTGCCTTGACATCATGAAGGCATTTGGCACTGTCCCGTGCTACTGTTCAGCGAGGGGAAAAAAAACCCTAAGATCACCGAGCATCGGACCAATTTTGCGACTGGATTCAGGACTTTCTGACTTCCATCCTACGTCGCTCTTAAAGGAAAAAATCGACAGATGTAAAGTTAATTCTCGGAGTACCCAATGTGTGTGTGGTGGAGCCTGTGTATAAATGATATAGTAGAAAATGTCGGGAGCTCATTAAGACTGTTCGCAGATGATGTGATTGTCTATAAGAAAGTAGCGACGCCAAAAGACAGTACTGATTTGCAGAAAGACCTGCAGCGGATTGATTAATGGTGCATGCTCTGGCAGTTGATCCAGAAAGTAAATAAATGTAACATATTGCACATACATAGGAAAGGAAATCCATTACTGTACGTCTACACTGTTGGTGACAAATTGCTGGCAATATCTAGGAGTAACTATTCAGAGCGACCTTAAGTAGGATAACTGCGTAACACAAACAGCAGGAAAAGCAAATGCCAGACAGGTTCATACGAACACTCTTAAGGGAATGCAACTCATCCAAGAAGGAAGTGGCTTACAATGCGCTTGTTCGACCGATCATCAATCTAGGTAGGACTGATAGAAGAGACAGAGAACATCCAACGAAGAGCGGCGCGTTTTGTGAAGGGATCGTTACGTCGGCGTGAGACCGTTACATAGATGCTCAAGGAACTCCAGTGGCAGGCGCTACAATAGAGACGTTGTGCATCTGGAAGAGGTTTACTGTTGAATTTTCAAGAGAGCACTTTTTGGAAGAGTTGGGTAACATGTTTCTTCCTCCTACATACATCTCACGAAATAATAACGACGAGAGAAGTCGAGAAATTAGAGCTAACACCGAGTCTTACCGAAAATCATTTATCCCACATGCCGTTCGCGAGTGAAACATGGAATGGGACATGAGAATCTTCCCCACCCACTATTACGTGGCTTGCGGAGTATGATGTAAATGTAATGTCGAGTATTCAAAATGAAGGGAAGTATTAAACTCAAGGACTGAACCACATAGATGTTAATTTTTTGTCATTTGAAGGCGTTAAATGCATGCTCCACTCCCAGTTTTATGCAAGAAATACGACTGGTAATGTTCCGCAAACTCTGTTGCCGCCGAGAAATTTCTACACTCTGATTTTCCATCTATATTTCAGTTTATTCATCGCTATCCATTGCATAATATTACGAGACATGTAACTCTAGAGAGATTACTGGCAACTCCCCCCTCCACCGCCTCTGTATCATTCCCACCACGATGCTCCTTTTTTCGATTTATAGATGCGTCTTGGGAAGAATGATTACTGATTCAGAGTGTTACATGCTCTAATATATTTCATTTATGCCATAAATGAAGGAAAATTACGATTTAACGTTCATCCAACGACGAGTTTAAAGTCGGAGCTCTAGTTCGAATTGGACAAAGAAAGACCAAGAAATCTGCTTTGTTCTTATTCAAGAAACCATCTTGACATTCGCCTTAAGTAATTTAGGACATCCACGGAAAATTTCACCAGGAATTACCAGAAGGGGTCTGGGTCTTATTCCTCCCGAAAATGACCAAAGCAGCTAAACTCTTGTACCACCTGTTTCAGTTTATTACTGCGGCTTCAGCATTTCCTCAGAGTGGGTAATTCTCTGTGATGATAGAGTCAGACATGGGATATAATTCGTAATAGTTTGAAAACACCCTCATGTCATGTCTCAAGCATTTAATTCCATTTTTACGATGGAACCCAAATAATTTTGCTTCCTATGATAATTTTTTATTTTCTTTGTTTACGTATTAGTTTATTGCACTGGTTCATACTCGCACCGAACAAGCATAGTGTAAAGGAACGTGAATGAAACAATATCATATGTGTCTGGGAGTTAAACTACGCTTTGTATATGTATATCCCTCCTTGTTTTGAACATTATGTTCACTAACATTTTAGTTTCTATGCTTCATACTTGTTGCAGTGGATCATACAACTTCGAGTAACTTAAGGTGAGTAAAAGTCAGTTTCCTAAACTGGAGAACCTATGCAAAGTTGACCTTAAACTTATCCTTTTCTAAAAAAACTCTTCAGAACTGATCTGTGTGTATGTAGATTTGCTTAGAGCGTTGTAGTCATTCCCTGAAAATCCTGGATGAGATGACAGAATGCGCTGTAGCGTTTCCCGACGCCTATGTTAGGTTGGAAAGGTATCAGTTTGATTGTGGGTTGAGAGATGTAAATTTAAACAAAATTGTGGCAAGCCGCTGATGTGCAACGTAGTCCGAGGTCTATGTTCACTCTTTACTTCAGGCGATTTTCGTTATAAATAGTTAAAACTGTAGCGTGAATTTGGGTAAGTCGAATTACATAGCAGACAAGCTTCCGGTGAATATGTCGGGGCCAATTATCTACATATATCGTACATCAACTATGAAACTTCATGGAGGACACCTTGTAATTACACTGTTTGACACTAGCTAAGAAAAGACCGCTACGGAACAACCGACAATTTCTTCGGAGCACCCAACCAATGGTAGTAAAATGAAATGTAGAAGGCTGGATGTGTTAACAGCAGCGAAGCCTGTGCACGAGCGCACTGTAGGCATTCCACAGTCCATGCAGTACGGTGTTTGAAGAAGGTTGTTGTGGAACCGATTAATGAGAGATTTCGTCCGGTACGGAAACATGTCTGCAAGACGTCATTTGAGTGCTTACGATTCTGGACGAGCAGTTGGACGGCTCGAAACAGGTGAAAATGTCACTACTGTTTCGACAGTAATGGGTGTATCCAAAAGTGTCATCTTGTAAGTAAAAAAGGACGCTGAAGGTGAAAATGCTTTGCGAAAGGATGCCTGTAGTCGTAGACGGAGCACCACACAGCAAGACGATCGATACATAGCCCTAATAGCGAAAAGAAATTGACATCTCCCTCCTAGGCAGATCGCTGCTGATCTTGCAACCGCTCCTGGTACATGTGTCGCTGCCGAGACCATTTCGCGGTTATTAAATCAGGATGGTTTGTATGCTCAAAAGCCTGTTGAAGGCAGACCAACACGCCATCGTCGTGCGAAAGAGTTTGTTTCTGCAGCGAGCATTTTGGGTGGGGCAGTAACAGTGGTCCACAGTGATGTCCCCCAACGAATCCTGCTTCACTGTGGCAAGTGATTCTGCCACCAGCTCGTGTGGAGAGAGAGATGGGAACACGTTACACACCACAGAATGCCCATGAACGTCATCGTTATGGCCTAGGTTTTATGGTGTGGGCAGGAATTCTCTTAGCAGGCGTGTTTCTCAACGAACACACTGTCCCCGAATCGAGCAAGAACTGAAAACCGCCTTGAGAGAGAAGTGGGACAATATCCGTGAAGAATTCCTCAAGAGTTTGGTAGCCAGCAAGAATAACAGGTGCTAAATATGCGTTAGTGCCCGTGGAGGGCATATTCCTTACTGAGAGACCGATACCGAACTTTATTTTGGGAGTCTGACTTGTGCCAAATATAAACATTATTTATGTCTGTTATCATGCTTTCCCACGTGATGAAATCTGTACCATTTTTCTCTAGAAATATACCACTCTATCTGTATTGCGTACGTTCTGTGTTTCCTGTCGTCCGTCAGTGCCTGTGATTACTTCTATCCAACAATGTCTCTGCTCCTTAGCAGTTGTGAAGCAGTGTATTACACTAGATATAGTTGTTCATATTTACCAAAACCTTATTATATTGTTCTAAGGAAACCTTAGAAAATAGCTGCTAAGATCGGAAGTTTTTGGTTTTCTTGAGTTCTGAGTGGCAATGAAAAGTGTATTAATTACAGGTAACGTGCTTGGCTAGCAAGTGGCAGCGACAGTATAAGGTTGTTCTCTATGGTACCGTGCGAGTCCAGCTACACAGCCGAGCAGTAAATCTGACCGCTCTTTAAGGCACCTTCCAATATTTGCACCTGTTTTTAAGAAAATAATTGAACTAACATGACGCAATCAAGTAGAAAAGGTATCGACGTTTGCAGACTTTTGCCGGTTTCTGCCGACAAAGAACTGGGGTGAGATTAAGGTAGAGTGCGAAGTTTGTTACAATAATAAATGAAATGGAAAACCAATCTCGCATACATTTTATGTGAGTTTAATTTCCTGTCAGGAAACGCCCTAAATGCTAGCTCTTTATCTTATCTTGGAAACTGAGTAGCTGCCTTTGATCTGAGATATAACACAGATATTTATGCAGCGGTGCCAGTTAAAGCAATAGCTGCTTCAAAGTTCGATGTGGAAGAGCTGATGAAAAAACTGACATGGATTTCCATTTGATTAATTTGAACATTTTTTCAAAGAATTGGTGAAAAAATGCTTAACCAAAAGTTAAAATACATTTGTGGATATTTATAACAGTGCCAGTGGTTGCAGCATCTTGTGTAAAGAGTTGCAGGGAGTTATAGATGATAAAAAAGTACTGAAAGTCGAATAAAGGTGAAAACAATTGTGAAATTTAACTAGATTATCAGTTATCGATAGAATACGAAAAAACTGCTAAAAGTTACTTCAGTCACGTAATCAACTACTTTTCTCCGCTCAAAGCAAGAAAATTCAAAGTAAAATAGTAATACACCACTATGTATGGATTGGGATATTTTGTCAACTCTTAATTATAGCTATTTTTCTTATATTTCTAATTAGTAATTTTTGAGGAGCAACTAAAATACGTTCTTTATTATATTATATCATACTAAAACTAATCTGAGGTAGCTGCCATAAATAACATGATACAGATCTTGTTACACCTTCAGTTTTATTAGGCAGTTATTTATTTATTACAACGATGCACTTAATTTGTTGTGTGCAATATTTTATATCAATACATCGCATTTAAGTAATATTTTTGCTTCATTTTTGTGTAATCTAGTCAGAAACTATAAAATTTGCTAAATGTGTGTAGCAAAACTTGCAGCACCTTTGTTTTACAGGAGAGGGAGTTGCAGCTTAGGCAGTTATGGGATGCAGGATCAATTTTTTGTGGTTCACGGGCAGATCAACAGTTGTGAAAGGATAAAGACGGGGCTGGTCCCGGCGGAGGTTCGAGTCCTCCCTAGGGTATGGGTGTGTGTGTTTGTCCTTAGGATAATTTAGGTTAAGTAGTGTGTAAGTTTAGGGACTGATGACCTTAGCAGTTAAGTCCCATAAGATTTCACACACATTTGAACATTTTTGGATAAAGATGGAAGTATTTTGGTTGTGACCATTTATGAAGTATTGAAGAAAATTGCAAAAATAGAACAAAACCTTCAGGGAAGGCAAAGTTATGTGTCATGTCATGTGTTTAGAACACAGATATTACCTAGTGAGGGGCGATTTGCTCTACTTACAAGCAGGATGGATGGCAGCCAGTGTATTTTGTTAGTAACTGTGAACAGGTATTGCCAAATTTGTGTTCAGGCAATCAGAAAATCAACTCCGTCATTGTTCTTTGAGCAAGGAAAGCCAAGAGGTGGGACTTGAAGGTAAACTTCTTTGGTATTATTTTCAAGAATTTAAAGGGCAAGTCTTGACAGAATATTTGTCTGATGAGAAGAACTAGAGCGTGTGGCATAATTTTGTAGAGCCAAAATCCTGTGATGCCAACAAGAGAATGTAGATGAAAGAGTTTTGTGAAAACTGGTTACAGAAATTAAATTATTTGTGTGAACGACGCTCAGAATCATAGAACGTTTGGGAATTTTAGAATAAATATCCTGTTGATTACATCTGCGATAATGGTATCAACGGGTGAGCAACTGCTACATTTCTGGCTGGAACTGATGGAAAATTGTCACAAGCGTTGACATGGTCTTCTGGACAGCATCGACAACCTGTAAGACTGTCCCCATCACATTACCTTAGAATTTTTGTATGGTAAACGCAGTGAATATCACTGTTATCTGAATAATAACGCTACTCATGTAAAAATATAATTTCCTCGATCTTGTTATTAAACTCAGAAACTGTTACCTAAACTAAAATCCTACACCTTTCCAACTGTAACATAATCGGGTGCCATTTATGAATATCTAATTTGCCAATCAATTAAACATAAAAGAAAAAGTTAAGAAAGCTTTGTTGTTTTGGAGCCAGTTTAAAAAGTTTCAATTACTTACTCAGTTTGCTCAATATGACAAAGATAGTGAAACCATTATAATTTAATTAAAGGCTATTAAATTAGCTTTAAATTAATTGAAACGCAGTAATATTAACAGTGCAAAACTATAAATTTATTTAAAACTTTTCATGTCATGACTGATTTTGTAAAAGTGTTTTGTGTCGCTTGCTTTGTAGTTCTTGCCTCAGTGTTTTTATTTATTTATTTATTACTATTTTTTTTTGAGTCGTCAGTCTTCTGACAAGTTTGATGCGACCCGCCGCGAATTCCTCTCCTGTGCCAACCTGTGTAACACTTGCAACCTACGTGCTCAATTACTTGCTGGATGTGTTCCAATCTCTGTCTTCTTCTACAATTTTTGCCGTCTACAGATCCCTTTAGTACCATGAAAGTCAATCCCTGATGTCATAACAGATGTCCTATCATCCTGTCTCTTCTCCGTGTCAGTGTTTTCCACGTATTCCTTTCCTCTCCCATTCTGCGCAAAACCTCGTCATTCCGTACCTTATTAGTCCACCTGATTCTCAACATTCGTCTGGTAGCACCACATCTCAAATGCTTTGACTGTTCCGGTTTTCTCACAGTACGTGTTTCACTACCATACATTGCTGTGTTAAAAACGTACGTTCTCAGAAATTTCTTCCTCAAATTAATGCCTATGTTTGATACTAGTGGATTTCTGTTGGTCAGGAATGCCCTTTTTACCAGTGCTAGTCTGCTTTTTATGTCCTTCTCGTTCCGCCGTCATTGGTTATTTAGCTGTTTAGGTATTAGAATCCCTTAACTTCATCTACTTCGTGATCATCAATCCTGATGTTAAGTTTCTCGCTGTTCTCGTTTCTGCTATTTCTAATTACTTTCGTCTTTCTTCAATTTACTCTCAGTCCTCATTCTTTACTCATTGGACTGTTCACTCCATTCAGAAGATCATGTAATTCTTCTTCACTTTCATTCAAGATAGCAATGTCGTCAGCGACTCGTATCATTAATATCTTTTCACCTAGAATTTGGATCCCATTTCTGAAACCTTTTTTATTACCATCTTTACTTCTTCGATGTACAGATTGAACAGTAGTGGCGAAAGACTACATCCCTGTCTTACATCCTTTTGAATCCGAGCACTTCATTCTTTGTCATCCACGTCGGTGTTACAACTCATTTAATTCTGATTATTATTAATTCATGCAAGGATTTCTAAGTTATTTAAAACAGTGAACTTCTACAGTTTTTACTTCTCAGGCTGATGAGTTCCGCCTGTGCAGGTTAACATTACTGTGAGGTAACGCAGTTTTGACTGGAATAGGAATGGCTCAACATTCAACGATTTCCGCAACGATCATTTACATTTTTTCCCAAATGATTACATTTCATTGTCTTCAGTAATTTAAAATCATGCTAACGTTTCTCTTTGTTGCTTAATAAAGCGTTTTTGGTTTCTTTTGTCTGTGGATCCGTTCATCAGCAGCAAATTTATTCAGGTAAGTTATGTAATAATTACTGTTCCAATAACCGATTGATTGCTGAACATAGTCCGTCCAATTGTACTGACGACAAATTTAGATATAACTTCATTAATTTGCAGCAGATTATTCAGAATTTAGAGAATTTTTTTGTTCTCTTTGTTGCGAGTGGTTTTACTTTATAACGTCCACTCAAGTTTTGCGTAAGGAAAACGTGTAGCAAATTACTCGTAAAATTAAAGTGCTGTATACTTTCTACGAAAATCAGTTATTATTTCGGAAACGATTACATTAATTTTATGGTTCACTTACGTTCACACGAGAGAAGGTCATTTTCAGAACAGATTAGAGAGGGACAAAGTTACATACTCAGCACGCTGAATTTTTGCGGTGTAACTACCCCATGCAAGACTGCTCACCTTCCTCAACACGGAGGCTGTGCATTTGCGAAGTATTTGTGGGCACACAACCTCGTATTATTCGTTCATGATCAGTTAAGATTTGTAAATGTAACTTACCGAAGAACTCGTAAAGGTGAAACCAGAAAACCTGCATAACACAGTTTCCTGTGTCGATGAGAAGTTTCCTAAGGCCTACTTAGACGCTCAGTGGACGAATGATGACTCAAATGGCCTTCATCTTGTAGATCTACAATACTGGAAATGCAGAACGCACATTAATTGGCCGTCCTGATTGACTAATATGAACAAAATACACTGGTACCCATAATTGAAGCAACAAACATCTATTTCCGTATTTTGTGTCTAACGATGTAATCATACAAACTGTCAATGGATGTGGTTACGATCGTGTTCTCCTTGGAAGATGGCATTCCTATCAACGGACAACCACGCCATGAATGGCGTCAGGGCAGCTATCAGGTGGCGCAGTGTGCAGGGTATTTCCACGTCCGCAACCGCTGTGTACACAGTCACAGACGGTGCAATGTGGCACAGAGAAGACGTCCACAGACTCTCTGCTGTGGAGGGTGATTGGAAGAATGGAAGCAGGACAGTCGCAGTCTGATGTGGCTTAAAATGAATCATTCCGTTGTTCCTCTGCTGAAGAGACAGTTTATAGAGACCGAAACTGTATCACGGAGACCAGGATAGGACCGACCATGTATGACATCAGGAAGAGTGGATGGTACCGCCTTAGTACAGCACTGCAACTGGCATCTGACCTCGCAGCGTCCCCAGGACGTGTTATATCGAGACAAACGGTGTACAGAACGCTTCAGCATAATGGCATTTATTGCTGGAGACCTGTTGTCTGTTTGCCTCTGGAGTGTCTTCACAGAAGAGAACGTCTAGAGGGGAGTCATCAACATGCCACCTGGACGGTCGAATGGTGGGCCAATGCTATTTTCACAGATGAGTCCCGATTAGGTCTGGTGCGTGATTCTCTACGGCTTCGAACCTGTAGGGCATGTGAAACACGATTTCGTTAACCAAACACTGGGGTGAGAGACCGATCTCGAGGAGGATCCCTAATGCTGTTGGCAGGGATTTTGTTGATCAGTCGAACACCTCTTCAGGAAAAAGTGCCGTGAATCAGCAAGATATAACTCTTGTCAAGTACCGTGAGATTTTGGGATCTCACGCTCGATTGTTGCGAGGTGCTGTGGGCCCAGACTTCGTATTGATGGATTATAATGCCCGATCTCATAGAGCACAGATGATTGATGTGTTTTGGAAACGGAAGATATTGCACGCATGGCGAGGTCTGCTAGCTCTTCAGATTTGAATCTCATAGACCATGTCTGGGATGCGCCAGCGAGACGGGTTGGGTCACGTCAGCATCCACCAACCACTTTTCAAGCCTTCTGAGTAGCTCTGCAGCTAGAATGGGCGTTATTGCCTGAAAATGAGATTGATGACATTATTCACAGCATGTTCCGTCGTTGTCAAGCCTTTATTGATGCTAGAGGTGGTCACACCCCATACTGAATACATTAACCAGTTGTCAGAATGTGTGTGCAAATCCGTAAAGTTGAAAAAAAAAAGAATAACATTTTTGTCTACCGTTATGCATGTCGCAGTTGATTACGATCTGTATTCTTTACATTGTTTCTCCTTTCTTATCACCTGTTTATACTGTTTTGTGGCAAAATAAACGTAACCTTGTAAAATTTTCGTTTGTTGCATCGATTTTGGATACCATTGTACTATGAATATCGTCTCACGCTACGTCTTTACAAGCCAAGTTTGGAGACGAGAGTGGTAGATACTTAATGAGTACTGCTCCCTGAATTACCTGTTTACCACAAACCAATGAAGCAGATGAGTGTGAATATGAATTCTTCAACTTCGTCCGGAGGTGATCGGGCACGATCGTAAATATTTGTTCCTAAAACAACAGCGAGTTCAAAAATTAATAAATTTCAGTATGTGTATCAGATTAAATAACATATGGATCTATGCAAGTGCCAAATTGAGTTTATGCTGTTAAATATGAATCATTTTGACCTTTCGAGGCCAGGGACTTACTACAAGCAGGCACGTGATAAAACACCTACGATCAATTCCGCTGAATATTAAAATAAATTTAATAAAATTGCACCATTAATTTTGCGAAGTTTCAACAAAGTTGCGTAGTCTCATCCCTATCATAAAGCTAACACTATTGTTTACACGAACTAATCGTGCCCAGCATTACTTGTAATTTTTAATAAGTTTCAATCGAGACTGACAGTGAAAAATTTTAAGTACTGAAGAACTTTAAAGAGTAGCGATGATAGTAACGCACGTGGCTGAATCGGCGCTCAAACCATCGTATGCAGTTATCAGCTACTACGGCTTCCAACAACCAACTGCATTACCTTTGTAAACATGAAGTGTAGGAAGCGGAAGAAAAGCGAAACGAGTGGTGGGAAATAGTGACGGTTAGCCGAACAAGACATTGTGGTAATTCAATGGTGAAAAATGAAAGTTCATGCCAGACAGGGACTCGAACCCAGATTTACCGCTTCTCATGAGCGGTTGCGTTAAGAACATCGGCCATCCGGACACGATCCATGACTGACTCAGATTTCCAGCTTATTGCATGTTGTAATACAGCGTCCCTCGTCCACTATACTCACTACTCACAAATCCTGATTCCCGTACGCACTGCCGGCCGTTGTGGCCGAGCGGTTCTAGGCGCTTTCAAGCAAATGTTCTTTAGCCGTCAGGGGGACATCAATCAGTAATTCATTTCCTCTCCTAAAGACCTATTCAGAAATGTATGACAGTGTACCATTCACTGAAACACAACGTTATTAATTACATAACACAACTTTGACTTTGAGCCCAGGAGCACAAGCTTGTCCACTTGCTGGAGTTGTCAGAAAACAAATGAAAACAAAGTAAAAACATAACACAAAATTGATTTTGACTTTCCTGTACCATTTCCCAGGAGTAGAACTTACAAAGGTGCTCAAAGTGGTGACCCTAGACACAGATACACTGGTGCACTCGTTGAATGAAAGAATTGTTTACTGCTTCCAGTGTTGCCTACTGAAGAGAATTACAAGCAGGCACGATACGTTCCTGCATGTCCTCTGAAGTTGTTGGAATATCGAGATAGAAACGTCTTTATTGGGTCCCGAAAGAGAAAAGTCCAGAGGATTTAAATCAGGAGACCTAGCAGGCCAAGTAACTGTTCCTCCTCGACCAATCCATCTGGCAGGATACCTTCGGTTCAGAACACGACGTTCAAGCAAAGCATTATGTGCTGGACATCCATCGTGTTGATACCACATAAGCATTCTGGTTCTTAGCGGGACTTCATCCAGAAGAGGAGGAATAATTCGTCTGAGGAAGTTGGCATACACTGTGGCATTTAGACTACCATTGATGAAATAAAGGCCAATAATTGTAGTAGCAAGCAACCCACACCAGATGTTAACTCTCCAGTGACGGTGATGTTCCACGTGTCTAAGCCATCGTGGGTTGTCGCTGGACCAATAATTTCCTTTTATTTACCTGTCCTTTGTTTGAGAAGAACATTCATCGGTAAATAGAACATCTGAGAATAAGTTTGGGTTGGCGAGGATTTGCTGCTGTGCCCACTGACAGAACTGTACACGATTCTGGAAATCATTCCCATGCAATTCTTGATGTACGTGTACATGGTAAGGATGGAACCGGTGACGTATAAGAATACGATCTACACCGGTTTCTGGAATGCCAGCCTCGTGTTCAAGCTGTCGTGAGGTCACATGTGGATTCATAACAGCGGAAGCGAGAACAGTAACTCCGGCAGCTTCATCTGTTAAGAGTGCTACGATGATTGCGTTGGTTGAAACTTCCCGTTTCCTGAAGTGTCGCAACAAGACGAGAAAACATCCGTCGGGAAGGTAGGTTCTTGTCAGGAAATCGCTCTCTGTACAGTTCCGCTGCCTGCGTAGTATTTCGCCTACCTTCAACAACAACGTTATGTCGATGCAGTTTGTAGAACGGCAGCTTTTACTGTATGAGTACTCTACACAACACTATTTACAAGGACTAAACTACGGTACTAAATGTAACCGTACATAAGAAAACAGCATTGCAATTACTGTTCTGCTAACCTACATTCCCCATAGATGAGTAGCATTTCTACCTTCTCTTCGTTGGTGTTCACTCTACTCACACAAATCTTCAACTGACGATGGTTGACGGAATGACGGGTGTGCATTCTACTTACGTTTACATTTGTCCTCTGTCAACGTCAGTACGTGGATGTGCTCCATTGTCCCGAGTACCTGCACTAAGAGCTAGGAGCGTCAACGTCAATGTTGTGTTATGTAATTAATAACGTTGTGTTTCAGCGAGTACAGATGTTTAGGAGAGGAAATGAATTACCGAGTAAAAAATACAGGGTGTCATTTAAAAAATCGTTATACTGCTGTTCATATCTTTGTAAAAAAACAAAGCTACAGCGAAGGCAGTCATGCTGATTGATGTCCCTCTGATGGCTAGAGAACATTTGCTTGAAACATTTTGTAATTTGCATCTGGACAAACAGTTATTTAGGGTGGTCAGTATAGATGGGACACCCTTTATATACATTCATGCCCATAAATTAAGGATAACTGCAGGATTTGGTGCCACACAACGTGGCACTGCACAAAACTGGCCCTAAAAGCATAGGCACATAGGGAACACACACGACACATATCTGTAAGTCCACGATATAGGTGACAAGTTGAGAAAACCGTCCCGAAACACATGTGCTACGAAACACAACTGTTTCCTGCGCGTGTACCCCGACATCAGTATGGGCTATGATCACCATGCACATACACACAGGCCGCACAATAGGTTGGCATACTCTGGATCAGGTGGTCGAGCAGCTCCTGGGGTACAGTCTCCCATTCTTGCACCAGTGCCTGTCGGAGCTCCTCATGTGTCGTAGGGGTTTGAAGACGTGCAGCGATACGTCGACCGAGAGCATCCCAGACGTGCTCGATGGGGCGTAGGTCTAGAGAACAGGCAGGCCACTCCATTCACCTGATATCTTCTGTTTCATGTCACTCCTCCTCGATGGCAGCTCGGTGGGACTGTGCGTTATCATCCATTAGGAGGAAAGTGGGACGTACTGCACCCCTGAAAAGGCGGTGCAAAATGATGTCCCGATACACCTGATCTGTTGCAGTTCCTCTGTTAAAAACAAGCAGGGGTGTACGTGCAGCAATGATAATTCCACCCCACAACTTCAAACCACGCCCTCCATACAGGTCCCTTTCAAAGACATTAAGCGGTTGGTATCTGATTCCTGGTTCACGCTGGATGAAGACCCGGCGATAATCACTGTTAAGACTATACATGGATTCGTCCGTGAACATAACCTGGGACCACTGTTCCTATGAGCATGTACCGTGTTCTTGACACAAGGTTTTTCGGGCTCTCCTGTGACCAGAGGTCAGTGGAATGCACCTTGCAGGTCTCCGGGCGAATAAACCATGTCTGTTCAGTCGTCTGTAGACTGTGTGTCTGGAGACAACTGTTCCAGTGGCTGCGGTAAGGTCCCGAGCAAGGCTACCTGCAGTACACCCTGGCCGACTGTGGGCACTGATGGTAAGATATCGGTCTTCTTGTGGTGTTGTACACAGTGGACGTCCCGTACTGTAGCGCCTGGACACGTTTCCTGTCTCCTGGAATCGTTGCCATAATCTTGAGGTCACACTTTGTGGCACACGGAGGGCCTGTGTTATGACCTGCTGTGTTCGGCCATCCTCCAGTCGCCCTGCCACTCTACCCCTCATAACGTCATCAATATGTGTTCTTCGAGCCATTTTCAACACACAGTCACCATAGCACGTCTGAAAACGTCTGCAAACTTTTTCGCAGCACCGTACTCTTACATGCACCAACACCCCTCTGCGTATGTAGACTGCTGCCAGCGCCACCGTGCGACGACCGCAGGTCAAACGCACCGCATGGGCATGCCCCGAGGTGATTTAAAACCGCGAACTGCCCACCAGACCGTTGTTTCACCATGTATGAGTATTATCCTTAATTTATGAGCATCAGTGTTTATATTTTTTGCTTCTGCCACACTCCATAGGCTGATCTCGAGAAAGTTCCTGAATATATGTTGTCCCATCTCTATCGCTTCTAACATAAAAGTATCTGCGTTAGAACGAGTGTAACCCGTGCCACACAAATTGTTTAAATAAAGTATATTTTGCGGAACTTATAAGCGCCATTGCCTGCTGGCTATCAAAGCAAGCTTAACAAGACTAATTGGTAGGTTCTACGCGAACTGGTATATGAGATCCACTGCTTTTAACATTCTTCACAATTGTGCATATTTATCGTAGAAAATAACGTATATAAATTATTAACTGGTAAGGAATATATGTATAATGTACTTCTTAAAGAAAATTTCATCCTCATTCCTCTCGAGTATTCAGCTTGATGATATCTGTCACCGTTGTCTCGTAATTTACATATTTAATTTTAATCTTATTATTTACCACTTTCCTATATAAGTGTGATTATATTGTGCAGTCTGATCACATATTATAATGCTACGGTGCTTCTAGCTTAACATATATTTGGGTGCCAATATGCTTCTTACCGATACTTCATTACAATACAATTAATTTTATAATTATATTACTCTGCGGTTTTGCGTCAGTATGGTAATTGTGTTGAAGTTCCGAGTAGCTGCATTGATAGCTCTCATCACCAGTTGTCCAACGATACCTTGTGTTCAAATGTGGTGATTACTTTTTCTATTAATTTTATAAGTGCCTACACAATTTCCTATCTCTAACAGCGGATGTCTGTTAACAGAACTGTCGGATCGAGAAGCTGTTATCATCAGTAATTCTGTTTTTCCATATTCTGTAACCTTGCGCGCTGTAACCTATGTTGGTTATCTCCCTCTGTAATATCATTTGTAATATACCGCCATCCTTCTCGTCTTCAGGACGGAGGTAATTATCCATTTGTACTACCGGTGGCCGTTAAATTTTCCACCTCATCACTGTTATCGAATTGTTGGGTATCTGCTTTCAACGGATGCTGCCTCTTGTAGGTCAGGTGCGGTCTGGCACTTAAAAACATTCACTAGCCGAGCCTAGCCGAGTGAAAACCCCTGGCAGAATTCGCCTACGATCCGCTAAATCAAATGGAGTCCACACCAGTCCGTCACGTCACGAAACTACAGCGTTCGTAAACTCAAGATATTTGCCAGTAGCGTAATTTGCTACTCCTATAAAGAAAGACTGATTTTATTGAAATAGGTAGTTCTTCAGTAACATGAGAACTTCAGTTAATGAAAAACAAGTTGTCGGGTACGCTCCACTAGACGCACTTAAAAAAATAATTTTTTCTTCATGAAATAACATATTTTCGGGACATAGCTTCTGACAGAGATCATTTAGCGCTTTAAGATAACTCTGTGTTCCGTTTCGACGGCTAACTAAAGTTAGACATTAGACTTTGTGTCCGTTGTTGAGTAAATCGAAGTTAATACGTACAGCATATGAGTCACTCGTGGTCACTGCCTCACATTCTGTGCCATCATGTGCTGAGTAGGGTGGCAGGTGGTGTGTCAGTGTTACCAGGGAGCAAAATAGATAATTAGAAGTGGCCTAGGAAAGCCGTTCAATATAATCGTTGCCCTGTTTAGTATTTCAGACTGAAATAATAGCAACATCTGCTCACAAAGCAGGGCACACTTTACCAGTTTTAAGTACAGAACCGAATATGCTGTCAGAGTTCCCTCAATTGCTGCTAGAAATAATCCCAAATGATACTCGAAATGGAATTTTGAATAACTGTATAAGAAAATGTAACGCCCATTTGATGATGGAGAATAGGAATTATGGCGTTGCTCATAACCACTCAATAACCACATCCTGCATTCACTGTTTGTGTGACAGATCAGACACGAGATAAAGACAACAGGAGCAGACAATTGGGGTCAATGACGTGGAACACGATCTTTCTTTAAACTGGTGCTGTACGAGATTTTTATGGGAAACAGATCGAAGATCTACTGCACTTATTTAGATTCAAGTTAAATCACTGCTGACTTAGTCAATATTCATTTGCTTAACACAAAGAAAAACGTGGGTTAGAACTTAACATTTGGTCGTCCTCAGTGTTCTTAGGAATGATACAGAGAGAGATGCAGTGGTTAGGGCATGTCGAAGAGATGAGGTTCAAATTCCGCCCAGTTATCCAGTTATAGGTTTCCTGTGATTTCCATAAATCATTTACGGTGAATTCCAGGACGATTTCTGTGATGAGGACAATGCCAATTTCCTTCCCCACTTTTATCGTTTCAAAGCTAGTGTGCCGGCCGCGGTGGTCTCGCGGTTCTAGGCGCTCAGTCCGGAACCGTGCGACTGCTACGGTCGCAGGTTCGAATCCTGCCTCGGGCATGGATGTGTGTGATGTCCTTAGGTTAGTTAGGTTTAAGTAGTTCTAAGTTCTAGGGGACTAATGACCACAGCAGTTGAGTCCCATAGTGCTCAGAGCCATTTGAACCATTTTTTTGAAAGCTGGTGTTCGATTTTTAATTAGCTCGTTACTGATGGGATGTTAAATCCTGACAGTGTTATAGTTGCAATAGGTCCGACAGCCAATATAGGCTGCTACAAAGGTACTTCCTCCAGCTTGGGGAACCACCAGGAATTGATCAAGGTCGTTAGGGGAAACCCCACAAGCCTTAGGCAATTCTGCGAGCTATATTCGAGGTCATGACGTAACTTGATACCGATCACAAGGTCCTACCCACACACTTCAGACTATCCATATTTATGGCCATGACGTTACTCGATACTGGTCACGTGATGCAAAATTGGTGGGAATCCCTTCTGATCTCTCTCTCAACACATCAAAATGGTAGGACACCACTCCCCTCTCCATAGACCAATGTGAATCAAGCACCCCCTCCACCACATGCACATTTGCATATTTTATAACTGGGACATTTGCCTGGAAGGGGTTCACTCTGCGGGCGGGCAGCGGAGGAAAAAGATTTAGGATGTGTCTGTTTGATACAAAAAATTACATTAAGTCTCGTAACTCGAGGGTTGTTTTTTACTACCATTTTAATATTACGTCATTCGAGGCAGCAGCAAAGACGACGCCCTGGCAAATACGTAAGTGCTCTCTCTCATTCTTGCACAATTTTCCATATCTATCCACATTTTCCAAATTTAATGTATTTTTGTCAGCTTCAAGTATTTTTTACCCATTTTCATACTTTTTCGTATTTTCCACAATTTTCCGTATTTTCCCACATTTTTTCTCTTTTATAACTGGGGCACTTGAGTGGGTGGGTTCACTTTGGGTCTATGCAGCGTAAGAAGAGGATCAGGTTGTGTTGATTTTAATAACAAATTACGTTAAGTAACGTTACTCGAAGTATATTTGTCGATAGAAATTTAATATTTAGTCATTCGAGACACCAACAGAAACCACACCCAAGTGGATATGTAAGACCTGTCATTCCTCCCCCATTTACGCGTTATTCAGCCATTTTCGTATTTTCTCCGTATGTTGCACAATTTTCGCAATTTTCCACATTTCTTTGTATTTTTGCAAAATTTTATCCATTTTTGTGAGTTATATTTCACTGCTCCCGACGTCATATTAACATCATGTGATGTTGCGTCACGTCGAAGTCATGATGCTCTGAGCCAGTCACTGTGTAGCATGGGTTCGCATTATTTATCATTGCTAAGCCAGCTGTTCATTACAAGTGCGTTTGACCTCATAGTGTGTTACAAACGAGCATACGTCATATTAATAACGTCATAGCAAATTCTACAAGCATCATAGTTTTTCCATTTTCCAGGCAAAGATACTATATGTATAATAAATACCACACTGTGATAGTAAACCCTTGCTAAGCCACCTCCAAATTACTAGATTGTATGACACGATAGCAAACTTCTGAGGGTTCCAACGAAAGATAACTCTGTGTGTGTGTGTGTGTGTGTGTGTGTGTGTGTGTGTGTGTGTGTGTGTGTAAGTCTGTGTAGCACCTAGAGAGGCCGAGCAGTACCTCTAATAACCTTTCAAGTAGCACTTCGAATTCTGACATGTGGTGTATAGCTGTGAACACTGCTCCATCCCAGCGATGGCCGAGGACGTTGCTTTATTATATGTGCAACCCTCTCCAACCCAGTTGCTAGCACAAAAGGTACTGCTGCTGTTTGAGTTTCTGGCAGAGTCTGCCCCCGGTAGCTGAGTGGGCCCCATGCAGTCTTCGGCATCGGAGCAGCTCGGACTTGTTTACGTACCGGCTGCTAACGTTCGCGGAAGAAGCGGTGTTTACACCGTCGTTACTCGCGTCTGTTACGGTTTGCATCGAACGCAATGGCACACAATTTTCGAGAAACCACGATGCAGTTCCGTTCTGTAACGAGTATGCAAGACCGAAGGCTTTCGAAATAAAACGTTTCTTGAGGGACGAAGTGCATCTTAATTACACGGAGCTTACTGGAATTCACTTATCAATCGTGAGCAGCACTCTTTACGTGAAGATGATTGATGACGCAGCATGCGATCGAATTATTGAAGCCGCAACACTCCGATGGTCATATTGGCGAAGTTTTAGTAGCTCATTCGGGCCTGGGCGTGCGTACGATTCGAATCTTCGAGCTGCATTTCGAGGTACCCGAATCATTGGTCACTGAATCGCCCCAGCCATATGGCAGAGTTATTAGTCATACGGCCGAACGTTGGGCAAGTTTTAGCACGTATCCAGTGCTCAATGGTGTCCGACAGGTGCGAATTGCCCTTACGAAACATGTGCCATCGTACATAAACATCGGCGGCTGTAGAGCTATTATCGTCTATGATGGACAGCCCCGGACATGCTCCGGATGTGGTGGTGAAGGACATCTTCGATCTATGTATGCAGAGGACACTCGTGCAACTCTCCAGCGGAGACTTCCAAAAAAATGGCTCTGAGCACTATGCGACTCAACATCTGAGGTCATCAGTCAGAACTTAGAGCTACAAAAACGTAACTAACCTAAGGACATCACACACATCCATGCCCGAGGCGGGATTCGAACCTGCGACTGTAGCAATCACGCGGTTCCGGACTGAAGTGCCTAGAACCGCACGGCCACCGCGGCCGGCGGTACGTTTGTATCGAGACAGATTTCCAGAACGAAGGTGTCCCGACAGGAAGACGTTCGAAGCAATTGATCGGCGTCTTAGGGAGCACGGAACATTGCAGCCTATGACTCGCGACTGGGGAAGACCTAGAACGACGAGGACACCTGCAATGGACGAGGCAATTCTTCGTGCAGTTGACGATAACCCTAATGTCAGCGTCAGAGAAGTTGCTGCTGTACAAGGTAACGATGACCACGTCACTGTAGGGAGAGTGCTACGGGAGAACCAGTTGTTTCCGTACCATGTACAGCGTGTGCAGGCACTATCAGCAGCAGATTGGCCTCCACGGGTACACTTCTGCGAATGGTTCATCCAACAATGTGTCAATCCTCATTTCAGTGCAAATGTTCTCTTTACGGATGAGGCTTCATTCCAACGTGATCAAATTGTAAATTTTCAAAATCAACATGTGTGGGCTGACGAGAATCCGCACGCAATTGTGCAATCACGTCATCAACAAAGATTTTCTGTGAACGTTTGGGCAGGCATTGTCGGTGATGTCTTCATTGGGCCCCATGTTCTTCCACCTACGCTCAATGGAGCACGTTATCATGTTTCATACGGGATACTCTACCTGTGCTGCTAGAACATGTGCCTTTACAAGTACGACACAACATGTAGTTCATGCACGATGGAGCTCCTGCACATTTCAGTCGAAGTGTTCCTACGCTTCTCAACAACAGATTCGATGACCGATGGATTGGTAGAGGCGGACCAATTCCATGGCCCACACGCTCTCCTGACCTCAACCCTCTTGACTTTCATTTATGGGGGCATTTGAAAGCTCTTGTCTACGCAAACCCGGTACCAAATGTAGAGACTCTTCGTCCTCGTATTGTGGACGGCTGTGATACAATACGCCATTCTCCAGGGCTGCATCAGCGCATCAGGGATTCCATGTGACGGAGGGAGGATGCATGTATCGTCGCTTACGGAGGACATTGTGAACATTTCCTGCAACAAAGTGTTTGAAGTCACGCTTGTACGTTCTGTTGCTGTGTGTTTCCATTCTATGATTAATCTGATTTGAAAAGAAGTAATAAAATGAGCTCTAACATGGAAAGTAAGCGTTTCCGGACACATGTCCGCATAACATATTTTCTTTCTTTGTGTGTGAGGAATGTTTCCTGAAAGTTTGGCAGTACCTTTTTGTAACACCCTGTATACGCGTCGGATGTGGATATACTGATGGCGCAGGAAATTTGCATTCCTCATGGATACATCTCCTACACTTCGCCTCACTCGGACAACGACAGTGGAACGGCGATATTGGTCCGGGACGGGATTCCGGTTCGCGACCTGGCGTATCTGCCTTCGGCACGAGGACTGGCGATAACTGTTAACGGAATTCTTATTCTCAATGTTTATGCCCCTTCCGGCGCAGACAACAGACGGACGCGTGCGAGCTACTATTCGGAAGAGACTGTGCCCTTATTTACCGGCAGATTCGATCACACATTACAATACCTGTCGTGAACTGCAAGTGCTATGCCGGGATCTGGAGCTATGTGACACCTGGGACAGGATTCATAGGAACCGTGAGGGATATACTTTTTTTATCAGTCTCTCGGCGAGCAAACTTAATCAAATCTATGTTTCCATTGGCCTACAGGATAAGGTGGTAGACGCGGAACGATGACCTGCGGAATTTAATGGTCATCTGACTTACATTTTTACCATATCACTCCCTCGGCAAAGCGTGTGGAGAAGCCGCGGGACATGGAAGCTCAATTCGTCACTTTTGGCAGACCTCGAATGTCGTCAGAGAGCCTTTGACATGATCCAACATGTGGCATACACCAACGTTCACATAGCGTCAAGACTGCCTTATTTAGCGCAGATCCTACCAATATAGAAGGATATTGCGGACCGCCTCATGGCTGCCTTTGGTTATTATGTTAGTATTGGGATGTTATTTAAGATCAAATATGATACGATAAACCTACAGTTCCAGAACGGTTGCTTCAACCTCATAAACGTGCGAAACAAAGCTTTCGCGCTTTACATACGAGTGATGATACGCAATTGGCAACAACGAATGCATACCATAACATCAGCTCTGATAGAAGTACTTGTTCCGCCTTCGTACGAACCCCCGACCGCGGTGGGCAACATTTCGCTTTTTCTTGTACATATTGCCTCATCTCTTGTTGATTATAGTTATGTTAGTCTGAAAGTACCTTCGACGAAAATGCCCATTACTCGGGAGATCTTCCAGGGCGTTATGGATCACCATGGCGGCAACATAATGGAATTCAAATACCCAACGAAAACTTGGTAGCACATTTTGCGTGCAGTGCATACTCCATTACTGTCAATAGCAGCGAGATCGATGTTGTATATTATTGTAAACTGTAAACTTGTGACCAGGAGTCGATTACATATAATTCATATGGTCGATTCTCCCCTTTGCACAAACTGTGGACTGTTAGCTACGGAAGAACATGGTTTACTGTGTGGCGCAGCGAGGGACGCCTGGATGCTGACGCGCCGAATACTGGCCTTCCTTCGGCGCATTAACTACACAGAAATCACATCGGATGTACTTTTTCTACCGGACAAGACCTTTTTTCCCAAACAAAAGACGTATATGGTCAATTGGATCCTGGACATGTAACGAAATATTTGTTTTCGTGCGATATTAAGTCCGTGATGGATTATTGGATGTGCTTACAATAACAACACGAGCTCATACGGAGTCATACGAAATAGAGGACTTACTTTTCCAATTTTTTAGGAAGTGTTTTTCACAACCCGCCCAACAGCTGGGGTGTCCCAGGAATGAGAAGACTCCTGCAGCAGAACGACTAGAGACAGTACTGCACGGTTCAAACATACTTGCATATTGCACACTGAGAAGACAACTGGCCGCCACCTTTTGGCCCAGTTATGACTGGTCCTCTGAATGCTCGACGCATAAGAAATACATGCCGCCTACAATAGCAAGTATGGCGAAGATTATATGGCTGAATGTCAGATTCATGATGCGACACCTTGTGCTGCAGGGATTGTGATGCAGATGATAACTTCGTTTTCAGTCCCGCCCCTGACTAGGATTGTCATTTACTTTATTCACGTAAAAAAAGCGGCCTTTACGTTGATTTTATGGTTTCCAAATTGTTTTTGCTGTCTCGATACTTTTCTTATCCCTAGGACAGCACAATTGTACGAATAAAGATTGTTTGTTTACCCTGCCTTCCTGTTCCACAAAAAAAAGAGTGGTCAGCGCGACAGAATATCAATCCTAAGCGCCCTGGTTCGATTCCCGGCTGGGCCGGAGATTTCCTCCGCTCAGGGACTGGGTGTTGTGTTGTCCTAATCATCTTCATTTCATCATCGACGCGCAAGTGGCCGACGTGCGTCAACTCGAAAGACTTGCATCCGGCGAACGGTCTATCCAACGAGAAGCCCTAGTCATACGACATTTACATTTTAGTTCTGGCAGAGGGACCTGCAGCTCATTGTGATATTGGCAAACAGATCCCAATACGTCAGTGTAAAATACAGTGTAAAATAAGATCTACTAGGGTAAGTAAATTATTATCCAGAAAGTAGTTCAAATGGTTCCAATGGCTCTGACAAGGGGATGGCCTCAGACACGGCCAACCGATTCGGCTCAAATTTGGCAGGTCGCTTGTGTACAACCTAAAACGAAGGAATCTAAAATATTTTGGGTCAACTTCCCCGCGTTTTTGAGAATATCACCCCTAAAGGTCATGGCGAGCAATCGACTCAAAATTGGAGGGATCGATAGATAATTGTAAATAGAGCATTTTTCCTTGTCAGGTATGGGGTCCGAAAACGCATACTTTGCCAGAAATCGAGGTAAGAAAGTTTTACAACTGCCGCTTCTGTAACCACATGGTAAACACTTTTCGCCGATAGCACCGATAGCTCAACGGTTCGCCGCACGGTAGCTCAGCGTTTTCGGTCAGAGAGTTAGCAGCCCTTAAAAAAAAAACTGAGTTCATCGATCGACAACGGACTTAGCGGATGTCTTAGACGTCCGCCCCGAGCAGATGCAATGGACAAAAGCGAACAAAATTAGATTTAAAAAAAAACGGCCAAAGTCACTGGCTGGGATTCGGAGAACCCAGGTTCGAATCTCTAAGAAACCTAGCGGATGTTCTTTTTTTCGTTTGTATTTTTCCATATTTCAATTGATAGGTATAGGAGGGTTAATAATGTAAGTAAATCAATAAGGAATCATAATAATAAGGCAGGCAAATAAATTTCTCAAACCTCTTGGGATAGTAAACAACAAAAATGTTGCTTCAGGTCACTTTACAATGACTCTTCCAGTCACTGTTACGTGTCCTCACTTTCTTCGAACAACTAGATGGATGGTACTTGTCATATAAACATTCGAAACAAATATACTCACGGAACCAAGAACATCTAATGAATGCAATCTTTCGACAGCTACACTGTTCATTCCGAAGAGTGGGCGAAAAACAAACTTGGTTTACATTTAAAAACATGTCTTTTTCGGGAATTAATTTTGAAGCGTACCGCGCATAAGATATCATTGCCTGAAATATCGGTGCTGAAAGTTGGTTATAAATTACGCTGTGAATAGTTATTGCATCCGTGCGGTTGTGCAATTCATTCTGGGTTTCCAGAAGCACACTGCAATTCTGAAGCCTGGAACTAAAGTTTTTAACCTGGCGATAGAAATAAACATTACACGACTGGCACATAAGTGTGCAGTATGGCGGTATTATGTTTGCTGTGCACGTCGGCTGACCCTCGCCATCTATAAACATTGTGTCATATACTGTAGTATTAATTTGTCCACTCCAGAAATCCGATATTAGACAAAACTTTTTATCCGAAAAGTATGGTTTCAAAACATTCTCAAGAAATGTTCTGTAAATCGCATTCGTCAGTTTCCCGGATTTGGAGCAGGTAATACAAACATTTTCCAACGAGTCGGTTAAACGATTGACCTCTTCTATAACGCAAGGACCAAATGTAACATTCGTTTCTTGTAAACACAGGAAAACCTTAGGCAAAACTTTTCCAGAGGCTGTGATGGCTTATTGCGCCGTGTACGAATGTGTTAGTTTGTTTTTACTACCAACTGCGACATGGGTTCGTTTTTCTCCCTTATGCGATAACGTGCGTCAAATGTTCACCCGATTCTCGCATCCTGTTTGATCGTAATCACGATTAAAACCTGTCATCAATGACGCCGTTTGCCTGCTGAAAAGAGCCGCCGCTTTCTGTATATCCTCTATATTTTGTACCTCCTTATGAGAGACGTATTTAGTGACGTGCGGTAACTTCCCGCTTGCCATCGTCTGTGACAGGCTCCCAAATATTTATTACAGCGCTAGTCGAAGGGTGCACATGCTCCATAATTACTACAAACTACACACAATACTCGTCACATGTTACTTACGGAAGAACACTGTATTCATTCATAAAACGCATTTCATTCGGCGCATTAACGATGGAAAAATCACTACATGTATCCGCGAGGTTTGCGGCAGCTTAATGACGGAAAATATCTCTTTCCGATTGACTTCTATAAGACTCGTGCTGGACACTTTCACTCTTCGAGGTTCACGACTATAATATGACGAAGAGGCAACCGGGACAACATGACTCTCCCCGCATGCAATCTGTCCCGTACCTCGCTGTAAACAGGCGTCGCGCGTTTGGCTATCTGTGATCCCTCGTGAGGAATTCGCAGCACTCTTACTCGGAGTTCCTTTCATGTGACAACGCTTAAAATTTTAATACTTTAATAACTCACAGCGTTTGGTATATTAGTCTGCCTACGATATTATTATCATTCCTTATTAATTTACTTACCTTATTAACCCTCCTAACTCTATCAATTGAGATAGGGAAAAACACAAACGAAAAGAATAATATCCGCTAGGTTTCTTCAACATTCGAACCCGGGTTTTCCGACTCCCAGCCAGTTACCTGGGCCGTTGCGCTGTCGGTGCTGTCGAGAAAAGTGTTTACCATGTGGGTACAGAGGTGGCAGTTGTAAAACTTTCTTACCTCGAATTCTGGAAAAAGTTTGCGCTTGCGGACCCCATATCTGATGATGAAAAATGCTACATTTACAATTATCTATCGATCCCTCCAATTTTGAGTTGATTGCTCGTCATAACTTTTAGCGATAATTTTCTCAAAATTGCGGGGGTGTTGACCCAAAATATCTTAGATTCCTTCGTTTTAGGTTGTACACAAGCGACCTGCCAAATCTGAGCCGAGTCGGTTGGCCGTGTCTGGGGCCTTCCCCTTGCGAGCGCTATGAGACTTAACATCTGATGTCATCAGCCTCCTAGAACTTAGAACTACTTAAACCCAACTAACCTAAGGGTATCACACACATCCATGCCCTAGGCAGGATCCCAACCTGCGACCGTAGCGGTCGCGCGGTTCCAAACTCAAGCACCTGGAACCGCTCCACCAAAGCGGCCGGCCCAGGAGGTAGTTATAAAATTTTATTGTAATCAAACAGGAAACTTACAAGAACATGCATTTCAACGCCCTTGGTACATCGTTGTACAAGCTTCCTGATGCTCTCATAAAAAAGGTTCTCGGTTGAGCTGCGAACCAGGAATGCACCGCTTCTTTCACTGCTTCGTCCGAGGGGCAAGATCAGGACTATATGGAGGATGATCCACTACTTGAAATTGGAGTTTCTGGAGCGTTTCAGCAGTGTGGGCAGCAGTATGCGGACGGGCATTGTCGTGATACAACACAACACCTTTGGACAGCAATCCTCGACGTTTGATTCTAATTGCAGTCTTTAGCCTGGCAGTAAGCATCTCACTGTAACGTACACTGTTTATAATTGTGCCCCTTTCCCCATAATGTTCCAGTACTGGACCTTTTGGGTCCCAAAAAGCCGTAAGCATCAGTTTTCCTGCGGACGGTTGTGTCTTGAACTTCTTCTTGCACGGCGAATTGGGATGTTTCCATTCCACACTCTGCCATTTACTCTCCGGCTAGTAATGATTGATCCATGTTTCGTCATCAGTAATGATCCTGTCTAAGAAGTTGTCCCCTTCGTTACCATAGCGGTCCAAATGTTTTTTGCAGATGTCCAAGCGCGTTTGTTTATGCAAGTGAGTTGTTTTGGTACCCATCTTGCACAAACTGTATGAAACCCAAGTCTGTTGTGGATGATTTTATTGGCAGAACCGTGAGTGATTTGCAGACGATGTGCCACTTCGTCAGTAGTTAATCGTCTGCCTAAGAGAATCATTTCACGTGAACACTCAATGGTTTGTTCATTTGTGGCGGTAAACGGTCGTCTGGCTCCTTCATCGTGCGTAACACTTGTGCGACCATTTCGGAATTTTTCAATCCATTCGTACACACTCCGTTGTGGAAAAACACTGTTGCCGTTCTGTACCGAAAGTCTTCGATGAATTTTGGCCTCTGATACGCCTTCCGACCACAAAATACGGATCACTGAACGTTGCTCTTCTTTGGTGCAAATAGACAACGGAGCAGCCATGATTAACAGCACGGCAGCGATAACGAAACTAACCTAGCAGCTTGAAAATTGCAAAGATACGCTCAAGCACCGTTTTTGTGAGTGGCTTAAGATACCATACTGAATATGAATGTATATTTATCATACAAAGAGAAGCGGCTATATGACTATATGGCGTGGAATGGGCAGCTTTTTGGGTTAGAGGGTGTCGGGGAAACACAAAAAGGGCTACAGCCTCAAAGGGTGCAGGGCGAACATAGGAAGAACGTAGATCTAGTAATCCTCGGTTTAACAGTAGTAAATTGTCGTAGCTGTGTTGGGAAAGTACCACTGATCCAAGCGATAATATAAAGCACTGATGATGAAACCTTTACAGGCACTGAAAGCTGGCTAAGGCCGTAGCCAAGTCAAGCCGAAATTTTTGCAAAGGACCTACCGGTGTTCAGAAAGGATAGGGTAAATGCAGTTTGCGGTGACGTATTTGTTGCTGTTAGAAGTGGTTTATCTTGTAGCGAAATCGAAATAGATAGTTCGTGTGACGTAGTACGGGTAGAGGTCATTCTTAGCAACCGGAAAAAATAGTAAATGGGGAGTTTAACCGACCTCTCGACTCAGATGACACAGTTTCTGAAAGGTTCCGAGAAAACTTGAGACTAGTTTGAAATACGAACTCGACTCATATAGTTAGTTGGTGGCGCCTTTAATTTGCCCTCGATATGTTGGCGAAAATACATCTTTAAATGCGGGGATACGCATAAATCATCATCCAAAATTGCATTGAAAATTACTTCAAGGAGTTAGTTCATGAGCCCAATCGAACAGTGAACAGTTATGAAAACACGCTTGACCTCTTAGCAACAAATAATTCCTGAGATAATAACGAGCATCAAAACGGATACGGGGATTAGTGAGCACCGGGCAGTCGCAGCGAGGCTGAGTACCGAAGCTCCCACATCTTTAAAAAATAAACGAAAAAAATATATATATTCAATAAAGCAGATAAAAATTCGTTTGACAACTTCCTGAGACACAATCTCCACTCCTATCAAATTAACGGTGTAAGAACAGACCAGATCAGTACCCAGAGATTGGAAAGTTGCACATGTCACACCAGTATTGAAGAAAGGCAATCGGAGTAACACACTAAATTACAGGCCCATATCATTAACGTCGATATTCGAACATTGTGAATTACCTCGAAAAGAACGGTCTATTGAGTCACAGTCGACACTGATTTAGGAAACATCGTTCTTGTGAAACACAACTAGCTCTTTACTCACAAAAAGTGTTAAGTGCTATCGACAAGGAATTTCAGATTGATTCCATATTTTTAGATAGGGCTTTTGATACTACTTCACGAGCGATCTGTAATCAGATTGCGTGTTTATGGAATGTCGTGTCAGTTATGCGACTGAATTAGTGATTTCCCATCAGGGATGTCACGGTTAGTAGGAATTAACGGCATGTCATAGAGTAAAACAAGTGATTTCTGGCGTTCAAAAAAATGGTTCAAATGGCTCTGAGCACTATGGGACTCAACATCTTAAGTCATAAGTCCCCTAGAACTTAGAACTACTTAAACCTAACTAACCTAAGGACATCACACACACCCATGCCCGAGGCAGGATTCGAACCTGCAACCGTAGCAGCCCGCGGTTCCGGACTGCAGCGCCAGAACCGCACGGCCACTGCGGCCGGCATTTCTGGCGTTCCCGAAGGTAGTGTTATAGGCCCTCTGCTGTTCCTTATCTACATAAGCGATTAAGGAAAAGTTATCAGTATGATACGAAAATTGACAATTGACCCTAAATAATAAAAAGTGTGAGGTCATCCACATGAGTGCTAAAAAGAGTCCATTAAACCTGTGTTACACGATAAATCAATCAATCTGAAGGCCGTATATTCAACTAAATACCTAGGAACAACAATTACGAACAACTTAAATTGGAAAGAACACGTGGAAAATGTTGTGGGGAAAGTGAACCAAGAATGCGTTTTATTGGCAGAACGCTTAGAAGAAGCAACAGATCTACTAAAGAGTCTGCCTACACTCTGTTTCTCCATCCTCTTTTGGAGTACTACTGCGCGTCGTGGGATCCTTACTAGATAGGATTAACGGAGTATAACGAGAAAGTTCAAACAAGGGCAGCACATTTTGTATTATCGAGGAATGGGGGAGAGAGTGTCACGGGCATGATACAGGATTTGGAGTGGACACGTTTGAAACAAAGACGTTTCTCGTTGCAGCGCGATTTACTCACTAAGATTCAATCACCAACATTCTCCTCTGAATGCGAAAGTATTTTATTGACACCCACCTGCATAGGGAGAAACGACCATCATAATAAAGTAAGGGAAATCAGAGCACGCACGGGAAGATATAGGTATTCGTTTTTTCGGCGTGCTGTTCCACAGTGGAATAATAGGGAATTATTGTAAAGATAGGTACGATTTGCAGAGTATCCATGTAGATGCATAGTTATCTCTGTCTAATATTTATTCGGAAACATATATATATAAGCACTGAACTGATAACAAAACAGGCTTCTATGGAAGTAATTTAAGCGATAATTATAGAAAACTTTCATCAGTCCTACCTAGTAAGTGTCTCCGATCCCGTAGTTTGTCGTAACACAGCACAAAAATCCTAAACTTCTTATGTGTGTGATAAATAATTATAGATTCGAAGACTAATCCTAGGTATTTATTTACACCATACTGACATTAACACAGCACCGTGGAACCATAACACATGTGTAAAGGCTATGTTTCTGCCATCCATGAGCACGCTTGCCCAATAAAGGGTGTTTCCCAGTCTTCGTTTAATTTCATAGCTCACTTTAAGTCTTGGTGGTCGCTCTCTCTCTTTTCCTCTCCCTCTCTTTCTCTCTTTTTAAGCAGAGTATTGAGGTAGAGTATTGCATTCCATCATTACCAAATCAGCCCTTAAAACTACAGTTTTGCACAACATGTACACATCCAGCTAGAAATATGGTACTTACGTGATCTAATTTTCGGAGTCATAAACAGAAAGACCTCATAATTAATGACACCTAAGTTAACATTCCATCCCAATAGACAAAACTGCGGAACAATCTTAGAGCTACATTACGAAAACTTTGATAAGTAATGGTTGAAGTTTGCTTGACACACATTACATCCTTTGTATATCTCTGCGAGAAAGACAGTCAATATATAGTTGTTCTTTGTATTCCCAGGTTTACTGCCACTAGAATATTCAGGTCTCCCAACAGTAGCATTACCTTAAAAATTACAGATACGAAGAAATGTGGAAAAATGTGTAAACTTGTGAAACATACGGAGAAAATAGGTGAAAAATACGTAAAATTGGAGAGGAATGACAATACTTGCATGTCTGCCGTGTGTGGCCTCTGCTGATGCCTCGAATGACTAAATATTAAATTGTTATTGAGAAACGCCTCTGCTGATGCCTCGAATAACTGAATATTAAATTGTTATTGAGAAACAGACCTCGAGTAATGTGACTTAACATAATCTGTTATTAACAAATAGACACATTCTTTCACTACGATGCACAGCTCCACAGTGAACCCCACCCACTCAAGTGCCCCAGTTATAAATGAGAAAAATTATGGAAAAATACGTAATTTGTGGAAATTACAAAAAAATTTGGAAATGGGTAAAAAATACGTAAAACTGAGAAAAACACGAAAAATGTGGAAAATATGAATAAACACACAAAATCGTGGAAGAATGAGAGTACTTACTTATCTGCCAGTGTGTGGTATCTGCTGGAGTCTCGAATGACGTAAATGTTATTAACTAATACACCTCGAGTTATGTGACGTAAGATAATTTGTTATTAGCAAAGAGACACAGCCTGCAACATCTTCCTATTCTGCGCAGCTCCAGAGTGAATCCCTCCCACTGAAGCGCCATAGTTATAAAAGATGAAGAGGAGCAGGGAAGCTGGGAGCATCTATTCCACATTGGTCCCTGGGGAGAGGACGGGTTTTCCGCCATTTTAATATGCTGAGAGAGAGATCGGAGGGGTTTCCCACCAATTTGTTTTTTTTCTTTTTATTTTTGGAGGGGGGGGGGGGGGCGATGCAGTTGGGATCACCGAGGGGTCCAAGAGTGAAACTTGGCACTTGAAGTCCTTGTCAGAGTAACCTGGTACTCAAGGTCATAACGTTCTCTCCTTCATAATCTACTTCCTGCGTGGCACCCGTAATAACAAAACCATGTCAAAACGCTCTCTAGGCCCCAGTCAATATATTCACCTCAAATACTAAGTGAGTCATTTTGAGAGTAGTCACAACGCGAAAATTACCGACATCTTAGGACGAGGCTGACACTTCAGCACCTTGGAAGCAGCTTGGTGTACAGACCAGATAGCCGTCGAGTAACATGATTGAAAATCGGGTGTTTGTAGCAGCTACACCAACTAATCGCGTACAGTCACACTTAATGCTTCGCTCTCATTGAGCGTCACAAGTGTGTCAGCAGTAATGCCATAAGATTCAACCTCCTGCCCCTGTTTCTGCTAATTCATCTTAATTTCCATGGTCTGCTCTCCCCATTTTCGAGGTTTAGACCTAGAAATTGGGTCTCATTCTCTCGCTAGGGAGTTGTTTTCGATTTCTTTGTCTGTACTTAACTGCTTGACGGGTTTCTCGTGCTTAATATCTGGCACATAGCAGGATGGTAGCGCGCCAAATTGCCCGTAATTGTGAGTGGACAAATGTAATTGTGTGATAGGGCTGTGTCAACGTGTGTTCCTTTTGGTTTTTAATATACTTACATGCTGAACTTCGTTGAAGACCTTTCACTAACTGCTGCTTTCCTCTGTCCCTTTTATTAATTATATCACCGAATCTGCAACAGTCCCTGCAAGTAAGTGATTAAGACGGATGCCGGCACGGTCCAGGAACAAAAGGTCATCAGATGAGTGACTCTCTCACTTTCTGATAGGGAACAAGTGTTAGCTCATTCATCATTCTTTTAATCTCAGTCAGCACTGACGTGACGACAGCCACGATCACTGTAACATCCCGTCACTACCAAGTATGAGGGAGTGCAGAAAAATAATGCCTCCGAACATTTTATTCAAGACTTTCTGAATTATCTGACGCAAGCTGCCACCCTCTGCCTTTAGTGGGCCCCGAATGGTAGCGGGTAAATTGCCGTGCATAACATAATATTACATCGGTGAGCGAGAAACAACCTGTTGCAATGTTGTTGTGGTGGTCTTTAGTCCAGAGACTGGTTTGGTGCAGCTCTCCATACTACTGTATCCTGTGCAAGCTTCTTCATCACCCAGTACCTACTGCAACCTACATCCCTCTGAATCTGTTTAGTATATTCGTCTCTTAGTTTCCCTCTACAATTTTTACCCTCCACGCTTCCCTCCAATACTAAATTGGTGATCCTTTGATGTCTCAGAATATGCCCTACCAACCGATCTCTTCTTCTAGTCAAGTTGTGCCACAAACTCTTCTTCTCTCCAATTCTATTCAATACCTCCTCATTAGTTATGTGATCTACCCATCTAATCTTCAGCATTCTTCTGTAACACCACATTTCGAAAGCTTCTATTCTCTTCTTGTCTAAACTATTTATCGTCCACGTTTCACTTCCACACAAAGCTACACTCCATACAAATGCTTTCAGAAACGACTTCCTGACACTTAAATCTATACTCGATGTTAACAAATTTCTCTTCTTCAGAAACGCTTTCCTTGCCATTACATTTTATATCCTCTCTACTTCCACCATCATCAGTTATTTTGCTCCCCAAGTAGCAAAACTCATCTACTACTTTATGTGTCTCATTTCCTAATATTCCAAGTCCTTTGCTTGTCTCTGATAGAATTACAATGTCATCGGCGAACCTCAAAGTTTTTATTTCTTATCCATGGATTTTAAATCCTACTCCGAATTTTTCTTTTGTTTCAATCACTGCTTGCTCAATATACAGATTGAATAACGTCGGGGATAGGCTACAACCATGTCTCACTCCCTTCCCTTTCATGCCCCTCGACCCTGTTGCAATATGAGTTTCGAATTCAAAGAGCTCGTGCACACGTGGAGCATGCTCTCCTGCAGCATGACTATGCCAGAATACACATGAACAATGTGGCACCTACATCAGTCCGGTTACCTAAGTTTAAGGAAAGCTTTCGAGAAATTCACTTTGATAGTGATGAAGCGGTGGAAGCAGAGGTGAGGTTGTTGCTCCGTCAACAATGTCAAACATTCTATAGTGTCGATATCAACGAACCAATCTCTCGTTGGGAGAAACGTGCTCCTCGCCTGGGTAACTTTGTTGAGAAATAAATTTGTAGACATGAAGAATAAAGATGTACAGTGTTTTGTTTAAGAAGCTTTAAGAGTTTTCACATAAGGATTTTGAAGGCACTACGTTCATCGCGCTCTCGTAATAAAAACGTCTAGTCGCTACAATAGGAGCATTCTCCGTCTAGGAGATAGTGCTGTATTCTCTGTACGTTGGTATCCATAATAGCGTGCGCTTGGTTGACGACCCTGCCTTCGAATTTAGACTTGATTGTGGTTACGACGTGATAATATTCCGTATCGTCGCAGGGACTGTCAAAGGAACATTGGCCAAAGTTGCGTAAAAATAAAATATGAATACCGGTATGAAGTCCCATGTGGACTGCCCGCGCACTGCGTCCTGCGTCCTGCCCTCGTAACACATTGGGAGCAAGTGCCTCAAGTATGCCCTACACAACTTTCTTTGCTGGCCGGACAGATGTCTCGCGACGTCACGTCCCTTGAGAAAAACATAAGCCAAACTTTGCGTAAACTACGAGCTTTGCAAAAACACCGTTATATGCCGCTGCAGATGACTGTAGCAGGCAGAGAGATGATAAAGATATACAAGGGGTAAAAGAAATCTACGTGTACAAAATTTTAGTGTTTAGAAGAGGTAAAAAGAAACATTTTTATTCTGTGACTAAAATGTTTCAGATGCACCGATTCCCCGCTAGGTTTTGATGTAAGTGATGTTCAGAGTCGGTGTTCAAATTTCCGTGTGATGAATATAGTTTTAGAGATGTTGTTGAAAAACAACTGCCATCTCCGTGCTAATGATTGTTTAACACGTTCAAAACAACCAGGTTTCACGAACAATGGCTGCAGCTTTAGACAAACTGATAACCAGCACTTTTGGAGTGTGTCTCTATATCTTGTAAACCAAACGCTTTATCTTGCCCTAAGGAAGAAACTCACAGGAGTGAGGCAGATCTCTGAAACAATATTCATCATACGATAGTTTGAACAGCATCTCTGAGCATCACTAGGGTCAAAACCTTCATAGATCACTGGCAGGAAACGGTGCATCTGTGACATTTTTGTTACAGCAAAATGTTCCTTTTTATTTTCGCCAAACACTCTAAAGTTTGTATACATAATTTTTTTATACTCTGTATTTATGTGGGCAACAGACAGGGAAGCAATCGTCTACTGCTCGACAGCAATGTAAACGAAAGGTTCGTCAGTATGACCTCTTTTAAAGTTTCAGTGGTGCCATATTTCTGACAAAGAAGATCGCTATCTGTAATTCTAGTAATAGTTACAACATTAATTCTTATGGTTTGCCATTAGCACTGTCACTAGTATTAGCTTTGCTTCCGTCTGTAGTCTAGCCACCAGATGAGCAGTAAAGAATAAGAAACTGCAGAGGACATGGATCATTCACCACTTATTATCCCGATTAGAGGGCTGTGACTACAATAACCATCTGCATTATGGAAGGACAAGAGCCAATAAAGCTTTCAATAGCTAGATCATTTGACGTTTCTAGTGTCATCTTATGTAGCTGGCGAGCGGGAAACCATAAATTTTCGATGGGGCTAGGGTTTGGTGCCAGTCGGGAAGGGTAATTTTATTCTGTTCTGAAACATCGCTTACACATGAACTGATGGCCCAGCTGGAAACAGATTTCTCTTTCGGGATTTAGTTTTCACGATGGTGGATCCTGGTAACAGTAATGTATGAATGTACTGGACAGCATCATTTCAAGGATGTATCTTCAACGGAAAGATATCCAGCTCCACACTGTCACGAAAAAACTTCCACTTCAAGATGAGTGATACATAGTTTGGGTTGAACCAGGCACATTACAGCTTGCGCACTCGAACTGGAACTGTATGTGGGTGTGTATTACTATTGATATTGCCACCGGCAGTACGAGCCAGCAGAGTTGATTTTCATCAGGGAACCTCTCCTTAAGGGGACCGCACTTGCATTGTAGCCAAGCCCACGGAAGTTGGCGTCAATAGTGCTTAAAAACAGATTTTGACATGATTTGTTTGCCACTCCACTATTCTGTGCCGGTGACTACAAATCAAAATTCACTTCCTGCAACCTGAAAGAATTCTCCAGTTTCACGGTACTGTCATATCCAGGATCTTAGTGCGCTAAGGAATGATATTACGCGCTTAGCACAGGATAAAATTTTGGAAATGATTTGGTTGCAAATTAATTAATTCACGGTTACATGTTTCGTACAGTATCATCAGCATACAGCTGTGTCGAGAACAATAAATACAATATAAGAAATGCTAATAGAAAATATTTTATCCACAACAAAGCAATTTTTCATTACCACTTCTTGTATTGTATTCCTCGTGCTTGGCACAGCTGTGTTCTGGTGATGACGTTTATAACGCGTAACTCTGAATAAATTAATTTGTGACCAAGAAATTTCCAAAATTTTATCCTTTGCCAAATCTGAATTGTCTCCTGCCTGAAATATGTAAGAATCTCTGAATTAAGTGATGGAAGTTACGCGTCCCATCCACTGACGGCGACAATTTAGTTTCCTCTAGAAGAATTATGCAGTCAAGAATAACTTTACAGTGACACATGGAATAAAAGTGAGATGGTGTGGTATCTGATCCTGTATCAATGTCAGTCGTAGAAAAATGATACGCTTACGGTCGTACATTCCCTTGTACGCCATTTTCGAAGGTGAGGTTTCCGTATGCCGGTAGAAGTCTGTCAAGTGAATGTACTTCTGCCTTTTGCATCCCTTTAATGACAATGCCGTCTTAACATGCTACCACTTATTCTAATTTTTTGTTGTGTATTTGATGTGGCTCAGTGGTAAAGTACCAGACTATGTATCCAAAGGCCTCGTGTCCGATCCCCAGGCAGGACTAGGGATTTTATCTGCCACTTATCACTTCTTTCACCTCGAATAACGTTTGTTGACGTGAAAAATGCAGAGCTACAACGTAATTCAGATTCTCCCTATAACTGGCTGATAAGTCAGTTCAAAGACAGGAGGAACGCTACAGCATAACACCTTCAACAGGACCTTGCCCAGCCGGCCGGAGTGGCCGTGCGGTTCTGGGCGCTACAGTCTGGAGCCGAGCGACCGCTACGGTCACAGGTTCAAATCGTGCAGTCCGCAGCTCGTGGTCGTGCGGTAGCGTTCTCGCTTCTCGCGCCCGGGTTCCCGTGTTCGATTCCCGGCGGAATCAGGGATTTTCTCTGCCTCGTGATGACTGGGTGTTGTGCGATGTCCTTAAGTTACTTAGGTTTAAGTAGTTCTAGGGGACTGATGACCATAGATGTTAAGTGCCATAGTGCTTACAGCCATTTGAACAATTTTTTTTCGAATCCTGCCTCGGGCGTGGATGTGTGTGATGTCCTTAGGTTAGTTAGGTTTAATTAGTTCTAAGTTCTAGGCGACTGACGACCTCAGCAATTAAGTCGGATAGTGCTCAGAGCCATTTGAGCCATTTTGAACCTTGTCCAGCAAAATAATATGTTTTTGAAAATAGTTTGTTGATAGTAAGGTAGGTGCTGATTTTTGATTTTGTGATAAAGGTGTCGCTGATTGTTTTGTGGAAGGTAGAATCAAATGGTTCAAATGTCTCTGAGAACTATGGGCCTTAACATCTGAGGTCATCAGTCCCCTAGAGTTAGAACTACTTAAACCTAACTAACCTAAGGACAGCACACACATCCATACCCGAGGCAGGATTCGAACCTGCGACCGTAGCAGCACGGTCGGACTGAAACGCCTAGAACCGCTCGGCCACAACGGCCGGCCGAAGTTAGAATCATTTGTACCAATCAGTACTGCTCAAAAACATACGCATTCTTATAACATTTTTGAGTCGTGGCTATTTACTGTTTACTGGGAACTATTGGTCTAAAGCTGGTACTTTTGCTTCGGTACTGACGCATCATCTATTGTTCTTCGCTGACCAGTTTATGTATATGTTAGATGTGGGGAGTGTTGTGTAACTACAAGTTCAGTATTATAAGTGATGAGATTAACTGAGGTGTCGTCAGGACGTTTTGAGGAACAGCTATCCTTATTAAGTTTTTCAGCACATTAGTTGCAACGCAGCTTATTCCGACTGTTGTTGTGTCTATGTAGTACTGTAGTATTTCCCAGACATGTACCTGTTTCACTGAGAGTGTACATTAATTTCGAAAGAATATCGTTCTTGTTTAGGGCTGTGATGTCACTGTGCGAGAGGTCAGCATGATGCCTGAAGACACAGACAGTGAAGGCAGACGAAGTCGTCAGACTACGACATTTCAGGTGGGTCGCCGAGCACGCTTGTGTATTGAGACTAATCGGATAGGCACCCAGTGCATGCTGTCGTCTCTAGGTCAAGATATAGCACGACGGAGAACACGGTCGAGAGGATCTGACAGTATCTTCGAGTAAACAGGACACGGAGATTTTAAATATGGATAGACTAAATACTACTCGAGATTACGCAAAAATGCTTCCATGAAGGAATATTGTTGCCGAAAGTGTGTTTCCTTTAGCAGGTAAGAAGTGTGGTTTATACAAGAGGGCGTATAACAGATAATTTGATTGATGAGGCAAAGAAATCCAGATGAGCAGTCAGATATAAGAGCACACCTATCTTAAATGCTGCGGAACACTAGATTAGAAGGAGCCTCCTAGTGAGGCGTACTAGGCCTTATGTGAGGTGTTTCAGCAATTGCTGGAAGGTCGCCCGAGACTTTGGAATGTGGCTATAACTAATGAAAAGTCAGCTAACCTCATTTCTGGTAGACACTGACCCAGTCAGACCTTGCTGCTGCCACGAAATATACGCCGGGGCGGAGCAGGGATATCGCGCAACAGCCATGCCGCCTATGCTACATCGTTACTGTGCAACGCAACAGTTATAGTTATTTAACAAAACTTTTTTATTTAGACTGATGAACTCGTGGAGAGAACCATTGTAGTGTGAAGGCAGGAGACTCTCAGGTGTTGCTTATTTAGTGACCAGTTTTCATTATCCAAAATGACATGGCAGGCCGAAGAAAGAATGTGCCTACATGGAGTGTTTAGCTTCCTGGAGTCGTTTCTGAAGGGGGTAGGTGCAGGGCTACAACTGAAGAGGAGAATAATGCACAGCCTCTCTACCAGGATACCTCCTAAGTCTGTATAGCGCTCACTGTGTTTGGAAATAATGCTATCTCTTTCCGTTTATTATAGTATCATCGTATTGGAAAACGACAAATGTGTTGGTCCGGCAAAGATAGCCCTTACTAGCAGAAGACCTTCAACACACTATTAGACGTTCAAAATTACACGGCAGAAAATAATTTGTACGTGATAAATGGACAGGTAGGCTATATTAGCCTCCACCCCGTCAGAAAGATGGAAGAACGAATAAGAGAGTTGTCGAAAGTAGTCTCCATCCGAGACCTTCCTAACACATTGACCACACTGGACCTATCATTGCTTTTGGCTTATATTATAGCGGGTGAGAAACTGTTTTTCCGCTAGTTTTCCGTGACAACCATGATTTCTATAATGTCTTGGTACCAGAGAATTACCCAAAATTACATGTGTAAGTGAGTGCTCTCAGCCAAGCCCGAATCTACTACCTTTGCTGCTTTCTGATGAAATTAAGTAAATCTGAGCGATAGCAAATAAATAAGGGGACTGTCACTTCCACAGTCACTGCGACGTGAGCTCTCATTGCGGTTAACGTTTTACCAGTACTCGACAGCCAACAACTCACAGTGATAGTTTCTACTAGGATGACAAACTTAATGGGCCAAAGGAAATCGTAATTTTATATTTAGGGGAGATCTGTTTAATGATATTACATGAATGGAAGTTCACATATTAATAAACAGCTTCAAGTTTTCACCACTCTTTGAACTTTATTTTTTTTTTACGAGCTTTAAGTATTAGGAGATGGGGCCGCCGCTACGATCTTCCTCCGGTGCCTGGTAAGTCCATAAGAGTATGTTGAGAGCAATGTCTACGTGCAGGACAGTTAATATTACTTTTCTTACAGCTACTAACGGATGCTGCACGCGTCTTACAGGTACCCCAGACGTAGGTAAGCGGACGAGAATGCTACATACCTGCACACTAATCACTACATGATAATGATGCACACCACACCACAAAAATAAAAGTTTGTCCTGATGGTGTCAAAATGATAACTAACACCGAGGAAATTTACACTAAGTTTTTCTTCGAGATAATAGCCATTATTCTTTTCTCTGATGTTGATGTGTAATGGAACGATGTCGATTGTTTCAGAATCGCTTTTCGACAGGGTAACTGCAATCTACTTAGCTGTTGTCTGGAAGAAGATAAAATATGTGAAAATAAAAAATGAGTGAAATCTACTGTAATTAATTTCCTACTGCTAGTGCACTTCGTTAATTTATTTGCAGTCGAGTGCGAAACTTTACGTTTAATAAAAGTTATTAAAATAACGTAGCTTCTCAAGCTGAATAACGTGACAAATCTACCACAAATACTGAACTTATAGAGCGCCATTTATAAGTTACTATCTACAGAAAAGGCTGACCAACGCGACGCTTAACAAAAGAATAATCATTAGTTTTCATCTATGTTATTTACTAACCTCTGATATAGCCTAAAAATTAGGGGTACGTATCTCCAACATGATATCCTGGAACCCTTTATTTTGTACTATCTCATTAACTGCTACCTCTGATTTAATTTTACAGTGATCTCCAGAACTTAAGAACGAGATATTTAACGTGACATACCATATTAAGAACTCGGTGGAGGTTAATGAAACAACGGGAGTATATTGCTAGATGTCTCCCAGTCGTACACAGAATACTTGAAGTCACATGGTGTGATGTCACCGTGATTATAGCCCCAAATGGGGCTAGCCCTGATACATGAGGCAGTTGAAGGAACGTGAAAAGACAGTTTTTCTCAAATAGCGAACAGTTACGATGCGCTGTGGTTGTGTTCTTCATTTCGATATGGCACGGAGACAATATATGGGTGGCTTCATACGGTAAGAATCGTGGGGAACTGGAAGAATAACAAAGTGTGGTGACTGTATCCTTGGGGTTTGGTGTTGCTCACAGCATTGTTTTACCCGCATGGCACAGCTGCTAGAGGGAGAGGAGGTGGTCGACCACGGTCAAGTGCAGCATCAGATGACCGCTACATTGTGTGTCAGGCTAGAAGGGACCCACGTCAAACAGCGGATGCAAATGCAACTACATTTAACAGGACAGAAAAGCAAGCAAGCTCAAGCTCCGCAACGGCATGGCGACTGCGAGGGGATGGTCTCCTTGCCCCATTACCAGTACGTTCTGTTCCGTTGACACCTGCACATTGGGGGCGCCGTTTGCAATGGCGCCAAGAGCGTAGGGCCTGGGTCAACATGGAGTGTGGTCGCGTGCTCTTCTCGGATGAGGGCAGACTCTGTCTGAGTCGTGATTCTGGACTTCCCTCATATGGCGAGGGTTGGGAACACTTAATTCACTCAGGAGCGTTTTGTGATCCAGTGTGTTATTGTGTGTAGACATAACTTTGGACGGTCGTACTGACCTCCAGATATTTGAACACGGTACATTCCCCGGTCAGCATCATTGTGACACTGTACTTTTTCGCTGTAGCCTATTCCCAGGTGTGTATTCGGTCGTCACTTCTTTTTTACGGCTGGCAAAGCGCGACCGCATCGATCTTTGCACGTAGGGAAGCTCTTGAAAGGGGGGGGATAGCGGTCGAAAGGCCTACCTGCCCGTTTCCTAACTTTTGACTTTTGATCATGTATATTACAAGTCTTAAAGTTTAACAAGACTTGAATCCTTTAGATAGATGTTTGCGCCCTAAGAAGTTAATTCTAGAATTATCTCATCATACGTATCTACTACAGACACCTTACGATTAAGCATGTGAATGTCAGTCGCATATGAGGTGGGTCATACTCATCTTCACCTTCTTCTATCTATAGTCCATGATACCCCAGATGTAGTCCCACTTCTACCATGAATATAAAACTTTAGCACGAATGTCTTGGGTGTTTTTCACTTCTATCATCATATCAAAGTTACAGTCATATGATAGTCCCACATTAACGTGTTTAGATGTACTAGTTGTCACGTTGTAAGTGTTAGAACCTGTGGTACTTCAGACTGCAGCTACGCCTTTGAATAGTTGAACGACGCTAGGTTCAGTAGGTCGGGCAGACATGGTGTGGAGAGTGGCTGCTGTTACTGAGGTACTAGAGTGTCGGGAACACGTACATGTACTTGTCCATCAGTTCCGCTGGCACTGGATCTGTGGCTTGTTGTGATGTGGACTGTTGTTGCTGCGGCTGTGCTAATGCATAGTCGAACGACAGCAGGTCTGATAAGCATTTGTAAGTCGCAGAAAACCTGTGTTACCTCATCTGTAACAATAACAACAAAGCCCTTAGTATAAAACATTGATGCATAATAATAATTAGAGATGGATAGATAGAATACTTATTGACAGACGTCTTCTTCCCAGGAGATCACTGTTACTGGCGACGTTTTAAACTGGACAAAGGACATACAGCAAATAATGGCACTCACACAATCGATTTGTAAAAAATAAAATTCCTCAAGAGGCGGGGAGTTGAACTTGCGCACATTTGGTTGTGAGAATGATGACATCGACGAGCGCTCCCACAACGTGGATGGGGACACGGATGGGAGTGCAGGGGGCGGTAGAGTGTGTTGTGGGCGCTGTGGAGCGCGGGGTGACATTCACATGGCAGTGAGATGGTGATGCCATGGCCTTGTTGCAGTTGTTCGGATGCGATGATCTCAGAATTCCAGGAATGCTGATGCTGATGTCACCGATTCCAGGAATGCTGATGCTGATGTCAGTGAAATATAAACGCATAATAACCTGAGCAACGGATGTTGGCGTCACCAGTTCCTGGAAAACTGGCGCCAAAAAGTGCAGACATCAGCGAATTTCCCAGAACATACACTGCTCTCTTACCGTAGGGTACTTGCATCTGAGGGTTATTTTCAGTTTTCATCGTTATGTTATGTCGTTTGCATTAACTGGGAGATAAATCAGTATTCATATTTTTTATTGTGCATCCTGTACATTAAAACTACCTAGAGCAAAGAACAAAGTACAAAATCACATAAAGAACCGACCGGCCGCCGTGTCATCCTCAACCCATAGGTGTCACTGGATGCAGATATGGAGGGGCATGTGGTCAGCACACCGCTCTCCCTGCCGTATGTCAGTTTCCGAGACCGGAGCCGCTACTTCTCAATCAAGCAGCTCCTCAATTTGCACCACGTCGTCTGAGTGCACCCCGCTTGCCAACAGCGCTCGGCAGACCGGATGGTCACCCATCCAAGTGTTAGCCAAGCCCGACAGCGCTTAACTTCGGTGACCTGACGGGAAAAGTTGTTAGCACTGCTGCAAGGCCGTTGGCAAAGTACATAAATATTGGTACGATTTTCTCTTAATTTCTTCTGTCAACTATAACTAGAACTATGTACGAGTATAGTATCAATTGGTGGACGAGAGAGAGAGAGAGAGAGAGAGAGAGAGAGAGAGAGAGAGAGAGAGAGAGAAGGAGACGCTGAGTTTGCAAGCGTTCAATTGTGCACAGTGTTCCACCTGTTGTCAGACAATCTGTGCCACAGACGAACACAAATGTCAGTGCAGTAATACCGCCTTTCTTTCTGTGTGCGGCAACATAGGAATTCTCAAAATTGTCTATTTACATTCCTTTATTTAAAGATATTCAGAGCCAATGGGATTTTTCTACGTTCGAATTGGGGGAAATCTATCTTTATCTTGACTCACTCTAAATATACATTTATTAAACGAAAGAACAGTAAAGTAATACCTTTAATTACATTACGTCAATACTGTGGCAAACGGTAAAAGAATTGGGTGAGATGATTCCATTCCAACAAAACGTTTTTCTACAGTTTGATAAGAGGTTTTCAAATTATTTATCTGGGACGAATGTAATGTACCCTTCAGTGTTTCGTATCTAAACTAGTTTTGTCTAGAAGAAGACATTGTTTTGCTTGCTACGTGTGGGAGATAAAGTAAGTATGAGAATAGATATGAAAATCATCTAAGATAAGTACAGAATTAGGTATCATATGTTTTGTGCAGTAACCACAGCGGTGATCAGCTACTACCTAACAAAATAGTTGAGGAATTAGTCTACATGTAACTGAAAACGATGAGAAATTGAGCGCTGAAAGACATATATCAGATAATGAAAACCATTTGAAGCTGATTTTCAAAGCTGAATATCATATCAGAAAGTAAATTACCGATGCGTCTGAAACAGAAAACCTGTGACCAAATCTTACTGCCAGTTTTGAGCTACACGCTTGACACATGGACCTTAAATAGGAAAACCATCAGTTTATTGACAATGATTCAACAGGCAGCGGACAGAAACGTATTGAGAATAATGAAATGACACAGAAGCTCAACTGACTTGGTACGCAAGAAGCACAACTGATGATATAATAGCGACGACTAAGAAATTGAAAAGGTGGAAATCCTACCAAGAAAATTCTTTGCTGCATCCCGCATGATAAAATGCGATGTAGAAGACAAGTAGTATGTAGTTGCAGATCAGACTTAAAGTTACATATTATGATGTGAAGATGGTAATTAAATAGACGATGGTAATGATAATTATGATAATGATCCAATTATATGACATTGGTATGTCACCAACTATTACGTTTTCTTGAATAAAATATTAGAGAACCATTCCAGATGCTCATTATTCGTTAAAACAATCGATGATTGAAATTGGACAGCTACCTGGGAGCGCTGCTGCTACTCCTTAGTCTTGAGTACAATACTGTGTCCCTGAAAACATGATTTATCAACATGGCGGTGCCCGAAAATTTAAAAATCCAAGATGGCAATGGCGGGAAATCTAAAAATGGGCAATACGGCGTTGCAGAAAACTTTAAGAAAAGAAAGATGGTACTAGTAGACAACTTATAATTTTTTAGCATCCATTAAAATGAAACAGCCAGTCACAACTATGTATTTTACCAAGCACTACAATTAGACAGCAAAGTTATATGTAGCCACCATGTTCAATAATTTATCACAATTCTACACTATTTGAAAACAAAAAATTTTTAAGTTTCTCCTAAACTGCATAAATTGGTGCCATGTTCAAAAGTATTTCATTATTTGCCAAAATAACAAATGTGTGCTAGTCAAGGGAAATTTCACAGATCCAACAGAGGTACCAACCTGAGTGCAACGTGGATGTATTTTGGCGGCACCACTTTTCCTAATTGTTCTTCACTCAGTCATCAGAAGAGTCACAGCAAGCAGGAGACGAAATATCCAATGGGGGATCCATGAACGTCTCGAGGATTTGGACTTCAAACGACACCGTTGAATTAGTTCAAAGACCAACATATATTAAAGATAAATTAAACTCTGTGGAAAAAGAGTAGAGTTCGCTGGCCTCAAGATAAATATTGGAAAAACAAATAAATGAGAGAAAATTCTGTGAACATGGGAGATCTACGGTGAGGGAGGAAAAGGTGGAGATGCCAACTCAGCCTTTTACCTGGGTAATGTGGTGACAGAAGATGCTAGAGCTGGAAAATATGTGAAGAACCACGTAAAGAAGGTAAATGATGTCTTCATACAAATGTTTCCAACACGGCAAAATAGACAGGCCACATGTAAACGATATCACATTTTTAATACAATTGTGAAGACGGTCCTAAAGGCCAGGGAATTTCGAAAAGTACACAAGAATATAACACCACAGTTTCAGAGCTTCATAATAGACTTCTCCGGCGTATGATGAATGTCTAGTGACCATGAAAAAGAAATGAGTAGCTCTGGAGAAAAACAGACCGGATTTATATATATCTGAGCAGATACAGGAGGGAAGGTGGATATGGGTGGAGCATACATTGAGAAAGCCAGACAAAGCATTCGGAAAGAAGGCATTGGAATGGAATCCACAGGGAACAAGGTAGAGAGTCAATTCAGAAGCACATGGAGGAGGATGGTGGAAAGGGAAGGAAGGAGTAAATCCTGGTTGGAACTGAGAGAAATCTGCAAAGACTAAAAATGGATGAGTTCTTCTGGGTGCCCTACGTCCTCAAAGTGGTAAAAGAATGAGACAAGGAAGTCAATGTTCGCAGGAAATACGGTTCTGCTTTGTCAGTAAATTGCATCCCTTTTTTTTACTTCACTGATGAAAAGTGATTTTTCATTTGCTTACTGAAATGTTTCTTATCTAAGTATTTAAATCATTCCATTTATTTCTTTGTTCATCAGATAACGAAACATATTTATTCACCTTCAACATTTAAAAATCTTCTATTGGAAACAGCAAGTTGCTAGAATTCGATTGTATATGTGCAACATCTCCAGCAGCTAACCAAGTTTTAACAGCTGTATCTGTCTCAAAATCGAACTGACACATAACTGTATTTTGTAGGAAAACAGTGTACAACATGAACACGCGAGCATCCGTTAAGCTCCCATCTTCTCTGACAACCCCTTTCTCATATTGGCACTAGTGCTATGACTATATGTTCAGTCTTCCTTGAAATCGAATTGGATCTCTCAAGATCTATACATAAGATGAGGTGGATAGTGTTTGAAATGTGAATTTCCATCAATACTTTATTACGTGAACTGAATCCAGGCCTTTCGAATTTGCTGGGAAACGCTTTTTCTTAGGGTGATTTCTAACCGATGGAATGTTCTGATACATATCTTCCCATTTTGTAATTGTGTCTTTAACTTTATCATTTTCGACAGCCAACATAACCTACAAGCAATAATTCAAGGTTTCCTAAGCTCCTCTACAAAAGGTATTATTTTACTATCTGCATTATTCTCCACCACTTTGGAAGCTAGCCAGAAAACTTACTCCACCAGTTCATTCAGATTATTCCAGTGGGCGAAGTCGATGTGTGATTTCTTGGACGGCGTCTCCAAGTCGCAAACATCAAGTGCATCCTTATTCTCTCCAACGCCGATATGCGCGTCATCTCTCATTAATGATGCGCTGCTTATTTAAACTACACTGAATGAAGTGCATCAACATCTGTATTCCGCAGCTACCTTGCTTTCCTGCTCCATTTGCGAATTGTTCGCGGGAAGAGTGATTGCTGGTAAGGATCCACGTGGGCTCTAACCAATCTAATTTTATCCTCATGGTCCTTTCGCGAGTAGGAGGCGGCAATGTATTTTTTGACTCTTCTAGGATTGTACGCTCTCAGAACCGATAATAAACCTCATCGTGCTGCAGAATGCCTCTCTTGTAGCACCTGCCACCGGAGTTCATCATCTCCTTGATGCTTTCGTGTTTATTAAATGAACCTGTAAAGAAATGCACTGCTCTTCTTTGGATCTTCTCTATTTCCTCTATCACTCCTATCGGGCATGAATCTCATACTGAGCAGCAATATTCAAGAACTGTCTGAACGAGGATTTTGTAAGCTATCTCCTATTGATGAACTACATTTCCTGAGGATTCGTCTAATGACTCACTCTGGTATCAGCCTTACTTTGGATTAATTTTATGCGATCTTTCCACTTTAAATCACTCCACATACATACTCCTACATATATTATGGAAGTAACTGCTTCCTGTTGTATCGGCTTCTTTGGGAGTCATCACCGATACAAACAAGGAAAGGGAGAAGTTGCCACGGCTGGTGGCAGGAATCCGAAATCATCTGTACAAAACAGTTGTGGATTAATTGAACACTATTTGTACAAAGAAGAGAACCATTATTAAACTTGCCGTGTGTGCTTTTGTGCCTCCTACGGGCAGTTTAGAGGCCCAAAACGCGTGGGTGTTTTCAGCTCGTTACTAAATGCAAGTAAGTAGGAGGCCGACTTGATAGGAGCTGAAGGAGTCCTAGTTGCAATAATCTGCGGTACGGCACACTGTTAGAGAGAAGGATTATTATTCAAGAAACACATAGTACAATGAAAATTACTTATCTTCAGTACTTTGTAGAGCTGCAGCTCCGGCTATGAACTAACAATCTCGAAACATGGAATACCATGAACTAATACAATATCTTCTCAGGGACTAAGCCTGATGGCCCCTCCTCAGAGAATCAATGAAAACAGAACTGACTGAGGGCCGATTATGAAAGTGCGTCTGCCTAGGTTGAAATCTAACTAAGAACGAACGAGGCACACTCCAGTTCCGTCGAGCCTCACAGCCCGCTAGAATGCGCTGTGCTCGGCAGACAACGGGCTGCCAACCTTGCGTTGGCGCGGCGTTTTAGTACTATCTGTGGCAATGATACTACATAAAATATTACTACTCGCAGAACAAAGGCTAAGTAACGTCTTTTTATTACTCAGCAGTGATGTTCTCTAAGACTGCGAACAAATTGGGCTGACAAGCGATTGGCGGCTGGTTAAATCAGCGTTGACAGGTGGTACTGAACTCTATCCTTCTGGAGGTGTGGCGCTGTCCGCACTTTCCACTGACGCATGGGGCAGAGCCTTCATGACGCCTTTTCGTGGAGCTGCGCTGGTAGGTGAGCAGTCGAATGCTTTAGGACTGCACATTCCTCACACGCCAACACCGTTGTGTAGGAAGCCATCTTGGAATGGAATCCACAGGGAAGAAGGTAGAGAGTCCGGCTCAGAGGCAGCTGGTGTGTTTTGTCTGGTGACGAGGTACTTGGCTACCTCAAGAGAGCAGACTTTGCTTCTGGCGCTGCCTGGGAGGCGCGGCGCTACTCGTTTTACTTAGCGTCGCGCGCGCTATTGATGCGGGACCGGAAGTTGATAGCGGGCAGCAGCTGGCTGAGCGGCCGTGGCTCGTAAGAGGGGGAAGCGATAAACCTCACACTTCCTGCCTGCCGGCACTGGCCTGGGCCACAGCACACTCCGTCACTCGCTCTGCGGATGTCGACGAGTGCGAACGCTTTGCTATTAGGTTTCACCGGGTGTTGGCTCCTTTCACTTGTGTTAACGTACCTCTGCGATGCCTGTGTGACGTGGTTATCGTCGCCGTTGGGTCACAGTGTTCCTGTGTACAAGTCTTTGAAAGCAATGGACATTGATCTTGCTGGTCAGTGGGTGGCGTTAAGAGCCGGGAGCCATCCATCCTGCGCTTCGAGGGTAACGTCGGTCGGAAAACGCCCAGAAAGGCATCCACCCTCCTCCTGAGCCGGTACGACGAAACGCGGGGAGGGCGGCGATGATGAATGCGACGGCGCCTGTAAGTTGAGCTGCTGCGACGGCGAAGGTGACGGATCCAGTTTCATCGGTTCCGCACGTGGGGCCGGAGAGGCATCCGGGAGGCGGCCGCGCCTACCCCAAAATGCCGGTAGGATGCTACTCTGGGGACAGAAAATCTGCGGAAGAATCTCTCAAGTGACAAGCATGAATTTGGTACTGATGACGGCGCAGCAAACGAGCATGACCTTGAGTGGAATACATGCAAGCGTCCAAATTTCGAAGAATCGTTCCCCTCTCCCACAGCCTGGCACCACCGAAAACTCTGAAAATAACAGAATTATTAGGTGCAAAGCGATACTTGCGGAGCGTGGGGAGCGCCAAGCATTGCGGTAGGGCAGCAGCTGGGGCAACATGCAATAGCGCCGGCCATGTAGAAGCTCCACCGCCGACGGACTGTCTTGAGGCTGGGAACGAGCGGTGCGTTGCAATGAAGAGCATCAGTGCTTATTCCCGTGTGTGGGAGGTACGTCTTTTGTTCATATATTGCTTCTTCTCCGTTCCACCGAGGATGAAACGGGGCACTGGTAAGGTGAATGATACAACTGGCTGTACAAACGGAGCCGTGTAATAAGGTCCGTTGTCTGTAACTAACACTTCAGGCAACCTTACAAGCAAAAAAAAAAAAAAAAAAGATGACAAAGCCTGAATGGTACTACGCCACGTAATCATATGCATGGGCACTGCAAACGGATATTTGCTAAAGGAGTGTGCAACAATAAACCAACTAGGGTTCTAAAAGGGACCAGTAAAGTCAATATGCACTCGTTGCCACGGCGATTGAGTCTTTGGCTCAGATGAAAAGGTTTGCGGCGGGCCGGTAACATTTCAGCACAAGTGCGACACAGGCATCATTTGTTCAAAGTGAGGGTCCGTGTCCAAATATAGTGGCGACGGGCTAATTGTTTTGTGCGTCTCTGCTGGAGCAATTGCAAATATCTTGTTGCAACACTTTAGGAATAAGCCCACGCTATTGTCCAGCGTCAATTTGCAATAAAATCACACGGTGCTGGATGGAGTGGCTATGCCGACGAGAAAAATACCGGCACACAAAAGAATTGTGAATGGTTTTCAGTGAACGAGCCCAAGCAGTAAGGATGAAGTGCAACAAGAAGTTCCAGACAGGGTCTGCTTCTGAGGCCTGACCAATTTTCCTGTGATGCAGTGGAAAAGTCTGCAAAAGTTCGGTGTCCTGCGCATCGATCTGACAACATACTGCGATAGTAGCATCAAATTCAGAATCAGGACCAACAGGAAGGTGATAAACGCCGTCAGTATTTGCATGCTTCGAGTGGGCCGGTACAATATTTCATACTGATACTGTGACAATAACAAAGCCTAATGTTGCGGCTTGTGAGCCGTACATGTCGGAACAGGTTTGGAAGAATGAAACAAAAACTGAAGCGGCTTATGGTCCTTCACTAAGTAAAACTTACTGTCAAACAGATTGTGGTGAAACTTTGTCGTACAAAGATAGTAGCGAGCGCTTCTTTCTCGACCTGGGAATAGTTACATCGAGTCTTCGTGAATAACTTGAAAGCGAAAGCAATCGGCCTCTGCTGTGTACCAAATCTGTGCGAGAGCACAGCTCCGATTCCTTAGGAAGAACCGTCTACTGTCATAACTACAAGCTTAGCGGGATCGAACTGAACTTTCTGGAACACATCCTGTCTCTCTTTGTCCCAAACAAAAGGCACTTTCTGCGGACCAAAGCAATGCAACGGAGTTGGAATGTGGGCTACGCCGGGTATAAACCGGATATAATATGTCAACTACCGGAGAACTGACTGCAATTCTGTAACGTTTTGGGGATCAGAGAGATCCCGGGTGGCCAGTTAATGTGACTGAAGGGACGAACCCCTTGGCTCTTAAGATCATGGCGTAAGTACTGAATTTACGACTGAAAAAAATAAAAGAAGGGGGCACATTTGTCCAGGGGACCCAGCAAACTTGCAACTGAAAGCACTTGAAAAAGCGTACGAAGGTTACGCACATATTCCTCGCATGTACGTCCGGATACCATAATATCGTCGAAGTAATTTGAACATAACGTAACTTTTTCAGTAAGCTGTTGTAAGTAGAGTTGGAATATGGCAGGCACGGAAGCGCAGCCAATGTTTAAGCGCAAAAATTTGGACAACCTTAAAAGTCTGTAGACCACGAACACTTTCGGAGACTCCCCATAAAAAAAATGGTTCAAATGGCTCTGAGCACTATGGGACTTAACAGCTATGGTCATCAGTTCCCTAGAACTTACAACTACTTAAATCTAACTAACCTAAGGACGTCACACAACACCCAGCCATCACGAGGCAGAGAAAATCCCTGACACCGCCGGGAATCGAACCCGGAGGCTCCCCATCGATCAGAATTTGCAAATACGCATGGCATAAGTCAATTTTCGAAAAGTAGTTGCCTGCAACAAGTCTGTCGATCTGTTCCTCAGTGCGAGACAACGGATACGTATCAATTATTGAGTGTGGATTCACAACGGATTTAAAGTGAACGCAAAGACGCATTCTTGCAGAAGGCTTTCGTAAGATGACAGTGGGAGACGCCTATAGACTAACCTGGATTGGATCAAATAACACCATTGTCCTGACATTCTTTAAATTCACTTGCAACTTTGTCCCTACGTACATGAGGGACGGGGCGAGCCGGAAAAAAAAAAACTTAGGTTGCCCATTGTTTTTCATCGTGTCGTGTGCCACAAAATTACTTGCACTGCCAAGTCCTTCAGAAAATAAATCAGGAAACTCCTCAAATGCGTATCACTGTCTTTTAGGCACAATACAGAAACAAAATATATTGTCCTGAATACGAAGACCGGACAAAGGAAATAAATCCAACCAAAAAACATTTTCACGGTCTCGCGAACGCAGAACTGTAAACGTCACTGTTCCGGTGAGAGACTGGAAAGCGGCACGCAAACTACAAGTACCAAGCACTGGAATGTCCTGACCGTTGTACGCAGTAAGTTGCGTGCAAGATTTTGTCAACTGTGGCGACCCCAGCTGTTCATAAATGGCACGATTAAGCAATGTACCGGAAATGCCAGAGTAACTGAAGTTGCACACAGCGTCCGACAATGAATCAGTTTACAGTTTGTTTGTTTGTCGTTGCACAGCACTTGAGCGGGGCAAGGGCACATCCTGAATTTGGTCATTCCTACTTCCGGTAGCCGGTTTAGAAGAAACTACATTCACTGAATGAGGTGCTCCGCGCTTACGAGAGCGAACGTGAGTGGAGTTCATTTTCTGTTGCAAGCATACAGACTGTACATGACCTGGCTTTCCCCAAGAAAAAGCCAGTCGCCTTCCGCGAAGGACACTGTTGTCTTTTATGTATAGGATAGCAGTGAGGACATTTCACAGCAGACACACGAGTTGACACTTGTTTACTCTGGTCGCGGCGCGGTGGCCTGTCTGCACGTAGAGCTCGGTCGTGAAGCTGTACCTGTTTGTCACTTTGCGCTACACTGCAAATGGGAGGTACCTCAAGGTTTCCACGACACTATCACACAGGACCTGATGTTCAATAATTTGTAACAACTGTTTCAAACCAGGATCAGAATGTTTGATAATCTGTTCATCAATCCTACTGTCTGGCACATTGTACGTAAATGCATCATGAATCGTTGCATGGTACTGTCCTCAGCTGCAATGAAAACGACACTGCCGAGTCAAACCCCGAATTTCAGTGACCCACTGACGGTACGCTGTTCTGGCTTTTTCCTTAATCGAAGAAAGCTGTAACGAGCTGCAGCAATCTGTATCTGATCTTCGTAATACTTAGTGAGGGCAGAAACAATGTTCGAAAACCAGGAACTCCGGCCTGTTAGTGGGGTAAACTCCTGCGCCGGCCATTGACAAAAAATAAACCTGATGATGACAACGTGGTCGATTGCCGAAATATTGTGTCCTATGCACACTCATACCAGGCTGTTCACCCGAGATCTATTTCGTCACAAGAAATAAAGTTTCACAGTACCTTGGACTTGATGCGTAGCACAGCGAGCGGTGATCTGATTGTCGTACTCGTCCCATTCCTCTTGTGCGTCGAAAGCTTGGAAAGGTGGAATGCACGGAGTTCGTGCTGTGGATGTCGTAGGCTGTTAGCATGGAGTTGATGCAGCAGCGGCTTGTTTATTAGTGAGCTGCTGGGCGGCCGTCATCAGCTGCGGCATTTGGTAGTTCTGAAACTGAATAAACTGCATTAGATCAAAGCCAACAGCTGCTGGAGGCGTAGACGCAGGTGGTGTAGGAGGCGGGTTAGAGGCCATTGAAATGAGAGAATCGTCGCTACAAATAATTATACATAAATAGCGAAAACACTATTTGTAGCCATGCAGGCCGAGAAGTTCTAGGCGCTACAGTCTGGAACAGCGTGACCGCTACGGTCGCAGGTTCGAATCCTGCCTCGGGCATGGATGTGTGTGATGTCCTTAGGTTAGTTAGGTTTAAGTAGTTCTAAGTTCTAGAGGACTGATGACCTCACAAGTTAAGTCCCATAGTTCTCAGAGCCATCTAAACATTTTTTTTTGTTTTTTTGTAGCCATACACCTCTGAAACAGAAAGAGATACATAACTGACGCGCTTTTACGGAGCCGTGAAGAGCAAGGGCAGCGTTGGTCTTGAATTCTGGTAGCCAGATGTTTCGGCTATAGTGGGAGTCAGCACAAAAAAATGGTTCAAATGGCTCTGAGCACTATGGGACTTAACATCTGTGGTCATCAGTCCCCTAGAACTTAGAACTACTTAAACCTAACTAACCTAAGGACATCACACACATCCATGCCCGAGGCAGAATTCGAACCTGCGACCGTAGCAGTCGCACGGTTCCGGACTTTTTTTTTTTTTGTAATCTCATTTTATTCGTTATTGTTCGTTTCAATTGATCGTTGCGGACGTCACCTGACGCCCATTGAAGTTCGTTATTGATCCATTCACTCAGTTTTTTTTATTACAGAGGGCAGTTAACCCTCTGACCGAACGGACTGAGCGCCGTAACCGCGAGACCACCGCGGCCGGCGAGTCAGCACAAGCAAGGAAGAGATTAAGTTGCGATGGCCGGTGGTAGGAACCAAAAATCATCTGTACAAAACAGTTGAGGATTAACTGAGTACTTTATGCCTACGAAGAAGAGAGCCAATACTTAACTTGGTACATGTGCTTCTGTGCCTCGTACTTGCAGTTACTTATACAGACTATTAGTACTCGCAGAAAGCAAGCCAAGTAACGTTACTCAGTACTGATGCTCTTGGACGTGACCAGCGATGGGCGGCTGGTTAAACCAGCGTTGACAGGTGGCGCTGAACTCAGTCTTCCTGGAGGTGTAGCACTGCCTGCTCTTTCCACTGGCGCGCGGATCAGCGCCTTCTTAATGCATACCGTTTCGCAGAGCTCCGCTGGTAGCTTTGCAGTCGAATGCTTTAGGACTGCACACGTTCAGTGATTGTTACAGTCGTGCAACCATACAACAATGGGTCTTTTTGTCCATGTGTATTCCTGGGTTACAATTATAGCGTCTGATGGAATTTAATGTTCTATAAGGGAGATAGTTTTGCATCTGTGAATTTGCGGCCCTGAGAATTTTATCGTAATTTTGAAGATCTCTTGTTGTGTAGCCCTCTTTAGGAAGTTTAGTTTTCTGCAATAGGTTATATAATACACTCTCTCCTGGGTATCTTACATTGTGAATTATTAAATCATCCTCATGAACACCTAACAATCATCCATCATTCACGTCTGTGATATCGAATCAAATGGGATTCTGTATATAGTATCACACTTTTTATATATTGATTTACTAAAATGATGCCTCCAGTCTAATTCTTGTTTCTGTTATGATTTTCTTTCATAATTCTTCTTCATCAGCACCACCACCACCATCATCGTCATTATGTACCTCATCATTTAAATCTGCTTCTTCTTCTCTTCCAATGTCTCTACGTCCTTCCTTGTCCTCTGCTTTCGTAAATAATGTCTTTTCTTTGGCTTTAACGTCTTAGTTTTCTTCGTCTTTCTCTGTCTTCTTTCTGAAGAGCTGTCCGTTTTTAATGAGTTTCTGTAGGTGTTGTAAACCGGGTCTAATGGGAAGTTGAAGTGCATTCTTCTTAAATCGCGTCTTCCCCTGACATTCTCTGTAAGCTAACGATGTCACATACTCCTTCCTTGGTGTTTGATCAGTAACACTGCTTCTTGATGGAGTCATTGTCTCTAGAATGCTTTGTTTAATGTCTGAGTATCTTAGCAGAAACAATTACATCCACTTTTTGCCAGATTTCCCATCTCTGAATGGAATGTCCAGTTTCATCTGCGTAACTGGTTTGTCAACATCTTCTATTGGTTGACTTCAGCTAGTGAGGTATCTATTCTTTTTACTCTCAGACATCCGCATAATTAATCTAGCTTCACATTTTTCAATTAGTATACAGGAGGGGCCCACCTGTCTTTGAAATTGATATTTTACAGAGTTTTTATACATCAAAATTGTTCTGAGAAGTTTGTTCAGTTCACTAGGACTTGTTATGGACGTCCCATTTCTGACAGTTTCCAAAGTTTGAAGCGTTTGATTTTCTTCGCACTTGAGGATCTTCGTTTCCTTTTCTTTGCCCATGTCAGATTACGGATGGAAAACAAAATAATATACTAAGCAGGCAAGGCAATGAAAGGTGACAGTTTCAAATATATATATATATATATATATATATATATATATATATATATATATATATATATATATATATGTGCTAACAGCTAAACTGTGAATTGTATACATTTATTTTCTCACATTTATTTGTTGGTAACAGCGGTGATGAAGATCGAAATATGTCAAACGAGAAAAATTTACTGTACGTACATACATACACAAAGATCTAATTTCTGTTATCACTCTAGTAAAGGAGCTTTATTTGTTGACAAATATCGAGACAAATTGTTACAAAGCTAATACTGCAGGGCTAATGTATGTGATTGTGTGGTCATATACTTGGGCCATATGCTTGCGAGATCTGTACTGTATAGATAAATTTGAAAGTGTGCTGAGAGTCAGTCCGTTAGAGATATTTAGAGCAATTTCCAACTGGTGATAAGTATTATATATGACAGTGCGACTCAATTCCTCCGGATTATACTTATCATTTTTTCTTTTTAAAAAAACTTATGAGACTTAACTGCGAAGATCGTCAGTCCCTAAGCTTACTCACTGTTTAACCTAAATTATCCTACTCTCATTTTGTTCGTGTTTGTTCGTTGTATCTGCTCGGGGCGGACGTCGCAAGACACCCGTTTCAGTTCATCGTTGATCCATTAACTCAGTTTATTTATTACAGAGGGCAGTTAACCCTCTGACCGAACACGCTGAGCTACCGTGCCAGCGTCCGCTCGACTAATCCCGCGTGGCTATACTGATCTCCAAGCCATAGTACTTATCTGAAATTAGGTACGACGGGAAGCTGTACTACTAGTACCTAAGGCTTGCAGACTGATGCTGTGAAAAACATACTTTATTTTACTGGTGAATAAAGATTAAAATGATTGTATTAGAAAGTAGAAACAGAAGGATTTCATCCTTGAAAAATATTTCTAAATGCGATAAATATCAAATTTCCTGCAAGTCATAGCTTTCGAGGACACTTTCCCTTTTGCATATTTGTAAGTCATGTAGATACGTTACTGCAGCAATTCTATAAATTTCAGTACAACACTCGAAAAATAGCACTTTCTCAGTTTTTTTATCTCTTATTCTACAACATAAAAATAGCGACGTATGGGCTGTGGCAGTTGTCACTGACAAGCGAAATGCCGTTGCGTTTACCTCCCCGGGTTTTAAGCCATGAATGTAGCTTATAGCATTTCTAGGCGCTGGCTATATAGCAAAAGTGTGTTTTAAATAATGTTATTGGCCCGTCCCCGAACTGTTTGCAATGCATTACATTTATGTATGTTCAGAGTCAACTGCCTGTCCCTGCACCAATCATTGGTCCTCTGCAGGTCTTCCTGCATTTTGCTAAAGACATGTGGTATTGTTAACGTTCTGTAGATAGTAAATCTATCTACGAAAAGACTTCCAGAGCCTCCGACATTATCCACTAGATAATAGCTGAAGAATTTGAAAGAAGAGTGTCCTATTTTCGTTATCTGAAGGCTCAGTCACAAAAAAGGATAGCGTTACAGTGTAAATGCATTGTAAATAAGTGTTGGGAAGGTATACGAACGCACAGATACGTAAGTTTACGCAAGGTGCTAAAGGACATATGAAATGACGATAAACTTTACTGAAACATTTTCAAGATGCTCATGTAGACATTCTTCAACAATGCAACATTTAACATTAACGTTTTTGAGTTAAGTATGAAAACAAAGAGAGACTATGATAACAAAGAGAGAAGAAGTACATAGTAATACAGTATTCAGTGCGTGTGTGTGTGTGTGTGTGTGTGTGTGTGTGATTATGTAATTTTTGACAAATGCAATATTATTTTGAACATGTTGCTAATTTACACAATTCAGGTGAATCATACGTAATTTTTGATTGGAAATACTATCCTACTGTGATAAATTACTGAATACTTTTGAACAAAGTAGCTACATACAGATTGACCGTTTCATTTTAATGCCTGGTAAAATATTGCACTGTAATGGGAAGTTTCATTGTAATGAATTTAAAAAAAATGCTTTTTAAAAAAATTTCTTCCGGTGCCACGTTTCTTCTGTTATGTTGTCTGGTAAAAGTACTGCACTGTGAGTGGTTGCTATATTTCAATGGTTACTAAAAATTCTTTAAATTTTCCACCAGCATCGTCTTGCAGTTTTCAAAATTTCCCACTATGACCACCTTGAATATTTTGAAATTTACCACCAGCGCCGGCTTCGATTTTTAAATTTCCCATCACCGCCATTTTTTGACATCATGCGTTCAGGGTGACTGATGAAATCATGGGTGGAGGTATGAGATGGTACGCAACAACTTCCAGCAGACAGCCAGTGCATTAGAAAAGTGAATGCTCCATTTCATGAAGATACAGTTGAAATTTGACAGATGTTTCCCTATCGATTGGCTTCATTGTCTGTTAACTGATTTTTCCGTCGCTATACTGTAGAACTTCCAGAGTATTATGCTGTTAATTTAGAATTATAGACTTTTTTTAGTGGTGATGTGTATGTCAACACACATCTCTTGCATTTGAGACACTATGAAGTAAGTGATACGAAAGGAAAGAATTTACACGTTATCATTTATTAGTTTAATGATGCCTTTCGAGTTGTAGTAACTCACATGAGATCGAGCAGCACGTTGGGCGCTAAAAAGTGGTAAATCGTTAGTACTGAACGCTACACTGTCCGCCAAAAGTATTGTATCTTGCATGATATCGAGCAGACGTTGGATGCTAAAGTGTGATGAATTGGAATTTTTAGATGAGGTATGCGGAAAAATTAATTGATTTCTTGTTTGTTGGTTATCAGGACTGATCGTCAATAGTCAAAACAAAAGACCTCTTCAGTAAGATGTCTGCAAATGATCGGAATTGCTGAGTGGTGAACACAGGTTATAACATCAAAACAATTTATTAAAAATAAATAAATAAAAACAAGAAACTCATTAAATATATCTTCCCAGGTCGCCTGGACGGAGCAGACGGCGCAGAAATTGATCCTCTGTGGAGATCACTTGTCAAGTAGATCTAACCAAAGTCCCGAATCGGCCGTCGGCAGAGCCGAGCTGGAATCGCCAGGCGTCGATCTGCAATAGCTTGTATCTGGGTCTGTCGTCCTCATCTCTGCTAACGGGCAGTTTGTGGCGGATGAGTGACAGCTTTCGGCGGTTGAAGATCCGTTTCCTTTGTGATGGCCAAGAGGATTAGCGCAGTATTCCACTGGCGAGGACTACATGGCCGTCGCGTTCACTGTTCAGGTAGTGGCATTACAAGGGATCAGCTCTATGAAGTAGTGTGTGCTGCCTGATCACAGACTTACTCAAGGAATCGGACCTGAACCGTTTGAAAGTGGTCACTTGAATGAGTCGTTCGCAGCAGATTCAAAACTGATATTAGTATTGGAATAGAATTGCAAAAGCAGCATCACGTGAAAAGACTGACTTAAGGAAAGAAACAAAGTTGGATGCTCGTGAGAGTAAGGATCAGATTGGAAGGAATCCAACAAATTGCGGAATGGGAATCTCAACAAGGTGGAATAGACTGAACGGGATCGAATAGGCAACAAGACCTAGTGCAGACCAAGGCCTGACTATAGAGCCTTCAGGTGAAGTCTCAACACGAATTCTGTCGAAAAATGACGTTCTTTTTTTGTGAGTGACATAAGACAGGTGTATGCCGTGAATAACTGTGTATGTAGTTGTTCTAATTTTTACATTCCGATACATCAGTCTTCTAGTCTGTTACGTACCTGCCATTGTCATGAGAAAGAATATATTTATTTCTGTTTTCAGACATATGCAACACCTGCCTGCCAAGCTATGTTGTTTATCAGTTTTTCTGTTTTTTTTCTGTTATGTTGAACCTGACACTCTGCATTACAACTGTTTTGTATATAGTCAAGCTGTATAAAGGTTTTTCAGATCTGAAGGTTACCGAAACTAGATACTGAGAATAAAGGTTATTATTAGTGATCTTGGCAAAGACTTTTATCTTCCTCAATGTATTTTCACAGATCATCCCTTGCTTCTAAAAATCAGTAAAATAAAACAAAAAATGTTGGTATCGTAGTGACATATTGCTGTGTATTGTGCATTTTATTTTTTTTAAAGAAGACTGTATTATGAAAACAACAACGTAAGTAGGTGTGATATGTAAGCGCGAAATTACGCATAATCTTGAACTTGGCAGATGTGATCTAGTTCCAGAAATCACAAGCATAGTGAGGGACAACTTTAAAATATACTTCAACTATGAAGGATCAGTACCGTGCCAAAACAAAGCCATGGCGTATCTTCGAACATACATAAAACAGGACATTTTAAACGTGTATTTGCTTGTCGTATCCTAAAAGTCTACATATTGTGCTTTGGCACTAATCAGAAAAAAGTCACTGCATAGATCCACTGTGGTATTTACTAACTAGGATGTGTTTTATTTTCTTTGATTAAAAATGCAATAGAACCTCACCATAACACACAAAAGATTGCAGTACGTATAATACTTATGTAAGTACTTATAAAAACTCGGATTGCGAGACACGACAAATAATTGATTTTGGTCATGAAAATTAAAAGTGAATTTTTGTCTCCTTTTCAGAATCTTCTGCTAGACTGCGATCTTCTCGGTGCAGATTTTCACTCTGCAGCAGAGTACGTGCTGGTGTGAAACTTCCTGACAGATTAAAACTGTGTGCCGGACCGAAACTCGAACTCGGGACCTCTACCATCTGAGTTACCCAAGAATGACCCACGACCCGTCTTCACAGCTTCAATTCTGCCAGTGTCTCGTCTCATACCTTCCAGACTTCGAAGTACTGGCAGGATTGAAGCTGTGAAGAAGGGTCATGAGTCGTGCTTGGGTAGCTCAGATGGTAGAAGCAAAGGTCCCGAGTTCGAGTCTTGGTCTGGCACAAAGTTTTAATCTGCCAGGATGTTTCGTCGATTGAAAAGTTCTCGGAATCACCACGAGATGTCAGCGCTAGAGCAATGAATTGTGCACGTGATGTTCATTGGGCTGTTGCCTGTAAACACGTGCCACGTCAGTGCTCTTGGAAGAGAGCTGTGGCGGTGTCATGGCTGTGTTGTTGTTCCTGTGTAGTGATTTGTGAAGATGGAAAAAATCGAGATTCGAGCAGTGGTTAAGATATGAAAGCAAAGAACATTCATGCCGATTTCCAGAATACAGTGGGGGATTCTGCTCCTTCATATTCAACTGTTACCAGGTTGACAAATGAATTTAAATTTGGTCAGGAGAGCGTAGATAATGATCATAGCAGTGGTCGGCCAAGGTGTGTCACTACTCCAGAAATCATTGCAAAAGCGCACAAAACGGTCATAGAGGATCTTCGATTGAGAGTGTGTGAAATTGCTCATGCTTGCTAGATGTCATCTGAAAGGCTATATCACATTTTAACTGAAGAATTAGATATGAAAAAATTATCTTCAAGATGGGTGCCACCACTATTGACGCTGGATCAAAAATGTATGAGAATGGGCATATTGGAACAATGTTTGTCCCGTTTTAGGAGAAACGAAAAAAATTTTGCGCCCGTCTGTGGCCACAGATAAAACTTGGGTGAACTACTATACCCCAGAGGCAAACCAACAGTCAAAGCAGTGTAAACATGCTGACTCTCCGTCAACAAAGAAAGTAAAGACAATTCCTTCGGCGGGAAAGGTCATGGCATCAGTGTTCTGGGATGCGAAGGGGATTCTGTTTGTAGATTACCTCCCCTCTGGGCAAACAGTTACATGACAATACCATGCTAACCTCCTGGACAAATTGCAACAAAAGACACGCTAAAAAAGGCCAGGATTAACAAGGTAGAAAGTAATCTTCCATCAAGACAATGCGCGCCCGCACTCATGTGCACTTGGTGCCACACCCGCCTTATTCACCTGATATGGCTCCGTCAGACTTCCATCTCTTCCCAAAATTGAAAATTTTTCTTGGTGGACGAAGATGCACTTCAAACGAAGAACTGAGTTGACAACTATTTTGCAGTCCTGGGGAAAACTCATTTTCGAGATGAGATCAAGGCACTGGAACATCGTTGAACCAAGTGTATTAATCTACAAGGAGACTACATTGAGAAATAAAAAAAAGTTTCAGTGATGTAAAGTATTTTTTTTTTTTCGTATTCCGTTCCGAGAACTTTTCAAACCACCCTCGTAAATCGAAGCACCACAAAGAAGGTTTATAAATCTTTTCCGTTCCAGCTCCAGACCACATGGGTGCTTTTGTTTTCACATTCTCTTTGCAGTAAACTGTTCGAAATGAGTTGGTATGAGTTGATCTTTTTGGTTACCAACTCTTTTGTTGTTTCACGATCCACTACTGCATTAACCAAAGCGCAAAGCGGCGTATGTCTGGTTTGTCTTGTCTCGGTTGCCGTAGTCCTTAGATTTTACTTGCCAGTATCAAGGAAAACTTTGGTGCCGGCCGCTGTGACCGAACGGTTCTAGACTCTTCAGTCCAGACCCACGCAGCTGCTACGGTCGCAGGTTCGAATCCTGACTCAGGCACCGATGTGTGTGATGTCCTTAGGTTAGTTAGATTTATGTAGTTCTAAGTCTAGGGGACTGATGAGCTCAAATGTTAAGTGCCATAGTTCTTAAGGCCATTTGAACGAGTTTTTTGAAAACTTTGGTACAGCTCTATGAACCCATGAAAAATTCGTGAGTCGAGTGTATTAATCCTGCAATTTTCTTACTTCACAACAAGCACTAAAATAACTGTTGGAACCTCTAGAGTCACCGAGAGCAATTTAGCTACAAAGCTAAATTTGAGCCATAGGACTGATGTCCGTCTACATGCACAGACTAGCCAGTCTCGTATACATTCAAAGCTCCAGATGTGGCATGATCATGCAAGACTGATGACGAAACGTTGCGTGTATACTAGGCTTAAGATAAGTCGTGGGGTCAGTATAGCGGCATGTGTTCCTACATTTCTCCGGAACTGAAAATTACCTTCATCGTGATCTTCTTTACCAGGATTTATATTACTCCGTAAGTAATTAGTGAATCTATTTAGAAACAATGCCACATTAAACTCATGGTTCCGTAAATTTCACACCAATGAACCGGACCTCCTTTGAAATTGGGAATATTGTATTCTTCTTCAAATCGGAGGGTACTTAAGCTGTCTCGTACCACCTGCTAATATTTGTGCAGGTCGGTTGCAATTTTGTAACGGTTTTTTGCTAGCGAGATGTTTGGTCAGTGTTTTCAGCTTTTCTGGGCGTCTACTTATCTGCCAAGTAACGAGTATCCCCACTCGTGTGAAATACTTCCTCAGCTGAAATTATGAACTTAAGTTACCACATTAACTTTCTATATCCATGGGGCGTCATTAACAGGTTTGCAGCAGCTGTAGCATGTGCTGTGCAGTCCATTTTTGTTTTCGCGGTGCCAAAATACTTGTTTTGCCTGAGATCAGCAATCGACTAAGAACTATCACTGAACGACACACATGGTTAGTCATTTAACTCGTCTCATAGAATTTGCTGTGACTATTTCGAATCCAAGATTAGTAGAGCCCCCCTGTGGCTGACTTAAAGAAGGATGTTACATAATTATTTTATTACAAACATCACTTCTCGTTGCTACTTCTCAGATGATTATAGCTTTAATTGTAGTAAACACCTGTCTCCGTCCTTGGAAAAAAAAAAAAATTCTTTGAGAAATACAAGACCCTTGTAACCCTGAAATAAGAAACATCATCATCAAAACGAATTCTCTCTGACGTTAAGCAGAATCTCTCACTTTCAACAGGCTGGTCTATAATTCTTTTGATTTAGGGTATTTTGTTCTGTTCCTTGTACTACCGCAAAAACTCGAATGTTGTTTCTTTGGAACAGCGTGTTTTTAGCAGTGTGCTCATAGTTAGCATGCAAGGGACACTAGAATATGACTTATATGTACAGTAGTCTCGTTTTTTTCTGGAGCTTAGTCTAAAGTACACAGTTGGCCTGCTTTCCGGCGGACGACCTCACAAAGACGACACCACGCAACGTAGCACGCCAGCCGGAATGCGCCCTTACGGCCTAGGCGTCCCCTTGTTATCACAGCACTTCTCGGGGGCCCCTTTCTTAACCGCGACTTGTTTGCTCAGGCCGCGTTTAGACGGAGCCACATATACCTATTCTTTTTTCAGTGTAAGCCAAACATGGCTACAACCTTCGACAGGTATTGATCTTCCTAATAAATTATTAATGCTGTTTTGTTGTGTTAGCTGTTCGGGTACCCAACAAGTTTTAGGCCACTGGACGTCAATATGAATTTCTGTAGCCCAGTTCACTCTCCCTCGATATATGGGAGAAATGGTAAAGAGAAGAGGGTTATGGGGCAGAACGGGAAACGTAAAGAAACGATGTACACTCATGGTCAGAAAAAAAACAGAACACCTTGAACAACTAGAGACAGGACTTTCTTATTCAAAGGACGTATACAATAGTATGTTCTTCAGAAATGATTAGCTTTCGAACACGTCGGGTCTAGCGTTCAGGGTCAACATTGACATCGCGGCGCAACGCCAACTACCGCTAAAATGTCCTAGCGGCTCTCGTTGTCGCTAGAAACCGAAGGTAATGGATCCGTGTGACTTTAGCAGAGGTGCAGGATGCCTCTCAGACTATGTGCGAATCGTACGGTGAGTTTGAAAGCGGACGCATTACCGACAAGAGTGAATGTGATGCATCCATCCGGGAAACTGCTGCTCGTGTGGGACTAAGTGTTTCGGCAACGCAAAGGGTGTGAACCAAATACTTCACGGAAGGCCCTAGAACATGACGAGATGACTCAGGTCGCAGCACCCAGATACCCACCGAGAACATCGACATGTCATTCGAATGGCACTGCAAGACAGATATGCGTTCTCATCAGGTTTGGCGCAACAGTGGAGAAGTGTAACACATCGTACACTATCAGGGGTCATTGTCTGCCACAGTTTTTTACGGCATATGATACGTGCAGGTCGTCCACTTCCCCGCCTACCTTTGACGAATGTGCAGAAACATGATAGACGGCAGCGGTGTATGGAAAGACGTTACTGGTGGCAACACTGGCATGAGATAGTACTTTCGGACGAATAAAAGTTCTGATTGTTTGAAAATGATGACCGCACTTTGGTCCGCCACAGACATGGGGAGCGGCATCACATTGACTGCATTCGTACAAGACACACAGCGCCAACTAAATGTCCCTGGCGTGGGCGCTGTTCGGTACAACAACATATCACAGCTGGTGCATGTCCAGGGCACTATGATCAGTGTGACCTGCATGAATAACATTCTGCGATCCGTAGCCATACCGTTTCTGCACTGCACCCTAGACGCAATTTTTCAGCGAGACAATGCAGGACGACATGTTGCTGCATGAACACGCGCCTTCTAGGTGTCCCAGGATGTCAGTCTTTTGCACTGACCGGACGCATCACCAGACTTGTCAAAAATTAATAATGTGTGGGATACGGCGAAGTGATGGGTGCAGCACTGTGACCCAATGCCACATTGGAATTTCACTGTAGCAGCTAGGTTCGGGAAAGGCGACTCGTTTCGATATATCGGAGTGCCCGAAATATGACTGAGTAGTGGTTGTAATCATTAAAGGAATTGTCAATAGGATTCAACGCAGGTATGTGCTTGAATGGAAAGACCCAATTCCAAATAATGGACATCATTTCTAGCAGATAGTGTAACACTAGAGATCTGAGAAGCTAGTGTACATTTTCTTACTACCTCAATCAGCACATCATCTACCAATACTGTTTGTAGAATGAAATTTTCACTCTACAGTGGACTGTGCGCTAATATGAAACTTCCTGGCAGATTAAAACTGTGTGCCGGACCGAGACTCGAACTCGGGACCTTTGCCTTTCGCAGGCAAGTGCTCTACCAACTGAGCTACCCAAGCACGACTCACGCCCCATCCTCACAGCTTTAATTCAGCAAGTACCTCGTATCCTACCTTCCAAACTTCACAGAAGCTCTCTGCAAGGTTCGCCCAGCGGATTAACAATGAGAGCCGGTGTGCCGGCCAGCCTGGATGTGATTTTTAGGCAGTTTTCCACATCCCGCTAGGTGAATACCAGGCTGGTCCCCACGTTTCACCTCATTTACACGCATCGCAGACATTTGAAACACGTCCGCACTATTTCACGATTGGCACTCGACACAAACAGTTGGGGTACACTGATTCCGTCCTGGGGGTATGGGATGGCGGCAGGAAGGGCATCCTCCCATTCCTAACACTAATTTTGCCAAATCCATTGTAACCACGCCGACCCTGCGATTGCTGCGGTACTATGGCGTCAGCGAGAGAAAGAAAGTCTTTGCTAAAAATAACAGTAAAGTAACTTCAGCAGCTCTAACGTGTGAGAATGACATCGAGATTCTCACTGTCGAGGTCTACCCCTGCCCGATAACTTCCTTGTACAAACCACCACCTGTAGACTTCGTCTTTGAGGAGGCAAAATATTTGCAGTCTGAGACCTTAAAATTTGTTATTGGCAATATTAACTGGCACTGCACAACCTGGGGCTATTCTGGAATAGATTTATATTGTGAGATACTAGAACATTGAGGAGAAGGGGTGAATTTAGAAATATACATGATGTGAAACAGTCCGCATCTTTCAACAATCGAAGATGGCACATAGGATACAACCCGGACAATATATTTATTAGCGACAGAATAAGCGGCCAGGCATTAAAAATTGTGGGAAACCCTATACCATGTACGCAACACAAACCAATAATTTCCATAGGCAGTGCAGCTTTCAGACTCGAAGAAGTCCACATTAAAAAATGCATTAATTCTTTAAAGAAGCGAAATGTCAAGCATTTGCAGATTACCGGACAGATAAATCATGTCGTTGGAACCCAGTTCCCGTTCCTATGAAAAGATAGTTCCTCTGACAAAAAGGTACCAATAAAATACATACTGACGAGCTGTAAGGCCGAATACACTGCGGGCCTGGAAGGAAGGCCTAAAGAACTTCTAGAGCAACACCAGAAGATGAACGATGACGATAACCTCGCACGAAACATCACTGGAGCAGGAGAAGAGGTCCTACAAGCCACGGCATTCAGAACTGAAAAGTTCAGAAGAACGATCCACCAAATGAATGGACTCAAAGGTGTTGGCTTCGATGGTATCCGCACTGAACGCATAAAGCATTTTGGGACTGCAGCCTAAAATGGATTGAACTGTTAATGAATAGTTCGTTATGTCACTACCAAGCATATTCCAAAACCATGGAGGAAAGCCAAGGTGGTAGCGACGCTAAAACCAGCTGAACTACCAATACATAAAATTTCAGGCGTGTGGCACTTCTGTGTCATTTCTACAAGACACTTGGAAGAATAGATGTTGACAGAATTTTTGGCACAATAGAGACCAAAAACGTACCGAAACGAGCAGAATTTATCCGCGTTAAATCATGTTGTGGCCAAACACTCAATCTCACCCAGCACATGGAGAACGGCTTCGAATGGAAACAGGGAATTAGATTCGCTTTGACAGATCTCTTAGCTGCCTACGATACTGCCAGCCACCAACGACTGCTCATTAAGTTTCATAATATGACTAAGTACTTCCGAGTTACAAAATTAGTGGAATGTCTCCTTCAAAATATACGTTTTTATGTGACGCAACATGGTAGGAATAGCCACTGGAGAAGGTAAAAGAATCGCATTCCCCAAGAGTCTCCTGCCACCAATTTTATATATACAAACGAACAGGCAAGGAACGATGAGGAGAGACAGTTTATATATACCGATGATAGTGATGTGGCTGCAAGAGGAAAATCGTTTGAGGAAATTAAAGGAAAACTGATGTGGTCCGAAATCTTACCTATCTACTGCAGAGAATATTTCCTGAGGCCAAATCTCTGTAAAGCTAAGCTGTGCCCCTTCCACCTTAGAAATGAAGACGCCGATCTCCGAGATATTTGGGTATCCGAGTTGATAAGACTCGTACATTTCGGAAGCACTGCCAAAACGTTAAGGGAAAAGTGTGTGTAAAGAATAATATGATTCAAAAATTCTCCAGCACGAAATGGGGAGCTCAACCTCAAATTCTAAGAATATCGGTTCTCGCCCAATGTTTGTCCGCAGGAAAGTATGAAACACCTGTCTGGTACATCTTTGCTCACGCCAAATATGCCGACGAGGCAATTAATGAGACAGTGCGAGTAGTGCTTGGCTCCATAAAACCATCGTCAGTCAACAGATTTACTCAATTTTCGACATAGCTCCACCCACAATCGGAAGCTAAATTGAAATTCAGTCCGAAAGGAGGAAACAGTCCAACGATCACAAGCACCCGATATACGGCTATCAAATCAGCCGACTGAAGATATGGGGGCGTTTTGTGCGAATTACCAACTTTTTAGACGAGCCGCCTGAAATAGGACGAAAAATTTAGTGACAAAACTGTATTAAGTAGACACTACACTATTTAACCCTAAAGAACAACTAGCTGCTGGAAATCATCTATTGATCACTTAAAAACTGGCGTCACAGGGTTCAGTAATAACTTGAGAAATTATGGCTATAAATAGAGAGATTCCCGTGAGAGGGTTGCCGTACAGTATCATCAACGTCTAATGATATGCCCAAGAATACGGTAAACCTGGACAATGACAGATCATATCATAGAAAATGACAAAACTATCCGTGTGGCTGATTATTTGGAAACATGCAGTATAATTTTCGAAGTCTTAATTTGGGGGAGAGTAGGAAAGGTGTTTTATTTGTAGGGTTGAAAGAGTATCGGAGACAATGCAGTTCATAATTTTGAGGTCATGCGACAAATAAACGTAAGTTCAGAGAAAAATGCTTTGAGTTCAAAATAAGAAAGTGAGAGGGTAGGAATCCTTACAGATAATTAAGGTGAGATAGAGGAAACACAGACACAAACCGTGGGGCCAGCAATTAAATGAGCACCTTATCAGGAAATAATGCGATAGCCTAGCTTTCATCAATGATAACCTAAACGGTAGGTGAGAAGATAGATTTCATAAAGTCTCACTTCATCAGTTCTCGGCTAGATAGCACAAATATTCAAATAGAACAGATCAGTTCTTAAATTTTAAAGATTCAAATGCGTATGAAGAAGGAGAACAAATGCTCTCCACTGGGGTCAACCGGGACGCTGAATGGAAATGTGAGTGGCAGGACACGAAAACCCGGAACAACGAACTAATTGATAACCCAAGATTTAAAGTTCCATACTTTCGTGATCCTTGCGAAGTGTGGGTACATATTAATAGTTTCTGGGCTGTGTGCCAATGTAACGTGATATGCAGACAGTGAGCCTCATTGTAAATGCTCCCCGACAAACGTTTCCGCAGTGGTATCAAATGTCAACATGAAGCATCCGACGAGGTGCTCTACTAGACTGAGACTTTCGACATTCAAGTGTAGTCTGCACCGTTGCATGTTTAATTAGCGTAAATAACTGCGCATGTGTATTTTTAGTTAAACGTGTGTAACAATTTTGATATTGTAATTGATGCATTCGGTAATAATAATAAAATAACAATAATAATAATAATAAGAGACGTGTAAAATTTTTGTCAGAGATATGAAAGATATCAGGGGAGAAGCTGATAAACGTATTCAGCAAGAGAAGAAAGCAACGCGAGAAGCTGAAGAACATCGGATTCACACAGGGAGTGGCAGTAATCGTAGCAGTGAACAATGGAATATAGGCTTGTCAAAAACTGCCAGTAGAGAAACACTTGATGTGTGGTGGTGTGCTGTCATAATAACACGTTTAGGTACAACGTGAAAAGTTGGAAAATGTATTCTTCGCAGTCTTCGGATCAGTCGGCGTGGAGGAGGTCAGTCATGGGCAAACACATTGCTGTGGAGCGTAGAAAGGACGTAAGCAACAGTGGGAAAGGGCTACTATAGAAGAGAGGGACAAGTGATCTGACATTGATATGGGGATTATATACAAAACACATGAGATATATGTAACTCTGAAATTGGATAACTTTTATGATACTAGATATGAGGAAAGTAACATAAAAAGTGATAACGTGCTGACAAATTTGGATGTGGGAGAAAGTCTAAGAAATGGTTTCGGTTCAGTTGGAGGTCAGCGACAAATATGTACAATGCCAACCATGTCTGCATTACTTAGATAAAAACAGGAGTTTCTGGTAGTGTAATTGTATGAAAAACGAAGGCGGGGAAAATTTAGGCCTACAATATCGTCCGCACTCTGTGAAGAAGCATGATAGGAATGGCAAAATGACGATGACAGAATTGGAATGTACACAGATGAGCCAAAACGTTACGACCACTTGCGTGGTAGCATATTGGTCCACTCTTGGATATTGAGTACACTGTCACGCTCCTTAAACTACTGTAGCTCGATTCTGGCCTTGTGACACTGTCTTGTATCCCGTTGGAAGATGTCACTGCCGTCGTGCAAGACATGAAACATGAAAGAATACAGGTTGTCTTCAATATTGATCATGTAGTCCACATCTGTCATGCTGCCTTTTACCATCAAAGATTCCTTGGAAACCTGGGTGAATGACATCCAGAGAATAATACTGCCACCACTGGCCTGATCTGTGGCAAGGTGCATACTTCGAGCAGTCATTCCCATAGATGACGGAGTTTGTGGGTACTATTATCAACCTGGTGGAACAAGAAACATGATTCATCCGACAATGTAACACGTTCCCACTGATCCAAGGTCCAATGTCGATGATGTAGTGCCCACTGCAGTCATAAGTGACAATGTCGTTGGGTCAACATGGGCACACGTAGGGGTCGTCTGATGCGGAAGTCCATGTTCAACAACGTACTCTGAACTGTCTGTTCTGAAGTACTTGCATCTACACCAGCAAAGTGCTCCGTGCTGAGATCTAATACAGAGCGCCGCCTATTCAGCTTTACTAAGCGGCAAGCCTCTGGTATCCACATTCTGCGATGAGGCGTGGACGTCCAACGCCTTCTCGCCTACTAGTGGTTTCATGGTCTTTCAACCACTTTCCGTAAAGGCTCCCCACAGTATCAAGCAGACAGCCATAAAATTTCATCGTTCATAATTTTATATAACATTTTCGGAGAACAGCGATCTTATTGCGATCAAGACTGCTTTTAAATAAATTCATCGTTTACGAGATGTTCGTTCTCAGCTACGTGCCATAACAATCTGATCTTTGTTAAAATCGTTTTTGTCTGCTGATTTTGTCCATCTGTGACAGCATCGTTGCTAAAATGGTTGCCGCCTATTCGTCTCTGCACCACTTATATAATTTCCTTACAGCATCTTGCGGTGGATAGTTGTCCTAAGGTTTGGGCTCAAGAGCGTATGTGGTATAGGGCAGGAATGTGGAGAATAAATACAGTGTAGGGTAAATAAAAGTATCCCGGACGAGTGGATACGATTGAACGTGAATGCATGGACATAATCACACCCTGTGACGCGCACACCACCTGTACGTGATCCACACCGGTTCACAGCATAGTGCGGGCTGTGTTAGTGTGAATGGAGCAGTGCAAAGAGGACGATGGTACCCATGCTGGAGTAGCGGCTGTTCGTTGAGGAAAGTTACGTGACAACAAAGTCGTGAAACGGAGTGGTCTGTTGTTTGCTAGAAGTTTCATGGCGTCAAAGTGCCAGCAAAGGAGTGCCACGCAACGCTTAATCCATAAACGCCGTCAGACAGGATCTGTTTTGAACAGGTCGAAACACATCCCGAAACGTGCCTGCGCACTAGAAAATATGGCTACAGTTCACCAGAGAGAGTTTCAAAGTCCTACCAAATCAACCTGACGCCTGTTGCAGGAGACCGGCACACCATGTGGATCATGCGGACGATTACTCCACCTGGACCTGCACATGCATCCCAACCGAGTCTGCTATTCATGTATTAAAACCAGCAGATGGTCCTCAGTGCCTCAAGTTTTGTAAGTGGCTGTTCACTGAGATAAAAATGAATTCCTTGGACATTGGTCTGTTGTTTATGCCTGATGAAGACTGGTTTCACCTGAGTGGTTATGTTAGTTCACAGAATTACAGGTTCTCGGTAGCGGAGAATCTGCATAACTTCCACCAAACACCATTGCATGATCAGAAGGAGTTTGGTGTGCAGTGTCTACATGCCTCATTATTGGTCCCATCTTCTTTCATCAGACGCTGGCTTCGGCTCGTTACACTGTCAACATTTTAAAACCATGTGGCAACATTAACGGAAGAGGGAAAGACCTACTTCCAACTCTGTGTTGGGAGGTCTCATGTCTAATGTGTATCGCAACAACCATCATAGTCTTAAAGAACTGCAGCACAACATTTAGGATGAGGCTGCAGAAATTCCAGCAGTCTAGCTTCGATCCGCCTTCACCAACTTCCTGACAAGGGTATAAAAGTGCCAAAAGATGAATGGTGATCACTTTCAGCATCTTTTATAGTCAGGTTAGTATTGCGTTTCCTTTCATCTTCTGTATTTCTTTGTACTCTGGAACTCTGTTCTCCGGGTCACTTTTATTAGCTCCATTAATTCAAAATTAGTTTTGAAGCCCCAAGACACTGAGCTGCAGTACGTATCAGTAAGTATTCCCCCACCTCTAATTGTTATTATTTGTATTCAACACACGAATGTACTCATCACAAAAGCAACAACAGTCCATAAGAGCGTAGTCACAGCCTTCTACATCAAGGTAAGAGATTTTATTTGAACCCCTAAGCAGTATCGTCCAATAGAATGGCTTCCACCGTCATACATATTCGTATAACTAATAGAGCTGAATACACCTGCATTTTGCGCTAGTGAAGGCACAGACAAGATAAATCAGAGCTTGTACGGAGACTTTTCCTTCATATCACTTGTGAATGGTATATTATATTCACTGCCACGCACAGACACATTCATGAACAGCTGTATAGCGTCTCTGACACTCTTGACATATGAAAAGTTACAGATCTTCGAAGGCTTATTCGGAGTGAAAATAAGGTGTTTATGGACAGCTTTCTCTCGTAGCGTCCAGAGATGGAGGTGCCACATGCAAGTCGGCAACGCTAATCAACACCACAGACAATGGAAATGGCTCACTGTAATTCGCAACGACATATGGGAGTCACTCCAGAAGACCACTCCTCTCCTCTCAGCATAGCAGCGCCCTCATGCTAAGGTCAATATCGTGTCGAGCTACTAAGAGCCCTGCCCCAGCTCGAGACCTCAGCTACAGCAACCAAAACCATAGTATAGGACCAACGTCATAGTTAAAGTTTCTGGTGGACTTGTTCATTTAAATGTGGAATGTTGCAGTGCAAGAGAACAGTTTATATCAAGTACTCCTATGACAGAGAAGTGCGGCAAAGTAAATTTTTTATTCATTTATGTAAGGAAGTGAGCTACTACTACACACATTGCAGTTACAATGAAGCATCTCCCAGTCCACTTAGAGAAACCACAGTTGTGGTTGGACGAAAGTAGTTTCGCCTGGTCACAACACATCCTTTACACACAGCATGAACCATATACCTACGAAGACAGCTATGGGGATTTCTCATGACTTGTTACCTGCGACACAGCGCAAAATAATAAATCCAAATGTCTATCATTCTATATAACAGACATCCACAGCAACAGAATTCGGCACAGCACACTCAAGGAACGTAGTGCGGCATTTAGATTATTGGTGTACCGTAGTACAACACATCTCTATTACGCGAATGTAGGGACTAGGGAGAAGACGGCAAGGCTTTCCAGTAACAGATCTCATACTCGTATTAATTTTAATCCCATATAGACAGAGGTGAAAGAAGTCACGGGATACCTCCTTGTTTCGTGTCGGAGCTTCTTTTGCCCTGTGTAGTGCAGCAGTTCGACATGGCGTGGACTCAGTAACTCGTTGAAAGTCGCCTGGAGAAATGCGAGTACTGTGCCGTCCGTAATTGGGAAAGAATTACCGATGCAGGAATTTGTGCACGAACTGACCTCTCGATTATGTCCCATAAATATTCGATGGAATTCATGTCTAGTGATCTGGGTGACCAAATCTTTCGCTCGAATTGCCCAGAATGTTCTTCAAACAAATCGTGAATAACTGTAGTCTGATGACATGACGCGTTGTCATTAATAGAATTTCCCCCATTGCTCGGGAATATGGAATCCATGAATGACTAAAAGTGGTCTCCAATTAGCTTAACATAACCATTTGAAGTCAGTGATAGTACAGTTATACCAGAGGACCTGGTCCATTCCATGTAAACACAGTCGACACTATAATGGAGCTATCATTAGCTTGCGCAAATCCTTTTTGACAACTTGGGTCCATGGCATCGTGGGGTCTGCGCCACACTCGAAACCTACTATCAGCTCTTGCCAATTGAAATCGGGACTCAACTGATCAAACCACGGCTTTATAGCCGTCTAGGGTCCAACCGAGATGGTCACGAGCGCAGGAGAGATGCTGCAGGTGATGTCGCGCTGTTAGTCACTGCTGCAGTCTATTAACGGGACCGATGACCTCAGCAGTTTGGTCCCTTAGGGACACTCACACACACACACACACACACACACACACACACACACACACACACACACACATAGTCCACTAACGCCAGTCTTCTCCCCACTGGCCAAACAATTATGTTCCTCGAACGTCCCACATTGATTTCTGCGGTTATATCACGCAGTGTTGCTTGTCTGTTAGCACTGACAAAAAGTTCAAATGTGTGTGAAATCTTATGGGACTTAACTGCTAAGGTCATCAGTCCCTAAGCTTACACACTACTTAACCTAAGTTATCCTAAGGACAAGCACACACATCCATGCCCGAAGGAGGACACGAACCTCCGCCGGACCAGCCGCACAGTCCATGACTGCAGCGCCCAAGACCGCTCGGCTAATCCCGCGCAGCTAGCACTGACAGCTATACGCAAACGTCACTGCTATCGGTCTTTAAGTGAAGACCGGTTGGCCACTGCGTAGTCCATGGCGAGAGGTAATGCCTGAAATTTGCTAGTCTCGCCACACTGTTGACATTGTGGATCTCGGAATATTGAATTCCCTAAAGATTTCCGAAATGAAATGCCCTTAGCTTCTAGCTACAGTTATGTCTGCGGTCAAAGTCTGTTAATTCCCGTCGTGAGGCCATAATCACGCCGGAAACCTTCTCACATGTATCACTTAAGTACAACTGACAGCGCCGGCCGGGGTGGCTTAGTGGTTCTAGGCGCTACAGTCTGCAACCGCGCGACCGCTACGGTCGCAGATTCGAATCTTGCCTCGGGCATGGATGTGTGTGATGTCCTTAGGTTAGTTAGGTTTAAGTAGTTCCGAGTTATGGGGGACTAATGAGCTCAGAAGTTAAGTCCCACAGTGCTCAGAGCCAATTGAACAACTGTCAGCTGCGCCAATGCTCTGCCCTTTTATAATCAAAAATCGCTCTGAGTACTATTCGACCTAACTTCTGAGGTCATCAGTCGCCTAGAACGTAGAACTAATTAAACCTAACTAAACTAAGGACATCACACACATCCATGTCCGAGGCAGGATTCGAATCTGCGAGCGTAGCGGTCGCTCGGCTCCAGACTGTAGAGCCTAGAACCGCACGGCCACTTCGGTCGTCTGCACTTTTATACTTTGTGTACACAGTAATACCGCCATCTGTGTGTTTGCATATCGCTATCCCGTGACTTCAGTCAATTCAGGTGTAACTTATGTAATGGTGTTTTCGCTGTCCCAAAGGAGTGCTATTCCTTCTGCTGAACACATCCTGTGTTGTAAGCAGCTTGAAAGCAGAAGGAGAAGAAGAAGAATGGCGATATGCTGCATATTACTGTAGAAATCAATCTCTTAACGTGGGAAATCCGCTGGCCACAGATTCTGCTGTATGATAAGTGAGGAAATGTCTACTCGAAGGCATCTATGCCTTTATGTGAATTGAAAGGGTACAGTACCGCCCGACATTGAAAATAGGTACAACATTCTTCGTTATTCTTATCAGTACCATATATTTTTCCTAATAATAAGTCAATTTCAATCAATACAGTGAAGCCGGATACCAGTGTGGGAAAGAATGACAATTTATTTATTTAAATGATCACATGTGCACTCCCACAAAATAGATCCCTACATCCAGTTTGGTGAGATCTGTGAAATGAATGAATGTATGGTCGTCTGCTAACCGCAGATAGTGAATGTGAATATATGATCATCTTTGAGACGATCTTTTGGTCACCTTTGGTGGAACCAAAGAGATAAAATTTACCGGAGCTTTGAGCGCCTGAAATGTGGCTGACCAATGGGTAGCATGGTCTTCCCCCACCTCGACGGAGGTGCGAGATGACCTGAAGTACTGCCATGTTTCAGCACTCTACCGCTGGATCTAGTGTTGGTAAGACTTGTCTTAGGTGTGCTCTGTAAAGACAAAAGAGTGGAGACATGGTATGCATGTGAAATACTTAAGAGTAGTTTGGAATAATAATTTCTCTATTTCAGGATTTTTGTGGGGAGAATCAAATGTCAGGCAGTTAAGGGGATCGTAGTAATCTTCTGAAGTGGCCAACGGTCACAATGAAACTACGTGTAGCAATAAGTTGAAATACTTCCGAGTGCTTAAGTTAAGCTAAATTACCAGCGTGTGTACTATATGTTGGAAATATTTAAGAAATGGCGTGTGCAGGACTTGAAATTAGAGACGAGTACTTCCACGTGGTGAGTACTGTGTGGGTCTCAATCTGTGTATGAGACAAAGGATATAGAGAAGTACTCGTCCATGGTATCAGTTGAGCACTCGCGTGTGTGATGAATATGTTCTCAATGTTACTTTGCGTGTTCTGTTTCCGTGTAACGCTTGATTCAAACTATAAAACTCTGGGAGAGAAGCAAGATGAGTCAGTCGTCTATCCAGCAACGCCACTTGGCTTGCATTGCACAGGAAGACGTGCATATATCCTCGAGAGTCCGTAGTAAGAAAGAAAATGTGGTATTGCCAGTGCGTAGTGAACAGTCAGAGTTGTGTAAATTACTAATAGTCAGATGCGCGTTTCCGTTTCGTAATATTCAAACAGGAGAATAATTTGTAAATTATTTGTGAGTACTAGAGCTCATGCTACTCGATAACTAAGAATGAATCTACTCGCTTGGCAGACGACTCATCTTGCAGGCCTGACTGCTTGATGCCACAGTATGAGCAAGGCATGTGGGTGCCTCTCATAATTCGACCCTGACAGGATTTTTCTGTTAGGGTTTGCTGTTAAGATTTTTTTTTGATGGGATATATTGTGATAGCGCTAAGAAGTAAAATATATTTGTTTTCAATTTCTTTCTGGATTGGTGAGGATCTTTTATTTTTTTATGTAATCGCTTGCTACGTCGTCCAAGGCTGGAAGATCGTTGCATTTAAGACCCGGGGTTAATGAACGAGAACGGCAAACACTCGGAAGGGGCTGAATTGGTCGGCGGACCGCGGCTAGGTGATCCTTTAAGCGGCGGGCTTTGTCCACAATCTGGGGCTTTTCTCGACGACGCGGGTGAGCCGGGACTAGGTCAGGTATGCAGTGAAAGTGTAGCTACCCTTAGCGAAGCTACGGTTTCTCAGGCGAACGAGGTGAGCGCACCGAAAGTAGCAAATGGCAATGTGCTACTGCAGTTTTTACAGAGGATGGATAGAGATAACAAGGAAAGATTGGAAGCGATGGATAAAGATAATGAGGAGAGAGATAGGGAGACTAAGGAAAGATTGGAAGCGAATAAGGAAAGAGTGGAAGCGATGGATAAAGATAGTAAGGAAAGCTTGGAAGCGATGGATAAAGATAATAAGGAAAGATTGGAAGCAATGGATAAGGGAAATAAAGAGGCAATGAGGAAGCTACACACAGTTATCGATGGGCGTCTGTCCGCATTTCATAATCGGTTAGATGAGGTGGAGAAGAATCTGGGTGCGTTGAAGCAAGTATGTGACGCCGTGAAAGAAAAACCCAATAATTTGGAGGTACGAATAATTGCAATAGAGAGTGATATTACAGAACGTAGGGACGTGTTGTCGGATGAGCGAATCAAAGAGGTAGTAGAGGACTTACTTGCAGATAAACAAAGGACATTAGACAGCGTGGAAGCTCAAGTCAACCGGCAGGAAGTGGCGCTAAATAAACACAGGGATGAAGTTGTGGAGGTAGTGGTCAGAATGAATACGATTAGCGCAGATGTAGAAAAGATAAGTATAAGAGGCGAAACAGGCTCTGACAGTACGCAGCGAGAGGTTTATGCCGAGTAGGAGGAGATACAATCACTATTACAGTTTAAAGAGGCACAATTAGAAATAAATAGGAAACATAGGGAAGAACTAGCACAGTTGCAAATAGCGCGCAGTAGCGAAGCTGAAACACCACCAGGTAGACTGCAGAGGGAGAGTGAGATATATTCAAAAATCGAAAATAGGCAGAAAGAGGGAGACGAACTCAGAGAGTTAGAAGAACGGTTGTGTCGGATAAAACAGGTGGCAAACCCAACTGGGTATAGTCCAAGGTCGGAAAACGTAAATGCGGAAGAAGAATGTAGAAGACACTTCGTGTCGGTACAAACGTACACTTGTTTTCCGGATCCTGATAACTACCAACATCCATGCCAGTGGCTGCCTCAATTTCAAGATTCATTACCTTCATCGTGGGGACCGTTCCTCAAAATGAAGTTTGTGTGTAACCATTTGAGGGACGAGGCTAGAGCGAAAATGCAGGAAGTTATTAAAGACTGTAGTAGCTACAAGATATTTTGTGACAAGTTTTTAAATGAATTCTGGTCGAAAAGTAAGCAGTACCAGGTTAAGCAAAGCATATTGATGATGACAAATTGTAACGAAGGTGGTATAAGAGATCCAGTGGTGTGCTATCATGAAATGCTGAGACGAAATAGGTATTTAGATGTGCCATACGGAACTGGGAAGCTCATTAGGATCTGTATAATGAAGTTGCCAGTGAGATTGCGCAGAGATATAGTGATAGCAGGCAGAGGCTTAGACGATTCCGCGTCATTTCAGCACTTGCGACAGGAACTGAGTAATGAGAGCAACATCGTGAACGGAGATACGACTCATACGTCAGACAGAGTCGAGGATAGGAACGGCAGAAACTATCAGACTGACAGGAGAGCATGGAATCCTGGCATTTCTTTCTTGTCGTAATAGATTGATGGATAGGAGAAACTAATCCAACATATCAGCCCTTAGCATGTGGCCTTAAAACACTTGCGGCTGGCACTGAAAATTGTCTATGTAGCAGACATACTCTACTGATATGTAGGAATGCAAATACCATACTTCTGATCACAGAATAAAACACCAGTAATGGCATCTGTTAGGCTGGTCTCTCAGAGAAAAATTTGCAATTTTTTATTTCGAACACTAAAGTAAAATGACTGTTTCCTCAAAACAAACCAGCTGCTAAAAATATTATATAATAATGCCAATGAGTCCAGTTTAATTAGTGTGATTTAACTATTGCAGGTACTTAACACGTAATGTAAAAAGTCAACGTTTTGATCTGTATGGCATGGGGTACATTTATACTGCTGTTACAGGTAACATCAGTAATATGATCGAAGTTTTTAAATTAGATGCCATCTGATTTATAGTATGTCATGCCGGGGTGACAGTTATAATGAAGAGATGCGTATGGTTGTTCGGAATCTGGTGTTAGGGGAAGAGGCCACTGGCACCAAAGTTTCTAACACTTGTGTTGAACATTTCTCCCAGCTTGTATATTCTCTGCACACATTTAATTTTCATAAAAGCACAGATTCCTAACTAGCAAGTTGTTTACTGTGTATAGTGGACCATTCAGAGTGAGGCAGATTGTCCATGAAAATGCTGTACTGACTGAGACGATCAAGGGAAAACAATCCCGTGGGCTTCATCACATTTCTAACATCAAATTATGGAAAAGTTAAGGATAGATCGAAAGTAGACAATTTATGGTAGATAGTCAGTGTATCTATTTGTGGTGTGTAACGTTGTGCAGGGTCAAATCGAACATAAGAATTTTCAGGCGGGATGTCAGGAAGTATGACGGAATAGACTGGTCGAATGAGTCATGAACAGGAGTCGACAGAGTGGTGTATGTACGTATTTATTGTCATATGAGTAAGGATCAAGCAGAAACGACGTGATGATTAATGAGTGGATAAATATGGTAGATAGAGAGAGAAGCGACGTGATAAATAGTAGTGGATAAAGGTGATATGTAAGGAAAGAAGCGACGTGAAGTAATGTGATTAATAAAGAGATTCGACGTGATGAAACAGTGGTAATTGAAGGTGAGTAGAATTAATAATGTGGAGATGTCTTAGATGTATGTTACAGAGAGGTCTGTGTACGCTGCAATAGAGATTGATGCCAATGGCGAAGGAAGACCAGGAAATGATGGAGTAATGGACGGACGGAGAGCCGAAATACGAATGAAGAGAGGAGGACAACTGCACAACGTGAAAGGACATAAGGGGAGTATGAGATCCAGATGGTGAACGTAGTGGAATACTGGCGCAAGATGTAATATAAATGTAAATCTAATTCTTACCATAACATTTGCAACATAAAAAAGTAATTTTGGTTGCTGTTGTTGAAGCCTGGTACCACTATAACTAATCAAAACGGTACCAAGAATGTGTACAGTTATTTTTCAGGATGAATAATTTGTGTATTTTTTGTTCTTAAATGAAATGTCGCAATTCTAAAGTGATAGTTAGCAGGAGGAATAACCGTTAAAGTGAATGCAGAGGTAAGCCAATAGAGAGAGGTGCCAGAGTGAAAGGACGTAATCCGAAACAACTCCATATGTTATGTGGTTGAGTATAAGGGAGCAAAGGTATGGTACGTTGACGTGAGTGTGGTGGTGTTAAGGTTAGCTGACTTCTAGACCTATTTGTTGGTGTATTAATGGATTGAATGAGAAGGAAAATGTGGTGTCAGTTGAGTGAGAGTCGTAGAGTAGTGTGATCAATGCGCACTCTCCTGTAAAGGGAATGCTACCGATCCATAATTAAAGCATTATTGTGCTTTATTGTTTGATCTGAATGAACCTCGATGGCAGGTCAGGATCTGACATCATGTGGATGGTACATACATATCCTAGAAATGTTATTGTATATAATAAAATGTAAAATATGTAAAGAGATACTAATTTCAGTCTGTCACAAGCACAAAGGTGCATTGTATGTTGTAGATTTAGAGTCATTAGTTTCTAAAATGTTTATTGTGTTAGGATGTTAAAGTAGTTTACTATTTAACATCATGTGGTAGGTAATTGTGAGCTGTGTAGATTATATCTCATTTTTTTGTTAGAACACTTTCAAGGGGTATTAATTTCAGTCTGTCACAAGCACAAAGGTTCATTGTTTATTGTAGTTTTAGAATCAACAATTTCTAATATTTTCACTGTGATAGGATGTTAGAGTAGTCTACTATTTGATATTGTAATTATGAGCTGTATAGATTGTTCTTTATTCCTTTTTTTTTTGACACTTTCATGTTTTGTATGAGGGACGACAGGTACAATCAATAACACAAGTGTGGGCTGTATATAGAAAAGGGATAAATGTTGATGTTGTATATGTAGAAAACTAGGGTGTATCTTTAAATGCGAACATTTTTAGGTTAGGCTTTACCGTGACTGTTATTGACATTAAATGAAACAATAAGTTTACTGTTACCAGTCACTGTTTATTTGTTTCCACGACTCGTTTCAAAGGTTTAAACCTCCATCATCAGGTGGATATACATCAGTTAATATGGCATTTGTGTGTTTGTGTTGTGTTACGATTTCTTTGGAGGAAGTTGTGTATGATTGTATGTTTTTTAGAACAAAGACTTTTTTATTACCAATGTATCTAATAGATCATACATGTAATCAATGAGTATTTAAATACTGTAAGAATATCCTTTTGTCTGTAATGTTGCGAGATGCACGGAAGGGTCTGACTGATTGGGTGTCGTAGCGCTGAGGTGCTACGCTGAACGCGCCCATACCGCTAGCGGGAGGCCAAGCTGACGTCGCCATGGGAGAGGTGACAAAGCCGCTGCGCTCCCCACTCCACTGTCGGTCGGGGTACACTCCACGCGTCCGCTACAACAGGTCAACGGCCTGGGGCGACACGCTCCTACCACTGGCTGCCATTCATAAGTTGCACCACCCTTACGACTGGAGACAGTATCCTGCGGAGGCAACAGCGGGTGGTTTTTTCAACTCAACGGCTCGCGCGGCAGAGTCCGGCGGGCATTTTTGAACAGCAACTATTAACTGGTACTGGACTGTGGAGCCGTGAAACAAGATGACTGGTCATGTGTCTCAATAAGTTGGAAAGTGAAGGACTGGTGTTTCCACGGTGTGAGTGGTGGATAAGATTTTGTCTTTAGCAGACAGGACCATTGTTTTGTTTTGTCTTGACCACTGAACGGTGGGATCCATAAACTTTTGGCAGTGACTTGTTAAGTGTGCTTTGTAAATTGCATGTGGGACGCTTGTTATACTTAAAGAGGACTGTTGTCGTATGGTGACTAATTATTGTCTGAACGCAAGAAACTAAAGTGGGACATTGACATTTGCATTTGCAGTAGGAGACATTTCTTTAATTGGTGCGGGAATAAGTGCTATTTGTTGGAACTTACGACTTTTAATAACACCATGAACTAAAAGGACACAACCGTGGATAATAGTAGTTGTAGGACCATTTCTGGACGACCAGATTCGTGTGGATGGTACTCTGAGAGTGACTATGACATTTGTGTTTAATGTGTTCAAAATGCCGATTTGAGTGACTTAAAGACTTTCATCTGGGTAACCATAGGAGAGCTTTGACACCGAGACAGTGTTTCTAGGAAAACTATCAGCAACTTTTTGACCCCAAGAAAATCACAGAATGAAATGATTCCATGTGACTCGCAAGATAGGGAACAATGTATTTGTACTTGTAATTGTGTAAATTTTTTATATCTTTCATTCCTGAACGGACAGCAAGTGTAATTGTATTTCATTAACATTTGTGTTTAGAATAGTTAGTGTTTCTTTTGTTTGTTTGTTCTGGGTTATCAAGTTCATGTAGCCTGTTTATTAGAATATTTGGTACAATGATGCTTTAATTATTAGCCAGTGGGGTAATACTAACGTAGAGGCTCTTGTTGCATTGGTCAGTAAGGTTGTCACAGGGAACAAGAGTTTGCATTGCACAACAAATATCGGAATTAACTGTTGCATTTTGATGTCGTGGACAGTAATGATCTTGTTGGTGTGTTGACTGAAGCCACTTATTTGCATTATCACAGTGGCGATATTTCACATTAAAGTGTAACGAAGGCTAGTCGAAATGCAAGTTCTTGTAGTCTAAATGTGTAACAACAGAGAAATGAGCAGTAGAGTAAGATACGAGAGCTACTGGTGGATTCAAGCACTTAATGCTAACTACTTACTGCGTGTATTGATCAAAGTTGATAGACTGACTATCTCAGCAGCAGGTATTTGTACTGGTGGACAAGGATAAGGTTAAACTCACAGTCGAGTAGTGCTGGCAATTGCTTAAGTGATGATAGTTAATGAGGTATGACATGATGTCTTAGATGAACTATATTACGTAACCAGTATGTAACTTGTGGTATATTTCATTGTTTTTCTTCTCAGTTTTATTTCTCTGTAGGTTTGATGTATATTTTAGAGTAATGGTATGGAGCCTGACATTCTACATGTAACTAGTGTACGCAATGTTTTTCTTTTGTTGATTTTGTTTTGTATTTAAACTTTGCTGTGTAAAGCTTTTTACCCTGCAATTTATGAATGTCAGATTACTTGCTCTGTGTTTGGACGGTGAGCTATTTAAAATTTCATGAGTACAATTCGTATTTTTTTATTTGTTATAGTATTAGTGAAGTTTGGATTATTCATAAAAATAACGAAGATCCCAGTAACTAAGCAAATTTTTATCTCAACATTATTTTTTATTTGTATGATGTAATTTTTTATTTGTTATGTGGATTGTTGTAAATTTGTATGTGTACGTTACTCCGGATTGTGGAGCGTACAATAATGCAATAACTGGGTCAATAACATGGCAAAGTAATAACATTTGGTCGTCTGTTTGAGGTCACAAGGGGCTAAGGTCTCCTCCTGGTTATTATGATGTCTTGCTACGTTTGTTCGAATAAAGTTTTCTTTAAAAAATGTTCGGAACTACCCTCGCATTGCAAGGATAGTAGCGTGCCATTTTTTTTTGTGCATGGGTAGCCGGTGGTGAAAGGGTACAGTACCGCCCGACATTGAAAATAGGTACAACATTCTTCGTTATTCTTATCAGTACCATATATTTTTCCTAATAATAAGTCAATTTCAATCAATACAGCGAAGCCGGATACCAGTGTGGGAAAGAATGACAATTTATTTATTTAAATGATCACATGTGCACTCCCACAAAATAAATCCCTACATCCAGTTTGGTGAGAACTATGAAATGAATGAATGTATGGTCGTCTGCTAACTGCAGATAGTGAATGTGAATATATGATCATCTTTGAGACGATCTTTTGGTCACCTTTGGTGGAACCAAAGAGATAAAATTTACCAGAACTTTGAGCGCCTGAAATGTGGCTGACCAATGGGTAGCATGGTCTTCCCCCACCTCGACGGAGGTGCGAGGTGACCTGAAGAACTGCCATGTTTCAGTACTCTGCCACTGGATCTAGTGTTGGTAAGACCTGTCTTAGGTGTGCTCTGTAGACACAAAAGAGTGGAGACATGGTATGGATGTGAAATACATAAGAGTAGTTTGGAATAATAATTTCTCTATTTCAGGATTTTTGTGGGAAGAATCAAATGTCAGGCAGTTAAGGGGATCGTAGTAATCTTCTGAAGTGGCCAACGGTCACAATGAAACTACGTGTAGCAATAAGTTGAAATACTTCCGAGTGCTTAAGTTAAGCTAAATTACCAGCGTGTGTACTATATGTTGGAAATATTTAAGAAATGGCGTGTGCAGGACTTGAAATTAGAGACGAGTACTTCCACGTGGTGAGTACTGTGTGGGTCTCAATCTGTGTATGAGACAAAGGATAAAGAGAAGTACTCGTCCATGGTATCAGTTGAGCACTCGCGTGTGTGATGAATATGTTCTCAATGCTACTTTGCGTGTTCTGTTTCCGTGTAACGCTTGATTCAAACTATAAAACTCTGGGAGAGAAGCAAGATGAGTCAGTCGTCTATCCAGCAACGCCACTTGGCTTGCATTGCACAGGAAGACGTGCATATATCCTCCAGAGTTCGTAGTAAGAAAGAAAATGTGATATTGCCAGTGCGTAGTGAGCAGTTAGAGTTGTATAAATTACTAATAGTCAGATGCGCGTTTCCGTTTCCGTTGCGTAATATTCAAACAGGAGAATAATTTGTAACCTCGATAAATAAGAATGAATCCACTCGCTTGGCAGGCCACTCATCTTGCAGGCATGACTGCTTGATGCCACAGTATGAGCAAGGCATGTGGGTGCCTCTCAGAATGTACTGTAATGTAACTGGTATCGTTGTGGGCGCAGCTACATAACTTGCACTTAGAAACCTATTCATACTGTTGCATGCTTTGACTAAATTAACACTACCGTATAAGAAATATAGTTACTGCGTTTATAAAATAACTTTCTTTTCGATGCTGGAGGTAATATTAAAAGATTAGGCAGAGAGGTAGTGGAGCCTGTGTAGAAGATGACCACCTTATTTTAAAATTAATGTCCTCTGGTAGAATTTCTTCTCTCCGGGCAGCGTGAAGAGGAACAAGTACGGTGTGGCGGCCTTATCACTCTGGAGCGTGGGTCGGTTACCACACCGATCTGCCTCGCGTGATGCGTGTGTAAGTCACGCCGTGATCCGGATGCAAATACGATGAACAATTGGCGAAGAGTTCTCGGGCTTCCAGCCGGGTGGCGGTGTCTTCAAACTACGACGTTTCGACGAGTGACATTCTCATCATCTTCTGGTGAAGATGAGTATATCACTCGTCGAAACGGCGCAGTTTGAAGACACCGCCACCCGGCTGGAAGCCCGAGAACTCTTCGCCAGCTGTATACGCCGGGAAAGCATACATTCACATTTACGATGAACAATTATCGACGACGTACTATTAATTAACAATGAAATTACAATGCAGTCATTATTTAATACAAATAGTTCGGATACTTTGACAAGTTATGTTGAATGATATTTTCCGTCACACTGGCGAGCAGCATTGTAGTTGGTGGAAGAGACGCAGTTGCTGATACATGCACTGGATGTATCAAAGGAAGCCACAATACACGCCAAGGCCTCCGCAGCAACCAGTGCTGTGCCTGACTCAGATGCAGATGATTGACCAACGCGTCCAAGCAATATTCTAGCAATATTGCTGTGACGTTACTAGAGAGCTGTTTTTGGTGAGTGTTAATACAATATTTACTGTCATTTTATTGCATCGACACAAGTTGGAACCCTTATTGTAAACTGACTGCGTACTTGTCTTCTAGCATTCGTTTACACTGACGGAAAAAAAAAATCGCAACACCAAGAAGGAGTTGGGTGACGTAAATGAAAGTTGGTAGGCGTGTTTCTACATCTGAAAGATGGTGTCAATTAAGATATCGCGCCGCGGGGGATTAGCCGAGCGGTCTAGGGCGCTGCAGTCATGGACTGTGCGGCTGGTCACTGCGGAAGTTCGAGTCCTCCCTCGGGCATGGGGGTGTGTGTTTGTCCTTTGGATAATTTAGGTTAAGTAGTGTGTAAGCTTAGGGACTAATGACCTTAGCAGTTAAGTCCCATTAGATTTCACACACATTTGAACATTTTTTTAAGGCGTCGCACCAGTCGTATAAGGCTCCAGCTCTGGGCTGGTACACTTCTACAAAGAGGCAAGATGTATGACAATTATTTCGCGTGTTTTCCTTGTAGTATATTTGTTAATTTTCTTGCGAGTTCCAGTTTAAGCGGTTTAAGCTTGCATTTGGTAAGTGTAAATTCGGGCAGTCTGCAGCGCAGTTTTCATTTCTTCTAAACAGACAGCTACATAGCTCACTGAAGCATCAGCGTCGTTGGTGACACATCAGAAGGGTAGCAAGTTGCATATCTAGGGTTTGTCTGCTTATATAGTTTACTTCTTCAGTTAGTGTTGTTAGGATGGGTGGAAGCATGCTGTGTGTGGACGCAGGAGGAGCTTTCCGCAGTTCGCGGACAGCTGAATGCACTTTTGGCTACGGTCAGTCACCTTCAGCCTGCTGCCTCGGGATGTAGCGATGGTGAACAATCTCGCGCGTCGGAGGGGAGACGTCAGGTGTCGCTTGTTTCCCCCACGGACTGCGATTTCGATTCAGTTTCCAGTGTACCTGATGCTGTGGATCCGCCCTCACCGTAGAGTGAGTGGCTGGTAGTAAAGCGTTCGAGTCTTTAGAGGCAGAGGGCCAATGTGGAGACTGGTCGTCTAGCCTCGCCCATTCACTCTGTGAGTGAACAGGCGGCCGCTCCTTCAGCAAGGTCCCAGCAGGAACACAGGGAGGAAATGGTTCACTAATTATCAAGAGCTTCAGCAGATCCAACTAAAGGCGTGCTATGGAGCCCTTTAGGGAGATAGCGTTCAGGACTGGAAAGAAAGCCAATGTACACTCGGTATGTTTGCGGGGGCCTCATCCGAGATATGGAGGCGGCCTCGCCTGTGACTATCAAATGTGAGGTCTCTCAGATTCTGGCTCACGTCAGCGCCAGCGACACCTGTCACATGGGTTCTGAGGCCATCCTAAGTTCATACAGGCTGACGGAAGTGATGAAGGCTGCTGGCCCCATGTGTGGGGTGCAAGCAAACCTCGCAAATTGTGGCATTGTTCACAGAGTTGATTGTGGATTTGGTTTGGAGCTGTGTGAAGAGTCTCAGCCAAAGGATTCGTCGACTCTGTAACTGTCTTGGCTGCTGATTTCTAGACCTGCATTATGGGTTGGGGATTTGTAGGACTCCCCTTGATAGGTCACAGGTGCACCACACAAACGAAGCAGCCACTCGGGTACTCGGGTTCCCGAATTTACTGTCCTCGACAGTGAACTTATCTGGTAGTGTATAAGAGGTGTAGGTGAAACCAAGTAAATTGTTGGATGTTTTTACCAACAACCCGAGTCTGTTGTGACAGTTATAGAGTCATTCAAAGAATGTCTATGGTCAGTAGCGCATAAATACCCACATCATCCATTGCGACATTCACCTAACAAGTATACATTGTAATGTACCCGCCGCGGTAGCCGAGAGCGCTAATGCGCTGCTTCCTGGACTCGGGTAGGTGTGCCGGCCCCGGATCAAATCCGCCCGGTGGATTAACGACGAGGGACGGTATGCCGGCCAGCCAGGATGTGCAATGTTTATGGATTCATTGCAGTGGATCCAGAAAAACAGCCATGCGCAGTACTTTTGAATACGTTTTCTGAAGAGCGTCTCGAGCAACTAGTTCAGCAGCCCACACGCAATGGAAATTTTCTTCGATCCTGTAGCTACCAATAGACTGGAGCTTATCGACAACGTCAGTATAGAAACGGGGATTATCGAACGAAGTGTCATTATAGCAACTACGGTTACGAAGGTTAATAAATCAGTTAAGAAGGCTGGAAAAGTATTTCTGTTAGAAAGAGCCTCACTTAGACAGTGAATTGACATCAAGCAGAAGAACTGTGGCAAAGCTTAAGCCAACTGTAAATCGTGGTCTGGAGAATTATGTGTCTAGTGAGTTAATTAAGTACAGGAAAGAGCCACCATAGTTTAATAACGAGATTCGGAAACTGCTGAGGAAGCAGAGGTTGTTGCATTCTCGGCTCAGAAGAGAACGTGCTGATGACGACAACCAAAGGTTAGTACAGGTTCGTGCATCTACGAAAAGATCTACACGCAAAGCATACAATGACTACCACCGTCATACCTTAGGAAAAGATTTGGAAGAGAACCCGAGAAAATTCTGGTGCCAGCCGGGGTGGCCGAGCGGTTCTAGGCGCTACAGTCTGGAACCGCGCGACCGCTACTGTCGCAGGTTCGCATCCTGCTTCGGGCATGGATGTGTGTGATGTCCTTAGGTTAGTTAGGTTTCAGTAGTTCTAAGTTCTAGAGGACTGATGGCCTCAGAAGTTAAGTACCATAGTGCTCAGAGCCATTTGAACCAAAATTCTGGTTCTGTGTTAAGTGCGTCTAAGGCTTCCACCCAGTCACTTGTTGTCCAGTTTGGTTCGGTAGTTGAAGATAGCAAAACAAAAGCCGAACTTTTAAATGGTTCAAATGGCTCTGAGCACTATGAGACTCAACATTTGAGGTCATCAGTCCCCTAGAACTTAGAAGTACTTAAACCTAACCAACCTAAGGACATCACACACATCCATGCCCGAGGCAGGTTCGAACCTGCGACAGTAGCGGTCACGTGGTTCCAGACTGAATCGCCAAGAACCGCTCGGCCACAGCGGCCGGCCCGAACTTTTAAACCTCACGTACAAGAAATTGTTCACACAGGTCAATCATACAAACATACCGTCTATGGACAATCGGACGGACTCCCGTATGAACGACATAGTAATAAGCGCCCCTGGCGTAGAGCAACAACAAAAGGTTTGGAAACGAATAAATCACGAGGTCTGGATGGAATACCAATTCGGTTTTTGAAACTGTAATCTACGGCAATGGCCTCTTACAAAGGTGGCAGTTATCGCGAATCTCTCGTCCAGCCCCAAGTCCGCAAGCGACTGGAAAAAGGCGCAGGTGACTCCTGTGTAAAAGAAGGGTAAAAGAGCGGACCTGCAAAATTACAGACCAATGTTCCCAACATAGGTTTGCTGCAGAATCCTTCACCATATTCTCAGTGCGAATACAATAAATTTTCGTGAGACCAAGAAGATAATGTCCACGAATCAGCATGGTTTTAGAAAGCATCGCTCTTGTGAAACTCAGTTTGCCCTTTTCTCACACGATAACCTGCTAACTATGAATGAAAGGCAACAAGCAGATTCCATATTTCTTGATGTCTGGAAAGCGTTTGAGACGGTGCCCCAATGCGGGTTGTTAAAGACGGTGGGAGCATATGGAATAAATTCACAGATATTTGAGTGGTTCCTAGACTTCTAAAGTTATAGAACGCAGTATTTTGTCCTCGACGGTGAATGTTCATCAGAGACAAATGTATCGTCAGGTATGCCCCAGGGAAGTGTGATAGGATCGCTGTTGTTCCCTACGTAAATAACCTATTTGGCGGTTGTTTGGTGATAATTCTGTGGTGTATTGCAAGGTGTCGTCCTTGAGTGACTATAGGAGGATACAACATGACTCAGACCAAATTTTTAGTTGATGTGATGAATGGCAGCTAGCTCTAAATATAAAAAAGTGTAAGATAATGCAGATGAGTATGGAAAGCAGACCCATAATGTTTGGATACAGCAATAGTAGTGTCCTGATCGACACGGTCACATCGTTTAAATATCTGGGCGTAACGTTGCAAAGAGATATAAAATGGAACGAGCATGTGAGGATTGTGGTAAGAATGAGGAAAGGTCAACTTTGGTTTATTGGGAGAATTGTAGAAAGGTGTGGTTCACCTGTAATCGAAACCGCATATAGGGCGCTAGTGCGACCAATTCTGGAGTACTGCTAGAGTGTTTGGGATCCGTACCATGGCGGATTAAAGGAAGACATCAAAGCAATTCAGACTCGAGCTGCTAGATTTGTTACTGGTACGTTCGAACAACACTCAGGTGTTTTAGATGTGTTTCGGGAACTCAGATGGGAATATCGGGGGGATAGGTGACATTCTTTTCGAGGAACACTACTGAGAAAATTTAGAAAACCTGCATATGAAGCTGATTTCAGGACGATTCTGTTGTCTCCAGCATACATTGCGAGTAAAGACCACGAAGATAAGATACGAGGACTTAAGGTCTCTAGTGCTTAGAGCAATTTTTGGTACACTGCGCCACGCGCCGTAAGGTGGTCTAAGAAGAATCGACGTAAATATAGAAGTAGTAATGCCACTATGAGGACGGATATCATGTTTGCTTTAAATATACGCTGTAACGGTTGCAAGTGATACTTACCTTTGAGATTGGACGTGGTAAGTTGATGCTAGTCAAAAATCCTTTTAAGGCTAAAGAGACGCCATTACCGGCACGTCACTGAGTTCGAACGAGATTGTGTAATACGGTTACGAGAAGCCAGATGTTGCTTCTACGATACTGCAGAATGAACTGGCAGGACTGTAGCCACTTTACGTGATTGCCGACAGCGGTGGTTACAAAACCGTACCGTTGCAAGAACGCCGGTCTCTGGACAGCCATGTGCCCGTACCAAGACGGCAGATCATCGTGTTCAGAGTATGGCTCTGGAGCATCGTCCTGCATCTGAAGCAGCAATTTGAGCAGCAACTGGCACCACAGTGTTTCAGTGAACCGCTACAAATCGGTAACTTCAAGGACAGCTCCAATCTAGACACACTTTAGCGTGCATTCCATTGAACCCAGGCCAGCGCCATTTGCGACTTCAGTGACGTCAGGGGAGAGCTCATTGGAGGGCAGGGTGGAGGTGTGCTTTGTTCTGCCTCGGTGCCAGTGATGGTCGTGTGTTGCTTAGAAGAATGCCAGTTGAGTGCCGGCACCCAGCAGGGGAGCACTCTCGGGGTTATCCCTCGGACCTTGACTGCAAATTTGTGTGTCATTCCGGTGATTCAAGCTGTTTTGCTGGTATTCAATAACAGAGTCCCAGTGGGTGTTCACCAACAGGATAACGCTCGTCCACATACCGCAGTTATAGCCCAGCATGCTCTACAGATTGTCGACATGTTTCCTTAGCCTACTCGATCACCAGATCTTTCTTCGTTCGAGCACATATGGGAAATCATCGGACGATAACTCCAGCGTCATCCACAAACAGCATTATTTGTCCCTGTATTGACCGACCAAGTGTCACAGGCATGGAACTGCATCCCACAATCTGACATCATCCACCTGTGCAACTCAATTCATGTACGTCTGCATGTTTGCATTCAACATTCTGGCGGTTACACTGGTTATTACTGCACGAGTATTTCATATCTGCAGTCGCTTACCTCGCGCATACATTAACCTATAATCTTGGAATGTTAACCACATAGATATGTTACCTAAACAAACGTATTCCAGAAATTTCATTCCTCAGTGTATATTAGTCATATGTATGAGGATAAACACATGATTAGGCTATAAAAAACTGACAGTTGGATACTCTGATGCGTTTACTGGCTATTATTTCAAGGTATGTCGGTAGTTGTGTATCATGTCTTAATTTCTTAACATATGTTCACTTTTTTTTGGTCGTCAGTCTACTGATTGGTTGATGCGGCCCGCCACGAATTCCTTTCCTGTGCTAACCTCTTCATCTCAGAGTAGCATTCACAACCTACGTCCTCAATTATTTGCTTGACATATTCCAATCTCTGTCTTCCTCTACAGTTTTTGCCTTCTACAGCTCCCTCTAGTACCATGGAAGTCATTCCCTCATGTCTTAGCAGATGTCCTATCATCCTGTCTCTTCTCCTTATCAGTGTTTTCCACATATTCCTTTCCTCTCCGATTCTGCGTAGAACCTCCTCATTCCTTACCTTACCAGTCCACCTAATTTTCAATATTCGTCTATAGCACCACATCTCAAATGCTTCGATTCTCTTCTGTTCCGGTTTTCCCACAGTCCATGTTTCACTACCATACAATGCTGCACTCCAGACGTACATCCTCAGAAATTTCTTCCTCAAGTTAAGGCCGGTATTTGATATTAGTAGACTTCTCTTGGCCAGAAATGCCTTTTTTGCCATAGCGAGTCTGCTTTTGATGTCCTCCTTGCTCCGTCCGTCATTGGTTATTTTACTGCCTAGGTAGCAGAATTCCTTAACTTCATTGACTTCGTGACCATCAATCCTGATGTTAAGTTTCTCGCTGTTCTCACTACTACTACTTCTTATTACCTTCGTCTTTTTCCGATTTACTCTCAAACCATACTGTGTACTCATTAGACTGTTCATTCCGTTCAGCAGATCATTTAATTCTTCTTCACTTTCACACAGGATAGCAATGTCATCAGCGATGTACACTACTGGCCATTGAAGTTGTTACACCCAGAAGAAATGCAGATGATAAATGGGTATTCATTGGACAAATATATTATAATAGAACTGACATGTGATTACAGTTTCACGCAGTTTGGGTGCATAGATCCTGAGAAATCAGTACCCATAACAACTACCTTTGGCCGTAATAATGGCCTTGATACGCCTGGGCATTGAGTCAAACAGAGCTTGGATGGCGTGTACAGGTACAGCTGCCCATGCAGCTTCAGCACGATGCCATAGTTCATCAAGAGTAGTGACTGGCGTAATGTGACAAGCCAGTTGCTCAGCCACCATTGACCAGGCGTTTTCAAATGGTGAGATGTCCAAAGAATGTGCTGGCCAGAGCAGCAGTCGAACATTTTCTGTGTCCAGAAAGTCCCCTACAGGACCTGCAACATGCGGGTGTGCATTATCCTGCTGAAATGTCGGGTTTCGCAGGGATCGAATTAAGGGTGGAGCCACGGGTCGTAACACATCTTAAATGTAACGTCCACTGTTCAAAGTGCCGTCAACGAGAAGAAGAGGTGACCGAGACGTGTAACTAATGGCACCCCATCCGATCACGCAGGGTGATACGCCAGTATGGCGATGACGAATACACGCTTCCAATGTGCCTTCACCGCGATGCCAAACACGGATGCGACCATCATTACGCTGTAAACAGAACTTGGACTCATCCGAAAAAATGACGTTTTGCCATTCGTGCACCCAGGTTGGTCGTTGAGTACACCATCGCAGGTGCTCCTGTCTGTGATGCAGCGTCAAGGGGAACCGCAGCCATGGTCTCCGAGCTGATAGTCCATGCAGCTGCAAACGTCGTCGAACTGTTCGTGCAGATGGTTGTCTTGCAAACGCAGCCATATGTTGACTCAGGGATCGAGACGTGGCTGCACGATCCATTACAGCCATGTGGATAAGATGCCTGTCATCTCGACTGCTAGTGATACGAGGCCGTTGGGATCCAGCACGGCGTTCCGTATTACCCTCCTGAACCCACCGATTCCATATTCTGCCAACAGTCATTGGATATCGACCAACGCGAGCAGCAATGTCACGATACGATAAACCGCAATAGGTTACAATCCGACCTTTATCAAAGTCGGAAACGTGATGGCACGCATTTCTCCTCCTTAGACGAGGCATCACAACAACCTTTCACTAGGCACCACCGGTCAACTGCTGTTTGTGTATGAGAAATCGGTTGGAAACTTTCCTCATGTCAGCTCGTTGTAGGTGTCATCACGGGCGCCAACCTTGTGTGAATGCTCTGAAAAGCTAACCATTTGTATATCACAGCATCTTCTTCCTGTCGGTTAATTTTCGCGTCTGTAGCACGTCATCTTCGTGGTGTAGCAATTTTAATGGCCAATAGTGTAGATTTCTATGGCAGCAACAACGAACCAGCGTTTTTCTATCCGTTTACCATACCAAATTATAACACCGAATCGTCACAAATTCAGTTCGGTGGTAATTTGATGAAAACTGATTGTGAACATTCCCATATGTTAGCCGTTTATATGAGGGTGAAAGTTATGCTCTTGAACGGTATTGCTTGGGGGCTCAAATAAACTCTCATGTCTTGATGTACAACGCTGTGAATACACACTTACGGACTGTTCTTGTTGTTGTGATGTGTACAACTGAGTGAGGAATATAAACATATGGATATGCGAATACTTACTGACACATACTGTAGCACATTGTCTTGACGGTTCAGAATTAATTTGCTATCTTAACGTCAGGAAGGTACATATTTTCATTTCAGTCTGTGTATTTACACATCGTCTTGGCACTGTGCGGTATTGGCCACTAACAGGCCGGATCCGCTTGCATATACGGGCGCCACCAGTTAAGCCGCCGCGTTTCCTACAGTGGTCACCGCTGTACGAGGGCGTTGCCACGAAGGATTACGCTGCTGCCAATGAGATGGAAGCATCCCCCCTCTGCAGCACCAGTGGTTGGTGCACTTAAGAACATTCATCCACCGACCCCAGTTTGTGTGTTTGCCATTTGAATTACATTTAAAAGACTATTATCGTGGTCAGGGCTCTATATCTTCTGAACAGATATTGTATTGAAGAGTGACAGATTTATAAATCACTTGTATCTGTATATACACTGAAGCGCCAAAAAACTGGTATAGGCATGCGTATTCAAGTACAGAGATATGTATACAGGCAGAATTTGGTGCTACGGTCGGCAACGTCTATGTAAGACAACAAGTGTCTGGCGCAGTTGTTAGATCGGTTACTGCTGCTACAATGGCAGGTTATCAAGATTTAAGTGAGTTAGAACGTTGTGTTACAGCTGGCGCTCGAGCGATGGGACACAGCATCTCCGAGGTAGCGATGAAGTGGGGATTTTCTCGTACGATCATTTCACGAGAGTGCCGTGAATATTAGGAATCCTGTAGAACATCAAATATTCGACATCGTTGCGGCTGGAAAAGATACTGCAAGAATGGGGCCTACGAGAACAGAAGAGAATCGTTCAGCGTGACAGAAGGGCAACACTTCCGCAAATTGCTGCAGATTTCAGTGCTGGGCCATCATCAAGAGTGAGGGAGCGAACCATTCAACGAAACATCATTGATATGGGCTTTCGGAGCCGAAGGCCCACTCGTGTACCCTCGATGACTGTACGACAAGATCTTTACGCCTCACCTGCATCCTCAACACCGACAATGGTCTGTTGATGACGGGAAACATGTTGCCTGGTCGGACGAGTCTCGTTTAAAATTGTATCGAGCGAATGGATATGTACGGGTATGGAAACAACCCCATGAATCCACGGAACCTGCATGTCAGCAGGGGACTGTTCAAGCTGGTGGAGGCTTGCGATAGTGTGGGACGTGTGCAGCGGGAGTGATATGACCCTACTGATACGTCTAGATACGACTCCGACACATACGCAAGCATCCAGTCTGATCACCTGCATCCAGTCATGTCCATTGTGCATTATGACGGAGTTGGGGAATTCCAGCAGGACAATGGGACACCGTACACGTCCCGAATTGCTACACAGTGGCTCCAGGAACGCTCTTCCGAATTTAAACAGTTCCGCTGGCCACCAGGTATTTGAGGCGGTGTATTTACAAATTTCACCACGTAAATGAGGTAGAGATATTTGAAAATACACCATCCGTTACGAATGGATAGTGGTGTTCGGATAGCGCTGAGGGCACCACCTTAATAATATCGCCATTTTTTGATAAACGATTCAGAGAAAATTGCCTGAGTACATAGGGGCCCGTCGACTAATATTATCCACTAACTTGCAGACCATGCTATGACGTCATTATTTTATACTCTCAAAGTATCTTACTTAACCATTTTTAACTATGATTCTCATTACAGCAATTGACAGAACTCAAGTAATTTGTATAATTTGTTTTAAGAAATACCCTCACCCAAATCCTCTCACTAAAGAGCACTGAGCTATAGTGGAGAGGATATCGTCCAGAAGCAGTGGAGCCCCTGCATTCTCTCAAAAACATAAAGTGCAGGCAGCAGATGGTGGCGTTCACGCAGTCGAATTGTTGTTGTTGTTGTGGTCTTTAGTCCTGAGACTGATTTGATGCAGCTATCCATGCTACTCTATCCATTGCAAGCTTCTTCATCTCCCGGAACCTACTGCAACCTACATCCTTCTGAATCTGCTTAGTGTAGTCATCTCTTGGTCTCCCTCTACGATTTTTAACCTCCACGCTGCCCTCCAATACTAAATTGGTGATCCCTTGATGCCTCAGAACATGTCCTACCAACCGATCCCTTCTTCTGGTCAAGTTGTGCCACAAACTTCTCTTCTCCCCAGTCCTATTCAATACTTCCTCATTAGTTATGTAATCTAGCCATCTAATCTTCAGCATTCTTCTGTAGCACCACATTTCGAAAGCTTCTATTCTCTTCTTGTCCAAACTATTTATTGTCCATGTTTCCTTCCATACATGGCTACACTCCATACAAATACTTTCGGAAACGACTTCCTGACACTTAAATCTATACTCGATGTTAACAAATTTCTCTTCTTCAGAAACGCTTTCTTTGCCATTGCCAGTCTACATTTTATATCGTCTCTACTTCGACCATCATCAGTTATTTTGCTCCCCAAATAGCAAAACTCCTTTACTACTTTAAGTGTCTCATTTCCGAATGTAATTCCCTCAGCATCACGCGACTTAATTCGACTACATTCCATTATCCTCGTTTTGCTTTTGTTTATGTTCACCTTATATCCTCCTTTCAAGACACTATCCATTCCGTTCAACTGCTCTGCCAAGTCCTTTGCTGACTCCGAATTTTTCATTTGTTTCCTTCACTGCTTGCTCAATATACAGATTGAATAACATCGGGGAGAGACTACAAGCCTGTCTCACTCCCTTCCCAACCACTGCTTCCCTTTCATGTCCCTCGACTCTTATAACTGCCATCTGGTTTCTGTACAAATTGTAAATAGCCTTTCGCTCCCTGTATTTTACCCCTGCTACCTTCAGAATTTGAAAGAGAGTATTCCAATCAACATTGTCAAAAGCTGTCTCTAAGTCTACAAATGCTAGAAACGTAGGTTTGCCCTTCCTTAATCTAGCTTCTAAGGTAAGTCGTAGGGACAGTATTGCCTCACGTGTTCCAACATTTCTACGGAGTCCAAACTGATCTGGTTCTTTTAGTTTATCCAGGTCCCATCTCTTTAAATTCCCACCTTTTTGCAGTTTCTTTAGTTTTAATCTACAGGTCATAACTAATAGATTGTGGTCAGAGTACAGATCTGCTCCTGGAAATGTCTTACAATTTAAAACCTGGTTCCTAAATCTCTGTCTTACCATTATATAATCTATCTGAAACCCGTCAGTATCTCCAGGCTTCTTGCATGTATACAGCCTTCTTTTATGATTCTTGAACCAAGTGTTAGCTATGATTAAGTTGTGCTCTGTTCAAAATTCGACCAGGCGGCTTCCTCTTTCATTTCTTTGCCCCAGTCCATATTCACTTACTACGTTTCCTTCTCTCCCTTTTCCTACTACCGAATTCCAGTCACCCATGACTATTAAATTTTCGTCACCCTTCACTATCTGAATAATTTCTTTTATTTGATCATACATTTCTTCAAATTCTTCGTCATCTGCAGAGCTAGTTGGCATATAAACTGGTACTACTGTAGTAGGTGTGGGCTTCGTATCTATCTTGGGCACAATAATGCGTTCACTATGCTGTTTGTAGTAGCTTACCCGCATTCCTATTTTCCTATTCATTATTAAACCTACTCCTGCATTACCCCTATTTGATTTTGTGTTTATAACCCTGTAGTCACCTGACCAAAAGTCTTGTTCCTCCTGCCACCGAACTTCACTAATTCCCACTATATCTAACTTTAACCTATCCATTTCCCTTTTTAAATTTTCTAACCTACCTACCCGATTAAGGGATCTGACATTCCACGCTCCGATTCGTAGAACGCCGGTTTTCTTTCTCCTGATAACGACATCCTCTTGAGTAGTCCCCTCCGGAGATCCGAATGGGGGACTATTTTACCTCCGGAATGTTTTACCCAAGAGGACGCCATCATCATTTAATCATACAGTAAAGCTGCATGCCCTCGGTAAAAATTATGGCCGTAGTTTCCCCTTGCTTTCAGCCGTTCGCAGTACCAGCACAGCAAGGCCATTTTGGTTAGTGTTACAAGGCCAGATCAGTCAATCATCCAGACTGTTGCACCTGCAACTACTGAAAAGGCTGCTGCCCCTCTTCAGGAACCACACGTTTGTCTGGCCTCTCAACAGATACCCCTCCGTTGTGGTTGCACCTACGGAACGGCTATCTGTATCGCTGAGACACGCAAGCCTCCCCACCAACGGCAAGGTCCATGGTTCATGGGGGGAGGGCAGTCGGATTATAAAAATTAAAAATAGTTGAATGGTGAGGGGCTGCACTTGCACGCCATTGGCATAGAGTTCGGTGCCCTGTGGCCCCACAGCGGTTGCAGACAGCACAGTTACATCGATGTTAAGCGATTGGCCCACCGCCTCCTCCACTCTCCCTCTTCCTTTTCCTCCTGCTCCTCCTCCTCCACAACCCACCGTCCTCCTACCCGGTGGTGACTTTGACTCGTGACACCAGTGGCACTGAATATGACATCCACAATTGCATCAGCTATCATCTATTATATGACACAAGGCGAAAGTGCTCATGTGGTGGTAGTGGTTAGTGTTTAACGTCCTGTCGACAACGAGGTCATTAGACACGGAGCGCAAGCTCGGGTTAGGGAAGGATTGGGAAGGGATTGGCCGTGCCCTTTCAAAGGAACCATCCCGGCATTTTCCTGAAACGATTTAGGGAAATCACGGAAAACCTAAATCAGGATGGCCGGAGACGGGATTGAACCATCGTCCTCCCGAAAGCGAGTCCAGTGTGCTAACCACTGCGCCACCTCGCTCGGTAGTGCTCATGTCAGCGACGTTTAGCCCAGAACATACACTGCTACCCTATTACCGGGAAATATTAAGGAGGGTTAATGCGCAGGGAGACTAAGCACTGGATATAAAAGTTGACGGGAAGTTTACAGAAATGAAGTAAAGAGCTTCATAAACTTGCGTGAGATATGAGCCAGGTAAACATCTAAAGTACGTATGCCACCGATATATAAAGAAATGCTGGTAGCGACGAATAATTATGGAACAAACAAATAAATTCTTTTCAAGTTCCATAGAGCAAGATGCCAAGTGATGACGATGAGGTCGAAGAAAGATGGCTAAAACCTCACGTAGTTAACTGAAAGGGCTTCTGTGTAGTGGGGAGAAAGTAGAGTGAGGGGTGCACAGGAAGTTGTGCAAGTAGACTACATTGTATAAGAGAGGAACTACTAGCTAACACGGAGAGATAATTGATTGTAAAGTTGATCTTACTGTGTAGTAGGCCAGGCTTAATGAGAACTGTTGTAGCGGTGAGTGAATATCATTTACTAGGAGATGTGAGAAATGTAACGCTAAGTGACTATCTCTCAGTAGAGACCACGAGAGAACTGGAAGATTCAAAGAAAGAAAAATGATGGAATGTTTATCAGTGTGAGACAACATTTGTTGCGAATGTGAGATGGTTCAAATGGATTCTGAGCACTATGGGACTTAACATCTGAGGTCCTCAGTCCTCTAGAACTTAGAACTACTTAAACCTAACTAACCTAAGGACATCACACAACTCCACGCCCGAGGCAGGAATCGAACCTGCGACTGTAGCGGTCGCGCGGTTCCAGACTGAATATAGATTGGTCGACGTAGTGACGTGAAGAAATCGTTCAATAGGGCTATCGGGTTTGGACCACTCGTGACCACACTGTGGATTAAGCCGCGTGTTTTGCCGGTTCATCAGAGCGGACTGTTCGCTGTGTCTATAACGAATACTGTACCACTACTCGCCGCTTACATGTCGTATGAAGAGTTGTCGTAAGGACATATTAACCTACAAGAACCGGCGGGGAGAACCACACCTTGTCAACAGCAATCGTGGTCAAACCTGACAGTATTTACTGCTCTCTGTGAATTCAGGTCCAACTCTATCAGTTTCTGAGCGAAGATTGCGAAGAAAACAGCATGCAATATAGACTCGTCTCCAAAATTAAAGCAACAAATGAAAATTTTGCAAGGTTGCTTTTATTTTGTGACAAAACAGTATAAACAGATGATAGTAAATTAGAAACAATGTAAAGAATACAGAACTTAATCAACTGCAACAAGCATAACGGTAGACAAAAATGTTCTTAATTTCCTTCCAACATAACGGACTTGCACACACACTCTGACAACTGGTTAATGTGTTCGGCATGGTATGTGACCACCTCTGGCACTAATACTGACATGACAAACACGGGACATGCTGTGAATGTTGAGACAATAACGCCCATTCTTCCTGCAGAGCTGGTCACAATTCTTGGAGAATGGTTGGTGGATGCCGACGTGACGCAACCCGTCTCCCTAGTGCATCCCACATGTTCTATGGGATTCAAATCGGGAGAGCGAGCAGGCCACGCCATGCGGTAATATCTTCCACTTCCAAAAACACATCATCCACCCGTGCTATAAGAGGGCGAACATTTGCGTCCATCAATAAGAAGCCTGGATCCACAGCACCTCGTAACAACTGCGCATGAGATCCCAAGATCTCCTCACGGTACCTGACAGCAGTTAAATTCTTCCGATTCACCAGTAAAATTTCATGAAGAGGTTTTAGAGTGATCAGCATAATCCCTGCCCACACCATTAGCCCTTTGACTGCTGAAGGCGCGCCACCTGCTTGGCGCTGAGGCCCTGAGGCGCCGCACCCTGCGGCGTATAATCCGTCTACCTGCGCTGCGCCCCCCTCTCGGAGCCGCCGCCGGGACCGGATCGGCCAGCCTACTCAACCCGCACTGTGCTGAATATTTCTCGACCGAATATGACTCACCTGAACTTTTGGCGAGTCTGAGCTGTAATATCTCGGGCAATAGTTTTTGTAAAGAAATAGAATTTGGCCATCTTGTACAACTTTATGCGTTCTCTTAAGAATAATAATGAAAAGAATTTTACGAGCCATATTGAGCCAGAAGTAGGTAAATCGGCCAAAAATATAGACGGCCGAAAAAATTTCGAACTTTGGCTTCTTTCATATACTGAACTAATGTTATGACGAACGTGAAACTTGGCATGTAGTAACCTAACAACGCAATGTTCTTAAATATAAAGTTTCATTTCCATAGAACTTTTCAGTACTGAATGAATGAAGCACAAAATTGAAGAGTTTGTAAAAACGTCGAAAATGTGGTATTTTCGTTCCGATTTTGCTAAAAAAAACTATGCTCTATAAAACATACCAAGCTGTACAACTGGAATAAAAGTTGGGCGTGAAAATCAGGCCCGAAAACAATGTAAACTTCGGGTTAGCATGTCTAGTAGTTCGAAAGCATGATGAAAATGAAATTTAGAGTGCAATAGATTGACTGCACAACGATAAGAAAAAAAAACAACTTATTGCTCTACTATTTTCCAATAAATTACAAATTAGTCCAAAATATGTCGATTTTTATGAAAAGATGAAAGCAGGGTGTATTCGATACTTCTTTTTCAAAGCCAGTTTCATTCGAACAACAAATTTTAAGCCTCCAACCCTCCCCAGAACAATGAGTTTAATTTTCAGTATTGGCTAACAACAGAGGCAAAGTAGCAAGAAAAATCGCACAGAGAAAAGAGTTATAACTTTGGCATGTTGTTTCTCGTTGATTAGAGGTGTTTAAATCAATTATGGGAAACATATTTTGTCCACGTATCGTACGCAGATTAATGTGTGGGTTTTGTTATACTGGCGCAATGTACTCGGCGTCATTACATTAGCCACAGTGGAGATATTGTGCCATCTCAATCGCCAAGTCCGTTCATTTGCCAGAAAACTGCTACATATGAAGAAGTCAGGCTTTGTTTGAATAGTTTTACACCTATTGAATCTATTTCCAATCATTCTTTTCGATCAGGACTTTGGACTGGCACTGGCGAAGTTAAAAATACACTCCTGGAAATGGAAAAAAGAACATATTGACACCGGTGTGTCAGACCCACCATACTTGCTCCGGACACTGCGAGAGAGCTGTACAAGCAATGATCACACGCACGGCACAGCGGACACACCAGGAACCGCGGTGTTGGCCGTCCAATGGCGCTAGCTGCGCAGCATTTGTGCACCGCCGCCGTCAGTGTCAGCCAGTTTGCCGTGGCATACGGAGCTCCATCGCAGTCTTTAACACTGGTAGCATGCCGCGACAGCGTGGACGTGAACCGTATGTGCAGTTGACGGACTTCGAGCGAGGGCGTATAGTGGGCATGCGGGAGGCCGGGTGGACGTACCGCCGAATTGCTCAACACGTGGGGCATGAGGTCTCCACAGTACATCAATGTTGTCGCCAGTGGTCGGCGGAAGGTGCACGTGCCCGTCGACCTGGGACCGGACCGCAGCGACGCACGGATGCACGCTAAGACCGTAGGATCCTACACAGTGCCGTAGGGGACCGCACCGCCACTTCCCAGCAAATTAGGGACACTGTTGCTCCTGGGGTATCGGCGAGGACCATTCGCAACCGTCTCCATGAAGCTGGGCTACGGTCCCGCACACTGTTAGGCCGTCTTCCGCTCACGCCCCAACATCGTGCAGCCCGCCTCCAGTGGTGTCGCGACAGGCGTGAATGGAGGGACGAATGGAGACGTGTCGTCTTCAGCGATGAGAGTCGCTTCTGCCTTGGTGCCAATGATGGTCGTATGCGTGTTTGGCGCTGCGCAGGTGAGCGCCACAATCAGGACTGCATACGACCGAGGCACACAGGGCCAACACCCGGCATCATGGTGTGGGGAGCGATCTCCTACACTGGCCGTACACCTCTGGTGATCGTCGAGGGGACACTAAACAGTGCACGTTACATCCAAACCGTCATCGAACTCATCGTTCTACCATTCCTAGACCGGCAAGGGAACTTGCTGTTCCAACAGGACAATGCACGTCCGCATGTATCCCGTGCCACCCAACGTGCTCTAGAAGGTGTAAGTCAACTACCCTGGCAAGCAAGATCTCCGGATCTGTCCCCCATTGAGCATGTTTGGGACTGGATGAAGAGTCGTCTCACGCGGTCTGCACGTCCAGCACGAACGCTGGTCCAACTGAGGCGCCAGGTGGAAATGGCATGGCAAGCCGTTCCACAGGACTACATCCAGCATCTCTACGATCGTCTCCATGGGAGAATAGCAGCCTGCATTGCTGCGAAAGGCGGATATACACTGTACTAGTGCCGACATTGTGCATGCTCTGTTGCCTGTGTCTATGTGCCTGTGGTTCACTCAGTGTGATCATGTGATGTATCTGACCCCAGGAATGTGTCAATAAAGTTTCCCCTTCCTGGGACAATGAATTCACGGTGTTCTTATTTCAATTTCCAGGAGTGTAGATTTATATATATATATATATATATATATATATATATATATATATATATATATATATATATATACATTTTTGCCTTTTTTTAGTAATTCATTCAGAAGTGTCAATAAATTTTCTCAGATTTAGTTTCCAATGATTAGTAATGCTTCTTTGTATGATAAGTCTCAAAGTAGGGTGCAACACATAATTGAAGTTTGCAAGTTTTGCATTGGTATCTAGTTTCCGGGCGCACTCTCCGTTTCGTGCAAACCACGCATCTGCGCACTAGCGTACTTTTCTGCGAATGTTCACTCACGATAACAGGCGGAAAATGTCAGCATCTAACTGACATTTGTGTCCTGAACCCGAGTCATCGAAGTAATGGTAACGGCTGGAAATCGGTTTCTTTCCAGTCAAATGTGTCATTTACACGCTATCTTTTCTGAACAGTTTCACTCTCACTTTCTTATCCCTCGGATTCAGAGGAATTGCTGACTGTAATTCTTGCTCTCCCCTCTGATGTAAAGAGCTGAGTACTACAGCTTCCAGATTCTGTTGAAGACTCATCACTGTTAGCAACGTCAGATAATTCACACTCACTGTCGCTCCTAGTGAGCATATCCAGGATTTCTTTATCTGTGCAACCACGGAGACGTGACATAGCTCACGTAGAAAACTGACGAAAATACAGGAATCTAAGTCGAATTCTGCAAAGAGCGAACACAGTAACAAACACATATGCTCTTTCGACTTACACAGTCAGGCCACTGAACAGCTGCTAGAAGACCAGGGCGGAAAGACAGCTCTGCCTGTATACACGTCCGTGGCGCTCAGGTAGCTGTCAATCGGCGCGCCTAAACTCGTCCCTAACGGTGGGAAGGTCGGTGGCGCGGGACGCACAAATACGTCCTTAGCGCTGTAGGGAAGACCCAAGGCCGCGTGAATACATGTCAGGCGCTTCAGGGTAACGGCGAAACATGACGAGTTAACACGTCCGCAGCAGTCAAAGGGTTAGGGATCATTCTAAATACTAGTCCGTTTTCACAATGTTTGGGTGCCGAAATCGTGTTCCACGTGCCCTCCAGATGCGAATCCCTCGAATATCACTCTGCAGACCAAATCAGGACTCATCTGTGAAAAGAACGTTGGCCCACCGTTCGACCGTCCAGGTGACATGTTGTCGGCTCTTCTCTGGACGTTCCCTTCTGTGAAGGCACAAAAATGATTCAAATGGCTCTGAGCACTATGGGACTTAACATCTGAGGTCATCAGTCCCCTAGAATTTAGAACTACTTAAGCGTAACTAACCTAAGGACATCACACACATCCACGCCCAAGGCAGGATTCGAACCAGCGACCGCAGCAGTCGCGCAGTTCCGGACTGAAGCATCGAGAACCGCTCGGCCACAGTGGCCAGCCTGTGAAGGCACACCAGAGGTAAACAGACAGCAGATTTAACAATAAATGTCACCTGCCGAAGCGTTCTGCACACCATTTACCTCGATACAACACATCCAAGGGATGCTGGGAGACCAGATGCCAGTTGCAGTGCAGTACTAAGCCGGTACCGTCCTTTTGTTACACCCAAATAACTGTCTGGTCTTTCTGATGTAACATGTGGTCTCCGAGATACAGTTTCGGTCTCTATAAACTGTCTCCTCATTCGAAAAACAACAGAACGAGTCACTTTAAGCCATCGGGCCACATCAGTTTGAATGATTCACACTGGGCCACATCAGTTTGCGACTCTCCTGCTTCCATTCTTCCAATGACCCTCCACAGTAGAGAGTCTGTAGGCGTCTTCGTGCCATACTGCACTGTCTGTGACTGTGTACACAGCGATTGTGAATGTATGATTATATCGTGAGTTGGACACAGGACGGGAAAGTAGCACTTTGTTGCTTTAATTTTGGACACTAGTATACATCTGAGGAGGAATATGTCCATAAATGCAGCCTTTCACAATCAACATAAAACTTATTTCAGGCATATATATGAGTGTAAATGACATATTGTGATTCAAACGCCTTTAATTTTGAGCCAAAAGTAAATCAGTCTGTAAATCAAACCTGTAATGAAGACATTCATTTCAGCAGTACGTTTAAGTGTTGACATGTTCTCATTTGCACGAATCATTTAGATATGATTTTCAAAAGCAAAAATCTGTTTCTTTTTTCAAAAAAAATTACATTTCATTGCATAATGCTCGCTGTGTTATACCATATTAAGCATTTTTAACAATTTAGAATTTTATAGCACAGAAAAAAATTATAAAGTGACTGTAAAATTGGAATTCCCTTGTAGTATTTTACCGAAATTCCTGATTTTATCGTCGCTTCAGAATTATTTAAAATATTTAAATTGCATGACAAAATGCAATGTTGCGACAATAGGATTACCTATTATTGGAAAGATTCTTAGAGATAGCTGCTGCATCTAATTATGTAAACCAGAATCCTCTTCTAAAAAACCACAAGAAATTTCCTTACCTCTGAGTTGAGCAACATGGGTATATCGTCAACGATGGATTATATCAAATGAAATCCTCTTGATTTCGCCAATCTTGACCGAAAATAGAGTGCAGTAAACCATCAACATCTTTCTTTTAGTCTATTGAGATTGGATGGCTGAGAAGTACTTCGGCTCATGGCTGAGAAAACAGTTTCATAATGGTAGACCAGCGTTTCATAAGGTACTACCGCTCATGCATGACTTGGTAGGACCTGTACAATACAGTTGCCTCAAAATCAGAGTGTCCCATAGTATCGGACTTTTATATGAAAATTCGTTTCATTTCTCTTCTGTGATGTAATTTCGCGTTTCTTTATATAGGTATTGTGGAATCCTGCATCACTCCAGGCCGACGTACCGGCGCTTGATGTTACCGGAACAGGTATTTCACATATATCACTTCCCATTGTTTACCAAGATTTCTTACTTCACCCACTAACTGGTAAACCTCATTACATTCCTCTTTCTTACCATTTTTTGCATTTTCCGTAGACGTTTCTCTAGTCTACCGAAAATACTGTCGTCAGATAAGTAACTGTGCCCTAGTAACAGTAATTATTAATATTAGTATTATGCAATACTGTTACGAGGGAATACAGAAGCACAAACTGATGTGTAAGGTGTCAGGCAAATCCAACACCTTCCATGAAAACCCTGACATGATAAGAAAATCCAGTAGTATGTAACATAGCTCCGAATAAATCGTGACATAAATTAACCAAAGTAATACGAGTAACCAGTGAGCAAATGGAATACCACAGACTAACACAAGAATGCCTACTTGCATGTCATACCTTCCCACCGTTAGACAGACTCGTTCCGTGGGAAGAAACGAGAACAGAAGCCAAGAGCAGAACCGTGTTAAGCAAGTAGGCCCTACGATAAGGGACGGACAACCACGTCGCCAGCTAACCGCTAGGATCACCCCCCAGTCCATGTTAAAATCTAGAGCCCTCCAGGAGAACAGTATAGATCTTACGATAACACTAATAGGGCCAACCCAGCAGCAAATTTTAGCGTGAGACTTTTTCGCGTCTCTGTTACGTCAGGGCCACTCCCCAGCCCATGTTAAAAGATAGAGCCCTCCAGAAGAACAGTATAGATCTTACGATAACACTAAAAGGACCACACCAGCTGCAAGTTTTAGCGTGAGACTTTTTCGTGTCTCTGTTACGTTGCAAACTTTAAAAACATTGCCCCACCACGAAAAGTACAACGTTTCTCATTGTATAGACAGAATTTTTGTAGGCGGAGCTTAAGGTTAACATTGAGACCCTGACTGGTCAGATGAAAACACAGCCAGATAGTTTTTTAAACCAACTTCGGTAAATTGTAGTAAGGAGAAGTTAGGAGAGAGTTGCTTCCGAGAGGGCGAGGTGAGCGGAGCTGTGCTGTCCGCCGCCCCCTGTCGAACACCGACAAGGTAATGAACGCACGCGATGCCGCATAACAGCGCATAAAGCTTCACTCAGAACTGCAGAAGTCTCATCTGTTACACCCCCTTTTTGCCTAATACTAGTGTCGATCGTCAATTAAAGCTCATGGTGTTCACATTTGCCACTTGAAGTATGAATCTGAAATGCGATGATTTTTCTGATACATAGTTATTGGGAAGCCACATCAGCCACTGTAAGTTACGACAAGTTAGATAAGTAATTTAAGATAACTGAGGGTCACTGTAGACCATTTTGATAGTTTTCTCTTTTGTGAAACTTAATTTAAACCTAAATTATAGATGTGATATGGCATGTGTCATCCTTCGATCCATTGTAGAACTTGGAAACCAATTCAGGGCATATTCGTTTTTATTTTTGTTGAACGTAATTGGTTTTTACCTTTTATGAACAGTGCAATTTATAAACAATGTTTTGTAAGTAGAATAAAATTTCCAATGGTAAACTTAACTGCTTTTTCGACGTTATTTTACAGCTAACTAAAAATAGGAAACCCTTGAGCCCCTTCCACTAAATTTAGTTAGTATTAAGATTATTTTACAGGGAGTGCAGTGGAGCTGACGCTGAAATAATTAAGTATTTGGTTATATCATCGCTAGTCTCACTGAACTCTTCTGAACTCTACATGTCATGTGCAGTCTGGCGTCTCCTTACCAGCAACAGGCCCCAGGTTCAAACTAGTCAATTCCCTAAAAAACACGCTCAGAGCGTCGTTGCGCGAAAGTGGTAGGGAGACACGATATAGAACAAACAGACACAATGCAGAATGTTAGAAAATGGCGACCCTGCCAGGATGGTAAAATATCATGATTGAAGGTCGAACACATGCCTAACTAGGTCAGAAAAATACCCTGTTTAAAAATTTCCGTAATAAAATTTTTTTTGTCAGGCATAAATAACTGAAAACAGTAGCTGCAGCGATAGATAGTGCCACATTCTAACAGAGGCAATAGAATAATTAAGTTATGAATTTTAAAAATTGTTAGCATTAAGTTTTCTCCTTAATGCAAGCGCACAGGAGACGGATACATCGTTGACAAGTTGGTTCTGACCCAACAAGTAAGTGAATGGATTGTCAGTCTTGGGTATAAAAAGTGTCAAGTCCTGTGAACAAAAAGTTTATGAAACGCGTGAGATCGTATGAGCGCATGTTGACTCGAAGTAGGGTTCGTGAATTGCTTTTAAAACAGAAAATAAGGGATTCGGAAAGATTATCAATGGCAAATCGAGACCTTGGTCGAACTGATGTAGAGACCCAACATGAAAACGGACAGAGAAAAGAGGACAGTACAACAGACGATGCAGTATCGCGAGAAATAGGACATATGACGCACCATAACGAGGATAATGTACGTCAAGGCATAGAAAACGTAAGTCAGCATATGACAGAGGAGCAGGAAAGTAGAGAGACAGTCGATGAGGATTCTAACTTGCGTCTTGAATACGTAGGACCCATAGTACAAGTAATCAGAGCGCCCTCACCACAGAGTACAAGGAATGTGAGCAGAAACGTGTCACAGTTCAATGCAATCGGTTGCGAACCAACACTTGGGCGAAAACACAGAGCGTAGGACGTCGGAAGAAAACGCAATAGGACCCACTAATCTGGCAGAATTCTTACAATTAATGACGGAAACCATGACAAGACAAAATAAAGGAATTGCGAACAAAATTAAAATTCAGAATGCAGAAATGACGAAACAAAATGCAGAAACCACGAGACAAATGCGTGCGATTAAAGAACAAAACAAAAAAAAATTCAGTTACACCTAAGTCATATTGAAGACGAGGCAAAAGAATCTCGAGAAGTGATAGGAAACTTAATAACAGGTCACAATCAATTGAGAACAGACATTGACAAGGTACAAACATTGCGTAATGACATTCAGGACGAGATCAAAACATTACGTAACAACACCCAGGGAGAAGTCAAGAAACTAGAGAAACAGATAAACGAAATTACTAGACAAGCAGCAGGTACAGCGCGTGAAGTTGTTGAAAACAGTGTGTTACACAAACGTATCACAAAAGCAGCGCTAAAAAGATATGATAACCGCATAGTCAAAACAGAAGCGCAAACGAAGCGACAATTTCAGAAATTGCGAACAGAGTTGTTGCAAACCATTGAAGAGCGTAGTGAACAGGATAGAACAAGCACAGAGTCTGCAACCACATCCGTATCTGTAACAGCACCGGAAAAACAAGCAATTAACGAAGATATTACGCATTTGCGATTCCAATCACAGGCGGAAAATAACATATGTGAAATCAGACAGCCTGCACAGCAACAAACACGTTACGAAATTCTTGATGAACAAACGTCATCACAAACACATGCGGAACCACAAATGTATGTTTCAAGACAGTTTCTATCGCGCAATGAAGCAGCAAGGTTAGCCAGATAAGATACCGAAGCAACATCTGACAATGGAAAGCCAGGTCGCGAAGAGTACAGTGCAATGCATTCAGCTACACGTTCACAACTGATGGAAGAAAATTATTGCGTACCACTCCAACGATACTACACAAGGGTAGGCGAAAGTTACAGTGGACAATATCCAATGGATCTACCACAACCGGAAAGAACGACGGGAGAAATGATCAGAAATAAAAGTGGCGAAGAATCCCGAATTTCATATGGGACTATGACGAAGTACGACAACGATCATTTCCTCACAGTCAGAAAATTTCAACACTTTCGAGAGGGAAACTCATTACATCCACGAACTTTGTTTGATCAATTCCGAGTAAGATTACCAAAACACTGGACGCTAGCACACAAATTAGACTTTATATGTGCACACATGTCAGGAACAGCCGCAGAAACCATGCAGAATGTTACAGCGACATGCCGATCGTGAAGCACAGAACAGAGTGAAGTACGAATTATTACAAAACCCATATTTTGAAAATTCAGGAGAGAAGAGTCCAGTGAAATTTTTCGAATTAATAGCAAAGAAAAGTCAATGCTTAGATGTACCATAGAGTGTCGGAGTGTTGATTAAATTATGGGCGATGAAGTTACCATTGAAATACCAGCAATCAATAGTAGGTCGCGGAGGCAATGACGTCGAAGCATTTAAAGGTATTCTAAGGGAACTAGAGTTCATATTTTCGGAAGATGACGCAAGAAAAAGACGAACCACGCGTGAAAACGAAAGCAGAAAGCAGTGGAATCCACAAGACACAGTACGAAGAAACAATAATTACGAACCATGTGATAACTACGCACCAAGAAACGACAATATATTTCAACAAAGAACCGGTTATGGATTTAGAAGAGAATATGGCAGTAACTATAATTCACCCAGGAACGGCAACAACTATTACAGAGGGAATAACGACAACCGGAACGGGTACTGGAGAACCACTAGACCGACAAATTATCAACAAAGAAACCACTATCAACAAGCTGAACAAGAAAAGAGAATACAGATAGAAGAGGTGGAGGTAAGACCACCAAACCCCGATAAATGTTCGAATTGACATCTAAGCGCCCATGCAAAAGAGAATGACACACTGACCAAGGACAACTGCAGCACTTTGAACAGAGAAGTAAGAATCTTATCAAGAGAAGAGAAGAAGGAAGAAACAATTCCTCAGGGACCAGATGAAAACGAAGACAATAAAATAACAATATCGTGTTGGGACGAAATTAATTGGGAGAATACTGACGAGGAAGATGAATTACCAGAGGCATGCACAACGATTATAGGAGGAAAGGACGAAGTAATGAATAATGCAGAGCTATTTGAGATGGAAACCAGGGAAAGCGAATTCAATGAGGATAATGCGCAGTCGACAGAAGTTGAAAATAAGTCACGAGTGGGCACACAACCCACCGTATATAATGAAGGAAGTTATGAAGCATTAATTAGAGCATTTAGATGCGATTATGTGGAAGTAGCGACGAAGAAGAAGATAGACGAGGATGAGCAAAAAGTAGAGGATGTTGAAGAAAGTGTAAATGAAGGAAGAAATAGAGAAGAGGAAATAAAAGAGAGAGAAGTAGCAGTCGAAGATTATCCTACAGAAAGTTCGAATTCACAAAGGAAATTCCTAAAAAGACTCATGTATGATTCAGTGGAGGATTCGTTGATGCAAGAAGAAGAAGAACAGAACCAACCCTTTCAAATTCAACCAATTGTGAAGGCCATGGTAAAGCATATCCCAGTCAATATTGTAATTGATAGCGGAAGTGAACTGACTGCGATCTCAGAAAATTTATTCATGGAGTGTAATGCCAATGAGGAATTGTCAGTTCTGAAAACACGTAAGATTAAAGTAAGAGGTCATATTAGAAACAATGCTGCGGAAATTACGAGACAAACAAGGTCAACTCTTTAGAGTCAAGGTCGAAAGATCGAAGCCAACTTCGTGATTATACCTGAACAAACTGTAGATTTGATTATAGGTGCAGATTTTTTAAATGAGAGACTAGCGATAATAGATATGGGGAAAGGTAGCGTAACATTCGGGAATGTCACACTTTTCTTTCAGCAAAAGCTAAAATTAGAAGAAATACCAGTTATAAACAAACAATTAAGAATGACGCGAGATAAAGAGGATGAAGACTTAGGATCGTATACACAAAAGGGGGAATCGCCTCAATTCATATTAGAAGTCCATAAAGAAATAGACGAAAAATTGCAAGAAGTTCAAGGTATTTCGGAACACAGTAAAAGAGAATTAGAGGGAATTTTACGGTATAAAGCAGAGGTATTTTTACCTAAGACTGGCAGTATTAAACACTTTCACTACAAGTTTGAAGTAAATCAGCACAAACCATTTAGAGTGCCACCCTATACAATCCCATTAAGCTACAGGAATAAAGTATTCCAGGAGATATCAAAAACGTTAGATGACGATATTATTGAACCAGCTACCTCCACATATAAGAGCCCGCTCCATTAAGTACAAAAACGAGATGGGAGCATCAGGTTAGTGCTTGATTCCAGACAGATCAACACAATCATAATCACTCAGGCAGATCGCCCAGAATAATTAGGGGAGTTGATACAAAACTTCCACGGTGCTAAGATATTTTCATCAATTGATTTATGGAGTAGTTTCTGGCAAATAGAATTGGCCCCAGAATGTAGAAAATTTACAGAATTTATCGTATTCGGCAGATGTTACCAGTTTAAACGATTGCCATTTGGTTTACACATATCATCAGCAGCGTTTATTAGGGGATTTAATTCTACACTCATTCCTGAAATTTTACAAAAAATTACTTGTTATGTTGATGATGTGATTATAGAAGACCCCTCTTGGGAACATCACAACGACACATTAAATCAATTTTTAGAGATCATGGGGTCACAGTAAATATAACAAAATCCACATTTGGAAGGCGAGAAGTCAAATTTCTAGGACACATAGTTTCCGAGAAAGGGGTAATGCCCGACCCAGGAAAACTAAAGGCAATCAAAGAATTCTGTACTCCATACAATAAGAAAACTCTCAGAGGATTTCTAGGTCTCACCAGATTCCATAAAAAATTTATTTGGATCGACTTTCTCGCAACACCACGCCAATGTGCATTGACTGGAAAAAACTCGCCATGGGTATGGGATCAACAAGCCAATGAAGAATTTTTAAAAGTGAAAAACGCACTAACAACAGCACCGCTTTCAGCACATCCTGATCTAACACAAAATTTTTGTATGGCCATTGATAGCGGGAAAACAGGTTTAGGAGATGTTTTATTCCAAGAATACGAACAGGCAGGGCTAAGATCATATAGAACAATTGCATTTGCCAGTTGGGTACTCACAAAAAGCGAGAAAAACTATTCAGTCACGGAGCTAGAAGCATTGGCCATTGTATGGGGCTTCCAACGTTTTAGATACTTCCAATTCGGAAGAAAAACAAAAGTATACACTGACCACAAAGCATGAGAATTTCTGTTATCCGCCAAACTAACTCATGGGAGGTTAGCCAGATGGATGTTAATACTACAAGAATTTGACTTCACTATTACACACATACCAGGACCAGCGAATGTATTAGCAGATGCTTTATCACGATGTCCACAGGGTGCATCCAATAACATAGGTTTGGAAGCAGCAGAAGACCAGTTTACAATTTACTATATGAAGCAAGTACCTTTCGAAACCTACATTACGACAGCATTGAAAAACATAGGCAAAGAACAGGACAAGGATCCCGAAACAATAGGAATTAAACATAAGTGGAGAAGTAAGGATTTTCGAGACATTCGACAGCATTATCTCGTAAAAAACAATGTTTTATTTTTTAGACGAAATGTTGCAACGAATGAATGGTTAATTTATATCTCAGATGAACTAATCAATAAATACATATGGTATACACATTTAAGTAATGGCCACTTTGGACTTAAGAAATGCTTTTTAAAGATAAAACAAACAAGCCATTTTCCTAATATGGAAAGATGAATTAGAACAGTATTAGTCAAATGCAAAAAATGTATGAAGGCTAAACACATCACTTTCCAAACCAAGCCACCTGTGTTTCCAATAATCCCTAAAAGATTAAAAAAAATAGTTGCAACAGATTTGATGGGGCCCCTCCCACGCACAAAAAATGGATATATTTTCATATTTGTCATGTTGGAACTTACTTCTAAATATCTTACCTTGAAACCATTAAAACAGGCAACAGGTCTTACTATAAGTAAAGCATTTAGACAAGATTTTCTCAGACAGTTAGGTCGAGTGGAACGAATAATTTCGGATAATGGCCCACAATACAAATCGGTGCAATGGCAGAACACGTTAAAACAACACAAAGTAAAACCCATCTACATATCTAAGTACAAACCTAGCGTAAATCCAGCAGAACGATCTATGAAGGACATAGGCACTTTATGCCGATTATACGCACGCAAAAGACACAACACTTGGGATATATACCTTAAAGATTTTCAAGAAGTAATAAATGAAATGCCACATAGCACTGCACTACTACCTCCAGTTACTGTACTTACTTACACTCCTGGAATGGAAAAAAGAACACATTGACACCGGTGTGTCAGACCCACCATACTTGCTCCGGACACTGCGAGAGGGCTGTACAAGCAATGATCACACGCACGGCACAGCGGACACACCAGGAACCGCGGTGTTGGCCGTCGAATGGCGCTAGCTGCGCAGCATTTGTGCACCGCCGCCGTCAGTGTCAGCCAGTTTGCCGTGGCATACGGAGCTCCAACGCAGTCTTTAACACCGGTAGCATGCCGCGACAGCGTGGACGTGAACCGTATGTGCAGTTGACGGACTTTGAGCGAGGGCGTATAGTGGACATGCGGGAGGCCGGGTGGACGTACCGCCGAATTGCTCAACACGTGGGGCGTGAGGTCTCCACAGTACATCGATGTTGTCGCCAGTGGTCGGCGGAAGGTGCACGTGCCCGTCGATCTGGGACCGGACCGCAGCGACGAACGGATGCACGCCAAGACCGTAGGATCCTACGCAGTGCCGTAGGGGACCGCACCACCACTTCCCAGCAAATTAGGGACACTGTTGCTCCTGGGGTATCGGCGAGGACCATTCGCAACCGTCTCCATGAAGCTGGGCTACGGTCCCGCACACCGTTAGGCCGTCTTCCGCTCACGCCCCAACATCGTGCAGCCCGCCTCCAGTGGTGTCGCGACAGGCGTGAATGGAGGGACGAATGGAGACGTGTCGTCTTCAGCGATGAGAGGCGCTTCTGCCTTGGTGCCAATGATGGTCGTATGCGTGTTTGGCCCCGTGCAGGTAAGCGCCACAATCAGGACTGCATACAACCGAGGCACACAGGGCCAACACCCGGCATCATGGTGTGGGGAGCGATCTCCTACACTGGCCGTACACCTCTGGTGATCGTCGAGGGGACACTGAATAGTGCATGGTACATCCAAACCGTCATCGAACTCATCGTTCTACCATTCCTAGACCGGCAAAGGAACTTGCTGTTCCAACAGGACAATGCACGTCCGCATGTATCCCGTGCCACCCAACGTGCTCTAGAAGGTGTAAGTCAACTACCCTGGCAAGCAAGATCTCCGGATCTGTCCCCCATTGAGCATGTTTGGGACTGGATGAAGCGTCGTCTCACGCGGTCTGCACGTCCAGCACGAACGCTGGTCCAACTGAGGCGCCAGGTGGAAATGGCATGGCAAGCCGTTCCACAGGACTACATCCAGCATCTCTACGATCGTCTCCATGGTAGAATAGCAGCAGCCTGCATTGCTGCGAAAGGTGGATATACACTGTACTAGTGCCGACATTGTGCATGCTCTGTTGCCTGTGTCTATGTGCCTGTGGTTCTGTCAGTGTGATCATGTGATGTATCTGACCCCAGGAATGTGTCAATAAAGTTTCCCCTTCCTGGGACAATGAATTCACGGTGTTCTTATTTCAATTTTCAGGAGTGTATATTGAACCCCCAAATATAACCACAGAAAATGTTAGATATCCTATTGTACCACGTACACAGCACAAACATGTCATAGCAACAGCACTCTCCAACATCATAAAGGCAGCCACTAAAATAAAAGAAAGAGGAGATAGAACAGCAATCAAAAGAAATTCTCAGTAGGCCAGAAAGTATTTGTAAAAATACACCATCTCTCCAGCAAACAGAAACACAAAATATATAAGTTTTATGCTGCATACAAAGGACCTGTCATAATTAGCCGAATTGCTCATGATAATGCTGTGGAACTAATGAACCCAAAAACAGGCAAAACCTTAGGACTTCACCATGTGAGCCATATAAAAAAGTTTGAAGATTAATTTTATTACTGGTAAATAATGAGCCCAATATTTCAAGATTATGTTGCAGATAAGATCGTCAGGAGAAAGAAGAATGAAGAGAGAGGAAGGTGGGAAAAAGAAATTAGTTTCAATAAAAACAAAAACAAAAGTAACACCAATAGTACCATAGATTAAGGTGAAGGGATAAAGTGTAGATAGTCTAACAGCATGAAATACTAAAATGCTACACACCATGACACTACACAAAAATAGATATCGAATTTGGGGATTCTTGTAGACGTTAAGACTCAAAATGTCTTAGAACTGTAACATGGAAAGAGCGCCGAAATTTGTAAAGCTTTTAAGAAGGCGTAAAACAATGTAGGTACTAGACATATGTTAGATGATTATAAGTAAAATTTTTTGTAAGAACCGTTGTAAAAACTACAGCAAGGACGAGATGCAACGATCCACAAGTTGCAACGCGAGAAGTATCAAGAAAGGAAAGGACGTAATTAGCAAGACACGATTCCTGCAAGGCAGAAGCATCAAGAGAAGGGAAAGGACAGCGAGACAAACAGAGGGCTCTTGTATTGGAAGTGGGCAGTAAATAAATCTGCTTCCAAGCGGAACCAGAGGGTAGCAGAACCCTGCAGAGACATGACAGGACATCGAACGCCAGAAGGGACCAGTGCAGGGACTGAGAAGCAAACACCGGACTTTCACCGCTCGTAAACCCCCGAACGCCCTGAATCGGCGTAGCGAGCAAAAAACGCCCCGACGAGAAGACCGCTTGGACAAGCCACCACTGGAAAAAAAAGTGTAGAAGTCACACTACCGCTATTAAACAGCACGCTGATGTACGAAACTGAAGAAAACTTCCACAATGTAAAAATGACACACCCAAACAATTTATCGAACTGTTACTAAGAGGAGAACTTCAAAGCTACTAGTTATCAATAAATATTTCCATATCCTGCCCAGAGAAGAACCAAGAAGCAAGTAAGAAGCAGAGAAAAAGCAGGAAGAACAGAAGTTGAAGATTCGCAAGGTTAAGACCAAGAAAGAAGATGGGTGAAGAATAGACGACATACCTTCCCAAATCCCTATCCTGTTGTAAACTAGTCGTCTGCGAAGTATTACAACGAAAAACGACCGCTTTCAGTGACACATAACGATGACTTTCACGCATACAAAGCCAGTAAACCATGAGATTCTGCACTCACAGCTCCATTCCATTATGGGACCTCCACAACGGCAAAACACACACTTGCAAAGCCAACAAGAAATGATGAATGAAGCTGTACATCAAATACTTGCCCACATCCATCTTGCTCAAGTCCATCACCTTCGTGCAAAAAACATTTGCCAACCTCATGCTTAAACATTCATAGGATTATGTGAATGTGTGAAATCAAATTATGTGATGTAGGAATTGTGCAAAAGAAATCTGTGAAAAACTAAATAAGTTAAGCACAACAGACAGCTAATAAACTACAAAATAACAGTCATTGATTATGGACATAAGTAAAAAATAGACTATCGATAAAAATAAATCGTTAGTTCTGAAACAGACACTACATGAAGAACAAAAATAAGGCATAATAAACACTAAAACTATATGCCACTTATTTTCTCATCATAAAAATAAAAGAGTAACTACATTTTACTTACTTTATCCTTATAAAAAAAGAATAAAAAATTATGTTGTTGGATATTTTCCTTTTTTTTAACATTTGTACCATTTTTTAGGATAATATCTCAATACTTGTGTTTGTATATTTCTTTGTCAAAGCAATTCTTGGAACTAATTCTTATTTGTTAGTGTAACAATGTTGAAATGAGTGTCTAGATACAAAAACATTTTACTTGTACAGATATTTAGAAAATGTGTTATCAATAGATTTTACTTAATTACTACACTCCTGGAAATTGAAATAAGAACACCGTGAATTCATTGTCCCAGGAAGGGGAAATTTTATTGACACATTCCTGGGGTCAGATACATCACATGATCACACTGACAGAACCACAGGCACATAGACACAGGCAACAGAGCATGCACAATGTCGGCACTAGTACAGTGTATATCCACCTTTCGCAGCAATGCAGGCTGCTGCTATTCTACCATGGAGACGATCGTAGAGATGCTGGATGTAGTCCTGTGGAACGGCTTGCCATGCCATTTCCACCTGGCGCCTCAGTTGAACCAGCGTTCGTGCTGGACGTGCAGACCGCGTGAGACGACGCTTCATCCAGTCCCAAACATGCTCAATGGGGGACAGATCCGGAGATCTTGCTGGCCAGGGTAGTTGACTTGCACCTTCTAGAGCACGTTGGGTGGCACGGGATACATGCGGACGTGCATTGTCCTGTTGGAACAGCAAGTTCCCTTGCCGGTCTAGGAATGGTAGAACGATGGGTTCGATGACGGTTTGGATGTACCATGCACTATTCAGTGTCCCCTCGACGATCACCAGAGGTGTACGGCCAGTGTAGGAGATCGCTCCCCACACCATGATGCCGGGTGTTGGCCCTGTGTGCCTCGGTCGTATGCAGTCTTGATTGTGGCGCTCACCTGCACGGGGCCAAACACGCATACGACCATCATTGACACCAAGGCAGAAGCGCCTCTCATCGCTGAAGACGACACATCTCCATTCGTCCCTCCATTCACGCCTGTCGCGACACCACTGGAGGCGGGCTGCACGATGTTTGGGCGTGAGCGGAAGACGGCCTAACGGTGTGTGGGACCGTAGCCCAGCTTCATGGAGACGGTTGCGAAAGGTCCTCGCCGATACCCCAGGAGCAACAGTGTCCCTAATTTGCTGGGAAGTGGCGGTGCGGTCCCCTACGGCACTGCGTAGGATCCTACGGTCTTGGCGTGCATCCGTGCGTCGCTGCGGTCCGGTCCCAGGTCGACGGGCCCGTGCACCTTCCGCCGAGCACTGGCGACAACATCGATGTACTGTGGAGACCTCACGCCCCACGTGTTGAGCAATTCGGCGGTACGTCCACCCGGCCTCCCGCATGCCCACTATACGCCCTCGCTCAAAGTCCGTCAACTGCACATACGGTTCACGTCCACGCTGTCGCGGCATGCTACCAGTGTTAAAGACTGCGATGGAGCTCCGTATGCCACGGCAAACTGGCTGACAGTGACGGCGGCGGTGCACAAATGCTGCGCAGCTAGCGCCATTCGACGACCAACACCGCGGTTCCTGGTGTGTCCGCTATGCCGTGCGTGTGATCATTGCTTGTACAGCCCTCTCGCAGTGTCCGGAGCAAGTATGGTGGGTCTGACACACCGGTGTCAATGTGTTCTTTTTTCCATTTCCAGGAGTGTACATTTATAAAAACAATATTTCTAAGAAAATGGAGGCGAAAAAGTCCTCACTTTCGATAACAAACTTCTTAAAAAACAAACTTCACAATTAAATAAGGAAGAAAATAATTAAAAAATAATAATCATAATAGAATAAAAATATTCTTCCCTTGTCAATACAAACATATTTTTTGATAATAATGTGGGAAAATATAAAACTATAAATTAGTAACACAAACAGAATGATATGGCTGAACAGTAGGCAACAAAATTTAGATAATGGAATAATTTTTGACTGACTTAGACAACGATTCAATCATTGCCTAACTTCAGTGCAAAAACTAAGTTCGAAGGGTGGTGATATATAAGGTGCCAGGCAAATCCAACAACTTCCATGAAAACCCTTACATGATAAGCAAATCCAGTAGTATGTCACATAGCTCCGAATAAATCGAGACATAAATGAACCAAAGTAATACGAGTAGCAAGTGAGCAAATGGAATACCACAGACTAACACAAGAATGCCTAAATGCATGTCATACCTTCCCGCCGTTAGGCAGACGCAGTTCCGAGGGGAGAAACGAGAACAGAAGCCAAGAGCAGAACCGTGTTAAGCAAAAAGGCCCTGCGATAAGGGACGGACACCCACGTGGCCAGCTAACCGCTAGGAGCACCCCTCAGTCTATTTTAAAAGCTAGAGCCCTCCAGGAGAACAGTATAGATCTTATGATAACACTAAAAGGGCCAACCCAGCAGCAAATTTTAGCGTGAGACTTTTTCGTGTCTCTGTTACGTTGCAAACTTTAAAAACATTGCTCCACCACGAAAAGTATAACGTTTCTCATTGGATAGACAGAATTTTTGTAGGCGGAGCTTAAGGTTAACATTGAGACCCTGATTGGTCTGATGAAAACACAGCCAGATAGTTTTTTAAACGAACTTCGGTAAATTGTAGTAAGGAGAAGTTAGGAGAGAGTTGCTTCCGAGACGGCGAGGTGAGCTGAGCTGTGCTGTCCCCAGCCCCCTGACGAACACTGACAAGGTAATGAACGCACGCGATGCCGCATAACAGCGCATAAAGCTTCACTCAGAACTGCAGAAGTCTCATCTGTTACACCCCCTTTTTGCCTAATACTAGTGTCGATCGTCAATTACAGCTCATGGTGTTCACATTTGCCACTTGAAGTATGAATCTGAAATGCGATGATTTTTCTGTTACATAGTTATTGGGAAGCCACATCAGCCACTGTAAGATACGACAAGTTAGATAAGTAATTCATGGTAATTGAGGGTCACTGTAGACCATTTTGATAGTTTTCTCTTTTGTGAAACTTAATTTAAACCTAAAATATAGATGTGATATGGCATGGGTCATCCTTCGATCCATTGTAGAACTTGGAAACCCATTCAGGGCATATTCGTTCACATTTTTGTTGAACGCAGTTGGTTTTTACCATCCTGTATTAAAACATTTCCTTTTATCAATAGTGCAATTTATAAACAATGTTTTGTAAGTAGAATAAAATTTCCAATGTAAACTTAACTGCTTTTTCGACGTTATTTTACCAGCTAACTAAAAATAGGAAAGCCTTGAACCCTTTCCACTAAATTTAGTTAGTATTAAGATTCTTTTACAGGGAGTGCAGTGGAGCTGACGCTGAAATAATTAAGTATTTGGTTATATCATCGCTAGTCTCACTGAACTCTTCTGAACTCTACATGTCATGTGCAGTCTGGCGTCTCCTTACCAGCAACAGGCCCCAGGTTCAAACTAGTCAATTCCCTAAAAAACACGCTCAGAGCGTCGTTGCGCGAAAGTGGTAGGGAGACACGATATAGAACAAACAGACACAACGCAGAATGTTAGAGATGCTAACAGTTTCTCTGTGCGGGAACATTCGGCCGTGACTAGATTATTGTCTCCTATTGGTCGTAATAGAATTGTCCATCTTCGCAAGATATGTGTATGTTGACAGCTTTGTGTATGCTCAGAATCGTGCAATTTTCAGATTCACTTAAATTGCGTGAATATTTTGTTTCTGCTTGTCCCATATGCCATTTCCTACCTCATATGTTTTAAATTGTGGACATGTTTGCGTGTCACCTCCTTATTTGGAGTTAACGCCAAAGGACGAAAAAGGTGACGGGCAGATGAGTGGGGGTAGGAAATGTGGTGTGATGAGTTGCAATGTTGACTCTTTTCAAATGACATAGGTCATCGAGTGCACCGTTGGCCCAAGTATCTCGCAGAGTCTGGAGGGTGTGTTTCAGGCGGGATGTGCTTCTTTGATGTTCTGGTGTACTATTTAGTGTTATGGATTAGGCTCATACATTCAGTTTCCTATGAACGCGAATCAGATTGTATATTTCATTATTCTTGTTGAGGAAGTGTTGCCCTTTTGTCTACTTCTTTTTGATGAATAAGCTGTGAACACTCCTGTCATCCAGTATCACAACCGATCTGCATGCATACCTTCGTAGTTTGATGAACATACGGGTGCCCTACCGCACTCGACTGGGTCTCTAAAAATGCCGAACTTAACACCACAGAAAATGTTTGGGACTCTTTGGAATAGCGGGTTAAACGCAGCAGTTAATACGTCAGTCATTCGTATCTCCACGGGATCCATCATCAATGAATTGTCCGCTCCTGGCAGTTGAGTGGTCAGCGCGACGGAGTATCATACCTAACGGCCCGGGTTCGATTCCCGGCTGAGTCGGAGATTTTCTCCGATCAGGGACTGGGGGAGTGCTGGTGAGTGTCTTCAACACGTGGCAAAGCAAGGATAAAGCGCGTCTAAACATAGTGGGGCTGGGTGGTCACCTATCATTACAGATGCAGAGCCGACTGGTAGAACAGGACAAATGGCGAACTGTGGCGGAACTAATATCAGGTGTTGTCCTTATCATCATCATTTCATCCCCATAGACAGGCAAGTCGGCAAAGTGGCGTCAACTCGAAAGCCATGCACCAGACGAACGGTCTACCCGACGGGAGGTCCTAGCCACACGGCATTTCCATGTAAAAAATCAATCGCTTCAGCTGGATGTGCCATATTGAAAGAAACTCGTGGAATCTTTGTATTGAACGTTGTGCCACAATTATGATTATGTGGCACAGTCGTTAAGTCTCTGCTGAAAGGTATGTGAGTAACTCTCCTAGCAGAGGTGGTACCGTGAAGTAAAGGAAAGACTGTTAAGACTTGAGCTAATTTGACCACTGCCTCGAATCAGGACACGTCGTAGTGATGGGAGCAGCCGAATGAAAACAATTAATTCAGTCGGTTGTTGGAAAACAATCAGCTCATTCGGTTGTAGCTTTACGTATCGGTTGAATTAATGCCGAGTTACCTTTTGGGGTGAGTTTTACCCCTTAAAACTGAAATTGTGCATCAACAAAAAATACATACTGGATCATTCTGCCACCTCTACTCACCCGCCAAGTTTCATCAAGGTGCTTTATCGACATTTGGGAATGTTCTCTTGTGAGTGAAGACAGTCTGTAGTACTTTCGTTAGACGGAAGTAAAGCAGTGTTACAGAGTATAAACGGGGGTACACGTGCCACCAGAGGGTAGTCCCAACCCTAGGTATGCAAAGACATCTCGTTGGCAACGCCAAAGTTAAAACACGTAATATACACTACTGACCATTTAAATTGCTATACCACGAAGATGACGTGCTACAGAAGCAAAATTTAACCAACAGGAAGAAGATGCTGTGATATGCAAATGATTAGCTTTTCAGAGCATTCACACAAGGTTGGCGCCGGTGGCGACACCTACAACGTGCTGATATGGGGAAAGTTTCCAACCGATTTCTCATACACGAACAGCAGTTGACCGGCGTTGCCTGGTGAAATGTTGATGTGATGCCTCGTGTAAGGAGGAGAAATGCGTACCATCACGTTTCCGACTTTGATAAAGGTCGGATTGTAGCCTATCGCGATTGCGGTTTATCATACCGCGACATTGCTGCTCGCGTTGGTCGAGATCCAATGACTCGTACCAGAACACGGAGTCGGTGGGTTCAGGAGGGTAATACGGAACGCCGTGCTGGATCCCAACGGCCTCGTATCACTAGCAGTCGAGTTGACAGATATCTTATCTGCATGGCTGTAACGGATAGTGCAGCCACGTCGCGATCCCTGAGTCAACAGATGGAGACGTTTGCAAGACAACAACCATCTGCACGAACAGTCCGACGACGTTTGCAGCAGCACAGACTGTCAGCTCGGAGACCATGGCTGGGGTTACCCTTGACGCTGCATCACAGACAGGAGCGCCTGCGATGGTGTACTCAAGGACGAACCTGGGTGCACGAATGACAAAACGTCATTTTTTCGGATGAGTCAAGGTTCTGTTTACAGCGTAATGATGGTCGCATCCGTGTTTGGCTACATCGCGGTGAACGAACATTGGAAGCGTGTATTCATCATCGCCATACTAGCGTATCACTCTGCGTGATGGTATGGAGTGCCATTGGTTACACATCTCGGTCATCTCTCTTTCGCATTGACGGCACTTTGAACAGTTGTAAGGTGTCAGGCAAATCCAACACCTTCCATGAAAACCCTGACATAATAAGTAAATCTACTACTTTGTCACATAGTTCCGAATAAATCGTGACATTAAATTAACCAAAGTAATATGAGTAACGAGTGAGCAAATGGAATACCACAGACTAACACAAGAATGCCTAAATGCATGTCGTACCTTCCCACCGTGAGGCAGACGCAGTTCCGAGGGGAGAAACGAGGACAGAAGCCGAGAGCAGAACCGTGTTATGCTAGAGGGCCCTACGATAAGGGATGGACTGGACACCCACGTCGCCAGCTAACCCCTAGGGCTCATCTCCCGCACGTTTTAGCGTGAGACTTTTTCGCGTCTCAGGTACGTCAAGGACCACCCCCCAGCCCATGTTAAAAGATAGAGCCCTCCAGAAGAACAGTATAGATCTTACGATAACGCTAAAAGGACCACGCCAGCTGCAGGTTTTAGCGTGAGACTTTTTAGCGTCTCTGTTACGTTGCAAACTTTAAAAACATAGCCCCACCAGGAAAAGTATAAAGTTTCTCATTGGATAGACAGAATTTTTGTAGGCGGAGCTTAAGGTTAACATTGATACCCTGATTGGTCACATGAAAACACAGCCAGATAGTTTTTTTAAACGAACTTCGGTAAATTGTAGTAAGGAGAAGTTAGGAGAGAGTTGCTTCCGAGACGGCGAGGTGAGCTGAGCTGAGCTGTGCTGTCCCCAGCCCCCTGACGAACACTGACAAGGTAATGAACGCACGCGATGCCGCATAACAGCGCATAAAGCTTCACTCAGAACTGCAGAAGTCTCATCTGTTACACCCCCTTTTTGCCTAATACTAGTGTCGATCGTCAATTAAAGCTCATGGTGTTCACATTTGCCACTTGAAGTATGAATCTGAAATGCGATGATTTTTCTGTTACATAGTTATTGGGAAGCCACATCAGCCACTGTAAGATACGACAAGTTAGATAAGTAATTAAAGGTAATTGAGGGTCACTGTAGACCATTTTGATAGTTTTCTCTTTTGTGAAACTTAATTTAAACCTAAATTATAGATGTGATATGGCATGGGTCATCCTTCGATCCATTGTAGAACTTGGAAACCTATTCAGGGCATATTCGTTCACATTTTTGTTGAACGCAGTTGGTTTTTACCATCCTGTATTAAAACATTTCCTTTTATCAATAGTGCAATTTATAAATAATGTTTTGTAAGTAGAATAAAATTTCCAATGGTAAACTTAACTGCTTTTTCGACGTTATTTTACCAGCTAACTAAAAATAGGAAAGCCTTGAACCCTTTCCACTATATTTAGTTAGTATTAAGATTCTTTTACAGGGAGTGCAGTGGAGCTGACGCTGAGATCATTTAGTATTTGGTTATATCATCGCTAGTCTCACTGAACTCTTCTGAATTCTACATGTCATGTGTGGTCTGGCGTCTCCTTACCAGCAACAGGCCCCAGGTTCAAACTAGTCAATTCCCTAAAAAACACGCTGAGAGCGTCGTTGCGCGAAAGTGGTAGGGAGACACGATATAGAACAAACAGACACCACCATGAATGTTTAGACAGTGGACGTTACATTTAAGATATGTTACGACCCGTGCTTCCACCCTTCATTCGATCCCTGAGAAACCCGACATTTCAGCACGATAATACAGGACGTGGAATACAGGACGTGGAAGTGAAACATGGACGATAACTAGTTTGGACAAGAAGAGAATAGAAGCTTTCGAAATGTGGTGCTACAGAACAATACTGAAGATAAGGTGGGTAGATCACGTAACTAATGAGGAGGTATTGAATAGGATTGGGGAGAAGAGAAGTTTGTGGCACAACTTGACTAGAAGAAGGGATCGGTTGGTAGGACATGTTTTGAGGCATCAAGGGATCACAAATTTAGCATTGGAGGGCAGCGTGGAGGGTAAAAATCGTAGAGGGAGACCGAGAGATGAGTACACTAAGCAGATTCAGAAGGATGTAGGTTGCAGTAGGTACTGGGAGATGAAGCAGCTTGCACAGGATAGAGTAGCATGGAGAGCTGCATCAAACCAGTCTCAGGACTGAAGACAACAACAACAACAATACAGGACGGCAAGTTGCAGGTCCTGTACGGGCCTTTCTGGATACAGAAAATGTTCGATTGCTGCCCTGGCCAGCATATTCTCCAGATCTCTCACCTATTGAAAACGTCTGGTCAATGGTGGGCGAGCAACTGGCTCGTCACAATACGCCAGTCTCTACTCTTGATGAACTGTGGTATCGCGTTGAAGCTGCATGGGTAGCTGTACCTGTACACGCCATCCAAGCTCTGTTTGACTCAATGCCCAGGGTTATCAAGGGCGTTATTACGGCCAGAAGTGGTTGTTCTGGGTACTGATTTCTTAGGATCTATGCATCCAAATTGCGAGAAAAGGTAATCTCATGTCTGTTCTATTATAATATATTTGTCCAATGAATACGCGTTTATCATCTGCATTTCTTCTTAGTGTAGCAATTTTAATGGCTAGTAGTGTATTTGTGGCTTTAAACTCTTGGGAAGGCCACACCAAATCACAGAATGACATCCCAAGCTAAATTATGAAAATACTATCGGCGATTTCGCCACGACAGGTAGAACCGTAAAATTCTGTAAGAAGTAACACGATTTATAAGCGTCCGACACAACAGCTCCACAGTTAATCTTTCCAATACAACAAACACTCAACAGTACCTCCAAAGTTCACTTATCCTATCAGAGTTTCAATGTACTCGTTATAACTGTAAGATTAGGTTTCTCAATAAGACAAGCAATGATTCGATCCATCACTAGGATCCTCGTTCGATCCGCAACAGTCATTTACTCTAAAGCAGCTAAATAGATGACAGTGCCGATATCAACGATCTCCTCCAAAGCAGCGCTCTAAAGGGAGACTGCAGTACCGAAGCAAAGCTTACACCACTCACAAGTCTGATATACGCCCCATCAACGTGCACCTTTTTAGAATTCTTATGTTCACCTCATACACCAAACTTGACGTAATTCTTCGTCGGAATCCAAGGGCAGAACCAAGAAATCACTTCTCAGCCCTTTAATGACCACAGGATGACTGCCATCGGGACAACACATGCCCTCCACACTACGATCTGCGTCCCCGCGGCGTTCCGTCCCCAACCGACTTCTTTGGCGGGGCCCCCCGACACCGACGTCGCCGGCTCCCAACACGCAGTCTATAGCTAACTCCCAACTCTTCTTCGTTCTGTAGCCTCGCGGGGCAACGGCATTGCCGCAGTGGATAGATACACCGGTTCCCGTCAGATCTCCGAAGTTCAGCGCTGTTGGGGGTGGCCGGTATTTTGATGGGTGACCATCCGGGCCGCCATGCACTGTTGCTATTTTTCGAGGTGCACTCAGCGTCGTGATGCCAATTGAGGAGCTACTCGACCGAATAGTAGCGGCTCCGGTCAAAGAAAACCGTCATAAAGACCGGGAGAGCGGTGTGCTGACCACACGCCCCTCCTATCCACATTCTCATCTGAAAATGACACGGCCGTCGAATGGTCCCGATGGGACACTTGTGGCCTGAAGACGGAGTGAGTTGTAGCCTCGTGGAGAGCGGGAAGCTAACTCGCCAAAGATATGCGGTGACCAGAGACTCCAATCCGATCTCGATATTGACATCACGGCGAGTACTGAGAAGGCGGGTGATTTCAAAAACAAAAGAAATTTAAATAGCGAACCGTACCGGCTCACCTACCTGTTTTCTTTATTTTACTTTTTCACAGCCGGACAGTGAGAGGGCAGCGCTATTTACCTCGGGCTCTTGTAGGAGTGTCCGTTGGCGAGCGACAGAGGAACTTGTAACGCTTCCTTGTGGCGTCCCCCACCCCTTTGGCAGATCAACAATGCACTATCCTCGAAGCTAAATATTTGAAAGTTGCAATATAACAAGAGGTTTAAGTATAACATGATACTGAATTACTACGAGTCAACAAATACCACCGAGATGCTATTGATAATAGAGGGAAGCGTAAGAACACTATTATGGTTTGTGCACGTCATTACTACCAACAGTCTTGCAGCAGTGGTAACACTGATTGCTGTCAGATCACCGAAGTTAAACGTTATCGGGCCTTGGCTGGCACTTAGATGGGACACCGTTCGGGTCTGCCGACTGCTGTAGGCAAGTGGAGTGCATTCAGTCCTTGTGAGGGCAACTGATGAGCTACATGACTGAGAAGTGACAGCACGCATCCGGTGATGCCTAAGGGCTGAGGAAGACACGGAGCCCGGTCGATACCGTTGGGCCTTCAAGGCCAGTTCGGACGGTGTTTTTTTTATTTGCTTCTTGTAAACAATAAATCATGAACAAATATCATCACATATAGCGAGTAGTCGAGCCTAGAGAAAAAAGGTTTCCTACCAAAGCGGATTCAGACATATTCCACATTCCTGTCAATACGTACATACCTTAAGAGCAGTTTGAAATGCTGCTGTTTGTTGGAATCTTACGCAGCACAAAACCAAAATACAACAGCGATTTGCTGAACAGATACCTTTGTGTTTCGGCTAGTCCAAGGAATTTAGGTGCCAACGTAAAAGGGACTGAACTAAGACAGATGTCTCTGCCTTTAAACCGAAGTCAGATGTGCACAAAATTTTGTTCCATTGGGTTTGAAAAACTAGCAGTGACTTACTCTCCAAGAGTCATATCACCATCATATGCATCTCGGTTGCCTTCAAGGGGAGCGATGTTTTAGTGCATCTTGGTCTAGTTGTGTGAGTGGGGCGTCAAGAGACGTGTTGACGTCTCAGCATATCTTAAGCAATCTTTTGTTAACACCTAATGTGGGTTATTACAAGCAAGAATAAAATTTGCTCATATAAAGTCGAAGGTGAAAAATGTAAATAATGTGTGTTAAGAAGTGATTGTATTTTTATTTGCGTGTGGGTGTCTATTTCCTGTATCTAACATACTAATTTCCAGAATGCTGGTAGGCATGACGTCAGCAACTACTCTGGTTAACCAAATTATGCAGCAAATTGCAGAGATCTGTGAAAGTGGTAATACTAAGTTCCTTTATTTCATGATGACTACTATCAAGTTACGTAGTTTAACTATGTATATTACTGCATAGCTTATTGAATGATTCGATAATGAGCTTAGGCTCCAAACTAGTCAGAAAGTAATAAAGGAAATTAATATTGCAATTTCAACAGTTGTCTGCAATTTAATGCATAATTTGATTAACTGAATATGTGTTTGAATATGGTTGTACTTTTGCAGGTGTCCTTGTGGTTGTATTTTTATTTTAGTGTGGTTGTATGTGTTCGTTTTTAATTATGATTTTAAGCGTGTGGTTTGTGGATGTCCTGAGTCTGAAGGAAATGTTAGTTGAGTTTTGTAGTTCTGTGACAGTACGTAAAAGAGACAGTGTTTTGGTGTGGAGAAACATGAATACCAGTAATTAGAGAAAAACATTGAGAAGAAGGACAAAACTGCCTACACATGTGACAGAAAACAATTAAAATTAAGCGAAGATAATGAAGAAAGTAATATAATTTGTGAATAATGGCTTCATAATAAATATCCGCGAGTGTACACCTGTTACGTGAAAGCACTAGTGCACTTGTGATATTGACAAAACTGTAAAACACTTCCTCCTTAGAACTCAAATTCTCGACCTACCTGGTATTCTTGAATTGTAAATTCCCAAACATTTTCAGTCCTCTTATGCGTTTTCCCGATATTTTAATAAAGCACACGTGCGTGTGCTCCAAAGTATTAGATTTTTATCGACAGGTTTGATAAGTAGCTCAATTGACTTATTTACGTTTTGCACCATATTAAGATGTCAAGTTGATATACTTTCCCATTAAAATTTCAAGTCCACATTAGTTCCACGTAAGTAAACTGTCCCGTTACCACACACTTAAATTTTTATGCAGCACATGTGGGTTGTTTTTACTACCTACGACACTTTGCTACCAGAAGTCTGACAACGTTGCATTGTGGGGCAGAGGTGGAAAAATCTCTCAAAAACGGAGATTGTACAACTTCCCTCACTGGAATATTGCTCACGAAAGCCTTAGCTAGCCTTAAACGTCGTTGAGCGTTACAGTTCTTTCTGTTTTATAAGAAATTCGAGCATTTCTCAATGATTCATCCTGCAACTTAGGTAACAACCCCACATAACGACGTAGTACACTACTGAAATTACCCAGTATCAAGAAGTAATGGAAGGAGATAATGTGGGGAGAGATGTATTCTACAAATTGTCACAATTAAGGACGACAAATTCCAATATTTCAGGTAACAGAAAGGTTAAATCTCACGCTTAAGGTAATGGAATTAATAGTGTTCTCAAAGTTAAAACAACACTGCGGTGGAACAGTAGTTGTACAGTCACTCAGCAGAAATATATTCCTCAGCGAAACTTAAAGAATGGGATACATAAAGTAACACAACATATTAAGTACTCAGTGGGAGTGAATGAAAGTGCGCAAACATGTTGTCAGAGGTCTCCCAGTCTTGCACAGAAAGATGTACGTGACATGGTGTGAGGTCAGCCTGACTACAGCGCCAAATGGAACTGGGCCCGCAGCACGATGCGGTAGAAGGAACAGGAAAAGACAGTGTGTGTCAAACGGCGAGTAGTAATGGTGCAGCGTGGTCGTGCTCTTCATTACAAAATGGCCCGGAAACAACTTTTTGCTGATTTGGCACATGGAAGAATCACTGGGAAACTGGAAGGATGAAGTATGAGGCGTATTGCCAAGTAGTTTGGTACTGCTCACATTGTTTTACGTGCATGGGGAGCGTTCCGAACCAAACCACATGTACTGCTGTCCGAAGGAGAGGAGATGGTCGACCACGTTCAACTACAGCAGCAGATGACCACTGCACATTGCGAAAGGTAAGAACGGACCCACATCAAATAGCAGGTGCAATTGTAACTACCTTTAAAGAGCTACAAGGCACACAATCTTACGCTCCACAGTGAGGTGCATTCAGCCCTGATTTCATTTTTATGGATGAAAATTCGTGACAGCAATGAACTGCTTAGTTAGAGGAGCTCTTGGAACGAAAGGATATGCGCCGAATGGACTGGCTTGCCTGTTCCTCCGGCTTAAATCCTATGGAGCACGTGTGGGACGCGTTCCGCAGACGTATTACAGCACGTCCACAGGCACCAAACACACCATGCAGCAGCTTGCAACCACAATTGTGGAGGGATGGAACGCCCTACCGCGAGGAAACATTTTTCTCGTGCCCACGATGTGACCACGTTGCAGGGAGTGTACTGTGTCCGTAGTGACCATACACCCTATTAATATAATGTCCCGCCTTTTTTAATGTGTAGTGGACCATCATAAATGGTGGTGCCTTCAGTGCGACTACTGCCTTTGAATAAAAGTGTCATTTCTGTTCGTCTCACTGCGTATTTATTTCTGTCACCTTCTGTACTGTATTGTGCAGCAGGAATTCCTTCTATATATGGTGTAAGTTTCATCGAGCTATATTACTAGGCAGTGACATATTGTGCGAAAGTTATTTTCTACCTTAAGTTTAGCTCACCAGTCTAGTTCCAGGGCGACAGTTCTCCACACATTGATAGGGAGGACGTACAAGTGCTGTTGATTATGAAATTGTTGTCTCGTTTCAAGTGGAAAGAGAATTAATACCTTTGGTAAAAAACAGGAGGGATGTCAGTTTTAATTTGAGTACGAAAATAAAAACATTGTCCTCCTAATAGGATCAGAAAACAAATGCCATAGGCATGGAAATTGCTAAGCCATAGCGACGTAGAAATCAACCTATTAACTTCATTTTACAGGTTCCACAAGACGTACGTGTGAGCCGACTTTTTTCAGTTGGTACGTATATGTTTAATTTGGTTAAATTTCATTTGAGCAGGCTTTTAAGAATGCAACGTCTTCTCATATTACAACTAAGTGCCACTTTAGGACTCAAATCTAGTTATCTGCTGTTCGCAGGCAAATATCTCAGCTTTGATCGTTTCCCACAAAAGACAGGAAACTCTCTTCAAGTGCGTGCCTGGCAAAGTTTTAATTCGTCAGAGAGTTTCATTACAATGCACACCTCGTTACAGTATCAGAGATTCATTTTGAACTTAAATGAACTAAATGGCGAACCTCACGTAATCTGATTTCGCTACTTCAGAGTTTGCGATAGAAATATAGTAATAAATTGGGATCGTTGAATACAAAACCGAATACTTTTCGTCGAGAAAGATATTTTTCTACAACCAGTTTATCTACTTTTGTTTTCATAGCCAAAATATACTTCTTCAGGACTAATTCTACAGATATTTGGCCATAATGGCTACAAACTTTCTTCAAAAAATGTGATTAAAATTTAGAGCCTTGATGGAAGAGTGATATTATCCTTCAAAAATTATGTTATGATTGGGGAAAACAACATAGATAAACTTATCCACTTATTGCCACGTCAGACATTGGATCTAATAGTGCAGTAACTTCGAACTGAAATTGCAAAATAAAAAATCATAGATTGCAGCAGATCCAGGAGGAGTAAATAATATCTATAGAGAAAAGTTCTTCAAAAGTTAGTTTCCATTAAGAACATTCGAATGGATCATTTGCAGCCTGGACGAAAAAACTGTTTATGTTCTCCAGACTTATTTAAACATGTCGCCAGTTTCATGATGTCATAGAAAAAAATCTTTCAGTTGCTGAAATTTTATTAAAGCGCCTGAGAAACAACCAAAAATTTTGTTGAGTGTCCTAAAATCATTTTAATTTAGTAATTATGGATAGACCTTTCCGTGTGTTTCAGATTTTATGTAAACTTATATTTATGAAAGAAAATTTTCAGTGAGTAAAGCATGCAGTAACAATAAAGTGTTTAAAGCTATGATTATCTTATCGATAACCTTTAAAAAGTTAAGTATTTGGCTGCAGTATCAGACATAGAATTCCTTACAAATACCTACAGGACTGAAGTTCAGAAGAACTAATAATGTACGTCATTACAAATCAGGAAGAAGAGAAACCATCTTCAATTTTACCTTAGACTAACTTAATCTAAATATGGACAAATACTGAAATTAATGTAATGTTTTTTTCCTTACCTAATGACATAAAATGTCTGACAGACAGTAAACCTAAAATTTAAACAAACAGTAGTAGTAACTACTCAGGAACGATGTATTCCACAGAATACATATACGAGGATTGGAAACCTGCCAGGGTAGTCGAGAGTGCTAACGTGCTGCTTCCAGGACTCGGGTAGGAGCGCTTGTCCCGTATCGAATCCGCCCAGCGGATTAACAACGCGGGTTGGTGTGGCAGCCAGCCTGGATGTGGTTTTTAGGCGGCTTTCCACATCCCGCTAGGTTAATGCGAGGCTGGTCGCCACGTTCCGCGTCAGTTACATGGCTCGCAGACATCTGAACACATTCACACTATTCCATGAATTACACTACACACAGACTGTTGGGGTACACTAATTCCTTCTCGGGGCGTATGGGGTGCTGAGAGGAAGGGCATCCTGTCACCCCTTAAAATTAACATGCCACATACGATTAACCAGCAGATCCCGCGAGTCGGGATTGATGCTTGAAAAGAGAGAGAGATATACGAGTGTTGGAACTTTGATTGTGGCAATTATTTATTTACAGCTTATACAAAATAGATACGATAGGAACTGGTGAGTGCAGTAACCAGAGCGGTGAGGGCTGCTGTACCAACTAGGAGAAAGGCCTCTCCATCACCATGGTCTGCCGAACTGGGAGAACTGCGTCGATCTGTCAGAAGGCTGAGGAGGCACTACCAGCGCAGTGTCATCTGGCAGGAACGACAAAGGTGGCAGTTGCTATATAGAGAGGCAAAGCAGAGGTTCCAAAAGGAACTGCGAGAGGTGAGGACGCGAAGTTGGGAAAACTACGTGCTCAACCAGTTAGTCATGGACCCATGGGGGCTCCCCTATACGCTGGTAAGAGAGAAAATACGCTCTCCTGTGGAGTTATCGACAGTCAGTCACGGGGACAGGATGACGGCGTCTTGGCAGGAGACTGCGGAGGTCCTCCTCCGCTCCCTACTGCCTGACGACAATGCGGATGGGGAGACTGAAGGGCAACAGCAACTGTGAAATGAAGATCAAGAAATATACAACAATGAGGAGGATGTCTACCCCTTCTCTGAGGAGGAGGTTGCAGCCCATATAAGATCATTAGAAAGAGGGAAAGCACCTGGGCCAGACGGCATTGTGGCGGAGGTGGTGCAGTTCCTGGGCCCCTGGCTGACTGCGCCACTTACTCATCTTTATAATGAATGTCTCAGGCAAAGGAAGTTTCCGAGGAAATTGAAAACAGCAAATGTAGTTATAATAAAAAAAGGACCTGATAAGGATCCTGCAGAAGTGAAGTCATACAGGCCGATTTGCTTGTTAGATTTGTTCGGAAAGATACTGGAGAAATTGCTAGCTGACAGATTGGCAGCACACCGAGTGTTGTGCGGGATGGGCAGCAAGCAGTTCGGCTTCAGGCCGGGACGGTCGGCATCTGATGCAATCGCCCTGGCGGCCGAGGTCTGTGGCTCGCCCCGCACAAATACGTTTTTGGCATCATGGTGGATAACAGTGGCGCCTCCGGCTACCTGTGGTGGCCTTCGCTCTTCTCCTGCCTTCGGGAGAAATAGTGTCCAGGGCCGCTATACGGTTGCCTGAGGAGCTATTGTAAGGATGGGGACGTCTGGTTATCATCCCCTAGCGAGAGAGTTGGAAAAGCAGTCACTAAAAGATGCCCCCAAGGATCCGTTTTAGGACCCCTCTTCTGGGATATCCACATGGAGCCATTGCTAGACAGTTTACAACAAAGTGAAGAAGTGCTAGAGGTGATCGCCTACGCGGATGACCTCCTCCTGTTGGTCGGCGGCCGTAGCCGGGAAGATATAGAACCGCAAATTGAGAGCGCCATAGAGAAACTCCAACAATGGTGCCACATGACTGAAATGACAACCTCACCCAGCAAATCCACATACCTGCTGTTAAAAGGACATCTAATCAGAAATTCCACTGTCAGAATTAACGGCTCACCAGTTCTCCGGCGACGTGAAATACTGTACCTAGAAGTCATCATTGAAGAGAGGTGGAACTTCGGGAAACACATTGACACCGTAACCCAGAGAGCTCTCCAGATACTAAACAACCTCATTTCGATAGGTCACAAAAGATTCCATCTCCCACCACATCTTATTAAACTTTACCATACTGGCATCCTAACCTCAGTAGTGGGTTACGGCTCGGGAGACTGGGCGCACAGGCTCACGAGTGCTGTGCCCGCCATGACAGTGAGAAGGGTCCAGAGGAGCATGATATTGAGATCTGTGGGGGCCTACAGAACATCTCCAGGGAGGCCCTATTAGTCACAATGGGGCTCTGCCCTCTGGACATCACAATGAGGGAACAAGCGGCTTGGTACTGGGCAAAAAAGGGAAATTATGAGAAGATTGTAGACATCATGGGTGTAAGGGTGGGGGACAAAAGGGAAATAAGGAAAAGAGGGGAGGAATTTTGGCAGGAGTTTTGGGAGGTAGAAGAAACTGGACATAGAACTTTCCAGTTCATACCAGATGTGACGGGAGCGCTTGGACATGAAATATTTTGAGTCTACACGAGGACTGATCCATTTTCTCACTGGCCATGGACCCTACCCAACATACTCATGTCGATTTGGGAAGAGGGCTACACCAGCGTGTGACTGTGGTTTATCAGAAGGTACTCCCGACCATGTAGTTTACGAGTGCCCCCTCTTCAATGATGTTGCGACTACACTTCGAGACAGACTTCCAAACCACGACACATATCAACTGCTTAGACGTGAGGACACTTTCCAAATGTTGAACGCATTGGCCAACGAGGCATCAGGGAAAGTTTTAACAGAATACGTGAGGGACATGAACTAAATAACTAAGACAACCAATACTGATGGCGTCCAGAGCCCTATTCCCATACCGCCTGTGCGTGGACTGGCCGACTTTCCATCATAGTTGGAATCCGTCACGTGCAGGATTAGGGGGAGTGGGGGTCAATACTACAGATAAGGACATGCACCGGAAATGACGTAGGATAAGTTACTTTGTAGGACTTAGTTTAGGAAAATTATGCTAGGGAACTGCAGCGAATCAACATCGTGGCCTGCCCAGTGCCAGGGGCACGCTCTTCGGGTTTAGCTCGATGAGCAAGGCTATCAAAAGTAGGTTTATATCTTTCACTGGAACACATGTGAAGCTGCAGGCGATAGGAACTAGTTATAAGAAATAGATATAAGCTGTAGATATTAGAAATTAAATGCCCATTGTATGAAAAACTAACTGTAGCTCACTTGAAAATTGTAACTAAGTGCAATATAAGTGCTAGTTGTATAATTATTGTGACCCACTAATGAGATAAGGAAGTGGGTTAATTTTGTATAATTGTTATGGTTTTGTAATAATGATTTCTTTTCAAAAAAAAGATACGTCTTTCAAAGTTTTACTGACCAAAGTAGTCGCCAGCATTGAGTATAACCCATTGCCAGTGATGTGGAAGTCGTAGGATACTCTTAGCAGTGCCAGTTGTGTTGACGGTTCGAGCGGCGTAATCTATTGCCAGACGAATTTGTAGCAGTTCTGAAGGGACTGCCGTGAAGTGTTTCCTTCATTTAGAAATCGAGTTGAACTTACTAGGGCCTAAGTCAGGGGACTTAAGTAGGTACTATAGCACTCAGCAGCCCCATCAGTCAAACAAATCAATATCAGCTTGCACTGTACGTGCTTGAGCATTGTCCTGCAAAATGATGGTCAGGTCCTGCAGAAAGTGTCATCACTTCTGTATCTATACTGTTCATTTTTGGAACACAACCGACGACGTTGAAACCTGTCGAAAAAAAATCACAGCACAGCAAGAAAGAGCACAGTGGCCAGAAAAGGCTTTTGCAAGGCATCTCGGGCCAGGCTGCGTAGTTTTATACCTTAAGGTAGGCCTGCGCTACAAGGATAAAACTATATTTCCTGTTGACCCAACTTACGACCAAGATGCAGGCTCACTTACGAATGTTGTTTATGGAAATACCGATATATGCTAGAATCTAGCATATGTCAAAGAGCTTAGTAAAACTATTTCACATTTGTGTATCCTCCCAGATTTACGTGAGCTCAAACAGAGAAATCAACTGTTCATTCCACAAAAATAAAGAGGTTTCATACGCTGCAACTGTTGTAATAATTATATCTAAATTTTAGAAGGAAGATATGACCTATGTTTTCCTGCGCGTGGAAGTGTGCTTCTTAGAGGTAAAATACATGCTGTCGGACAACAGTCTCTGGCGACACTGCTCAAAGTTATATCAAATGAGATATATTCGTTGAACTAAACATTTTTATAAAAAATACTTTGTTGCCCTCTTGTACACCGCAAAACAATTATTCTTCTCCACGAAACGTCGTTTCATGCTGAACGTGCCGGCCGGTGTGGCCGAGCGGTTCTAGGCACTACGATCTGGAACCGCGAGGCCGCTGCGGTCGCAGGTTCGAATCCTACCTCGGGCATGGATGTGTGTGATGTTCTTCGGTTAGTTAGGTTTAAGCAGTTCTAAGTTATAGGGGACTGATGACCTGATAAGTTAAGTCCCATAGTGCTCAGAGCCATTTGAACCATTTTTGAACCGTGCTGAATGTAAGCGCGTAATGACCGTGTTACTATCTATGTGCAATACACGCTGTCGACTTATTCGACTTTGCAAATCAGTTTCGTTCACACGTAAATGAAATAAAGAATTTACTAACACTGATTTGGCAACCAACCAAATCACATAATATAAATTCTGTCATCCAAAAAAATAACTTTATCCTTTATTTAAGCATGTGTACAAACTGTTGACCATGGATTGAAAGGCACATCAGTAATCACCGTTTGAGAAAACGATGAACAGATATAATTACAGTGAATGATATGGTAGAGCACGCACTGGCGATTCGTCGACACATATCGTCTGACGTAGTTGCGGTTTTGTCGTAGACTGCAACTTTGAGTGCTCCCCAAAGAAAGAAATCAAGATGAGTCAAGTCGAGGGAACTCGCAGGACATTTGACAACAGAATTTCGACCTATTCAGGGTCCAGAATATTTATCATTCAGTAATCGCGTTCCGAAGCGGGACGAGTGAGTTAGACAAGAGTCGTGTTGTAGCCACATACACTATCGAATATACGGCAGTAACTGTTCTAGAATAATCGGCAGAATGTTGGTCAGAAAGGGTGCGTACGAATCTCCATTTAGAACGCCTGATATGAAGTAATTCCCCACAATGCAATATCCTATGACGCGGCACCATACGTTTACTCCCCATGTTGCACCTGTCGAAGCCAGTGTGGATTTTGGGCTGCCGAGTAGTGCATTTTATGCAAGTTTATATTAGCGTAGGTAGTAAACGTTGCTTCATCGGTAAAGAGCACACGTTGGAAAAACGTATTGTTGTCTCTCGGTTACTGAAGAGCAAACCGACACAATTCTGTACGACATTCGAAATCACGGTCTTCGAGTGCCTGATGTAATGACAGATGATGGGGATGGAAATTCTGACTATTCAGGATACGAATGACACTCGTCTGGCTGATTCCATATTCATTGGCAGTATGTCTCGTACTACTGTGTGGATTCATTAGCGTCGCAGCCAGAAGTGCTTCTTCATGTTCTCTGTCAGTTGCAGTCTTCTTTCTTGCCCTATTTTTGACGCTCAAGCAGCCTGTCCGCAGTAACATCTTAATAATTCGTGCACTCGCCTGGCGCGTCGAACATTGCGATCCAGATAGATAGCCCTATAACGCTGTACTGTTTTTAATGAAATTTTTTACATTCAACATATAAAAGTAGTATATCCAACTTATCCTCACTGGCGTACATGTCTCCACGCTACGAATGTTGAAGCAGAGATGAGCGGCCTGCAGCGCTAACAAGTAAACATGCAAAATGTTGACATTCTGACACAGCGTAGAACAAGAGCTCTGTTTGACAGTGTCTGCACCGCTAATGTTGATTCCAGCTATCGTGCTCTCAAATTGTAGGACATTTCTCTAATTCTTTTACGATAGGCTTCAACCTCAACATTAACGAACGCTTGTTGTTGTTGTCTTCAGTCCTGAGACTGGTTTGATGCAGCTCTCCATGCTACTCTATCCTGTGCAAGCTGCTTCATCTCCCAGTACCTACTGCAACCTACATCCTTCTGAATCTGCTTAGTGTACTCATCTCTCGGTCTCCCTCTACGATTTTTACCCTCCACGGTGCCCTCCAATGCTAAATTTGTGATCCCTTGATGCCTCAAAACATGTCCTACCAACCGATCCCTTCTTCTAGTCAAGTTGTGCCACAAACTTCTCTTCTCCCCAATCCTATTCAATACCTCCTCATTAGTTACGTGATCTATCCACCTTATCTTCAGTATTGTTCTCTAGCACCACATTTCGAAAGCTTATATTCTCTTCTTGTCCAAACTAGTTATCGTCCATGTTTCACTTCCATACATGGCTACACTCCAAACAAATACTTTCAGAAATGACTTCCTGATACATAAATCTATATTCGATGTTAACAAATTTCTCTTCTTCAGAAACGCTTTCCTTGCCATTGCCAGTCTACATTTTATATCCTCTCTACTTCGACCATCATCAGTTATTTTACTTCCTAAATAGCAAAACTCCTTTACTACTTTAAGTGTCTCATTTCCTAATCTAATTCCCTCAGCATCACCCGATTTAATTTGACTACATTCCATTATCCTCGTTTTGCTTTTGTTAATGTTCATCTTATATCCTCCTATCAAGACACTGTCCATTCCGTTCAACTGCTCTTCCAAGTCCTTTGCCGTCTCTGACAGAATTACAATGTCATCGGCGAACCTCAAAGTTTTTACTTCGTCTCCATGAATTTTAATACCTACTCCAAATTTTTCTTTTGTCTGCTTTACTGCTTGCTCAATATACAGATTGAATAACATCGGGGAGAGGCTACAACCCTGCCTCACTCCTTTCCTAACCACTGCTTCCCTTTCATGCCCCTCGACTCTTATAACTGCCATCTGGTTTCTGTACAAATTATAAATAGCCTTTCGCTCCCTGTATTTTACCCCTGCCACCTTTAGAATTTGAAAAAGAGTATTCCAGTCAACATTGTCAAAAGCTTTCTCTAAGTCTACAAATGCTAGAAACGTAGGTTTGCCTTTTCTTAATCTTTCTTCTAAGATAAGTCGTAAGGTCAGTATTGCCTCACGTGTTCCAACATTTCGACGGAATCCAAACTGATCCTCCCCGAGGTCTGCATCTACCAGTTTTTCCATTCGTCTGTAAAGAATTCGCGTTAGTATTTTGCAGCCGTGGTTTATTAAACTGATAGTTCGGTAATTTTCACATCTGTCAGCACCTGCTTTCTTTGGGATTGGAATTATTATATTTTTCTTGAAGTCTGAGGGTATTTCGCCTGTCTCATACATCTTGCTCACCAGCTGGTAGAGTTTTGTCATGACTGGCTCTCCCAAGGCCGTCAGTAGTTCTAATGGAATGTTGTCTACTCCGGGGGCCTTGTTTCGACTGAGGTCTTTCAGTGCTCTGTCAAACTCTTCACGCAGTATCGTATCTCCCATTTCGTCTTCATCTACATCCTCTTCTATTTCCATAATATTGTCCTCAAGTACATCGCCCTTGTATAAACCTTCTATATACTCCTTCCACCTTTCTGCCTTCCCTTCTTTGCTTAGAACTGGGCTGCCATCTGAGGTCTTGATATTCATACACGTGGTTCTCTTCTCTCCAAAGGTCTGTTTAATTTTCCTGTAGGCAGTATCTATCTTACCCCTAGTGAGATAAGCTTCTACATCCTTACATTTGTCCTCTAGCCATCCCTGTTTAGCCATTTTGCACTTCCTGTCGATCTCATTTTTGAGACGTTTGTATTCCTTTTCGCCTGCTTCATTTACTGCATTTTTATATTTTCTCCTTTCATCAATTAAATTCAATATTTCTTCTGTTACCCAAGGATTTCTAGCAGCCCTCGTCTTTGTACCTACTTTATCCTCTGCTGCCTTCACTACTACATCCCTCAGAGCTACCCATTCTTCTTCTACTGTATTTCTTTCCCCTATTCCTGTCAATTGTTCCCTTATGCTCTCTCTGAAACTCTGTACAACCTCTGGTTCTTTCAGTTTATCCAGGTCCCATCTCCTTAATTTCTCACATTTTTGCAGTTTTTTCAGTTTTAATCTACAGGTCATAACCAATAGATTGTGGTCAGAGTCCACATCTGCCCCTGGAAATGCCTTACAACTTAAAACCTGGTTCCTAAATCTCTGTCTTACCATTATATAATCTATCTGATACCTTTTAGTATCTCCAGGGTTCTTCCACGTATACAACTTTCTTTCATGATTCTTAAACCAAGTGTTAGCTATGATTAAGTTGTGCTCTGTGCAAAATTCTACTAGGCGGCTTCCTCTTTCATTTCTTAACCCCAATCCATATTCACCTACTATGTTTCCTTCTCTCCCTTTTCCTACACTCGAATTCCAGTCACCCATTACTATTAAATTTTCGTCTCCCTTCACTATCTGTGTAATTTCTTTTATTTCATCGTACATTTCTTCAATTTCTTCATCATCTGCAGAGCTAGTTGGCATATAAACTTGTACTACTGTAGTAGGTGTGGGCTTCGTATCTATCTTGGCCACAATAATGCGTTCACTATACTGTTTGTAGTAGCTTACCCGCATTCCTATTTTCCTATTCATTATTAAACCTACTCCTGCATTACCCCTATTTGATTTTGTGTTTATAACCCTGTAGTCACCTGACCAGAAGTCTTGTTCCTCCTGCCACCGAACTTCACTAATTCCCACTATATCTAACTTTAACCTATCCATTTCCCTTTTTAAATTTTCTAACCTACCTGCCCGATTAAGGGATCTGACATTCCACGCTCCGATCCGTAGAACGCCAGTTTTCTTTCTCCTGATAACGACATCCTCCTGAGTAGTCCCCGCCCGGAGATCCGAATGGGGGACTATTTTACCTCCGGAATATTTTACCCAAGAGGATGCCATCATCATTTAATCATACAGTAAAGCTGCATGTCCTCGGGAAAAATTACGGCTGTAGTTTCCCCTTGCTTTCAGCCGTTCGCAGTACCAGCACAGCAAGGCTGTTTTGGTTAATGTTGCAAGGCCAGATCAGTCAATCATCCAGACTGTTGCCCCTGCAACTACTGAAAAGGCTGCTGCCCCTCTTCAGGAACCACACGTTTGTCTGGCCTCTCAACAGATACCCCTCCGTTGTGGTTGCACCTACGGTACGGCCATCTGTATCGCTGAGGCACGCAAGCCTCCCCACCAACGGCAAGGTCCATGGTTCATGGGGGGAGGTAACGAACGCTATAGCACCTTAATTGTCTTCTCAAAAGCAATCGAATGCAGTTACAAAAAGTATACGGTTCCACTTAAAAACACTTACGTGTTTCAATAATTCCGTTGATACCAGAGCTAAAAACATTAATCAAACAAAAAATACGTGCTCCTCGACGCTCTAATATTTGCCGAAAACTGCGTTTCGATTTGTGTAACCATTCACGATATGAAAGGGATGTTAAGTCTATAAAACCGACAAACTACAGGGATGAATTCCTGACTGGAAATGGGGGAAAAATGAATGACAGTTCCTCTGACCACATACCGTGAGTTATTTTTATGTTGCAGGCTGCGCGACTGACGCAGCGTACTGTAAGTAGCAGAATGGGACGGTATTCATGTCAGACACAAGCCGAGATGGTGTTTGTGTACGGTTAAGCATATGGATACGGTCGAGAGGCAGCACGACTATACCATAGCAAGTACCCTTCGAAACACCAACACATCACACGACGTTTAAGGTCCTTTTTGAGCGTTTGTATGAACATGGGTCTTTCCAGACGGACCAACGTCTAGGGACGCAGCGGACCGGGTTCTACATGATATTGAGACGAACTCTAGTATAAGCTGTAGGCGAATGGCCGGCAAACATGATGTAAGCCAATGTACGAGTACGTGTATCCGGCATGACAACCGCTACTATCCTGCAACCCCATCGAGGCCACTTTGAACATCTGTTGTGACGTGGAGCGATCCAGCTCTGTACTATGTTCAGAGACGATTTGTTGTCTTTGCACGCACACCGTCCAGCGCCAGTTTTAACTACGATAGCAGCACACTTAAACATTAGACAAATTATTTCTCCCATATATAGCCTTTTTATATATAATTTTAAACAAAAATTCCATACACAGCCACGTTCTGTTTTGATTTCTTCATCACACTCTGTTTTAACAGTATACGAGGAAGTTGTATTTATGACCTTCACAGATCCAATAGGAGAGGTCTCTCATACCCCGTATACCAATTTTTCCAACCAGTTTACCCATTCATTGTAAGTGACTTCAGTTCCCAATCAAGGTTTCGTTGATAACAACGATGCCGCGAGGGATTAGCCGAGCGGCTGCCGGCACGGTAGCTCAGCGTGTTGGGTCAGAGGGTTAGCTGCCCTCTGTAATAAAAAAAACTGAGTGTTACGACGTCCGCCCCGAGCAGATGCAACGAACAAAAGCGAACAAAATGAGATTAAAAGAAAACGTGTAAGCTGCTGCAGTCATGGACTGTACGGCTGGTCCCGGCGGAGGTTCGAGTTCTCCTTCGGGCATGGATGGTGTGTTTATCCTTAGGATAAATTAGGTTAAGTAGTGTGTAAGCTTAAGGACTGATGACCTTAGCAGTTAAGTCCCATAGTATTTCACACACATTTGAACTTTTCTTTATAACAACGGTAAACAAACTTCAGGGTCAGAGAGAGTGGGGAAAAGCGCATGTACAGAGTTGGGGAGGGGGGGGGGGGGCGGAAGTGGACAAAGAGAGGAGGAAGGAACAGAGGAGATGGAGGGAGACAGGGGACAGGAGGACATTAGGACGCATATCCGACTCCCACACATGTTCAGCAGTTGCAAGTACTGCTGGGTTCGCTAGTTCATGTTTAAATTGGGTTGCATGATAACCATTTACATGCGAAATCACGTAACAGTGGTAAATCTGTAGTCTGTCCGATTCGAGACTTTAAGTTACAACGGTAAATAATGACTCTTCTTTCTACAGTACTATAGATTTTATATGTATATTTTTGTGTACCATACATAAGGTAAAATATGTAGACTATGGCTCTGAGCACTATGGGACTCAACTGCTGTGGTCATTAGTCCCCTAGAACTTAGAACTACTTAAACCTAACTAACCTAAGGACATCACACACATCCATGCCCGAGGCAGGATTCGAACCTGCGACCGTAGCAGTCGCACGGTTCCGGACTGCGCGCCTAGAACCGCGAGACCACCGCGTCCGGCTATGTAGACTATATCCTCCAGAACATTTATTAGAGTATTATGTAAAACTTTGAAGAAAATCGGTCAAGAACCTTTCGAAGTTTTTGGTAACAACGTTAAACAACCACCTGTCTTTATATAAGCACATAGATATAGATATAGATGACGCATAGAGCACGTAAATATCTAACCTACTAAACGACTCCATCCCCAGGAGCTCAGAAGACCGCAAAACCGATGGACTTTATAGAGGAAGACTTGCCACTGCACTCGAAAGTCTTTGAAATTGTAATAAAATCAGATAGTTTCCACCACAGCCGTTGGTGTTCCATCCGCATAACATGGAGGAGAAGTGAAATCGTCTTATATACCGAAACATGTAAGTGTTACTTCATACTGATCTTTTTCAGGAGCGAAAAACGGAAACAATTTCGGTACCGCTGCCCGATCGAGCGAGGTGTCGCGATGCTTTTGGCACTGGACTCGCATTCGCGATTTCGTAGCCTGACCTTTGAGATTTCATGTTCGTTTTACTTCACTAAATCACTAAACGGAGATGCTGGGACGTTTCTTTTCAAGATGATATTGCCACTTCTCATTGCTATTGTTCCCTCAGACCGATCCCTAACGGCCACCTTGTCTTGCATGGAAAATGAATGGCGTAGCCCTGCTGTGTCCTTGCTGTGCTCGGTCGATTTGGGAACAAAAGAAGTAGACTGTCACTTTGATGCTATTATAGTCATTGTCGTAAAATGTAGATGCAGCCATATTTTCTGGTAATCTGTTTGTCGATATCGAACATCGGTATGAACTCTACTGTTAGTCATTCAACGTAGATTAACATGAAAAGCCGTTATGTGATTGAACCAGCCGACAAAAGCTCTAGTTTCTGGATATTTCTTTCGTGTTGACTCGTTGACACTAACAATTCTATGTCTCATCAAAAAACAGCCTGACTTGGCCCCCATAAACATTAGTGTGGTGTGCGTACTGTAAAACCTTCGGTACACACACCACCAGATTATTTGACTTGTCGCTCTAACGAAGTAGGCGAGTGTCAGCAATATGTCTCGTGATCTTATCGTGGCGTGTTTATCTTCTGCCGTTAGGTCAGACGATAAAAGTGGTTCAAATGGCTCTGAGCACTATAGGACTTAACATCTGTGGTCATGAGTCCCCTAGAACTTAGAACTACTCAAACCTAACTAACCGAAGAACATCACACACATCCATGCCCGAGGCAGGATTCGAACCTGCGACCATAGCAGTCGTGCGGTTCCGGACTGAGCGCCTAGAACCGCTAGACCACCGCGGCCGGCGGTCAGACGATAGAAATGCCACATGCACGCTTAGAGTAGCAGAGTGACGGTGACCCACTTTAAACAGAACTTGATTAATTTTCACACTCATTTATTAAAATAATATCCAGCATAAAATTTACTTAACTTGGTTCTGGATGCTATTTAGAATTGAAAATCTGAAGTTCCTTTGGTCTTGGTACGTTAATCTAATTCTCAAATATCTCTGATACTTGACAAAGTGTCTATACATTTCTCTTCATGGCTATGTACAGGAATATGATAATCTTATTAGGCGCAGACTGAAACTTGACTATAGACTGGTACAGACAAACGCAGACTAATGCAGACTGATGCAGACTGACTAATCGGAGGTCTGTACACTCGTTATAATACCTCGTGCGTTCATGTATCACTGCGCGAGTGTGATTCAAGAGGAGAAAAGGTTCTACGTTAGCAGCGATCTCATTGGCTGTGTTACATATTAATACGTGGATCGGCGGAAGCAGAATTTGGTCCTTTTCTTAGACAGCGCCATCTCGTAGTGCGGAGAGGGACGAGCGCTGCGCCTGCGCTGTTGCGCTTAGCGGGGCGCGGTCTAGTGGGGAAGTTGTGTACGCGCTGACTACGCGGTACTATGTGCACAACAATTAGCACGTGCTATATCACTGCTTCACCGTACTAGATACCTCATAATACATAACCAGTGGCAGCGATAGTTACATAAGTAAATAGAGCTTCTCAACCCAAATAAATTCGCCCCTTCGAAAATGACCACTTTGCAGAGACAGCAGGACAAATGTACTTTTTAATCAGATTTAAAGAACTGAAAGGAACGAGCCACTATCTCACTTTAAATATTCTGTTAGTCAGAGTAATAATAATATTTTAAGTCATGATCTCCATGATCCCAATACTACAGTTTGTATGTATGACATTTTTACTTGAGGAAAGTTTAAGCAGAATGTTCTTATAACAGCTTGTGTATCCCAGAGAGAACTTGTACCTGAAAGACAGTAATGGAAGCGACGGAAAACAGGGAGAACTGTGGATTGTGTGCCATAAATGTCATGTCCAGCTATGTGGCTGTGCGAGTGATTCAGGGAAGCACCGCTCTGTGAATTGTACCTGCAGTGGAACCTCGGGCCGTGGCACTCCACTCTTCACACTTAGCGTCAGAGCAGGAGGGCGCCAGTTCGCAAAACATTTTACCTTGGCCAGACAACAGTCCGCCGTGAAAGCGTACAGATGGTAGAAAGTGGGTGGAAGAAGCCATTTAAGAGAGACTGCTGTAATCTGAGTTCTGCAAATGGCGGGAAGGTCATGAAACTATAAGCATTCTCATGTTAGAGTCTGGGACAATCCGATCAGAGTGGCTAGTGCACGTGTTTAGTGGAGGCGAGACTGTAACTCCTGTGATGCCGGGAAGTCGCCAGGTTCGGCCATGCTTACTGTGAGCACGAATCCTCCCTAGTCTAAAATCTTTTTCCAGACAAGAGAGATTATGAGTCGCTGATTGGCTCCCCTCAGGACATTCAACGCACAGGTCTGCTCCTCCAGTGTGGGAACCCTGGTGCAGTGTCTGGACTGGCTACCAGACCAGTAGGACAGACACGAGCGGAGATTCAATGAGTTTAGGATAATTCGATTGGTTTGTGCAAAGTGGATTCGAGTTCTTCTAATTCGGCTCCTGTACTAGACATGGTGAAAAGTGATTGTGACTCTTTGCCTTCTTCGTCTTCTGGTGCTCCCTTGGTGGAGAATTTCCGGTCTTTCCCTAGTGGGTGAGACTTGTGGTATGCAACTTGTGGTGGACTAAGTGCCAGTGGCAGTTTCCAACTATACCAACAGTGAAACTGCGTATCATTGCGGATATATTGTGTGTCAAGTGGATGAACTTATTCGTCCTGAGTTGGCCGCCTGACATTTGACAATTTCAGCACACGCCAGCGTTCCTATAAGACAAATTGGTTGGCCACACCAGCGAATGGATGAACATCGCACTGAAATCTGCTGGCATATCAGGGCTGCGATAGGGATGTTCCCCGCGTTCCAATAATCAGAACGCCAGTCGACTTAGTTCGCAAGTTTTCGTGGACGCGTCAGACAATTACAGCTGCCGCCGCGCTCCGCCCCTCGCACATAGGGTACCGTTTTCTGCTGAAGCCTGAGTCACGGTGAAAGGGTGAAGTATTGCTGCACCAGCGTGGGTATATTAAATGATAATCACTGCTGCCTGTTCTCTGTGAACCATAGTTTGATTTGTACCAGGTCACAGTTGATTCCATTGGAACAGGATTTAGCACACAGTGGATTCATGTAAACGAAGTCTGACTGCGTTGTAAAATGGATTATTCAGTGTAGTTTCCACCCCAATGTACACTTTGTGATCGAAAGTATCCGGACAACTGGATGAAAATGACTTACAAGTTCGTGGCGCCCTCCATCGGTAATGGTGGAATTCAATATTGTGTTGGCCCGCCATTAGCCTTGATCACAGCTTCCACTCTCGCAGACATACGTCCAATCAGATGCTGGAAGGTTTCTTGGGGAATGGCAGCCCATTCTTCACTCAGTGCTGCACTGAGGAGAGGTATCGATGTCGGTCGGTGAGACCTGACACGAAGTTGGCGTTCCAAAACATCCCAAAGGTGTTCTGTTGGCTTCTGGTCAGGACTCTGTGCAGGCCAGTCGATTAAAGGGATGTTATTGTCGTGTAACCACTCCGTACAGGCCGCGCATTATGAACAGGTCGATCCAGCGATCGTGTTGAAAGATGCTATCGCTATCCCTAAATTGCTCTTCATCAGTGGGAAGCTAGAAGGTGCTTAGAACATTAATGTACACCTGTGCTGTGATAGTTCCACGCAAAACAACAAGGGGTGCAAGCCCCCTCCATGAAGAAAACGACCTCACCGTGACACCGACGCCTCCGAATTTTACTGTTGGCACTACACAAACTGGCAGATGACGTTCACCCGGCATTCGCCATACCCACACCCTGACATCGGATTGCCACATTGTGCACCGTGATTCGTCACTCCACACCATGTTTTTCCACTGTTCAGTCGTCCAATGTTTACCCTCCTTTCACCAAGCGAGGTGTCGTTGGGCATTTGGCACTCTATAGACATATTCCGTAAATTCTGGTTGTCCTTATGCCTCCATAAATCGGCAGTTCTAGATATAATCCCAGGTCGGGTATACAGAGAGTTCTCTGTGGCATTAGCCTCTTACTTAGCTCGAATTTTTCGCGAATCTCTCGCCCAGAGCGAAGTTCCAAGTGACAGGAAGAAAGCGCAGGAGACTACTGTATATAAAATAAAGAAATGACCCACATAGTTGCGGACCAACATGCTTAACAATGTTTTGCTGCATATTCTTGAACACATTCTGAGTCCGAATGTAACAAATTTAAACGAGATAGCAAAACTTCTCTCCACAAATCAGCACGGATTTAAAAAGCATCGCTCGTGTGAAAATCAGATTGCCCTTTTCTCACATAATATCCTACAAACCATGGATGAAGGAGAACAGGCTGATATCATATTCCTATATTTCAGAAAGTGTTCGTCACGGCGTCTCGTGGCAGTATGTTAACGAAGGTCCGAGCATACGGACTAGGTTGCCAGGTATGTGAGTGGCTCGGAGACGTTTTAAGTAAATGCACCTAGTACGTCGTCGTCGACGGCGAGTGTACACTAAAGATAAGCGTTTCGTTAGGAGTGCCCCAGTGAAGTGTGATATGACCGCTTTCATGCTTTATAGAGTTGCATATGGTATGCTGGTGCGTTCTGTTCGTGTGTGTTTCCCACGATGGAGAAAACGAGTTGTAACATGGAAACAAAGCGTTTCCAGACCCACGTTCGTATCACATAATTTCTTCGTCTACGTATGAGAAATGTGTCCTTCAATTTGTGCTGTACATTTTTGCTACACGCTGTATACATAAATGATCTGACGGACAGGATGAACAGCAATTTACGGCTGTTTGCTGTTGACGCAGTGGTATACGGCAAGATGTCGTTGAGTAACTATAGAGGCACACAAGATGCCTTAGACAGAATTTCTAGTTGGTGTGAAGAACGGTAGTTTTCTTTAAATGGAGAAAAATGTAAGTCAACGACGATCAGTGGGAGAAACAATGCTGTAACTTTTGAATACTGCAGTAGTAGTGGCTGCTTGACATATTCACATCAGTGAAATATCTCGGCCTACCGTTGCAAAGCGATATGAAATGGCTTGAGCACGTCCGGTTGGTGGTCGGGAAGGCAAATGCTCGACGTCGTTTTATTGGGAAAATTTTGAAAAAGTGTAGCACATCTATAGACATGCGTCCCATTCTTGAATACTGCTCGAATGTTTGGGATCCCCACCAGGTCAGATTAAAGAAAGACATATAAAAATTTCATAGGCGTGCTGCAAGATTTGTTTCCTGTACATTAAATCAACAAGCAAGTATTACAGAAATGTTTCGCGAACTCAAATAGGAATTTCCGCCGGGAAGACGACGCTCTTTTCGCGATGCACTATTCTGTGTGTTTTAAAAATTTATGGCTGTATAAATCAAGCCTCATTTTATTTCTACATTTGTGTTTGCACTAAAAAATATTCCTGAAATTTTTTCAGCATCGTTCTGAGGATGATTAGGTGGAGCAGAACTGTTGAAACATCCTCAGTTGCAGCAGTCTGATATTGGGAATTAATGAGTACCAAAAGATGAATTGTTGTGATGCCGTCACTAGCTATATTAAGCCCGTCACTATGTCAGTAAATGAAGAAACACAGCATAGACGTATTACGGAGAAATTAACTCCTACGCTTCTTAAATTCAAGCTGGTTAATCACTAGCTCTAATATCTGCAGAACACTTTTACAGCAGTTTTCAAGAGACTTTGATCCATTTTGGTTCAGTCAGACAAGAAGGGTATTAGAAACAGTACCTGATGTGCAAGTATGATGGATTTCATCTTGCAGAAAATAAATGACCTGGCGCTATCGCGTTGGAACACCAAGTACGCAGTCGAAAATGGCATCCAGTATGCACCGCAGAATGTTTCTACAAATAAGGAAGAAATGATCTGACGATGTGTTGAAACATACGCACAGAAGAGTGCTTTTAACCATGTAACATCTGAGGCACATGAAATTGTTGCGAGGAGCAACTATCTGTAGTAGTGAAGCCTGCTTTTGACATTCAAGAAGCCGGCCGCTGTGGCCGAGCGGTTCTAGGCGCTTCAGTCCGGAACCGCGCTGCTGCTACTGTCGCAGATTCGAATCCTGCCTCGGGCATGGATGTGTGTGATGTCCTTAGGTTAGTTAGGTTTAAGTAGTTCTAAGTCTAGGGGACTGATGACCTCAGATGTTGAGTCACATAGTGCTTAGAGCCAGGTGAACCATTTTGACATTCAAGACACGGAGAGCAAACAGTAGCCTCATTCGTCTTTCATGGCATCCTGTTTTGGACATAAAATTTTAATTGTAACCTCGTAAAAATCAGTCTCCGGTCATGAATCTTGGAGGTAATGTTACCTCCACATGATATTCACCATTCAATGAAACACAGCCAAACGATGAATGATATCACAGAGAGCTTGGTTGTATAAGTCTGCATTTTGGCTGTTCAGGAAAAGTTCCACCTCGAAAATTACCTCGTCTTCCCTTCTAGAAAAAGCTGATACTCAATGGTTTCGTCATCCGAGGAAACACAAATATGCCTTTGGGTGTCCTGTCAGCTGCAGGCAGGGGTGAGGCAAAATTTGACAGTCCAAGGAAGCAACACATGGGACTGTGTCCCGTGCAGAGCGAGCTTGGCAGTTGTTGTAGAGCAAAAATCCTTCGTTGGACAGCTTCCCGCAACGCTTCATGTAGACTGCCTGCAGCAAGCTCTTCGGGAGACATCAGCAGTCTGCTCCTGTAATGGTTTGCCTGTTACGAGCTTAATCTCTGCTCACATCACCACAGTTGCCAAAACACTCAGCATCACCTTGTCTGGTAATGGTTGGGTCTTTCCCATTTTCCAGCTTGTTCCACTTCTTGGTTTGGTCCTTTGTCTCGAGGTCAGGGTGATGCAACCATCACTCTCGTCCACGGTAATTAGGCCGTTAAAGGACACATCTGTATGCCACAACACTTCCGCTGCTGCTTCTGTTCGGTGGGCTTTTTCGAATGGATGTGAGCAACCTCGGTTGCCAGCCTGTGGCGACATTTGTCATGTTCAAAACGTTGTGTAAGATTTTGTAAGCCGATTCGTGAGTGCTTTCCAGTTTTTCCACAGTCGCCTCAGTTGTGATACACCAGTCTCTTAGCACCAGGGCCTCGAATGCAACTTCGATTCCCTTTCGTTCAAATAGAAATGGTCAGCCAGTTGGATTTTCGTCCTGCAGATTTGTTTCACCAAACTGGCAGCGCCTGTGCCACATAACCACTGTGTCGTCTGATGGTGCATTATTGCCTTAACTCTAGTAATAACAAGCTGTTTTTCATAACTCTCATTTAAAAAAAATAAAAAATAAAATAAAAAAATTGTTACTTGTTATTGAGTTGTATTAACAACATACTTTTATAAAGAAGTGCTGTTATGTAAGTAGGGTCCTAGGGTTTAGAACTTGAAAATATCTTTTAGCGCCCACTTAGCAATATCAACGCACATTCAATAACGTGTACTGCTGACTTTATGACCATCACAAAAAGGTAGATTTCGTTCATTGTTGTTGGCTTTTAGTTTCAACATTATTTTGAAAGAGATACTGAAGTGTAAATAAGGCTCCGAATCCGGAAATACTGAATACGACATTTAATGGAAAGCGACTTCTCCTACTGAGACTTAAATCTTTGCGTTAAGTTTAACTCGTGAACAACAGCAATAGACACAAAAATCCAGAGTGTAGTTGTCTATTTCCCCCGATAATGTTCATATGCGTCTCTGCAGGGATCCCACGAGAGGTCACAAGCGTTTAGAGGGCTGTCGTAATTCATGAACGCTTAACCGCCGCCCACATTGCATTTGAGGCACAGTGCAATTCAGCTATGAGATTAGATTAGATCAGTACTTGTTCCATAGATCATGAATACGACACTTCTAATGATGTTGAACGTCTCAGGTTAATAAAAGGTGCCTATACAAGGTATTACATTACACAAAATATTACATGACACTCAATATTTTTAATGGCTTATTATCGGGTCATGAATTTCGAGCCTTGTCAATAGCAGCCGTTACTACAGGTAGTTGTATAAGTCTAACAAGGTGATCGCGCCTACCCGTCATCATCAACTTCGACCAAATTAATATTATAGACAGGGATTGGCCAGACATGGAAGTGGCAGAACTGGGAGCTCTAGATGGCCGTGTGTTTGGGAAAAAAAAAAAAAAAAAAAAAAAAAAAAACAGTTTCGGCTCGTGTCGGGTGAGGCATGAACCATTTATGACAGTGAGTGATACAGTGGAAAGAGCACAGAACGGTAATGCAAGGGTGGTGAGATTGATTCCCAATGCGGGAAATATATTTTTGTTTTAATTTTTACGTCACACTGAAAATAGGCGGAAGTGCTCAATATACTGTATTCCATAATATTTTCATGAAAGGCATGAAAAGGAAAGGCAACGGAAGATTTCGGATAGCAAATAAATTTTCAAGAGCGGAATGTGCTTAGAGCGACCGTGAGGACTCCGTAAATAACTTTCCATGACAGGATCGCAATGGAAGCGTACAGGACTTCATTAGTTTCTTTTTTATCTTCGACCAGAGATACGAGTGGTCTGCTGCAAACTGGGTTATGAGAGACAATCTGTTTTGTTTTTACATAGAAACCTTAAAGCAACCGTGCTACTGCAAAAATGTAACGTTTGTAACGTGGGCTAGATGCTGAGAAAATTGCTGCTTCATCTGGTTTATGATGTGAATAGTCCCAGAACGTGTAAATGATCAGCTGTAGAATAATAAAAGGATCTAATTTTATTTACGATTTTATCGTGTGCACCTTACAGTCCTTTGCTGGAAATTTTTTTGCAGAGTTCTCGTGGATGCGGTAACTACAGTTCTTTCTTGGAAATTTATTGGCTGTCCCAAATTTTCCTTCGTCTTTTCTGTTCATGCCTTTTATGAAAATATTAATAAATACAATACTTAAGCATTATTTAGGTTTATTTGCAGTGTAAATAACGCAAAAACTGAAAATGAAAATTACCTTCGTGGTGATTCGGTCCAGTAACCATTCTACAACCCTTCAGCTGCGATAACCGCTCCCGGTAAACCATTCTAATGTAAGTAAATGCCTCATGTCGTGTCCGACTTGCGCCAAAAATGCTATTTTACTCTAAACGCTTGGCCATCTGAAGCACCTAATTCCGTCACCTTTATTTCTCGCCAGGCCCTAGGCCCTGCATATACCATAAATCTGGATAACATTGGAGATGACGGGAAGAGGCGGTCCCCATGTAAGTCATGCAGTTTGTACAGTATGCTCCTGGCGCTATATTCTGAAACGGTGAAACTGAGCTACAAAATTTGCAATACATCAATAGATACTTTCTCTGCCTTATACCCAACTGTAAGTCATTGATCGTATCAATTTTATTCTCCCTTGACGATTTCTTCAGGCAACGGCAAGTTTTTTTTTTTTTTTTTTTTTTTTTTTTTTTTTTTTTTTTTACCAGTATTTCGCTTTCACTGTGAGCGAGGATGCAACATTGTGATTTGACGTACTGTCCTTTCGTTACAGTACTGACTGGGTCCTTGTATTGCTCACTGACAAGTAATCGCTGTGCGAAAGTTGCAGCATTCTCAAGTGTAGAAGGGAGGGATCCGCTGTCTCACAAGAAACAGGGAGGTCGTTTTCGAAGAATGATTGCGCAAGCTCTGTGTTAATCCACCAGAGAAACAGACTGTGTACACAAGCACACGACCTCCTCAACAGTTGTTTACGACAAAGCTTTTTGCATGGCTTAAGAACTAAACCTTTGTAAACCTTGGTAGAACTGTTGCCTGCAATCACAAAACTGTATACTGGTACATCTATGAAAGCGCCCAGTGTTTTTGAAAATTCTTGAGAGAATCGCCAGATGAAATTTAACTGCTTCTTCGCACACAGATCGTAGGCAGCGATCACCAGAAGAAACTTATCTGCTTGCGTGTGATCGCTGCCTGCCTCGTTCTATGAAAGCTCTTCCCAATGTCTGTGCACTCTCGTTGTCTATTTCTTATTAACTTTCCATGTTTTCTATCCCTAATGGAATGCAGCTATGATCAGATTTCTATACATTAGCCCTCTAACCCGTGGTTATGCTACAGCGGTGCGCAACGGATAACACGGGGACGGAAACATGAATGTAAAATGTGTCGTTACAGACAGAAGCACATGGCTTAAAGTTCGGGACTATCTATGCATGCCATCTTTTACCAACAACAAGTATCTCTCCCTGAAAAGGGCATTGCTAATATTAAGGCACAAATTCCACGGAATACGATATGATCCGGTATGACACAGTAATTTAATGGAGTTGGTTAACTTTAAAACACAATTTTATTACGTTGATTATGCATACGATTTTTAACTTGAAAAAACGGATAATAGATTAACAGTGCAAAGGAACACACTTCCTACAGATGGCACTCGTAATTGCGCGCTAACATACGTGAAACCAGGAGGCCTATGCTCATGGAAATTAATGATCAATACTGGAAAGAAATATCACATTGATCTACCTAAGCGCCCGTTACGTGGGCAGCATCACATGGCGGAGGAGACACGGAACCAATATATGAGACAATGAGGGGATAAACAAAAACATCATTCGCACGTCAGTTAATATACGCACTAAGAGTAAAAACAAAATTCCTTACCACTGCTAGTAAATATACAACTATAATAAGCCCATCAGTGGGTGGTCCCGAGCTTGAAAAAAGCACATCATGACATTTAAGTCAGATTTAGAATAAATGAGGTGAAATTATGTAGACCTATACAGGGGATGGACAAAAATGTGGAACACATTTCCATGCCTAATACGGCGTAGCAAACCCGTTGGCTTTCAAAGCAGCTTCCAGTCGTCTCGAAATGGACACATACATGTCGTGTATGGTTTTCAGCGGAATCTTATACCATTCTTCCTGCAAAATAGTGACAAGTCCAGGTAACGATGATGAAGATGCGTAGCCATAACCCACCTTTCTCTCCAACGTAGAACACAAAGGTTCAATTACATTGAGATCTACCGACTGTGGTGACCAGGGGAGAGGTGACAATTCATCCAGACCAATCCTGACCGCGCGGGGTAGCCGCGCGGGCTGAGGCGCCTTGTCACGGTCCGTGCAGCTTTCCCCGTCGGATTTTCTAGTCCTCCCTCGGGCATGGATGTGTGTGTTGTCCATAGCGTAAGTTAGTTTAAGTTAGCTTAAGCTTAGGGACCGAAGACCCAACTAGTTTGGTCCCATAAGATCTCACCACAAATTTAAAAAAAAAAAAAAGAATCCAGTTCTGCGCGATGTCGGCTGTGTGAACAGGATCCATGGCGTATTGGAACAGAACATCACCATTGAGGTACGAACGTTTTCCATGAGATGGATATTATCAGCCAAAACGGTCACATAATGCTTGGCAGTACCACGACTTTGCAGAGTATCCACGAGGCCCATGGAAAACGACGATATACTGCCCAAATCATCACCGAACCGCCGCAATGTTTCATTCTTAGGGCGTCTACTTGGCTAGAAGTTGGAAACAGTGTGCAAGTAGGCTCATCCGACCTAATGTCATTCTCAAATGAAACTATATGATTCCAGAGACCTTCTCAAGTCTCAAACATGTATGACGTATGTATGCAGACTGAAGCGATGTATGGAAGTTTGTACCAAGACTGGGATTCGTATGCAGGTCTCTGCTAACTAGGCAGATGTGTTAAACACTTCATCACCCTGGCACAGTGCCTTCGCACAACTGCACAGACTACCCTAGTATGCCTCCCTCCTCACTCCAAATTCCAATTCATGCCTCAGCCCACTTGCCTCAATACTGCTGGAGACCCTCTGAAATACTGTTCGAGTTTAGAACGAATACCAAGTGGGCTGAGGCATGAATGGAAATTTAGATTGAGGAGGGAGACGTGCTAGGAATATCCATGCAACTAAGCAAAACCACTGTGCCAGGGTGACGTAGTGGTTAGTTCATCTGCCTAGTTAGCAGGAGACTTGGGCTCGAATCCTGGACCTGGTACAAATTTTCATTCATCGCTTCAGTCTGATATATAATAATGATGTTCTTCCATTACCCCATAGTCCAAGTTTTATGACCTTGGCAGCACGTTTCCTGTTATGGGTATTTGCATTACTAATGAGTGGTTTTGGAATTTCATTCCTGTGGCGCTCCCATTGCGTTGTTTTGGTGCTGAGAAGATTCGCAAGTGAGAGACTGAGTTCGGCAGTGGCTTTTGCAGCTGTCGTTCCCTTATTTCCTTCATAATCCTCTTCAATGACCTTCTGCCACGATCACTCAACACACACTTTCGTCTGCGTGGCAACTTAATGGACGATGTTTTTCACTTTTCCTGTATGTGATATCACTTTTCGATACGGTGCCTCTTGAAACACAAACAACTTAGGCCACTTGATTAGGGAAGCAGTACCATACTAGCAGCAACAATTTGCCCATGTTGAAGTTCACTTAGCTAAGACATAAGCTACTCATAAAACTGTTCTGACCCTGGCTGACACTTGCAGCATATTGAGGACATTGCGCCGGTGTACGTACGCGTTCGGCGTGCAAGGCCGTGTATTAATCGTCAAATAAACAGATTTCAAGCTCAGTGTCGAACTAAAATGACATGCATGTCTCTCTATCTACATTCAACACATAAAGAGGGTAACTGTAGTACCAATATCCACGACAGATGCTCCTTCACTTTGTTATGATTTAGTACAAGCGGACGGAAAACATTAAGTAATGCACCTGTCCATGGAAACGTGTCTGATGGATTCGTGGCTGACAAAAGAAAGAAAAATTTTGTGTTTAGAGGTGGCACGCCACTCTCTCACACTGTCAGTCAGATTAATATTCATATTTTATGCCATGATCTCCGTGTTCTCCAGTAACTACATTTGATATGTGTTGTTTATGACTTTTACTTGAGGAAATTGTGGGCGGAATATTTATATCACTGCATGTGTAGCCTGTAGAGAAGTTCTACCAAAGGGGCCATAGTGGAGTTGACGGACAACAAGGACAGATGGATTACGGGCCACAAATGCTATATCCAGAAACCTGGCTGTGCAAATGATTCTGGGAAGCAGTGCTCTGTAGATTGTATCGACAGAAGGACTACGGGGCGTGGCACTCCCCTCTTCCCACTTAGGGTCGGAGCAGGAGGGCACTGGTTCGAACAAATTATACCTGGGCTAGGCGACAGACTGTCGCGAAGGTGCTAAGTTGATTGAAAGTGGGTAGAGGAATCCATTTAACATAGACTGCTGTAATCTGAGCTTTTGTGCAAACAGTGGAACGGTCATAAAACTCCTAGAATTCTCAAGCAAGAAGCGGGAACGATAAGGACAGAGTCGAAGGTGCACGTTTTTAGTGGAGGCAAGACTGTAACCCTCCTGGTGCTTAACAGCCTAATTTCAGAAACTGGAAATGATCGGCCTGGAAAAATCAGATCTCTTCGTAAAGAAAGACTGCAGTCTCGTCTACGTAGACGTTTTTGTCGAAACATGGCCATACTTAGTGTGAGAACGACGCCTCCCTAATCTAAATTTTTTCAGACAAGAGAGATTCTGAGTCGCTGATTGGATCTCCTCAGGATATGCAAAACAGAGGCTTGCTCCCCCAGTGTGGGAACCCCGGTGCTGTGTCTGGATTGGCTACCAGACCAGCAGAACAGTTAAGAGAGGAGATTCAATGAGTTTAGCATAGTTCGATTGGTTTGTGCAACGTGAATTTGATTTTCTTCTGCTAATTCGGCTCCTGTACTAGGCTTGATGGTTCTTTGTCTTCTTCGTCTTCTGGCCCTCCCATGGTGGAGAACTTCAGGTCTTTCCCTAGTGAGTGAGACTTGTGGTCTGTAACTAGTTGTGGGTCAAGAGCCAGTAGTAGTTTCCAACTGTACCGACAGCTGAAATGCATATCATCTCGGACATATCGTGTGTCACGAGGGTAACTTATTCGTCCTGAGGCGGCAGTATGACGTTTGACAATTGCAGCACTCGCCGTCGTGCCTGTGAGTCAAATTGGTTGGCCACACGAGCGAATGGATGCACCTTACACTGAAATCTGCTGGCATTTCAGGGCTCTGATAGCGAAGCTTTCCGCGTTCTAATGATCAGAACGCCAGTCTGCAGAGTTTTCAAATTTTCGTGGACGCGTCAGAATACTACAGCTGCCCCAGTGCGCCGCTTTTCGCCCACTGTATACGGTTTCTGTTCTATCTGAATCAAGGTGAAAGAGTAAAGTGTTGCTGCAACGGTGTAGGCATTCACAGCTGCCTATTCTCTGGTGAAACATAGTTTGTGGTGTACCTGGTCGTAATTAATTCCATCTGAATAGAATTGAGATTCACGGTGGCTTCACGTAAACAAAGTAGATTGCGTTGTAAAAGGGATTAATTCAGAGGAGAATTTGTATTGTTTCCATCCCAACAAATGCTTTGCCATTCAAGCGCCAGCACTATTCTGAGTTCCGTTTGTCATTTTTTTGTAAGATTTATCACCTCATTGTGGTTATAAAAGGATGAATGACAACTTCTCATTGTTTTTGTAAAGTCAATTACGCCACTGTTCTCGATCATGTTCACTTAACTATTCACCGATTTTATTTTTCGTGGTAATACATGAACAAATCAGCAATTCAAGGTTCGATCTTATTAAATCAGTTAATCTGATCATTAATTTGAGTTTTGAAAGTGAGCGCAGACATAGGCAAAAAAAAAAATGTCATGAGTAAATTCACTAATTTCACAAATAAATATTTAAGGAATAAATTGTGAATAATCCGCCTCGATTGCGAAAATTCCCGGTGTTTACCCAGGTTTCAACGTGGATAACCACGCCTTCTTCAGAACAAAATAAAAAACAGTTTGCCTAAATGGGCATAGTCAATTTCTAAAATGAACACCCACAACGGCAGGTCCCCATAAAATTTATTAACATTACACGGTACATCCGTACCAAGTCAATAACACTACTTAACAACGTTACACGGTACATCCGTACCAAGTCAATAACACTACAATAACATTCAGCATCATTCAGAGATATATTTATGATTAAAGCAACCGACGGCCTTCAACCGTTCACGAATATTCACAGGACTCGACTAGAAATTGTGAGTAAACCCGTACTTCAATTAGTGCTGATCGCACATGCATCTAAAATTTAGCGAACTAATTAGAATCTATCCAGCACCACGTGGGAGGTCAGTAAACAAAGAATGAAGTCTCTTACATAACACAACTCTAACATAGTTATAGGGGTAAAGGGAACAAAAATTTCACGAACCAATAAAACTCACGATTAACTAAGTCTGTAGATAAATCGAGACAAGGAAGACCACACTGTTCTAGTTATAGTCACGGCAGTTCGGATCAGAACAAAGCGCCAACGCAGATATCTCATTATCTACACTCGTTGAATATCCAAAGAGGTACAACAAATTCTCCCTAACGCTATTCATCAGGAAAAATAAGACACCCTGATACCTGTCTCCAGAAAGTGTACGGATTATTCGCAGAAATGCTTTCGTTCACACTCACCGCTGAGGGCAAACTGCAATGTGCAAAGTGCAACGGAGCACTTGGGGAAGAAATTTAGTAGGTGCTAACAACGAGGTAACTAGGAGCCTCCGTCCGACATAACTGTGCCTTCTTGCACCGTTATCTCCGGTTGGTAGAACTGCCATTTTATGGTAAAGATTACAGTACCCTCGATAGTTTCAAGCTAATCCCAACCACACTATCATGCATCCTTGCTTTTATACAGCAGAGGGATACAGCACCAAATATATGTTTATGCTTCTTCTTCTTCTTCTTCTTCTTTCTTCTGTTAGTGTTCAACCCTGAGGGTGGTTTGCACCAGAGCGCCATTCCTCTCTTCTGTCTGCCTTCCTCTTCATTTCTACGTATGTGTTACATCCAACGTCATTCATTATCTGTTGCATGTATGATATCTTTGGTCGCGTCCGCCAATTGTCTCTCCAGCTGATCTTCATCATCCTTCTATAGCACCACATCTCCAGGGCCTCTAGCCGTATTTTCCCTTCTCTTCCCATTGTCCAAGTTTCACATCCGTATGGGGCTACACCTCAAATGAAAGCTTTCATGATACGTTTCCTTATTTTCAGACTGATGTTCTTGCTGGTGAGTTAAGTTGTTCCTCAGATTAAATGCAATTTTGGCCTGTTGTATTCTGCTTCCAGTTTCTTTCCAGCTTCTCCATCCCTTGTGATTTTGCTTCCCTACGTAAATTCCTCTATCACTTCCAGCTCCTCTATTCCAATTCTCATTCTCAGAGGTTCACATTCTGCTTCTGTACTGCATACCATCACTTTACACTTTTTCTTGTTTATTCTCATTCCATACTGATTGCATAGAATCCATTACATTGTTCTGAGGGCTTCCTATAGATCATCTTTTGTCTGCGTGACTATAGCAATATTATCTGCAGAACGTAGCATGTCCATTAATTTTGATCCTCGTCTCAGTGGTTTCACGAACTTGGTCTATAGTTTCCTGGATGTAGACGTAGAATACAACAGGAGAGAGAGCACATCCTTCTCTTAACCCTTTTCTAATATTTTGTTCTTGTTCCTGCCACCTCATTCTTAAAGAAAGTAAGTAACACATGGATGTCTTCGTACTTCATTCCACTTTTCCTCAGCACTCTGAACTTCTCTTGCCAGATAACGTTATCAAATGGCTTTTCCAGGTCTAGACAGTCTAGGTAGACATAAAAGGTCTTCTCTATTCCAGAGGTACGTTACGATCACATACAAGTAACTTACGGCGCCAGCTGCAGATCTTACTCACAGTTAGAGCATTTCTGTATGAAACGGTTCCAACGGATCCACTTCATCGAAGTACGACTGTAACGAATCCATACTCAGAGATAATTAAATAACATGTGTACCTAATGTTCTGTAATTTTCAGAAAATGCATCGATTCGGAAGAATTTCTTACCAGCTGAATGTGAATAAGTGTACAATCGGAAGTTAGTACGCAAACAAAACAGATTGCACTAATAACGATCGGAACCAGAAAAATGTGTAATTGTGTTGATAGATTTTGTGCAGTTAACGAGAATGTTGTTAATTTTGAAATGAGATTCAATAAAACTGAAGCTATTTTATGAAATAATACGGTTGCCAGCTCGTGTTTCTGCAAAAGTTATTAAACTGGTTATGCTGATGGAAGATATGAATTTACGTAATAATTACTGAAAGTTCTGTAATCAGTAATGGTCAATGCATGCTTGGGAGCTCAGTTGAAATTGCGAAACGTTATAAAATGCCAGAAATTAAATTTGCATTTACACTGAACACACTGTAATAATTCAAAATCGATAGTCATTCACTAATTGCGAAACATAACGAGGTAGCGATAGAGAATCAACTTCACTGCAATGTTAGTTATCTGCAAGTTTCATTAATAACCTCTTTTTAATAAATGCATTCATTTTAAGAACGACGATAAATGAACAATGAATATGTCACAATCAAAAGCAATGGAAACAAGCAGCGCCGAAGGTACGATGGTCAAGAATTACACAACATAGCCTACACATAAATATACACAATACCGTTTAAATAAAACATGTACTATAATCTCGCCAGACAAACTATTTTAAATAACGAGAAAGTCTCTATCTGAATAAAGGTAATGAGTGTAGTTAAATTTGCAGAAGTCAGTCAACACTGCCAGTTAAACTGTTAAGTCTCACTTTTCACAAAACTAACGACATTTAAAACTTTGGCTCTTGTATACAGTTCAGATGCAAGTCTTTTTCACTGAGGATGAATACTTCAATGATAGGAGAAGGATGCTACTACTGGAAGTAATTGTTTGGGGATGATTATTGACACTGACAAAATTTGAAGTTAACAAAAAACGTACAATGTTCCGTCGCTGACTCTAATACGCTGGCAAGTCTTCTACATTTCTAAATTGTGAAATGACACTACCTTACTTTGAAGTGGAATTACTGTAAGTGCAGCGTAATAACTTGATGACGACAAGTAATAGGCAAGAGGCCTTGGCTTTCATTTAGGAGCAACATTAAATACTTAAATATACTTGGCAACACCGTACTGTTCTTCCATTAATACTCCTGAAACTTTTCCAAAATAATTGTGTACTGGGGCACATACTACTGCTCGTTATCTTCACGATACCTTGCCCAGCATTTCTCACCAATAGTTTCGGACGCTAAGCTCCGTGAGCATTTTCGTCATTACTCACGTCCGGTCTTTCACATTGTCAACTTGCAACTCTCTGCGTGCGCGCTCTCGTGTGCTAACGATTTTACTTCTATGCCGAGATTGTCTATGGTTAGAGATTGTTATTACACATGGCAAGAAACCTGACTCTGTCAACGTCCCTACTACATTCCTCTACGACATTATTTTGAAACGATTTACAATATATCTGCATCACAATAGTCCAAATAATTAGTATTGATAGTAAAATAACAAAATATATACATTTTTAATCTGAAATTGGTATAAAAATGTGAAAATAAAAGAATGTGAAAAATGTGATGTTTGTCTATGATAAATGTACACACTCACCGCTGCAGGCAAACTGCAATGTGCAAAGCGCACTTGAGGAACAAATGTAGTAGGTGTTAACAAAGAGGTTGCGGCTAAATATGAGTTCAGCTCTCTCTCTGTACTCAGCACTCAGATGGAAACATCGTTCTGTGCAGCCACGAGGCTCGCCTTATTAATCGTCCAGTAACAAGTATTTACACGTCAATCACCTGTGAAGGTCTATTTCCGTATTTACGATTTTAAATGCGTAACATTTCCATTCTGCTGGGTATTTCAAAAACATTTATCCTATAGTACGAGATTATATCTTCTACACGAATTTAGATGGAAGCTTTACGTGAAAATTAAGTTACGCATCGCATCTAGAAGTTTACCATGGCTCCAGCTGGTTTGCTTGCTCGTTCGTTCATTTCCTCAATGTGCGTCGTGTCGAGACGACGACAATGGAGAAAAGAAAAGCATTTTGCGTTCTCCGTTGCAACAGGTGCAGTTCAGTTGGGGCGCGATTTCCGTCCATATTACGGAAAGTTCAAAGATATCTACGATGGCACCATCGGTTTCGAGACACTGATTTTTCGTGTAAGGCGAAATCCTCGGATCCCCCTCCCTCATGTGCTATTGGGTGTCGGTTGTGCAGTTTTACATACCTCTAGATGCCAAAGCTCGACTCTGGTGACCTATAGAGAAGTGAAGCACTCTATTCGATTATGCAAAGTAATTAAAGGAAATAATAATTTCGCTGAACGGAAACGTCTTTTAGGAATAGCACAATCAAGAATAAGAATGTGGGTGCCACACCACACACATAGACATCACGTAGACATACTGACGAGATGAGGTATCATATAATCTATAACAGAAATAAATTGTCACTTTTTTATCGAAAAGAAAAACACATTTGTTACCCACTGAGATAAACAGTTGAAAGTTTAATACTTTGATAAAGCCTTTTAATGATGGACTCTAACCATGGCACAGGTGAACACTATAAATACAAATTAATATATATAATACACGAATACGACCAGTGACTGTATACCCTAGGCAAATTAGTAAGAAAATAAGCAAATGTATAAAGTTTTGAAACTCCTGGAAAATGCTCATATGTGATGTAGTAATAAGAAACAAAAAAGTTCCCCTTCTTTGGTGGGGGAGGGGGGTTCTCATTTTATCCCTCCAAAAGTGAATCTGTACCATATTTTAAAATTATACGCAAAAAAGCTCATTTTCCCAACGGAGCTCTTATTAGTAAATATATTCCTCTCAACATTGTGCATCTTTTCATTTCTACGAACGGTATTTGAGGTATAAGGATAGAACAGAATAGAATTCCGTTAACGTAGTAGTTCGCAGTCCTTGTTACTTAGCAAAGTATTTAAATGAAAATTGTAATTAAGTGTGCAGAAATATTACGTAGCCTATATATTCTACTTGATGATATCTCCTTTGCGATTAGTATTGCTGAAATCAAGAGAAACTTGCCACCAACGGAAATTTAAAACTACCCTTCACATTCACTCAGCGCTCCCCTACCGCTATTGTGGCTGCCGTTTCTACCTACCCAGTGTCCAGTTCAGTTGAGTTAATATTGTGATCTGTAAAAGTAGTGCCAGAGAGTAATGTTTTGTGACAGTACTTACCAGTGTGTGATGTTATGTAGTGCATATTCTCAGTCTCTTTTCTTTTGCCTGGACTCAGAAAACAATAATGCTAGACCCTATTACCTATTTTATTTGTGGTAAATCTGTTTTGGAAGGAGAGACATCAATAGTGATGAAGGGCTTGAGAGCTCTGATATGCATCAGCAAGGAATGGAAGGATGAGGCTGATAATCTTCTACAGAACGCTGGACTGATTGAAGTGAATAAGGTATGTCGAATTGAATATATTTAGGAACATAATACAAGGAAACTTATTAAACAGAACGTTGCACAAGCAGATGATAAAAGATTGACATCCTCTTCCTCTTACCCATTCAATTTCAAAAAAGGCTTTCTCATATGTGCTGAAAAGTGTGACATAGAGGTGGAAACAAAAAAAAAAAAAATACCATTCCAGAAACGCCGTGGAGTGTTTGAATTTCGCTCTTTAACTGTGAAACATATGCTGTTTGAGAAAGCAAACGCGATGATGATGTCGGTAGAAAGGTTGCCGAACGCATCGACAGTGTTTCGTGTTTAGTAGCTGCTGAAGCCCGTTACCATCAAGATTGCTATGCCAAATTAGTGTCGAACTCCTCCTCTGTTCGTAAAAGAGGCCGTACTCAAGATACCAATTTTGATGCTTCTTTTCAAGAATTACGCAAATTTACAGATAGTTCAGAGGAATGTCAATTTTTATTGGCCGATTTGTTGCAGAAAGTTAATTTCTCCCCGAAGGAGAGACAATGACTACGACAACTCTGAAAAACGAACCGACTGAACGCTTCGCTAAGGGGGGTCCTGTTTGCTACCCACTGCAGAAGAAAGTGCGGATGTGTGAAGGCTGACCTACATTGCACAACAATTTGTAAAAGCTGCCGAGGACAAAGCTGCACTAATGTGCCTCGCAGTGATTGACAGAAGATATGGATGATGGTTTTGTGAAAACAAGATGTTTACAAGAATTTATTTGGTTGATAGATATTTGGTACTTTCATTGTCTACGTGCTATACATATGATTGTGAATGTATTATAACAAAAGTAATTGTTGATTAGTTTTTCAGTAATTCTTAATTTCCATGAAAAACGATTTGCATTCCAATAATTTAAGTTGCATAACTCTAAAGTAAAAGACTATAAACCAAAATGGTTGAAACTGGTCTGTTTTAAAAGAAATTTCACTTTTTGTTTACCTTCAAGTTTTAGCACTCATAAACTAATTACCTTGCTTAAACATGCATTTGGCCTTCTCTAAGTAGAATTTCACCATAAATATTTTCTGTCATGTAGACAACTCTGTTAAATAACCTGTTTTTTATAAAGCCTTCATTAAGGGGTGGGGGAGGGGGAAGCTCCCCAGATAGGGGAGGGAACTTTTCTGTTTTTTTCTTCTACATCCCCTAAGAGAGTTTTCCCAAAGTTTCAAAACTTTTTAAATTTTTAGCCCCATTTTTCCTAATTTTCCTGGACTAGTAAGCAAATTACGTGGAGAATACGGAGAAAATAGCTTCGAACACCAGTTACGTCACCAAAGCGCATACTGAAAGCAAAATAGCTGGCTGCGAAGAATTAAAGTGGAATAAGTGGTTCCTGAAGTGAGTCGACGAATGCTGCTTCCCTACGGAATTAACAGTCGCAACGATGGTCCATCTTAACTATACATCGTAGCGTAATGAGGACAGCAGTGACGATAGTACTGAATATTATGAGTTCAGCTCTCTCTCTTTACTCAGCACTCAGATGGAAACATCGTACTGTGTAGCTACGAGGCTCACCTCATCAGCCGCCCAGTAACAAGTATTTACTCGTCAATTTCCTAATTTGAAGTCGTCGCCATTCCGTCGTTTAGCGTGAAGCATTTACTTTGAAAAAGCCTAAAGTGAAGTGTTCTCTTCAAATGGTTCAAATGGCTCTGAGCACTATGGGACTTAACATCTGAGGTCATCAGTCACGTAGAACTTAGAACTACTTAAACCTAACTACCTAAGGACATCACACACATCCATGCCCGAGGCAGGATTCGAACCTGCGACCGTAGCGGTCGTGCGGTTCCAGACTGAAGCGCCTAGAACCGCTCGGTCACAGGGGCCGCCGAAGTGTTCTTTTTTCTGGACGCTTTGTAACCTTGGTGTCTCCGTCAGAGCACGGATCTCGCCGTCTAGTAGTGACAGAAATTGCGAGTTTTGTCTCGTAAGACTTGAGTAAAGATGATAATCAATCTCCTACTATTTCACATTTTTGCTATATCAAACCAGTAGTGTTCTGGGATGTCGAGGAAGGTAGAAAATCACTACTACTCCACAGTAGAATTTTGAAACAGACCTATGAGGCAGCCAGTACGGTGACACGGACGATAAACTACATATTCTACAGAAGATAACATTACGAAATAACCAGGACGCTGGATCTGTAAATTTAAGTTGAACGTCATTTTGTGGCGTCGCTCCAGAGGTATCGAAGATTCACACGCTGCCCTCTGGGAAACGCCACCCGGCTAGAGATTCTTTATCTTGCTAATAGGCTTCTATGAACCATATTGTGTTTGTTTCGACAGGAGTCTTGTGTCCTGCCCTGGGAGTGTGAGACAGGGTCGCGAATAGACGCAAATGCTGTTCTGTCTTCCTGTGGCTGCTACTTTGTCTCAGACTCTGAACATTTTTATGGTACCCAGATACTTTTGCTAGCCATTTCGTAGACTCCTTACTGTGCAGTCCCTTCACCGTACTAAAAAGAGTAGTGGAAAGCCGGCCATGGCGGCCGAGCGGTTCTAGGCGCTTCAGTCTGGAACCGCGCGACCGCTACGGTCGCAGGTTGGAATCCTGCCTCTGGCATGGATGTGTGTGATGTCCTTAGGTTAGTTAGGTTTAAGTAGTTCTAAGTTCTAGGGGACTGATGACCTAAGATGTTAAGTCCCATAGTGCTCAGAGCCATTTGAACCAAGTAGTGGAAAGAAAACCATAAAAGTGGCAGTTATTGGAGGTACTGAATCTCGATTGCAGTTATTACGTAGCGTTAGTGATCGAATGTTTGATCAAGGGTAATGAGCATAAAATTTTCATAAATTGGTTGTGCGACAGTTTCAGACAAAAATGGCCACCTAACAGTGCTGCTCAAAAGCTGCACTGCATGTAACAGTTTCGCGTAAATTCTATAGACGTCTACTCATCACTCCAACCAAAGGTTGGCAGTTCCTTGTGTGTCTGTCTGCTGCGTTTTTCAACTACGTCTGTGTTTTCAACTATGCAAGATTCAGTTACTACAAGCCCGTCATGATGGGCACATAGTGATGTATAACGTTTTGTGAATTCATTCGTTCTAGGTATGAAGATGAAAGAAAAATATTCCTTTCGTTTTAAGTTTGCAGTGATTAGGTTACGTTCCATTTAAGAGGAAAACGAAGTTCCACAACGTAAGAACAAGGTGAACATTGCTGCCACTTACCATAGTCGAGCACGACACAAAGACTCTCCAAAGCATGTGTTTTGCGCTGTTTCCGGAGAAAAGATTTACGGGCCGTTCTTTTTCACGGGAAAAACTGTTACAGTACTCGAGTGTCTGGATTCGGACGAGATCTGTCTTTTTTCACGACTGAGAGAACGTGCCGAAAATTTAATTCTTCTACAGGGCGGAGATGCACCGCACTGCCACCCACAGGAAAGAGTATTTCGTCACAGTGACCTGCCCCAGCGATGGATCGGCCGTAGCGCGTACGGATGTCACATAAAACTAGATTGCCTGACCTCAGGTTATATTAAATTTTTGTGGGGTTTGTGAAAGTCTTTGTCAATGTAACTCCCCTTCTATAAACTTTAAGTGAACTTCAACTGCTCATAACGTCGGCACTGACTCTAGACATGCCCCAAAAAGTGTGGGGCAAGTTCGACGATCGCCTGGATGTTTATTGTTCTTTGACATTGTCAAAGGGAAACTACAAGATCTGTTGATTTAAAACATCGCAAATTTCCTTTATTGGTTACCGGTTTCGGCTCATTGACGAACCATCTTCAGATGAATATGAAATGTTGTTCAGTGTGTCACGATGTTTACACTTCATTGTATTCTTAGATCTAAGTGGCTCTAAAATGAAAAATCGTTGTTGGTTTTGTAAATTGATAACGTTGATCACTAATTAAACATTGATACAGTGCCCATTTTTCACACATGTGTACAAAGGAGCGACAGCGGTGACAGTTACATCACCCATGAGTGGACGTAAACAAGATATCGCTTCTAATATCCGTAACAGGAACAAGGAAGTATCTGTGTGCATAAAATCAATAGATTTCTACTCGTCGTGCCAGCCGAGGGCTGGCTGACACTCTCGCACAGACACTTCCTCGTTCATGTTACGAATATTAGATGTGGTACCTTGTTTACATCAACTCGTGAGCGATGTAACTATCATTGCTCTCGATCGCTTGTGTACATATCTGGCAATATGAGAACTATAACAATAGTTGATTATTGATTAATGTTGGCAGTTTACATAGCTACTTATGATTTTAGGGTGACTTAGCTCTAAGAATACGACGATATGTAATGATTGTCACACACGCAACAACATTTTAGATGCATTTTCTCATGTAGTACGGAGTGTTGTACGTTGAGACCTTTTCCAGACTTTCATGTCTAGCCAGCTGTATAGTGAAATTTTAATATATTCTTGTCTGCAGGTATGTATTGCAGTCTTTTCCTAAAATTACAATTATTGGAGAAAATTAAGGGTCTTCGAAATGATGAGACATATTCCTAAGTACTACATGGTCACGTACTTGGGAAAAAAACACTGTATTCAAAATTAAATGCTTGCAGTCGAGACAATCTTGTCAGTACAGTATTTAGCCGTCTATTTGTCACACAATTTCTCTGCTACACAACAATAATCAGTAAGTGATGTCAAATTAAGCAGAACTACACACTTAAAGTTTTGCATCACCCTGGTTCCCAGAACTCCTGAAGACAAACGTTGACTGTGGATACTGTATCACAGACAAAGTCCCTTTGACTGTTCAGAGATGTCACTAAATCAGCCCAAAGATTTAAACAACAACGAATGAGCAGGGCCTATTAGACGGAGGGGGGGGGGGGGGGGGGCGACAGCCGATGAGTTCCAGTCATTCCACCAGGAAGGATGTATACGGCTCGTTTTGTCTGTAGTTCAACCATGCCTAGACGGTCAATACCGCGGTTCGATCGCGTCCGCCCTGTTACTTTGTGCCAGGAAGGTCTCTCAACAAGGGAAGTGTCCAGGCGTCCCGGAGTGAACCAAAGCGATGTTGTTCGGGCAGGAAGGAGATACTGGCAGACAGCAACTGTCGATGACATGCCTCGCTGAGGCCTCCCAAGGGTTACTACTGAAGTTGATGAACGCTACCTACGGATTATGGCTCGGAGGAACCCTGACAGCAACGCCACCATGTTGAATAATGCTTTTCGTGCAACCACACGACGTCGTGTTACGACTCAAACTGTGCACAATAGACTGCATGACGCGAAGCTTCACTCCCGACTTCCATGCCAAGGTACATCTTTGCAACAACGACACGATGCAGCGCGGTACAGATGGGCCCAACATCATGCCGAATGAAACACTCAGGATTGGCATCACATTCTCTTCACCGATGAGTGTCGCACATGCCTTCAACCAGACAATCGTCGGAGTCCTGTTTAGAGGTAACCCGGTGAGGCTGAACGCCTTAGACACACTGTCTAGCGAGTGCAGCATGGTGGAGGTTCCCTGATGTTTTGGGATGACATCATATAGGGCCGACGTATGGTGGTCACGGAAGGCGCCGTAATGGCTGTACGATACGTGAATGCCATCCTCCAACCGATAGTGGAACCATATCGGCAGCATATTCTCGAGGCATTTGTCCTGAAAGACGACAATTTGCCTCCTCACGGTGCACATCTTGTGAATGACTTCCTTCATGATCACGACATTGCTCGACTAGAGTGGCCAGCGTGTTCTCCAGACATGAACCCTATCGAACATGCCTGGGATATATTGAAAAGGGCTGTTTATCGACGACGTGACCCACCAACCAGTCTGAGTCATCTACGTCGAATGACCGTTGAGGAGTGCGACAATCTGGACCAACAGTGACCTGATGAACGGGCACGCATCAAATGCAAGCGTAGGTGTTACTCGGTATTGGAGATACCGGTGTGTACATCAATCTGGACCACCGCCTCTGAAGGTCTCGCTGTATGGTGGCAAAACATGCAATGTGTGGTTTTCATGAGCAATAAAAAGGGCGGAAATGATGTTTATGTTGATCTCAGTTCCAACTTTTTTTACAGGTTCCGGAACACTCGGACCCGAGGTGATGCAAAACTTTTTTGATGTGTGTATTATCAACAAGCAGTTATAAATTTAGAAGTTAAATACGTTTTGAAACTGAAGCTATTGGAAATTAACAAAAATTTCCATTTTCAAGACAAGTGAAATTGTCAAAACATTTACGAACTGCAAATAGCTCACGTTCCGTGATAAAAGACCTCATAATGTTTCAAGTTATAAGATTATGCACAGTTGGCGAAGTAGGACTTTAATCGTCTACAAGTTATTATAACCAGTTTTAAAAATACAGAGAATTTTACTTGCAATAAAAATCTGTAACTTATGAATTAACAGCACATTCGAAGTAGATTTAATATGTTACACAGCGTTTGCTCCAAGTTACACTATCCTTTAGGTAGAGCGCTTTCTTCTACGTGCACTAAACTCCGGCCGAACAGGTCTTGGACGGCCCAAACGTACCGAACGGCCGCCGTGTGCACACAGGCGTCACTGGACGCGGATGTGGAGGGGCATGTGGTCAGCACACCGCTCTCCCGGCCGAATGTCAGTTTACTATACCGGAGCCGCTACTTCTCAATCAAGTAACTCCTCAGTTTGCCGCACAAGGGTTCAGTGCACCCCACTTGCCAACAGCTCTCGGCAGACTGGATGGTCACCCATCCAAGTGCTAGCCCAGCCCGAAAGCGCTTAACTTCGGTGATCTGACGGGAACCGGTGCTACCACTGCGACAAGGCCGTTGGCCTTCTTCACACACTGCCTGAAAAAAAAAAAGATGCACCCAGACGAAGTGGTTGGATGCCAGTGTATCTTCATACACGTTCACACTATCGGCGGCTGTTGAAGAGTTGCAATTCTCTGTGACAAGTGGGAATGTCACCAGAGTGGATTAACAGAGTTACATTTAATTTGTTACTACCCTGGTAGGGTATGTAATGGCTGTGAACAGCGTCAGAGATTGAGTGATCACTATGAAGGACACGGTGAGTGTGAGACAACTAACACCTGGCAGAATTTGGAAGAGACCTTAATGTGGCCCTATATTTGGCCGCCTGGTCGAATCGTGCAATATCCAGATTTGTGGGGCGTTCGAATGTAACAGCAACCCGATGTCTGATTGCATGGTAACGTGAAGACAGACCTACTCGACTTCAAGATTCCGCTCAACGACGTCTGGACAACCAAAAGGGAGGACCATCATACTGCGCAATAACCACTTCGCAGCTCCACACATTTTCACCTGCCTTCTAAGAACAGGTACTGCATTCTCAGCAACATTCTGTGCCATTCCACATCAGTGTTCAGAGACTAGTAGCATTTAGACTAGAGAAGTACTGTCCATGAGTAGGCTGCCGTAAGTCGACCACACAAAAGGCTACATTTCATATGGTGATGTAACCAGGAAGCACAGACTGCAGGTGAATGGCGTCGTACTGTGTTGAGCGATGAATCAAGTTCTGTAGTACCCCGTATCTCCTTCGTTGGCGAGTGTGGGATGACGTGGGTAGAGGTCCCATTCTCTCAACGTTTTGGAGAGGCGCAGTGGTGTTACTCTTTGCGTTATGATATGGGGAGCCACCGGGTATGACTTCTGGTCATGGCTGGTAGTGATTGAGGGAACTCTGACAGCAGAATGCTCCGTCACGGACATAAAGCGTCCTCGTGTGTTACCTGTCATGCAACAGTATCGTTGTTCCATTTTTCAACAGGACAATGCTTATCGACACATGGCACCTGTCTCTATGAACTGTCTGTATGATGTTGAGGAGATCTCATGGAAGACGGGATACCCAGATTTGCCCCCGGCGCGGACGTCAAGTTCGTCTTAGTGCCAGCAGTTAAGATTATCAAGGACCAGTTACAAATGTTAGGGGCCAGCTCACCTCAGGAGAGAATACAATGACTTAACGACACACTTTCCAAGGGGATCAGTGCATGCTTCCAGGCCGAGTGTAGGGGGAGGGGGGCGCAACGTCTTACTTATGAATGGGCTGATAGTGCCAAGTTCTTTGTGAATTTCACTAGAATTTTTAATCAGTGGAATAACAAAACACATACCCTCTGAAGGGATTTTTTTTCATATTTTTGGATTTCTATCTCATTATAAAATTTGCAATTTTCCGAATAAAATGGTATATACACTCCTGGAAATGGAAAAAAAACACATTGCCACCGGTGTGTCAGACCCACCATACTTGCTCCTGACACTGCGAGAGGGCTGTACAAGCAATGATCACACGCACGGCACACCGGACACACCAGGAACCGCGGTGTTGGCCGTCGAATGGCGCTAGCTGCGCAGCATTTGTGCACCGCCGCCGTCAGTGTCAGCCAGTTTGCCGCGGCATACGGAGCTCCATCGCAGTCTTTAACACTGGTAGCATGCCGCGACAGCGTGGACGTGAACCGTATGTGCAGTTGACGGACTTTGAGCGAGGGCGTATAGTGGGCATGCGGGAGGCCGGGTGGACGTACCGCCGAATTGCTCAACACGTGGGGCGTGAGGTCTCCACAGTACATCGATGTTGTCGCCAGTGGTCGGCGGAAGGTGCACGTGCCCGTCGACCTGGGACCGGACCGCAGCGACGCACGGATGCACGCCAAGACCGTAGGATCCTACGCAGTGCCGTAGGGGACCGCACCGCCACTTCCCAGCAAATTAGGGACACTGTTGCTCCTGGGGTATCGGCGAGGACCATTCGCAACCGTCTCCATGAAGCTGGGCTACGGTCCCGCACACCGTTAGGCCATCTTCCGCTCACGCCCCAACATCGTGCAGCCCGCCTCCAGTGGTGTCGCGACAGGCGTGAATGGAGGGACGAATGGAGACGTGTCGTCTTCAGCGATGAGAGTCGCTTCTGCCTTGGTGCCAATGATGGTCGTATGCGTGTTTGGCGCCGTGCAGGTGAGCGCCACAATCAGGACTGCATACGACCGAGGCACACAGGGCCAACACCCGGCATCATGGTGTGGGGAGCGATCTCCTACACTGGCCGCACACCTCTGGTGATCGTCGAGGGGACACTGAATAGAGCACGGTACATCCAAACCGTCATCGAACCCATCGTTCTACCATTCCTAGACCGGCAAGGGAACTTGCTGTTCCAACAGGACAATGCACGTCCGCATGTATCCCGTGCCACCCAACGTGCTCTAGAAGGTGTAAATCAACTACCCTGGCCAGCAAGATCTCCGGATCTGTCCCCCATTGAGCTTGTTTGGGACTGGATGAAGCGTCGTCTCACGCGGTCTGCACGTCCAGCACGAACGCTGGTCCAACTGAGGCGCCAGGTGGAAATGGCATGGCAAGCCGTTCCACAGGACTACATCCAGCATCTCTACGATCGTCTCCATGGGAGAATAGCAGCCTGCATTGCTGCGAAAGGTGGATATACACTGTACTAGTGCCGACATTGTGCATGCTCTGTTGGCTGTGTCTATGTGCCTGTGGTTCTGTCAGTGTGATCATGTGATGTATCTGACCCCAGGAATGTGTCAATAAAGTTTCCCCTTCCTGGGACAATGAATTCACGGTGTTCTTATTTCAATTTCCAGGAGTGTATATATAATTTATAAACGAACGTGGGAATTATTTTATTTTATTTTTTAAATATAATCTACACTGGTTCAAAATGTTAAAATTTGTACTTCAAGATCTAATAAAATCGGCAATTTTTTATATAGAAGGCTGTGGTTTGCTGTGTTATAATGGTAACGGCCAGAAGAGGATGGACACAAAGTTGAGGAACTTGAAACAAAGTTTGGGAGACAAGAAACTTTCTGATGGTAAAACCACAAGAGACAAGCTGACAGACAACAATATTGATCAACTACAGCATTATTATGGAATGGCCATTAGAAATAATACTGAGGATTTGTCGAAAATGAAGCAGGCAGCATGGGATGCCTTCTTCCACAGACTGTCAACTGATGAGAAACCAGTACACCACCTTTGCCCTCCTGGACCGGATTCGTGGTGCAATTACCGCAATGCCCAGAACTCAAGCAGTTCATACAGCCATAAACATTCCATCCCAGCAGCAGTCATGGGTATCATAAAACCTGTTTACAGAGACCTGGTAAATCCTGAATTACTAACTAACTAAGTAACTATTGAAGAATAGTCTGCACAGTCAGATTCAAAATCCCAATGATTCGTACAATAGTCTTACATGGACTCGCTTACCAAAAAATATTTTTGTTTGAATGGAGACACCAATGTGAGGAGGTCAGTGATGTTGTTATTGCTTTTAATGATGGCAAAATTGGTAGGGCGAGAGTGTTACAGTATATGGGAATTAATCCTGGAGCAAAATGCATCAGAGAACTTGAACGGATGGGCAAGGTTCGTATTGATGAAGCACAGTATGCGGCACAGTTGGCTACTAAGGAGTCCAGTAAGAAGAAAAGAAGAAAAAAACTTGGAAAAATATCAAGAGGATTATATGCAGTATGGAGCGTGGTGCTTCTGAGTGACTAAAAATAATAAATTAAACATATATTAAGTGAGTTACACTCTTTTGAAACTTAAGAAGCCGTTCCTGTAAATTTACATTTTCTTTTTTTCCCCTAAATCTTCGAAACCACTTCGAGTAGAGTATTCAAATTTTCAGGGAGTAATAACATACATAACCTGAGTCTACTGAAGTAAAAGAAGAACATAATGTTTTGTATCATTAAAATTATTTACGATAATGTACAAAAAAAATACACAAATTTTAACTGTGTAGTTAAAAAATTGTATTTCCGAAATGGCTGAAATGCAATTATCATAGTTCAGTAGACTCATAACATAGAGTTTATAGTCCTGTAAAAGTTTCATGTCAATGGCTACAGTGGTTCCTGAAATACAGGGAAGCCAAGTCACTAAATTTAGCATTGTCGGGATAGGGCGTTCCAACTCCCCCTAAGTCGTGAGGTTGCATTTCGTTTAGTCGTTCACTTCTGGGTGCTTCACTTTTTCTTCAGGCAGTGTGTCCTGAGTGCATACAGCACATTAAAAGTTTCGTTATGGATTTCTGATGTGTATATTAACGGTTCATATACATGCCCAAAGCGGGTACAAACTAACAACTAACTACTGACTCAACCTTGGGATCACTGTAAGCCAGTCATTTTACATGTGACCCATGGATTTAAAAGGAAAATTGGGAGACTTCAAAAGGCGATGAACATTAAGGCTACAGGGATCCTTCAACTAGTATGGGGAAGGAACTCCCATAACACCGTGTCTCATTTGACTGTGGAAAGCATCATTACTGGTTCCTTTGAATATCACTCCACTGGTGATAGCCTTTGCTCGCTATGGTGAGATGGCTATTCAGTGTGCATATAATAGGAATAAAAAAAGAAGAGGATCGAATGTTAGTCTACATCTAATCAAATCTGGGCAGGTTATATAGCTGTTTCCTTCCACAAGCAAGTGTAGTGGAAATCCTACCAACACTTATATTGTACTACTGACTGTTTAGTGTAGTAGTGAACCTATTCTTATTCTTGCTATGGTGAAACATTGCATTTGCGATTTACAATGTCACTGCCTACGTCATTCTCTGGCACCCTCATCTTAGCCAGTATCCTATTACTGGACTGTGTGAGGTCGTGCAGTGGTGTAGTTAGTGACCTTACATTTTGTTGTTTCTAGTCCAGATCTGAAGAAACCGCTTTATAATTCCTACTATCTCCAATAGTTAAGCTATGGAGAACTTGGTACACATTTCCGGTTTCTCAATCTATGTGGTACTGTGGCTGCACTGCAGTTGCTTAGGGTGAGAAATCCAAAAATTCAAAATGGCGAAAGCAGAAATTCTTAAAAAATTGTTTGGTGTTAAAAGTGGCGGAATATTTTCAAAACATTGGCGTGAAATTTACCAAGTCCAATAAAGAAGATGGTATTAAATCCAAGAAAACGGCGGGAAATTGAAAACAAAGTCGAGAACAGGGTTAGAGGAAACGGTAAAATACTAGCAGGAGGAAAACAGTTCAGTTAACCAAGTTGTGCTTTGTATCCTTGCCCCTCCCCCACTATAGCCGTTCACAACTCCTCAACTCGAAATCCCCAACCAATTAAAAAAAAACCGTGATGATGGAAACAGACCAACAGCGTGTTTTATAGCAATCCCCTTCCTTTTTCCAACCAATCAGCGTGTTGTATGAAAAATGGCTCCAGATAAGCAATAAAAAGGTTATGTAACCTCCAGCTGAGAGTAAAAAATAATCATTATTTCCTTCAAAGTCAAAGAAATTAATTTAAAACATAAGAATGATGTCAAAATACATTATTTACATATAGACCAATTATGTGCTTTAGATCCCACGTCCACTCATCTTTGAAACCATTTTGAGTGTAGTAATGAAATTATGTGTAGATATGGTGTCAAATTATACATCAAACCACACCTCTTCCTCCTCCTCTTCTCCCTCTCTCGAACCTGTCAAAAATCCATCTACCTCATTTGTGCTTTACACCTACCTCCCACTCCTTTTTCCAAGCAGAGTCCAATGGTGAAATTATGTCAGATATGTGTTCACATGACACTTGAGGAAACTGCTACTGAAACCGATCTCTTACCAAAAGAAGTATACGGTGAAGACTGTTTGCCACGGACGCAATTTTTCGAGAGTTTCAAGCGTTTCAAAGATGGCCGAGAGGACGTTGAAGATGACTCATTTCTTGGACACCGACCAGTATAAAAAACGGAAAAATATCAAAAAATAGGTAATGTGATTCGACATGATCGTCAGTTGGGTATTCTATCGAGCACTGATGCTTTAGGAATTGACAAAGAATACGTAAGACAAATTTTACTTAACCAATTTCACATTAGAAAAATGAGGCGAAGCTAGAGCCGAAAATTCTCTAGATGAAACAAAAAGACGACCGGGAAAATGTTTGTGCTGACACTGTGAATGCGACTGAAAATGATCCATATTTCTTGGAAAGAGTTATAACATGTGACGAATCTTGATGTGTCACTTACGATTCAGAAACCAAGTGCCAGTGCAGGCAATAGAACGACTCAACTTCACCAAGAGCGCGAAAAACAAGAATGAGGTAGTGAAGGTTCAAAGCGACGATGATTGTTTTCTTCGATGTTCATGGAATTGTGTACCTTCACTGGGTTCCTGAAGGTCAAAAATTTAATCGACGTTACTACCTTGAGGTTCTTATTCCGTAACAAAATAAGAAAAAAGTGACCCGATCTGTGGAAGAACAAGTCAAGACAACGCGCCAACTCATACCACGTTGTCTGTTTAAGAGGTTTCTAGCGAAGTACAGTATCTCATTATTAGATCACTTACCCTAATCGCCTAACATAGCACCATGTGATTTTCATCTGCAACGTAAAATCTGATTTAAAAGGAAAATTAAGACGCTCACCATCAATGGAAAATTCGCATGGAGCGTTGTTGGGATAGGGGAGGCGAGTATATTGAGGGTGTCAATAACTAAACACGTATGTTGTTGAAATAAAATATTTTACGGCAACAATCCCGTTATTTTATAGCCACACCTTTTACATCTCTCTGATCTAATATTAAAATAACTCGAAGTTCAAAGATATACCTTATATGTGGAGACTAGCGAACACAGATTGAATTGTGTTCTGCCTCCCTCTCCTTTCGTCCAACCAGGACGACCAGTTTCAAGCGTTTCAAAGATGGCCGAGAGGACGTTGAAGATGACTCATTTCTTGGACACCGACCAGTATAAAAAACGGAAAAATATCAAAAAATAGGTAATGTGATTCGACATGATCGTCAGTTGGGTATTCTATCGAGCACTGATGCTTTAGGAATTGACAAAGAATACGTAAGACAAATTTTACTTAACCAATTTCACATTAGAAAAATGAGGCGAAGCTAGAGCCGAAAATTCTCTAGATGAAACAAAAAGACGACCGGGAAAATGTTTGTGCTGACACTGTGAATGCGACTGAAAATGATCCATATTTCTTGGAAAGAGTTATAACATGTGACGAATCTTGATGTGTCACTTACGATTCAGAAACCAAGTGCCAGTGCAGGCAATAGAACGACTCAACTTCACCAAGAGCGCGAAAAACAAGAATGAGGTAGTGAAGGTTCAAAGCGACGATGATTGTTTTCTTCGATGTTCATGGAATTGTGTACCTTCACTGGGTTCCTGAAGGTCAAAAATTTAATCGACGTTACTACCTTGAGGTTCTTATTCCGTAACAAAATAAGAAAAAAGTGACCCGATCTGTGGAAGAACAAGTCAAGACAACGCGCCAACTCATACCACGTTGTCTGTTTAAGAGGTTTCTAGCGAAGTACAGTATCTCATTATTAGATCACTTACCCTAATCGCCTAACATAGCACCATGTGATTTTCATCTGCAACGTAAAATCTGATTTAAAAGGAAAATTAAGACGCTCACCATCAATGGAAAATTCGCATGGAGCGTTGTTGGGATAGGGGAGGCGAGTATATTGAGGGTGTCAATAACTAAACACGTATGTTGTTGAAATAAAATATTTTACGGCAACAATCCCGTTATTTTATAGCCACACCTTTTACATCTCTCTGATCTAATATTAAAATAACTCGAAGTTCAAAGATATACCTTATATGTGGAGACTAGCGAACACAGATTGAATTGTGTTCTGCCTCCCTCTCCTTTCGTCCAACCAGGACCTAGTATTAAACTGAAAGTGCCGCATCTGAGCTGCGCTCAAAAGTATCGAAACAACTTGGGTTATTAAAATAAATATTTCACACACCTTCCCATCCACTCCTCCTAGAACTATTTATAAAAACAAATGTCACACACCTACCTCTCTTCTCCACCAATCAGAATTTAATATTAAAGCGGAATGACCAGTTACAGTGTAGCCTCAGCTAAGATGTGAACAAAAGTATCCACAATATTTATCAAAACATATGGAAAAAGTTTCTGAATGATGTAAAAAAGACAACTATGTTTGCATTACGGTCTTCCAGAAAAGATTGTATATGGTGTGGTTCCCCAGCCACAGTTACAAATTTCAATGAAAGTTATATACAATCTGTGATGAAAGTTTGGAATAAGTACATACACACTCTCAATAGATAATTAAAAAGCAACATTTGCTTATAAAATGTAATTAACAAATTAGTAATACATAGTTCTGAACATTCGTTTTACTTTGATTATTATAGCCCAAAACTGGGAAACGTGATGTGTGATCGACAGCTGCTTTATGTCACAGATTCATACTGTCAATAACAGATGCCTGCATTGGTAAAAACGATAGATGTTCGATCTTTGTTCCACAAGTTGTTTACTGTCCCCAGCAAATGGCAGCACTGTTAAAAACCCATCCCAATATCGATATGTGGACAACACTCGGTGTTAGATGCAATAGAGCCTTAAATTATTATTTTCTACGACTATGATTTTTGTCAAATGTCACAATATTCTGAAATGTCTGCAAAATAAACTCGCAAAACATGAAACGTGTGATGTATATGTTGATTATTACAATGTCGGCATCAAGTTATTTTCCACACTTATCCGCTAAATTTGTGTCTATAAAACAGAGAACGAAGATAATGAATTACTAGAAAATGTAATCGATAGCAATTACTGTGAATGTTTGAGACCTATTTGAAGTTAAGTAAAAACCATTGTAAAGCTGAAATTAATTATTTTACCTCATCTATGGTGCTTTCCAAACGCCACAATATTCTAAAATATGTGAGCAACCAAGAAAATCTAAAATTTACATTTCAACATTATTTACACATGTAAAGTGTATTCAGTATTGACGCAATATTTAAGTATGCTATATTTTGCCAAGTATGGAAAAATGCTTACCTGCAACTGAATACAAAATGTTGCATTCATCCCTCCATCGTGTAGTGCAACACATGGTGTGGGAGAAATCTTCGTGTATAATGGTAATACATCCGCATTCATCTCCCGAATCAACACTTTCGGCAAGCTGAAAGCATGATGTGTGAAACATTCATCATGACAGTAAGCATTTCCCGGTACAGACATCGAACCTGCCAGTGCAGCAATCTGTTGATGACAGTAAGCAACTGGGACATAAGGCAGCTGTTGATTTTATTGTGCATTTTCAGGTTATGCAGAACAGTATTGAAAGTAACTCATGTTTGAGAAGTATGTATTACTAATGCATAAATTACACTTTAGGGACAAATGTCAGTTTTTAATTGTTCATTGAGAGTATGTTGTTTACTTATTCCATTATTCCATAGTGAATCAGATATAGCTTACAATGAAATTTATCGTTGTGACTGGTAAGCCAGACAATAAACAGTTTTTTTGGAAGTCAGTAATGCAACATAGTTCATTTTTTGCTCAATTCAAATACTTTGACGTATTTTTTGATACTTTGGATACTTTTAAGAACATCGCAGATGATGCTAAAGCGTAACTGTGTCTTTAATTTTAATGACAGCTAAAATTCTAGTCTCTGAGTGGACAAGCGGAGAGTGAGGTATATGATGTAATTTGTTTCATTAATATAGGTCGTTCAAATACTGTGGAACCCATTCCAGATGGAGGTACACTGTAACTGGCTCTCTCTCATTTAATAGTAGATTCTGATGGAGAAGGGGAGAAAGAAGTGTGTGTCTTTTTTTCGATAGACAATTTAAGTCGTTCAGGTTTTTTTGAGCAGAGCTCAGATGAGGCTACACTATAATTGGCTCTTTCATGTTAATACTAGATTTGGATTTGGGGAGGGGAGAGGAAGGTGAAACATTATGCAGGGTGGGTGAGCCATTTCACGTATATGATGCACATCTTTAACCTAGGAATCATTTTAATATTACGTCAGAGTTATGTATGTATACGTAAACATGACACCATCAAACTTCCTGGCAGATTAAAACTGTGTGCCCTATGTAGACTCGAACTCGGGACCTTCGCCTTTCGCGGGCAAGTGCTCTACCATCTGAGCTACCGAAGCACGACTCACGCCCGGTACTCACAGCTTTACTTCTGCCAGTACCTCGTCTCCTACCTTCCAAACTTTACAGAAGCTCTCCTGCGATCCTTGCAGAACTAGCACTCCTGAAAGAAAGGATCGCCGAAGAGCTTCTGTAAAGTTTGGAAGGTAGGAGACGAGGTACTGGCAGAAGTAAAACTGTGAGTACCGGGCGTGAGTCGTGCTTCGGTAGCTCAGATGGTAGAGCACTTGCCCGCGAAAGGCAAAGGTCCCGAGTTCGAGTCTCGGTCGGGCACACAGTTTTAATCTGCCAGGAAGTTTCATATCAGCGCACACTCCGCTGCAGAGTGAAAATCTCATTCTGGCATGACACCATCAGTTTCATACTGTCAGAAGGTTACCGTACGTGTGTATGTAAGTAGTGTAATATGACATCAATTTAAACGTCTTTTGGAAATAATGAATATCTTTGACATTCATGTGAGGTTTACGAAATTTTTAGTTCATATTTGGGGTAATTTTTAATACAGTGCACAAACTTGTTAGAGATAAGGAGGGGGACAACGGGAGGATGGAAAGGGGAGAGGGCTTTCAATCTTCCATTAACAAAGTAAGGCTATTTCTGCTAGCTTGGACTTTTGGTATAGGTGCGAAAACAGGCATGCACTGCTTTCAACTAATTTTCAGTGTCACTCAGCTACCCTCTTATATGATTACATTGTAAGATTGTAAGGTGTCAGGCAAATCCAACACCTTCCATGAAAATCCTGACATAATAAGCAAATCTACTAGTATGTCACATAGCTCCGAATAAATCGTGACATTAAATTAACCAAAGTAATACAAGTAACGAGTGAGCAAATGGAATACCACAGAGTAACACAAGAATGCCTAAATGCATGTCGTACCTTCCCACCATGAGGCAGACGCAGTTCCGAGGGGAGAAACGAGGGCAGAAGCCGAGAGCAGAACCGTGTTCAGCTAGAAGGCAATACGATAAAGGACGGACACCCACGTCTCCAGCTAACCACGAGGGCTCACCACCCGCACGTTTTAGCGTGAGGCTTTTTCGCGTCTCAGGTACGTCAAGGACCACCCCCAGCCCACGTTAAAAGCTAGAGCCCTCCAGAAAAACAGTATAGATCTTACGATAAGACAAATAGGGCCACTACCACCAGCAAGTTTTAGCGTGAGACTTTTTAGTGTCTCAGGTACGTCAATGACCACCCCCCAGCCCATGTTAAAAGATAGAGCCCTCCAGAAGAACAGTATAGATCTTACGATAACGCTAAAAGGACCATACCACCCGCACGTTTTAGCGTGAGACTTTCTAGCGTCTCTGTTACGTTACAAACTTTAAAAACATTGCCCCACCACGAAAAGTATAACGTTTCTCATTGGATAGACAGAATCTTTGTAGGCTGAGCTTAAGGTTAACATTGAGACCCTGATTGGTCAGATGAAAACATAGCCAGATAGTTTTTTTTAAATCTACTTTGGTAAAATTGTAGTAAGGAGAAGTTAGAAAGAGTTGGATCCGAGACGGCGAGCTGGATGGCTGCTGCGCCGGCCGCTGTCGCCCTGACGCTGCCTAAACACCGACAAGGTAATGAACGCACGCGATTCCGGATTTTTGAGCGCATAAGGCTTCACTCAGAACTGCAGAAGACTCATCAGTTACACCCCTTTTTTGCGTAATACTAGTGTCGATCGTTAATTAAAACTCATGGCGTTCACATTTGCCACTTGAAGTAAAGATCTGAAACGCGATGATTTTTCCATTTTATAGTTATTGAGAAGCCACATCAGCCACTGTAATTTACGACAAGTTAGATAAGTAATTAAAGATAATTGAGGGTCACTGTAGACCATTTTGATAGTTTTTTCTTTTGTGAAACTTAAATTTAACCTTGATTATAGATGTGATATGGCATAGGTTATCCTTCGATCGATTGTAGAACTTGGAAACCCATTCAGGGAATATTCGTTCACATTTTTGTTGAACGCAGTTGGTTTTTACCATCCTGTATTAAAACATTTCCTCTTATCAATAGTGCAATTTATAAACGATGTCTTGTGAGTAGAATAAAATTTCCAATGGTAAACTTAACTGCTTTTTCGATGTTATTTTACCAGCTAACTAAAAATAGGAAAGCCTTGAACCCTTTCCACTATACTTAGTTAGTATTAAGATTCTTTTACAGGGAGTGCAGTGGAGCTGACGCTGAGATCATTTAGTATTTGGTTATATCATCGCTAGTCTCACTGAACTCTTCTGTGTGGTCTGGCGTCTCCTTACCAGCAACAGGTAGCATGCCGCGACAGCGTGGACGTGAATCGTATGTGCAGTTGACGGACTTTGAGCGAGGGCGTATAGTGGGCATGCGGGAGGCCGGGTGGACGTACCGCCGAATTGCTCAACACGTGGGGCGTGAGGTCTCCACAGTACATCGATGTTGTCGCCAGTGGTCGGCGGAAGGTGCACGTGCCCGTCGACCTGGGACCGGACCGCAGCGACGCACGGATGCACGCCAAGACCGTAGGATCCTACGCAGTGCCGTAGGGGACCGCACCGCCACTTCCCAGCAAATTAGGGACACTGTTGCTCCTGGGGTATCGGCGAGGACCATTCGCAATCGTCTCCATGAAGCTGGGCTACGGTCCCGCACACCGTTAGGCCGTCTTCCGCTCACGCCCCAACATCGTGCAGCCCGCCTCCAGTGGTGTCGCGACAGGCGTGAAAGGAGGGACGAATGGAGATGTGTCGTCTTCAGCGATGAGAGTCGCTTCTGCCTTGGTGCCAATGATGGTCGTATGCGTGTTTGGCGCCGTGTAGGTGAGCGCCACAATCAGGACTGCATACGACCGAGGCACACAGGGCCAACACCTGGCATCATGGTGTGGGGAGCGATCTCCTACACTGGCCGTACACCTCTGGTGACCGTCGAGGGGACACTGAATAGTGCACGGTACATCCAAACCGTCATCGAACCCATCGTTCTACCATTCATAGACCGGCAAGGGAACTTGCTGTTCCAACAGGACAATGCACGTCCGCATGTATCCCGTGCCACCCAACGTGCTCTAGAAGGTGCAAGTCAACTACACTGGCCAGCAAGATCTCCGGATCTGTCAACCATTGAGCATGTTTGGGACTGGATGAAGCGTCGTCTCACGCGGTCTGCACGTCCAGCACGAACGCTGGTCCAGCTGAGGCGCCAGGTGGAAATGGCATGGCAAGCCGTTCCACAGGACTACATCCAGCATCTCTACGATCGTCTCCATGGGAGAATAGCAGCCTGCATTGCTGCGAAAGGTGGATATACACTGTACCAGTGCCGACATTGTGCATGCTCTGTTGGCTGTGTCTATGTGCCTGTGGTTCTGTCAGTGTGATCATGTGATGTATCTGACCCCAGGAATGTGTCAATAAAGTTTCCCCTTCCTGGGACAATGAATTCACAGTGTTCTTATTTCAATTTCCAGGAGTGTAGAACAAACAGACACCACCATGAATGTTTAGAAGATAACCATCCTAAAAGAATATTATAATCGAGTGATTCAGGGCGACGGTCGAGCAAAGTAGTCGAATGTGCATAGTTGGGAGATCTTTAAAAGTGGTTGAAAACAGGTAGTTGAAACTGCAATATTCGCAATTTCGTACCTATACGAAAAATCCACGATAGTGGAAATAGCCTGCTTTTATTAACAGAAAATTAAAATCACTCTCCCCCCTTCCCCTCCCCATAAGCCCCTTTACCTCCAGCCAAACATAGTACGCTATTAAAAATCCAGTATGATGTCAAAGACAAATTATTGTGATTTATAACCCACGCCCCATCATCTTACCAATCAGCCTCAGTGTAGTATTTAAATAATGTTTAAAAATAGCATTAAATTGCATTATATCCAGCCTGCACTTCATCCTTCCTATTTCCAACCAGTCAGAGTGTAATATTAAAAAATAGCATCAAATATGCAGCAATCAGAGGTCAGTATTTAAATGAGAAAGCCAATTACAATTTAGCCTTATCGATTTGCTGAAAATTATCCAAAATATTTGACAAAAAATATGTATTGCATAAAAAATGAGAAACTATGTTTTCATTAATGACTGCATCACCAGCCCACTGGTAAATTTCATTCGAATCTATATATCCTTTGCTATGGCATATTGCAGTGAGTGTATAACATAAACTGCGCATCACAAGTAAAGGGTAACTTTTTTGAAACCCTGCAAGTGTTTCCTATTGCAACATAAATATTTTAAATTTGACTCAAAGGTACCTACAACTTTCTCTGTAAGGATGCAAAAGTGTGGCGCTCTGTGGCGTCACCCATTGCTACGCTTCAAACAGCGCATCGACACATGCGAAGAAAGGGCCACAGCTTAGAAGTTCCTGTGCGGTGTAAGCCGGGTTTGAGATGTCACGTTGGCACCACGCTTCTCCACAATTGTGCCCAACGCCACTGTAAGAGTGTCGCGGGGTGGGAAGGTCGCCACACCTCCTCTTACCCTCATTTCACCCCTTCTCAGGGGTTGGCATCAAGGGCGACAACGAAACCAGCCCTTCCCCTGGGGCGTTGATTCCAACAAATTTCACCACCGCAAACAACAGTTCGCAGTGAGATGAGCAACAGGACGACGTTCTTGACAACCTTGGACACTGGTGACGCCACCGGGTGTCGTAACTCTTCTCTAAGGACGTTGGGGGGCTGCATCCCCATTGAACATGATCCCACTCCCTTGTAGTGCAGCACGACTTCGATTTTTGTTCTCTTGAACAGGTTGGAACTGTTAGAGACCGTTCAAAATCATTCAACGAAATTTTGATCCGAAGCATTGAATGGTTCTTATGCTTTTTAAGCTTTCTTGCTTCGCACTCTCCTGTTTGGCAACACACTCAGCGTCTACCGTACCATTTTCTTGATCACTTCAAAAATGTACCTGTGCAGAAATGGATTCCAAGGCAACCCTATGACACCCCACAGATGCTGCAATCCTGCAAGCAGGCACTGGGGCAGCAGTCTAGGGCCACTTTGATGAAGGGTGTCAAGGGCCCCTGCTTGCAGGGCTGAAAGCAGGCATTAGAGCAGCAGTGTAGGACCACTTTGTTTAAGGGTGTCAATGTGTCCCAGCTTACAGGGCTGAAAGCAGGCACTAGAGCAGCAGTGTAGGGCCACTTTGTTGAAGCGCGTCAAGGGGTCCCTGCCTGCAGGCACCTAGGAATCCATGGGTGTCGTCGAACTTGGGAGTCTTAGAGGGATCATTGGCTATTTATTCATTCATGTGTCAAAGTCGCGTGTAATAGGAGGGCACGTAACAGAGAGGCCGAAAAAGTATGGACACCTTTCGTTACTTCAGATCATGCTCTTATTTCCTCGAATGGTTGTGAACCGTTCCTACTGATTTCACCCTATACAGCAGAGCAAAAATAGCGGTCGCACTACGCTCCAAAACGGTGTGATCATGTTCATTGTGGTTCTGGCAGACAATGCCCCTAGAGTAGGATTGAACCATCAAGAGGGTGTCAGGAATGTCAAAAGTTGTCAAGAACTTTGTCCTGCTGCTCACTGCAATGCGGACTATCGTTTTCGAGCGCTAAATGTGCGGCAACCAATGCCGCAAGCGAACTTGTGGATTTCTTGATGACCTTTATGACCCCTCCCCGCCACATCCTTAGGCGTTCGTGTGTAGATTCCGAGCGGCGGTGTGCCTGAAATGTTTTCCCCTGGCACCCATAAGGAAACGGCGTGATTTGCACACTGGGTGTCGTGGTCTGACCTCCATTTCGAAGGCGTCAAAGAAGAGGTGAAAATTGTATAAAAGCGGTTATGACGTAAAGGTGGCACCAATGTGACATCATTAACTCAACTCACACTTCATATCTACTTATGACCTGTAGCCTCTTTTTCGTATATAGTCTATAGCTTGCCGTTTGAAGCATCGCCAGGCCCGAGAGTGGCGTCGCATGGCGCCATGCTTTTGCACCAGAGGTTGCAGGCACCTTTGAGCTAAATTTCAATCTTTTGTGTGGTAATGGGAGACAGTTATGGGGTTTCGAATAAGTGACCCTTTAATTGTGGTGTGTTGCGCACTCACTAAAAATAGTTAAAAACTAAAGATTGCTTTTGAAATGTTATTAACGCATTAGTAACACATATTTGTCGAACAAGAGTTAAATATTATTACAGAAACTCTGAAAACACTAAATAAAATCAACTACCGCTTTATGCCCCAGTTGCTTACTGTCACTAACCGGTGGCTGCACAGGTAAATCCCCCCATCGGGGTTTCGAGTCCTCCCTCGGGCGTGGGTGTTTGTGTTGTCCTTAGTGTAAGTTAGTTTAATTAGGATTAGTAGTGTGTAAGCCTAGGGACCCATGACCTCAGCAGTTTGTTCCCATAGGAGCTTACCACAAATTTCCAAAGTTTGCACAGGTGAAAACGTTAAAATTTCGACAGCGTCTGGAACACCAAAAACTGTCTGTATAGCGACCATTTATGAGGCTTGACTGAAGCAGCAAGAGAGAGAGGTGTATAGACAGGCTATATCCAGCTACAACAATGGTAAAACGAGTTGCACCCCTGTCAGCCTTGTAGACGAGAACTCGTTCTGAAAACAGTATCACTATGGATGTATCCGAGTCATGAGGTTCCAAGAAAAATGAACGTAGCCATTTTATATTCATCATCGTCATTCGAGCACGACACCTGATGTAATGGTATGGGCTTTCATAACATACACAACACGATCACTTCTGGTCCACACAGCTGGGAATTTGGAAAGCAACCATTAAATATCTGATGGCTTGAACACTGTTGGCTATGCGGTAACTTTTAGCTCTCCTTCACGTTATCTTCCAACCAGAAAACGCAAGACACATGTTGACATTACTGACATGACCTAACTCCAAACACTGAGTGTTCAACTACTGACCAGGCCAGCACGTTCTACAGATCTCTCAACCACTGAAAACTTGTAAACATGGATTGCTGAGAGGGTTACACGCCACCACTCGCCAACCACAACTAGGGCTGAAGCAGCTTGGAATGACGTACGTGTTTAATCATTCAAGTTCATTTCCACTCGAAGAACAGGTGCGTTGAAGCCGTTGTTTCACGAAGTGGCAACTTTGTGTACCGAATTTCTCATCCTGTATACCGTAAATCATCTTCAAATATATAAACACATTCTTGCCGACAGCTGAATAAGAAAAATACCATTCTTTCCTATACTTGCTATTCTTGAAAATTGAACCATTAGTATCATATGATTCTACAGATTAATATAACATGTCATTTTGAGGTGCCCTTTTATATGTTTTTCATTGATGGTGTGAAACTTTACATATTTGATGGTACTTTTGGATTACTATCAGTTTTATTAGCTACCGCTTAAATTAAATGGTAATATTATCATGAAATCAATCGTACATCTACAATCTTTCTGCATAAGAAGGTAGGTAATATGTGTACTTACATTGTGATATCATCTTCATACACGTTCATTATTCTTATATCAAATATTTTCTGCAGAGTCTAAACTGCTCAGTGAACCACTGAGATAATTTGATCATATGTATCTGTTGACTTTCGCCACCTTTACGTCTGCATAGCTATATAAACACAGCAATAGTTAACATTTTCGTAATTATTGTATTTATGTATTTGTTTTATTCTCATCGTACGGATTGCTGTGAAATGTTAATGATCTCGTCTTAACAACGCAAATAAAAATGTGTGGTCAGCTTCTTCGCAGAGTTAATTTATTATATATGACTTGCTACTCGGTGGATACAATGACTACCCATTTCACGTTGTTCGCAGTTACCCACGGATATTTTTGCAGACAACAAACCACTACTGATTGTAGCATTTAAAACTCTCCACAACAATATAACAATAACTTTAGATCTAAACAGTCATATAACTATAGAAACTGCAGCTTGTATGACCGGGAAATAGGAAGCTACTCGTCTCCCAAGTATTGTTCCTTTCCTTGTTGAGGTCTTCAGTCAGAAGACTGTTCTGATTCAGACGAGCAAGTTCCTTCCTCTCCGCATAGCTCCTGCAAGGTAAATCCATCTTGACCTGCTAACTGTTGCCAAACCTTGTTCTTTCTGAATACCTATTACTCTACACATTCCTCCATGAAAAATTAACTCCTTCTTAGCCTCATGATGCGTCCTATTAACCTATGCCTTCTTTACGCAAGTTGGGACAAAGATATTTTCTCTCCTCAACTCAGCTCAGTACCTATTTATTAGTTATTTGATCTGGTGACATAATATTTAGTTAACTTGTCATGGTTGGGCTTCACAGTCATATAATATTTCTTAAAAGACATCATAGTCGCCGTTGACTGTATAAAATATTTATTATTACGACTGCAATTTCGGCCTTAGGGCCATTTTCAAGTAACATTGCAAAAGTTACATTCTATCACAATATAAGACTATGTCATGAGTACATGTCGTCGTCAAAATGTAAACAAATAAAATACATATTTTATACAGTCAACGGCGACAATTATGTCCTTTAAGAAATTATATTTAGTATTTTTCTGTAGCATCACATTTCAGATATTTTTGTCATTGCCTGTTCTGTTTGTGACATTGTATAAAAAAAAAGAGTATTTGATTGAGCAGTGTGTCTTTGGTAATTTGATGTTAAATGGGTGGGTCACGTAAGTCAGAGTGGATGCTGGCCAGAGTAACCAAGCAGTTTCAGCGAGATGTGAACGGAGGTGTGGGGATGCTCGAGTAGTTACAGTGGCAGAGCAACTTGCAAATCCACCACGTGCTTAAGGAAGTGAGGTAAAATGGCGCAGAAACTATCTTAAAACTGTAACTTAAAATATTCACTGAAAACTATACTTCCAGAAATGCTACGAATAAAATAAAGACGGCGTCGAATTCCTGATACAAAGACGAACTGAATACAATTATTACCATATGTATAAAGTTATTATTAACAAACATATTAACATTTACATTATAATAGTTTGTAATGTCAATAATAAATGAGACAGACGTTCAACCGTTGCATGTGACACACATTTAAGTGGATACTGATATCTGCTAGGCATCACCATATTTCTACTATTGTTAAACAGATACGCAAATGGCTGGAAATTATTCATTGAATAAATCGTATAAAGATGCCAAAACCTACGTTCCTACACACGTACGCAAACCATTATTGCCAGCATGAGACGGTTGTTCCATGATATTATCAATCCATACGTTAATTAATCAGATTTTGGTAACTTAATAGATGTAAGATTGTCATCTGAGTAATGTAGGACGCCAGAGCCACGAAGAATAAAGTTGTTAAGTTGGCTAGAATTCCTGTAGTTCCGTTTTTGGTGCATAAAACTGAATAAATCCAGTCATTTTGCTATGTTTAAAATTGAGTAATGTGGTACAAAGTAGCTAATAAACCGAGAGCATATGATGTGTATATAAAAAACGAATAAATATTATAATATGTGTAACGTCACGAGAGGTGGTCAAGTTGTAAGTTGCTGTTTGAGTGAGGCTGTTGGTCACACGATCAAGTTTTTAAATAGGCAGACGGGGCAGAGTGTTAGTGGAAAAAGACGCACAGTTGACATAACAGTGAGTAAATACTTCAACCAAGCTGAATATGTTAATGTATAAAGATTTGTATGCACCAGTTATACTTTGAAATTTCTTGCAGTTTTAGTGATTTGATACACCGCTCAGTGCATTTTGTTCACATTGTTTACTACCAACGAATACTCTGCTTGCACCGCAAAATTAATCATTTTGGTTTAATATATCCACATCATGTTCAATACGAACCTATGTGAGATTACCAATCGCAGTAACTTTGTGTGTGATTTAAATAAACGAATAATGAAAGATCGGTCCTTCGATTGTAGCACACAACATTGTTACTCTATAGGATCATATTTTTGATATTTTTCCTTTTAATAATTATATTCCAGTTATTGATTTGTTTAATTAGTTCACTGTTTACTCATTGCTAATTTAATATGCCTGATGAATGATCCATGCTTCTACACGGCCTTAAAGCAACAGTGCATGACCGAAACCTTCCTTCGAGTAGAGCGAGTTCACTGTCCACTTTCTTTGCAAGTTCACTAGGGCTAGTAGCTGATAAAATGGTGTGAAATTAATCGCCGCTTGGGATTAATTTGTTGCTACCTATCCACCAGAGGGCGAGTGCACGATATTAAATTTATGTATGGCTCATTTGTAAATTATGTATTCTGTCATACACTGTTTCTTTAAGCCCTTATACAAACATCGATGTTGCATGAAGCACATTAATTTAGCAGAGACAGTCAGTGATAATACTATATATTATAAAAGTGGGCAGCTGAGTGACTGAGGAAGTGCTTTGTGTCAGTAGTGCATTCGATATACCTCTGCTGGAGAGTGCTCCTCGCACAGTGGTACTATTAGTGATGGAAGCTACAATTTTATGTATTACGCTTGAGCTGCTGACAAAGCCACTTTGCTATAAATTAGAAAAACGTGTTTATAGATCTCTTCGAAACTTTCTGCTGCCGCCCAAAACTTTGAAAAGCTGACTTGCTGAAGGTAGCGGATTACAGAGCTAATTTTGCGACAGCACAAATAAATGCAGAAACAAATGTAAAAACTGGAGATTTTTTGGTGTCGGCTTTTGTGGGCGCACCGACACAAACAAGGAAGGAGAGAAGTTCCGATGGCCGGTGACAGGAATCCAAAATGATCTGTAACATTTGCAGGTTAATAGAACATTTTATTTATAAAAATGGAAGAAACGTAACTTATCATCTCGACATGAGTTGGTTTGATGTGCTTCCTGTGCCTCCTAAATGCAATTACTTTTACACACTATTACTACTCCCAGAACACAGGCTAAGTATCATCTTCCTACTACTCAGCACTGATGCTCTTGAAGTCTGTGACCGAATTGGGCCCGACCAGTGATGGGCGGCTGGTTAAGTCTTCGTTGACAGGGGGCACTGAACTCTGTCTTCCTGGAGGTGTGCCGCTGCCCGTTCTTTCCACTGGAAGGCGGGTCAGCGTCTTCTTGATTCCATTTCGCCCCGCTTCGCTGGTCAGTGTGCATTCCAGCTTTATAACTGCACAGAACTGTAGCAAACGTGTCTTGTGCATTAAATTAGGAACATCCGTGAATGGTTTAGTGCAGGGGTCGGCAAGTAGTTTTCAGTAGCGTCCGGATTTGGTGTAAATTTTTTTAAGGAGGTCCAGAAAAAAACTAGTAATTTAAAGGTACTGTTTTTTTATTTTGTTTTCAAGTCGAGTTAGTTTCCAAAAAAGGGGTAAACCAAGTAAAACAAGTAGTTCTCAGCTAATATTGTAATATATTCAATATGAGAAATTACATCGACGGTCTTCAGCCAGTTTTTTAAAGTTCGTTGTAAGAGGGATACAGCAAATGCGAAGTATGTCTTCGAGGTGGGCGTCCGTCAAACTTGATCGATACGTGTTCTTCGAAAAATTCATTTTCGAGAACGACGATTCGCATATATATGACGAACCAAACATAGCGGCCAGATTGATAGCTACTTTCTTACTGTTTTCATATTTTTCTGAAACATGTTTACCCCAAAACTCTTCAGTGGATACAGTGTTATACATTTGCAAAGAAATATCTTCTTGCAAGTCGATTATCTCCGCTTGAAGTGAAGAATTTGAAACGCTGAACAACTTAGCAGCCCCATCAGTCCATTCTGCCGATGCATCAACTTCACAAGGAAATTTTAGGAATTGAGACAGCTTTCCAATTTCTGCAAAGTCTTGAATTTTTTTAGCAAATTCGTCCCTTAGATCGGACAGAAATCTTACAAACACTGCAAGTCTTCTTCATAGTTCTCTTTTTTATACTCAAGAATTGTTGGGAAATGAATAAATTCGTGCTTTGCAATATCTTTTTCAAAAATATCCAGCTTACGATGAAAATCAGACACGCTTTGTAATGGATCACATATTATTTTCCCATTCTCTTGTAACTCTATGTTGAGCGCATTTAAATATTTCAGAATATCCTCCAGAAAAGCCACAACTAGTAAATTGCGCTCGTTTGTTATGAACTCTAAGTGCTTCTTTGCTACCTGTGTATCCAAGATTTACAAGGAAGAGGTTAGTTCTTCCTTTATTAGCCAGAAACGTTCAACAACTTGACCTTTACTTAAACAACGAACATTGTTGTATTGCAATAAGTCAGAACACGTTGCATCACATTCTGAAAGAAACTTCTTGAACTTTCGGTGTTGAAGAGAAGAATGAGATCTCATAAAATTAATCAACTGCACCAAGCTGTCCATTACTTATTTCAGTGTAACATTGAGTTTTGCACAAAGGGAAATCTGATGAATTATACACTGATACGGTATTAGATTTGGATTCTGATCCCTGATTTTCTTTACTGCACATTTTTTTTCCAATCATCGCTGGAGCGCCGTCAGTTGAAAGCGACACTATTTTATCATAACGAATGTTGGAATTATTAATAAATTCGTCAATAGCTTTGAAGAAATCTTTTCCTCAGGTGTTACCTTTCAAAGGCAATATTGCGAGCAATTCTTCCCTGAATATCTTATTTTCAATGTCGAAAAATCTCACGAAAATAGATATCTGTTCATCAACAATGTCACATGATTCGTCAAGTGCAATGGCGTAGCATGGTGCCTTTTCCAAAAGTTCAAGCAGAGTGCTTTTAATATCAGTAGCTAAAATTTCCTTTCTTCTTGTATTACTTCTTGCCAACATTGGAATACTTTGAACTGCAACGACAACATCCTATTTTTCTTCAAAAAACGCCGAGGCTCCTTCCAGCATATATTCTTTCATTATTTCAGAATCTGAAAATGGTTTTTGGTGTTTACTAAGTGTCCAGCACACAGGTAATGCTGCTTCTTGCTCACTCATGCAGTGAACCAGCAATTTAGTTCTTTTTTCGTAAGAAGTTGAGGCGTAGCGCCGTATAGCGATCCTGTCTTGAAGGCGGTAAAGTGGAAGATGTGTCTCAGAGCTGGATAGTGGCAGATGGTGACGCGAGACTGGACGGGCACGAAGTTTATGTATCAGCCGATAGAGGTTAATATTTAGTTTCGATTGTGCCCACTACAGTGCACTAAAGTAATAGAATGTTTTTCATAAACTGTTCTAGTATTTTCATTAAGTGTTATTACGTCTTTTTGTGTATGTAAAATGTTAAAAATGTGTTTTATCAGTATGAATGATGCGTGAGTGTGGTTAGAGGTTAATATGAAGATAATTGTTTAACGAGTTACGTAGTACGATTTAGTGTGGGAACAATTCGAAGAAGTATGGATATGGACAAAGGGGATTTTTGTAGAATAGATTTGTGAAGTAAGTTTATGGTAAAGGGAAAGTTAATTCAGGTATAAATAACAATAGTAAATAACGTTATGCATGAGGAAAACTTCAGCATAGTAGATAATTACATCGGTAAAAAGTGCAGTCGTTAAGTTCACTATTTTGCAATTGGTTATTGGTGAAAAGCGCGGATTGACGCGGGAGAATGTTGTTTTGCTATTGGCTGTTGGGTAAACTGACCAACGGTAAAGCAATATTCTTCGCGCGCCTTTCTCTGCTGGTAGAGAAGACAGAGTATTGTAGAGAAGAGTCGGAGCCTATCCATGAAACAGTTCGGACGTGTGTAGTAGTAGTTCCGATGGAAACGATAAGTTTCCCGATCCAGCAGTGTTTCATATATCAAAATTGTGGTAAAGTGACGGCATAATTATTCCGATGGGCGTGTAGAAATTTCGGAAAATTTAAGTGAATTTTGTGACGAAAAAACACATATATTCCGCGTGGTGTATTGAGCAGGTCGGTGGCTAAAAACTGTGACTGCACTTGGTACCGACAGACCTAACATTTGGCGAGCATTCTCAATCAAAAACAATCCGTATTTTTGTAGCTATTACGTTTTCGGGAAATGCAACACCATAAACTTGCTAACGTGAGTGAAAGGCATTATGAGTGACCGTCTTAAGACTATCACGGGATTGGCAGTGATACTTGCTCACCTAAGTTTCACAATATACTAATTGAGGACAACATTTGTAACCTTTCATTTGTGTGAAAACTTTCTTCCGAAAGGTGGGTTAGTGACTTAAATTGCAGTCTGGTTCACGTCGAAGTACAGTAGGTTTCACTCGGCTTTCCTTCTGATGATCTGCTGAGACAATGTTCACAGGTAGGTGGAGGTCCGTCGTAAAGGGGGATATTCTTGTAATTTAAATTTAAATTTTATCGTGATAAGTTTACAAAGCAGTTATACATGTCACATTTATACATTATCTAATAGAATTATATTACCTGTACCTTTTCTTTACGAGCCTCACTGCCAAGACAAAATTTTTGTGGAATTGCTGATGAATTATTTCATAGTGTCGCTTTAAATTGCCACATTTAATAACAGCGACAGTTTTATTATATATTAAGCAAACAGGAACTGCTTGAGGCCTATCAGGCAGCGTAAAACAATATTGTTCAGTCCATTCAGTCAGAAATCTCCTATTTTCAGTGTCCACTTTCACTTTTTAGGACCCATTATTAATGTAGGTATGCATGTACGAAAAGGTTTTTTACACGACAAATTGTAAAACAAATGAATAATTGCTCTGCGGCCTGCGTGCGATTGACGAAACGAAGTAAAGACCGACCGCCCACTGAGCCTTCTTTGTCTAAAACGTCAGGTCGGACCTGTTTAAGAAATGAACGAGTGAGTGGTAGGCGCTATTCTCCGATAAAAATAGAATGAAGTGGATCGACTGGACTAAATCATTTGCTAATCTACTAGACTAAATTTTTGTTTTTCATACACGTTTAGTTACTAAATTACTCATTACTCGACTAAATTACTAGCCTAGTGCGAACGAGGCGCCAGGATACTTAGTTGGACGTCAGACTGTATTTAAGAATATATGGCGGTCCGAGGTTCGACCTTCCGCGGTCCGTCTGTTGCCGATCTCTGGTTTAGTGAAAAAGACAAAGTTTTATTTCGCACTGTTACTTTCTTTCTAAATATAACGTACAGTTGCTCAGAAGAGAGTATTCAATATATCATGACGTTTTTCTCGCACCAGTGACCTTGCAAGTAATTGTTGTGTGTTGTGACCTGTCTTTCTCTTTCCACTGAACAGATCCATAAACAAGTGTGTAAGATTTTGCTCTATTATGCTGAATAGTGAAGTTCACTTTACTCACTCTTATTTTGTTTCAGTGAGTATATATCTATAATTATTTGGATTTTAACAAAATTTAAAAGAAATAAATCTCACAACATTGGAGGACTTGGTGACATGTTTCTTCTCTACATAGACAAAACGAAACTCATTAAATGAGGCAAATTTGTAACAAAAGTTACGAAAAGGTCTAAAAGTGTCACAAAGTTTCCCACTTTCATGTGACAAGTTAATGAATGGATTAATAAAATAAAGGAATTATTAAACGATATATTTAACGAATGATCCCTTAGACCTAACCACAGGATTGAAGTTCACTATTAGTTTTACTCATATCAGTTACAAAGTTACTTCGAATAGCCGCCTTACACAGGCTGATACTTAAACAAAGTATAGCAATAAGACACCAAGTGACTGATTAAGCAGAGCAAGTAGAATGTTTTCAGGCAGTAACGAATGTAAACCAAATTGTGCAGTGCAACAAATCATTTAAACTGAACTAAATTCCTAAAGTCCAATATGTTCATTAAAGACAATTCGCAGTAACCAGTTCACTATGGCCAAAGTTCAGTTACTGACTGGTATACTGGCAGTTACTGTTCAAACATTTCCTATGTCCCGAATCGTTACAAGAATTGTTCCTCAGTCACGAATAAAGGACAATTAAAATATTTCTATGTCCAACCAACCCTTAAACTCACGTGGCTCACAATCCGCGCCAATCTTACCAAACCATCTTACCCACCAAGACACGGAACACAGAAGACCACGAAACATGCTCTGTCTGCTTACTTAAAAAATGTGTCATGTGATCCATCACTAAAGTTAAGTGAGTAACATGTGTTTAGAGGTTTACAAATTTTACAACCTTCACACATTTCCGGTTTACATTTCAAACACTTTTAAATAATTTGCATTTTGATATTATATTATTAGACGTAAATGCAGCGAAAGACCAACTATTTTAGTAAAAATACAACTATGTGATGTATGCATATGAAGCTTGTCTGTAATATTTGTTATTGATTTTTTACGAAATTGTTAGTAGGTTTATTAATATTTACTTCACATATATGGTAATAATGGTAGTGATTCAGTGTTTTTATTGCATTGTCAACACAGTCATTAGATTTTCTTTAGAATGTCTGGAAATGGTTTTTGTGTTCATAGTGAACATTTGAAGCTCTAGTTTTTGACACTCAGAACCTGACCACAAGGTTTAGCGTCCACAAGTAGGTGTCAGCACAATTTACACAACCGCTACAAGATTTGTAAGCAGCGCCCGCACAGCGGCCCACTGGACAGCTACTTCACCTCCTTTCAGGGCTCACTACAGTGATTCGGAAAACTCCTAAGTGTCCCCCTACCTACCTGACCCATTCACTACACAGTAACTTGCCACACACCTGACACTCAACAAAAACCTCACTTTTAGAATACCTCTCACAATGGACACATCACTTGTAACATTACAGCTTCTGTAGAACAGAACACTCAAGCCAGACCCCTGCAGGAAAGACTTCATTGAACTTAAGATTTTTATTCGATGATAACGAAATTCTTTGTTTCATAAAAAAATTCTTGCTACTGCCAGTCTTAATTTTATAACTTTTCTATTGCGTTTGCTGTCAGTTATTTTGCTCCCCAAATAACAAAATTCATCTAGTACTTTTACTGTCTCATTTCCTAATGCAATACGCTCAGGACCACCTAAATTAATTCGAGCACATTCCATCATCATTATTTTACGTTGGTGATTTTCATCTCATAACCTCTTTTGCAAAAATTGCCGATTCCATACAACTGATTTGCAATCCTTTTGCCATCTCTGATAGAATTGCAGTAACAATGGGAAACTGTGAAGTTTTGAAATTCCTTTCCAAAATATTCCGCTGGTTTTCTTTCTAGCTTGCTCTACTTACAGTTTGATCAACATGGGGTCTGGGCTGCTATCCTTTCGCGCTTTCTTCTCAGTACCGCTTCTCATTGATGGTCGACTCCTATAATGCAGTCTGGCTTCTCTAGAAGTTGTAACTAGCTTTTCGTCCGCTACGTTTTTAGCATTTACCACACTTAATAATATTTATGTGAAAACGTTCCGATGAAATACAATAATGATATAACGAGCGGATTCCATTTTAGTAAAGTCACATTCATGCGTTTTCTTCCAAACGATAATGATATGGTGATTAGATAAAAATCTGTTTTTGATTAGCTGATTAATTTGGGGCAGGGGACCAAACATCGAGGAGTGAGGTCATCGGTACCATTGGATTAGGGAAGGACGAGGAAGGAAGTCGGCCATGCCCTTTCAAAGGCATCGTTCCGACATCTAACTGAAACGATTTAGGAAAATTTAGGGAAATCACGGAAAACCAAAATCAGGATGGCCGGACCCCTGTTTGAACGGTCGTCCTCCCGAATTCGAGTCCAGAGTGCTAACCACTGCGCCACCTCGCTGTTTTTAGATCATGATAAATTATAGGAATACGTCTTGTTCAGGTTATATTCAGTCTAACTTTTCTCAATTTTTAAACAACTTTCATAAAGAAATACTTTCTCGCAGTAAAAATGAAGTGATGGTTGTGGTGGTATAGTGGGTAGAGTGCCACACTGCAGGCTGGCATGTCCGTGGTTCGATCCCATATAGGGGCGGGATTTTTCCTCGTATCAGTCCCTCCATGGATACTCGAGGTCCAGTCTGCTGCTATCAGACTGAGTACCGTGAGCCTTTTCTCGGGGTAAGAGGCGATCGGGACGATGGGCTCCACACCCTCCTGCTCTTCGTGTCGTGGCGAGTGAAAAACTGCCCTCTACCTGCAGTCAGGAGAGTAGCACATTCCCAGGTTGAAAGCCTCAGACTTTACCTATTAATAGTAACGAAATGAGAAAACTGAAGCGATCTGCACGTCACTATATCTCCAATAATACACATTATTCCACGTTGAAGAATTAGAAATATGTAATTGTGTGTCATTACACTATAATTAATGAGTGTCTTAAAAATATATGACAACGTACTGTGAAATAAACATAGTTCATATCTGTACCCCTAATCAAATAGGTTGTTAAAAATTCTGTGTCTGTGCGTCTTTTAATCTTAGTTAATCCGTTGGGTATTATTAAATGAAATGTCTATAACGTGATCCATGATCAACTTGTTAATTTATCAGGATATAAAGATTCTGCAAAATATTCAGCCATCAGTTTCATATCAAAATTTTGAGAACTCTCTGCTTATATCTACGTATAAAGTAAACCCGGCTCTTCTTCATTAATATGTTCACCAGTGCATATACACTGCTTAATAAATCTGTCGCACCACCTGCGTATTTACAGATGTAAAAGGGCATAGATTCAAGGGAAGCAGAGCATTTAAGAATAAGCCTTATAAAGAAATTAGCTTTACTGTGGAATAAAAACAGAACAGTAACCAAAATACAGGCAGTGTGTTCTAAATTATACATCTTTACATAGGCATCCGATCAAAATATGTCTCTAGGAGACGTTCAGTAACACTCTGCCCTATCCCTTTCACTCTACAGCAGATCGTCTAGTGACCGTTTGAGGTCCTGCAACAACACACTGTAATTTTAACTGATCATAATCATATGCAGTAGGGTTCATGTGAGCAGATATCGCAACCATTTCATTTTCTTGCCTCCTGGAGGAGGGTACTCACGAGGCAGGTGCAGCGTAGCAGCATTTTGGAAGACGAAACCGTCGACGAAATATTTACTGCACGACTGGACAGTAGGTTACAAGATCCTGTCACGATATTGCAGGGCCTGAAATAAACCTCATCTTCGTTGAGAGGAATACGACACTCGTAGAAGACACTGGCCCGAGTCACGATAAGCCCATCTGCCTGATGAAAGCGTCGGGCTGCAATGATACCTGGCTGCCTCCGCACCTACTACGACGATCATTAAGCGTCAGATAAAATCTTTAGTCCTTGGTGAAGAGATCCCGATGACTGATTAGCAAACGCGGGTTCCGAAAAGCCAAAACATCACTTAAGGTGAAAGTTCAACAATTTTTTTTCTATTCCAACTTCGGCGAACAAACTGTAGAGTTAGATACGTGTAAAAAGGAGCCGTTACCGCCGTATCTGAATAACATACAACATTCATAGGGAAATACTGTTTTAACCTAGAGGTATCAAAATGGATGATTGTATTATGAGTGCCAAATTTGATTGCGTTCCACAAATAACAGCTAAATGAGTCTGGCGTAATACGCTGTTAAACTGCAATATGTCATATAATATAATTAGAAGAAGAATATAACTAAATAAATGTTGAAATTTAAAACAAAATTATTTCTGACAGTTTTCATGCGAAATCCATCATCCCTCATCGTTCAAAACATCGCTGAATCAAGGGATCAAGGAGAGTAATGAGGCAAAAATATGATGACGACGTCTAAATCTGTCCCACATAGTACAAACACGATTGCAACGCGCTCAATGATTCCTGATGCAGCTCCCATTGTCAAAGAATCAATAATCAAACATCCTCCAAAAGTGTTTAGAGACATCGCGTCTTTCCAAATCCAATGCTTCTAGGTTTCTGTACAACCAATTTTTGGTAACTTCCGGCGTGTGCAATCCACTGTTATACTGCACGCACGAAGCGGATGATAGGTACCTCTTATGCTTGATAATAACGGTTGGTAGCTCACTTTCTTATAACGTGATTTTATCTCTTCCAGTCCATCCTGGGTGTTACCCCTACAAATCCTGCCACCCTGCCTGTACTTATTCACTTTCAAACAGCCAAGATTGTCACTCAGCTTTTTACTGTGGCAAAAAATGTGATTTTGACGAGCAGCGAGTGTTTTTGGATTTCAATAAAGACCCTCTGCCATTCACGTCCGAACGAAAACGTTTCCGTCGGGCTGTACAAACAAGCCCTAGAAATATATGCCAGCTGAGAGGTAAATGAAGTAGGACGCTATGGCTGCTCCTTGGTGAGGAGATGCAGTGGCTTACTTTCATGCACGCTTCCCAGTGCTGAAATGCATACAGCACGAATGCATAGGCAGACAATCGCTGTTATTTGCAGATCGAGCTTTCTGTCCATTCTCGACACTGGCATCGAAATGTGTTCGATCTTAGGCCTTCCCACAGTTTGCGACGAACGAGGACATTCTTCGACATCTTTATATCTCAGTATATATACAAGGTGGTCCATTGATCGTGACCGCGCCAAATATCTCACGAAATAAACATCAAACGAGAAAACTACAAAGAACGAAACTTGTCTAGCTTGAAGGGGGAAGCCAGATGGCGCTATGGTTGGCCCGCTAGATGCCGCTGCCATAGATCAAACGGATATAAACTGCGTTTTTAAAAACAGGAACCCCTTTTTTTATTACATATTCATGTAGTGCGTAAATAAATATGAATGTTTTAGTTGGACCACTTTTTTCGCTTTGTGATACATGACATTGTAATAGTCACAAACATATGGCTCACAATTTTAGACGAACAGTTGGTAACAGCTAGGTTTTTTTAAATTAAAATACAGATCACAGGTAAGTTTGAACATTTTATTTCGGTTATTCCATTGTGCTACATGTACCTTTGTGAATTTATAATTTCCGAAAATGCATGCTGTTACAGCGTGATTACCTGTAAATAGAACATTAATGCAATAAATGCTCAAAATGATGTGCATCAACCACAATGCATTTGGCAATACGTGTAACGACATTCTTCTCAACAGCAAGTAGTTCGCCTTTCGTAATGTTCACACATGCATTGGCACTGCGCTGACGCTTGTTGTCAGGCGTTGGCGGTGGATCACGATAGCAAATATCCTTCAACTTTCTCCACAGAAAGAAATCCAGGGACGTCAGATCCGGTGAACGTGCGGGCGATGGTATGGTGCTTCGACGACCAATACACCAGTCATGAAATATGCTATTCAATACCGCTGCAACCGCACGTGAGCTATGTGCCGGACATACATCATGTTGGAAGTACATCGCCATTCTGTCATGCAGTGAAACTTCTTGTAGTAAGATCGGTAGAGCATTACGTAGGAAATCAGCATACATTGCACCATTTAGATTGCCCCCGATAAAATGGGGGCCAGTTATTCTTCCTCCCATAATGCCGCACCATACATTAACCCGCCAAGGTCGCTGTTGTTCCACTTGTCGCAGCCATAGTGGCTGGTTCAAATGGCTCTGAGCACTACGGGACTTAACATCTGTGGTCACCAGTCCCCTAGAACTTAGAACTACTTAAACCTAACTAACCTACGTACATCACACAACACCCAGTCATCACGAGGCAAAGAAAATCCCTGACCCCGCCGGGAATCGAACCCGGGAACCTGGGCGCGGGGAGCGAGAACGCTACCGCACGACCACGAGCTGCGCAGCCATCGTGGTTCTTCCGCTGCCCGATAGTGCATATTATGCCTGTTTGCGATACTGCTGTTGGTGAATGACGCTTCGTCGCTAAATAGAATGCGTGCAAAAAATCTGTCATAGTCCCGTAATTTCTCTTGTGCCCAGTGGCAGAACTGTACACGACGTTCGTCACCATGCAATTCCTGGTGCATAGAAATATGGTACGGGTGCAATCAAATTGATGTAGCATTCTTAACACAGACATTTTTGAGATTCCTGATTCTCGCGCAATTTGTCTGCTACTGATGTGCGGATTAGCCGCGACAGCAGGTAAAATACCTGCTTGGGCATCATTATTTGTTGCAGGTCATGGTTGACGCTCCACATGTGGCTGAACACTTCCTGTTTCCTTAAATAACGTAACTATCAGGCGAACGGTCCGGACACTTGGATGATGTCGTCCAGGATACCGAGCAGCATACATAGCACACGCCCGTTGGGCATTTTGATCACAATAGCCATACATCAACACGATATCGACCTTTTCCGCAATTGGTAAACGGTCCATTTTAACACGGGCAATGTATAACGAAGCAAATACCGTCCGCACTGGCGGAATGTTACATGATACCACGTACTTATATGTTTGTGACTATTACAAAGCGAAAAATGTGGTCCAACTAAAACATTCATATTTCTTTACGTACTACACGAATATGTAATAAAAATGGGGGTTCCTATTTTAAAAAATGCAGTTGATGTCCGTTTGACCTATAGCAGCGCCATCTAGCGCGCCAACCATATCGTCATCTGGTTTCCCCCTTTAAGCTAGACGAGAGAGTCTTTGTAGTTTTTTCGTTTGATACTTATTTCGTGAGATATTTGGCCAGGGCACTATCAATGGACCACCCTGTATCTTTGCGGTTACGACTGAAATACTAATTGCTTCTGGAATACGTGTGATCGCGAGAACATATTTGTAGTCGCCGACGATGCGATGCTAATTACCTCATTAGTAAGTCAGAGTTTGAAAAGAACTCCATGTTTTCGCTTTCTCATCTTTAGATAACTACTGACGTAATTTACGTGTAATACTTAAGGAAACTTCTCGCTGCAGTGCCGGAGGTAACGAAGGCGCCGAAGTCGAGTTTATTGAAAGAAAAAAAAAAAAAAAAAGAGGATGAAGAACGTCTGTGCACAGCTGCTATTATACCCAGCTGTTACCGAAAGATACTTTTGATGAGGGCTTCATACAGTTCAGTGACGTTTTCCAAGTAGTTGTTAGCGGGAAGATCTGTATTTCCCTGTTATACCCGTAATTTACATCCCTTCCTGGTAACGGTCCTGAGAAAGTCTCGATTCACGAAGGATAAATTAATTTTTAAAGCTTTAGCTCCTCTAAATTTGTGATTTAATTGTGAGTCTTCTTTAATAACATTATCAACTGAGCAGATGTCTATAGTGTAAAGCTAAATAAATTATTGTATATCTTTTTTACTAAGTGTCGTTATAAACAGTTTGTGTCGTTTTTCAGGTAAATGAGTTCCTTATTAATTAAGTTAATTAATGTAAATTAAGCATTTACCAGCAATTAAGACTACCACAAACGCTACTGCAATAACGAGAGGACAAATATTCAAAATCAGTGTCTTTTCCTGTGCCAGAAAAGTAAATTTTCTGTTTGCACGATGGTAAAAGTTTTCAGGCCGATCACTATCTTCGTTTAATTTAGCGAACTACGTCTCAGTATGATTAAAGATGGAATAATTATGCTACCATAGCTTATGATAAATTGGGAACCATGTAGTGATATGGAATAAATTAGGGAGGGAAAAGCTACGATCACCCGGGAATCACAGAACACACTCCTGTTATTTTGCTAAATATTTCATCTTTCTTTAAATCGACATTATTGTGTTTTTCGTGGAACCTCTCGTCAGAGTGAGTCTTTTTTCCAGTTGCTTCTATACACTGAGCCAGTGGCTCTTTGCCAAATAATTGCTCAGAATATATTTATATTTAAAATTATCTTCCTCGTTTCATTGGCACTTGACACAGCTATTGCAAACCTAAAGTCTGGTGCACACTTTAAATTCAGTTCATTTTAACTCCATATATTTTTTCTTCTTTTTTACATTCGGTCTCTTCCAGAATAGATCTTTCACCCTGAGGCTGAGTTTTCGTCAGATAGGTTCAGTCTGTCAGAAGTTTCAAAACAGCGCATACTCCAATGCAGAGTGAAAAACTGTTTCCGAAAATAAAGCCCCGGCTTTGGCTAACCCATTTCTCCGTGATGTCCTTTCTTCCTGGAGAGCTAATACAGCAAGATATGCTGGAGAGCCTCCGTGCGTTTTGGGAAACAGGGGAACGCTGCGGCAGAAGTTCGGCTGTGTGGGGGAGGAGGATTACGGGATGCCTGGATAGCTCGATCGGTAAAAGCTCTGTTCGTGAAAGACAAGGCTATGAGTTCAAGTCATAACGCTACAACTCAGTGCTCAATTACTTTCACAATGTGTCTTTTCCATTTTTTTTATAGTAACTTCCAATCGTTAATATACATGTTGTCATTTCCTTGTCTATACTGATTATTTCAGTTATTGTAAAGCAAACATTTTTTACAAATCATTTGGAGAAATACTGTAAAAATAGATACTTTGGCAAAGTGTGGGCTTTTGCTATGTATAATAACAGTATACTAAACCCACAGCAAATCTCAATTTTTTCTATTTCTATGAAAAGAGAGTATTTGAAACGTAATTAAATGTGGTAGTCCAAAATTTGTAAATCTGACTACATCCATTATCTTTCTGAGTATTAAAATCAGTTCCCCTGACTAGCCACAAAGTTCAGATTACTAATTAACGGCTCTGTATAATTGTGTGTACTTATTTACGCGGGTGTGTTTCATGGTATTCGGCCTTGCCTGTTCTGATTTCTGCAAACTGTGACATATCAGGTGTTCAGTTATAGTGTGTTATATGAGAGTGCAAGCCTTCTCGGCGAATCTCGATGATAAAATCTTTTCGAGTTGACAACCGACTCCGTGTTGATAATGAGTTTCGTTTATTCGGAGGAAATGATTAGCGAAACTTAAAGACAGTGAACACTATAATGAAGTAACGTTTCACTATCATTACCGCATTACACGTCACAGTTAGTAAATGACTTTTGATTTTGAAAACCTCAAGAAACATTTTGACTGTGGGAGTCAGAGAACGTCACCATACTTCCTGCAAATACCAAAGCCGGCCCTTTGTTTTGTTCCCTTGTTCTTTAACTATCTGAAAATTCCTCCGTACAGTTTCTATGATCGTACATCATAGGTATTTTGGAAACTTTCGCGTTACGGATCCTATAGAAGTATAATTTTGTAACAATTTTTTCTGGAAGGTTTACAGAAACTATGCTAGAAATTGCAAACGTAATAAATAAAAACCCTCATCACGCTGTGCTCTACAGATAGGCTCTACAGCTTACGCAACCCTATTTTACGGGAGCATTTATAGATTACAAAATGACTTACACTTACTTAATCGAAGCGTCAATATGAGAGCTGTTAACAGCCTTTCGGTTCTATTGCCATAGGTGTTAGTTTCTTGTCTCACGTTCTGCTGTTGAAATTGTAGATCACAGACCTGAAAGATAAAAATGCAGCACATCACAGCTATTTCTTAATGCACCTTATTACAGTCATGTGAAGGGACTAAATATACAGAAATTGTTTTACAAATAAGCGTATAGATTTAATCTGGGCATGTTCACTAGCTGAATGTTGTAAGTACAGACCAATAGAATACATTGTTGCATGTTTATTTCGTCTTTTGGAGTGCGGAATATTCTAACTTTTGGGCTACATGGACGTTTCCCTTTGCAGTTAGACTACGGAAGTGTGTAAAGTATTTCAAATAGCAATTTCTGCGGAAAATCTAATATTTTACACTGGAAAAACAATCGTTCAAACCAAAGAAAACTTAAGATATGAGTCACTTTAACAGTCACCAATCAATGGATTATCTGCCATGTATTCGCAGTTGCGAATATGGACAACCATACGCTTTATTACGGAATGAGGACAATGAAAATCTGTGCCGGATCCGGACTCGAACCGGAATTTCCGCTTATCGCGAGGGGTTGTTTCTCCATTAGGCTGTCCGAGCACGACTCACGGGCATACCCAAAACTTCATACGTCGCCAACCATGTGTCTCCAACCTCTGAACTGGCATATTCATTGTGTATATTACTTACAGGGGGGGGGGGGGGGGGGGGGGGGAAGTCTCTTGCCCCGTGACGGCGGATAAAAACGATTTTGCAGTGCCTGTCTTATTCGGAATTCAATGTTCCTTACAATGCTTACGTTCGCTATAGGTGGAAGCTTCGGGTTCGAGTCCCAGTCCAGTACAAATTTTCACTCTCGTCATTCCATTATACAGCGGTTGGTTGTCCATATTAACAACTGCGAATACATATCATGTATTTTATAACGGTTGCAGTCGCCGCAGTGCCTGTTTTTTGGACCTGCATGCATGCATGTCCAAAGGAACATTGCATCGTAATTCAGATGACACAGGCACTCCTGTATCATTATCAACGGACTTGTTGATGTGAACTTCAGCACTGTTGAGTAGCGCAGGTTACAGAGTGGTTTTCCTAGAAGCAGAGATTTCAGTTCATTTCACTCGGAGTCCTGACTTCCTCCTGTTAATTAGGGAACCAGGAAATATTCAACGATCGTCCTCATTGGTGTCGAGTTAGCTTCACTTTCTCGAAGCCCATGTATGTAGGATGAGGTTTCTCTTCCTCTTCAGATAATTTTTGATACGTTACGGATATTAGTAAGCTATATTCACGAATAGTCACAAAGGGTCGTAAAATAGCGACCAGCATGTTTCTGTAACTTTATTTTTCACAAAGATGCAGACATGATTTTTTTCTTTTCTTTACATTTTCTACCTTTTTTACCATATGGAACACGCTGTCATTTAGATCTAAATTAATTGTTCCTTTTATTCTCTGTTCTTCTTTATACATTTTTTGAGATCCCTCGTAAGTTGTTACCTTGACCACCAATTCTTCATCTGCAGAAACCATCGTAAGCATCAAAAATTTTAAAAGCTAATAAATCTTCTTACACACTTTCATTATTTGCGAGCAGCATAATATACATGAACTTACACATATCACCAAATACGGGTATTCAAAAAATCTCTGATGTCACTGTACTTAGTAGAAGCATTTTATTGTTGAAAGAAGTGTAGAGTTTCGGATGTTGCACCATTTAACCCAACACAAGAACATCAGTTAAATTTTATTTTAAATATACTATAAATATTACGAGCCAATTCGGTTATTTAATGATGTGGTCCCTTTGTGTGGACGTGCTACATTGGATGCCACTATCTTCTTCCATTTTTGCCGATCTTGAGCTTCTCGTTGCCAGTTAAATCTAGTTGTCTGTCTGAAGTCTCTTTCCCATGTGTCCGTCGCTCGTCCCCCTCGGTCTTTATCGGTTAACTGGGCCCCGATATAGTTTTTGTTTTCCAGGTGTGTCAAATTTTCTTCGAGTGACGTGACTAGCCCACTGCCTTTTTAGTCTATTTACTCTGTCCACTATATCATTTACCATCGTTGTACTCTGATATATATGGATTTTTTTGTCTTTTAAGTTTCCTTTCATCTGAGCATGTTGACTCAGATAGACATTTTGTGGCCCTTTGCAATTGTGTACTTCCATCACACATATTTCCGTATGGTGTCCATTCATTCATCATGACCGTGGTTTTGTTATAGTTCGTTTTTGGACCAACTTCAGAGCAGGTTAACGTAAGTTCGCAAACTGACTTTTCAAGCTCGTCTTCATTATATGCAGATAGGTCAATATCTTCAGCTGCCATTCTCTTTATTTCATGTACGATGGTACAATTTTGGCCTTAGGCCATTTTCGAGTATTTAAAACGGAAGTAATCGTACATTTTTATGCATTACTGACACCTGCGATTTAGTCATATCTGTAGATATACTAGGCGCATTATAACTTACTTTATGGATGATATTTTAGTAGTAAATTACGTCATGTACGTCGCTGCTCCTACGACATCATGTTATGCTCATAAATAAATCGGAGGTTTTCGCGCTATTTTACGAACACGTTACATTCATGTATATTTGTAAGGTATAGTGGTTCAAACATTCGACTAAGACATAAAATGAAGATACATAGGCACATACAATAAAAAGATTTAAATATACACAACGAAAATAAATAACACATGCAGAGTAATTTCAAATTCTTCCAGATGGTTGAAAAGCTGACCAACATTTGATTAACTCCCACAGAAATGAAAGTACTAAAAAAAGACCTGAAATTTAGCATACAACCACACCTTGGAAACAGTATGATTAAAAATACACTCCTGAAGATGGAAAAAAGAACACATTGACACCGGTGTGTCAGACCCACCATATTTGCTCCGGACACTGCGAGAGGACTGTACAAGCAATGATAACACGCACGGCACAGCGGACACACCAGGAACCGCGGTGTTGGCCGTCGAATGGCGCTAGCTGCGCAGCATTTGTGCACCGCCGCCGTCAGTGTCAGCCAGTTTGCCGTGGCATACGGAGCTCCATCGCAGTCTTTAACACTGGTAGCATGCCTCGACAGCGAGGACGTGAACCGTCTGTGCAGTTGACGGACTTTGAGCGAGGGCGTATAGTGGGCATGCGGGAGGCCGGGTGGACGTACAGCCGAATTGCTCAACACGTGAGGCGTGAGGTCTCCACAGTACATCGATGTTGTCGCCAGTGGTCGGCGGAAGGTGCACGTGCCCGTCGACCTGGGACCGGACCGCAGCGACGCACGGATGCACGCCAAGACCGTAGGATCCTACGCAGTGCCGTAGGGGACCGCACCGCCACTTCCCAGCAAATTAGGGACACTGTAGCTCCTGGGGTATCGGCGAGGACCATTCGCAACCGTCTCCATGAAGCTGGGCTACGGTCCCGCACACCGTTAGGCCGTCTTCCGCTCACGCCCCAACATCGTGCAGCCCACCTCCAGTTTTGTCGCGACAGGCGTGAATGGAGGGACGAATGGAGACGTGTCGTCTTCAGCGATGAGAGTCGCTTCTGCCTTGGTGTCAATGATGGTCGTATGCGTGTTTGGCGCCGTGCAGGTGAGCGCCACAATCAGGACTGCATACGACCGAGGCACACAGGGCCAACACCCGGCATCATGGTGTGGGGAGCGATCTCCTACACTGGCCGTACACCTCTGGTGATCGTCGAGGGGACACTGAATAGTGCATGGTACATCCAAACCGTCATCGAACCCATCGTTCTACCATTCCTAGACCGGCAAGGGAACTTACTGTTCCAACAGGACAATGCACGTCCGCATGTATCCCGTGCCACCCAACGTGCTCTAGAAGGTGTAAGTCAACTACCCTGGCCAGCAAGATCTCCGGATCTGTCCCCCATTGAGCATGTTTGGGACTGGATGAAGCGTCGTCTCACGCGGTCTGCACGTCCAGCACGAACGCTGGTCCAACTGAGGCGCCAGGTGGAAATGGCATGGCAAGCCGTTCCACAGGACTACATCCAGCATCTGTACGATCGTCTCCATGGGAGAATAGCAGCCTGCATTGCTGCGAAAGATGGATATACACTGTACTAGTGCCGACATTGTGCATGCTCTGTTGCCTGTGTCTATGTGCCTGTGGTTCTGTCAGTGTGATCATGTGATGTATCTGACCCCAGGAATGTGTCAATAAAGTTTCCCCTTCCTGGGACAATGAATTCACGGTGTTCTTATTTCAATTTCCAGGAGTGTATTATTGCAAACACTAAAGTTGTGTTTGATATGCCCCATTTGCCACCTAATGGGCAAAACTACATTACTTATAAAATTGCAAAAATAGTAAAAATACAAATAATACGATAAAGTAAGACCAATATAAAAGGGGAGGACAGTAGTAATACATGTCAGATAAATAATAAACTTTCAAGAAAATAATGAATTTAGTCTAAAATCAGATAACGAAAATACATTGAAGATAATTTCAGAAGAAGATTACAACAGAAAAGTACTAGAATTTTTCAACCAAAGTAATATGAAAATTATCAACTAGGATCCAACCAACAAATTTAATCTACAACTAAAGAAAGCATTAACAAAATGTAAATTGATATACACAAAAAGAGATCTAAAAGAGTCAATTATAATGAATCCAACAACACCATCATTGCGTGCCCAGCCCAATATACATAAAGAATAAATACCGATTTCGTCCAATTGTTAACATGGTTAATAACCCAGCACATGTTTCAGTAAACAGCTCAACATACTCCTTAAGTAATATTACATATACGAGAAAGAATACACTACCAAAAGTTTTTACGTCATCGTTAATAAATTCAAAAATACAGAAATACCAGAAAAATGAATACTCTTATCACTCGATACATCTAACATGTACACAAAAATTCCAGTAACAGAAACTACAGAAATAATTAAAAACAACTTTCTCAAATATAAGACAATCACTCAAGCAGAAATCTTTGAAATAATAGAAGTTCTACAATTAATCACTTCCTAGAATTATTTCTCATTACAGAACAAAATTTATCTCCGAAATGATGGGGTAGCTTGGGTTCATGTCTAGAAGGTATATTAGCTGATATTTTCGTTAACACTTTAGAAGAAAATTTATTTAACAGGTTCACTCAGACAGCCTAAAAATCGTTTATTACTATAGATATGTTGATGACATCTTAATCCTGTTCGATGGCACAATAGATGATGCATGCATTCACAAGTCAACAGTTTCCATCCACAAATTAATTTCAGTATGGAAAGAGAAAAGAAATAATAGCATAAACTTTCAGGATTTAAAAATTTCTAACCAAAAATCGGAACACATATTCGATATTTTTCGTAATCCAACCTCAACAGACATAATTATCCACAACCAATCATGCCACCAAAGAGCACACAAGTTCGCATATTTTCATTGTATGATACATAGACTAAACAACTTGCCAAAGAAGAAATTAAAAATTGAGAAAGAACTAGATCTTCTCCCAAATGTAGCTATCAGCAATGGTTATCCTAAAAACATGCCAGTCCCCTAGATGAAATAACTTTAACTAGAAAGCAAAACGTACCACAAAAAAATGAAGTTCTTGTATGACCATATGTAGGTATTATTTCCGACAAAATGAGTCTATGTTTCAAGAATGCATACACAAGTTACAGAACCACTAACAATCTACAGTGATTATTGAGTCACATACCACGTAAACCAGAACAGTTGTCGCAATCAGGAATCTACAATATTAACTGTGAAGACTGCCCAAAATTTTATATTGTATAAACAGGAAGAAAAGTTAGTACAAGATTTAAAGAACACACGACAAGCGACAATAACCCATCCACATTTGCTGCACACTTAAAAGACACCAACCACGAAACACCTAATATAGATGGATCACTAAAAAGAAAGAAAAAATCATAGGTGTAATGGAAGAGATTGAAATTTACATCCGTCGAAAAGTTCAGTCAGACAGAGTTTTAAATAAGCAAAAAGATCTGCGAAATGGGAAATTCCTAGACAATTTTCTACCAGTTCCACGGTGAAGCAGTATAAAACCATACAATATAAAATTATCGCTACACTCACAAAGAAATATAGCTGTAATGTGAAACATCACGCAACCATAAAGCAGTTTTTACTCGACTCTCGTAGCTCCAAGCAATGTTTCATTACAGTACTGCAACAGATTTCATATATAAGATCTTTATACCAACTATTCAAAAATGACGTGCTCCCACAGTAACAGAATAAATATTTACAAGTTATTAAAAAAAATTACATACAGTCATATTTACACCACTGGCGAACGATAGTTAAATATAACTGAGAACAAAAGCATATGCAGTTTAAGTAGCGAATTTCCGTAAAATAATTATTATCTCCCTAGTGGTAAGTACGTTAAAACATGGGCCTTTTATACAAGAGCTTTGCGTTAACGGCTCGAAAGTAACGTGGAATTATTTTATGAGCATAACACGATGTCATAGGAGCACCGACGTACATGACATAATCTACTACTAAAAAATCATCCATAAAGTAAGTTATAATGCTCCTAGTATATCTATAGGTATGAGCCGGCCGGTGTGGCCGGGCGGTTCTAGGTGCTTCAGTCAGGAACCGGGTGACCGCTACGGTCGCAGGTTCGAATGCTGCCTCGGGCATAGTTGTGTGTGATGTCCTTAGGTTAGTTAGGTTTAAGTAGTTCTAAGTTCTAGGGCACTGATGACCACAAATGTTAAGTCCCATAGCGCTCAGAGCCATTTGAACCATTTTATCTACAGGTATGAGTTGTTCTTACATCAAAATCATAAGCGTCACTAATGTATTCAATGTACAATACTTCTGTTTTAGGTACTTGAAAATGGCCTAAGGCCGAAATTGTACAATCGTACATGAAATAAAGAGAATGACAACTGAATGCAACAAGAGATCTTTCAAATAATTCATCGCAGCTGTGGATCCCGTCTCTTTGAAAATTATACATCTTGACTTATTTAATCTCTTTCTCAGAACTCAATTCCGTTTGTTTTCCAATTCAGTTTGTACACTGCGTTTCTAGGACTGTTGAATATAGTTTTGGAAACAGTGTTGTCTTTTTTAGCACCCTTTCTAATTGGAAATGCACTGAAACTTCCTGGCAGATTAAAACTGTGTGCCAGATCGAGACTCGAACTCGGGACCTTTGCCTTTCGCGGGCAAGTGCTCTACCAACTTTCAGGAGTGCTACTTCTGCAAGGTTCGCAGGAGAGCTTCTGTAAAGTTTGGAAGGTAGGAGACGAGGTACTGGCAAAAGTAAAGCTATGAGGACGGGCGTGAGTCGTGCTTGGGTAGCTCAGTTGGTAGAGCACTTGCCCGCGATAGGCAAAGGTCTCGAGTACCAGTCTCAGTCCGGCACACAGTTTTAATCTGCCAGTAAGTTTCATATCAGCGCACACTCCGCTGCAGAGTGAAAAATCCCATTCTGGAAATGCATTGGTTTGTTCAACTACGCTCACAAACGACATGAAGCCTCTGTATATGTTATACAAGATTTTAATATAGCCCTGTTTTGCCCCTTGTTCTGTTAGAGCCTCAAGTACAGTTGGGTAACTGATCAAATCGAATCCCTCCTCAAAATTAATAAAAGCAAGACAAAGAGGTATATGGTGCTCATTTGTTTCCCTATATTTTCGTGTGGAGTGAGGACATAGCAAGCTGTACTACATCCTGTGCGGAAACCATCTATCTCATTGGGATGAACCATGTCAGTAAGGTATTCAAAATTCTAGTATATCTTAGTGCAGTGTGAACAGAAGGCTAGCAGGGCAGAAGTTCTTGATATCTGCTGTACTATCCTTTTATGTACAGCATTTGTTATTCTTTGTTCCAACCTCTTGCTAATGATTTACTGTGCAAACAACTTGAAAATATTTTAGCTAAATGCTTTATAAACTCCTCATCTATCAGCTTTAAAATATCGACTTGGAGGTCATCACTGTCTGAAGCAGTTCTTCTTTTCATCTTGTCCATTTATGGGATCTGGGAGGCATAAGCATCCAATTCATCTAGGATTAAGGTATCATCATTGGTTTTAGAAGATATATTACGACTTTACCTAGAGTTACTAGAATACTAAGTGACTGGACTGTGCACGGCATTATTTAAAAGGGATGGCTCGATGAAGTCTCAGGGTCGAGCCGTACACATGTGATTTCATACCCAGCAGCTACCTCGCTGCAAATAATAACCCCTTAGCTGTGATTCTGGCTATAACTGCGAATTAATAAAATAATCGGAAATATTAAATAAAATTTAAATGAATAACTAATAAATGGATTCTATAGCAATGTCTGAAATTGATGCAGACTACGCTAGAAAATTGTGCTGAATAACATTTATTCAAATAAGTCATTTCAAATAAATGGAAAGTGGTCCAACAACTACCAGTTATAAAGCAGCCACAAAGATGACGTTATTAAAATGCAATAAAGGTCCAGAACGGTAGTCTCCAAGCTAAATACTCATCCAAGGCACTCGAAAAACCAAGTTCATTCCGTGAAGACAATGCGTGAAGTATTAGCCAGCTCAAAATAATTCAGTGTTCGGCATGACGTTGTACTGATTAGCACATGAGCGATAACAAGTAGGGAGTCATACTTTATCTATTGTCAGTTTCATAATGCAAGTGGAACGGTTAAAGTTCTGCACAGGAGCATATTCAGATTTCGCAGAAGTTACAAGCCCCTTCAAAAGTAACACAGTTTTCTAGCTGCCGTTCACTGCCCAGAATCTATTATCCACATGACCGAATATCACACACTGCCTTCTTCCAGATCTAACGTAAAAATGTCTGGAATCGCTCCCTTGAGCGCACCACTCAAAAAGTATCTGTCTTCACTTTACTTCGTAGAGTTCCGCCACTGCTTACGTCTCCAATGCCTCAAGGCCATCCCCATGTAAAATAAGGCGTTCTTATGAATTACGTCTCCATTTTCGTCGTCAAATATGGGTTGTTTAGGAAGCCTGCCTACTAGGCTCACTAGACAAACAATCAGACCAATCGTAGTAATGAGTTTTATTACGGTGAGAAAGGACACAATACGTAACTTCGTCAATTACGCTGATGTGTCGCAAACAAAGGGCGATATACAAAATAATCAAGCTTCTTCAGTATAAACAATCTTAAGTCGGTGCCACATAGAATGCACAAGCGAAGTAACTAGTGTTGATGCTTCTGTAGGTGTGATCATCACGTGAGTGTTACGGAAATGCTTCAGGAACTCGGGTGGGAGTCTCTGGAGGAAAGGAGGCGTTCTTTTCGTGAATCGCTACTGAGGAAATTTAGAGAACCAGCATTTGAGGCTGACTGCAGTACAATTTTACTGCCGCCAACTTATATGTCGCGGAAAGACCACAAAGATAAGATAAGAGAGATTAGGGCTCGTACAGAGGCATATAGGCAGTCATTTTTCCCTCGTTCTGTTTGGGAGTGGAACAAGGAGAGAAGATGCTAGTTGTGGTACGAGGTACCCTCCGCCACGCATCGTATGGTGGATCGCGGAGTATGTATGTAGATGTAGATGTAGATGTAGATGTTCAAGTAGCTAGTCTCGAAGCTGCTATCCAGCTGATGCGTCGCCAGTCGATCGCGGCGCTTATGTACTTTTCACATAAGGGCCACTGCTGTCACGTTGTCATCCTGGAGAGGGGTCGGTCAGCGCGAGATTGGCTGACGTCTTCTCACAGCCATCTCATCTCCATCGTTCTCGACTCTCGTGCCGGCGCTTGACTTTACGCCGTTACATTATGTTCTATAGATATGATTTGACTCAACTCGACCTCTTTCTACACTAAACTAATATATTAATTACAATATTCAAAAAAATGATACAAACATCCTGTTACACTCAAACCATTTTCGATAAATACATATAATGGTTTGTTCATAAATTATGGAGCCATCATTATTGCACATGTGCACTCACATTAAATAACAGCAAGATATTGTTAAATATTGTCTAAGCAAATAGTTATATTTGTTTCATACAAGCGTCTGTTGGCATTCTTTTCAATCGTAGTGTCAGCAAACACACGCAACTATCTACTTTTAAACTACATTGTTTTTTAATATTGATTGCAATTAACATATGTTATGGCAAAAATAATATCATATTTCTTAAATAACTACACAAATATGTCAAGATATGAGGCATTCATGCTAAATTCAGTTCCTATGTTATTGTGGAAGATACAATGTTGTAACAAACATCTGTATAATGAAAAAGATATAGAAACGTAATAAATCGATAAATAAAATAGATACAGATGAGTGCCTTTCAGGGATGATTGCTACAGTGCTATGCCATCATATCAGATATCGTCTGTTGAAAGCAGATGAAGCATTTAAGAGCTGTTAATTCTAAAGTTCATTGTGAAAATATTTAGTTACTGTAAAATATTAACTTTCGCACTTTTATGATACTGAATATATTACTGTTTCACAGAATACACCTCAATTTTCTGAAATCGCAGATGTGCTCGGATCCAGCTAAGTGGCCAGTCACCGTAAACATGGTCTGGGATTTACTCCCATGCTGCCACACTCTCCCTGCCTGGTGCTTAAGCCGACTAGTAGCGGTCACTTCGGCTGGGCCGGCCGTGCCGCGCCTTGGGTCCTGGTCCCAGTGCCTAGCGCTCAGCCTTACAAACAAGTTTTCCTTACCTCCTACATTCTAGGTGGCCGAGTGACTCGCTTACATATGTGTAACTTGGCACACCTCCATTTAATGTGGCACATTGGCTTAATCACTTGGGACATTAAGTAGCACCAAATTTGACATTGTTACAGAACGTAAAAATAAAACACATAATATAATACATAGAGTACACTACTTGTCTGTCAGAACAATCCTGTAAATATCTATGTGCTTTTGTATGAAACAGCATATACCTCCTAGGATATGTCGTAACCTGTTTTATCTGCACAAATTAATTATAAATCTACATGTACGTGATTACTCTGCTATTCACAATTAAGTGCCCGGCAGATGGTTCAATGAACCACCTTCAAGCTGTCACGCTAGCGTTCCGCGCGGGAGAAACGAGCATTTAATTTTTTCTGTGCTAGCCCTCATTTCTCTTATTTTATCGTGATGATCATTTCTCCTTATGTAGGTGGGTACCAACAGACTGTTTTCACAATCGGGGGAGAAAACTGGTGATTAAAAATTCATTAGAGGATCCTGTCGCAACGCGAAACGCCTTTGTTTTAATGATGGCCACTCCAATTCACGTATCATATCTGTGGCACTTTTTTTTGGTCATCAGTCTACTGACTGGTTTGATGCGGCCCGCTACGAATTCCTTTCCTGTGCTAACCTCTTCATCTCAGAGTAGCACTTGCAACCTACGTCCTCAATTATTTGCTTGACATATTCCAATCTCTGTCTTCCTCTACAGTTTTTGCCCTCTACAGCTCCCTCTAGTACCATGGAAGGCATTCCCTCATGTCTTGGCAGATGTCCTATCATCCTGTCCCTTCTCCTTATCAGTGTTTTCCACATATTCCTTTCCTCTCCGATTCTGCGTAGAACCTCCTCATTCCTTACCTTATCAGTCCACCTAATTTTCAACATTCGTCTATAGCACCACATCTCAAATGCTTCGATTCTCTTCTGTTCCGGTTTTTCCACAGTCCATGTTTCACTACCATACAATGCTGTACTCCAGACGTACATCCTCAGAAATTTCTTCCTCAAATTAAGGCCGGTATTTGATATTAGTAGACTTCTCTTGGCCAGAAATGCCTTTTTTGCCATAGCGAGTCTGCTTTTGATGTCCTCCTTGCTCCGTCCGTCATTAGTTATTTTACTGCCTAGGTAGCAGAATTCCTTAACTTCATTGACTTCGTGACCATCAATCCTGATGTTAAGTTTCTCGCTGTTCTCATTTCTACTACTTCTCATTACCTACGTCTTTCTCCGATTTACTCTCAAACCATACTGTGTACTCATTAGACTGTTCATTACGTTCAGCAGAACATTTAATTCTTCTTCACTTTCACTCAGGATAGCAATGTCATCAGCGAATCGTATCATTGATATCCTTTCACCTTGTATTTTTAATTCCACTCCTGAACCTTTCTTTTATTTCCATCATTGCTTCCTCGATGTTCAGATTGAAGAGTAGGGGCGAGAGGCTACAGCCTTGTCATACAGCCTTCTTAATACGAGCACTTCGTTCTTGATCGTCCACTCTTATTATTCCCTCTTGGTTGTTGTACATATTGTATATGACCCGTCTCTCCCTATAGCTTACCCCTACTTTTTTCAGAATCTCGAACAGCTTGCACCATTTTATATTGTCGAACGCTTTTTGCAGGTCGACAAATCCTATGAACGTGTCTTGATTTTTCTATAGCCTTGCTTCCATTATTAGCCGTAACGTCAGAATTGCCTCTCTCGTGCCTTTACTTTTCCTAAAGCCAAACTGATCGTCACCTAGCGCATTCTCAATTGTCTTTTCCATTCTTCTGTATATTATTCTTGTAAGCAGCTTCGATGCATGAGCTGTTAAGCTGATTGTGCGATAATTCTCGCACTTGTCAGCTCTTGCCGTCTTCGGATTTGTGTGGATGATGCTTTTCCGAAAGTCAGTTGGTATGTCGCCAGACTCATATATTCTACACACCAACGTGAATAGTCGTTTTGTTGCCACTTCCCCTAATGATTTTAGAAATTCTGATGGAATGTTATCTATCCCTTCTGCCTTATTTGACCGTAAGTCCTCCAAAGCTCTTTTAAATTCCGATTCTAATACTGGATCCCCAATCTCTTCTAAATCGACTCCTGTTTCTTCTTCTATCACATCAGACAAATCTTCACCCTCATAGAGGCTTTCAATGTATTCTTTCCACCTATCTGCTCTCTCCTCTGCATTTAACAGTGGAATTCCCCTTGCACTCTTAATGTTACCACCGTTGCTTTTAATGTCACCAAAGGTTGTTTTGACTTTACTGTATGCTGAGTGTGTCCTTCCGACAATCATATCTTTTTCGATGTCTTCACATTTTTCCCGCAGCCATTTCGTCTTAGCTTCCCTGCACTTCCTATTTACTTCATTCCTCAGCGACTTGTATCTCTGTATTCCTGATTTTCCCGGAACATGTTTGTACTTCCTCCTTTCATCAATCAATTGAAGTATTTCTTCTGTTACCCATGGTTTCTTCGCAGCTACCTTCTTTGTACCTATGTTTTCCTTCCCAACTTCTGTGATGACCCTTTTTAGAGATGTCCATTCCTCTTCAACTGTGCTGCCTACTGAGCTATTCCTTATTGCTGTGTCTATAGCGTTAGAGAACTTCAAACGTATCTCGTCATTCCTTAGAACTTCCGTATCCCACTTCTTTGCGTATTGATTCTTCCTGACTAATGTCTTGAACTTCAGCCTACTCTTCATCTCTACTATATTGTGATCTGAGTCTATATCTGCTCCTGGGTACGCCTTACAATCCAGTATCTGATTGCGGAATCTCTGTCTGGCCATGATGTAATCTAATTAAAATCTTCCCGTATCTCCCGGCCTTTTCCAAGTATACCTCCTCCTCTTGTGATTCTTGAACAGGGTATTCGCTATTACTAGCCGAAACTTGTGACAGAACTCAATTAGTCTTTCTCCTCTTTCATTCCTTGTCCTAAGCCCATATTCTCCTGTAACGTTTTCTTCTACTCCTTCCCCTACAACTGCATTTCAGTCGCCCATGACCATTAGATTTTCGTCCCCCTTTACATACTGCATTACCCTTTCAAAATCCTCATACACTTTCCCTATCTGTTCCTCTTCAGCTTGCGACGTCGGCATTTATATCTGAACTATCGTTGTCGGTGTTGGTCTGCTGTCGATTCTGATTAGAACAACCCGGTCACTGAACTGTTCACAGTAACACACCCTCTGCCCTACCTTCCTATTCATACCGAATCCTACACCTGTTATACCATTTTCTGCTGCTGTTGACATTACCCGATACTCATCTGATCAGAAATCCTTGTCTTCCTTCCACTTCACTTCACTGACCCCTACTATATCTAGATTGAGCCTATGCATTTCCCTTTTCAGATTTTCTAGTTTCCCTACTACGTTCAAGCTTCTGACATTCCACGCCCTGACTCGTAGAACATTATCCTTTCGTTGGTTATTCAATCTTTTTCTCATGGTAACCTCCCCCTTGGCAGTCCCCTCCCGGAGATCCGAATGAGGGACTATTCCGGAATCTTTTGCCAATGGAGAGATCATCATGACACTTCTTCAACTACAGGCCACATGTCCTGTGGATACACGTTACGTGTCTTTAATGCAGTGGTTTCCATTGCCTTCTGCATCCTCATGCCGTTGATCATTGCTGATTCTTCCGCCTTCAGGGGCAATTTCCCACCCCTAGGACAAGAGAGTGCCCTGAACCTCTATCCGCCCCTCCGCCCTCTTTGACAAGGCCGTTGGCAGAATGAGGCTGACTTCTTATGCCGGAAGTCTTCGGCCGCCAATGCTGACTATTTATCAAAATTTAGGCAGTGGCGGGGATCGAACCCGGGACCGATTATGAATCAAAGACGCTACCCCTAGACCACGGGCACTATCTCCCCTATTTCGCGATCATACAAAACGAGCCACTCTTCTTTGAACTTTTTCAATATCATCCGTCAATCCCACTTGATACGGATCCCACACTGCACAGCAGTACTCTATAATAGGGCGGACAAGTATAGTGTAAGCAGTCTCTTTAGTAGATCTGTTGCACCTTATAAGTGTTCTGCCAATGAAGCGCAGTCTTTGATTTGCTCTACCCACAATATTAACTATGTGACCATTACAATTTAGGTTATTTGTAATTGTAATGCCTAGGTATTTAGCTGAATTTACAGCCTTCAGTTTTGTATGAGTTATCGAATAATCGAAATTTAGCGGATTTCTTTCAGTACTCATGTGAATAACTTCACAATTTTCTTTATTCAGGGTCCTTTGCCACTTTCGCACCACACAGATATCTTATCTAAATCATTTTGCAATTCATTTTGGTCATCTGATGAATTTACAAGACGGTAGATGACATCATCATCTGCAAATAATCTAAGAAAGCTACTCAGATTGTCTCCTATGCCGTTAATATAGATCAGGAACAATACAGGACCAATAACACTTCTTTGGGGAGCGCCGGATATTACTTCTGTTTTACTCGATGACTTTCCGTTATTACTACGAACTGTGACCTTTCTGAAAGGAAATCACGAATCCAGTCGCACAACTGAGTCGATATTCCATAGGCACACAGTTTGGTTTGAAGACGCTAGTGAGGAACGGTGTCGAAAGCCTTCTGAAAATCTAAAAATATGGAGTCAATTTGACATCCCCTGTTGATAGCACTCATTACTTCATGAGTATAAAGAGCTACATCTGTTCCGCAAGAACGATATTTTCTGAATGCTTGCTGACTATGTGTCAGTAAATCGTTTTCTTCGACGTACTTCATAGTGTTCGAATACAGTATATGTTCCAAAACCCTACTGCAAATCGACGTTAGAGATATGGGCGTGTATTTCAGCGGATTACTCCTATTTACATTTTTTGGTATTGGTGTGACTTGAGCAACTTTGCAGTCTTTAGGTACGGAACTTTCTGTGAGCAAGCGGTTTAATTGCTGAATATTGAGCTATTGCATCTGCATACGCTAAAAGGAATCTCAATGGTATACAATCTGGACCGGAAGCTTTGCTTTTATTAAGTGATTTAAGCTGCTTTGCTACACCGAGAATATCTACTTCTACGTTTCTCATCTTCGCAGTTGTTCTTGATTGTAATTCGGGAATATTTACTTCGTCTTCTTTGGCGAAGGTGTTTCGAAAAACCGTGTTCAATAACTCTGCTTTGGTGACACTGTCATCAGTGACTTCACCGTTGTTATCGCGCAGTGAAGGTATTGATTGCTTCTTGCCACTGGTGCGCTATATATATGACAAGAATATCTTTGGGTTTTCTGCCACATTCCGAGACAGAGTTTCGTTTTGGAAATTATTAAAAGCATCTCGCATTGAAGCACGCGCTGTATTTCGAACTTCTGCAAACGTGCTAGTCTTCGGGATTTTGCGTTCTTTTAAATTCTGCGTGCTTTTTTCATTGCTTCTGCAACAGCGATCTGACCCGTTTTGTGTACCACGGGGGATCAGTACAATCATTTACTAATTTATGTGGAGTACGAGAGAGCACCGGAGGCCTAGAGGAAGGCTACCAGACAGATGGGACAAAGACATCAAGAAGATCGCAGGTAATACCTGTCATAGAACTGCCCAAGACCGTCCCACTTGGAGAAGACTACTGAAAGCCTACCTGAATCCACGACTCGAAGAGGCCACATCATTTAATGATTGAATTGGCTGATGATGATGATGATGATGATATCTCTCAATTGCCGTCGATACTATCTCTTTGAAATCAGTCCACATCTTTTCTACGCTTACGTGATCAGATCGGAAGGAGTGGAGACTGTTTCTAAAAAAGCATTAAGAACATTTTCATCACCCTTTTTTATGTAGATGTACTTTGCGTTTCTTTTTTATGGTTGTGGGTGTTACGGTATTCTGCTTAGCAGCAACTGCCTTGTGGTCGCTAATCCCTGTATTCGTCATGATACTTCCTCTTTGTCCTGGATTATGTTGCTAAGAGATCAAATATGCTTTCGCAGCCATTTACGCTCCGAGTAGGCTCATGAACTAGGTGTTTCTGAGAAAGCATTCAGTAAAATTTCGGATGACGTTTTATGCCTACCACCAGCTTTAATAGTATAATTTTTCCAGCATATTGAGGGTAGATTGTAGTCGCCACCGACTATAATTGTATAAGTGGGGTACCTATTTGAAATGAGACTCAAGTTTTCTTTGAACTGTTCAGCAACTATATCTTCTGAGTCTAAGGGTCGGCAAAACGATCCAATTAACAGTTTAGACCAATTGTCAAGTATAACCTCTACCCATACTATTTCGCTAGAATTATCTACTTTTATTTCACTACAAGGCAAACTACTTCTCACAGCAATAAATACTCCACCACCAACTGTATTTAATATATTCTTTCTGAACACAGTTAGATCGTTTGAAAAAATTTCAGCTGAACTTATTTTCGACTTTAGCCAGATTTATGTATCAACTATTTGAGCTTCAATGCTTTCTATTAGTGCTTGGAGGTATGGTTCTTTCCCAACACAACTACGACAATTTACAACTACAATACCGATCATTTCTACAACTACCTTGCTGTGTTTTACCTGCCCGCTTTCAGACTGACAGCCTTTCTGTGGTTTCCTGAGATCCTCTAAACTAAAAAACCGCCCAGTCCCTTCCACGCAGACCCAGCTATGCGTGTAGTCGCTTCCTGTGGGTAGTGGACTCCTGACCTATTAACCGGAATCCGGATACCCACCACCCGATGGTGCAAGTAAAGGAATCTGTAGCCTACACGGTCACAGAACCGCCTGAGCCTCTGATTCAGCCCCTCCACTCGGCTCTGCACCAAACGACCACAGCCGGTTCTGTCGACGATGCTGCAGATGGCGAGCTCCTCCTTAATCTCTGAACCAAGGCTGGCAGCTTTACCATTTCCGATAGCCGCCTGAAACCAAAGAGAATCTCTTCCGATTCAATGCGACACACGTCATTAGTACTGATATGGGCTACCACCTGCATTTCGCTGCACCCTGTACTCTTCATGGCATCCGGAAGCACCCTTTCCACATCCGGAATGACTCCCCGCGGTATGCACACGGAGTATACACTGGCTTCCTTCCCACCCTGCTTGGCAGCCATGTTCCTAAGGGGCCCCATTAAGCGCCTAACGTTGGACCTCCCAACTAACAGCAAACCCACCTTCTCTGAATGCTCAGACCTTGCGGGCCGAGAGGCTTCTTCTGCAACAGGGTGGACGACTTCATCCGGCTCAGAGACATCGACAGCCACAGATAATGCCCGACACCTGTTCGTCGAACGAACCAGGGAGGCCCTACGATCGGCGCCATGGAAAGTCTTTAATTACCTGCCAGACTTGGAATGATCTCTCACTCGACCACAGGTGAGGGGTCAACCTCAGTGCAGGCAGGACCCGGGGCAGCCACAGCTGTGGATCGATCGGGGGACACGTGGGTCGTGCTCGACGTCCCTCGCATCCCCGCCTCCAACCCCCGATAGTGATGCCTCTTGGCAGCAGCCTCAAGCTGTGGGATGAAGCGAACACTGCCTGTAACTGTGAGCGAGGGCCACCAACTTAGCTCCCATCTGTACACAGCAATCGTAGTGGCTATCCATTTCTGTACTCACTCCTGTTTGAAACTCGTAAAGATATATAATAAATGAATGGCGTACTCACTTTATTAGCAGCAAAACTAGCAGTTTTCTCTCACTGACGGTCTAACCGACACTTAGCTATTCTAAGCGAAACAAACGAAAGCCTGTACGATACGAGGGTCGATACAATGGTCGATAGGAACGGCGGTACTCTACGCTACACTGTTTTAAGGTTGCTCCTAGTAAGCGCTCAAACACGCAAGAAATTACAAAAATACACTAGTAACTACAAAGGTAACTGAAAAGAAGTAGCTCCTTTTTGAAGCTCGTAGAAATATCCAATAAACAAACGGTGTACTCGCTTTATAAGCAGCAGGAACTCGTGGTGTTCTTTCACTGTCGGGCTAACACAAATTATAAAATTACGACACATTAAAAATGCCCAAATAAGCATAAAACATACAGATTTGACAAAATTTTAGAGCCATCTCGAATTTTAACAAAAGTTTCTTGCGTTGTTGCTCTCATTTGTTAGCACTTTCTGTTTCTATAACTATTTCATCGTTGCTCTTCACTACCACGATTTTTTACACAGCACAAGATCAGTGTTCTAGCGTCGAAATTTATACCTTTGCAGACCAGCCACCTCTGCAGAAATTCATGACTCCCTTGGCAATGTACTGCTCTGAAACAGGTGTCAATCTGCAGCCACTGTCAATGTTGAAGGACGATAGCTATCGAAATATGACTGTTTTGACGCTACCAGTAATCATTTGACATCTTGAATCCCCATCGATCAGGCACGGAATGCTCTCCTCAGTGGAATCGATAAATTTCTTAAAAAGGATAACAAAGCAAAATCTGATTTACAGCTTTGCAAAGTACATTTAACTTAGTTCGACATTTCAAACGCTCTGTCCATATTCCCACTAGAAAAGATATCTTTCGTGCGATAAAATGTGTTCGGCACCATTAACCAACTATTATTTTATCGTTTCTTACATTCTTTATCATATATAATCAGAAACCTTAAAAATTGAAACAGATCTGCGCAGAATTCTCCCACTTACCTCTCTTTTAACTCAGAAGTTTAGTGAATAACAAATTCAGCAAATATTCCTTCAGAGATGTATTATAATACAATTTATCCCCAGAACTTATTCTCATAAACGTATTCAAGAACCTTCCAATATAACATGTATTGGACCCTATAGAATAGATCCAGCGAAATATACCCCCAAAATCTTTGCTTATACTTTTCACGTAACTACATCTCCACAAACAGTTAAAATGTTACTGAGATCTAGTGACCTGAAGGTACAAAACGTTTGAGGGCAATAATTAAAATTAAACTACATATATCGCATGAGAAATCCATCCAAGTAACACATGTTAATAACCCCTTAAAATCTCCCACAAATCTTACGTACAGTCCTTTATAGATTCTTCACTTTTATACATAATGAAATTAATTACGGTCTCCCGAGCTCTGCCCTCCAAATTTTACTATCTATTACACAGAAACAGAAACAGCAACCTTAATTCTTAAATACTACACATGAAAATACACTTATTTACAAACTTACATTTATACACATACCACGTTCTTTTTTCACAAGGTGCAACTCTGCACCCGTCGCCTCATATAACACTTTTCTCTCCAGTGTAACTTTTGAACCTCACATTTTTGCACTTTTTGATCTTCTGAGATTCGAGGGCTGTTTCCTCTTCTTCTATTGTCTCGTACATTTACCCACAAAATTTTTCAGCTCCACTGTAATACCACTTCTAGATTCAAGAAATTTACTCTTTCTTTATTCATAAACATAATCTGCTAAACCAATATTTTCCTCATTACCCATTTCTATACTCTCTTGATCTACATTTAAATCATCTTTAGAATTGAAATCATTCTCTAAATTCGTCATTTCATCGTCCTCTTTAGCATTAAGTAAGCTGTTATATTCCTGAAAAATCTAGATATCAGTAGTTGCAACGATTTCACAATTAGCACAGGACTCACAGCTTCATCTTCTTCAAACAGCACCTCACTTATTTTCTCCGAATCGCAACAAACCTTATCACAAGCAACTCCATTAACATCCGCCGATAGCCCATAAACTTTATTACATCGATCGATACATTATAAAAATCACAACCAATAATTCCGTCAACCTCCTCCGGTATACCACACAAATTGCCGCTACTGCACTGCACCTCATCAGAATTCACAATGCATTCGAATTACACCTGCCTCCGAAATATCTTATCTCCTCTCAGATTCCTCCTCCACTTTAAATTTTGTCCTGCAGTCTGAGGCATAATTTTCACTTCGTCCTTCAACATGCACTCACAATTCATATTTTCATCAAGGTGCATAGGTTCACTTTCATCACTAGAAATAAATGAACTAATTCCTTCCTACGAGATATCTAAATGAGCAGCTTCAGCCACTACAACTTCAGCACGTAAAACGTCACCTTTACTTCCCTTTAGCAATATATCACCAACTTCCGCCAATAGATAGTAAAATTCATCACCAGCTGACGACACTACTGCTACTTCGTTCCTTCACACAGCTCCGTCGATATAGCACAAAAATCATCTCCAGGTGACGAGACTACTGCTACGCTGCCTTCACGGATAGCTTCGCCTATTTCCGCTGATACAAAATCATATACATTACTGTAATTGTTGCTACTGACTAGTAGCTCAGGACAGTTAATCATACGTTCCACCTCCACCAGATTCAAATCTGCCTCAGTCTCACTTATGATCACAAAATTTTCCATCAAACATACAATCATTCCATCTTTCACTTCCATATTACAAAATAAATTTTTCAGCCTTATATTATCAAATTGCTCAACACATATTACCATCTTTCTGGTGGTTCCGCTTGCAGTTATTCCCCATTTTACTCTTACTTTTTACCACCTCCACTTCCAACATTTTTGGCTTTTCTGCTGAATTTTTGACAACTTCAATTTTTTTAAAATAACGCGTCCTTTCCACAGCCTGTTTCTTTTACCCCTTCCGGTCCTGAGTTGCAGCATTCTCTACTTTTCCGATTTCTTATTTTGTTGTTACATTTCATAAGACACCTGCCCCTCAAGTCTTCGTTCCCGGTTTTGACTCCCATTGTGAAAATTCCCATTTGAAAATTATTATTACGGTGATTATTGATTCGATTATACTCACGATAATTATTATGGTTATTATTATGGTTCCCATAGTGATAGCCATTTATCTGTTAATGTTTGCATTATCTGTCTTGAAATTCAATGACTATTCTATTTTTTAAAAACAAGATCTAGAAATTCATCAATAGAATTTTTCAGACTGTGGACAAGATTCCACTGGAAAATTCCGCTGAACGTCTGTTGATTATCGTGATTTCTGTCAACACTTCCAACAGATAATTTATATGCATCAACTTAGCCAGTTCACGCATACAAAAATAACACGTCGACAAGTGCCCTGCTTTGAAACGCGGTCGGCTTAGGAACTCATTCTGAAGTCACGTTTACTTCACTTCAGTCCAGATTGTTCGAGAAACAACACTTCATAGATAGTTAATGAAGTACATATTAAATTTGCTCATAATTGTGCGCTGTCCTTAAGATGCCTTTCTGAGAATTTATTTTCTTCTTCCAACATTCCTCACACGAAACTACCGCCAAACACAGCAATAAAATTGACTGAATGGTATTTTCCATTATTTGCAAAACATTTAGTCGTCCTGAATTAATCCACGATACACCCGTCACAGTAGTTCCCTGATTCGCTGCTAAACAATTTAATGCTGTCCGTGCATCTTTAATATGCTGTTCCCGCTGAAAAGCTTCGTTATTAATTTCCGCTTCCAATTGCTGTCTGTTACTCATCACCACATATTTTGCCTCTGTACTGCATTATTTACATCGCCACATAGCTCGTTGTGTGTCTTTTCCCACTTGTCTCTGGAGTATTTTTCCACTGTGTCGACTCTAGTGTTAACTTGTCCAACTTCCTCAGAAATTTTGTTTGTGTTTGCCCTTATAACGTCTGATTTTGTCTCAGTCATCCTTTCACTATCTGTTTAATTTGTCACACTTCAGGTTTCATATTTTCTACATTGTTCTCAATTTTTCCACTTAGCCCTGCTTTTTACTTAGCCTACCTCTGTCGTAACTGAACTTAGCTCTGTATTTACTGAACCTAGCTCTGTTTCTACCCTTTCACTAATTGCATTGGGATCAGAATTTCCATGATCCATTATTGTATTCAATGCCCCAATACTAGATCGTAGTTCTAGGAAAATTCGCATCATCTGAGACGATGAACCGTCTAAAAGCTTACATCGCCTATCTGACTTTGGACTATCTGCCCCATTAATAAGTTCCATAGCGGCACTACCATGTTCAGATTTAGGACTAACTGGCCCACTAGCACTATCTCAACCAGCCAGACTGATAGGTTGCTTATCTGTTGTAAGTCTCAGATCCTGCTGGTTAACACATACTAACACTATCACCACCAATACTTAACTTACGGCTCACGCTGGCTGCTTCTACTGTACTGCTACTGCTGAAAGTGTGGATGCTGCCGATTCTAAAGCCGAAGCTCATGAATTTGGAGTTCCCTAAGTCGTTGCCGGTGGTCCACGTTGCTGTAGCAACTGCTGCCTATCGTGCCGCCGTTAAAGTCTTTGCTGCTGGTGGCTGCAGTCTCTAATTCCTTAGCCTTCTTCATCTTTCATAAAGTTTCACTCCTAGCTTCCCGGCACCTACTTACTGCTACCGATTCTCATGATCTCAACTGTTGCAAAAATGTGATACACGGAGCCTCCTCACAAACTGCCAATCATGCGACAGATTTGGGTCCCAGATCACAAATTATTACGAAATGTTAGAATTGCAATCGCTATTCTAAATGTATTAGATTCATATTCTGGGTGAGAAAACCCCAACTACGAATTTATCTGTGGTTACTTGATCCTTAGGTAACTGTTTGGGCCACACCTCTGTTTAAAAAAGATGACACTATGAAATTATAGGACCAAGTAGTACAGGCCTGTTTTCATGCCCAGCGGCTAAAACGCTGCATAATAACCTCTAGCTGTGATCCTGATGTCAAATAGGCTATACATTGACTACAATTGCGAATTAACAATATAATCAGAAATATTAAATAAAAGAAAAATACACAATTAATAAATGGGTTGTGTTATAACGTTTGAAATTGATGTAATAGGCATTAGAGAATTGCGTTGAATAATGTTTTTGCAAGTAAGCCATCTCAAATAAACGGAAAGTGGTCTCACAATTACGAACTATAAAGCAGCCAGAAAGAAAACCTTATTAAAATGCGTTACGTTCCTTACAAGAATGGAAGCAGAATCTCCGAGATAAATACTCGTCCAAGTCATCCGAAAAACTAAGTTCATCTCGTGAACACAATGCACGAGGTATTCCCCAGCTCAAAATAATTCAGAGTTCAGCATGACGATTTAATCATTAACACTTGAGAAATGACGAATAGGAATTCATACTTTATTTATTTTCAAGTCCAAAATGCAAGTGGAAAAGTGAAAGTTCTGCGCAGGAGCATATTCAGACTTCGCAGAAGTTACAAGTTCTTTCAAAAGTTATAAAGTCTTCTAGCAGCCATTCACTGTCCACATCACCATCACCGAACATCACACGTTACCTCAGGCAGATCTCTTTTCCTCCAAATTTAAGGTACAAGTGTACTAATTTGTAAGACGAATGTTATCAAAAATGAGATGTACGAGCATAGCACCCATAACAAAACAGAGCTGTAATAAAAGGATACGACATTTAGAATCTACACTCCTGGAAATGGAAAAAAGAACGCATTGATACCGGTGTGTCAGACCCACCATACTTGCTCCGGACACTGCGAGAGGGCTGTACAAGCAATGATCACACGCACGGCACAGCGGACACACCAGGAACCGCGGTGTTGGCCGTCGAATGGCGCTAGCTGCGCAGCATTTGTCCACCGCCGCCGTCAGTGTCAGCCAGTTTGCCGTGCCATACGGAGCTCCATCGCAGTCTTTAACACTGGTAGCATGCCGCGACAGCGTGGACGTGAACCGTATGTGCAGTTGACGGACTTTGAGCGAGGGCGTATAATGGGCATGCGGGAGGCCGGGTGGCCGTACCGCCGAATTGCTCAACACGTGGGGCGTGAGGTCTCCACAGTACATCGATGTTGTCGCCAGTGGTCGGCGGAAGGTGCACGTGCCCGTCGTCCTGGGACCGGACCGCAGCGACGCACGGATGCACGCCAAGACCGTAGGATCCTACGCAGTGCCGTAGGGGACCGCACCGCCACTTCCCAGCAAATTAGGGACACTGTTGCTCCTGGGGTATCGGCGAGGACCATTCGCAACCGTCTCCATGAAGCTGGGCTACGGTCCCGCACACCGTTAGGCCGTCTTCCGCTCACGCCCCAACATCGTGCAGCCCGCCTCCAATGGTGTCGCGACAGGCGTGAATGGAGGGACGAATGGAGTCGTGTCGTCTTCAGCGATGAGAGTCGCTTCTACCTTGGTGCCAATGATGGTCGTATGCGTGTTTGGCGCCGTGCAGGTGAGCGCCACAATCAGGACTGCATACGACCGAGGCACACAGGGCCAACACCCGGCATCATGGTGTGGGGAGCGGTCTCCTACACTGGCCGTACACCTCTGGTGATCGTCGAGGGGACACTGAATAGTGCACGGCACATCCAAACCGTCATCGAACCCATCGTTCTACCATTCCTAGACCGGCAAGGGAACTTGCTGTTCCAACAGGACAATGCACGTCCGCATGTATCCCGTGCCACCCAACGTGCTCTAGAAGGTGTAAGTCAACTACCCTGGCCAGCAAGATCTCCGGATCTGTCCCCCATTGAGCTTGTTTGGGACTGGATGAAGCGTCGTCTCACGCGGTCTGCACGTCCAGCACGAACGCTGGTCCAACTGAGGCGCCAGGTGGAAATGGCATGGCAAGCCGTTCCACAGGACTACATCCAGCATCTCTACTATCGTCTCCATGGGACAATAGCAGCCTGCATTGCTGCGAAAGATGGATATACACTGTACTAGTGCCGACATTGTGCATGCTCTGTTGGCTGTGTCTATGTGCCTGTGGTTCTGTTAGTGTGATCATGTGATGTATCTGACCCCAGGAATGTGTCAATAAAGTTTCCCCTTCCTGGGACAATGAATTCACGGTGTTCTTATTTCAATTTCCAGGAGTGTATATCTTAGATACTGCCACGCCCGCCCCAATCCTACAACCGGCCTGACTAACACCTGCTCAATGAGTAGATGAAATCAGACGCTCTAGAATGGGAGAAAAACTCTGACATTTTAAGGAGACCCATGAATCCGCCCTTTCAGCACAGAGCACCAGCTTCACGTGGAAATCAACAACTGGCACACGATGTTCACTCTCAGCGAGGTGAACAGAAAAATTGGGCTTCTCCGCCTCATCCTTCCTACCAGCAGCCACATGCTCACCAAAGCGGATATCCAGTCTATGTCTCGTCTGTCCAATGTAGAAGTCATCGCAGTCAGCACATAAAATTTTATATAAACTACTGGCCATTTAAATTGCTGCACCAAGAAGAAGTGCAGATGATAAACGGATATTCATTGGACAAATATATTATACTACAACTGACATGTGATTACATTTTCACGCAATTTGGGTGCATAGATCATGAGAAATCAGAACCCAGAACAATCACCTCTGGCCGTAATAACGGCCTTGATATGCCTGGGCATTGAGTCAAACAGAGCTTTGATGGCGTGTATAGGTACAGCTGCCCATGCAGCTTCAACACGATACCACAGTTCATCAAGAATAGTGACTGGCGTATCGTGACGAGCCAGTTGCTGGGCCACCGTTGACCAGACGTTTTCAGTTGGTGAGAGACCTGGAGAATGTGCTGGCCAGGGCAGCAGTCCAACATTTTCTTTATCCAGAAAGGCCCGTACAGGACCTGGAACATGCGGTCGTGGATTATCCTGCTGAAACGTAGGGTTTCGCAGGGATCGAATGAAGGGTAGAGCCACGAGTCATAAACATCTGAAATGTAACGACCAGTGCTCAAAGCGTCGTCAATGCGAATAAGAGGTGACCGAGACCTGTGACCAATGGCACCCCATACCATCACGCCGTGTGATACACCAGTATGGCGATGACGAATACACGCTTCCAATGTGCGTTCACCGCAATGTCGCCAAACACGGATGTGACCATTATGATGCTGTAAACAGAACCTGGATTGATCCGAAAAAATGACGTTTTGCCAGTCGTGCACCCAGTTTCGTCGTTGAGTAAACCATCGCACGCGCTCCTGTCTGTTATGCAGTGCCAAGGCTAACCGCAGCCATGGTCTCTGAGCTGGTAGTCCATGCTGCTGCAAACGTCGTCGAACTGTTTGTGCAGATGGTTGTTGTCTTGCAAACGTCCCCATCTGTTGACTCAGGGATCGACACATGGCTGCACGATCCGTTACAGCCATGCAGATAAGATCCCTGTCATCTCGACTGCTAGTGATACGAGGCCGTTGGGATCCAGCCTCCTGAACCCACAGTCATTGAATCTCGACCAACAATGTAACCAGCAATGTCGCGATACCATAAACCACAATCGCGATAGGCTACAATCCGACCCTTATCAGAGTCGAAAACGTGATGGTACGCATTTCCCCTCCTTACACGAGGCATCACAACATCGTTTCATCAGGCAACGCCGTTCAACTGCTGTTTGTGTATGAGAAATCGGTTGGAAACGTTCCTCATATCGGCACGTTGCAGGTGTCGCCACCGGCGCCAACCTTGTGTGAATGTTCTGAAAAGCTAATCATTTGCATATCGCAGCATCTTCTTCCTGTCGGTTAAATTTCGCGTCTGTAGCACGTCATCTTCCTGTTAACCCCATGAAAAACACGTGTTCCACGTTATTAGTGGCTGAGAAGGAAACATTAACCTTAAATTTCTTAAAAATTGTAGCCGCTTCGAAAGTAGTATGGTAAGGTTATACATTTTTTTTTTAATTTTTACTTTTTTCTACAAAATAGTTACTAGCATTTTATGTCCATTCAGATAGTTAAATACACTTTAATGATAGATTTTGTTCACGTAAGTGGGAAGATAGTTATTTACCTTAGCAATATAGTTGTTTCCATTTCTCTTTCACCTTCTTTACGTAATAGAGGGCCAGTACACAAACAGTTGAATGGAAACTTAAAGCGGGCGCTCTTATGTTGACTAGGAAGATTTGAGTTATAACTGATTATGCAATCTGTGTATTTACTTTTATGAAAAATTCCAAAGCTGTATCTACCTTTCACATTTCTAATACATAAATCGAGGAAATTAATGGGACCTTCGTTTTCCAATTCATCCGTGAAATTTCTTTTACTGTGCAATGCGTTAAATTTACATACTATTTCCATAATGTCTTTGTCATCTCCATTAGCCAATAACAGTGCGTCATCAACATACATCACTTAATAAACAATTTTCATAGGTAATCCGTAAAAACCTGTTTTCAAAACTGTTAATCAAGACATCTGCTAAAAAACCTGAACTGGCAATACAAATAATTATTTCGTCTTTTTGAAAGAAAATTTCGTTATTAAACTCGAAGTAATTATACTTAATATGAGTGAGAAAATGTCAATGGAGTTCTTACTCTCACATTGTGACATTTTATTTTGCAGCAGAAGATTTTTTTTGTCATTTTAACTATCTCATTTATTGGCATATCTGTATATAAATAGGCAATATCTAAGGACACGAATTTCATCCCAGTTATCACCAGTATATCCCTTGGAAATTCGGCAAACTGCTTACTGTTTTCATTTGAGTACGCTCGCCTGAACTGGTAAGCACAGCAAAAATTAAATAAAAGATTTAAAATTTATAGAGAAATTTTTTCGCCCTTTGAAATACAACTCTTACGATAAATGAACCACGCACCTCCACTGTAAGAGCACAACATAAGTACTTGAAGTGGGCTTTTACTGTGAGACCGATTGTGATTGGAAGCGGTGGGTCAGTTAGTAAGACGTTCCGGAAATGTCTGTCTATATTTAAACAACATGTTAATACTGTTTTTTTCTGGAGAACCCGCTCTCTTTCGCTGTGTCTATGCGCATTCATCAGATAGGCCCTTTTGAAAACTGTGTCATGGAGTGGGAGATATTTTCTGCTTCCTCCAAGCCTAAGAGCCCTATTAGTTCACCAGGGAGAAAATCTACGTGAGTACGAGATTGTTTATCACAATCACTTGCGTTTTACTGGTTGACACACGCAATCTTTGCCTCCATTGGCCAGCGAGTTCCTTCTCCGAGGAAAAACAGCAATGTTTCAGAGTGACCAGAAGGAGAAAACATCAGTGTAGGCTTTTGTATAGTATTGACTTCACGTTAGATTTTCGGAGAGTAAGGACTTCAGGTTAGGACAGGAGAGATGACTGATGAAACGAGCTTCGTTGATACTGGAAGGACGTCTATATTTAACCGTTAAGTACAAAGTGAGGGCTCAAATCACATTCTCCAGTCACTGCAGCTGGCGGCTACTTTAATCACGTTCCGCTTGTTTGGTACGATGGGCCATCGCCCTTACTCCGATGTCGTTCATACGTGAAGTTAACTCACTCCCTTCAGGAGTTAAGTACGCTTTTAATATCATGCATGCAGTTTGTTGCTCTCAGTGCGAATTTTGACAATCTTGTGTTGTTCATATTTTCGTCGGGTTTCTATATTAATTGACGAAAAAATTATGGAGTCACTGGTCATGTCCGCGAATTATGAATGTAACTGTGTTGCATCCTCCTCTCCCACCTGTGCCATGGTTGTGTTTTAGTGTTATAATCCCTTGTTCGTATGTCAATGTTTCTTTTTAATATATCAACGGGCATATTCAATGTTTCAAGACAATAAATCTAATTGTGACAGTGACCACTTGTTTCCATTCATAGCTAGCAGATTCCTCTTCCCATTAATATACAGCGATGCAAAAAAAAAAAAAAAAATAAAATAAAAAAAAAAAATAAATAAATAAATAAATAAATAAATAAATAAATAAAAAAATAAAAAAATGCAGTATTAAAAAATAATTAATGTAGAGTAATAAAATTTCGGGAATACGTATGTCTAAGAAATATATTTAAGGGATTAACATTGCAAGATCACAGGTTACTGTTAGCACGAGATAAGCCACTGCAAATGTGAAATGCTGGTACGTGAATCGCAGGTGTGGGATGGTGTTCCAAGCCTGTTGCACTTTTTTGGTGATACTGAAACAGGTGTAGTCTTGTAGTTCATCATGTTAGATCAACAGAATATACATTCTTTAAGAGTAGATACGTAGCTGATCGTCCTGCACGGTTTGTAACTTCCAACAAGCTCGCCTTCGATCTTCATGATACGAACCTTCGTGATCACTGTGGTGCGCCGTTCTTCATTCGGTGTTCATGGTGTAACTTAATGATTTCTTTTGAACATTTCTTGAATGTCTACAATGTCATTTTGTGAACTGTAGTACATACGTCCCACAGAATGTTGAACTCTGCACCTCCCGAATACTTATTCTCTGTCGCCCTTCTGATGCACATGGTGAGTCACTAGCAATTAATATTTTTCCTATCATAGTTATTAACACAACATTTTCAAATGAGCCTTACTAGAGACTAACGTTGCTAGCTCGCACTCAAGGGGTTCCTTGTGAGTCCGTCCTCAGAGCACTGGAGTGGCGGAGCCTAAATTAACTAGTATCTTTGGAAGCAAAGTTTGGTCGTGGTGGTCTAGCGCGTACATTATTAGACTCTGGTCCTGGAGGTCCTGGATTCAATCCCGGATAGCAGCGGTGTGTTTTCCTCGTTCCTGTCTCTCCAGGACAGCCCCATGTCCACTCATACTGCTTTCAAATGAGTACCGGGAATATTTCCCAGATTTAAAAGGCTGCAGGGCGATGGGTCCGACACCCTTCTCCTCCTAGTACCTCGGTAAAGGAACGCTGTACCCTACCTCTTTGGGGAAGCAAAGGGAGACAACACGCTCTATGCTACCAAATTAACACAACAGTCACTAAAAAAATCTAAGCAGGTACTACCTATTCGTGAATTTGTTCAAAATTAAATTAGTTCCTCTCCCACGTAGATTCCCTACCCGTTACTACTATCTATGCATAAACTGAGAGCCAGGTCATTCAATTCATTCCAGAAACGAGCCAAGTTTTAATGAAAGAATAAAACAGGAGGCTTCATAAGTTGTTAACTGGGACCCACACGTCTCATAAAGCACGAGTGTTTCTTTTTATACTACTAGAATCACAGCATTGCCTAGCATGGATGAGTTTATTACATTCCACAGAACTGACCTAGCTTAGAATGGCTGAGGCATTCACATCTGGAGCAGGGTGCGCTATACCAGATACGTAGAGCAAGCCGCAGCGGTCCTTCTAAGGGTGGCAAGTAACTGTGACTGCGCGGCGCAGCTCTGGGCACTACTGCTTGTGCAGCTTGCTCGAGGCTAGTGGCGGCTCGCAGAGCAGTATGGTCAAATGGTACACAGCTGTGGTACTCTCGCAGCACGTGGCCACCAGTTCACTTCTCGCGGCCTGAACTTACTCGATTGCTGTGGCGTTCAGTACCACTATGGCTTGTGCTGGACATGAGTAAGGGCTGGCGGACTTACGCACTACCATAACCTGTGTCTTTGACAATGATACGTCTATAAGGATCACTGCGCTGGGGGCCTCAGTCAGTGGAGTAACGCTATACACAATAAAACTCAGTGAATAAGACGCAGCGAAAAAAGACGAGTAAAACTTCTCCTTTCAGTGTCTTGAGATTTAAGGTTTAGACTGTTACTTTATCCTCCTCTTATTCTGACGGCAACATCCATAAATCTTGCACCATATGTAGGAAGAATACTGTAACAGTGGAACACAGTTCGTTTGACACTAGGCTTCATTGTTGCTAAATTTATTGAAGACAGCAGCTCTTCCTCGGTGTCACCCCATCACCTCCCCAATTCCCTCCCCCACTTCACCCCCTCCCCACTTCACCTTCCCAGCCCCACTTGTGAACTGATGGGAAACAGACTCAACCTGCGTTGAGCTACTAGAGAGGAAGGACATAAGGTACTGTCTTTATTTACTTATTTACTTTTGAGGAGCACGGGAACTGAATTGATAATCACCCTGCAGCCTTGCTACTTGAAATTCACATAGATACATCTGCTTAAAATTGGTGGGAGAAACACTTGTCTCATGACATGAAATGAACATAAATTCGAGAAGTATATTGTTTATTTATTGAAACATTAATTAAATTAATTAATTAAATTTCTGGGAAATGTGATCGCCTGAAAATAGGTTGGTGTTGGACAGAGCAGAGTTTAATATGTTTAATACCTGTAATCATACAGCTGAGGAGAGTGTACATAGTCTGATATGCGAGGAATGTAAAGAGGTGACAACGTATGAGCATAGGGGGTATACTTTTTAGAAAATAATGGTGATACAGCGGGAAGGACTGAGGATGCATTTTCCAACTCATAGAGACTACTGCCTGTGCTGAAGCTTTTTTTATTTGTTTTATAATGGTCAGGCAGTCCATGGTACAGAAGAAAACTTCAACCTACTCCACTACCCCAGACTGAATGAACCTGAGATGCTTTCCTTCGGGTACAGGGCTCGACTGCGGACACTTCAAATGGGGTTTGGCCCCTTTCCGATTGCATGAGTGTATATCTTCACCTCGCTGTGTGCCCTAGTCCACAGTACCACTAGAAACTGGCGGGAAACTGTCCTACAGCTGCTGCCAGAAGAATTGCCACCTACCGATCTAGAAGTGTAAAGCTGCAGAGGAACCTCTATACAGATACATGGTAAGAAGTATAGAAAGTTGGCTTCTACCGATTTACATGTGTATAGCTTTTGAGGAACTTCTACATACACATACATAGTTCGTAAGAAGGGATAGGAAGCAAATCATCACTGAAGTTCAGAAAGGCCAATATATTCTACCACAATTGACAGAAAATGCTTCGCTGCTGTAACATTCTGTAAGTGTCGGAACTGTCTGAAGGTGATCATCGCCTTAGTAAAATCAGTCTCATGTAGGAAAAATATTGAAATATATGTCCTGCATAAATGTGATTCACATGTCTCTTTATACAACTCATCTCACTGAGCACCTATCTGCCCCGACAGGTGGAGAGCAGTGACCCCCTCACTATTCTCCACTGCTGTATGCGGTTATAACCTGTCACCACTCACGTTTATCCTACTTCATCAGGTTAACTCTCCAGAGCCGGACTGATAGAGGCTTCAAATGCTCCACTGTACTGATTAACAGATGCTCGACTGTACTGATTAATAGCTATCTGTGAGTGTGTGTGTAAGTGCGTGTTGTGTGTGTGTGTGTGTGTGTGTGTGTGTGTGTGTGTGTGTGTGTGTGTGTGTGTGTGTGTGTTTTCGAATACTGTGGAAGCATGTGGTTCATGCTGTAGATGCAGCAGAGGACTAGATAGTGGAGGATTTTTACACAGGTCACTTGCTCCTCCTGAAATGCCACACTGCGTGTCTGCCTAAAATGTTGCCATTCTTAGAATTTAAACTGCTGTAATGTCAGTTCATCTATTTTAAAAAAATACTGCAGAAACATGAACACTCATTTCTTGAATGAAGTATTACCGTCGTGTATTCTCCAGGTGTGATTCTTATGCTTGCTACAACGAATGCTGTACCGACAGACCTTATCTCATACCATGTTTTTAGAAATGAATACTGCGACAGTGTCGGTGCAGTGAGGGAGAGAGGGCGTTGGTCCCACGTGGGAACTCAGCGAATAAAATAGCCTAATTGCATAGTGTCTACAACAGAAGAACGTCAGCCTTCTAACCCCAAAAAGCGGTCGATGTACACGTGTCTTATCGACAAATTGTAGATAACTCATCTGGGTTGTTGGGCATATATCAGACAGACTTTACCTCACATCGTGTCAAGGGAGTAGCCTTGCTATTTTAAATCGAATGCTGTGGTGGCAACGGTGCAAATAGTGGATATAGCACTAAAATGAATGAAATCTCCAGCTAAATAAGTATAAACTCTCGGTTGTGGTAAGATTGTTTGTATACTACAATGAATATTGATCCGAGAACATTGAATTTCACGTTGAATATACTACAAAATAAACACTTAACACCATTCAACAGCGCTTAAACATTCATTCAGCTAGCACAGCATAGAGTATATTACGCTACGAGTGCATACCGGCCTTGGTTCTACAGGACGATCAAACACTGTAACATCATCACAAAAAAAAGAACTGCATGTGTCCTCACATCACTGTATGGATACAGATTAAGCGGCTCTTAGATCCTCCACTCCTCCCGCCCACTCCAACACCTTAGGTAGGGATACTGGTTTTCCAAGCCTGTTCTATCTTGATGGTACACAAAAAGCTACCTCCACTGCAGGTGCCCTGCTTTTGTTGGTGTTGGGCTGACAATGATGTGCTCCCTGCCGCCGTTGGATAAGCAGCTGCTGCAGCAAGTCGTATAACCCTAGCTTACTTATTTGTTAGATAGTTTAATTAATTTCTTTGCGTGTTTTTGGGTACTTGCATTGTTTAATTCATATATTTCGGGCGTATTATAGTATTTGAGGGTTGTAGCATCGCGCCTTAGTACCTGAATAGTGCAAATTCGCGTAGTCGTCTGTCTTCTGTTTTTGTTGTGAACGGCCAGTGTCGGTTGGCCAGTCAGTGTGCTCCCTGCCGCCGTTGGATAAGCAGCTGCTGCAGCAAGTCGTATAACCCTAGCTTACTTATTTGTTAGATAGTTTAATTAATTTCTTTGCGTGTTTTTGGGTACTTGCATTGTTTAATTCATATATTTCGGGCGTATTATAGTATTTGAGGGTTGTAGCATCGCGCCTTAGTACCTGAATAGTGCAAATTCGCGTAGTCGTCTGTCTTCTGTTTTTGTTGTGAACGGCCAGTGTCGGTTGGCCAGTCAGTGTGCTCCCTGCCGCCGTTGGATAAGCAGCTGCTGCAGCAAGTCGTATAACCCTAGCTTACTTATTTGTTAGATAGTTTAATTAATTTCTTTGCGTGTTTTTGGGTACTTGCATTGTTTAATTCATATATTTCGGGCGTATTATAGTATTTGACAGTTGTAGCATCGCGCTTTAGTGTTTACTTCGTAGATTCTTATTTAAATTGCGTGTGAGTTTCGTATAGGAGGTGCAATTTCGAGTTTTAGTTACTGTAATCGTAAATTCAGCAGATTGTAGCGCAGTCGTTAGGCATTTGTACAGGTTAGTTGATACATTCTTTGTGTGTTCCGCTTGCGTTATCTAGGCACGGACTCGTGTTTCGGTAACTGTTGTTAAACATCAATTAGAATGGACAGGGACTGCGATTGCTGTGTTCGGATGAGGGCTGACTTGGCATCCCTTCGCTCACAGCTGCAATCGGCGCTGACTTCGGTCGCGCAGCTTGAGGCTGTTGCCAATGGGCACCACTGTGGGGAGCCGGACTCGGGTATCACGGGGATGTCAACCTCATCCCGTCTGTCCCCAGATCGGTCTGACGCTGTGGTTGCCCCGGTTGCTGCCCGCAGTGGGGCTGAGCCCTCGCCTGTGGTTGATTGGGAGGTCGTTCCAAGGCGTGGCAGGCAGCGAAAGGCGTCCCCGGAGGCTGATCAGAAAGCCTCCCCGGTGCGTCTGACAAACCGGTTTCAGGCACTGTCTCTGGCTGAGCCAGATGCAGCCGCCTGCCCTGTTTCAGAGGATCATTCTCAGCCTTCAAGGTCCGGGCAATCGCAGAGGGTGGGCTTACTGGTAGTTGCGAGCTCCAATGTTAGGCGCGTAATGGGGCCCCTTAGGGATATGGCGGCTAAGGAGGGGAAGAAATCCAGTGTGCACTCCGTGTGCATTCCGGGAGGAGTCATTCCTGATGTGGAAAGGGTCCTTCCGGATGCCATGAAGAGCACAGGGTGCAGCCAGCTGCAGGTGGTGGCACATGTCGGCACTAATGACGTGTGTCGCTTTGGATCTGAGGAAATTCTCTCTGGATTCCAGCGGCTATCTGATTTGGTGAAGGCTGCCGGTCTTGCTTACGAGATGAAGGCAGAGCTCACCATCTGCAGCATCGTTGACAGAACCGACTGCGGACCTTTGGTGCAGAGCCGGGTGGAGGGTCTGAATCAGAGGCTCAGACGGTTTTGCGACCGTATTGGCTGCAGATTCCTTGACTTGCGCCATAGGGTGGTGGGGTTTCGGGTTCCGCTGAATAGGTCAGGAGTTCACTACACTCAGCTGGCGGCTACACGGGTAGCGGAGGCTGTGTGGCATGGACTGGGCAGTTTTTTAGGTTAGAAGGCCTCGGGAAAGTGCGGGATGGGCTGCAATGTCAAAGGGTGCTTGGCAATTACAGGACGTGCTTGGATCAAGGAACAGTCGGAATTATAGTTGTAAACTGTTGTAGTTGCGCTGGAAAAGTCCCTGAGCTTCAAGCGCTAATAGAAAGCACAGAAGCTGATATCGTTATAGGTACAGAAAGCTGGCTAAAGCCTGAAATAAGTTCTGCAGAAATTTTTACGAAGTCTCAGACGGTGTTCAGGAAAGATAGATTAGGCAGAATTGGTGGTGGAGTGTTGGTGTCTGTCAGTAGTGGTTTATCTTGTAGTGAAGTCGAACTAGATACTCCGTGCGAATTGGTGTGGGTGGAGGTTATACTTAACAGCCGAATTAAGTTAATAATTGGCTCCTTCTACCGACCCCCAGACTCCGATGATACAGTTGCGGAACAGTTCAGAGAAAGTTTGAGTCTCGTAACAAATAAATACCCCACTTATACGGTTATAGTTGGTGGGGACTTCAACCTTCCCTCGGTATGTTGGCAAAAATACTTGTTGAAAACCGGTGGTAGGCAGAAAACGTCTTCCGAGATTGTCCTAAATGCATTCTCCGAAAATTATTTAGAGCAGTTAATCCACGAACCCACGCGAATTGTAAATGGTTGCGAAAACACACTTGACCTCTTGGCCACAAACAATCCAGAGCTGATAGAGAGCATCATGACTGATACAGGGATTAGTGATCACAAGGTCATTGTAGCTAGGCTCAATACCATTTCTTCCAAATCCATCAGAAACAAACGCAAAATAATTTTATTTAAAAAAGCGGATAAAGTGCCACTAGAAGCCTTCCTAAAAGACAATTTCCATTTCTTCCGAACTGACTATGCGAATGTAGACGAGATGTGGCTCAAATTCAAAGATATAGTAGCAACAGCAATTGAGAGATTCATACCTCATAAATTGGTAAGAGATGGAACGGATCCCCCGTGGTACACAAAAAAGGTCCGAACGCTGTTGCAGAGGCAACGGAAAAAGCATGCGAAGTTCAGAAGAACGCGAAATCCTGAAGATGGGCTAAAATTTACAGACGCGCGAAATTTGGCACGTACTTCGATGCGAGATGCCTTTAATAGGTTCCACAACGAAACATTGTCTCGAAATTTGGTAGAAAATCGGAAGAAATTCTGGTCGTATGTAAAGTACACAAGCGGCAAGACGCAGTCAATACCTTCGCTGCGCAGTGCCGATGGTACTGTTATCGACGACTGTGCCGCTAAAGCGGAGTTATTGAACGCAGTTTTCCGAAATTCCTTCACCAGGGAAGACGAATGGAATATTCCAGAATTTGAAACACGAACATCTGCTAGCATGAGTTTCTTAGAAGTAGATACCTTAGGGGTTGCGAAGCAACTCAAATCGCTTGATACGGGCAAGTCTTCAGGTCCAGATTGTATACCGATTAGGTTCCTTTCAGATTACGCTGATACTATAGCTCCCTACTTAGCACTCATATACAACCGCTCGCTCACCGATAGATCTGTACCTACAGATTGGAAAATTGCGCAGGTCGCACCAGTGTTCAAGAAGGGTAGTAGGAGTAATCCATTTAACTACAGACCTATATCATTGACGTCGGTTTGCAGTAGGGTTTTGGAGCATATACTGTATTCAAACATTATGAATCACCTCGAAGGGAACGATCTATTGACACGTAATCAGCATGGCTTCAGAAAACATCGCTCTTGTGCAACGCAGCTAGCTCTTTATTCGCACGAAGTAATGGCCGCTATCGACAGGGGATCTCAAGTTGATTCCGTATTTCTAGATTTCCGGAAAGCTTTTGACACCGTTCCTCACAAGCGACTTCTAATCAAGCTGCGGAGCTATGGGGTATCGTCTCAGTTGTGCGACTGGATTCGTGATTTCCTGTCAGGAAGGTCGCAGTTCGTAGTAATAGACGGCAAATCATCGTGTAAAACTGAAGTGATATCAGGTGTTCCCCAGGGAAGCGTCCTGGGACCTCTACTGTTCCTGATCTATATAAATGACCTGGGTGACAATCTGAGCAGTTCTCTTAGGTTGTTCGCAGATGATGCTGTAATTTACCGTCTAGTAAGGTCATCCGAAGACCAGTATCAGCTGCAAAGCGATTTAGAAAAGATTGCTGTATGGTGTGTCAGGTGGCAGTTGACGCTAAATAACGAAAAGTGTGAGATGATCCACATGAGTTCCAAAAGAAATCCGTTGGAATTCGATTACTCGATAAATAGTACAATTCTCAAGGCTGTCAATTCAACTAAGTACCTGGGTGCGAACAACTTCAGTTGGAAGGACCACATAGATAATATTGTCGGGAAGGCGAGCCAAAGGTTGCGTTTCATTGGCAGGACACTTAGAAGATGCAACAAGTCCACTAAAGAGACAGCTTACACTACACTCGTTCGTCCTCTGTTAGAATATTGCTGCGCGGTGTGGGATCCTTACCAGGTGGGATTGGCGGAGGACATCGAGAGGGTGCAAAGAAGGGCAGCTCGTTTTTTATTATCGCGTTATAGGGGAGAGAGTGTGGCAGATATGATACACGAGTTGGGATGGAAGTCATTACAGCATAGACGTTTTTCGTCGCGGCGAGACCTTTTTACGAAATTTCAGTCACCAACTTTCTCTTCCGAATGCGAAAATATTTTGTTGAGCCCAACCTACATAGGTAGGAATGATCATCAAAATAAAATAAGAGAAATCAGAGCTCGAACAGAAAGGTTTAGGTGTTCGTTTTTCCCGCTCGCTGTTCGGGAGTGGAATAGTAGAGAGATAGTATGATTGTGGTTCGATGAACCCTCTGCCAAGCACTTAAATGTGAATTGCAGAGTAGTCATGTAGATGTAGATACAAAGTTTCCGGTCTGCAGCTGGAACCTCCCATAGGTAGTGGTTCTGCTTTCCCAAATGTTCTGTCCTCTCACTGATGATACACAAAGAGATTCATCTACTGGCGATGCTCTGCTTTGGTCGGTGTTGGGCTGTCTAAGATATACTGTTTCAGATCGGCAGTTATCAAACATATTTCTAGGAAATGCCGACGGCTGGAAAGTACTTGACTATTCGATGAGTCAATGGCAACTTTCTCCGACAGGAGAACGGCCAACAGCATGCTACGGCCCTCAGCTACATCCCGCATTGGGAAGATGCACTCCGGGGTTGCAATCGCGAGAGCGGTGGGCGCCGTGACCTGCGGTTGTTGAGGTCGCTATGGGCGTCGCTATTCAGTATAGCGGTGCCGGCCACACCCCAGCTGCCGTCGGCCATTTCCAGCAGCAATCTCCCGTGGTCCGCGCGCAAGCTACAATTTGCACCCCACCCTCCTCGTTATTTCTTAACATCCAAACATCCATCTGCGTAAAACTGCGAACTCAGTCTACGATACTATTGTCGATGTCAGATTAGCAAATTGCCAAGGTTGAAGCTCATTTTTATCGTATTTTCTTCAATTCTTCACATTTGCCATCAATTTTCGGAATTTTATCAGGTTATTCCATAATTACAAAGCATTTTACCCAATTACTCGAGATCCAAACCATTGCTCCTGACGACGTGCCAAGTCAACGAAACGTCTCATCGTGTACATTTTGTGATGCTATCACCCAATGACGTTGCAGAATGGTTCTGAGTTTCTGTATCGTTGCTAAACCACACACTGCATTGCTTTGCGAGTGCTATATGCATGTGTATTGCCGTGAACCTTGTTACACTGCCTGCACCACATGACACAAATGCTGTTTTTTAGTGTGGGAAATAGCCAGCAGCAGAGTGGAGTTGCAAAAACTACGTTCCTTAGGCGAAATACTTTATAAATTCGGTCAGATTTTATTACGACTGGCCATCTCTCCCTATGTGGATAGAAGTCCCAAAGTATTCTTGCATTCGCAGCATAACGTCAGAGATTGAAAGACCTCACTAACACCTTTGACGATTATCACCCAAACAAACGAATCATATCCATTGCACAATTAATAAAATGTTCTGGGCTATTATGCCGTGGTCGAATGTATTTCACCTTAAAACTCAACGTTTCGTCCCCATCTGCGGATGACATTTTCAGGAAGGATCCTAGCTCCTTTGAATGTCCGATTCACATTCTGGCTTGCTGTTGGCCGCAGTAAAATTCCGCTTGCGCGCAATTGCGTGATCTCTCGTGTTTTAAATATACGTGCGCAACTGGACGTTGTCGAATGCCGTCGTCCGCTGTAGCAATCATCCCATGGTACGCATCTTCTTCAGCATCAGAATCGAAATGTTATTGAGTTTCATCGCATCTTCCTTTCTATTGAAATTCCTAAATTCCTAGGGTGTTTTACAATCTCTAAAGCCCCTTTGTATAGCCTTTAATGGCATCCGTTTGTGACCGCCACTACATGAGTCCTATCAAAATGAATGTGGTGGTCTCCTGGCTGCAAAGCATGTTCCGCAACAGCTGATCTTTTAGTTTCCCCTCTTCTGCGATTCCCCTTGTGCCGCTCTAGTCGTTTCTTGACCGTTCTTTTTATAGTACCAACACACACCCTATAACTATTTCACGGAATCTCATAAATTTCAGCGTTTTCCAACGGATGGCGAGCATTCTTGGCCGATTTTAGGTGATCTTGTATCTTCGATGTGGGTGTGTAGATTACAGCGGTGTTACGCGTTTTCAAGATTTTTCCTATGCGGTCAGTAACGTCCTTAAGCGGATACCATGAAAGGCTCTACAGACAGGCCATAGAGATTGTAAACCACCCCAGGAATTTCAAGGAGGAGGGCATGAAATTGAATGACACTGGGATTCTGGTGCTGAAGAAGATGTGTATCAGTCTTCCACCAAGTGATTATAGCAACAACAGACGGTGGCAGTGGGCAATGGCCAATTGCACTCGCGTATTGAAAACACGTGACGCCACGCCACTGTTTGGAAGCTCGCGGAAGCAGAAATTTGCTGTAGCCAGTACCGAGCCAGTGTGTGAATCGGAATTAAAAGAAGCTACGATCCCTATTAAAAATGACCGCGGATGGGGTCAAAACGTTGGGTGTTAAGGTGAAATCCATTCGACCACGAGATAACATCCCAGAATAGTTTATTAAGTGTGACATTTCCGGCCATTAAAGTTTACATTTTACACATATATCTACAGAGGCACTTTGTCTTCTAGTTTTAAACGAGCTACCCTTTCCTTGAACCTACCGGCTAAGAACTTGTAACTCATTCTCTGTCTTTAAGCAACCCTTCCTGCAGCATTGTCTCCGCTTCAATTTGGAACTGACCAGAAGTACGAGGGGACTATACCCACTGCATTCAATGACTCCTGAAGGAACAGAACGAGCTGAGTATCACGTAATCAATGTACTTCAATAATTTGTTTTCAGAAAGGGCGTAAAACTTATTCCAAACTTGCACAATCTGTTGAAACCGCGATCGTTCCGGTCGCGTGGTGTCCGAGAAAGACCGGCGGGACCAAAAGGAGAGCGGCCCGCGACGTTTGTTTAAAGAACAGAAACGACGGACACGTAACAACAACGGACGATCAAGAGAGACTTTACGACGACAACACGCAAGAAGCAACGGGGTGACAGAGACAACCAAACGAATCCAAGACGTCCACTAGTAATGAAAACAAAGAACGGTAAACACGCTGTCTGTTGACGAGGCGACATGTCAATAAGCACGCAACGACGAGACTATGTGGCTGAGCTTTTTCTTTTTTTTTTTTTTTTTCCTTTATTGGATTTTGATTCCCCCGAAGGGAGCGGGCTGGCAGCACCTTAGTACGCTGCTCTTCAGCGTACAGAATTTTAAAACATGAGAAGATCAGAAACAATAAAAGCAGGCCATAAAACAGTGACGTAAATTGTAAAACGGCGGAAAATCGTGGAAAGTTAAAACATGAAACAAATCGTGGGCGATGAGAATAAAATACACAGGAAGCACAGAGGGAAAATAGTAGACAGATAATTAAAAAAAAACCATGGTGACATTCTGGTTTCTGTTCGCAAGAGATCTAAAAATCACACCCAGCTACAGTATAATGTCCGTTCGCAACACTTCGGAAAAGACGCACAACATTTAACAATCACTGGAAACACTGCACTAAAAAGTCGGCACGAAGATGATGATACACCACAGGCAAGGGCAGATGGGGGGGGGGGGGGGACCTGGACAGATGAGGGGGGGGGGATGAGGGGAGGAGAGGCAAAACGAAAGGGGGGGAACCGACAGAGGGAGAGGACTCAGAAAGGGGCAGCAGGGCAGACACGAGAGGGAATGGGGAAAGGCAGAGGAGGGAAATGCAAAAGGACTCAGGAGGGATAAGGGAGGCTGAGAGAGGATAGGCGGGGAAAAAAACAGGATGGAAGGGGGGGGGGGAGAGGGAGCCCAGAAAAAGGACAGAGGAAAGGAGGGTGAGGTGAGGATCATAGTTGATAGGAAGGATAAATGGAGTGAGAGAGGGCATCATCTGGGAGGGGGAGTTGACAGAAGCCACCATGGGAAATTATATGAAGGGTGTAGAGATGGAGGGGCGTGCGACACAACAGTGAAGGCACAGCAAAGGACAGGGGTTGGAGAGGAGAAGAACAACCAGGGGATGAGGGGTATCAAGGCGGCGGGAGGTATAGAGTATGTGGATACGTTCAAGGAATAAGAGCAGATGGGGGATAGGAATCAGGTCATAGAGGATATGCATGGGGGATGGGAGGCATATATGGAAGGCGAGGTGGAGTGCATGGCGCTCGAGGATCTGGTGGGACTTATAGAATTTGGGGGGGGGGCAGATATCCAGGCAGGACTGGCATAACAGAGGATGGGACGGATTAAGGATTTGTAGGTGTGGAGGATGGTAGAGGGGTTCAGCCCCCATGTCCAGCCAGATAGGAGTTTGAGGAGTCGGAGGCAGTTGTGGGTTTTGGATTGGATAGAGCGGAGTTGAGAGATCCAGATGAGGTGATGGTCAATGGTGAGGTCAAGTTGGTGAGGGTGGGGAGAGGCAGACAGTTGGTAAAGGAGAAATCAAGGAGGCGGAAGGAGCGAGTGGTACGACCTACGATGATTGCCTCCATCTTGGAAGGATTGATTTTCAGGAGCCACTTGTTACACCATGCATCAAAAAGGTCAAGGTGATTCTGGAGAAGGCGTTGTGACAGTTCGAGGGTAGGAGCGAGGGCAAGGAATGCGGTGTCATGGGCATACTGCAGTAGGTGTACTGGAAGGGGGGAGGGGGTTGGGGCATATCTGCCGTGTACAGTAGGTAGAGGAGACGGGAGAGGACAGAGCCGTGTGGCATACCTACAGAGGGGTAGAAGGTGTGGGAATCGGCATTATGGATGGCAATGTAGAAGGGGCGGCGGGAGAGGAAGGAGGCAATCAGAAAGACGTAGTTGACAGGAAGGGCGTAGGTCTGGAGCTTAACTGGCTGAGCGAGAGGCAGGCACTTAAATACACGATCGGGGCGCCGCTATTGGCAACAGTGCAGAAGGTCGAGAAACGAGCTTTGTGCCACTACTTACTGTCTTTCCGCTAACCGCTAAAATTGTAGCAAAATGTTAATTTCTATCTGTTTTGTTACACATTTCATAACGACTGCGTTGCGCAGTTCAGGTTTACAGCATTTGATTGAATATCTGCAAACTTCATACGCGTATTTATTATAATTTAGGAATGAGAGTGCCGTTCTTTGAAGGAACAGCAGTTGTGAGAAGGAAAGAATTGTAAATTGGCTGCCAAAGTAAACAACTACACTCACTAACTCAGAGTGAAATATCTGTGTTTACTTGAAAGACATGCTAAACTAAACTCCTCCCGCACAGGACATGAAGGCCCAAAGGTACCGAGTGGCCTCCGCGTCATCCTCAGCCCACAGCCCACAGCCGTCACTGGATGCGGATATGGAGGGGCATGTGGTCAGCACACCGCTCTCCTGGCCGTATGTCAGTTTCCGAGACCGTAGCCGCTTCTTCTCAATCAAGTAGCTCCTCAGTTTGCCTCACAAGGGCTGAGTGCACCCCGCTTGCCAACAGCGCTGGGCAGACCGGATGGGCACCAATCCAAGTACTAGCCTAGCCCGACAGCGCTTAACTTCGGTGATCTGACGGGAACCGGTGTTACCAGTGCGGCAAGGCCGTTGGCTGGAAAGACATGCAACAAGCGGAAACGACTGTGGCTACGGCTCGTAATTCACATTGTGGGTTATTAGGAAATTCTATTAAAAGCGTCTTTTGTAAGTGCAAATTTCAGAATTCAATAGCTGTGGCTGGATCTTGACTGCTGACATTCTGAGCTCATTGCTGACTCTAAATCCAGGATGTGGCCCTTTTCAACAACTGTTTATTTTCTAAGAAATCAATAATGTCATAAAGGAAGAATACCTTTTAATGTTTATACAATGATTATTTAGTGTGTCCAGCTCGCCTTTGCCTGACAGAAAGAGCGAACCATCCAGAATGTATGTTCGGATGTCTGTGTAACTTAGTGCCCATACACACTATTCGCGTGTATGTATATGATTATAGTGCATTAGTGTCGTTCATATTTAATGTTACCAAGCCTGTTATGATAGCCGGCTGCTGTGGCCGAGCGGTTCTAGGCACTTCAGTCCGGAACCGCGCTGCTGCTACGGTCGCAGGCTCGAATCCTGCCTCGAGCATGGGTGTGTGTGATGTCCTTAGGTAAGTTAGGTTTAAGTAGTTCTAAGTCTAGGGGACTGATGACCTTAGATGTTAAGTCCCATAGTGCTTAGAGCCATTTGAACCATTCTGAACCTGTTACGATACGTAAGGAGCGTTAACGGCTTCAGATAATAAGTGGTCACTCTGAAGGACAAGGAATGCCGCTGAATCGCGTGAGACTGCGTTATTAGGAAGGAAGGAAGGAAGGAAGATTGGGTTTAACGTCCCGTCAACATGGCAGCGTTATCGCAACCTTACGGGGTTTTCTTCATTTGACCACCCAGTCGAATCGTGCAATTTCAAGATTTTTCTGGCATTGGGATGTGACAATGGCCGGATATTAGATTGCATGGGAACGTGAGGGGAAGCACACTCGTCGTCAACGTTCCGGTCGACCATATCTGACCACCGTAAGCAAGGATCACCGTATTCCGCACTCCTGGTATCCCGGCTCGGCAAGTCTGAAAGCCCCCCGGAAGCGTGGACCTCGACGACAGCCATTAGACGGTACTGTTGTAGTCTGCGAGCAGCTGCTGTCGCCTCCAAAGCGTCTACGGAGGCAAGGCCGTCCTGTTGGCCCGTCAGTGCTCGCGGCTGGCCTTAGCCAGCAGCGCAGCCGCTCAGTTAGTCGTGATTTCACAGCGCTGTTTTACTGATCTCGCAACACATCGTGGTTCTGCTTCTGAATCGCTCCGTCTTAGGTTTTCGGTCTAGCATTACTCACTGAACTTGTCATTGTACCGTGCTATCCACGTTGTTTGTCCTTCTCTCATTTTTGTCCAATATTTACTTCTGGCGACTCACTGTTCTGCAGTTCTCGGTCAGTAGGCGAGTCTCCGAAGATTCTCGAATCGTTCTCGGTCATGTCAGATTCTGGGCGCTATCTACATCAAGCAAATTGTAACTCCTTCATATCTACGCGTGAAGCCAAGAACAAATAACGGACTCTCTGCAACATTTTATGTCATACCAAAATATTGATTGGAGTCTAGCAGCAACGTGACTAGAGAATTTCTGCCCCATGAGTTAACACCAACAATTGTGTTGTTACTCCTGGCGTCATGTTGCAGGAATGACACAGTGGTACTTAACAAACATCCTGAGTTCTCACGTGTTACCTCTCAAGTGACAGTAACGTGGTGTCATCTTTCATCAGGACAATGCTTGTCCACACATGGCACCTGTCTCTTTGAGTCGTCTGTGTGATTTTGAGGTACTCCTGTGTACAGCAAGGTCGCTAGAGCGTACCCAATAGAAAATCGCGGAACAGGCTCAGATGTCAACACCACCCCGTGCCAGTATGAAGAATACAAACAGCCAGTTACAAGAATTGTTGACCAACAGTAGAGAATACAACGGCTTTGTAACACCCTTCCCAACCAAATCAGTGCATTCATCCAAGTCAGACGGGTTGCAAGGTGATACTAGTTACTAGGCTGATAGTACCAAGTTCTTTGTGAATTTGACTGGAATTTGTAATCACTGAAATAACATTATATACCCTCTCAATCTGTGAAGTTTCATTTCGTTTCCTTCCCATTTTTTTTCAGGCTGTGTAATTGCAATGATCGTATAACCACTTTCAGAATATTATCGCAACATTTAGATGTTATTAATACAGTAACAGCTTCTTCATTTTATATGTCAGTGGATTGATCAGTCTGAAGATGACAATAACTTGCCTTAACAGGTAATGCAATACTGTAATTACAATGTGATCTTGGCGTAATAAATAATCATTGTATAAACTGTTTGCTCCCAACTTGATCAGTTGTCGTTGTTTCCAATGTGAAGCTGTGTTTATGCTGCTCTTCATGCTAGTCTGTTTTGTGCAAGTCTCTTCATACCTGCATAACTACTGAAACCTACGTCCACCGAAAGCTATTTACTATAGTAAAAAAACACATGGCTCTGAGCACTATGGGACTCAACATCTGAGGTCATCAGTCCCCCTAGAACCTAGAAGTACTTAAACCTAACTAACCTAAGGACATCACACACATCCATGCCCGAGGTAGGATTCAAACCTGCGACCGTAGCAGTCATGTGGTTCCGGACTGAAGTGCCTAGAACCGCACGGCCACCGCGGCCGGCAACTATAGTCACGTTGTTCCTCTACAACTTTTACCCACTCCTCTGCCACACTTTCCTCCACTACAAAACTCATGATTCGTTGACTCTCAGTCGTGTCCTACGAACTTATTCCATCATGTAGTGAGATTAAGTCGTAAATTTCTCTTTTCCCAAAATGGATTCAGTACCTCCTCATTAGTTATTCGGTCTACGCGCCTAATACCTAGTGATCTTCTGTAGCACCATATTTGAAAAGCTTCTCTTCTCTTTTTATCTCAATTACTTACCGTCCACGTTTAACTTCCGTGCAACGCTACATCCTAGACAAATACCTTCAGAAAAGACTTTCTAACATATACATTTATATCCGACGTTAAGAAGCCCAATTTTTACAGAGATGTTTTCCTTCGTTTTCCGTTTCTGGATTTTACATCTTGTATGCGTCGCCCATCATCAGTTATTTTGCTGGAAAACGGTAAACTAATCTACTACTTTTAGTTTCTCATTTCCTAATCTAATTCGTCAGGTTACCTTCCTTCCGGAAAGTGGCTGCACTCAGCGACTGTTATGTGGCTTATAAATTATAGAGTGCAGCAATCAGTCGTCCTATTTTAGATTTTATTGCGCAAATCCAGTTTTCGGCTAGTGGCTGGCCATTCTCAATGCACTCTTTTCTATTCTCGATGCATGTAAGTCCTTGTTGTTTGGGCGTCAGTCACATTTCTTTGAATAATTTATAATCTAATTCCCTCAGCATCACCTAGATTCGTAAGAAACATGGAACGGCTAAACACAGCAAGGTAATGACAGTATGACAACGTCGAAAGGGAATCTTGTAATGTTTTGAGGCATTATAACAACTTATTATTAATTAATACGGCCAAGATATCATGTGAGACTACTAAGAACAAGCAACATACGAGATTTTACGTGATCCCAGATAGTGACTGCTTGGCAGGTTGTCTCCAGAGTTCACTGCAGTCTCTTGCCGTCTACATAGCATATCTTTTAGTACATAGCAAGTTAATAGCTTTGTAGATTTATCCCATTCTATGGAGCGAAAACTCGTCCTTCATCGGTCTTGCTACTGATCTTCTTACCTCTATTGTGACAAATTAGCACCATTGCCTCCCGCCGTCGCACAGTGGGGCCGAATCCCCAAAACGTAGCCGAAACCCCAAGAAGACCCTTAATTCACTCAAAACGAACCTCACAAAGGTTTTTGTGATCGCTGATTACGAATTTGAAGTTAAAAATTGTCTAAACAATGTGGTGGTTCGGGAATAGCAACGAGACGCATGAAAACCCGTTATAATTTATTAACAATACCGTATATAGAGGATATGGAGATCAATAATTACAACAGTTAACACAATGGCAAGGTGATTTGTTATTGAGCCAAAAAACCAGACTATTCATTGAAAATGTATTGGAGAATAACACTTCTTCACAAAAAAATTGTTCAAATGGCTCTGAGCACTATGCGTCTTAACTTTTGAGGTCATCAGCCGCCAAGAATTTAGAACTAATTAAAACTAACTAACCTAAGGACATCACACACATCCATGCCCGAGGCAGGATTCGAACCTGCGAACTTAGCGGTTGCTCGATCTCAGACTGTAGCGCCTATAACCGCGCGGCCACTCCGGCCGGCTACACTTCTTCGATACCACAAAACTGCCGTATAATAATATAATAGTACAAACTTCAAAGTTGGTGATTAAATACAACTAATAAACGTAATAGTATACGCAACAATATAAGTAATTGTTATAATAATAATAAGAACAATAACAATAATGTTAATTATTATTACTAATACTAATATTAGTATTATTATTATAAGCGTTGCTGTTGAAGGCAATCGGTCTTAACATTCAAAACATAATCTGATTGATATTGAAGATGTTGTTCTAGTGCATACAAAATGATTTGAGTGGTTTCATTTCTGTTAATCAGAATCAGTATCGCTCTCAAAGTCCTCAAAGTCAGAATCCACTTCGGAATCGTTTGTGGGCGGTCGTGGTGTGATTGGAATTACAGGGGACAGTAATAGTTGTATTGTCTACTTTGGCAAACGTTTCATATGTTTTTGGCACTTTTCTAATACTGGAATTTTATGGATTGGAAGTTACCAGAAGCAGCTTGACAACATCTCCATTGCTTTTACTCGTGGACGCTTTCTGGAAAAGTCTTCGCGATATCTTTTAATATCTGTGTTCCTCGCTTCTTGTGCTTCTTCGGATAATTGACCGATTGGTAGCAATGCGTGGACTGTTATTTGTGGACTGTGAATTAATAGCTTATGCACTGTAGTGGGCATATAATACCCTGGATACAGCTCAACGAATTTGTTCGCAGTTGCCACCGAACAATTGTGGAACCTACCATCACTAATTTCATGTCCACTCGAAATAGCTTGTAAGACGACGTGAAACCGTTCTATCAAATCTATGTCCAATGATGTAATGAGAACAGATGTTTTCGAATTTTCAAAAAGGCATCGAGCTGTATTTCCATCGTTGGTACTTCCGTAGCCAGCTTCCGTACGATCGACAATAAGTTCCAATTTTGAGATGAACCCCATTTGTGTGATCTTCTTGGGCGTTTCTACCATTTCTTTTTCTTCGGCACTGCGTACTCGCTATTTTCTAATCCCAAGTTTGTATGACAAATGCAAGCATATACAGGGTGTTACAAAAAGGTACGGCCAAACTTTCAGGAAACATCCCTCACACACAAACAAAGAAAAGATGTTATGTGGGCATGTGTCCGGAATCGCTTAATTTCCATGAAAGAACTCATTTCAGTTTCGTCAGTATGTTCTTCCACCTACGCTCAATGGAGCACGTTATCATGATTTCATACGGGATACTCTACCTGTGCTGCTAGAACATGCGCCTTTACAAGTACGACACAACATGTGGTTCATGCAAGATCGAGCTCCTGCACATTTCAGTCGAAGTGTTCGTACGCTTCTCAACAACAGAATCGGTGACCGATGGATTGGTAGAGGCGGACCAGTTCCATGGCCTCCACGCTCTCCTGACCTCAACCCTCTTGACTTTCATTTATGGGGGCATTTGAAAGCTCTTGTCTACGCAACCCCAGTACCAAATGTAGAGACTCTTCGTGCTCGTATTGTGGACGGCTGTGATACAATACGCCATTCTCCAGGGCTGCATCAGCGCATCAGGGATTCCATGCGACGGACGGTGGATGCATGTATCCTCGCTAACGGAGGACATTTTGAACATTTCCTGTAACAAAGTGTTTGAAGTCACGCTGGTACGTTCTGTTGCTGTGTGTTTCCATTCCATGATTGGGATTTGAAGAGAAGTAATAAAATGAGCTCTAACATGGAAAGTAAGCGTGTCCGTACACATGTCCACATAACATATTTTCTTTCTTTGTGTGTGAGGAATGTTTCCTGAAAGTTTGGCGGTACCTTTTTGTAATACCCTGTAATGATGATAGTCCAAACCTCAGATCCTGTTCGTTGACTTCTTTCCGTAAAACATCATCGATGTTATTGAAATCTTTACTAGTACTTTCACAAAAATAGCACTAACTGACTGGTTTCTTTTGCATTTTGAGCTCCTGCTCAATGACGTAAACTCCCCAGAAGGACGGCCACTGAATTTACCAGTCGATGGCAGATCACAGTGAGCCTGATACTCGCCACTTACAATTGATGCCGGAAATGAAACGGGTGCAGTATGCCATTCATTGTTTTGTTCCAAAAAAGGACCCTCTGTCCTTTTAGCTTTTGCAACATTATTCTCAATCTACCAAGCAATGAGGAGACAGAGACTTCCATATCTTCTGGTACCTGCAACGGTCGACCACTTTTGTCGAAAAGTTGTTCCTCCAGGTAAGAGAGTAATGCAGGTAGGCTATCATTTAACCGGTGTTTAACGATGCTGAATATTTCTTGCTGAGTGAATTTCACGTAATCTTCATCCAAACCTGCGCGAAAAATATTACATTACCACTAGCAAGTACAACCGAGTAGTCAAATATCGTAAACGTGTTGCACGGAAAACATGTTCCATCAGATAATTGATCAATCTATAGTCTGAGAGTTGTAATTCCGTGGTATATTGTGATATATGCTACTTTTGCCCCCGTACAAAATGCAAGTTCGGCAAATCATGGTTGTTTTGTACAAGCATCGAAAACGATATAATGTAACTAGAATAACAATGTGATTTAAACTGCTACAGGCGTAGCAATCATTTCCATTTTGTAGAATTTTACTTCTTCTCTTCGCCGGCCGCAGTGGCCGAGCGGTTATAGGCGCTTGAGTCTGGAATCGCACGACCGCTACGGTCGCAGGTTCGAAACCAGCCTCGGGTATGGATGTGTGTGATGTCCTTAGGTTAGTTAGGTTTAAGTAGTTCTAAGATCTAGGGGACTGATGACCTCAGCTGTTAAGTCCCATTGTGCTCAGAGCCATTTCAACCAACTTCTTCGCTTCACTAAGTAAATATCCACTCATTAACCGAGCGTAAATTTTCCCAATTGTCACCTTTGAAATGACGTAATTCGACAGGTATCGAAGGTAGGAACCTATGCTTTTGGGATCAGATGCATCAATACTTCCCCAACCCAACCCATCCCTCCAAAGTCCCAGAATCGAAAATTCATTCTTCGCGTTTGCGGCCACGTTTTGGGGATTCGGATGCACCGTGCGTCGCCAGACCCCGGCAGTGGGTTAGTCCCCCTATCTTCCAAGCCATATTGGGATGGGATTATTTGGGGGAAGAGGCCAAACAGCGAGGTCATCGGTCTCATCGGATTAGGGAAGGACGGGGAAGGGAGTCGGCAGTGCCCTTTCAAAGGTACCATCTCGGCATTTGCCTGGAGCGATGTAGGGAAATCACGGAAAACGTAAATCGGGATGGCCGGACGCGGGTCCTCCCGAATGTGAGTCCAGTGTGCTAACCACTGCGCCACCTCGCTCGGCTCCAAGCCATAGTTGTAAATACTGAGACGACTTTACGTTCATCCACTGCGCAGTGCACCTAGAAAGACAAAACTTCTGAGTATTAGGTTGTGGCCGGCCGGGTGGCCGAGCGGTTCTAGGCGCTACAGTCTGGAACCGCGCGACCGCTACGGTCGCAGGTTCGAATCCTGCCTCGGGCATGGATGTGTCTGACGTCCTTAAGTTAGTTAGGTTTAAGTAATTCTAAGTTCTAGGGGACTGATGACCTCAGTAGTTAAGTCCCTTAGTGCTCAGAGCCATTTGAACCATTTGAATATTAGGTTGTGCGCTAGCAGAGTAACTCCGTGATAGCCAGCTGTATAGTATTTCGCTTCATCTAAATACTATTTTAATTCCTGTGTTATTGTGGAAACGGGAGATTTTTTTAATCTAGTAGACCTTGCTTTCGTCTTTCTAGACTCACTGATCCATAATTTTGTGTTCTAAGAACGCATCATCATTACGTAGTAAGTATATTTTATCTGGGTGCAGTATGAGATTATTTTCTTGGAATCCGGAAAAAACTTCACGTAACTTGCCATTCTCATCTTTTCGTTTGAATTTCTGGTATAATTACATTCAAAAGTAGCTGAAAAGTAACTGACGCCTCGGTAAGTTCTATTGCCATTCTTTTGAATTCGTGATGTTAAATCGCAAACGGAAGAAGTTTTTTCATGGTCTTTTGCATCTCTTGGAACTAGACTGAATCTACTAGCTAGGTCCAGAGTCGAAAAATGCTTTAGCGTTCCTCAGTTGACTTAATGTTTCAGATATATTAAAAATGGGAAAGCGTAAATTAGATTTGAAAGATATCGTTATACTCACATTACTGTTCTCTAAAGTCATCATTCCGTCGCTATTTAAACGTGTTGACCTTTATCCAATGATATTCCATTCTACGTGTCCTTTGTCGTAGCTTTTCTGTGCGCGACTTACTTTTTCTCTCAATATCAGGTGTATAATGCTAGTATCTTTTAGTTTGTGACGGGTTTGTAATTTACTACTCACGCACTTCCAACGATGCCCGGGCACTCGAGCATCTAGTATGGACCATCCTGGTAATATTTCTTACTTCTGAGTTACGACCACCTGATCTTATTCTGACTACCTCGTCACGACAATTATTTACGTAATTTTTTGTTCCCTTCGGCCAGTTTCCTAAATCACTTATGGTTGGTTTCTTTTCAGTACCACAACATCTGCGATGTGGTTACGATCCGAATTAGCTAGTGGATATTTCGGCATACGAACTACTACGTCTCATCGAGATCCTTTACTTTGTGCTTTTTTCCTGTGATTTACAATTTACAATTCAACTACTAAAGAAATTCCTTGTCTTTGTGTTATTCGTTTCCCACGATGGATGGTTACTTTCTTCTCCTAAAAATGTCTCGTTCCATCTGACCAAATTAGCTCTCATAATCTGAGCACCGGTATCTGAAAGAACCCATAATTCTTTATTGGAAATTTATCCCGTAGTCTTAACGAGCTCGTTCTCATTTGTGTCATGCAATAGCAAGAATTCCTGTGATTTTACACTAGAAACACTCGACCGCTTACGTTTCCAAGCTCTAAGTCCCCTGATTTATTTATTCGTCCCTCTTGAAGTATACCTAAAGTATTTCGTGAATTGCCCACATCTCCTACGATGCAAACACTGAGGTGCTTTAAGGTTTATCGCTGTATACTCTCATCACTGACACCTCCTCCACCTCGTTTGAATATATTTTCACGTCTTTCTATTTAATATTAAAAATATGTTATCGAGAGAGATGACTTCTCGCTGTTCGCGAAACGCTCCGAAACATTGTATAGCCACGTTTCGCGACGACCTACGATGAGGCGACGATTTCCGTTATAGTTCTTACTTTCTCGAGGGGGCTAAGGACGTTAGAGCTTCACTAGTTAGAACCAGTTGCTATTATCTCCTCAGTTATGGGCATCAGCTAACCTGAATATACAAGAAGTTTACAAAAAAAAAGACTCATACGATGTCATAAGACTCTATCTTTCACACAGACGACAATACAAAATTTTGGTACACTTTAACTGAAGCATCGAAGCTAAAAGTGTACATTGACAACAGTTGTATGTTTCTGGTTGATGTGATTGCCAGCGTGGGTCACCCTGGTGCTGCTCGCTCGATCGATAGCTCTCTCGGTAGCTCACTCACTCGTTCGTTACCCAATGGTCACTCAGACTACATTATGAGATTATGGTAACACAGCAACAACAGAGGTTTGGGTTAACCATTTCAAATGGTGTAGCTGCATGTAAGGGCACTTGTTGACAATGACCTGCCTCAACGACGGCTCGGCAGCATGGCACTTACCGATCTTGTGTTGCACCATTGGCCTTCAGTGTCACCTGACATCACAGTACATTATTTTCTTTTCTTTGTACGCATTTTTTCAAAGACTACGTCTATGTGCTCCCTTTCCAACAACTTCAGAATGCAACAGTGTAAGACCAGACACGCTTGGAAAAATATACAGTAGCGGAAATCAGTGTAAATGCATGAGTATTTGTAGGAAAATTAACATTGTCGGCTGGGATTGTTGTGCACAGAGTATATGCAATAGTCTGTGATACAGTGTACTGATAAATTCTGTCCAAGGGTATTGCTTTTGATATCAGTAGTACAGTATGTAACAAGACACGAACAATTCAGGTGGTAGAGGGTGGAACAAAGTATAAAGGCAGTTGGTTCTGTGTGGTTTTAATATATGCGTATATGCCTTTCCACCAGTAGCGACAGTGTGTCTTGCGTACATAAACCAAGACTGTGACACTGACACGCGGAAAACTGTTATCATGAAATAAAAAAGCAAAAATCAGCGCGTACAAGAAAATGAGACTCCGTAATCGTAAAATAGCCCAGAAGTTGAACCGTTCAAGTGCAGTGACTGATAAATTCGGCAGATTGGGACCATGACTTGGACAGAACGGAAAAAGGGCTAAATAAAAAAAAAATTATTTGTGGCCTCGAACGGTTCCTTTTGCTCAAAGCAAGAACCACAAACCGTTCTTCTTCTTAACTTGTTGCTGATTTACAGTTGACAGTAACTGCCAGATGTGTACGGCAAATTTCGTCAAATGACAAACATCTTGCATCGAAGAAACGACTGCAGAAACCTCCTGCAACACCAGAGGTAAGCAGGCTATATTTGAGTTTGCTGTCAAACATAGGTCATGGACTTGAGACTGGGATAAAGTGATGTTCAGAGATGAGAAGAAGCTTAATTTAGACGGGCCGGACGGATTTCAGTATTATTAGCATATTCTGAGAACAGAGCAGCAGGTAACAATGAGCAGGAATTTTGGTGGTAAAAGTGTTGTGCTTTTGGTAGCCTTCTGCTCTAAGTGTAAGTCACGCATTGCTTGACTGAACACTACAATGAACTCTAACATGTATACTGAGATGTTAGAGATAAAACTGACAAGAATGTATGAGGACCTAGGGAAAGAAAGTCTAATGTTTCAACATGATAATGCATCTGTACATGTTCCTCCTAAAACCAAGAAGTGGTTTTGAAGATACAGATATCGATATCTTGCCATAGCTTGCGTGAAGCCCGGATATGAGACACGTAAAAAAAGCCTCTGGAGTATGCTTGGAAGACAATGGAAAGCAATCTGAGGCATTATGTGAGCTGAAAAGTGCGATGCGAGAAGAGTAGCGAAAATTTCACCGCGGGAACTACAAACCCTAATGAAATCAATGCTGAAGAGAATTTTTGAGTTGATTGGGAGGAACGGCGACTGGACAAAATACTAACACTGCAATAACACAACGGGACAGTGACTGGATTTATACCAGTTACCACCCAGGAAATGCAAACGCCTTATTTGGATACTTGTGGTATGAAAGAAACTTTGTAATCCCGTCATGACTGTTAGGGGGAGGGGATCTACTAAATTCATAATAAATTCAGTACAGTATGCTACAGACACTTTACAATTATTTTCGTAGAAACCTTGCCTCTATACTGATTTCCACTCTCTAGGACGAGTTCGACTATTGCGTCAATGTGTGGTGGGCGCCCGGTGGAGGGTAAACTAAACATTCGTGTAACGTAAATGAAATTTTTTATTTTAAGTATAATCGCAAAAATTACACCAGGACCGTGTGTATATGCGTGTAAAAGATTTTAAAATCGGATGGTCCTCCTTATTTTTTGTAAAAAAATACTTTGCAGTTTCATGTGTAATTTAATATGTACGTTAAGTTTCTGTCTTCATTCTTAGGAAAGATAGGTCTATAGTCGAGTGAAATCGGATGAATGTTTATGAAACATCTCGTACAGCTGAAATTTACTGGAAGATTAAAACTTTGTACCGGACTGGGACTGCAACTCGGAACTGTCCTGGTCTGCGTCAGTTTCTCCTTCTCTTGTTTAAGCTAATTCTGACTGCCTGAATTTTTAATAAGCATTGGACTTGAAGGTTACGGCAGCACGGGGAGCAAACTTACTCCCAAGGTACACGTGCCAGTTAGAGGTAGTTCTTAACCGTGTGCCAGCTGACACGTGCCTTGTCTACAATACCCATAATTTTAACCAAAATTTCCGACAGAATACTATCATTAATGTGTACCGGTTAAATGAAGTTCACATTGATTTGACATCACACGGTTTATCGAGTTTTAATCACAAGCAAGATTATCTCTACGAGCCTAATCACACTCACTCTGCAGCCGCACCCATGCGGCTTTTTGGAATCGATTTTGCCACTGCTGGTAAGTTCCTTACGGTCGTCCGTAGTATAAAATCATCTCATGACTATCTAAATAATTTCAATTCCACAAATGAATGTCTTTTATTTCCTATCGTGTACCACTCACATACACTCAATCCTCTCTTTAAGAACGTTGGTTATACGTCTTGAGCCCACTGCAATTTCAGTAAAGAGAATAACACCAGACGCGTTTCGCTTTTATATACAAAATATCTTCGGTGGTTATCGGTTTTTCTTTACATATTCTGCTTCTTCACTTCTTGCTAGCAGCGGATGATGTCAAAAGACTTCGATTCTCAAATGCACTTGGCAGTTTTTGCCATTCTCCAGTATTTCTTGCGCTGCATTATTTACATCTACATCTGCATTTATACTCCGCAAGCCACCCAACAGTGTGTGGCGGAGGGCACTTTACGTGCCACTGTCATTACCTCCCTTTTCTGTTCCAGTCACGTATGGTTCGCGGGAAGAACGACTGTCGGAAAGCCTCCGTGTGCACTCGAATCTCTCTAATTTTACATTCGTGATCTCCTCGGGAGGTATAAGTAGGAGGAAGCAATATATTCGATACCTCATCCAGAAACGCACCCTCTCGAAACCTGGCGAGCAAGCTACACCGCGATGCAGAGCGCCTCTCTTGCAGAGTCTGCCACTTGAGCTTGCTAAACATCTCCGTAACGCTATCACGGTTACCAAATAACCCTGTGACGAAACGCGCCGCTCTTCTTTGTATGTTCTCTATCTCCTCCGTCAACCCGATCTGGTACGAATCCCACACTGTTAATCAATACTCAAGTATAGATCGAACGAGTGTTTTGTAAGCCACCTCCTTTGTTGATGGACTACATTTTCTAAGGACTCTCCAAATGAGTCTCAACCTGGTACCCGCTTTACCAACAATCAACTTTATATGATCATTCCCCTTCAAATCGTTCCGCACGCATACTGCCAGATATTTTACAGAAGTCACGGCTACCAGTGTTTGTTCCGCTCTCATATACTCATACACTAAAGGATCGTTCTTTCTATGTATTCGCAATACATTACATTTGTCTATGTTAAGGGTAAGTTGCCACTCCCTGCACGAAGTGCCTATCTGCTGCACATCTTCCTGCATTTCGCTACAATTTCCTAATGCTGCAACTTCTCTGTATACTACAACATTTCACTTTCGGACATTGAACTACAGTTATTTGTGGTTCACATTGTGCACAGTAATTGTGTTTATGTCTGTTCTTCTAGTACATGGTGGTTACAATTAAACATTCGCTACTTGAGCCATTGTAGACGGAAAACTCTTTATTGCATCGGTACTAAACTTTATAGGAATGATGTTCGACTATACACTGCAGGATTTGCGTTGTTAGTAGTGTTAAGTGTTACTACGTAGGGGTGAAACAAAAGCATCAGCGCACATTACAGTTCCAGACAATGAACAAGGGTCTGGATAAGGTGAGCAGGACTTTACTGGTAAAACTGTTATAACAAGAGCAATATTGCTGCAGCACTTCGTGAGTATGGACGCATTAAAGGAGTACGGAAACGTCCTCTTTGCTCTTCAGGAATGAAGAACATGATTCGTAACTTCGAATAAGCTGTGCGATATGGGAATTGCTCCTTGTAGAGGCCAACGGCCAATTGCGCCACAAGTAGTAGAAGTTATTGTCTCCATAGCTGAGAATGCCGGACGCAATGTCATGACAGCTGAACATTCCATGGTCCACCGTTTCAAAAGTGCTGCGAACAACAGGGAAATCGTATCAGTACAAATTTCTAGGCTGTCTCGGATGTAGATAATCGTCGCAGTGGGTAACGTTTGTAGCTTGGAACGTAACCACGGTACGCAATTAACAAAAGTTACCCAATCATGTTGAAACTAAAATGTGTTTTTTTCAATGGTTTAACTGTTATTCCAAGTTTTTACAATTTTTTTTCACGAAATTTCAGTGTCCCACGGTCACTCGTTTTCCAAGGGGGCCACTCAAGTAGTGAAAGTTTAATTATAACCACCCTGTACAATGATACTTTTCCAACAGACGCTAATTAGGTGATCAAATGTGTGCAAGGGTACATTCGATCTGTTCACGACAGGACCGATGTCTGTACCCTTAACATCCCCTCACTTAATGTTTTCAAAATCAACAAGGATTAAGGATTTTGGGAAATGTGTGTGTAGTCGCCTAATTTAATGAAATGAGGGAGAAGAGAAAACAAAATAGCCTACATGTGATAGAAATATCCCAGAAACAGAAATCTAATTACGGACATCCATGACTCCCTCATTTTCATATTAATCGTCTGAATGTCAGTATTTTAAAACAACGCACACATCGCATTCATCCTTCTTTACCAATTTATAATTCTTACAAAATTTGTTTATACGTGACACAAATTGTTTGAGAAAAAGTCATAGCACCTTAAAATCTTATTTAGTTTCAGTCCATTTCCAAATCACTTGTAATCTCTCGGAGTGCTCTTTTGGAGCTGCAAGAAAAAAGTCTGTTAAAAACTTACATGTATATATGAGGGAGGGTCTTACATTTATATATGAAAATTCAAAAACAGACATAAATGAAATTATCAAAGCTTACAAGATGTTCACATTAACAGTGAAGTATTTTTTAATTGTATGCAAAGACATTAATCTGTTGCTTTCTAAGCAGTCTTCTTCAGTGTAACAGTTGAAAAATAGGTAAACATTACAGCCAAAGTTTGATTAAATGAAATTTTTTTCCTAAAAACGCAGTATTGCTAGAAGGAAGTACAAAAAAGAAAACACCAATGATTCTGTGCACTTAATAGTACACTTTTTTATTGTAAACTTTATGAACGGGGAAGACACTACGGCTAGTATGGGGCCCGTGCACATAGACACACTTCACTATTTGTGAGCTGCCAATTCGTCTTCCTATGACGGCGCTTGGAATGGCGCTGCACTGCGTAACTAGTCGCACAGTGAAAAGGCCGCACACCGCACCGCCCATCTGATGGAGGTCGTCGGCCGTGCCCCGCTGTGAGGCGGAGTGCTGACGGCACGAAGCCTCCCCTTCCTCTCCTCCTGGGCTACCGAGAAGCTCCGAACGCTGCCGCTGGCGTAGACGATCACCGCCCTCTGCTCGGCTGTCTCCGAATTGTGTTCTCTCATCTTTGGATCGTCTCATATAACAATCTAAGTAAGTTCCTACGCACTTAAATACGTTTGTAGCAATTTAATTTTAACGAATTTTGAGCACACGCATGCAACACTTCTTTCCATATTCAATAACAAAATTAAAATAAACACATAGCACTCTCTTTAAAAGAGGCATATCTAATCATAAATATATTTATGTTGTTCCCTCACGAAACTCACTCAAAATGGTATCTAAGACTGCTATTCTATATCCCCAGTAGATTTCGGCAAAGAGTCTAGAAGATCCGCAGCGATTACTTTCTTAAGTTCGTTTTGCTCCACCGCTTTCAGGAAACCTTTGTACTGTACTGCCGTTGTTTTCTTCTTCTGCCACACATAACAACTTCGCAGTAAATGTCTTAAATGTCTTGTTGGCGTGGACATACCAGAGAACCAACAATTTGGATGTAGCTTTTCTACATTGGACCGAAATGGCTGCAGCTGAGGTAGGTACACGACACTACAGTATCTATGTCCTTTTGGGGTATACAAACTCTCCGTCCTCCTTTATTTTCGTTACTCCTGAGGTACAGCTCGCTGTCATGTGTCAGATAACAAGTCCTGACCGTTTCTTCATTCGCACTGTTGTATTTTATTTTGATTAATATCAATTTCTCTTCTACATTCTGCTCTCACCTAACGTTCTTTAAAATTTTCCGTATTGTTCCTTCCTACATAACACCTTTCATCAGACAAATTTTATAACCATGTACGTCTGGAGCTGTGGGTTCGTTTTATACACCCTGCGGTAAACATGAAAGTGCATCTGACACTATCTGTCGCATGCCTGATACGTACTGTAAGTCAGACTCAAATTCTTGAAGAGCAAGTGTTCATCTCGTTAATCTGTTATGCTGCAGCTTACTTGTCAACATGAAGGATAGAGCTTTGTGATGTGTCACTAGATGACTTCCCTCCAGCAAAGTAATAACTAAACTTCGTGAAACAGAAATCTACAGCCAACGCCTCCTTTTTCATTACAGAATACTTCCGCTCTCGCGCGGTTAGCACATGATTGCTCAAAGCCACTGTCTCTACCAGCTCTTCTCCAATCTCCTCTTACGTTTGCTGCAACTGGACCCCCAGCCCATAGTCCGACGGATCATATCCTAGGCAAAACGTTTTAGTTACATCGGGGTACGATAATATTGGTGGTTCACGCAGTTTCTTTTTATTTTCTCAAAATCGTCTGTGTATTTCATCTTGCAAGAACACGCGTTGTTTTTCTTTCATAGCTTGTGTGATTTCTCACTATTTAAGACTTGTTCATCGACGAATCAATGGAAGAAACGGCAGATACCGAAGAAGCTTCTTAGTTGTTTCCTTATTTTCAGTATCTGTGTGAAGATTATTCTTCTTTGTTCTACGGTTTCGATTATCATTCCTATCAGGTGGCTAGGTATTTTTTGCGACAGTCATTGTACTACCCAACACACTATATTCGTTTCGTCATACGGGGCGTGAAGATAATGTTTCTTTCCTGTTCTTTTTCTAAAAACTCACTGTAGGTTCCATCCAACCTTCCATTATGCGGGCGACTACATATCAACATTATAATATCGCCCTGCTTGCTCTTGGATCAGTATTCATTTAATAATATGTTCTCAAACTCTGCATAATTTAAACGTCCCTCCTCCAAACGCTTACCCCAATTACACTGGTTTCCAAAAATTAAAGTAACAAACGGAAATTTTGCAAAGTTGCGTTTATCCGCTTCAAAACAGTATAAACAAGTGACAGTAAAGTAGAAACAGTGTAAAAAATACAGATCATAATCAAATGCAACATTCATAAGGGTAAACAAAAGTGTTCTTCGTTTTTTCCCAACTTAACGGATTTGTACACACGTTCTGAAAGCTGGTTAATGTGCTCAGTATGGGGTGTAATCATCTATGGCACCAGTACAGGCCGGACAATGATGAGACATGCTGTGAAAGACGTCAACAATCTCATGATGAGGTAATAACGCCCATTCTTCCTGCAGAGCTGATCACAAGTCTTCGATAGTGATTGGTGGTTGCTGATGTGATGCAACCTGTCTCCTTGGTTCACCCCAGACATGCTCTAAGCAATTCAAATCAGGAGAGCGAGAAGGACACGCAATACACGCAGTATCTTCCGTTTCCAAAAAAGTATCAACCACCCGTCCTCTATGAGGTCGAGCATGATCGTCCATCAATACGAAGTCTGGGCTCATTGCACCTCGCAACAACCGCGCATGAGATTCCAAAATCTCCTCACAGCACCTGACAGCAGTTAAATCTTGCTGATTCACCCTTACAATTTCATGAAGAGTTGTTCGAGTGGTCAGTGTAATCCCTACCTACAACATTAGGATCCTCCTCGATATCGGTCTCTTTCCACAATGTTTGGCCCCAAAATCGTATTCCACCTACCAGATGCGAGTCCGTCGAGAATCACTCTCCAGACCAAATCGGGACTCATCTATGAAAATAACATTGGCCCACAATTCGACCGTCCAGGTGGAATGTGGACAACTACACTCTAGTCGTTTCTTTCTACGAAGAGACGCCAGAGGTAAACAGAGAACAGGTCTCTAACAATAAAGAGTACTCTGCTGAAGCGTTATGTACACCGTTTGCCTCGATACAGCTCTTTCAGGGGATGCTGCGAGGTCAGACGCCAGTTGCAGTTCAGTGCTAAAGCGGTACCGTCGTGCCATTACACCCAAATAACGGTCCACTCTTTCTAGTGTCAAACATGGTGAGCCCTGTTCTGCTCACCAGGATACAGTTTCGATCTCTATAAACTGTCGCCCCAACTGGGAAACCGACTCTCCTGCTTACATTCTCCCTATGGCGCCCTCCACTGGAGGATTTTTCGTCTATCTCGATTACTACTGATGATTTCATTTCCCTTAATGCCTTCATTAATAGGCTGAGGTCAACACTAGTTCCTACCCTCCTCTTTGGAGTTTCTGCGTATGTGTCATGGCTACTATTTGTGAGAGCCACTACGATTTCCTGCTTTAAGTTCTCTGCGTTATAGGCACTTATCGTTTGGAATGAGGTCAATTTTTCTGCACTGTCTCGTCCCACACTATACTCAAAGGAGGATTTGTCGAGTTACCGATCAGATAATCCTCGTCATCGGATCCAATGCCCTGTTTACTTTCAGTTCTTAATAGCAATTGTTCAGGTTCCCTACATTCAACTCACAATCGTCCTCATCTAACAGCCATTCCTGCTGTGTCTTATCTACTGGTAATATAGGCTCCATTTTCACTATTTTAAGCTTCCAATTACTTTCCTGATTGTTTCCGAACTTTTAGCTTTACTTAAAATTCGCTCATATCACTTTTTGTGATACACTGTTTTGAGTGCACTAATTAGCGTATTGTAGCAACTATCATTACTCTCCTACTGTGGCACTATTAGACTCTTTTTATACAGCAGTGAACTGTCTCATTAATGGCCTACAGCAATTTACAACACTTGCATTCATTGTTTACTGGTAATGTAATCTAGTTGATGCATTGGCTCGCTCTGTGTTTCGTTTTCTTCTTTCTTTTATCGATGTTCTCATCATATCGAAGTGTTTGGAACGTGTTTCTACACTCGTTATTCTTTTCTCACAGCCTAAACCAATGATTAAACCCCTTCACGTTCTCCCTTCTGTCGATAAATGTAAGAGGGTCCTCCTCTTAATTAAGCTAATTCACGTATTTTGGCTGTCTGAATCCTCAATAGGCAATCGGATTTGATGGTTACGACAGTACGGAGGGAAACGTTTACCGAAGAACATGGGCAAGTCCGAGGAAGTTCTTAACTGTGTGCATGCTGACAAGTGCCCTACCTACAAGTCCCATAATTTTAATGAAAACCCCCACAAAAATACTATCTTTAATACGACCCAGTTAAACTAAATGGGCACAGATTTGACAGCATTCGGTTTATTTTAATCACAATTAAGATTATCCCCACGAGCCTAATCACATTTGCTCTGCAACACCATTCATGCTTCTGGATCGATTTTGCAGTTGTTGCTAAGTTCCTTCCGGTCGTCCACAATTTAAAATCATCCCCTGACTATCTAAATAATCTCACTTCCACAAATTAATGTCTTTTATTTCCGGTCGCGTACTACGCTCACACTCGCGACCCTCAATGTAAGAAGGCTCAGCAGGACTGTCACATTAAAAATACCAAAGCAAACGGCGGGCGCGTAGCAGCACTCTTCTAAAACGATGGTGCCTTCCCATCAGCGGCCCTAGCTCGCTGGGACAAAGGCGCGTGCCGTCCGTTGCGGTCTCGCGGTTCTAGGCGCTTCAGTCCGGAAGCGCGCGCCTGCTACTGTCGCAGGTTCGAATCCTGCCTCGGGCATGGATGTGTGTGCGTCCTTAGGTTAGTTAGATTTAAGTAGTTCTAAGTTCTAGGAGACGGATGACCTCATATGTTAAGTCCCATAGTGCTCAGAGCCATTTGAACCATTTGAAGTTGCATCTGCCTCAGTCCCGTTCTGTAGCGGAGCGGCGCAGCAGAGTAGAGCGGAGCTGCGCGTCGGGCAGGTGTCTAGGTATAGTGGGACCAGGGAATTGCGCGGTAACCGACAGGCTCGCTTCACTGCGTGGGCGGCAAACGGGCAAGCCGACCGATCTGCATTCTTCCTCAAACGATTTTAGAGAAACTAATAGGTAAAAAAAATTCCTTCCCTTTATTCATTAGCTTCATTATGCACTGCTTATCATTTCGTTAATCGTTAAAGTTATTATGCAATTTGAATATTTATTAAACTACTGCAGGAAAGTCGAATAATTTGCAATGGAGAATAGAGGTAGAAATGAACCTGCGTTTTGGTGAATGTTAGTTCATATGTTGCTGCATACCAAATGTAGTTAACATTCTGAACTATTCTCTGAACTTGGGATGGGCTCCATAAATCACTCTATTCTGGAGACAATTGGCTCTATGTTGTACACACTGTTCTACTCGAGCGTCCTGACTATCAAGCGAGAATGAAACATTCGGAACACCCTTGCGTCTCATAAACGGTTTGAGATACTGAAACAAGTTTTTGGGAAATGGTAGCATGCAAAGAGGAGAATAGGTTCCCATAAGGTTGCTTTACGCATATTCCTTATCGAGCGCGATAAAATACGGATGTTTTCAACCGAATAATGTAATTTTTTAGTTTCATCGACAGCTGCTGAAACTAAAATTTCTACAAGTTCCAAGTAACCAGAAGCAGTTTCCGAGACGTGTCTCTGACATTCAAAACAGGATACACAGCCATTGTAAGAATCGTGGAGTCAACTAGCAAAGTGTTGTGGGATTGCCTCTAGCCACTGCGCATGAGAGTGGTTTCTGAAGATGATTTTCTAAGTACTGTAAATGAATTATTTAAAACACAGAACTTTCCAGATGCGTTTCACAATACCGTCAGAAAATGTTCTCCACAGCACTGACAGAAAGCACATTTGTGTAAAATGCCCAGAAAACTCTGGTATAATTTTCTATAGTTATAAACATTTTCATTCAATCGTACTACAAGCAGTTGCAGATCATCACTGGAAATTGATTATAATCGATGTTGGGGGATATGGGAAGGAAAGCGAAAGTGGTAGATTTCATTCTTGTAGTTTATTCCACGTTACGCAAGAATGGGAGCTTTATAACCCGCCAGACTCTTCACTACCAAAGACATCAGCTATATTGCCTTTTGAGATATATCCATTGACGAGGCATTTTATCAAATATTGCAGTCGATTTGTTTTAGATCCAGGGAAAGAATATTTTAACAAACGCTTTTCAATACTACAACGATCAATTGAATGCGTTTTTGGAATACTGAGCGCTAAGTGTAGCATATTTTGCAAGCCCATAGAAACTTCACGGTATTTTCTGACGGTATTGTGAAATGCACATGTTCTCCACAACACTGTCACTGACCTAGAAGGATCTCTGAGAGTCGATGAGCAACATACAGTAGAAATCATGCGTTCTATGCAAGGCACTTACCAGACAAGACGAAACTTGAACAGAGCTGCAAATGAAGGTTTCAAACTGGGACGGTTTTGAAAACTTTTTGTCGCACAATAAAACATGATTTTCGTATTGTGTTTTTCAGCTATGCTGCTTCAACTTTTTTATTGCCTCTTGTTCAGAGACAATGAAAGAAATAAGAGATTAAGGAAACGTGTTATGTACTTGTAGTTTATAATTTTACTTCCATCACATCAGATAACTTGCCCAAAATAAATCAGTTGTTATAATAAAGAATCACAGGCGACAGGAACAGTATTTATTTTGCCGAAAGCTGCCGGCGCTGCCCAAACGCAGCCGGAGTTACTCGAAAACTCTGGTCGCCGCGTTCAGAAGGAAACATGTTTGATTCACCTAACGCCGCTCTGTCGCTGCTCGGTGCCGCTCTGCTTGCACCGCCACTATAATCACGCGAACTGAGTGGCGCTGGTTTGTTACGCCAGCACCGCTCTGCCGGCCGCGCCACGCTGCACTGGTCGTGCTGCGCCACTCCACCACAACCGCAGCCTGAAGCCCACTGTCTAGTGGACGGACATTGATCCGCCTTTCTATTTACTTCTACCACTAGGACTCGAAAGACCTAGAGGTCGCACCTCACAGCTGTAGTCTAGTGAATGTGAGAGGGAATAAATGTTTCTAATCACAACAAACAGTTAAAAGAATATAAGCAAGGGGCAGACAGAGGAGCATTGGTTCAAAATTTTGGTATCAGTATAAAATGGTATTAACTTGGTATGTATATAAAATACATCATATTTATTCAATAAGAGTTTACACGTTTATTCTGGCTACAGTAATAAACTATTATTTGCTGCCATATCACGGCCTAACTCCCTGTAAGACACGTGGCACACATCTCTGGGACTGAGTCAAAGCCCAGTCAAATTAACTGATGTTGTTGCCTAAGTTCCAGACACCAGAACAGAATAGACTAGCATCTGAACACGATCTGAATCTGACGAATTGTATTAATGTAAGACCTATCAGAGGATGTCAGTTCGAGGTAAACCTTCCTTACGTATCCACAGGACGATCTGGTTGTTCCCCTTTAAAATGTGGCGTGTGTAGCTATGCGACGACTCCAGGTTGCCTAAATATATATAGAAGGTTCCAGGGGCTTCTTAGACATTTTCATAGCTCGCAAAGGCCTCGAAATCGCCGCTCTTTTTCCATTCAAACTCTGTAACTTACGAACCACTGACTATGTGACCTATAGCTGTCTCATGAGATCACTTTACGATATGTTCATAAAGTACCCCGTGGATAGCTACCTCAAAGCTCTATGGCCGCTCTAGTTGAGTTACCAGCCGCCTGCTTTCCTCTTCTAACACTGAATGAGGATCTAAGACTTTGTGGAGTGAACAATGCCCCATCGAAAATGTATACACATTAATATTCTGTGACACCTCTGCTTATTATTATGCTACATACGTTTTATATTATTAAATTCATATGGCTCTAAGCACTTAACATCTGAGGTCATCAGTCCCCTAGACTTAAAACTACTTCAACCTAACTAACCTAAGGACATGACACACATCCATGCCCGAGGCAGGATTCGAACCTGCGACCGTAGCAGTTGAGCGGTTCCGGACTGAAGCGCCTAGAGCCACTCGGCCACAGCGGCCGGCTTATATTACATATTGCGCGTCATATATAGGATGATTTTACTACATGTGGACAAACTGCAGGAAACGAGACTTGAGAGGATAGAGAGTACAAAAGTCCATATGAACTTAAGTGCATTCCTACAGAGTTACACCTACTTGAGCGAGGAGATAAAATGTCTTTGATAGTGTATGTTTCAATTACTCGTAGCACACATGAGAACACACCATGCATCTGGGAATGTCATGTTGTACTAGTGTTTTAGATTCACACACAAGAAGGCAGTAAAGTTATCCACGGCTGCGACTGAGACGACAACAGCAATGGAACGAATTTCTCTTAGTACCGATGTGTGAGAGCGCCACTGTCGTGGACAACATTACTGTCCTCTTGAGTATCCAGCTAAAACGCTAGTATAGATAGAGCACTCGCACTTGTCTGGTGAATTCTGATGAATGCTTTTCTTCATTGAAACTTAGACTGTCAAATATCTCCACTTTCAAATGCGTATATCTCACTTAGAACGCATGTCTAGCCATGTGTCCATGCTACCGTTTTTAGTCCTCATACTCTCAGGGATCGTTTCCTGCAGTTTTTCCCCATTTAGCAAAATAACCCTGCAGAACACAGCACACATTTCGGAATTACTGTTTCACTATAGAATGTTCGAAATGCTATAATCTGTCCACAAGTAGATACTGCAGCAACAAGGCATGACATACAGGTGCAATTGTAAGAATATATCTTCTAGGAAGCCTGTTCTTGCGAATCAGTACTTGTGTCTGAAATGTGTTATCACAGAATCACTGGAGAAACAACGAAACAGGAAGCCCAATCAAGCTGCAGTTTTATAATGATACGTTTACAGTGCGTTTGAAATTAGTTGTGACTTTTCACGTTTGGCTCACTGGACGGGATATGACGCCTTCTCCGGGCAACTCCCATAGCGAGCCGGCTTTCCCTATCACGCCGCCCCATCAGTTGCTAAAGCGCTCCTATTGCCGTGGAAAACCAGTACCACGTGGTGTCACGTATTAGATGAATATCCGTTCATTATCCCTCACTGTAAAGTGAACCGGCCGCGGTGGTCTAGCGGTTCTAGGCCCTCAGTCCGGAACCGCGCGACTGCTACGGTCGCAGGTTCGAATCCTGCCTCGGGCGTGAATGTGTGTGATGTCGTTAGGTTAGTTAGGTTTAAGTAGTTCTAAGTTCAAGGGGACTGATGACCACAGATGTTAAGTCGCATAGTGCTCAGAGCCATTTGAACCATTTTGAACTGTAAAGCGATAAGTTCTGCAGTGTTCTGCAGTCATCACGTATTGGAACAAGCGTTTTGTGTTGGCTTTGCATTAACAGTGACAGTGCAGGAACTCGAGCTTCGCAATAAAATGGGTTGTCTAAGAGCGCGTACACCAGTTGTAAAGGTAATGTTGTGCTACAAAATATTCCTCCGAATTCGGCAATAGTAATGGACAGTGAGCCATACCACTCTGTTGCATGGAGAAAAGCGGATATTTTTCTCTGGGTACAAAGAAATGTTCTATTGGATAAAGGTGAAGTTAGACTGTGTAAGGAGGAGGTAGTGGAACAAGCCATATCTCCACGCTACTAGGTCGACAAAGTGCCTAACGCTAAAAGGCGTAATTTAATCAGGCTTCCTCTGTATCACATTTATTTAAATCCGTCTCAGAATATATGGGCATAGGTGAAAAGTAATGTGGCAAAAAACAACAAGAAATTTACGCTCAGTGAGGTTAACATACTGACAAAAGCAGCCATTCCAAATGTTACATCACAGCCATACCAAGAAGGTAGTCGAGGAGACATGTATTAAAGAAGGACTGTGGCGAGTTTTGAGTAATACGTAACTTCTCTTGTGCCATGCCTACACACAGCAATGTGTTTATAGATATTCATCTCCCTAACATTCTAATATTGTTTAAATTGTTTCAGAATCCTAAAACAGTGTATTATTAAACTAAAATTTGAGGGCAGGACAGGTCAATAGTTACAAGAAAGCCAGTTTTCAGTATAAAAATAAACGGATAACTTGTTCATTTATATTGCTGAAAATAGTGTAATGCTGATAATGTAACGCTTTCTCATAGAAATGCTGTCAGCGATTTGGAGTCAATTTTCTCCATTCAGCCACATACTTGCGTTGGATCCTATGGAGACGTCTTTTAAAAATTACTACCACTGGTGAACCATATTCATGCCACTCTCATATCTCGAAGCGAGTCGCCTTTCCGAATCTATCTGCTACAGCAAACCTCCAACGTGGTTTTCAACAACTCCTCTGCATCTTGTAACTGATCCACAGTGCCTTCACTAGCCTCCCTGCAGCTTCGTACATGTAATCGTCCCAATTTAAGTTAAAACTGTACGGAAGTCGGAGAGCGCTATATCCACCACCTGCAACTCGTGTAGGAACAGTCTGAGCGGAGTTGATGAAACAGGGCCGTCTTTTTTTACCACTCGGTGGGAATGGGAATACGTTATCGTGGCTCCGCCAACGAAGCTGACCACGGAAGGATTCTACCGCCGTCAACATACATTATGCGTAAGGACCACGATATTAAAAACACGATCACAACGACTATGTCACCGCCACTCTGTACAAAAAGCGGTCTCTGTTGTACAGGTACACATAAGAGTCGCTGGCAGTGTTACGCTTTCTGGTAGAAACGCTGTATGCGATTTGGAATCAAGTCTTTCCATTCAACAACATACCTGCGTTGGATCCTATGAAGATGTCTTTTAATGTCTACAGTCACCAGAGAACCATATTCGTGGCACTCTCATATCTCAAAACGAGTCACCTTCTTCGAAGTTATCTGCTACAATAAAACGCCAGCGTGGTTTCAAATAGTTCCTATGCTTCTTGTAACTGCTCCTACATCCCTCTCCACCACCCATCTAGCTTTGCCCATTTGATCGCTCCAATTTAAGTCATAACTGAGTAGAAGTCGAAGAACGGTATTTCTACCACCTTCTGCAACCTGTGTAGAAATATGGTAAGCTGCGTTCATGCGACAGGACCGTGTTTTGGCCATTTAATGGAAATGGGAACATGTTGTCGTAGCTTCGCCAACGGTGCATGATGTGTAAGGTCAGTGCCAAAACGAATCATTCTCCGAAAACATGAGGTAGTGTAAAAGACAGTACGAACAGTTACTGTGGTGTTTCTTATCGGGAAAATTAGGGAGACTTCATATCATTCAGGAAGTGGAGGAGGGACGAGGATTTTGTTACTGCATTGCGATGAGTTTCTAAACTACCTGAATTCACATCTGTCACCCAAGCATTCTACACTCCTGGAAATTGAAATAAGAACACCGTGAATTCATTGTCCCAGGAAGGGGAAACTTTATTGACACATTCCTGGGGTCAGATACATCACATGATCACACTGACAGAACCACAGGCACATAGACACAGGCAACAGAGCATGCACAATGTCGGCACTAGTACAGCGTATATCCATCTTTCGCAGCAATGCAGGCTGCTATTGTCCCATGGAGACGATAGTAGAGATGCTGGATGTAGTCCTGTGGAACGGCTTGCCATGCCATTTCCACCTGGCGCCTCAGTTGGACCAGCGTTCGTGCTGGACGTGCAGACCGCGTGAGACGACGCTTCATCCAGTCCCAAACATGCTCAATGGGGGACAGATCCGGAGATCTTGCTGGCCAGGGTAGTTGACTTACACCTTCTAGAGCACGTTGGGTGGCACGGGATACATGCGGACGTGCATTGTCCTGTTGGAACAGCAAGTTCCCTTGCCGGTCTAGGAATGGTAGAACGATGGGTTCGATGACGGTTTGGATGTACCGTGTACTATTCAGTGTCCCCTCGACGGTCACCAGAGGTGTACGGCCAGTGTAGGAGATCGCTCCCCACACCATGATGCCGGGTGTTGGCCCTGTGTGCCTCGGTCGTATGCAGTCCTGATTGTGGCGCTCACCTACACGGCGCCAAACACGCATACGACCATCATTGGCACCAAGGCAGAAGCGACTCTCATCGCTGAAGACGACACATCTCCATTCGTCCCTCCTTTCACGCCTGTCGCGACACCACTGGAGGCGGGCTGCACGATGTTGGGGCGTGAGCGGAAGACGGCCTAACGGTGTGCGGGACCGTAGCCCAGCTTCATGGAGACGATTGCGAATGGTCCTCGCCGATACCCCAGGAGCAACAGTATCCCTAATTTGCTGGGAAGTGGCGGTGCGGTCCGCTACGGCACTGCGTAGGATCCTACGGTCTTGGCGTGCATCCGTGCGTCGCTGCGGTCCGGTCCCAGGTCGACGGGCACGTGCACCTTCCGCCGACCACTGGCGACAACATCGATGTACTGTGGAGACCTCACGCCCCACGTGTTGAGCAATTCGGTGGTACGTCCACCCGGCATCCCGCATGCCCACTATACGCCCTCGCTCAAAGTCCGTCAACTGCACATACGGTTCACGTCCACGCTGTCGCGGCATGCTACCAGTGTTAAAGACTGCGATGGAGCTCCGTATGCCACGGCAAACTGGCTGACACTGACGGCGGCGGTGCACAAATGCTGCGCAGCTAGCGCCATTCGACGGCCAACACCGCGGTTCCTGGTGTGTCCGCTGTGCCGTGCGTGTGATCATTGCTTGTACAGCCCTCTCGCAGTGTCCGGAGCAAGTATGGTGGGTCTGACACACCGGTGTCAATGTGTTCTTTTTTCCATTTCCAGGAGTGTATCATCGATATTTGTACCATCCAACAGAGAATAAAAAACTACCAACAATAAAAACTCCGCTACGTTCATCCAACAGACAACTCGGTAAGACTTTAACTGCATATCTCTCTTCAGATATAATGAAAACAAATACCGTCTGCATGCTGGCATCAAGCATATTTGGTGATCCTATTAAATAGACAGGTGGTCGAAGTCGCCTGCACAGATAAGAGTAAAGTTTCATCGCCTGTACTGTTGGAGGATCATATCCCAAGGACTATCAGTCGCAAGAGAAGGTCCCTATTTTGTTGTCTAATACACTGCTTTTTGTTCTTCTGTAACACACTTTGTACTCCACCATATATTTTGTTTTTTTCCGCCACGACTTCGATGTCTGTGTCATGTTCTAATTTCACATTAACATGTTTTAATCCATTGCCTCTCACGAAAACCTGAACATCGCACGGTGTAAATCGTGTTGCTGCTGCTCCCACAACGCACACACCGGATGATTGAAACAAAAGACAGTTACAACATAAGGAAACTGGAAAAGGTTTTTGGCGTTGTGGAGCGTTTCAAAACGGCTGTCCGAAGGTGACAGACGACTTCTACATTGAAGCTCATCTTTCACAGTGACAGGGTAGCTGATTGTTTCGTGTTCCATTTCGATTGATTCCTCATATTGCAGTCATGTACGCGATTACTGTTTCGGTGCTAGCCAATCCTAGAAGGTGTTACCCCTCCACCAAGAATCTTCCTCCATCTCAAGCAAGCGATGCCAGTCAATCATTATATGGTAATAAACAGTGTATTAGTGGACAGATGGGATGGAAAAGACACCACTGATGTACTGTAATAAGCATCACAGTTGATAGTGAGACCAATTTCAGCGACTTTACCAGTTTTTTACAACACCAGCCAGTGACGTGGCAGCATGCTTCCCAATTTCTGTATCATTGCTAAACCGCCCCGCCTCTACTTTGCGAGTACCATTGCGAATGTAGGATACGACTTTTGGAACTTTAATAGTGGCACCTATTTATTTACAGTTCGTACAAAATAGATACGTGTTTCAAAGTGTTACTGACCTTCAAAGTAGTCACCAGCATTGTGTATAACCCGTTGCCACCGATGTGGAAGTCGTAGGATACTTTTAGCAGTGCCAGTTGTGTTGACAGTTCGAACGGCGCGGTCTATTGCCCGACGAATTTGTAACAGTTCTGAAATGAAAGCCGTGAAGTGTTTCCTTCAGTATAGAAATCGAGTTGAACTCACGAGGGCTTAAGTCAGGCGAGTGCAGTAGGTAGTACAGCACTCAGCAGCCCCATCAGTCAAACAAATCAGTAACAGCTTGCACTGTACGTGCTTGAGCATTGTATTGCAAAATGATGGTCAGGACCTGCAGAAAGTGTCATCACTTCTGTCTCTATGCTGTTAATTTTTGGAACACAACCTACTACCACCTTAGAGACAGAAGTGATGACACTTTCTGCAGGACCTGACCATCATTTCGCAGGACAATGCTCAAGCACGTACAGTGTAAGCTGTTACTGATTTGTTTGGCTGATGGGGCTGCTAAGTGCTATACCACCTACTGCACTCCCCTGATTTAAGTCCTCGGGAGTTCAACTTGATTTCTAAACAAAAAGAAAAGCTTCACGGCATCCGCTTCAGAATTGCTACAAATTAGTCGGGCTAAAGACCGCGCCGCTCGAGCTGTCAACACAACTGGCACTTGTAAGAGTATCCTACGACGTCCACATCGCTGGAAACGGGTTATACACAATGCTGATGACTACTTAGAAGGTCAGTAAAACTTTGAAACATGTAGCTATTTTGTACGAGCTGTAAATAAATAGTTGCCACTATTAAAGTTCCAACTCTCGTATATGACTGTGCAGTATGTCCACTCATTCTTAATTCTCGAACGTATACCGGTGTATATGTTCGAGAATTAACAATGCATAGACGTTATGCACAGTCATATATCTACATTGGCAATGGTACTCGCAAAAAAAAGGCTGGGCGGTTTACCAGGCAGTGATCTACATATTTCTATAATTTCGATCATAGGGCGTGATTTACGGTATTTCCCTATGTGGATGGAAGTCATAGAGCATTCTTGCGTTCTTAGGATAAAGTTAGGGACTGAAAGATCTCCTCCCACTGTCTTTGACCGACACTTCCCTGCAACACTGTCACCGATTTAATCTGCAGCTGACCAAAAGTAGACCACTACATTTAACGTCCCATGAAGGAGCGGAGCAATCCGAGTCGGTAACTGCTGTCCCGCTTTCCTCTAAGAGCACAAGATCTCTCCAGATGCGCGAATGTCGAGCAGGTTAGCACCCCTTTTTATGTGTGTAGTAGATATGAAAGTGTTGTGAAGACATAACAGACAGTTCAGAACAAGAAACGGGTGATTTTTATGCGTGATGGATCTACAGACAGACGGAGTTTGAAGGATTTTACATAAATCAATTGTGCTATCAATTCTAAAGTATTGTTCTAGTGTCTGGGGTCAGCAGTAAGAAGCTATTGGTCAGAGAGAACATAAACACCTGCACTTCTGAGGTTACTCGGTTCTGCACTTAAAACTTGCTATAAAGTCAGAATATTGCAGTTTGCGCGTAATGTATATTGCGGGCGGTAAGATCTTTCTATGGTGAGCTTAAAATGTCGGTTCTCAATAATGTTCCTCGAAAAGGACATCGTCATCCCTCCAGGGATTCTCATTTCAGCTACCTCGTGAGTGTAATCCGACTACTGAAAAAGGAAAATTACTCTCCATGCAAAGTGATTCTCATGTTCAATGTAATTTATTAGCCTATCGATTTGATAACAATGACATGCCGCCTGGTGGGTGTAGGCGATGTATAGAGCACCGTGGATATGATCCTAGACTCTGTATTTTTTCATTGCGGCGATATATTTTAACGGTATTTGAATCCCTCACCTATTCAGGGAGAGACAACCATCGTAATAATATCAGGTGTGATAAATAATTTGTAAAGTGATACGTAATGTAGAACTTCTACTTACAACTTCTCTGTGCTGTTACGTTAAGGCAGTTCGAAAGTGAGGTGGCGTTCTGTGACAGTGGTAGATGTTAGGAGACCGTCATGAGACAAAAATGAGTTTAATATCCTAGTCCTGTGATGCATGATGTGACAGATATTTTTCTACCTGTTTAAAGAATACTTTGAGGGAAAATACCCTATGCCATAGTCCAGTACAGGATTTTCACGAGTAATGACACTTCAGCGATGTGAAAACGTCCAATTTATTCTAAATTCGAAAATAACTCTATAAACTGATGGGTCTATGTCAGGGTGGAATTTTTTAGAACTGCTGTATATGTCCAAGCTGCAGCTGCTTGTTTCGCAGTGCACCACGGCTGCTTGCAAGGGTGGTCTCGAGGAGTTGGCAATTCGGAAGTGCCAGATTATCTCAGCCTTTGATGTGTACAATAATGCGCCTACCTGTCTGATCTTGCCCGCGGCAGCGAGGGCTGGTGAAGTGACAAGTGTGCTGGGCGAGCGCGACAGAAGCGGACGTGTGTGTGTGTTGTGTGAGAAAAGATTCAAAGCGATGGACGTTTGTGCTGGCCGTATTGATAACATCCAAATTCCTACCACTGCAATCATCCCCAGATGCCCTCTACGGCCAGGGTCGTGCACTCTGGCGTATACACACGTCCAGGACTGCAACTGCTGTCACTGCGGAAATATTCACTGAACTCTTTACGCGGCGCTGGCGGTGTACATGAGGGCGGGGGCACTGCATATGAACGTCTGGGAGGTGAGTGCGTGGGATGTGCGAGTGTTTTCAGCTATCTCCGACATCTAGTCATGACAACAGCTGCTACAGACTGGATTGTGGTTTGAGTGTGTCATGTTTAGTCACGTTTATTGCTTCTCAATACATTGCACATGACTCTATTTTGCATTGGTATTTGCTGTTGTCCCTGTTGCATCACACACCTTCCTCCCTCCATCCGACTGTAGTTCAGAGAATCAGTTTAGGAAGTCTGTAGTGCTTGGAGAAACCAGTCGGGATGTCGGATTCCCAATTGATCAATTTATTGTTTCCCACATACATTCTGCATCCACACATACATTCTGGTTATAATACTATCGTCTGCTACTGCTACACCATAACCCTAAAGTTGACCGAGCGAGGAGGCGCAGTGGTTAGCACACTGAACTCGCATTCGGGAGGACGACGGTTCAATCCCGCGCACGGCCATCCTGACTTAAGTTTTCCGTGATTTCCCTAAATCGCTCCAGGCAAATTCCGGGATGGTTCCTTCGAAAGGGCACGGCCGACTTCCTTCCCCATGACCTCGCTGTTTGGTCTCTTCCCCCAAACAACCCAACCCAGCACTTCAAGTTGGAGGCAGATCATAAAATAAAAACTATCTTGCTAAAGTAATTATGGTATAAAGCAACAGAGCAGTGTTACCCTCTGAGAGGAATTTTATGTTCACCGTGGTTTACCTAACGGAGATGGCTTATCGGAGGCGAAAGTCAGAATTACGTAAATATTTAAACAGTAACAAACAATATTATACCTACCTACACTGTTCAAAGAATATGGAAAACGGTCGCCAGCCTAATTAGGCAAAAGAATGATTGCCATTCTTGTTGAAGAAAATAAATATGAGTAACTTCAACGGACAAACATAACCTATGCTTTGCCACACACGAGTGGAATGAACTGTGGCACCTGAATACAGTATGTTCACATTAAGGTGGGAGCTACCAGATCAGAACAAATTATTCGCATAAATATAACCTTATAACATTACACACTATTACTTTCAGGGCTTATTCAAACTGAATGGTCTTTATAACATTACTATTAATATTCGCTATAGAATCACAAATTGAACATCGGTTCAGTATTACTTTTCAAACATTTTCCTAGCTGACATAAAATTGTAACTGTAGTTCACTGCAAAATTATGAACTGGTCACAGTTTAACTCCCTCTTAGCTAAGTACTTTTCTATTTAGAATGAAAGTTAAATGGAATTCACTAACAGGTTACTTCTTACTGTCTATTGAATAAAGATATTATTGTTTTCATAAATAGTGGTCTTTCCATTAATCGTTATCTAGCATGAGCACAATAGACAAACTGTTGATCCTGATACGCCATTAATACACTCCTGGAAATGGAAAAAAGAACACATTGACACCGATGTGTTAGACCCACCATACTTGCTCCGGACACTGCGAGAGGGCTGTACAAGCAATGATCACACGCACGGCACAGCGGACACACCAGGAACCGCGGTGTTGGCCGTCGAATGGCGCTAGCTGCGCAGCATTTGTGCACCGCCGCCGTCAGTGTCAGCCAGTTTGCCGTGGCATACGGAGCTCCATCGCAGTCTTTAACACTGGTAGCATGCCGCGACAGCGTGGACATGAATCGTATGTGCAGTTGACGGTCTTTGAGCGAGGGCGTATAGTGGGCATGCGGGAGGCCGAGTGGACGTACCGCCGAATTGTTCAACATGTGGGGCGTGAGGTCTCCACAGTACATCGATGTTGTCGCCAGTGGTCGGCGGAAGGTGCACGTGCCCGTCGACCTGGGACCGGACCGCAGCGACGCACGGATGCACGCCAAGACCGTAGGATCCTACGCAGTGCCGTAGGTGACCGCACCGCCACTTCGCAGCAAATTAGGGACACTGTTGCTCCTGGGGTATCGGCAAGGACCATTCGCAACCGTCTCCATGAAGCTGGGCTACGGTCCCGCACACCGTTAGGCCGTCTTCCGCTCACGCCCCAACATCGTGCAGCCCGCCTCCAGTGGTGTCGCGACAGGCGTGAATGGAGGGACGAATGGAGATGTGTCGTCTTCAGCGATGAGAGTCGCTTCTGCCTTGGTGCCAATGATGGTCGTATGCGTGTTTGGCGCCGTGCAGATGAGCGCCACAATCAGGACTGCATACGACCGAGGCACACAGGGCCAACACCCGGCATCATGGTGTGGGGAGCGATCTCCTACACTGGCCGTACACCTCTGGTGATCGTCGAGGGGACACTGAACAGTGCACGGTACATCCAAACCGTCATCGAACCCATCGTTCTACCATTCCTAGACCGGCAAGGGAATTTGCTGTTCCAACAGGACAATGCACGTCCACATGTATCCCTTGCCACCCAACGTGCTCTAGAAGGTTAAGTCAACTACCCTGGCCAGCAAGATCTCCGGATCTGTCCCCCATTGAGCATGTTTGGGACTGGATGAAGCGTCGTCTCACGCGGTCTGCACGTCCAGCACGAACGCTGGTCCAACTGAGGCGCCAGGTGGAAATGGCATGGCAATCCGTTCCACAGGACTACATCCAGCATCTCTACGATCGTCTCCATGGGAGAATAGCAGCGTGCATTGCTGCGAAAGGTGGATATACACTTTACTAGTGCCGACATTGTGCATGCTCTGTTGCCTGTGTCTATGTGCCTGTGGTTCAGTCAGTGTGATCATGTGATGTATCTGACCCCAGGAATGTGTCAATTAAGTTTCCCCTTCCTAGGACAATGAATTACGGTGTTCTTGTTTCAATTTCCAGGAGTGTATTTAATACAGAAGAGCAGCCCAATATTGTACAGGATTTGACTTGATTATCAAGAGTAATTAAAACTTCCTATAATTAAGTAAAGTTGTGCATTTGAAGTACTTTCAATGGAGGGGGGCCCTTAGTCTTGACCGCTGTAGCAGAGCAAACTAAACACACTTTCAGTACATTAAAGAAGCAAGTACTTAGCAAGCATGAACATATAACTCTCAACAGTTGCAGTTCAGAACTTTTACTGCAGTGAAACACAAATTTGAGATATTTGTAAGATCCTTTCAACAAACAATATTAATTTTAGCACACTCTAATGCCATATTAGTTTTAATATGCCTTCAATAAAGGACAGTCGGTAAATACTTTAGCGTGGGAGGGACCCTAAGTGGATATGTGACTGAGGATAAATCACGGTAGGTACAAGAGTTCAGTCAAATTTTACCTTGTATTTGGGTTCACTATAACATCCTATGAGTTGATCCTTCACTGTACATTACTATAGTGTTCCATTACAGTGACTGCGCAATGTGATGGCGATTGCATGTTGGTAGGTGGATTTGCAGGTAGAACTGCTGGACTCTGTCATTTCTTGGTGGCGGTGATAGATACCAAATACAGAATAGTTCCAGCTCTTTATCCATCCATCCGAGGCACTGGAAAGCGTCAGGAAAAGCTTCTCTCGGAACCAGCACATTACACAACTTCTACATGAGCAGCTGATAGTTAGGTAGCTCGTCCCCGACTGACTCTTTGTTCCACCTTTTCTATCTAGGCCAACCACAAATTGCGCGCGCTATTAAGTTCCGTTCCGGAGGGGAACCACACTACCTTTTCCATACAAAATAACAAAAAACCATAAGTGAAGGTCAGCAGTTTACGTAACAGCTACCAAACATATTAAATAAAACAGAACATTTGCACATATTTACATTCCTAAAAAAATTATTTACCCAAATTCTAAACATGTACAATAAGTTTTGTCTCCCTCCAATTGGGACAAAGAATTTAAATGACAGATACATTACACTGCATAGAAACAAACCAAGACATCAAAGTTTTTACGAAGAAAGGAGTATACAATTCTGTGTTATTGATTCAATCAAACAACATTTACAGAAGCTCAACGACGTAACATTAAATAAAACAAAAGGCAAAATAAATCAGTAGAGCATTAGAGCTGTGGTGTTACACGGTGTGGGTCTCTCTCTTGGCCAGTGCGGATGGGGTCTACGCTGTAGACAGCAAATAGCACGTGCCTTGCTATCGCTAGTTTGTTTGATCGTCAGGATTGGTTTTTCGTCAGCTATGGTTACTGGAAATGTTGTGGTGGAGGAGGGTGTTTGTTCTCTCAATCGTTGGTGTGTACAAGACCTCCGATATGTTTAGCGCTACGACCTATCTGTGATGGAAATTTCATTCGTTGATTTGCATAATGTTTGCGTGTGATACTCAAATGATGAAAATATGTTTCATTATGGAGAAGGTTCACTGTAAGGTGGAAGTGAGTGTTTTAAGTGGTCTATTTGACTCCTGTAAACTGTTGAACAATTAATTTCACAGGGTAGTGGAAATGACTTATTTCACTCTATTTTTGATATCTAAATTGCGTCAGCTATCCCCCATGTCTCCAGTACCAGCAAATAGGAGTACAATATTCTGAGGAGAGATGAAAACCCCCATCCGTGTCTGGAGACGTTAGCTCACAGAGACGAACAGCGAGTGGTTTCTTGAGACCGACAGAAACAGGAAGCGAGTCTGGAATTTGTCGATCAACTGATTGTCGCCACTTGATACACTATTTGGTGGTCGCAAGATCAAAGGAGGCCGGCCGATATGTGGCCCGTGACTAGTGGTATTTAGTAACGTGATCTGTAATTAGGACATTCGGCTGTTTTGACCTTCGTGGTGGTGCTCTGACGATACACACGCGTGTGGGAGACCCAAAATGGTGGTTAATATATCGCACTTCATTCAAATCCCTTGTGATTACAGTTATTATGTCATGGGGAGCAAGGGTGGGTGATGCAGTGATAATGTCTACAGAAATGGGGAACCCCGTCTCCTGCAAACTGATTAAATAAGGAATATGTATCGATATTTTACTTACTTTGATTTGAATTTCGTGTCGTGAGATACTTCTTCTCCAACTAAGAGTGAGTCTCTTTCCCGATCCCTACATGTCAAGGTGAGTGTACACAGGAACATTTTCCAATAGTACGACACCTTCAATCTGCAGCAGAGTAATTACGTAATTAGGGCATGTAGTTGCTGAATGTGAACTTTGCCCACAAAATAAAAGTGAGAGCTGGTTCCCGCAAATTAAAAGTTTATAAATAAACAAAATGTCCTATGCTATGTAACTGAATTTCTTGTCATGGAAATGTGGAAATGTCGAATGACTAGGGCCTTCCGTCGGGTAGACCGTTCGATTGGTGCGAGTCTTTCGATTTGACGCCACTTCGGCAACTTGCGTGTCGATGGGGATGAAATGATGATGATTAGGACAACGCAACATCCAGTCCCTGAGCCGTGAAAATCTCCGACCCAGCAGGGAATAGAATCCGGGCACTTAGGATTGAGATTCTGTCGCGCTGACCACTTGACTACCGGGGGCGGACATTTCTTGTCATGAGATCCATTCTCTTCAGCACAGACGGCAGCTTAGAGCCGGGGAATCTATTCTCTATCAGGAATTTGCCTTCGAAAGAGTTCTTGCATGCATCGGTATTCCACACGGGCACATGTTTCGACAGAAATTTGTCGGGTACTTTTGTTCAGGGATTAGTGTGACATGCGGTCTGTCAGTTCCAGGGCCCGAGCGGACACTCTGTGGCGCGGCCGGGTTTTGCAAAACGCCGAGCGAGCTGCGTATGCGGTGGTGCTAGCCGGCATTGGGAGCGGTGCAGCGGATGGGGGACAATGGACGGCGTATGCTTCACGATCGAAACATTTTTAACATTTTAATTACGTGTGATGAGTGTTTCATGATGGTATTCTTTGCACTGTCAGAATAAAAAAAAAGACCGATTCAATTACTTCTTTACAAGACCTGCCTGCATCTTGCCAAACAGCAGAGAATGATGAGCAAGAGAAATCCAGTCCCTGCGAACTGAATTTTTAATAAATAAACAGTATACCTTCTACCATGTAATTGAATTCCCTATTGTGACATCTTTCCTCTCCACCACAGTGCAGCCTATTTCCAGGTAGGAGAGGTGGGGTTAGTAGTTTACCAGAGACTGATTGGTTAATTAACTGATCAATTTAATTCAGTAGTCAAACAAATTTATAGAGTGGGATAGGGGTATTCGAATAATTCAGGCCTGAAATAGTACCTGTATCTACGAGGGAAGGGGGAAACATTGGAGGTTTCCTGAGGGGTTAGGAGGAAGTGGGGGAGGTGTGAAGGAATCAGTAACTTAAGGATCTGTCAATGAAAAGGAAGGATTATCCCCAGGGGGTCGTAATCGTCTTAGCAGAATAATAGGTTAAGGACCTGTCAATCAAAAGAGAACAATGGGTTTGCCTCTGAGTGTAAACTTTCCCCTGAATGTAGGCAACCACGCCACCAAATTATAGAAAATGCTGTCCTTGTCTCACTACTCATCTGGCAATGGGCTCAGGCCCGAAACTAGTAATGGTATAATAAAATCATTTCAAGGAGACTTGTGGCTGGGTGCAATATTTCTAGCAGTGTAATTTAAAAAAGTCTTGTTTGAGAGGTAACCAAATCAGTAGTAATTTTTCGCAGGTTGTATTATCTTTCTTGTGATTGCTATGGTGTAATGAAGCGGAATTAAAAATTAAATAGCTCTAGAACTAGCAGTTTTAGAGAAAGAAAACATTGTAATCGAAAAAAAATTTTTAGCTTTTTTTTTACAAAACAGAAAAACGTTACATCTCCAAATGTAGTAGAACTATAGAACTGAAATTTTAACTATAGCCTGATGAAGTGGCCATGCAGTTCTAGGCGCTACAGTCTGGAACCGAGCGACCGCTACGGTCGCAGGTTCGAATCCTGCCTCGGGCATGGATGTGTGTGATGTCCTTAGGTTAGTTAGGTTTAATTAGTTCTAAGTTCTAGGCGACTGATGACCTCAGAAATTAAGTCGCATAGTGCTCAGAGCCATTTGAACCATTTTAACTATAAAATCGTAATTCAGGTTTCTAATAATATCATGTAAAACATTGTTACTTAGGTGATACATGTGATTCAACGAAATTTAGATGTGTCCCTTAACTTTGTACAAGCACTGTACTGTACTGGTACATTTTGTTGCAGATGTGTCTCCAATATTTGACTCTTTCGGTCGGAAGAAAGGATGGACTGAAAGGGAGAAAGCATCCATGGAACTGAAATTAAAGTACCTAGAAGCGCCTTCGAAGGAATATGTATATATATTTATTTTTCTACTGAGCATGGATATGGCTATGAGAACACCCCACCCCACTATTTTAGTTGAGTCAAAAGAGGGTATGGAATTCAGGAATTAAGTGATGGATATAAAACTCACAAATCATAACAGACCATTATTATTTGAGAATGCTGATCTTGGAGGCATGCTGTAGTTCCTTCTAAAATAAAATTTAAGTGTTGTTTAATATATTTTACATTTTGTTGGTGTCTTAAAATCGACTTGCCATTTCAATGAATACGGTTTATAGTAAGTTCTTTCTCTCTCTCTCTCTCTCTCTCTCTCTCTCTCTCTCTCTCTTCGTTGCTGTAAATCTGTCGATGGTAAGAGAGTAAATAAGGGCTTTTATCACAGTGATTCAGTGCAATGCAGAAGTTATTACCTAAATGATATCGAAGAGTGTTAATAAATATCTATATTCCAAATGTTTCGCTGTTTTCACCTTCAAGGACAAATATGACGGCATGGAGTACGAAGGGGTTCAATTACCACCTGAAAACAAGGTGCCTGTTAAACAAAATATTATAACTACCCTCACTGTTATATGTCGCAAAAATTCTAATAATCTTCCTCTTCTTCATCAAGTTGAGGAACGGCGATAATATTACCGTGTCATTTTCTTCTTGTAGTAAAATATCTAAGTAGTTCAAAGTCATATTCAATTCGGGCGCGCTCCTCTCCATCCTCTTGCCACTGGTGCCGCAGCTGCACCTCGGCCGCGCCTTGGGAAACAGAGGTGACTTCGGACGAAATTCTGTCGCAACGCTGTGTACATGAGTGAGCAGGCCGCCCTTTTCGTCGCGGAGGGTCTGTCGCTACCGCAAGCCGCCGTCGCGCACTGAACAACGCATCTTTAGCCGTAAAACGAAGTACAGGGCGTGAAAATGTCGTCGTTTGGCCTACTTCGTGCACAAGTGCCGTAAAAAGCCGATGTGGAACTTCAAAACGAAAGTCGAAGTGATGTTCACGAGAATATGACCGCAGCGACGCAGCGGCCATTAACCTGACAACATGTTGATACATTGGACACGTAACGCGAAACGTGCTGCGACATGGGACTCACGTTCACCGCATGTAGTCACCGGCGTGTCAGCGTTACACGAGCCACGTACGGCTCATCGCAACGTTAAAGTGATAGTCTATCTCCAGGAACATAGGGTCGACATGAAATACTAGTTGCTGTACGTCAACGACGGAAACACCGTAATACTTCACCATAGATAAGTATGTGTCATGCTTTGAGTCAACCAAAGGTCCGATATTTAATTCCCGATTGATACTAAAATTATTTATGATATAAGAATTGACTTTCTCGTCGTATGAGCCTAAATGTGGTTCGGTTCTGGGATACTTGGGCCTCTTATTGACAATATCTAATTTAGTTTAATGTAAATGCGATTTTAAAGAGCTTAAGAACGGCCAACATTTGAATGTAACAGCTAGGAATGGAACTTTAAAATGTATCTTAAATCGAAGAATAATAACTGAAGACAAATAATTACAAATAAATACATAAACTTACAAGTTACAGTCACTCACCGCCCACAGACTGACATTTTAGTTAACAAAACACACAAATTCCGTGATGATTCTGTCACCAAGGTATAGTTGAAAGACGTTCCTTGTTGCGCTACAAATTATTAAATCAGATAACACTGTGTTATTAGGTAGCAAATTCTAGATAAAGACACACACACACACACACACACACACACACACACACACACACACACACACACACACACACCACACACGAACACACACTGAGAGCGAGACGGAGAGAGAGGGGGGGGGGAGGGGGGGAGGGGGGGAGGTGGGAGATGTATGGACGTTTCCTCACGCTTACAGCAAAAATTTACATCCCAAAACGTTCGTCTCCTAACATATTGTTTTAGATTTGTGATATGTCTTACATGCGCAAGTCTGAGTCATGAAACAACAATTACGTTCCGACAACAACTTTTACATTGAAGTTGACAAGGAAAGTGCCTTTTCAACAGTTCGCCTAGTAAAGAACTGATGAAGACGAAATAACTTAGGTAACCAAGAAAGAAGTAGTTGATACCCTCTTCTCCTTCTTCAAACGCACGCAGGGAAGAAATATCCAGAGCTTTACCATAGAGCTGATGATTAAAGTGCCCACGATTGAAGCTAACCTTTGCAATCGTTGCCCTAAACAGCCTACCACCATACAAACACATCGGGAGCCAGAGATATATTTCATACGCTAGTCACTTACGCTGAGAAGACACTTGCCGCTTGTGGGGCCAATTGTACCTCACTTTGGATCGCAGAATTCCACGCAGTCTGTGGCTACAATGCCGTCTGCATTCTTTTACTACTAACTGCTTTTCTCTCCATTATATCATTGCCTGGAATTCATCAATGTGCCTTGATTTGCGTTCATTATGGGAATGTGTAAGTAGTTTCAGTATGTCGTTAGGCTTTGGAGCTTCCGCAGTATAAGGCGCACACGTAACCACAACTGTGGCCAGAATACTCTGATGAGCCAAAAAATTATGACCACCTTATTAACAGTTTGTTTGTCTGTCTCTGGAACGAAATACATCAGTGATTGTGCGTATCAGGGATCCGACAGGTTGTTGGTAGGTTTATGGAGGTACGTGGCATTTGATATCTACGCAAAGGTTATGTACGTTCGTGCTGATGGAGCCCGATAGCGACACAGACGGGTTTCATACTATTTAAATCAGCCAGATTTGGTCTCCGAAACCACTGTAGCACGGTTATGGCTCCGAGACACGGACAGTTACACTGCTGAAAGACGACATCACTGCCGGGGAAAGAGATCAAGGATGAAGGGATGCAGGTGGCTCACAGCTGTCATCGATTACTACCACAGGTCCCATACAAGTGCAGAAGTATGTCTGCCATAGCGTAATACTGTCCCCACCAGCCTGCGTCCGTGGTGCGCCGCGCGTTTGGAGCCGTCATTCACCTCGAGGACGGCGTTTGTGTAGACTACCTAATGTAGCAAAAATGTGATTCACCTGAAAACCGGCACGTTTCCATTGATCGACGGTCGAATCCCGATGGTACCGTGCCCACTGCAGTCGTAATTGAGGATGTCGTTGTGTCAACATGTAGGGTCATGTAAGGTTGGTAACCTGCGGAGCTCCATGTTCAACAATGTACGATGAATGGTGTACTCCGAAACACTTGTGCATGCACCAGCATTGTGCTCTACATCTACATCTACATGATTACACTGCAATTCACTTTTAAGTGCTTGGCAGAGGGTTCATCGAACCACAACCGTACTATCTCCCTACCATTCCACTCCTGAACAGCGCGCGGGAAAAATGAACACCTAAACCTTTCTGTTCGAGCTCTGATTTCTATTATTTTATTTTGATGATCATTCCTACCTATGTAGGTTGGGCTCAACAAAATATTTTCGCATTCGGAAGAGAAAGTTGGTGACTGAAATTTCGTAAATAGATCTCGCCGTGACGAAAAACGTCTTTGCTTTAATGACTTCCATCTCAACTCGCGTATCATATCTGCCACACTCTATCCCCTATTACGTGATAATACAAAACGAACTGCCCTTTTTAGCACCCTTTCGATGTCCTCCGTCTATCCCACCTGGTAAGGATCCCACACCGCGCAGCAATATTCTAACAGAGGACGAACGAGTGTAGTGTAAGCTGTCTCTTTAGTGGACTTGTTGCATCTTCTAAGTGTCCTGCCAATGAAACGCAACCTTTGGCTCGCCTTCCCCACAATATTATCTATGTGGTCTTTCCAACTGAAGTTGTTCGTAATTTTTACACCCAGGTACTTAGTTGAATTGACAGCCTTGAGAATTGTACTATTTATTGAGTAATCGAATTCCAACGGATTTCTTTTGGAACTCATGTGGATCACCTCACACTTTTCTTTATTTAGCGTCAACTGCCAGCTGCCACACCATACAACAATCTTTTCTAAATCACTTTGCAACTGATACTGGTCTTCGGGTGAACTTACTAGACGGTAAATTACAGATCATGTGCTGCTCAGATTGTCACCCAGGTCATTTATATAGATCAGGAACAGCAGAGGTCCTAGGACGCTTCCCTGTTGAACACCTGATATCACTTCAGTTTTACTCGATGATTTGCCGTCTATTACTACGAACTGCGACCTTACTGACAGGAAATTACAAATCCAGTGGCACAACTGAGACGATACCCCATAGGCCCGCAGCTTGATTAGAAGTCGCTTGTGAGGAATGGTGTTAAAAGCTTTCCGGAAATCTAGAAATACGAAATCAACTTGAGATCCCCTGTCGATAGCGTCCATTACGTCGTGCGAATAAAGAGCTAGCTGCGTTGCACAAGAACGATGTTTTCTGAAACCATGCTGATTACGTATCAATAGATCGTTCCGTTCGAGGTGATTCATAATGTTTGAATACAGTATATGCTCCAAAACCCTACTGCAAACCGACGTCAATGATATAGGCCTGTAGTTCGATGGATTACTCCTACTACCCTTCTTAAACACTGGTGCGACCTGCGCAATTTTCCAATATCCAGGTACAGATCTATCGGTGAGCGAGCGGTTGTATATGATTGCTAAGTTGGGAGCTATTGTATAAGCGTAATCTGAAAGTAACCTAATCGGTATACAATCTGGACCTGAACACTTGCCCGTATCAAGCGATTTGAGCTGCTTCGCAACCCCTAAGGTATCTACTTCTAAGAAACTCATGCTAGCAGTTGTTCGTGTTTCAAATTCTGGAATATTCCATTCGTCTTCCCTGGTGAAGGAATTTCGGAAAACTGCGTTTAATAACTCCGCTTTAGCGGCACAGTCGTCGGTAACAGTACCATCGGCACTGCGCAGTGAAGGTATTGACTGCGTCTTGCCGCTTGTGTACTTTACATACAACCAGAATTTCTTCGGATTTTCTACCAAATTTCGAGACAATGTTTCGTTGTGGAACCTATTAAAGGCATCTCGCATTGAAGTCCGTACCAAATTTCGCGCGTCTGTAAATTTTAGCCGATCTTCGGGATTTCGCGTTCTTCTGAACTTCGCATGCTTTTCCTGTTTTCCGCTTTCGGTAGAGACGCCACAGATCAAGGTCTGTACCACTTTATAGAGCAGACAAGTCTCTGAAGCTCACGGTCTGTAAAGCGGCGTGAACATCCAAACATTTAGCCCCAAGTGTTAGTTTCACTATCGTTCTACTTCTTTCCATAGATGCTCACGGCAGTAACACGTGAACATTCGACCAGCTTAGCTATTTTCGAGATACTCGTTCACAGACTCTGCATAGTAATAAACTGCCCTTTGGCAAAATCACTTATCTCAGTGGATTTCTCCGTTTGCAGTGAATACCTTTGTTAGGGAAATCCCTCGTACATGTCTGCTCCACTTACGTTTTTTACGGTGTCAAGTGACCGTAACGCCACAAGACGGCATCCAACGTCGTCGTGGGCAGTGATCATAATGTTTTGGCTATCAAGTAGAGGTACACACTTAGCAATAAGCAATGCGCGAGATAAATTAGGCAACGTACTGTTCCGCTGTCTTTCTGGGAACCACATATTGCAGACCCGAATTATTTTATACACTGCTGCACTTATACTATCAGTCAAATAGAGGTCGCCAGACTCGCTTTGATATGTGAGACGCGATTAAAATTGCCGCGAATAATGAGCCACTAAGTAACCTCCTGTAGCAGTTCATCTACTCTCGAAAGACTCATGTTCGGTCGGTGGACTGTAAAAGATACACTGACATTAGTGTCAACACCGTCTGAAACTGATTTTTAGTCCTTGTCGCCAATAATCTCCTCCATAAACAAAACACAATAACAGCCCGAAGTCGAAAAGGAGAAAGACACACACAAGAACTCACACTTAAAATTTATATTAAAAACTGTATTTATTATCTTTTAATAAATGTGACCAATACCGCCTCTTTCGTTAAACAACATATACAGTTAGCCAATGACTTTACATACTGTTATGTGATCTCTTCCCTACAGAATACGTGTACACCCACCAAATGCAATAGCCGCTTTGGAAACAGGCAAAAGATTAAGCCAGTTCCCACGCACCTACCCGTAAACGTTGTTGCCGATTTCTTGGAATGTTATATTTTATTTCTCACTGGCAAACACTCGCTACCAATTGCGGTATTCTGAAAGACACTGCACAACAGTACCTTCCCCCAAGAGAACACAAAACGTGTCACCTGCAACCACAAGGGCTGCAGACAGACTTTGAATTTCACGAGCCGCGCGGGATTAGCCGAGCGGTCTAGGGCGCTGCAGTCATGGACCGTGCGGCTGGTCCCGGCGGAGGTTCGAGTCCTCCCTCGGCCGTGGGTGTGTGTGTTTGTCCTTAGGATATTTTAGGTTAAGTAGTGTGTAAGCTTAGAGACTGATGACTTTAGCAGTTAGTCCCATAATATTTCACACACACATGAACTTTTTTTTTAATTTCGCGAGCTCCATAATCAGTCCATGTAATTTTTTTCGCATTCAGGCCTTTCGGCCAGTCAGTCTCAAATTGGCATTCATTTTCATTGACAATTTCCAGTTCTCACTAACAGAACTAGACAAAGAGCTGCTAAATATCAAGGTTTTCAAGGTTTAACGCGTTTATTTCCTACAGTTCGAGCCAACAAGGAAACGATATGTTTAACTGCATCCTCTTCATAGGTGCTGTAACAGGATAAAATCCTAACTTCAGTCTCAGAGAACGATACGTTTCCTTTCTGTTGACTGTTCTTACGGAATCGCTTAGAACGACAGTAATCTCCATCGCTCTATTGGTGATATGAAATGAAAGCTCACTTTTCTGTCAGTTACGAGTTGTGGGGTGCCATAGTCGGCTCTGACAACTCTCCTCTCTTTTTGATCCATGAATCGCCTATTTGTGAGCAGTCGCGTTTGGACAGATATTCTACTAGGGTGAAGACAGGTGACTTCCTCGAGTGCGAAATCAAGCACTATATCCATCTCCGGGGTAGTGGTTCCATTACTTGAGTCAGAGGTTTACGAGTATAACCTGTGGACCAGTCGAGTGGTGGGGATTATTTACGGAGAGTGGCGGGATGTTTTATTAAATCAAAAACTGGTTGTGATGTACACGTTTCTCAAATGCGTGGTGTCTTTCACGATTTTGTTCTTTAGGAACTGAACACAACACTGAAAAAAAGGTGCTTTGATGTGTGTCAGGACGACGGCGAGAAAAACAGGATGCTGCAACGAACACCGGCGTACGTACAAAAACAGATCAGACATTGTTGCAGTCCAAATCATCCGTCAGTTGCCCTTTCGAAACTTGTATATGTTTTGAAAAGTAAACTGCATGTAACGCAAATGCCTTTCGATCTTATTTGAAAGTTTTGACAGATGCGCCTTTAAAAAGGGTTCGGCGCCAACTCATTCACACAGATTTCCCACAAATTTATGCTATATTCATGCCTGAACAATAAATGAAAGTGACGGAAGTGGGAGCTTCAGTTGCCCAAGCTTTTGGCATTTTTGGCGCGTATCGGGAGCCGTTATTTAATGTTAGCATAACACCCAGGCAGTGGTCAACCCCGTGGGAACAGCACACAACGGTAATCCGAATGTCGTGGGGATCGAGTCTCAATGCAGGTACTCTCTTTCAATTTTCAGTTCTTACGTCACTTACACTCAAATAAAACGAGATAGTACTCATTATATTGTATTTATTAATATATTCATAAATAATATGAAAACGAAAGGCAAAGGAAAACTTGTGGTTGAAAATAAATTTATTGGCAGCGATTGGAAGAGTATAATACAAGAGAACTTCATACTAAAATTAGATACTTTTATTATTGTACGTTTGATGATTCACATATGCTGGGGCAATGCTCATCGTAAAAACAGGAAAAATAAGCAATTTTCTCAGCTTCTTGGACAAGTTTTACAATTACATAATTTTTTTTTTTAAGTTTCGGATCAAGAACAGTCTTGGTTTAAAGGCATAACATATCCTCCCTCGTCAAACAATTTGGAAGTAAAACCAAACGTAACATTATTTCGACTAATATTGGTGAGGATACCCTACGATAAAACAAAGGAATGTATTTTGATGCAGTCTTCTCGGAATGTGATTTCTTAGTCTCTCGCGGAACAGAATAAGTTGTTCTCTAACACATTTTGTTTAACCACATAAAATACAACTGATGGATATTATCTTGGTTTATTTGCAGTGCAAGTAAAGTAAAAACTGAAAATACGAAAGTAGCGGTATAGGGGCTCAATTTGTCAGATTATCGTTCTGTAATCTCTCCGCTGCGCCAACCGCTTCCTGGAAATAAGGCTAACAGAAACAGCTTATGTGTCTTCCAACCTAGTCTAAAAATTCTATTTTTTTCCGAACGTTTAGCCCCCTGAAGCTTCCAGTTCTGTCACTCTCATTTCTAGCCAAGACCTGCATACATTATAAACTTGGATGAAATCGGTGATGACGAGTACGCGCGGTCCCATTGTAACGCAGGCAAACGAACTACAGGAAAACCATACTAATTCCACGAGAGACAGTATGCAGAAGTAATTTTTGTGTAGTATCAATGTGGGTGGCGCAGTGGGTAGCACACTGGATTCACATCCGGAAAGACAACGGTTCAAATCCCCCTCTGGACATTCATATTTATGATTTCCGTGTTTTCTCTAAATCACTCGAGGAAATGCCGGCGTGGTTCCTTTGAAAAGGTTACGGCCAATTCCTTTCCCATCTTTTCGTAATCCGAGCTTGCGTCTGTCTCTAATGACCATGCTGTCGACAGTACGTTAAACCCTAATCTTCTTTTCTTATTTATGTAGTGTTAAATGTGTTCTTATTTTATTTACTATAATAGTTTATGTAATTGCTTCACATTACTCCACAGGTACTACGTTAAGGCCCAGACTATGAAGGTAATTTAAAATTTTTATGCGTTGAACGTTCTCTTAAAAGTTTATAGAATTAATTATGTCACACGGTAACAAACGTTCTCGATTTAAGGCTTTGTGAAAACGATCGATTATCGCACGATCGTTATTAAAAGCGTACTGTCTTCGTGTTGCTTTGATGTATATCTGCAGATACTAGGAAACTGAAATTCGCTGGTATAGGGCTTTTCAAGTAAAACACTAATGACATACTCTTCACTTTAGTTTCTCGGCTCTAGGAACAGGACTCCTTGGTACCCATAGCCGTATTCATGACTACCAAATTAATGCCACAATTCTCTGTCCACATTATAGCAAACCAAGTCGTTAATGTGCTGACAGACCACATAGCGGTCTTTAAAAGGCTTGATGGATCATCTAAAACAACAGAACATATAATAACTAAGAGAAGAAAGCGTCTTATGATTACGGTAGTGTGATTGTAACTGTGTTACAACAAAGTGAAGAAAACACACATAGATGAGCAAGAACATTATGCTCACCAACCCACCTGGGCACTGCTCCACATTGGACACACAGGACCACTGAAACTTGTCGTAGGCTAGATTTTCACCTCCATTGTACAAGGTTGGACATATACGGCAAAATGCACCGATGCTCAGACAACACAATGCCTATACATTACAAGGTGTTTTAATATGCAAGAGGCCGGCCGGGGTGGCTGAGCGGTTCTAGACGCTACAGTCTGGAACCGCGCGACCGCAACGATCGCATGTTCAAATCCTGCCTCGGGCATGAGTGATGTCCTTAGGTTAGTTAGGTTTAAGTAGTTCTAAGTTCTAGGGGACTGATGACCATAGAAGTTAAGTCCCATAGTGCTCAAAGCCATTTGAATCAATATGTAAGAGCTGTAAGCTTGTATACGCCGACTTTCTCTAGGTGTTTGAAGAATTTGTATCTGGAAAATTAATATGCCAGGACGTCAGCGGTAGCCTTCATTATGTTCCTCATCAAACCAATAGAGCACTGTTATGTGTATTTGATGTAACTGAATTCCGTGCAGAACGTACTTTGTCCATCAGGGAAGAAATCAGCTACAGAGGTCTTCAACTGGCCGTCTTTTGTGATGCTTTCTGTAAAGATCATAGGTATCAGGCGAAACAAGGTGCAAAACAGAACCACAGTCTTTGTATGTGTAACAGCACACCCGTCGGACAGGTGTTTTCCTGGACGATGACATACCTTAACACCTTAACACCACTATTGACGTAATTTGACCGAAAGTGCGATTCAGTCTATCAAGATGCTCTTTATTGTAACTCCATTCTCTAATTTTAGTCAATACAATTAACCAGTTTCATTTGAAAGATTTATACCCACCCCAGAAATTAACTCAGTCCTCTGATTCGTAAGACCTTACTACCGGTTCTGTCTCACAATGAAGACAGGAGCCTGGTGTACATTTCCTTTATGCTTCATGAAAGACCTGCTCTTTGCCGTTCAGTAGTTGAACCGGAGTCGCTTTTACTCTGCCGACAGAAACTGTGATGGCAAAACCGTAAGATTAGAGAATCAACATTCTTTCTGTGGTACATCATGCCAGCTACAGGCCAGTACAGAGTCAAAGACGCTTAAAGGATGTCACGAAGTGGAACGTTAAAAAACATTCCCAAGTGTTTCTCAGATGGCTGCAAATGGTTCAAATGGCTCTGAGCACTATGGGACTCAACTGCTGTGGTCATTAGTCCCCTAGAACTTAGAACTACTTAAACCTATCTAACCTAAGGACATCACAAACATCCATGCCCGAGGCAGGATTCGAACCTGCGACCGTAGCAGTCGCACGGTTCCGGACTGCGTGCCTAGAACCGCGAGACCACCGCGGCCGGCAGATGGCTGCAGTCATAGTGCCCATCCACAGAACTGGACAGAATTGGACGTCAGCATCAAAGTTGGTCGGAAAGAAGGTTTCTACACTGACGGTGGGGGAGAGCGACATCGACTATCAACTTCGTAAGTCATCATTCTCACTATGCTTACCATGTTGTAGTAGTGGATATTGTGCTTTTGTTTCTTTTTAAGCTTATTTTAGTGTTTGTTTGATATTCGCGACACTTTAAGTAGATTCCTTGGGGACTTGGATATTTCTCCTATGCGTGTTTCTCTACAAAACGGGCCACATATCTGAGGAAAAAAAAACAGTTTGTATGTATATATTTTATCGAGCAAATAAATGTCGACTTCCATAAACGTTTGAAAGACACTTTTCCCAGCACCTCACTTCTGAGAAGTGTGAAATTTACGAAATAACCTGCTGGCGCAAGTTACTTAACGCTGGTATTATATTCCGACATCTTATAACACAGATTTAAAGCTGTCTTTTATATTTGCCTACTTCCATATATTATGTTTATTACAGGTCTACTATTGGCTAACGATCTTTGCTGTCCTGTCTGCTCCCAGCGATCAGCGTCCGTCTGTTAGACTAGTCTCTTTGCCTACGATCTATCAGGTGAGAGTGGTCTCAACTAATGAGAAAAGGGGTTGCTGAGACCCTACACATGGGTAGCAAGTTTTGAAGGGAAGAAAGTGATCTTTATTGTTAGCCTCTCCGAGACTGTTCTTGAGCGAATCTAGGGGTTTTCCTGCGTGTGATATGGTGTTCTAATGAGTGTGGCTACATTGAATTATTCTGAAAAACAGAAAGAAATGTTTATGAAAGCAGCTACAGGTTTGTACTGGTGAAATTATATTTAAAGTTATATACACTGACGAGCCAAAACATTATGACCACCTGCTTAGTAGCTTGTTGGGCTATCTTTGTAACGTAATGTATCACCGATTCTACAGTTCTTTGGTAGATTTGTAGAGCTTTGTGGCACCAGGTGTCTACACCCAAATCACGTAATTCCCGTAAATTGCTGGACGCTGATTCGTGTAGGCGGTGATGGCGCACGACAGCGACCGAGATGGGAACCGTCGGATTCACAGCAGGCGAATTTGGTGGTCAAGGTATTAACGCGATTTCACTATCATGCTTCTCGACCCATTGTTTCACGATTCTGGCTTGCCCGCGATCAGTTATACTGCTGAAAGATGGCATCGTTGTCAGTGTGGCGTTGCACGTTCGGAGCAGCCGTTCGTCTGGATGACGGCTTTTGTGGTGCCGACCATTGATCTGGTGTAGCAAAAACGTGATTCGTCCTACGAACCGACACGTTTCCAATGATACACTGTCCATTTTCTATAATCCCGAGCCCGCTACAATCGTAATTGACGGTGTATTTGGCCCAATATCTGAACACGCAGGGGTCGTCTGATGCGGAGCCCCTTGTTCAACAATGTGCACTGAATGGTGTGCTCCGAAACACATGATCGTCCGTCGGCACTGTGCTCTTTCGCCAAATGTACCACAGATCGCACTCTATACTACTTTACAGAATAGAGAAACCTCCAAACACCACGTTCTGCGAAGGGTCGTGGACGTCCAACCTTTCACGACCTTTCTGTCACTTTCCATAGATGGTCACGACAGTAGCACGTGAACATTCGACCAGGTTGGCCGTTTTCGAGATACTCGTTCACAGGCTCTGCGTAATAATAATCTGCCCTTTGGCAAAGTCGCGTATCTCAGTGTATTTCTCTATTTGCAGTGAATATCTTCGCCACGATAATCCCCCATCAGTCTGTGCTCGGCTTACATAAATTCCTCCTGCGTCAGGTGCCCACAACACTACCTGGTGTCATTAAACCTTGTAATGGGCAGTGTTCATGATGTTTTGGCTAATTAATGTACATCTCTTTCCATGCGTCTACTCTGGAACACAAGCTATTACTTTTCTACAACTACATATTTAATGAGCCATGTTCAAACATTGAGATTTCTGAAGCAGTAATGTCCATAATCAGCAGAGTGATGTTTGAGGATATGATGCATATGGGGCTGATTCTGTTCTGTTTATGTTCTGTATTTGATTCATGATCAGATCTAGCAAGCCAGTTTTTCGTCGCCAGAAGGTTGCAACCCTTGTTGCTTGAAATCTTCCGTGACGGTGATGGTGCGCTCTGCTGGGGTTTTGAGGTGAACATGTCACCAAGATTATTTAAAGAAATACATACTAGTTTGGCCAATACATTCAACCACCCCCACATTTAACTATCACAGTTCCTATTACGCAGCAGACAGTTCATGGAGGAAATTATGATATGGCCTTGTTATGAGGTCGGTTTAAGAGTTGCATCTTCGACATAATTCTGTTTATGATAATTTAATAGCTGATCACTCATAATGTATCTGGCGAAGGGTCCTGATAATAAATATAAAATTCAACTACTAAATAATATAAAGATTTTGGTATCACAAAATGATTTATTACAAGAATTCCTAAAGTATTACACGACACAAATATTGACTGGAATATACACACATCAAAAAAGTCTTGCATCACCTTGGTTCCGACAGTTATGAAACCTGTACAGAAAATTGGAATAGATCTACATAAACATCATTTCCGCTCTTTTTACTGTTCATGAAAACCATACATTGCACATTGCACCACCATACAGCGAAACCTTCAGAGATGGTGGTCCAGATTGCTGTACACACCGGTACTTCTAACACCCAGTAACACGTACTCTTGCACTGACGCATGCCTGTATTCATCGTGGCACACTATCCACAAGTTTATCAAGGCACTGTTGGTCCAGATTGTCCCACTCCTCAACGGCGATTCGGCGTAAATTCCTCAGAGTGATTGGTGGGTCACGTCGTCCATAAACAGCCCTTTTTAATATATCCCAGGCGTGTCCGATAGGGTTCATGTGGGGAGAGCTAGCTGGCCACTCTAGTCGAGCGATGTCGTTGTCCTGAAGGAAGTCATTCACAAGATGATGTGCACGATGGGGGCGCGAATTGTCATCTATGAAGACGAATACCTCGCCAATATTCTGCCGATATGGTTGCACTATCGGTCGGAAGATGAAATTTACGTATCGTACTAGCGTGACGGCACCTTCCATGACCATCAGCGGCGTATGTCGGCCCCACATAATGCCACCCTAAAACTTCAAGGAATCTCCACCCTGCTGCACTCGGTGAACAGCATGACCGGGTTGCCTCCTAACCCGTCTCCGACGATTGTCTGGTTGAAGGCATATGCGACACTCATCGTTGAAGAAAACGTAATGCCAATCCTGAGCGGCCCATTCGGCATGTTATTGGACCCATCTGTACCGCGAGGCATCGTGTCGTGGCTGCAAAGATGGACCTCGCCACGGATGTCGGGAGTGAAGTTGCGCATCATACAACCTATTGCGTACAGTTTGAGTCGTAACACGACGTCCTGTGGCTGCACGAAAAGCATTATTCAACATGGTGGCGTTGCTGTCAGCGTTCCTCCGAGCCATAATCCGTAGGTAGCGGTCATCCACTGCAGTAGTGGTTCTTGGGTAATCTGAGTGATGCATGAAATCGACAGTTCCTTTCTGTCTGTATCTCGTCCATGTCCGAGCCACATCGCTTTGGTTCACTCCGAGATGCCTGGACTCTTCCCTTGTTGAGAGTCCTTCCTGGCACGAAGTAACAATGTGGACACGATCGAACCGCGATATAGACCATCTAGGCGTGGTTGAATTATACACAACACGAGCCGTGTTTCTTTTTCCTGGTGGAATGACTGGAACTGATCGGCTGTCGGACCCCCTCCGTCTAATAGGCGCTGCTCGTGGGTGATTTTTTACATCTTTGGGCAGGTTTAGTCAAAGGGACTGTGTTTTTGATACAATACCCACAGTCAACGTCTGGGAACCGGGGTGATGCAAACCTTTTTTTGATATGTGTAAATGAGGACAATGCAACTTGGGTAATGAGATGTTGCCTAAATTAGCATACAGTAGTGGAATCAACTGTCACATCCTAGAGCCATGCAAACTTTGCGAGTGAGATTATGCCTTAACATGTTACCCCTGACTATTACAAACAATAACGATCGGGAAGGAGAGTCATTAATATAGATAACACATGCAGGCAGTGGCTGTGTATGGCGACAAGGCGACAGCGTGCACTGGGAGGGGTCAAATTAATTAAACTACTACGCCAGTGCTACGAGTACTGCAAGACTAGCCGCTCGTCGAAAGCTCGGAGCACAGGGATGATGCGGTCCGTGCCTCTGGATAAAGGCCCGACCGAAACAGTGCAAGTGCGAAACGACAAACAGTACCGGCTACCTTCACCAAGTGGTAACAGACAGGCTCAGCCAGGACTTCCATGAGAGTAATACTTCTGACTCTTGCACTCACCCTCACTCTGACAGACCGAACTCCTTAACATTCAGTGTGGCGGTCCGGAAGCGAAACACAACTGATTTCCCTGAGCATCGAGAAGCGAATCCCCTGATCCTCTCATTTCGCCTTCACACCAGAAGATTAGTACCTTTTCCCCACCATGCAGGAATATCTGCTGTCATGGGAGAACACAGAAACAGCTACCGATCATGCTCTTAGATTCTGCTGCTCATTTCCCCTCCAAACCATTAGAACACATTTTCCTCCTATGGCGGATTGTCCCGCCAAATTCGGATTTTGCTCTTTTGCGTCAGCACGCACCATACTGGTCCACTAATCAGATGGCGTTTTTCACCTATGCACGGGAAAGCAGAGGCCTGAAACTGCCTCTGGGCGTTGGACGCCAGGGGTCTAAATGGGTGCCCTACTGTTGACCCGCCGTGGACGCAGATACCAAAATTCTCCGAACCGACGCAGACAATGCAGCCCTCCGGCGTCGTCTGTAGGCAAGTAGCTCCAGTGCACTAAAACGATCTGTGAGGCGGCGGTTCCGACGCTGCTCACGTCCTAGACACCCTGTTTGCCTCGCTACAAATAGCGAAAACGCTGGGAAGCCCCTGTGGTGCGACGAGAGGGCCATACTCTGCTCTTGTTGCTCATGTAGCAGTGCCGTCATCCATCGTCCCACGCCTAATAACGTGCGAAAGCTCTGTCATCCTACCTAAAGAAACTCAAAGCTCTCCATCCATATTTCATTACTCCGATGACCTTAACAGGGAGAACTTAACAAGAAAAAGTTGAACCAAGGAAAAAAAATGCAAGGGGACAATCCACAAGAGTAAGACGTCTTTCATTGTTGTCTTGTAGCAGAATAACTATCTACATCTACATCTACGTACATACTCCCCAAGCCATCGTACTGTGCATGGCGGAGGGTACCACGTACCATTAGTACTTATTTCCTTTCCCCTTGCACTCGCAAACAGAGCGAAGGAGAAACGACTATCTATAAGCCTAGATATTGGGTTCTCTTATCTTGTCTTCGTGGTCCTTAGACGAAATGTACGTTGGCGGCAGTAGAATCGATCTGGTGTCGGCCTCAAAAGCCGGTTCTATAAATTTCCGCAATAGTCCCTCGGAAAGGAAACACATCGTCTTCCCGACAGGAATTCTCATTTGAGTTCATGAAGCATATCCGTAATACTTGCGCGATAATCGAAACTACCAGTGACAGATATAGCAGGACGTCTCTCCACTGCTTCAATGTCTTTCTTTAACCCGAACTGGTGGGGACACCAAACATACTAGCAGTTTTCAATGGGTCGCAGTAGCTTTCTGTAGGCGGTCTCCTTTATTGATTATTTTGCCAATAAAACGAAGTCGAGCAGTCGCCTTCCCGACCACCAACCTGACGTTCTCATTCTACTTAATATTACTTTTCAACGTTACACTTAGATATTTAATCGATATAATTGTGTCAAGCAACCCTATACTAATGCTGTATTCAAACGTTACAGGATTGGTATCCCCACTCATTCGCATTAACTTACATTTTTCCGTGTTCAAAGTAAGCTGACCCTTCGGTCATTGCATCGTAATAACACAGACATTGCAGTATCGTATTTATCCGCCGACACCGGGCAAGCGACTTCCAAGCAAAATGTCTCCCGTCTACAGGAATATACTTGTACACTCCTGGAAATTGAAATAAGAACACCGTGAATTCATTGTCCCAGGAAGGGGAAACTTTATTGACACATTCCTGGGGTCAGATACGTCACATGATCACACTGACAGAACCACAGGCACATAGACACAGGCAACAGAGCATGCGCCAATGTCGGCACTAGTACAGTGTATATCCACCTTTAGCAGCAATGCAGGCTGCTACTCTCCCATGGAGACGATAGTAGAGATGCTGGATGTAGTCCTGTGGAACGGCTTGCCATGCCATTTCCACCTGACGCTTCAGTTGGACCAGCATTCGTGCTGGACGTGCAGACCGCGTGGGACGACGCTTCATCCAGTCCCAAACATGCTCAATGGGGGACAGATCCGGAGATCTTGCTGGCCAGGGTAGTTGACTTACACCTTCTAGAGCACGTTGGGTGGCACGGGATACATGCGGACGTGCATTGTCCTGTTGGAACAGCAAGTTCCCTTGCCGGTCTACGAATGGTAGAACGATGGGGTCGATGACGGTTTGGATGTACCGTGTACTATTCAGTGTCCCCTCGACGATCACCAGAGGTGTACGGCCAGTGTAGGAGATCGCTCCCCACACCATGATGCCGGGTGTTGGCCCTGTGTGCCTCGGTCGTATGCAGTCCGTCATTGGCACCAAGGCAGAAGCGACTCTCATCACTGAAGACGATACGTCTCCATTCGTCCCTCCATTCACGCCTGTCGCGACACCACTGGAGGCGGGCTGCACGATGTTGGGGCGTGAGCGGAAGACGGCCTAACGGTGTGCGGGACCGTAGCCCAGCTTCATGGAGACGGTTGCGAATGGTCCTCGCCGATACCCCAGGAGCAACAGTGTCCCTAATTTGCTGGGAAGTGGCTGTGCGGTTCCCACGCGGCACTGCGTAGGATCCTACGGTCTTGGCGTGCATCCGTGCGTCGCTGCGGTCCGGTCCTAGGTCGACGGGCACGTGCACCTTCCGCCGACCACTGGCGACAACATCGATGTACTGTGGAGACCTCACGCCCCATGTGTTGAGCAATTCGGCGGTACGTCCACTCGGCCTCCCGCATGCCCAATATACGCCCTCGCTCAAAGTCCGTCAACTGCACATACGGTTCACGTCCACGCTGTCGCGGCATGCTACCAGTGTTAAAGACTGCGATGGAGCTCCGTATGCCACGGCAAACTGGCTGACACTGACGGCGGCGGTGCACAAATGCTGCGCAGCTAGCGCCATTCGACGGCCAACACCGCGGTTCCTGGTGTGTCTGCTGTGCCGTGCGTGTGATCATTGCTTGTACAGCCCTCTCGCAGTGTCCGGAGCAAGTATGGTGGGTCTGACTCACCGGTGTCAATGTGTTCTTTTTTCCATTTCCAGGAGTGTATATAATGGATGTACGAGTACAGGTTGTAGACACGTGGTTGACGACATATGGAACTTCTTGGGTGGCCGCGATTCGTGCTCGGGTAGCCAAATGGTTAGGTGACCAATCGCGATAAGTGTCAAATCAGCGTTCGAGCCACGGTCTGGCACAAATAGAATTGTCGTCATTCGACCGATTAATAGTGGCTCCGGTCAAAGAAAACTATCATAACGACCGTAAGAGCGGTGTGCTGACCACACGTCCCTCCTATCCGTATCCTCAGCTGAGGATGCCACGGCGGTTGGATAGTCCCGATGGGCCACTTGAGGCCTGAAGACGGAGTACAAAAAAAAAAAAAAAGAGTGCATTCCATCAAACAGCTGATGGTTGTCCATATTACATGTACAACTAAAATTTTTGTGAAAGTCATCTTGTGTTCCCCTACAGTCACCCTTTCAGCCAGATCGGTTATGTATATGCAAGGTAATGCGAAGTTATTCGTTCAAATTAATACAAGAGATAGAGAACATCAAAACAAACATAATTTGTTATAGTACATATGGTCCCTGACGACAGTTTCTGATGCTAGGGGCGATTTACACATAAGGTAGTTTAGCAGGTTGATTACAGCAGTGGCATTCACAAAAACTGCTCGAATGCGCGACTATTGGACTGTATGCACGCAGAACATCGTTGAACAATTGGCTGTCGTGACCGTTTGAAAATTTGTGGAAAGTACCAACAGCGATAGCGGTTCTAGCGACTAGGTCTTCTATCTTCACAACGGCTTCATACAACAGTTGCTTCATATCGCCCAGAGGAAGAAATACAATCGTGAGGTAAGATGACGGGTGTCAGTTGATTGCTCACATCAATGCTGAAGTAGGCTGGCGCCCTATCCTGTTGGAGGTATATGCATTATCTAACATTCAGACGTACATTCAACCAGTACAACCAGCCATCCGTACACAGGATAGTTTTGAATGTCTGTACACATTTCCAGTCAGCTACAGCGCCGCAACAGCTTTAGTCAATGCCACTACCAATATGTTCCGTAACATTACAAGTTGACTTCAGAGACCCTATGTTCCTCGTCGAAACATATGTGTTTTGACGTTCACAACCTCTCGTATTAATTTGTACAAGTAGTTTCGGAACACGCTATAGAGAATAATATTGGCCCTGTCACACTTACCCGAGGCACTCCCGCCGATATCCGTCTCTCATGAGGACACTCGCCGTCGAGGGCAACGTACTGGAGTTATTACTTAAAAACTGTCCGCGACAGAACGGTCCTACGTAGTCAATGTTTTGAGGAGCATATAGCGAACTCACGATGATAATCTCACCGACCCAAAGTTCAACCTCAGCTGGAACGGAAAATATACATGTCGTTCGCTGTTATTGTACGCTGTAGATGAATAGGTTACTTAAGGAAAACAGAGAAGAAAGTGAGCTAAGGACTAACAAGACTTAGTAAGACTTGTCAAAGCCTGTCAGGCCAGCAGACTGCACACACCTAGTGATAGTTCCTCGTCAGTTTTCCCCGCTAGTGGATGTCCCGTCTAAGCGTGCTAATTCCACAGTACATTGGTAATCATGTTTTCTGTACAGCTACTCTTTAATTTTTCTGTGGTATGAAGTAGCAAAAACGCCACATGACGAAAAATGTACCACGGCATGGACACAACGAGTTTTTTATTTCATGTGCAAATAACTATCAAAAAAAGAAGTTTGTTGTTTTCATCGTCGGTAACATTTCTGGAAAATAAAGACGTGTTTATGGACATTGCATCCGAGAGTTCTTTGATCCCGTACTGTGAATAAGGTAGGGGATTTCAGAGCAACGTATAAACAGATTGTTATTGTTATATTCAAGCAAAAGAATGCAACAACAACAACAAAAACACAACAGCCTTCTGCATTCGGCACTGCTATGCTTGCAATGGCGAATTGAGAGCTGTATTGACAAACAATTTGGGTTTCGATATGTGGGATACACGTTGATGATTTCCTGAAAGCATTACAGTGTTGAACTGCGGTCTAAGGTTACGCATTCAGTGCTCCTCTCAAGGCAAATGGCTTCTGAATGTAATAAACTGGAAACATGATGAAACAAACGTCTCAGTTAAGTCTCGACTAACATGTCTCATTATTCCAGCATCTTCTGGCCATGAATCTCGGACCGTAATTCTTGTTCTGATATTTCGGCTGACATTCTTACAGCCATTCTAAATATGAGATAGTTACAGCATTCTTAAGTCACTTTGCACAATACTGCGGAGTAAATACGCATTCTGCACATCTGCAATACATTTATACTTAAGTCGTCATGTCAGCTCTAAATGATACAGCCATTATAAAGCAATGACATCTCGTATCTTGAATGTGTCACTTAAGACCTTGTCGCACTTCTGCCATTAATTAATGAATATGTCTGGAACATTAACAGTTTCTCAGACCTTGCATTGGCTTCACGATGTCAACAGTATGTGTGAAAAGCAATGAAAACTCTGAAAGTAAGAATCCTGAAGTCATGCATAGGAAAAAAAGACTGAGCAGAGAATAAACTGCTTGCTGAGAGCCCGTCGGAAAGAGGAAGAACTACGAGGGCTAGCTGAAAACTAGTGTCTACAATTTTTTTAGCGAAAACCCTTAAAGCTCTTTAAACAAAACGAACTTCAGCAACATTTTACATCTTTAAACATTATGTCTACATATTTGTAGCCCTCAGCCGCGAGAGGCCTTCGAACTGTATCGTGTTACGTGGTGGTGTGCAACGTAACTGTGTCTCTGCGTAAGAAACAGCGTGCTGTAATCGAGTTTCGAATTCTAAGAGTTCGTTCACACATGGAGCACCCTCTCCTTCGGTATGGTAATAGCCGGCCGGAGTGGCCGAGTGGTTCTCGGCGCTACAGTCTGGAACCGCGCGACCGCTACGGTCGCAGGTTCGAATCCTGCCTCGGGCATGGATGTGTGTGATGTCCTTAGGTTAGTTAGGTTTAAGTAGTTCTAAGTTCTAGGGGACTGATGACCTCAGAAGTTAAGTCCCATAGTGCTCAGAGCCATTTTTGGTATGGTAATAACTGACCACACACGAGCGCTGCGACGTATGCAACAATCCTTCATCTTGGGTTCACTGCCATCGATCATCCTCCATAGAGTGACGACTTGTCCCCTTCCGATTTTCGCCTGTTTCCTGAACTTGAAGGACACCTTCGAGGAATTTACTCTGATAATGACAAAACGGGATAGATATGTTCAAAAATAAATATTTAGACATGAAACATAAAGATATAGAATGTTAATTACATTAGATTTATTTAAAAACCTTTAAGAGTTTCCACATAAAACATCAAGAGGCATTACTTTTCAGCACACCCTCGAAAATGTATCTAGCCTCTGAAACAATAACGAAATGCAGAATTTCAACAGAAACGCTTACTATATGCCTTTTTGAAAGTTACTTCCATGTAATTAGCCTCATAATTTTTCATTTACATTATCACCCTATGGCAAGACGTGCTGTGGAATGTCGTGAATGGCAGCGAATTACTGTTTAATTCTGAGTCTCACAGCCGGTAACTGTACATCCGGAGACGAAGCGGAACGGAAAATGACATCACATTTGTGTGCAAAACGTTGCAATATCGTGTTGACAGACTTACGGTGTGTGCAGGGATCGTCACTAGCAGACTCGGAAAAATTCAGGCGTTCCTCGAGAAAGTTCATAAAATAAACAGTCTTGTTCAGTGAAGCGGATTTCTTAATTGTGGCATATAGTGTAATTCAGTGCCTTGGTTTATGTTTTCAAATAAGTGTCACCCAGAATAAAGAGCGTGGACGGAGGGTCTCGTAGCGGAGACGAAGCGGAACGGAAAATGACATCACATTTGTGTGCAAAACGTTGCAATATCGTGTTGACAGACTTACGGTGTGTGCAGGGATCGTCACTAGCAGACTCGGAAAAATTCAGGCGTTCCTCGAGAAAGTTCATAAAATAAACAGTCTTGTTCAGTGAAGCGGATTTCTTAATTGTGGCATATAGTGTAATTCAGTGCCTTGCTTTATGTTTTCAAATAAGTGTCACCCAGAATAAAGAGCGTGGACGGAGGGTCTCGTAGCGAAGGGGGCTCTGAGAACGTCGAGTGGCCACAGTTATTGTCACTGTACACTTAAAACCGTCACGGACACAATTAGAACTGTGAATGACATAAGTCTTGTCACGGCTAATGACGAACACGAAACTCGAACTTTAATAACAAACAAAGTAAATCACGAATAACTACAAATATCTAACAGTGATCTCCCAGGACTGGCTAAAACACTAAAATCCTTTAAACTACTGGCCAGAAGAGCAAGTAAGGATCTCAAAGGAAAACCAATTAAAAATCCGAAGGAGCGGAAGACAAACACTTTCTTTCTGACGCAGACATGACTCCAGAGCGAAAATGAATCTACTACCCTTGCAGTCCTAGTGACAGGTGTAACGCAAAGAGTACGGCACTGTCCCCAGGCCTGTTCGTATATACTAAAGATACTGGGCGTTAAACTGCCGGATGCATGTATTCACTGGCAAATGGACCCCTCCTACGTGCTTTAGACTCCCAGATCAGCAGCAGTATATTTCATATCGCAGCGATCAGAATACGGAAAAGACAGAAGTAAAAATCAACAGTAGTTACTAATGGCCTAGTCAGTTTTTTTTAAGTAATTCGGTCTTGATAAATGCATCCCGAGGTCATATAGAACCCAGCAAGTGATCTCTAACAGGCACTAAGAATATTGTCAAAGATGAAATACTAACAGTTACGAAGTGCGAGTGTTGAGTATTGTTTGTTAATAGACCTGTACATGAATGAATGGTGGCCAGTAGGGTTGAATTAACACCACTGCCCGAGTAGTTGGCCACAATGAAAGTACAGAGGTGGCCGGTACTTCGTTACTATCGTGTTCAAAATACCCGAACGACTTGAAATTTCTTCCACCCACATAATGTAACTTTCTGGCCGAACCTCTACTCTCTTTTTGGTAAAGTCACTTGATTATATGTAAGGGATACTGTAACGGATCAATAAAGAAACGGCGCTGAATGGCTATAAGTCAAGATGCAAATATCATGGTATTGCGAATACCAGGAAACAAGTTTCACAGATTGAAAGCCTTCTACAGAATTTCTTGAACTGATTGTATACATAAGATATGTGACTTCAGTAAAGTGCTCTAAAAATATTCCACATTTATACAACATTTTCACCCCAAAAAAATTAAAAACGCTGTCTGACCACAGTTTGACTGAACTATGCTGAAGTAGGAAGTGCTCTTATTGCACAACAGGAAAGAAGAGGGGAGCTGAAACGAATATTTGAATGAATACATGATCGAGCTTAAACCTTGTAATTTTCTGGTATCATCGGTAAGTATAAATGTGACCTTCCTTATAGGCTTATCACGTGGCACGAATATGTACAGTGTCAGCTTGGAAGCCTAACACCTATCTACATAAAGAACATAAAATATAACACTAACTTTGGACATAGTCAGGAACAGCTCAAAGTCTCGCCAACACTGGCTTACCTTAATGGCTGTAAGGGCAATACAAAGAATTCAAAATATTTCTGTTGATGGCAGTTCCTTTTTGACTAATAATTCCATTGAAGGTAGAATGTAAGTAATAACTTCTTCTCAAATCAAATACTGTCTCAAATTAAAATATGAGAGCCGGTGTTCAAAATCGCGCATACTTCATGAATGAATGTGGGACGAAAATAAATCGGAATCGTTTGCATAAGATTCCTGATTATCAATAATTAACTCAATAAGCAGTGGCAACAACAAATTACATTTGTCCTGTGATTGCCATGTTGTATACAATACCACAATAGACGAAAATCAGAACAAAAGAATCCTCCTTGCACTCCAAAATACTCTGTACACTACTAAAACAGTAGGAAGGTACGGTATGCCATACTTCAATCTCAAGAAAGGAACTCTCAAATACCGATACTGTTTCTTGAACATGGAACAAGATCTTTCGTCTTCATCAACGAAAGTTAAGTATGGACTCGGCTGAAAATACATCCATAGCACTGAAAATGGTACACACAGAATATTACGCCAATTTGCACTGCTGTTGTAATGATCTCACCTTAAGTCTTGGATTTTACGTCATGATAATGGCCATAGGCATGTAACCTCAGCTCAGGACACTTAACGTCTACAAGCCAATTCCGACATACGTAAAGACCCAGCGTGACCATCAACTGGAAACCGAACAGAACGCCGAGTTCGACTTAACGAATGCAGAAAAGTGAATACCTTTGTCTAACGTCTAGCGGGACACGCTTCTACCAAACTTTGCTGCATCGACATCTGATCGGTCAGCCAAATGTACTCCAAAATTATCGACTGCTAATATACCTTCACTTTGTCAGCCAAAGATGGCAATATGCTTAGTATTCTAGTACCCGGGTACAGACTCACAACTCGTGAAAATGAATAATTTGAAAGGATACATAGTAATGAACGGATCTCAGGATTAGCAGACTATAATGCCACTAAATTCAAATTTGTTGCAATAAGTGACATTACGAAAAGCAAGTCTCAACTTCAAATTACACACAGAAATATCTGTGCTAGGCCAGGACTCGAGACTCCTATCCAGCAGCTATTGTCCGTGTAAACTAAAAACGAAATATATCAAACGTCGGTTGATTCACAAATAACAAAGTGTGCACCGTTTTAAAGTAGGAATGACGAAACGTAAAGTTTAGTGTTGGACGGAAATTCTAATCCAGCTCGAAATGGATTGTTAACTAAGCACAATCGAATGTTAAATACTGCAATTTTTAAACGGTAGCGAATGACAAACTGTATCGACGAAACGAAATACCAAGGGCTAATAAAATTTTTCTAGTGTCATATTCTTGTTCTTCGACCACAATTTAGTTGGATTTGACGGTTTTTATAAAGGATAAAGACAACTTTAATTTTTTTTTTTTACCAGTGTAGTGGCCAAACCTAACACGCGTCATATTCCAGTTGTGGGGCGGCGAAGAAGTCGTCGAATGAGTTGTTTGAATGTTCATTTCACGTAACAGACTATTGCCGATGCAACATATGTGGGACGGCGAAGAAGTCGTTGTTTAATGTTGAATGAAAGTTGAACATTGCCACCTTAAATCACGCGAGCCTGGCAACTAATTTGGTGGCCAGTCAGAAAGCGAAGGGAAACTTACTGACCTTAGTTCCCAGTCTGCACGGCCACATTCCTGTACAGCCCAGCTAAACGAAAAATATCCATAGTTCTTCACGGGATTAGGGCTGCTTCAATAAAATTTAAAGTTCCAAACAAGATTTTATTATCTTAAAGGCTCACACAAATTACTCGAAACTTCTGAAAATGCTAAAGACATTAAATATTGTTAATTCAGCCAACCGTTTAATAGTTCAGAGGCGACTTCTACAGCAAGTTCCTCCCGAATAGTTCATTACTCTAACTAACGGTGCTCTATTAATAGTTCGCAATAATGTTAAAAAAAATTAATGCTCGCCTTAAAAGTGGAGTTAGTCACCACTTGCCACGCGGAATTATACTTCACACGGACGGCACAATAACAGTTTGTTACCGAAGTCTAAACGATCCAGGACGGTGTACAGTCCTCGCGATTTTCAATGTCCGTTTACATTGCTAAGTACGCGCATGTCACAGCCCGCTATGACGTCACCCGAGGCGAGGCGCGATCGGACGTTAAGCTCGCGTGGACTAGGCGTTGGTCTAATGCGGAGTGAGCTTACTACTGCCTCTGCCGCTCTTTTTATATAGCTCCGGCGCGTACCGCCAAGAGAGCATCTGTTCTTTCCGTTCATATGCAGATGCCTGCGGCCTCCAAATGACCGCTATCTCAGGCACATAATCTTAAATATCACATTTAATAATAGCTTTACAAACTTCTCAATTTTTGTATACATACATCTGAGCAGTACAGAAGCACGTAGAAAATCTCAGCCCGCTAAAATTAAAACTTTACTCTCTAGAATTTTTACAATGGAACTAACGGTAGATTGTTACCTCTGAACCATAGCTTTATCAAGACTTGTATCAGCAGTTAATTATGCTACAAGACTAAAACTTGGTGTAGCTTTGTTAATTGTCCTATCTGATCATTGGTCTTAAAGAATTTGTTTTATCATTAAAATTTAAAGTACTTAATCTATAATGCTTATGTACATTTTACTCACAAAAGTAGTTTTTACTAAATTACTAAAAAACTAGAAGAGGTAACTGATTGTGGTATTTCCATTATTATTATTAGGGTGAACTGAAGCATCCTACCAATTTTCAATATTGTAGCTCTATTATTTCGCGCCTCTGATTTTTCCGAAAAACGCGGATTCTGGAGTCAATTTTAGTTTTATGGTTTTGGAAACCAGCACCACTCATTAATAACTTCTTACTGCACCTTCTCACCAAATTTTGGCTTCCTAGCGTCATTATTTAGCGCCTCCTATTTTTTCTTTCAAAACGTGAATTTTACGTAAACTACTAATTTTATAACATTAAGATTTGTTACCTGAAACATTATTACATAGAACTATACTTTAACAAAGTTTTACACACAAATCTTAATTTTTATTTTTATGTTAAATGTGGTGCAATACTATATGCAGGCGCGTTACGATGACGTGACGCTACTAGCAGTGAACTAGGGTAAGTCCCGTGCACTCGCTCGCCTCTGTATCTTATACATGATACAGCGCTTGCTTTGCTTCACAGTGGTATTTGATACATTTTATGCATTTGTTTTACAGGATTCTTTCATATTTTCTACGCCTGATTCCATGGTGTACCACAGCGACTAGCCATAGTCTTTAACGGGATGGCGGAGTTTGAGCATTTTGTATGACAAATCATATTGCATGTTTCTAATAGTAATCAGTGTACTCTGCCCATTCTGATTTACGAAAGTTAATTTCTGTACTTCGTTTCTCCAAGTTAGCCTTTTTAAAATTATAGTAACCATTTAAGTACTTTAAGTACAAGTTTTTTGCTGCACTGTATAATGAAGTTTGCTAGTGATTTCCTACTACATCCAGATTTTTGATCCGAAGCTTTTAAGACATTGAACTATAATAGATTTTGCTGTCACTTTTATGCAAACGTAAAATGCTATCATTTTGCTCTTGAGACACATTTTGTTGTATTGTATAATCTCGATGAGTTTTACCATTTTGATTCTTAGACGTAAGTAGTGTAGGGTATTTCCCGTGGTTTCTCTTGATGTTTCATTCAACAATTTACTTTCCAGTGAGGCAGAATCTTGTACGATTTCGAAGAAACTTTTAATTTTAAGTACAAGTTGTATGCTGCACTGCTCGTTGTTGCAGCAAAAAACATTTACTTAAAGTAAAATATGTCGTTCTTCAACTCATACAGGCGGCGAGCCAACTGGAAAGGAAATTGACGTACATACTATTCTTCCATATTCCTGTGTTGTAACTCGAGATTCTGGGGGTCTGCAATAATCGCGCTGTAGTCGTTACATGTAGCAGGCTGGTTTACCAGGGTGCAGAGTGACAACAATGCTCGTTGTGGTGCCACCACTTTCTTCATATGTGGCTGGACAGCCAGCTTTGTTGAGTATGTGGAGATTTTATTCACTAAATTAATTTTATCCACAACGTATGCTTACGCAGGTCTCAAAGATGACTGGTAAATACATACCACGTCGGCGAAATGAGAGAAATAGAAAAAGATACGGTCATTAATCCTGCACAAAACTTTGTAAATTTGTTCACGTTTTTCGGTGTTTTGACTGCTGCTTCAGGCATTGGAGACATCACTGAATCGCCTTTCGGACTTGTTAATCGTGTAATGTGTGGCACGGCTACATGAAGCGTATTGAGATCCTATGAAATATTTAGTGTAAGTTTGTCCTAGACATAGTTATGTGTATGATCCGGCTTTTGGTGCGTGTCTGAAACTGACGAAGGTCCTTTTGTAGGCAGTTTAACACTCTTGACAGATTTTGACTATCAGGTGCAACGGCCGCTGATACTTCTGCGTTGTAACTATTGGTCACTCTGTGTGAAGCTTAAGGAAGTGTGTTTGAACCACCAAACGGGCGTTGTTATGGTTTTCTCTCTGCAGCCTTCTTATTTGCCTCAGACTGTCTAACTATATACGTACTGTCCAGGAAAGAGAGCTCTTCCCTTAACAAACTGTATTCTGTGTCCACACCATACGCTTCGAACTACCAGCTTACTAGACTTACGGCTAAAATATCTGTTATCGGCATGTTCCTAAACAAGCAAATGATTTTGCGCTGCCATAATATTGTGGCCACCTGCTTAATACAGCAAAGATACTGCGTGGCAAGGGTTTGACGGGTCCTTGGTAGGTTTCCAGAGGTATGTGGAACCAGATGCCTACGCACAGGTCACACAATTCCCGTAAATATTGGGTCGGTGGCTTCAGGGTGCGGAGCTGGCGCCCAGCAGCGTCCCAGTTGTGTGTGATACATCGGGTTCGCCGTAGGCGATCGCAGCAGCCAGGACATCAACGTGAGCCCACTATCATGATCTTCAAATGACTGCAGCTCGATTTGGGCCTTGTGAGGCTGATAGTTATCCTGATGAAAGATGCCATCTTAGTCGGAAAAGACAACAAACGAGCAGGAACGCAGGAGGTCCGCAGTAATGCTCACGTTGCCCACAGCTGTCATCTTACTTTCTATTATTGCCAGAGGTACCATGGAAGCCTAGATGAATGTTTCCCATAGCGTAATACTGCCTCCACTGACCCGCGTCCGTGGTGCGATGCAAATATCAAGCAGCAGTTGCCCTGAATGACGACGTATCCAAACACGACCATCGATCTGGTGTAACAAGTAACGATATTCATCTGACCAGGCAACACGTTGCCATCCGTCCATGATCCAATCCCGTTTACTCCGTGCCCACTGGAAACGTAATTGACGATGTCAATATGCCAGCATTGAAAAATGTAGGGGTCGTCTGGTGCGGTTCACCATGTTCAACATTGTACGGCGAAAGGAATGCTCAGAAACATTACTGCGTGCACTGTACCCTGTCGGCAGATCAGCCACAGATCGCCGCCAGTCATGCTTTACGGAGCGGGCAAGCCTCTGACTTCCACGTTCCGTGATGTAGCGTGGATTTCCGAGACATTGTCGCCTAATCGTAGTTTCACTGTCCTTCTATAGAAGCTCGGGACACTAAACCGGAAACAACTGATCAACTTCGGCGTTTCCGAAATCCTCGTTCCCAGGCGTCGGCCATTATCCTCTGCCCTTTGTCGAAGTCGGTTATGTCAGTAGATTTCTCCATTTGCAGTCCTTATCGTCACCAGAATGGTTCCTCATTCGCATCAGTCTCGTGGTGGGTGATGCTCATAATGTTTGGCTTCATCAGCGTCTATACTAAGCAAAGTACTTTACAGTGCATGTTGGGGAGAAGTTCCTTTAAAATGTGAATGCAATGCCCTAAATATACCACAGCCTCGTTCAGTAAGATCTTAGACGGCCCAGTAAGTTACAGAGGTGATGCTGATATAGTATGGTGCTGTATTCTGACTTCTTATGTAGGGGAATACGACTTCAGCGTGGAAAAAACTAGATGATCAATTAAGTTGGGGGAACTATTTTAGTATATCTACATTTAAATATACATACACACTCCAGAATCCACAGTGTGGTGGACAGCAAAGGGAATATCGTATCACTGCTAGTCGTTCCAGTCTAAAATGCAGCGAGGGAAAAACGGCTGTCTACATGTCGCTATATGACTTGTAATTTCTCGTAGTTCTTAGCTACGCGAAATGTACATCGGCAGCAGCAGAATCTGTTTTGCAGTCAGCTTCAAATGGCAGGAATTCTCATTTGAGTTCACGAATTATCATAACATTTATTCCAATCCATTGTTGCATGGTGGTACAGCAATCTTATGTTGTGATTAATATTAAAAATAGTTCTAGGTTGCACAATGTTTTTAATTTGTTCAAAAACGACGTGTTTCACCCACGTAGGGCAACATCAGGTTATCTGGAAGTACAATGGGAAACGGACATAATAAATAAGCGGGCGTGGTCCTGTCCTAAAATACTATAATCGAAAGTGAAAACCTAAATCGTTAGTGTGTACGACATACAGGATAGGTAAGCATGTATAAAATGCTATAATTACTGCTAAAATTCATTCGTCAAATACACCTGAAATACCCGGTAAACGAACGTGAACAGCTCCATAGGAGATGGTATAAAAACTATGAAGAATAGACCTACAGGAGAATACTTTAAAAAATGTAGCCATCTGTTTACCTCGTGCGATGTGGGTCATCAGTTACAGCGCCGTAGAATAACACCACGCACATAAACTGTGAACATTATCCCGGAACTAACGGCCGAGGGCCAATTCGCGCTCATGATGTGTTTACACAGTAACGATAGAATGAGCGCCGACTCATGGCGCTAGTAAAAATAACAGGCAGTAGGTGGCGCCAAACGCAGGTACAAAGCCATCAATAAAAAATCATCACAGTAGAGAGAAGGAAATTCCAATAAACGAGCTACATACAGACTAAATCTGAAATGAACTGTGTCAATAATACTACAGAATGCTGTCCAATAAAAGAGGCATGGGGGTTAAAGATGCAAACGTTGTACAATTAAACAGAGAAAATTAACAGAAAAGGAATGAGGCAGAGGTACGTAACGCAATAATCAGATTTGGGGAGGTGACATGCAGTAAGAAAGCGATTCCTGATTCGGAAACTTTCTGTTTTGATGTTCAAATGGTTCTGAGCACTATGGAACTTAAATTCTGAGGTCATCAGTCCCCTAGAACTTGGAACTACCTAAACCTAACTAATCTAAGGACATCATACACATCCCTGCCGGAGGCAGGATTCGAATCTGCGACTGTAGCGGTGGCGCGGTTCCAGGCTGTAGGGCCTAGAATCGCTCGGCCACCCCGGCCGGCTGTTTTGATGTTCTACTGTATGATTCTTTTTAGTAAAAAAGTAAAGTGTCGAATGCATTTTGGCGGTAATTATAATATTTTATAAATGCTTTCCTATTCTTCACTTGGCATATATTTACGTTTTTCGTTTTCACATCTGAGTATAGTAGTTCAGATGAAATGTGTCGTTTTTGAACCAACAGAGAACACTGTGCTACCTAGGAACATTACTCACGAACCATCTCCGTAATACTCGTGTAGTGTTTGAAACAATCTGTGAAAAATCAGACAGCACGCTTCCGAATTGCTTACTGTTTTCCTTTAATCTGACCTGATGGGGATCTCAAACACTCTAGCAGTACTCACGAATGGATCGCAATAGCGTTCTATGCGCGGTATCCTTATCAGATGAGCTACACTTTCCTAAAATAAGAATTACTACTCGCAGGGGGATAATAAAAGAAAATATAGATTATCATCCTATGGTTACCAAGAAGCTTTTCAGGGAAGTTCTTATCTAAAAATTGAGGAATATTTGCCGGAAAGTGTCTTAATTTCATGAGCCTTCAGTGCGAAAAACAGGGAAAGTAATAGTTTTTATTAAAAAACTAATCTATAAATATACGAATGAGGGTTTATGAGGGTTTATATGTACATCTCATCATGGAGTAACTCGTCGGGAAATAATTTTTGTATTTCGTTTTATCTTTGTCTTTTATTTCCGTTGCAGAATACGGACATGCTAAACGGTGGCTAAGAGAATGGACTGTAATCGGGAAGATCGGACTTCTAATATCATCATGGAATTGCGATGTAAGTCTTTACGTGTAACCTTGATATATTCGGATCTTCCGAACAAAAAATCGTCCACATCGGTTCGAAGAAAACACAGGCCAGACCCACCAACAAGAAGGGCAGCATACGTGATGCATAAAATTACTGTCCAATATCTTTGACATTCATTACTCGTAGAAAGTTAGAACATATTTCAATTTAAATCCAATGAGGTATCTCGAGCGGAATGACCTTCTCCATGTCGCCCCTCATGGATTCCGAAAATATCGATAATGTGAAACTCAACTCGCGCTTTTCTCACATGTCATTTTGAAAGGCATGTATCATGGATTGTGACTCAGTACCACACATATCGTTATTATCGAAAGTACATCACTTGGCGTGTCAAGCGAGGAGTTCTTAGTAGGAAGAATACCGCATGTTATCTTGGTTGTATAGTTATCGACAGATGCAAAAGTAACTTCAAGTGCGCCCAAGGGAAGTGCGTTGGGAAACGTGCTGTTAACAGTGTATATAAATGACTCGCAGACAATATTTATACTAACCTCACATTATCGCAGATGTTGCAGCTATCTATAATAAAGTACTCTCCGAAAAGTTGTCAGAAATTCAGTCAGATGTATTTACTTACATGTCAAGAGAGCGTCGCCCCACTCCACATTGTTGCCAAATTTATTAAAGATGGCGGATCCAAGACAGCAGCTATACATTTGGAAATGTTGCAATGACGACATGGCAGGAAGTTAAAATTTTGGCGGGAAGATTGGTCAATTGGGCTACCTCCACTAACCTAACCCCCTCCCCCCCCCCCCCTTCCCCATAAAATGGCGGTAAGTCCAAGTACGAGCAGGACAATGCAATGCGTCACAGCTACCTCCACTAACCTAAGAAAATGGAGGGAAAAAGGTCACTTAGGCTACCTCCACTAACCTGTCATCCAACTGCCACCTCTTTCTAGGAACTGGCGGGAAAAGGATTCAGCCTGCGCTATATAGGATGGACATAAGTCTTTATTTTCCACACAGTGTTCATTTAAAGAAGTTGAGCCAGTAGCTCCATCCAGTGTGTCCACTATAAGGTCTGGAGTCCAACTGACCTAGTCCACAGTACTACCACCAGAGGGCGCTGCCATCACTCCCATGTTGTAACCCAAGATGGCGGTCTGGAGGGGGGAAGTTGCGGCAAAAGGACTCAGCCGGTTCTGGGCTGCTGGTGAGAGGAAGGAGTGTAATTTATTTATTTTTGGAACAAGTTATTTAGGGACGAGTTTCACGTAGTTCGTTTATTACACTGATACATACACTCACCCTGACGTGCTTGTGGTCGCAGTATATACTCTGCAGACCTGCAAAGTCTTCGTAAACTGTCGGAATACTGCAGTACACTAATGTGCAGAGACGGAAACAACTTGTAAATTACCGAAATATGCAGTACACAGCATACAGGCGTGCAAACTACACGTAGATCACCAAAGTAGTGCATGTAAAAGGTTCTGCAAACATGCTCAAAACGCTTAAACAGCCGAAAATAGTACAGTTCACAAACACTCATTGCACGTAAAAAAAACGCTTTTGAACTATCGTTCACCACGTCGTACAGTGAACTGTGCACGCACAGACGCCGCTGTGAGCCACTGCTGGACACAAACCAGCGCCAGAACACGAACTATTGCTCTCAGGCGAGTGCCGCCAGCACGTGAAAGTTGTATCTACAGTAAGAGTTCTTCGAGTGTCTTACTGATGTAACATGTCTATGTAAATAAGATGCAAGTCACCCTCTGGGCCGCGAGTGCGTGTTTACCATCGCTGGCGCGCAACGTCTCTACCTGTGGATACTGATGTCACAGGTTGTGCTATAGAAATCTGTTCCAATGCGTCCCAGAACAGCACAGGGTTCAGTGTTCCTAGTGATCCTAATGGTACATGCGATACATCCCCAGCCACGCACGTGCTTACCTAATCACCACGCATACCTGTGGGCCCAGCGCAGGCCTAATTTTCAAATGAGAGATGTCTGCATAGTGACTCATCGGTGCAGGTGCAGTTAAATGCTCTCAGTGTTATACTCATGTCTCGTGTTCATTTATATAACAGTCAAGTCCCCCTCTGGACGCGCTAAAGAAAATTTCTGCAATGTTTTAAGAATCTGTTAATGAAAATAGCCCAGAGCAACACCGAATGCTTTTACTCTAGAGATCCTAACGTGACAGTCTATCCGTTACTTATCAGTCCCTTCTAGGTATTGGTAAACTTTCACAGAAATAGTTAACCCTCGCGTTTGATTTAGCTTTCGAGACATCTGAGCTTCTCTGAATTAAATTCCTATCCTAACAGGACATGTCCACAAAAATAGCCAAATTACTGATGCTGCTCGTTTGGAAGCACGGTACGCCTTTTCTTTCTGCAGACTAGACTTTCAGCAGAAAGAATCTGTTTTGTACAGATCACCATATTACACTGACAGTTAAACCCTGCAAAAGTGACCTACAGATCGTCAAATACATCCCACACATTTCTGTGCTACTGTGCAGCTCCAGTGGAGGAAACAACCACCATAAACGCAGCCCATGACCGCAGCCGCGAAAGAACGTGTCAACCAGAGAGACAATCCAGGTAGACTTGGACGACCCCACATCCTGAAAGCTATCAATGCTACCAGCGCAATCAACTCCTCGTATTTTCGCAGAGTATATACGCGAAACACGCGGCCCTGAAGGCAGCTTAACGCAAACTTGGTATTCATCTGCCCAGGGGGAGCTGTAAGCCAAATCGTCATAACCCATAAGCTTTCTCGGACTCTATGAACTGTTGTACAAAGAATGGGCGAGCCCCGACTCGGAACAAAGGCGTTACTGTTTCCGGTTCCAACCTGGTTGCTTGCTGCTATGCTTTCCACGGCCGTCTCCAGACTCCCAAGAATATTGGGAACCAGACACATATTTATCAGTGTAACTACAATTCAGTATTAGGATTGCTGCCGTAGTCTGACACTGAGCAATGTACTGGATATGTCTCCTCCTTACGACCGTGAACAAATGTCAGTATCTATAGTGCACAAAATTTTTCATGTAAAAAAAGTATTTCATTTCCCTTAGGACTATTGATGTGTTGTATCTATACCTCGCTCATGATAGGACACGCAGTAGAGACCACCAGGCACTCATACATACACCGCAAAGACTGGTGTACAAAGGCTAAGTCGGTTCCCCTAGGCGCAAGGGCATCACTGCTTCTTGCCCTGATCTATTTGCTTGCTTTCTATACACATCTCCAAACACTGGGATTACAATAACACATATATTTTCACATGGTTTACCAGAATATTATACCATTTACGCGATACTTCTCGATATCAAGCACATAGCAGTATCCTACCGATAGCTCTTGCATCATAATTCTGAAAATATAGACTGGAGATTATTTCTCTACAAACCCAAAACTTTAGCTAGGTGGAGCATGCTGTAAAACATTGAGTAACTAGAAACTTATTCTGTCTGCGAAGACGTCTATGAGAAAACTCGAAAAAAATAGAGGGAACCGATATTTCCACTCTCGAATACTGATGTCGGTGATAGAACAGATTCCAAGTCATCCTTATAATTTACAAACTCAACTAAGATATTTCTCATGTCTAGAGAACCAGCAAACGTGTCCTCCACCCGTCTTTCACCTACTAGATGCACTCAACACACGACAATCGAGGTTCCCTCAACCAAATAAAGACACGAATGTGAAGAAGCAGTCAACCAGCCAATTTAAATGGGAGAGAATAATAACCCAGCGCAAACACATGTCCATATTGAATATTCTCAAATTTTCACGCGATCACGAAAGCTGTCCAACAAATACTAACTGCTAAGAATGAGATTTTCACGCTGCAGCGGAGTGTGTGCTGATATGAAACTTCCTGACAGATTAAAACTGTGTGCTGGACCGAGACTCGAACTTGGGGCCTTTTGCCTTTCGCGGGCAAGTGCTCTCGAGTTCAAGTCTCGGTCTGGCACATTGTTATAAACTGCCAGGAAGTTACATACTAAGTATTAGTTCCCTATTCGCCCGTGTAGTGGGCGACATGGTTAAGTCAGCTAAATTCTTGCATCCCAACAGGCCTTTCCATTTGGACAGCTCCTGCCGTTAACATTAAACGTGAACCATTCGCGCCGCAGGCCACCGCCGGCGCACTACGCACCCCTAGACATAATCGTCCTAGGAAATCGGTCACATAGATATTTGATCGCTATACTTACTATTAAATGTTACGACTGCAGTCTCAGTTGAGCGGCATTCGACAGTGAGTGAAGTATCGGAAATACACCATGCTGATGGCTGTGGCTCTGGAAATAGAAATATCTGTACTATTGTTATGACTTGACATACTCTTCCCTTTGCTATCACAGCATTCCACATCAAATCCATACCTTTCTTACGACTGGACATGGTCAGTCCCTTTGCACATGTCGGAACACAAACACATACTTTATAAGCCTGATGCTCAAGGCGAACCTATCATACATTCCCTACTACTAAGTATAATACTTCGTCTATAACTGACTGCTGGCGATACGAAATAATACCGACCGAAAATCAATGATGAGTGGACATGTCTCATAAGTTTTTCTAGAGAGTGGTACCACTGTGTCTTAGAAAGAGGGGCGTAATCGTCTTACAAACCGGAAGTTAAAAAACCCGATCTCAACAACTGCTGTATTTTACTGTTACAAGTGGTCTTGGTTCTACAGGCGCTTACGAGTACCATGTCAAAAGCTATACTGGCGTTATAAATCGAGGTATGGTATTACCTCTGAATGAAGTGGTTTTTTCCAGACACATACCATGACACTGAATATACACGGTGATCGCCGGACTGTGTAGTATCAGTCCAACAGTGCGGTTACACGTCGCCGACGATGCAAGCTCGTGACAAAATTACCGAATTTAGTAAGCGACTCGGCTAAGGAACGGGGTATGAAACCGGTATTGGTAACTCCCTCACGCTGCTGCCACTATATATTTCTCCTGTATTTGTAACACATTCTGTTTTGATGCCATGTCAGAGATTCGGTGATAGGCGATGGCTGGTTAAGGAGGATCACAAACAGTAGATGGTGTGCTGATTGACATCGTGAGAAATGTACACTAGCTTTTCAGATCTCAAGTGTTATGCTATCCAATAGAAATGCTGTCTGGGGTTTGGAAACAAGACTTTCCATTCAACCACATACCTGTTGTGAATCCTGTGGAGAAGTCCTGCAATGATTACAGCCACAAGTGAATCATATTTCTGGCACTCCCATATGCTTAAACGAGTCACCTACTTCGAACCTATGAGGTATAGCACAATTTTAGAAATTCCCTATGCCTCGTGAAATTGACGCCATTTGTGCAGCATTGCGCAAGTGAGCATTCCAATTTAAGTAGAAACTGAGCAGAAGTTGGAGAAAACTGTATCTACCACCTTTCTGCAGTTGACGATAGTCCGAAAGTTTTTTTTACGCGCAAAGAGTGTTTGTGCACTTTGTTATTTTCGTCTGCTTAAGCATTGTGAGCGTGTTTGCAGAGTCTTTTACATGCATTATTTTGATGATCTACCTGTAGTTTTCACGTCTGTATGCTGTGTACTGTATTATTTCGGTAATTTACGAGTTGTTTGAGTCTCTGCACATCAATGTACTGCAGTATTTCGACAGTTTACGAGTAGTTTGCAGGTCCGTAGACTACATACTACGACCTCAAGCATGTCAGGGTGACTGTTTTGTACCAGTGTAATAAATGAACTACATGAAATTCGTCCCTAAATAAATTGTTCCAAAAATAAGTATATTACACTCCTTCCTCTCTGCAGCAGCCCGGAACAGGCTGAGTCCTCTTCCCGCCATTTTTCCCCTCCAGACCGCCATCTTGGGTCACACCATGGGAGGGATGACAGTGCTCTCTGGTGGCAATACTGTCTACTAGGTCAATTGGACTTCAGACCTTACGGTGGACACACTGGATGGAGCTACTGGCTCAAATTGTTTAAGTGAACACTGCGTGCAAAATAAAGACCTGCGTCCATCCTAACCATCACAGGCTGAGTCCTTTTCCCACCAATTCCTAGGAAGAGGTGGCGGTCGGATGACTTAGGTTAATGAGGGTAGCCCAAGTGACCCTTTTTCCCGCCATTTTCCTAGGTTAGTGGAGGTTGCCTGGGTGTATTGCATTGTCCTGCTGGAATTAGAAGTTCCCACCATTTCCTAGGGGAGAGGGGAGGGGTGGGGGTTAGGTTAGTGGAGGTGGCCCAGTTGACCTATCTTCCTGCCAAAGATTGAACTTCCTGCCATGACATTATTGAGACTTTGGTATTGCCGCCATCTTAAATAAATTTGGCAACAATGGAGAGTGTGGCGACTCTCTCTTTGTCCTACTACTGTCAAATTAGGTAGGACCAAATTGAGGAGCAAATCTCAAAGGTCATAGAATGTGTCTGTACATCAAAAGTCCAACATAACAGTAATAACAGATAAAAATAAAATGTTTATGAACTCAAAAACTTCAAGCCATAAGGTTAAGTGAACGTAATCAAAAATATAACATAAGAATCACCTTAATTTTTTATGGAAATCCTCAACAGAATAGAAGGAGTGTACTATGGGGAAATTCTGCAGTCTCGATTTGAAAGTGCTTGTATCACTGCTAATATTTTTGAATAATTTTGGTACGTTATTGAAAATGGATGCAGCAGTATCCTGCACACGTTTCTGCAAAGAGTTAAGGAATTCCGATCAAAATGGAGGTTGGGTTTCTGCCAATTATTACCTGGATGAAAGCTGCTTATTCTTGAGAAAAAAACTGATCTTGTTAACAAGAAACGATTGTAAAACACACACACACACACACACACACACACACACACATATATATATATATATATATATATATATATATATATATATATATATATATATATATATATATATGGCAATGTCAAAATTGCCAGACTAGTGAACAGGAGTCGACAAGAGGTTAGCGAACTTACAGTACATCACTTATTGCCTAAAGCACCCATTTCTTAGCCAAAAATGCCCTTTTAGAATGGGAAGAGTTCCCCAAAAGATAATACAATACGACATAAGTGAATGAAAATAAGTTAGGTAGACTAATTTTCGTGTCGAACGATCACTTACTTGAGATACTGTTCGAATAATAAAAATGGCAGCAATAAGTCTCTGAACAAGATCCTTAATGTGGGCTTTCCATGAGAGTTTACTATCTATCTGACCACCTAGAAATGTGAACTTTTCAGTTTCACTAATCATATGCCCATTCTGTGAAATTAAAACGTTGGGTTTTGTTGGATTGTGTGTTAGAAACGTTAAAATTGACTCTTACTGTGAATTTGCGTTAATTTATTTTCTATGAGCCAGGAACTCATGCAATGAACTGCACTATTTGAAACTGAGCCAGTGCTGCACACAACATCCTTTACTACCAAGCTAGTGCCATCAGTAAACAGAAATATTTTAGAGTTACCCATAATATAGAGGGCATATAGTTTATATAAATAAGAAATAGGAGTGGCCCAACACTGATCCCTGGGGAACCCCCCACTAGACTGTACCCCCACTCAGACCCCACATCACAACCATTCTCAGCACTGTGAATAATGACCTTTTGCTGTCTGTTGTTAAAATAAGAGGTGAACCAATTGTTAGCTACTCCCTGTATTCCGTAATGGTCCAATTTCTGGAGCAATATTTTGTGATCAACGCAATCAAATGCCTTAGTTAAATCAAACAGTATGCCAAACATTCAAAGCCTCTTGTTTAACCCATCCAGTACCTCACAGAGAAAAGAGAATATGGAATTTTCAGTTTTTAGACGTCTTCTAAGGCCGAACTGTACATTTGATAGCAAATAATGTGATATAAAATGATCAATTATCATACATATACGGCCTTTTCGATAACTTTAGCAAACACTGATGTCACAGAAATAGGTCTAAACTGTGTAACTTACCCCTTTCTCCATTTTTATAAAGCGGCTTTACTACTGAGTACTTCAATCGTTTAGGAAACTGACCATTCCCGAAGAAAACATTACAAATGTGGCTAAGTACAGGGTTAACATGCGCAGCATAATACTTTAATATTCTGCTAGACGCTCCATCATATCCATGAGAGTCCTTAGTGTTCAGTGATTTAATTATTGAGTCAACCTTCCCCTTGACTACATCACAGAAGAGTATTTCAGACATCAATCTAGGAAAGGCATTTTTCAAGAGAGTTATATGATTTCCTGTGGAAAAGATTGTCAGAAAATGGGCTGTCTTTGGTGTGACGTCACGTGTGCTGGACAGCTGTTGAAATTGTTCGTCAATGTTTTAAAATGTTTTGGTCTTCAATTACATATTTTAAAGTTTATTTGTGTTAATATTTGCCGAAAAAGTAACTTATTAGTGGATTTTCATTAATCTCAGAGTTTATTTCTGTGTTATCGACTCGAGTGGTATGTTATTCGTGAGTGTGCTTACGTCGTTCATCCAAGGCCTACCCCTCAGTAGTGTATTTATATTTAGCGGCGTACGATTGCAGCTATAGTGTTTACAAAGCTAAGTAATGATCTTGGTTATCATTATATGTTACCAAGACGTAGAGGTTTACAGTTATCGTAATTGTGCAGAAAACCGAAAAAACCGGATTTGACACGTTTCTGCACAGTAGGTCACAATTACATAAATATAGGGAGATCATATATTTCCAACTGGAAAGGAGTACATATCAATTGAATTGTCCACAGATGTAATATTTATTTATTCATTTATAAATTCATACATTTAACTTTGCCTTCTCTGATTATAACATACGAACACTTAAGATTGTTGTGCACTGCAGCTTGGTGCCTCCTTATTATATTTTTCTGAGGTTCACACTTTTTAGAGAAGAGAGGTCTCTTTTCTCGTGGCATCCCAAAACTGCTGGCAGTTGTAGTCAGAGTTAGTTTTTATTTTCATCACATTTTCCATTGTCTCTGCTGAAAGCCTACTGTTTTCAGACGATCAGTAGTTTGTGATAACACTGAACACTCTTTCAGTCTGCATTCGTTCCTGGAGTAGCAAAAATGAATTCCACGGACCTCTTAAATTCTTCATTTAAATCACAACTAGCCTTTATACATCATTGTAAGACTATTGCCCATTTTTTTCTGAAGACGCACGTTATTGGTTCTTCAGGATTCCAAGTATTCTTCAGTTAATCGCTTTATGGCACATATCAAAAATAATGTTTTCGTCACTATGGTATTCAGTTATATTTTTGTACAGTACAAAGAATGATTTTAGTATGTTACAACAGAATTTAACAGCATCTTCTTTAGTTCAAGAACATCTTTAATAAATATTTAGACAATGTTTCTAGGTGTAGAATACACTCGTAGTAAAATGTCCTGACAGTTTCCTGAAACTAAGTTTAGTTCAGAACACCATTCTCTCCTAATGTTGTCTGAAGTGCCATTACCGTAAGTGCAATAAATGTATTAACTTGCCTCTCTTCTAACTTCTGATGTACACTCCTGGAAATTGAAATAAGAACACCGTGAATTCATTGTCCCAGGAAGGGGAAACTTTATTGACACATTCCTGGGGTCAGATACATCACATGATCACACTGACAGAACCACAGGCACATAGACACAGGCAACAGAGCATGCACAATGTCAGCACTAGTACTGTGTATATCCATCTTTCGCAGCAATGCAGGCTGCTATTCTCCCATGGAGACTATCGTAGAGATGCTGGATGTAGTCCTGTGGAACGGCTTGCCATGCCATTTCCACCTGGCGCCTCAGTTGGACCAGCATTCGTGCTGGACGTGCAGACCGCGTGAGACGACGCTTCATCCAGTCCCAAACATGCTCAATGGGAGACAGATCCGGAGATCTTGCTGGCCAGGGTAGTTGAGTTACACCTTCTAGAGCACGTTGGGTGGCACGGGATACATGCAGACGTGCTTTGTCCTGTTGGAACAGCAAGTTCCCTTGCCGGTCTAGGAATGGTAGAACGATGGGTTCGATGACGGTTTGGATGTACCGTGCACTATTCAGTGTCCCCTCGACGATCACCAGAGGTGTACGGCCAGTGTAGGAGATAGCTCCCCACACCATGATGCCGGGTGTTGGCCCTGTGTGCCTCGGTCGTATGCAGTACTGATTGTGGCGCTCACCAGCACGGCGCCAAACACGCATACGACCATCATTGGCACCAAGGCAGAAGCGACTCTCATCGCTGAAGACGACACGTCTCCATTCGTCCCTCCATTCAGGCTTGTCGCGACACCACTGGAGGCGGGCTGCACGATGTTGGGGCGTGAGCGGAAGACGGCCTAACGGTGTGCGGGACCGTAGCCCAGCTTCATGGAGAGGGTTGCGAAGGGTCCTCGCCGATACCCCAGGAGCAACAGTGTCCCTAATTTGCTGGGAAGTGGCGGTGCGGTCCCCTACGGCACTGCGTAGGATCCTACGGTCTTGGCGTGCATCCGTGCGTCGCTGCGGTCTGGTCCCAGGTCGACGGTCACGTGCACCTTCCGCCGACCACTGGCGACAACATCGATGTACTGTGGAGACCTCACGCCCCACGTGTTGAGCAATTCGGCGGTACGTCCACCCGGCCTCCCGCATGCCCGCTATACGCCCTCGCTCAAAGTCCGTCAACTGCACATACGGTTCACGTCCACGCTGTCGCGGAATGCTACCAGTGTTAAAGACTGCGATGGAGCTCCGTATGCCACGGCAAACTGGCTGACACTGACGGCGGCGGTGCACAAATGCTGCGCAGATAGCGCCATTCGATGGCCAACACCGCGGTTCCTGGTGTGTCCGCTGTGCCGTGCTTGTGATCATTGCTTGTACAGCCCTCTCGCAGTGTCCGGAGCAAGTATGGTGGGTCTGACACACCGGTGTCAATGTGTTCTTTTTTCCATTTCCAGGAGTGTATATTGTTATATTCTGCTGCTACGTCAACTGCAGTAATACCTTCCCTCTGAATTCTTGAATGCTTGTGAGAAAATTACTGAACAAATTAAGTTGTGCATGAATAAACAGAAACCACAGTTCACCATATTGCTGCTCAAAGAACTTTTTTAAACTTATTGAGGACTGCGTATTACTTAAAAATTCGCTCTTCAACGGTTCAAACAACTTTAGGATACGCTCCACCACGGGAAAGAGAGAGATCCACCCAGTGTTCTCATACTACAGCACTTGCTGATACTGGATCCCAGTGTCACAGAAGTCTTTCAGCTTATTGACACGTACTGGGTAAAAGTTAAAGTGATGAGATATCTTGTGACAGATATTATTTCTGTCAACAGGTATCGTCTTCGCCATTGCAGATTTCAGTGAATTATGAGTAATATGTGCAGCATAACCGACAGTCAGTATCTTCTTCTTAAATGTCTTTTCCAGTATAGGGTGTACATTGTTACCTTGTCCTGTATTTGCCAGACAGCCAAAACTGACAGGTGCATTATCCGCAACGTAACCAGTAATGCTTTCTTCCTGCATGTAACACCTTAACACGGATTGAACCTGTTCTGCAACGGTCTCAGCTGTCTCGTTTGGAAGAATGCAAACTCGCAGAAGCCTCACTTTTAAATTTATATTTATGTCATCAGGCACGCTTGAAAATTTGAGGAATCTAACCAGGAAGGGAAGTAACTTCTTGTCTTTCCTATTTGATGCATCACTTGTCACTGCGACGAAATTTGTTGACTTCATCTCTTTTTTTAATCTTTCTTCATATCAGTTATATAGAACATTCGTAACAATAGCTTCTGATTCAGCTCTTGCAAACAGAAGTTCACTGACCACATCACTTTTTGAGAAGAGTGCTTGTACAGTACATAATTTTAAACGATTGATTATGTGCAACATCGTGATATGACCATACGATTTCCATGTGAAGCAGTTTCAGCTCCTCTGAACAAAGTTGCTTTGGTCAAAAGAGCATTTGTAACCTAGTTTTGAAGCCCAACTTTGTTTCAATTTTAAGTTTGCAATGGCGTCTTAAAAACCCTGTTCAACGTCGTGCTTACCTTTGTTTTGAACTGACAAAATTACATTGCAGGTGACACATTTTCAGTCGTCGTCTTTAATTCGCTTTATGCCAGGATAGTCATTTTCCAAATGATCTCGAATTTTACATTTCCGATATGCCATTTCAGTTTTTCCACTTTTCTTGTTGAGTAGCTGTTCAGTAGTTGATCATACACCGTTCACAGAGAGGTAACAAATGCAAACTAATACAACAATGACCCACATTAACGTGCGATAGCCGGCCGGAGTGTCCGAGCAGTTCTAGGCTCTACAGTCTGGAACCGCGCGACCGCGGGTCGAATACTGCCTCGGGCATGGATGTGTGTGATGTCCTTAGGTTAGTTAGGTTTAAGTAGTTCTAAGTTCTAGGGGACTGATGACCACAGAAGTTAAGTCCCATAGTGGTCAGAGCCATTTGACGTGCGATGCTGGTGTTGGACAGCGTGTTACCTGCAAGAATACAGCGGAGGATTGAGTCCATAGCCTCCTGAATGATGAATGGAATGAGGTGACAATGGGTGAGCATAGGGGGATACATTTCAGCAAATAATGGTGATGTAGCAGGACGGACTGAGGATGCCTTTCGCTACTCATAGATACTACTGTCTGCGCTGTAGTAGTTTGCGTTTTTTGAAGTGGTCAGTCAATCCACAGTGCAGGAGACAACTTTATCTTACTCCTCTTCAACCGACTGAATGAACCAGATGTGCTCGCCTTGGTGTAAGGGGATCACCTGAGGGCGCTTGAAACAGATTTAGCTCCGCGTTCCGATCGTGTGTGTGTGTGTATGTGTTCACGTTTCTGTGTGCTCTAATCTACAATACCACTCGAAACTGCTGGGGAACTGTCCTACTGCCACTGTCAGAAGAATTGCTTCCTGTGGATCAACAAATAAAATAGCTGCTGATGGTGTTGTACACAGACCTATACATATGAGGTAAGAAGGGACAGGACAGCAAACTATCACCGAAGTGTAGGAAGAGTTGCCTGCTACTAATCTACAAGTGTATAGCTGCTGAGGAACTTGTACACAGATACATGGTAAGAATGGATAGGGTAGCAAACTGTCACTGAAGTGCAGCAAGAGTTGCCTTTTATCGATGTACAAGTGAAACAGCTGTTGACAAAGTTGTACACAGACATATACATATATGGTAAGAAGGTACAGGACAGGAACCTATCACTGAAATGTAGGAAGAATTGCCTCCTACCGATGCACAACTGTGTAGCTGTCGAGGATGCTTGGTCAGAAGGAATAGGGCAGCAAACTATCACTGAAGTGTAGGAAAGCCAATACATGCTGCCACAAGTGACGGAAAATGCTTCATAAACATAGTAGTAACACAACTACCGCAAAAACCGACCCGAAATGATCCCACCATAGGAGACTGGCGACAGCTGCGCGTGTGTTCACCTCGATGTGTGGATGCAGACTAGTCAGCTTAGAACCAGTCTTACATCCCTTCCTACTTCCTCTCCTTCCTTCCTCTCCTTGTCCTGTAGGTGGGGATACCGGTTTTTCAAGCCTGTTGTAACCTATTGCTGATGTTGGAGACATAGAGCCATTTGCTGCCAGTGATACACTGTTTCCGGTCTGCAGAAATCAGTCAGAGATGGAACAATAATGAAATACTTGACTATTCGTCATGGATGGAGAATTGGTGGTAAGTTCCCATGGGACCAAACTGCTGAGGTCATCGGTCCCTAGGCTTACACACTACTTAATCTAACTTAAACTAAGGACAACACGCATACCCATGCCCGAGGGAGGACTCGAACCTCAGAAGAGGGGAGCAGCACGAACCGTGACAAGGCGCCTGAGACCTCGCGGCTACCCTGCGCGGCAATGGAAAATTGAACGGTGAATAGCAGTCAGCTTTCAAACGTTCTGGACCTGTCAACACTGTCTGAAAGTGGTCTTCAGCTCAGTAAAATCAGTCTACTGTAGCAAAAACATTGAAATAATACGTCCAATATAAATGAGATACACATGGATCTCTATACTAGTCGTCTCACAGTGCACCTACCCATTCGTTCTGCCGCCGACATGTGGAGAGCAGTGTCCACACTCGCTAGGCAGGGATGAGATTCTGGCTGTACAGGGAGCAGAAGAATAGATGGTGGAGGAATTTTACGCAGATCACTTACTCCTCATGGAGTAACACACTGCATGTCTGCCTAAAGCGTTTACGTTCTCAGCATGTCAATTGATGTAATGTCAGCTCATTTATTTTAAAATCATTGACTGAATAAACACGAACACTCATTTGCTGCATGGATTATCAACTTTGTTTATTCTCTAGGTGTTATTTTTATGGTTGCTACATTGAATGTTGCACTGACAGACCTTACCTCACATAGGGTAAAGGGTGTAATCTTACGCTATTAAAACGAATACTTTGATGGGAACAGTGCAAACAATGGATATAGTACTAAAATCAATGAAATCTAGAGCTAAGTAACTGTAGACTCACACCCGTTATTTGAAGCTATGCTTCCTGCAATGATTATTGAACCTAGAACATTGAACCTTGCATTGAATATATTACAAAATAGGCACTTATCATCATCCAGCATTCCTTAAACGCATTAAGTTAGAAAGTTCCAGACACTACGGTGAGTAGAAGACTTCTGTAATAACGTAGTGCTGGTAGGGCCAAACAATAACACTATAATCAATATTGAGCGAACATTCCAGGATGGATAGACGTGTTTATCTTGTGAGTGGTACCAGTGTGTCTTAGGAGGAGGAGAGGAACTAATTCTCTTATAAGCGAGCAGCTATTTAAAAAAGCACAACAGCAACGCCTATGTGACGCTATAAGTCCGTCCCGCCCTTGGTTTTGCAGGAAGATGAAACAGTGTAGAAACATCACACAACTATGGCAAAAAAATCCTTCCAACAGAACAGTGCATGTGTCTTCATCTCGATGTGTGGATAGGTACTAAGCAGCTTAGAAACAGTCTTGCCTTTCCTCCTGCTTCCCCCACCCCCCACCCATACCGTAGGTGAGGATACTCGTTTCCAGTCATATTCTATCCTGTTGCCGACAGTACATAAAGAGCTGCATCCACTGCAGATGCTCCCCTTTGGTCGGTGTTGAGTTGAAAATGATATACTGTTTCTGGTCTGCGGAAGTTAAACTTATTTCTAGGAAATGCCGACCCCTGGAACGATATCGAAATACTTGACCATTCGTCACGGAGCAGTGAAGCATTCCCAACTCTCTTGTGCTTCCCTTTTTAGGTACTCCTCGTTGACGCCTGCTCGTAGACACGTATCGTCGGTAGGTTTCCCGGATTTACTTCCCGACGTGACAGCGATGACTCTCCGATGAGGTGCGAGCCTTGTGTTTTGCTATTACTACGAGTCTTGTAAATATCGCTTTTATTTAGTAATTTGCCCGGCTAAAACTCTCCCCTTTTATGATGAACACAGCTTGCGCCACCTTTCGTAGGGAGTGGGGATGTCAAAGAGTCACAAAGTTCATATTAAGCAGCCCGTAAAAGACGTAAACGTTCACTTCAGTTAGCGTTTTAGTTAATGCCTACGCTTTCCGCTAGATGGTGCTGAGGTACTGCTGAATTGCTTTGGTTCCGTAAAACCTTCACTGATTAGTGATAGGTAAATGAAATAAGTACAACACATTCGAATTTCACTTTCACTCTGTATTCAAGGATTAAGATGGTGATGGATGGTGGTCTATTTAAAAGGTTCGTAGCCTGGAAGAATCTAAATAGTTCGCAAATGCCGATATGCACGCGCTCTACGTCCAGATTCGCAACTAAGGGCACACGACACTTTCAAAAGTCCACAGGTTAATATCTGAATACCGGTACCTCTTAATTCACTCGTGTCAGCAGATAATTTGAGTTTCTGTCGTCTATATGTCCGTAAAGTTCCAATCTAGCACTAAAGTCCTAAAATCCCCTTAATACTCCGCTGCTACCAAAGTCAAAGATCGTACACTACATCACTTTTTATCTCCGTAATATTCTAACAGTTTATCGTGAATCTTAACTCGATAAAGTCCAACCTAATTATTGTCTCGCTGACTGACACGGGTTTCCAGCCCTTTAACGAAACAATCAAGGAAAAAAGGCGGCGATAATGACGATCAGGCCTTTTTACAGGTTTTTCATCACAAGAGTTTAACGTCACTGTCTTCTCCATGACGGAGCTCCGTGGCTTTGCTGTACTTAGACGTTAAATTACTTGCCGATGTACTATAATTTTGATCTGCAATTACCGACCTCTCATTCTACACTATTTTCCCCACTAAAATTCTATTCTTAATTTTAAATTATCCTTTCTATAGCTTTTATCACTGTGAACTGAACCGAGGTGTTACAGCAGGCAGCAGTATGCAACGGCCATTGGATATGTCTCACGGTGGGAAGAGGGAGCTCTCGTCAGATGGGCGGATGCCGTGACCGGGCTGGCGCAACGACCGGTGGCCGTTGAAGCCGCTGCTGGCAGCCGCTATTCAGAACGCTGGCGCTGACCACCCCGCTGCCGCCGTCGGCTTCCAGCAGTACCCCGTTGCCCGAGCACTCAAAGGTAATTTATGTGGAAGTCATGTGAATAAATTGTGATGCATGTGCATATTATGTACATTTCAGACGCATAAATATCAATGCACAACAGCAGATTTCACGCTATCTGTTCACATGCCAACAGGAAAAAAACACAGTCTTTTTTATACCCGAAATAAAGTTGCAATTCACAGCCTTCCCTGCTCGTTATTTCGCATCATCCAACTGAGTAAAAATATGGGCTCGGTCTACATACTGCTGTTGATGACGGATGAGCAAACTGCCGTGGTCGGAGTTCTACAGCAATCATTTTCGTCGTATTTTTCCTCACAAATAAAACCACTAGAAAATAAGAGTGGATATAGTAACATCGTTGTATCTATTGAGGTAGAAAGAAACACTGTAGGTAGGTTACACTAGACTGCACATTGTGCTGTATATAATAATTCCATTCTGTACGTCTGATACCTAGACTTGTCTTCACATAGCAGGTATGTACACGTGCTAGCAACATTCACTTTAGAGAAGATGTTTAAAGCGACCACCTCGATTTGGGAATACTTCGCCATTCGCTGGATTATACTTTGCTGGACCTTACGCCACACACCTGCAGTCACATTGTTGAAGCGGTATGCATGCGAGCTGTTAGGTGGTGTACATCCATGGCTTGAATACTATCAACTTGTTCCTTTAAAATCCAAAGAAATAAAAGTCTAGTGGTTCAAGGTCCAAGGAACATGGGGACCAGATCACTGGACCTCCACGACCATTCCATTTCCCTGCAAACGCTTCATTTTAATAGTTACGCACATTCATTCCCAAGTGTGGAGGTGTACCATCATGCTGAAACCATAGTTGTCACCGAACACCAAGTGGAACACTTTTTTAATGTATCAGGAAAAGCATTTCAAAGACAAATGCGAAACACGGGCACATTCACCTGGTCTGAAAATTGTTAAGGACCCAAAAGCACTCCTCCTACGATTGCAGCCCATAGATTTATCCCAAAGCGTGCCTGAAAACCACATTCATGGGTAGCATGTGGGCTGTGTTCCAATCAATAATGGCTGTTGTGGAGGTTGAAAATACCTTCACGAGTGAAGCCTGATTCTTCAATCTATATCACGTTATTTATAAAATGTCCGTTACTTTCCACTTGGTGCGAAAGCCATTCACAAAACTGTGTCGTCTAATACCGTCTTCTGGCCACTAGTGTTGAGTTAATGTGTAATTACATGGATACAGTTCTACATCTTGCAACACTGTAATGTTATGATCAAGCTCTTCATCGTGCGACACATCAACAGCCAGTCTTTGAAATATTTAGAACTGCCTGGCAATATCATCAGTACTTCGCCGAGATAACTGGTGATCGGTTTGAAGAATCTTCTCCTCTGTTCGTGGAGTACGTCTAATCATTGGGCGACCTTTACCCATCACTTGTGGGAGAAAATTACCGGTTTATCGAAGGCATTGCTCTAGGCAACGAAAAACATTCTAATCGAGATGGCGCCTTTGAGGGCACCATGCAGCATACATATGAGCAGCAGGAGCAGCAATTAGGTTATTGGACGCGCGCAGTAACAAAATCTTATCAATGAATTCATCGTTTGTGTGTTCCATCGAGAATCTGTCCTACATGAAATTGATAGGACCAGTTTAATGGATCCCACTGTCACGTGATACGCCATTGTCACAAGAAAAAATGATGTCCTGCTTATAAATGACGAGAATTAGGGAATGGACGTCTGGAACATAAACGGAATCTGAGAAGGACTGGAACCATAGCTTCATGGTGGATGTAGGCTTGATGTCCCAGCAGTCTACTCAGTGGAATGCGGCTGGTGTGGTAATTTGGGTTGATATACGTTCCTCTGTGCGTTCCGATTCATTGCACGATGTGATAGTGTTGCCAGTTCCTAGTTTTCATACATATGTTTTCAAAACACATCCGATCTGATTTTGACTACAGACATTTGTCTTGAATCTAATTGAGGAATTGCATTCCGACCTCCAGGTTCGGCATTTTTTTCTTCACCCAGTAGAAAAATGCCCGAATTGGTACCGCAGGGACAAAAAACAGACTACAAAGGCTCTTAACGGGCCTCAAATGAATTTCAAATGGCAGCCAAAAATTATGTGAAATGCAGTAAAATATTTGTTACAACATTGTTATTCTTATAAGATACAATCATAACCTGGACATGCAGTGAATGCAAATGCAGTAAAATATTGGTAATAACATTGTTATTCTTATAAGATATAATTATAACCTGGACATTTCTGATGAACTGCGGTCAATAAGCGAAGTACCCAGAAAAAAGTAAAACAAACGATTTTGTGTCACTCTTATATTATGCTTACTTAATCGCTGTATATATATGTCAAGGTATATAAGTGTGTTAAGTTTATAAATGAACTGTCAGAACTTTACTGACCTACAGAATTCTATTCATATAAGCAGCACACCTTGCTGTAGCGGGAAAACAATGGAGCCAATTGCAAAATCCTCCTGTCGGAGCACAAAGAAGGCGAATATGTTCCTCTTTAAAAGACTGTCATAGAAAGAAAAGTGGTGAACTAGCCGCCTGAGTCCTCATTCCGCTTTCATCACCAAAAATTTGGCATGCGAACGTATTCGCGCCTTTTTTGTGCTTGAAAAGAGCAGCAAAGAGACAGTGACGGCGGAAAAAGAGAGGAAACAATGCAAGTGGGAGAGAAAGACAGAGGAGATGGTGATGGTGGGAGGGAAAAATTTGTGGTAGAAGAGAACGAGAGACGCACAGAGGCAGACACAGTTGTAGCGCAAGAGAGATGAGACAACGGAAAAATGAATAGTGGTGACCATACATCAGTAAGGAGGGGGGGGGGGGGGGGGGGGGAGAAGGGAGACTGGACGATCCCAGACAGGTAATTTTTAACTCGTAGGTATAGGGGAAGCCGCAGTTCGGACCGGAATAGAAACACGAAGGTATAGGGGAATAAATGATTTGTACCTCTCCCTCCCCCCCTCCACCTCCCCCCGCCCCCCCCCCCCCCCCCGCAGAATTTTTAAGCTGCCTAGTTACGGTGGAGATAGTGGCAGTGACAAAGAAAGACTAAGGGAAACAGTGGGAGAGAGACATACACATTATAGGAACGTGAATATGTTCGTATGTCAAAATTTTTGGTTAGTAAGGTGGAATAACGATTTAGGCAACTGGCTCCCAATAATCCTATCAGAGTCTTTTAAAGAGGAACATTTTCGCGTTTTTTGTGCTCCGACTGGATCATTTTTCCGCTGGTAAGTATTTACACCACGGATCACATGCGATAACTGTCAAAAGAACTAGACTGGGCAGACGGGACGAACACCTAAAAATCGGTTTTATGAACACACGCTTGTTGTTGTTGTTGTCTTCAGTCCTGAGACTGGTTTGATGCAGCTCTCCATGCTACTCTATCCTGTGCAAGCTGCTTCATCTCCCAGTACCTACTACAACCTACATCCTTCTGAATCTGCTTAGTGTACTCATCTCTCGGTCTCCCTCTACGATTTTTACCCTCCACACTGCCCTCCAATGCTAAATTTGTGATCCCTTGATGCCTCAAAACATGTCCTACCAACCGATCCCTTCTTCTAGTCAAGTTGTGCCACAAACTTCTCTTCTCCCCAATCCTATTCAATACCTCCTCATTAGTTACGTGATCTATCCACCTTATCTTCAGTATTCTTCTGTAGCACCACATTTCGAAAGCTTTTATTCTCTTCTTGTCCAAACTAGTTATCGTCCATGTTTCACTTCCATACATGGCTACACTCCAAACAAATATTTTCAGAAATGACTTCCTGACACTTAAATCTATATTCGATGTTAACAAATTTCTCTTCTTCAGAAACGCTTTCCTTGCCATTGCCAGTCTACATTTTATATCCTCTCTACTTCGACCATCATCAGTTATTTTACTTCCTAAATAGCAAAACTCCTTTACTACTTTAAGTGTCTCATTTCCTAATCTAATTCCCTCAGCATCACCCGATTTAATTTGACTACATTCCATTATCCTCGTTTTGCTTTTGTTGATGTTCATCTTATATCCTCCTTTCAAGACACTGTCCATTCCGTTCAACTGCTCTTCCAAGTCCTTTGCCGTCTCTGACAGAATTACAATGTCATCGGCGAACCTCAAAGTTTTTACTTCGTCTCCATGAATTTTAATACCAACTCCAAATTTTTCTTTTGTTTCCTTTACTGCTTGCTCAATATACAGATTGAATATCATCGGGGAGAGGCTACAACCCTGTCTCACTCCTTTCCCAACCACTGCTTCCCTTTCATGCCTCTCGACTCTTATGACTGCCATCTGGTTTCTGTACAAATTGTAAATAGCCTTTCGCTCCCTGTATTTTACCCCTGCCACCTTTAGAATTTGAAAAAGAGTATTCCAGTCAACATTGTCAAAAGCTTTCTCTAAGTCTACAAATGCTAGAAACGTAGGTTTGCCTTTTCTTAATCTTTCTTCTAAGATAAGTCGTAAGGTCAGTATTGCCTCACGTGTTCGAACATTTCTACGGAATCCAAACTGATCCTCCCCGAGGTCCGCATCTACCAGTTTTTCCATTCGTCTGTAAAGAATTCGCGTTAGTATTTTGCAGCTGTGACTTATTAAACTGATAGTTCGGTAATTTTCACATCTGTCAGCACCTGCTTTCTTTGGGATTGGAATTATTATATTCTTCTTGAAGTCTGAGGGTATTTCGCCTGTCTCATACATCTTGCACACCAGCTGGTAGAGTTTTGTCATGACTGGCTCTCCCAAGGCCGTCAGTAGTTCTAATGGAATGTTGTCTACTCCGGGGGCCTTGTTTTGACTCAGGTCGTTCAGTGCTCTGTCAAACTCTTGACGCAGTATCGTATCTCCCATTTCGTCTTCATCTACATCCTCTTCCATTTCCATAATATTGTCCTCAAGTACATCACCCTTGTATAAACCTTCTATATACTCCTTCCACCTTTCTGCTTTCCCTTCTTTGCTTAGAACTGGGTTGCCATCTGAGCTCTTGATATTCATACACGTGGTTCTCTTCTCTCCAAAGGTCTCTTTAATTTTCCTGTAGGCAGTATCTCTCTTACCCCTTGTGAGATAAGCTTCTACATCCTTACATTTGTCCTCTAGCCATCCCTGTTTAGCCATTTTGCACTTCCTGTTGATCTCATTTTTGAGACGTTTGTATTCCTTTTTGCCTGCTTCATTTACTGCATTTTTATATTTTCTCCTTTCATCAATTAAATTCAATATTTCTTCTGTTACCCAAGGATTTCTAGCAGCCCTCGTCTTTTTACCTACTTTATCCTCTGTTGCCTTCACTACTTCATCCCTCAGAGCTACCCATTCTTCTTCTACTGTATTTCTTTCCCCTATTCCTGTCAATTGTTCCCTTATGCTCTCCCTGAAACTCTGTACAACATCTGGTTCTTTCAGTTTATCCAGGTCCCATCTCCTTAATTTCCCACATTTTTGCAGTTTCTTCAGTTTTAATCTACAGGTCATAACCAATAGGTTGTGGTCAGAGTCCACATCTGCCCCTGGAAATGTCTTACAACTTAAAACCTGGTTCCTAAATCCCTGTCTTACCATTATATAATCTATCTGATACCTTTTAGTATCTCCAGGGTTCTTCCACGTATACAACCTTCTTTCATGATTCTTAAACCAAGTGTTACCTATGATTAAGTTGTGCTCTGTACAAAATTCTACTAGGCGGCTTCCTCTTTCATTTCTTAGCCCCAATCCATATTCACCTACTATGTTTCCTTCTCTCCCTTTTCCTACACTCGAATTCCAGTCACCCATTACTATTAAATTTTCGTCTCCCTTCACTATCTGAATAATTTCTTTTATTTCATCGTACATTTCTTCAATTTCTTCGTCATCTGCAGAGCTAGTTGGCATATAAACTTGTACTACTGTAGTAGGTGTGGGCTTCGTATCTATCTTGGCCACAATAATGCGTTCACTATGCTGTTTGTAGTAGCTTACCCGCATTCCTATTTTCCTATTCATTATTAAACATACTCCTGCATTACCCCTATTTGATTTTGTGTTTATAACCCTGTAGTCACCTGACCAGAAGTCTTGTTCCTCCTGCCACCGAACTTCACTAATTCCCACTATATCTAACTTTAACCTATCCATTTCCCTTTTTAAATTTTCTAACCTACCTGCCCGATTAAGGGATCTGACATTCCACGCTCCGATCCGTAGAACGCCAGTTTCCTTTCTCCTGATAACGACACGCTTACACAAAGTAAAACTGCACTAGGTACGCATTTATCAACAGATAAACATGACTTCACTAGTATTGGAAATAAAATAGAGGTTCTGCATAGAGCAAACAAAGGGTGGTATCTTGACTTGCATGAGGAGGAACTTGAAATTCGTTATGCCAAAAGAAAAGCATCTGGTGAGAATCTTAACTAACCGAATGCATGTTTCCGTAAAGCTTACTTTAACATTTTCGATGACATTCTGCTGTAGGTCAGCAGTGCTTGATGTTGTTCTTTGTTCCAAAGACATGTTCTTTTACTTTTTATTTTTTTAACCATGCTATATGGTCGTGACAGAAAGTAGTCAACGCAGACTAGCCTGCGGTCCGTATAAACGTACTACTGTACTACTCGTCAGCGTAGCCGCTATGGTAGATGGTGTACTTCACAGCCACTGTATTGTTGTTTACACAGTAGTATCATTAGGTGTCTTTATTAAATTGCAGTATTTTTTGACAAAAGATACAATTCTTTTGTAACTACTTTCCCTCTTTTCATCTCCCCTTTGTTAACCTACTGTAGGACTCGGTGATATGTTTTTATTCATTAAAACGAAGTCCACTCTTAAAGTGTTATTGTAACAGATGGAAGACTTAAAATATGGTGATTGGATACGTTTTTTGGTTCCGCACTGTCCTGTAAAATATAGAAACAAGAACAAGAAATGTACTATGCACACTACACTACGAGGCTGTTTTATTGTATAAGGCATACTGAATTCTGGAATGCAATACATCAATGTGTCTTTTAAAACTTAATTTCATGATTTATTTTATTTTATGATGGAGAATCGTTTTTGACGCTGTTTTAAAGTACGAACCTATGGCATACACTTAACGTGACTATACATTTCTTTTTACCCCACACACATCCTTTTATTTTACCTTAGTTGACAAACTGCACTTTGAGATGTCAGATATGTGAGGGTTCTCTTAATATTTTGTTGTTAATTGTGAAACTTCTGATGGTACTGTCAGTAAATCACACTTTCGTAATTCCTTATCGTTGTTGTTTGTTTTTCCCCTCTTCCAACTAGACCTAAAGGTGATCTGCAGTGCAAACTGAAACCGGTAGCGCGTAATAAAAGAAATGATCCAGACAATGTTTGTTTATGTATTAGGCACATAACACACCTCCTCCAAATCATTTCCAAAGGATTGAAAAGATAAGATTAGACTAATTACAGCACGCACAGAGAGGTTTAAGTAATCATACTTCCCAAGTTCTGTAACGAGAACAGAACAGGAGAAACTCCTAGTAAGCTGTACAATGGGACGTACCCTCTGCCACACACTTCGCAGTTGTTTGCAAATGGTTCAAATGGCTCTGAGCACTATGGGACTCAACTGCTATGGTCATTAGTCCCCTAGAACTTAGAACTACTTAAACCTAACCTAACCTAAGGACATCACACACATCCATGCCCGAGGCAGGATTCGAACCTGCGACCGTAGCAGTCGCACGGTTCCGGACTGCGCGCCTAGAATCGCGAGACCACCGCGGCCGGCAGTTGTTTGCAGAATACATATGTAGATATAGATATAGTTAGACGTTGATCACGACAATGACGAGACCTTAAACTCCAAAGATTATCAGTTCCTATTTCTTTTATTGAAACCAGTTTCTTGTAAATTTACAACTATTATCACGGTGCTAACTTATTAAAGACATGAATACATGTCAATATATCATCTCCGTGAGAACAGTTCAGTCCATGTGCATATTAGATGGTCCAAGCGTTTGTCATTTAATGAGGGAATCGTGCAGGGAAGACGACGGCGTAGTAATTCACATCTTTAGCAGCACGTAACAGAAGCAGTGAAGTAGGAAAACCCCGTGGATGGGGATAGTGCATCAGACATTGTGGCGAGCGCACGGCGGCTGGGCCGAAGCGTGCAAAAAGCGCGGCCGCGTGAGGTGCTAACGCCCTCAAGGTCGAGGCCACATTCCTGCGCGCTCAATAAAGCCAGCCATGCCACTTCCTATTCGGCCGCAGGCACCCCGTAAAAACTGGTAGCGGCTAAGTGACTCACGGATGAGCGAGTAGCGAGGAGTAGGGGGAGCTGGAATTTATCACACCGCCAATGCAGGAAGCGAATCTCGTTTAGCAAACTTCCGGCACGGACACACAGCGCCGGTTCAATTTGCACTGCCACTTATCAGGCTTAAGTTATCGCTTTATGCGGAATGTCTCTTCATCGATGATTAATGCCGCAGTTAGAAGTCTCCCCTTTTTTTATTATCAAGCGAAATTATTTTCCTTTATGTGTGTGTTCTGCAACCAACTTTCTCATATTCTGCAACTTGCGTTGAATATTTATCTACACAAGTAGTCATAGGTGAACAGTTTAGGTCATCAATCACGGATTTCTTACTCTCATAATGTGTCTTCGTGGCCACGACGTTATCTTTCTGTAGGAAAATTGCGTTTCTCCCATTTTTTCTCTATTTACTATTAGTCAGAAGGGATGCCTAACAGCAGATGTAAGATGATAAACTTCCGCTCTCAAGAAGAATTTGAATCACACATAGCACCGATAAAAATTGATGAGAATATAATTGTTATATTGTGAAAATTGCCTTAATCTTTGAAGGGTATAATGCGGTTGCTACGTTAGGTCAGATAAGAATACACGCCATCATTATTGCACATGGAGTACCAGTACTACTGTACCTTCCTCTTCTTCAAGGGAAGCTGCATGTGTTGTGAAAGCCGGCAGGGGCGGCCGAGCGGTTCTAGGCGCTACAGTCTGGAACCGCGTGACCGCTACGGTCGCAGGTTCGAATCCTGTCTCGGGCATGGATGTATGTGATGTCCTTAGGTTAGTTAGGTTTAAGTAGTTCTAAGTTTTAGGGGACTTATGACCTCATAAGTTCAGTCCCATAGTGCTCAGAGCCATTTGAAGCATTTTTGTGAAAGATCTCCTCATTCAGTCACCGAATTGTAAAAGCATTAGGACTAAACAGCTGTTTTTGTGAGATATCCAAATCATTTGTCCGTGTGGATTGCAACATTTTGTTAGAGAAACTGCAGTTTAGTATAATTAAAGGCTTAATTAATAAATTGTTCATATCATACGTAATGTAGAGAGTACAGAAAGCTGTGTTACCTTAATGTAGCTAATTTTAAGTTGGATGAGTCTCCTGAGTGAGGAGAAGTCGTTGATACAGCTACACACATTCAGTACTAGGACCACTATTCTTGCACAAATAAGTAGAGTGAAATGCGGCAGGCAATTTTGCATGCCTTTTTCATTTAATTTGTATCTGGTTTTGTAATTAGAGGATAGCAACGACAGGGATTGCATTGAGAATGTTTTTATTGAAGATTTCGGACCACAGTGACTGGTAGTATGGTGCTCTAAGTAGCTCCATTTCCCTTTTACTTGTTGTGGTGTACTCAGTGGTTTTTGAATGCTTTTTCTTGACGTCCAAAAGGTATTTGACTCAGCACCACACATATTCTTATTATCAAAAGTAGATCATATGGGGTACCAAGCGAGGTATGAGAGTAGACTGAGGATTTCGTGGTGGGGAAGAGTACAGGGAGCGGCGACATCATGATGTAGCTAATTTTGAGTTAGATGAGTCTTTTGACTGAGGAAAACTCTTTACTAGAGCTGTACTTAGTCGCTATTATTTCAGAAATTGGTGTACTGAAATGTGGCAGGCAGCTTTACATGCCTTTTTCATTAAAGTTGAAATTGGATACGTGATTAGTAGATGATAACGATTTAGAACGCATCTAGAATGATTTTATTTTGACCCCCGTGCCTGGACGTATAGTAGTTTAGTAGAGTTCCATACCTTCAATATTAGAATCGCTATTATTTCCCAGATAAGTAGATTGAAATATGGCAGGCAATTTTGTGTGTCTTTTCCATTTAATCTGAGATTGGTTGTGTAGTTACAGGATGATAACTGTGGGGATTGCTTCAGAATATTTTTATTGAAGATCGTGGTCCACAATGACTGGTAGTATGGTGCTCAATGTAGGTTCATTTACCTTCTTTAACATCGTAAAGGACTCACTGGTTTCTGAGTGCTTTTTGCATGCGTGACAAGACAAAGTGCGTTGGAGTTGAGAGGGAACGAACAGAGAATCCTGCAGAAAATGGCACTTTTCTGGGAGTGAAGACCGAAGACTCAGCTAGATTTCACAGATCTTTTGGTGCCGAGACGTCCCAGGCGGTAGCAAACAATTGTTCAGCTTTGTAACCTCGCCCAGACTAATATCTGCGGGGGGGTCGGAGAGGCGCCACAAATAGTAGTCGGTGGTCACTTCCTCATGTCTTGCGGACCATCTTTGTAGACAGCTATCGGTCGCTTTAGAAAACACGGGATGCAGCAAAAAACTTACTAGCCTCGTGAGCTGCCGTTCCTAATTTCAGAGGCCCTCTGTTGTGAGGCTAGTGCCATAGGCGAGTGTGACGTAACGAGCACAGAACTGGAGTGGACATTTCGCTTCTTAAATTTTACCATAAATTCATAATTTTCTACTTCCAAATTCCTGTATTGTTCTTTAAAAAGGAAGTGGAATTGATGTAAGGAAAGAAGAGATAACACCAAAGTGCAGGCAAACGAATTCCAAGCCGCCCCGTCTCCACGTAGTGCAGCATGGGCAACAGTGCCCGTGGCCTCAACTGTGTAACACAATTTTGCTGCACGGTACAAGCCATGAGTACAGGTTAGGAGGTCTGTGTTGAGCACTACGGCCTGCATAAAGTAATAAGATGGCAGGTTCTAGTAGCCATAATAAAGTAGGGGAGCGTTTTGCTATATGAGTGACGTCTGGTCGCTAGGCACGGTTTTGGCGGGATTCTCGATGCTGGTGGAAAATCTCGGTAATCGGCTGCAATGTTTTATATTTTCGGTGTTGACGACTGGCACTGTCTGGCGGAAAAAGGAGAGCAAGGTGTAAGAGAGAGCCAAGAATATAGTACTCAGAGATGAGAGGCGGTGGAGGCGTCATCGATTTAGACCGGGACGTGGTGCTGGCCACATAGACACCCGGTTTAGGAGACGTCCAGGGAACAGTGTTGCAGTTGTAGCGACCCTCCGACGTCTTCTCGAGAGAGCCTCCACGACAGTGGCGATCATCCCGGCACACAGCAACTGAATGACGGTGAGCATTCGTAGCACAATCGGCGAGCTAGATCATCCTTAAGGTTCAACGTTTCGGATGTATGAACCTTTCAGTCAGTCACCAAGCTTTCAGTCACTGTTTCCCATCACGAAATAACGAGTTTTGAAATTGAGTTTCAGACCGTCATTCTTGAGTGAACATGGTGTTATTTCTCATGCAGTCGAGTAACACTGCCATCCATATATCAATAATTAGAATTTTATACAGAGAGCATTAGTCAACTGTTTGAGTGTCTCCTTTTCACGTGTTGAAATCATTTATGTTTTAATGAATAGATTACAGTGTTTAAATGAGAGATTGTTTTTGTCATACAACTCCCCGTCATATTAGATTATTGTGTAAATCCCCCACTTTAGGAACTATGCCTTGTGGGCAAAACGGTGTTTTCCATTATAATCTGTGCATATAAAATTCATAGGATAGGTCTTAAAGAAGTGGCCTGTCCACAATTATTCTTCTGAGTTAGGGAAACTTTCCACAAACAACGTGTTTCGCAAGATGACATTCCGTGTTGAATAGAGGTAGAAGTAGTGGTTCCTTTTCTGTAAATCAAAAGAAAACTAGAATCTTAAATAAAACTTAAAGCAACTTTATAAGAATCCTAAAATCTTTCAGCTATAGAAGCAATGCTGAACACTTTCTTTGAAATAATATTGAACGGTTTCATGCAAATGGTACCAATCTTAATCTAAAAAGGATATATTATATTTAGTTCTATGCAGCCAAAGATATAACAACTGAAATAAATTTAATCCATTACAAGAAGAGATTATTAAAAACTTATTTCAATCTTTAACAGTTTGCGTTGTTTCAAGTCTTGTAATAAAACGAATCAGTAAATTAATACATTGTTGTTATTTTCATTCAACCAACTCCTATCAAATTAATTTCTAGAGCAGCTCAACAGTTTCTGCTGCAGAAAATCAGAATTTAGGACTAACCATGAAACCCTTCCACCTCCGATTCCTTAAAGAATCGAACTCCAAAGTATAAAACATCACAGCTTAAGAACTATATATTGTACAATCATATAATTTTACAAGAACGTTCAGTGGTGTATGTGGATACTATCTATAAAATGTGTTACGAATAGAGTAAGCAATAAAGAAAAGGTTCGAATGGCTCTGAGCACTATGGGACTTAACTTCTGAGGTCATCAGTCCCCTAGAACTTAGAACTACTTAAACCTAACTAACGTAAGGACATCACACACATCCATGCCCGAGGTAGGATTCGAACCTGCGACCGTAGCGGTCGCGCGGTTCCAGACTGAAGCGCCTAGAACTGATCGGCCACTCCGGCCGGCGCAGTAAAGAAATAAAACAAATATTGCCTCATGCTCAGGTTTAACTGCATGAACAGAGAAAATATAGAAGGCGATAGATTTTTTTCTTCATTATTTTGTGGTTGGTGGAAAGGTGGGTCAGCGAGAAAGAGTTCAGAAAAGGTTTGAAATTACGTGTAAAGTTTGTTGGAAATCACTAAGTGCTCACATTCTCAAACACTAGATTACATGTACACAGTTTCTAACTTAAATCTCAACTTATAGTATTAAACATGTTATGTAAGATTATATACATTTCAATGAATAGATTATGATGGTATTTTAAATTTTTAAATCCAATCAATAATTATATGAAATACTGAAAATCTAATTTTTGTAATGCGTGGAAGCTGTTAGACTGACAACCTGCAACTATAATGCGTTCATCATAAGAATAAACCTGATGTAAACATTGCACTATGTATTCTTCCGCGTTTGCTGGAGCCTCATTCGATTTCCGTTTCACCTGGGACTGCAGTCAAGCTGTCTCGAGTACTGTTCAGTACGATAATAAGGGTAGGTTTTTTGCTCTGCGTTGCGCGCACATCGACTTAGCGATAATACCGAACAACAGCTCTGCCAGCGCATTTAACTTGGACAGCACTGGCCTGTCAGCTGGTTCAGCTAGCCTGCAAGGACGTGGCCAGCTGCAGTTCACACGTAAAAAGAGACGAGCAGAGGAGCAATATAGTTTCGAATGTCTTTCAATTTTAAAGCAGAATAAAATAATACACTGCAAAACTCCCACAATACGGTCATTAGACGACTAGACGAAAACCGCAATACGTTATCGTTTTTAGCTAACGTACTACTGTGATTAAAAACAAGAATGATGAAAATTCCTGACTTAAACACAGGGTAATTTTTCTGCATTAGCTGTGTGTTACGTAAGAGAGTATTGAAGGATTTCACCGTATAGCTAAATACTGAAGCCACTGAATGTATTACTTATAGTTAGTCGTCTAGTAATCTGTTAGATCCTTCCTTATCCGAGCCGAGAAATACATTTCAGTTTTGGAAGTGTGACCTGCTACGTTGATAACGAGCCTATCAACAACAGAATCCTCAAAGCCAACCAGGCGCAGCATTTTCTTTTCTTCTTTTATGATGAGCCGTTGCATATCCCGCCAGCGTTCGGCAGTGACGTGAAAAAGCTGATTGAGTTAATTCCAGTACGTCTGGCAGCTTAACAGTCTTGTCACTTCTCGGGCCAAATCCCGCAGCTCAGCTTGAGATCAGATCTGTTGGATTCATACTGTAATGGTACCGCAGAAAATGTAAAAATGCAGCATTTGTATGATGTGCTCGTTACTACAATAATGTTTGTTTTTCATGTTTCTACGATACTTATCAATCTCTGTGGTATAAAACGATGGCCATATTCCAAATAAAGAGGAATTGGTTTCTCATTTTCGCGTTAAAAATTAAATTGTTATGGTTTCTTTATTTAAACAACTTTTATGAATAGTCTTTCGAGAATTAAGAATTTCTGTTTGAAATGGAAACAGTAATTTCGCGTCCAATATGTAATTAGAAGCAAGTGCAGTATATACAGCACTGGGAAAACTTCAAAGCCGATTATCTCCGTAAATTTATGAAAAACATTAAGAACAGCCTATTCCTCTGCAATTTTTAGCCGTGTTCCACGCGCGTGTTTCACCACGGAACAGAAAGCATACTGCGCATTAACAGCGCGACAATCAGAGCAAAACGCAGCAGATGCCGTGACTGCACACGATTTTTGAAATAAAAACTATGTACCTAAAGCGCGATTAAGAAAAACGTTCATGGCTGTTAATACATTTGAATATCTTAAAGTTTCATTTAAAGTGACTTTGTAATAAGATACCTAATACATAAGTAGGACCTACTTCCAAGAGCGTAAAAACACCAGTGGACGTGTGCTACAGCTTCTGACCAATCATCGCGTTTGTGTTTGTTTACATCAGGTTTATTCTTATGTTGAACAGATTATAGTACTGTGTACCGCTGCGCCGTTTTCGCCGTTTAGAAGTAGCAGACACCTGTCTATAGGGATTAACATTGTAACTACAACTTTATTATGCATATATTCAATACGTAAATTAGTTACAGATAATCTATAACGTTTCTGCACGCTCATAAGGGCCACTTTCGCCCAGAACTGCAACGCTAGCTACCAAAATTACATTTACATATCACCATAAAAACTGATTTTGGTTCAAAAATGGTACAATAATGTTGCTACCAATATGTTTGGCTTACTATTTAATGACATAAAATTTCTGACTGGTGGCATGTCTAAATACGAAAACTAGTTGAGAAAATACTGTGAGCTACTCCTTCTACTCCACAGAATGATTCCTGTTTAAAAATTGTAGCTTATGCTGTGAAAAATAACTTTTGAACATCTGTCTCCAAGTAATATCTGTGAATGAGTCAATAAGTGAAGCGCTGTGTATTACAGACATTCGCAAGAGCTTAAACTCTACAGGGTACAATGATCGAAAGTCACATGTGATCAAAACGTAGAAGAAATTATTGCATTATAGCTTCATAAGTGGTACAATGATACATCGACCACATAACTGAAAGAAATCTCCCTCCGACGAATCTGATTTAAGTTTCCTCGTACATCGTCTAAAATCATTGTGATAAGTGTCTGAAGGATTATTTCACGCTGACTATTTGCTGTACCATGTTGTTCGAGAATTACTGGAGTTTTATTGCAATTAATTGAAACAAATATTCAAATAAAACATGGTGGGTTAAATATAAAAGCTGAAGGTTGTCACCAAATGAGTGATTCCAAGAACTGAGTTATTTGACACATACTCACGATGAAATCGTTTCATTTTCGATTGCAGCATTTTTATTTCCAGTTTCCATATTTCGCGTAATTTTGAAGCCTTTCGATGATATTGCAGTTCTAACAAATCTAGGATAGTTGAGCTTTTTCTTTAAGAGCCTGTTATTTTGCAACTCAAAACGTCGATCGTTGAAACAGTTCAGTGCAATTGGAGATACTCTGTTATTCGTATACTGTTCTGGCGTAACCTAATTAAGCCAGCTATTACCTTTACGAGAAACTTCTAACCCTAGTTGCTGATAATCGTAGTTTAAAGTTTTCTGCTTCAGTTCCTGCCTAAGTTAGTGATCTCGATGACGGTGGACGCTTAAACTCAAACCAATTCTTATTAGCAGCATCCTACATCTCTTAACGCAGAAACAATTGTCGAATAATATTTACTTTTCATCGTAGGTCACTTCAAATGTGATGTTTCCTACTCCTTGAGAGAAGGGCACATTCTCAATATGTGTGTGTTTCAGTGAACTCGCCTGGGAGCTGCTTATCTGTCATCTCAATACACACACCAAAAAATGTTTTGCTATCACCCCGGTTCCCAGAACTCCTGAAGATAGACTTTGACTGTGGATATTGCATCACATACACAGTCCCTTTGACTATTCAGTGATGTAGCTAAGACCGCCCAAAAATGTGAACAACCATGCATGAGCAGCGCCTATTAGGCGGAGGGGGTCCGACAGTCAATCAGTTCCAGTCATTCCACCAGGAAAGAGGTACACCGCTCGTGTTGTCTGTAGTTCAATCATGTCTAGACGGTCAATACGTCATTGTTACTTTGTGCCAGGAAGGGCCCTCAACAAGGGAAGTGTCCGGGCGTCTTGGAGTGAACCTAAGCAATGTTGATCGGACATGGAGGAGATACAGAGAGACAGAAACTGTCGATGACATGCCTCTTTCATGCCGCCCAAGGGCTACTAATGAATTGAATGATCGCTATCTACGAATTGTGGCTCGGAGGAATCCTGACAGCAACACCACCATGTTGAATAATGCTTTTCGTGCAGCCACAGGACGTCGTGTTACGACTCAAACTGGCGCAGTAGGCTCCATGTTGCGCAACTTCAGTCCCACCGTCCATGGAGAGGTCCATCTTTGCAACCGCGACACGATGCTGCGCGGTACAGATGGGCCGAATGGACAGCTCATAATTGGCATCATGTTCTCGCCACCGATGAGTGTCGCATATGCCTTCAACCAGACAATTGTCGGAGACGTGTTTGGAGGCAACCCCGTCAGGCTAAACGCCTTAGACACATTGTCCAGCGAGTGCAGCAAGGTAGAGGTTCCCTGCTCTTTTGGGGTGGCATTATGTGGGGCCGACGTACGCATCTGGTGGTCATGGAAGGCGCCTTAGCGGCTGTACTATACATGAATGCCGATAGTGCAACCATATCGCAGCGTATTGGCAAGGCATTCGTCTTCATGGACGACAATTCAGGTCCCCATCATGCACATCTTGTGCATGACTTCCTTCAGGATAACGACATCGCTCGACTAGAGTGGCCAGCATGTTCTCCAGACATAAACTCTAGCGAACATGCCTGGTATAGGTAGAAAAGGGATGTTTCTAGACGACGTGGCCCACCAACCGCTCTGAGGGATCTACGTCGAATCGCCGTTGAGAAGTGGGACAATCTGGGCAAACAGTGCCTTGATGAACTTATGGATACTATGCCACGACGAATCCAGGCATGCATCAATGCTAGAGGAGGTGCTACGGGGTATTAGAGGTACCAGTGTGTACAGCAAACTGGACCACCACCTCTGAAGGTTTCTCTGTATGACGGTATAACATGCAATGTGTGGTTTTTATGAGCAAAAAAATGGTGGAAATGATGTTTATGTTGATCTCTATTCCAATTTTCTGTACAGGTTCGGGAAGTCTCGGAACCGAGGTGATGCTAAACTTGTTTTAATATGTGTATTTTTACATTGTCACAGATGTCAGTAAATGACCATTCACTGAGAATTAGTGTCATTGTTGACATCTTGTGGGTTGGATGGAAAGTGCCTAATGCCCTGCAATGATCAACATAGAGGCATCTCAGAAAGGGCATACGTATGTTATTAACTTGTACTTGATATTTACACAACGCCTCAACTGGAACATTTTTAGCACATGGGCAGAGTACCCACTGGTCTGTTAAGTGCCATGCACCGTTTTTGCTAGCTGTTTGGTTATCCCTTTCTGCTAATGGACTATTACTCGCCCACTATAAAGGGTTAAACGTAGATTTTGAATTTTGCGAAGGAAAAACTGGGATTATCACCTGTTTACTTTCGATCTAAATGTTGTACTCATTGTAACTGCACGCTCTGTTGTATTGCACGCAGTATAAAGGAGCTTCTTCTCTTTTAATCTCTCTCTATCTCTCTCTGTGCGCCTCTCTCTCTCTCTCTCTCTCTCTCTCTCTCTCTCTCTCTATCTCTCTCTGTGCGTCTCTCTCTCTCTCTCTCTCTCTCTCTCTCTCTCTCTCTCTCTCTCTCTCTTCAGTTCTTTCTTTGTCTCTCTCTCTGTCACTGTGTCTTTCTCTCTCTCAGCCTCCCTCTGCTGCTAAATAATTAATTAATTATCCGGGTTACTCCTGTATTGAGACAAAGTGGTCGTCTCCCTAAGTACCGTTATCCAACATGGCGGCGATGACGTCATCAACTGACAGCTGATGACGTCATCCAAGATGGTGGCCGTGAAGTCAGTTGATGACTTCATCCAAAATGGAGGCAAGTACTATTATCGAAAATGGTGGGTAAAGTGCCACATTCCCCTCCCCCCCCCCCAACCCCCACCCACCACCTGGTGGGAAGTTTGAATTTTGAAGGGAAGATAGGTCAACTGGGCTATCTCTACTAACCTAAGAACCTAAGAAAATGGTAGGAAGATAGGTCAAGTGGGCTACCTCCACTAACCTAACCCCCTCTCTCCTCCCCCAGATGGAGGAAAGTTCAAATTCCATCAGGACAAGGCAAGATATGTCTACTACCATAAGAAAATGGCGGGAAAAAAGGTCGCTTTGGTTACCTCCACTAACCTAAGTCATCTGACCGCCACCTCTCCCTAGGAACTGGTGGAAAGTTTTGACTTTTGGAGAGAAGATAGGTCAGTTGGGCTATCTCTGCTAACCTAAGAAAATGGCAGGGAAGAAAGCGCAGCTGGACTCCCTCCACTAACCTAAGTCATCCGACCGCCACCTCTTCCTAAGGATTGGTGGGAAGAGGACTCAACCTGTGCTGGACATTAGTTTTTATTTTGCATGCACGATTTATTTAAACAATTAGAAATACTACCACCATCAAGTGTAGTCACCATGGGCTCTGGAGTCAAACTGACCTATTAGACAGTACTGCTATCAGAGTTCACTGTCGTCCATCCTGTGACATAATCCAAGTTGGCAGGGGGGAAATGGAGGGAAACAGTGTGGTCGTCGTGGGGTCCAGAGTCCAACTGGCCTAGTACACAGTACTGCCACCAGAGGGCGCTGTCGTCGATTCTGTGATGTAGTCCAAGATAGCGAGGGGGGGGGGGGGGGGGAGAGAGAGAGAGAGATTGAGGGATGACACCTTTGTTATCTGGCCACACGGAGAAGAAGAGCTTCAGAACTTCCACGAACATCTTAACCAGCAGCACAGCAAAATTCATTTTACCATGGAGATTGAAAAGAACGGGGTATTGCCTTTTCTCGACGTAGAAGTTTATCGTAAGGCAGACGGGAAGCTTGGACACAGAGTTTACAGGAAGCGCACCAACACGGACAGGTACCTGCATGCATCCTCCCACCACCATCCTATGCAAAAGAATTCGGCCCTGCGAACTTTAACTAAGAGAGCCTACAGGATCAGCGATGAATACAACCTGCAAGCTGAACTGCAGAACCTCAGGACCATTTTTGGAGCTAATGGCTACGACATGAGGCTGATACGCAAAACCATGGCGCCGAAGGAGGAGGGCAACAGGGAAATACAGAACGAAGCACAGAACACCGCTGTGCTACCGTATGTACAAGGGGTTACTGAACGTCTGGGCAAAATTCTCCGTCGGGCAGGTATTAAGCCGATTTTTCGTAGCAACAACAAAATAAAAGACATTCTGGGCTCGACAAAAGATACAATTGACAAGTTTCATGCCGCCGGAGTTTATGAAATCGAGTGTGAATGTGGACTGGTGTATGTAGGTGAGACTGGGCGTCCAATAAGCACGAGGCTAACTGAACATGAGAGATATATCCGCCTCAAACAATATAGCAAATCAGCGGTGTCAGAACATCATGAGCAGTGCAGGATGAACATCGAATTTCGAGAGGCCCGAGTACTGGCGAAACAGCCGTTTAGTTTGAGGAGGAAGATTAGAGAGGCTATAGCAATAGCCAAGCGACCCGATAATATGAACAGAGAAGACGGGTACAGACTTCCAGCGTCTTGGCTGCCTGCTGTGACAGCTTTGCGGAAGGACAGTTCGCGCAAAGCAACAGGCGTGCGGTAGGCCATAGCGGAGGATGGTACACAGAGCGCTGACGCGGCCTATTCGATACTAGGCAGTTAGTAAACAACGCTACGCTGCAGTCGCCGCTAAGTCTCCTATTCGCCGATTTCCACCAGTGGCAGGCAGTAAAGGAAACTCCAATGGAAAACGCCTATTTCCGCCAATAGCAAGACGCAATGCAAACGCCAATAAAATGAACTCCTAGTACCCTTCCTCCTCATCCTCACATCCAATCACAACACTCTTCCATAGTATATATGTACCCACACTTGCGCGCATTCAGCAGTTAGCAACATACCCTGAGGAAGGCGTCTTGCAACAGACGCCGAAACGTTGGAATTTTATAAATGACAATGCGGTCTCTAACCCAGAAGAATTTTATTGACATTGACAACGGCCGCGGAAGCCTACGGTTACATTGGACTCTGTAATCTTTCCGTTCAAGCTCTGATTTCTCTTATTTTATTATGCTGATCATTTCTCCCTATGTTGGTGGGTTTGAACAAAATATTTTCCCATCCGGGAGAGAAGGATGGTGATTGAAATTTCGTAAATAGATCTCGCTGCAAAGAAAACTGCCGTTGTTTCAATGACTGCCAATCCAACTCGCGTATCATATCAGTGACACTCTCACCCCCATTGCGCGATAACAAGAAACGAGCTGCCCTTCTTTGCGCTTTTTCGGTGTCCTCCATCAATCCTACCTGGTAAGGAACCCACACCACGCAGCAATATTCCAGCAGAGGACAGACTATTGTAATGTAGACTGTCTCTTTAGTGGATTTGTCCCATCTTCTGTGCTCTGCCAATGAAGAGCTGTCTTTGTTTCGGCTTCCCCACAGTATTATCTATGTGGTCTTTCCAATTTAAGTTGCTTGTAATTGTAATTCCTGGGTATTTAGTCGAATTGACAGCCCTTAGATTTGTGCAGTTTATCTTATACCAAAAATTTATCGGATTTCTTTGAGTACAAATGTGGATGACCTCGCTTTTTTCTTTGTTTAGTGCCAAAATATTTTCAGTACACAGCACATAGACGTGCAAAATCCTGCTAAATAATGCAGTACACTGATGTGCAGACATGAAATCAACTGGTAAACTGTCCAAATAACACATAGCGCAGCCTACAACCCTGCTCGCAAAGTAATGCAACAGACATGCAAACAACATGCAGCACAGCACAGGCACCACCCGCTGCCCCCTGTCCACTGGACCACACAGGAGGCTAGCGCACACTCCAAGAAGTCGGGATGCAATGGCGACCCCTGCGAAGTGATGTTGCCGTCAGCTGCCAAGCCACGCACATTTGCCCACTCAGGTTCTTCAAGCATGAGGCGGCGGTATCCCTTTCATACTTGACACCTGAGAAATTCGTCTTGAAATACGTGATCACCTAGGCACCATTGCTGATGCGACTAGACAGGAGCGAAGACCTATTTGCTGAGAGCAGATGCTCCAAGGGTGCGCACGCATCCTTTAGACGCAAGCCAGCGTGAGCCATCGCTCCCACGTCTCTGCTGCCTACAACAAGCAGGTGAACGTTGGCTCTATTTTCGGGTATGCAGTTAGAGTTCTTCAAGTGTTATACTGACATCACAGAACTCCAAGGGGCACTCACGCTAGTCCCGTATGAGAGATGCCTCTGACCAGCACATGTGTTTATCATTGCTGGTGTGATACCTATGGATACTGATGTCACAGAATAGCACAGGGTGTACTGTTCCAAACGATCCTAATGGAATATGCGAGCTGCTTCTAGGCAAGCACGTGTATCCAGCATGGCTGACTCATTGCACCAAATGTTTGTTCTGCTATCAATATACTTCTCAGAAACGTTAAACGTTCCCACAGCTAGAGGCTGTGCATGCTCGTGAAAACACCATTAATCATAAAAGCAAACTTATTGTTTGGAGAGAGAGCACTCCCTAAGCACAGACGTGGGAAAACGAGAACAATTATGCAAATAGAATTCGAAGCACTGTCTTACAGTAGAGGAAAAAATAGCTGGAATTTTCAATATCCTACAGCTAAGGTATGGAGATGTCCTAATGCCACAGTGGTGTATGAGTGTCGGCATCCCCACTAGAGACGGATGGTCTGCTTCTACTTGTTTTTGAACACTTGCTTTCTCAGAACTTTCTGTACATACCTTGGCTCCATCTTGTTCGAATCAGTTTGTAGACACTCCTACGTCCCGGCACAAAGGATGTCTTGTGAATGAATAGAGCATTATGACTGTATTTTGTACAGATCACCATATTGCGCGATAACAAGAAACGAGTTGCCCTTCTTTGCCTCTTGCCTACAGATGGTCAAATACGGAGAGAATCTTACTCAATTACACTGCTCTCCCATTGAGGACAGCAGATTGAATATTAGAGCGCAAAACAGATCTCCAACCCAGCAATATATCACCGCATGCCATGTCGATGTAGTAAACATATAATTCATATCCTGCACCATACAATGTCAGCTCTTTTACATCATTCGTACATATACCACGAAGACAGAAAGTACCATATACACTCCTCACAGCACTAGATATTTCCCTGCGAGGTCGGTGGTCATCCAACCCTGATGGGTGACCAGAGCACCATCAGCGAACCGAAGTCACTTTCAGAACTTTTCTATAAATTCGGGCTCATTCCCCCTGAGCACAAACGCGTTACTGTTTCTAGTGCGGACCTGCTTGCTTTACACATGTATTTTCGCATGGTTTGCCATAATGTTATACCATTTTCGCTTTACTTCTTGATATCAAGCACTCAGCAGTATCCTACCGACCACTCTCGAAACATAATCCTGAAGATATAGAATGGAAATTGTTTCTCTACAAACCTAAAACTTTAGCTAGGTGTGTGTGTGTGTGGGGGGGGGGGGGGGGGTGCTGTAAACCACTGACTAACTAGAAACTTGTCACGCCTGCGACGACATTTACGCAGAAACTCGAAAAGAATAGAGAAATCTAATATTTCCACTTGTGAATACCGATGTGAGTGATGTAGCAGACTCCAAACCATCTCTATAATTTACAAGGTCAACTAAGGTGTTTCTCAAGTATAGAGAACCGGCAAATGAGACTTCCACATGCTAAATGCACACTCCACAATCGATCTTCTCTCAACTAAATAAAGGCGTGAAATGTGCAGAAGCAGCCAACCGATCAATTCACATGTGAGGGAATAATGGCCCAGCGCAAACACACCTCCATATTCAGTTTTCTCAGATTTCCTCGTGATCACGAAAGCTATCCGACACATACTAAGTATTAGTTCGCTATTCGGTCGTCTAGAGGACAATACGGTTAAGTCATCTCCATTCCTACACTCTAACAAGCCCCACCATTTGGATAGCTCCTACAGTTAACAAGAAACGTGAATCATCCCCTCAAAGGTCACTGGCGCTGCAAGACGAGCACGCACAGGTAGTATCATCATCCTAATAAATCAGACACATATATATTTTATTCCTGTACTTGCAACTAAATGCTACGATCGTGGTCTCAGTTGAACGTATTCAACAGTGAGCAAAGTATCGGAAATACACCCTGTTAACATTTGTGGCTCTGGAAACAGAAATATCAGTACCATTCGTACGACTTGACATACTCTTCCCTTTGCCATCAGAGTATTCCACGCCAAATCTATATCTTCCTTTGCACATGCCTGAACACACGCCCTACTACTAAGTATAAAACTTCGTCAATAACTGGTCGCTGGCGATACTAAACAAAACTGACCGAAAATCAACGATGAGTGGACATGCCTCACAAATTTTTCTTGTGAGTGCTACCACTGTGTCTTAGAAAGAGAGTTTTAATCGTCTTACAAACCGCCAGATCTTAAGAAGCATGGTCCCAACAACTACTGTAAGTTAGCCGCGCGGGATTAGCCGTGGGGTCTAAGGCGCTGCAGTCATGGACGGTGCAGCTGGTCCCGGCGGAGGTTAGAGTCCTCCCGCGGCAAGGGTGTGTGTTTCTCCTTAGAATAATTTAGATTAAGTAGTGTGTAAGCTTAGGGACTGATGATCTTAGCAGTTAAGTCCCATAAGATTTCACACACATTTCTACTGTATGATATTGCCACAAGCGGTCTTCATTCTACATGTGCACACAGGCATCCATGTTAAAAGCTTTACCGGCTTTATAAATCCACGTATGGCATTACCTACTAATCCCAGACAAAAAACCGAGATGATGTATTAGACCAACATCATGCTACATACAGCCCATTGTCCATGGTCATCATAAAATCGCTGAATTTTGAAATCAATACGGCTAAAGAATGTGACGTGAAACCGCTATTTGCAACCCCCTCACGCCGCCGCCGCTTGATATTTCTCAAGTATTTGTAACACATTCTGTCTCTTTACCATGTCAGAAGTTCTGTACTATATCCCCTGAGTAACAGGCGATGAATGATTGAGAAGGTTCACAAACAGTAGTAGTAGTAGATGATGTGCTGATTGAGGTCGTAAGAAATGTACACTAGCTTTTCAGATCTCTAGTGTTATGCTATCTGCTAGAAATGATGACTATGGCTTGGAATCAAGTCTATCCATTGAACTACATACCTGCGTTGGATCCAATGGAGAAGTCCTGTAATGATTACAGTCACTAGTGATCCATATTTCTGGCACTCTCATTTCTTGAAACAAACCACTTTTCTCGAACCTATCTGCTACAGTAAAATTCCAACATGGTTTTAGGTAGCCCCTATGCATCTTGCAGCTACCCCTCAGACTCGTGTTTCATGTTCGAAAATGGAAGAAGAATGAAAATTAGTTAGTGACATACTTGTCACCAATGAGATCAGCTGAATTTTGCACAGTATTATCTCGACATAAAAGAATCGAGGCTGCTTGTATCACAAAGGAACAATTTGTCATACGTGAGGTTTCTTCGACCTTGAACTGTGACATGTTTTGTGAAAAACGGCCAACTCACTGGCATTGGAAAACTTCAGACGTGCTCTCATGCACATTTATAAGGCAACAATGGCGGTGCTCCTGAGTAGCATTTTGGACAATGATATACAGAAATGATTCGAGTGTCGGGAGAAAATAGGCTCTATTTTTAGAGGTGACCATCATTAACTGAACATATTTGGTAAGAACACAAATCTGCAGCAACAGTTTCATTCATTTTACATCCCAACATGAACACGACTATTTTCGGAGGAGTAAAAGAACATGACAGTAGCAAACTGCTCGTCTACTGTCACTTTACTGATCATTGTTGGTAGAAGTTGTCACACTGTAAGGCCACGAAGAATACTTCCATACTAATACGGCACATGTAGTTCAAATGTGTGTGAATTCCTAAGGGACCAAATTGCTGAGGTCATCTGTCCCTAGAGATACACACTACTTTAACTAACTTAGGGTAAAAACAACACACACATCCATGTCCGAGGGAGGACTCTAACCTCTGGCGGTAGGGGCCGCGCAATCCGTGACATGGCGCCTCAATCGGTGCGACCACATAAGTAATGGGAACTGTCGGGATTGCATTGCCTCGAAGACATTCTAGTCGTATAGCCTAAAAGAAGACCTGCCCTATGCTTGATAATTTGAGTTGAGTGAGGTATGCATAGACAGGGCAACTGAGAGAACGCGGTGAAAATTGGGGGTCTGGGTGTGAGTTCCACAATTTAAATTATATTTGTTTGGATTCTGCTATTTATAAAATATATAAAGAACGTCCGCGTCGAGTTTCTTAGATAGATATATTTCCCATATGTAAAGACGACGCATTATGTCGAGTAGCCATCGAGATCTCCGGATGCGATTCGTATAGAACATGGAGAGGGTGCCTTAGAGTTTCGAAAAACAAAGACTCAGCCGCATAAAAGAACTCTTCCCGAGTTCCGCACAGTTCTTTATCAGTAGAGCCTCTGAACCACCTAATACACAGAATGGCACGTCACTCTCAAACTAGCGGCATCCACTTCCCCTGTTAAGTGACGATTAGTCCCAAAGAAATAATGTGTGAAATCTTATGGGACTTAACTGCTAAGGTCATCAGTCCCTAAGCCTACACACTTATTAACCTGAATTATCCTAAGGACAAACACACTCACCCATGCCCGAGGGAGGACTCGAACCTCCGCCAGGACCAGCCGCACACTCCACGACTGCACCGCCCACACTGCTCGGCTAATCCCGCGCTAGTCCCGAAGATTTGTAGACCCTAGTCGTGTCCAGTTGTCTCGTTGTTGTGAATGTGACCTTCCCCATTTGTCGCTTTTCTTAAAAATAATTGCATTTTCAGTTTCAGATATTTTTCTAACTGCTTTGACACTGCTGTAGCCAAAGCGACCAGTGACTAATATCTACCGTCTTCTGTAACACTTTCGCCATTTTGTTTAGTAACTTTTCGCCTATTTCTTGATTATGATTAGGTCTACATTTTTACGTTAGTGTACAAGGCACATAAAACTGTGACATCATCAGAGGAGAACACAGTAAATCGCTTAATGTTACCCATTAAAGAAGTTGTAAATATGAACTGCCTTCTACTTCATTATATGTTTTATTTTGTTAGGAAAACTGCTTAGTAACGATGATATAGGTTACGACATGTTAAGGCTTTGAACGTATTTGAACTGATAATGGAGAGCAGTCGTGCTATATAGTACTGGCGTATCCTAAATCCTGTACTGCTAACGTTACGAAATGTGAGGTAGCTCCGCTGAGTTCCCCGGTAATCGCAGTCGGCACTGTGTTTTGTCATGCCTAATAGCATCGCCGAAATGAAAGTTTCGCCACCTGATTGCCAATGCCTCATCGCTTACTCTCGCAACGGCTGTGACAGGAAACGTAAAGCTTCTTTTGTTTAGGCCTCTTGCTTCCAAAGATGCAAAGGACTTGATTTATAATAAACGAATGGTGAAGGTAGAACGAACACCTATAAAGACGTTACGAGCAAACACTTTAATTGTATTTTACACTGACGTCGACAGCGGACGGTGAAGCCAACGTTTCAAGGTGCTGTGATGTGGAAGGAAACGTCGAGCTAAGAACAACTGTGCACCATTTGAGGAAGAAATGGTCTGTTGTCAGTGGGTTAGTAACTGCACATATGCCAGTGCGTTTTCGATTACAGTGCTTGCCATTAAATGAATGTCTGTAAGGTATTGCGGTTGGCCTGCAGATTGCCGGTTCGAAGAATTGCCCATGGTAGAAGTAAGATATCAGGTATGCATCAGTGTTGGTGTCCGCCGTCCTGACAGAGACACAAGATTCAGTCCTGCACCATCGTACTAGACGGCCAGTCATTTGCACGGCAACCGCAGCACAAATTAAGTCAGGGCCAGTATGAGGTATACAATACCGGCTAACATTAATGGAATTAAATGCAGTTGTTTCAAAGAAAATGTCGTTTTTGCATGCTGAACATCCAAACTTTTATTTTTATTTACGCTCACAGAGGCGCTTCACCTTTTCTACAAGGTGTCTTCAGTGGGTGTCCTGAAATATTACATTATTTGTCCATTTTTACACATAGGTTATTCTTGGATGCAATGAATTAGAAGTTACCAGTGAGTACCTTTCGATTTAATAAAAAAACGTTAAGGAACTGTTCAAATATGTAACCTGGATGTGAAACCATAAAAATGGACAAATCATGTAATATTTCAGGACACCCACTGAAGATGCCTTGTAAAATAAGGAGAAATGCGTCTGGGTGCATAAATAAAAATAAAAATTTCAATTTGCAGCATGCAAAAAAGGCATTTTCTTTGAAACAACTGTAATTTATATATAACTGCTGCGAAAAGGACCACTACAAGAAACGTGTTAATGGTATTATTTTACTGGCACACTCAATGATGAATCTATGTATTTCGTTACATGATATAAATATGCTTACACTAAAAATGTATTGTAGGAAAGATTGTATTTTTATTGTCTGCACTATTTCACAGAGAAATAAGTTTCATCTTAGCATTAACCCTCTCTGGAATTTAAACAAGTGAGTGTGAAAATATCAAGTGACGGTGCCGTGTTTACACATTTGCTGTGTGCCAGACAAATATATATTCAACAAAAATGTAAGTAAACATATCAGTGAGACGTCTTAAGCGTACAACTCACTTAAGGTACACACAGAAATAACTTAATACTTCCGTGAAGGGATAAAATAACCTCATCTAATTCCAAACGGATCTATGATCAAAAATTAAAGTAGTAGTACACGTAAATGTAGCGTACCTGCGCATCGTGCTAATACGCTTAATGAAAAAAAAAAAGAAGTGAAGCACTCAGAAGGGAAGGAGGAAACGAAATGAAACTTTACGGAGAGAGAGGATGTGTAATGTCCTATCAGTGATTAAAATGTTGTTTTTGTGTTGTTGTTGCGATCTTCAGTCCGGGAGACTGATTTGATGAGCCATACTAGCTCAACACGCTACTCTATTCTGTGCAAGACTCTTCATCTCCGGAAAACTCAACTACTGCAACCCACATCCAGTTGAACCTGCTTACTGTACTCTCTTTATAGTATCGGGCAAAATTTACAATGTTCTTTGCAATATAAGCCCATGTATCAGTATGTCGCACCCCTTCTGGGCTGGATGCATGCATTGATCCGGCTGAGAAGCGCGTCATAAAGAAGTTGTATCCTCTCCTGGGTCCAGATGACCCGCAGCTGTTGTAAATGATCCATGATATCCTCGCTGCAGGTACTAGGACGGAGAAGACATCCGTGCTGGTCCCACACATTTACTATCGGGGACAGATCTCGGGACTTTGCTGGTTATGGTGGTACTCAACATTACACAGAAATGCCATAGAGGCACGAGTCACGGGTGGATGACCATCGCCTCTCCAGATCATTGGAAGAATGGGATCTCCTTCCAGGTCACGGCCATACTAGCCGACAGTGGTCATCCGGGTTAGTGCAAAACCGCGATTCATTACTGGACGTAATGAGACACCATACATTAGCAGTTCATTCTTCCCTGTTGTGCCACCACTCCAGATGCAGCCGTTTGTATTGTGATGTTAACGGCAGACTGTACCTGCTGGTAGTCTCCGACCAATGGCGCTGGCTGACACAGACTCTAGTAGATATCCATTGCCTGTTCTCTCATGGCAGGAACACATGTGAGGGGGTTAGGATGTTCTTGGTGCACAATACGGCGGTCCTACCTTTTAGTAGTCACATATGGTCGACTGGAACTTTGACGCCTAGTACGGTGCCAAAAATATAGTTCAAATGGCTCTGAGCACTATGGGACTTAACTTCTGAGGTCATTAGTCCCCTAGAACTTAGAACTACTTCAACCTAACTAACCTAAGGACATCACACACATCCATGCCCGAGGCACGATTCGAACCTGTGACCGTAGCGGTCGATCGGTTCCAGACTGTAGCGCCTAGAACCGCTTGGCCACTCCGGCCGGCAGTACGGTGCCCTCACGTTACCACGAAGTGAAATATCGAGCCAAGTAAGATGAAAGTGGATGTTATGGCTCATTTTTATCTAATTCACTACTTTACTCCTGACTCCTTGATAAGAAATACAATATCGTGTTACTAGCTTATATGTAATTGTGCTCTGTCTCTTTCTGAACCCTCTCTGTCGCTCCCCTGTCCCCTCCCACCTCATCGTCTGATGTTTTGGGAGGCCAACAGCGTTTGAGTATCAGGGTTTTTGGCCAATGGGGGCTCTTGAGTTCAGGACTTTGCGTGGAGTGGACGTTCGTACTCTGAAGTGGGCGGGCGGCTTGGACGCCACATGCTTCCAGAACTTCGAGCAGTAACCATGACGAAGTGCATCCAGCAACAGCGAGCAGTTTGGAATAATAAGAATATTGCATTTGAAAGTTAGTATCTTCTCATTATTATTGCTGCTGTTATTCTGAATGTTCGTATACGTGCGTTATTGCAGTATTGTTGCAGACCTACGCGACTCCACACATTTACCAACGGCAGCAGCCTTAACAGTTGAGCTCCTCTACCTGTTGGCGTTCGAGCAGCTACACCAGCAGTTACAGCAGTAGCAGTACTCTGCAATTGAGCTCTACCAGCTGCTGGCTTTCGATCGGTCCCAGCCAGTAGCAGCATCGAAACAGCAGTCAAGTGCTACTGCTAGCAGAATGCTGCCACTGCTCTTCGCTAATATCTACCATTTAACGGCAAGTGGTTCAAAAGCTTATGAATGTGGGGCAGGCACTGGACAGAGGCTCTGACGTTGTCATCGACATAGAGCGGGAGTGGCCAGTAACCCAGCACAGAGGCGGCCCTTTGGCACGCGGGCCACTCTCCCTCGTCTCAGTGCCCACTTCCCTATCATCCAGATAAGCTAAGTGGGAATGGTGGAGGAAATTCAAATGTGCCGCATAGCAGTCGTGCATCCAACACGAACTGGCTGTCATGTGGCTTGGTTTCATATTACGTTATATTACGAAATTCGGAAAACTTAGGCTGTATTCCATGAAGAGCGGTATTATACTATTACTGGCCGTTAGTACAAGAGCAGACACCTACAAAAATAAAAAAAAATTAAAATAAAATGGAGTTTGCAACTGCATTACGTCAGTAATGTTGTTAAAGCCACATAGTTTCACGTAAAAGTCCTACAACATTTCAGCTGACATGCGAGGTACAGGAAAATACGCAAAAACAAATAGTCTCTATAGCATGCAGTTAAAGAGAGAATAAAAATCATAACATGTGAAAGGAAAAAAAAAACCTAGCAGTTTTCTACCGACTACCATGGACACAATTCTCAATAGAATATATCGCAAACAGAACATAGTTTTCATTATTATTTAATTTCTTGCGGTTCTGTAAGACCACAATAAAGTTCATATCTGCTACGGACTGTCGACACACTGACAGACGTACGCAGTTTTTCGGATTGTCGTCACTCAGACTGCCACGTAATGGTGACGCATTATTTCCATTATTGAAAAAAAGTCTTTCACACACATAATTTGGTTCAAATATGGATATCACTTTTGCAGCTTCATTATGGAGATATGGAAACCTTTCCGAGGAAAGCTTTGATAGAACTCCAAAACAGTTTTAACGTAATTGAATTTGCCTTTTAATCTGGAATTACACTACAGATTTTTTAGTTCCATCTGTATATGAAGAGGGGCGCTTTAAACTGATACGGCAAATAGTTCTGAAAACGTCTGAAAAACAGATGCGAAATTGGCAGTGTCCTGAGAACGGTTTGAAAATTGTTTCTGTATCTCTTCCAACGCCGAAATGAACTGTTCAGAATTGTCATTTTATTTAAGAACAGATGGATTAGGCAAATGGGCGGTGTTTTCCTTCAAAATTTGTCCCTTGTACAATGTGATTTTTATTTTAAATGCGTCCATGTTTCCCATTAGACCAGATATTAATTATTTCTCTCCTTTCGGTGTCCTACTGAGGGTGTTTAAGTGTGAGGTTAGTTCAACTAAAAATGCGAGATGTGCAATCTATTCTGGATTTTCTAGCTTCGGTTCGTGCAGCCATTTTCCTTCATAGATTGAACAATGGCAGGTCTTGACTAGAAAATTCGTTCCAGACAGGTCCCTCGACTTAAAAAACGTGCTTTGCAATAATAAATCACCTCTCCATACCGCTCCTACAGTTCCCCAAAAAACTATTGAAACTGACAAGGTTATAACCCATGTAGCTTCAGATTATCTACTGTTCGGATAATCAGTTCCATGACGTGCACCACCCCTACAAATTTAGCACAAAGTGTTCTTAATGTACAAAACAATAAATTCCGTGGAAATCGTACGTCGATCGTTGTAATTTTTTCTTTTTTTAAAATCTTTTTTTAATTTTTTTTTAAGCAAACAAATGCTACGAGCCCATTTTGTGGTCCTCGTATCGCTAGCGTTCCATCGGTGGTAACTGACACCAAAACGTTCCAGTTCAGGACAACGGCTTCAATTGCCTCTTAAACAGGTTTTTAGCAAATCTATGCTTCTCGTGTTGTCATTTATGGGCACCAGCTCTAGCATTTCCTCTGTCAGGTGTAGACTGCTGTTGACTACACGAACATAAATCGCAAGTTGTGCCGTGTCCGAAATTTCGATCTACTCGTCCAAAGCCATCAAGAATGCATTGAACTTACTGGTATTGTCGATTAACTATCTGAAGGCATCCGCTGCTAAGACAGCTATACAGCGAGTTATTGTTTGTCGCGAAAGACTAATTTTGAAAAACCTCTGTGCATTTAATGGCGTCACGAGTTACGTTGCCTCAACAATGCACTATTTAATGAACTCACCTCCTCTGAAAGGTTAATTTGATCTGGCACCTTTGAGCACTATTTTGTAGCTTGCTTTCAATGACGGGCAGCCACAGTTGGTTGCTTCTGCAAATAAGAAGTAATAGAACGGACTGTAAACACATTAGATTTCCACTAGAAAATACGTACAAATACAAATAGAGCAAAAACAATGATTTTCATTGGTTACTCACTTCGAGATCGGCTCGATGTGCAGCATTCAACCCTTTTAGATCCGCCAATTTGTTTTTTGTATCGACGCCAACGAAATCCTTAAATTTCTTGTGCGGTGTGGTGTAATGCCTTTCTATTGCAAATATGTTGTGCGTGACCACATCATACTACTGATCTACAGACACTGAGAATTTTGATCCTTCTCTTCGAAAAAGTTCTGTAATTCCCAATCATATTTAAATGATTGTGACAGTACGTCGCTTTATTGCCTCTTTTCTAGTGTAAGGATCATTGCAACTATTAGTGTTCTTTTACACTTCCTTTAAGCCACAAGCTAATAAGACTGCATTGAACTTTCTGGTATTGTCGATTAATTGCCTGTAGGTATCCGCTGCTAAGACAGTCATGTAGCGAAAAATTCTGCACCATATGCCGGGAGAAGCAGTGCCGCATGCCACCACTACATGACGTCGCGCCGTACCGAGTACTTCTGAGAATGAGCGAGCACAGCCTAGACAGACCCAGCGTCGGCCCTCAAGTGGTCAGCACATTGCGCACACGTACTGTTTGGCGTGCCATGGCCAATCTTGACACTGAATTTGTGCAGCGAAATGGTATTAAAGTGCGCTGTACGTGGTTGGAAATAGGCTACCTGTGTGGTATGTTCGAATGAGTTGTTGTTGTGGTCTTCGGTCGAGAGACTGGTTTGATGCGGCTTTCCATGCTACTCTATCCAGTGCAAGCTTCTTCATCTCCAAGTAAGTACTCCACTCTACATCTTTCTGAATTTGCTTATTGAATTCATCTCGTAGTCTCCCTCCACGACTTTTACCCCCTCCCCCCCTCACCTGCCTTCCAATACTAAACTGGTGATCCCTTAATGCCTGATATGTCCTACCAACCGATCCCGTCTTCTAGTCAAGTTGTGCCGCAAATTCCTCTTCTCCCAATTCTATTCAGTACCTCATCATTAGTTATGTGATCTACCCATCTAATGCTCAGCATCCTTCTGTAGCACCACTTTCCGAAAGCTTCTATTCTCTTCTTGTCTAAACTATTTATTGTCCATGTTTCACATCCATACATGGGTATACTCCATACAAATATATTTAGAAAATACTTCGTGACACTTAAATCTATACTCGATGTTAACTAATTTCTCTTCTTCAGAAACGCTTTTCTTGCCATTGCCAGTCTTCATTTTTATCCTCACCACTTTGACCACCGTCAGTTATTTTGCTCTCCAAATAGCAAAACTCGTCTTCTACGTAAAGTGTCTCATTTCCTAATCTAATTTCCTCAGCATCACCTGATTTAATCAGACTACATTCCATTATCCTCATTTTGCTTTTGTTGATGTTCATATTATATCCTCCTTTCAAGACAATGTCAATTCCGTTCAACTGCTCTTCCAGGTCCTTTGCTGTCTCTGACAGAACTATAAAGTTATAAGCAAACCTCAAAGTTTTTATTTCTTCTACATGAATTTTAATTCTTACTCCAAATTTTCCTTTTGTTTCCTTAACTGCTTGCTCAATATACACATTGAATGACATCGGAGATAGGCTACAACCCTATCTCATTCCCTTCCCAACCACTGACTCCCTTTCATGCCCCTCGACTTTTATCACTGCCATCTGGTTTCTGTAAAAATTGTAAATAACCTTTAGCTCCCTGTATTTCACACCTGCAATCTTCAGAATTTGAAAGCGAGTATTTCAGTCAACATTGTCAGAAGCTTTCTCTTTTTAAGTATACAAGTGCTAGAAACGTAGGTTTGCTTTTCCTTACTGTCTTCTAAGATTACTCGTAGGGTCAGTATTGCCTCAAGTGTTCCATCATTTCTGAGGAATCCGAACTGATCTTCCCTGAGGTCGGCTTCTACCGGTTTTTCCATTCGTCTGTAAAGAATTCGTGTCAGTATTTTGCAGCCGTGACTTATTAAGCTAATAGTTCGGTAATTTGCACACCTGTCAACACCTGCTTTCTGTGGGATTGGAATTATTATATAATTCTTCAAGTCTGAGGGTATTTCGAGTGTCTCATACATCATGCTCACTGGATGGTAGAGTTATGTCAGAGCTTGCTCTCCCAAGGCTACCAGTAGTTCTTATGGATTGTTATCTACTCCCGAGGCCTTGTTCGAGCTAGGTCTTTCAGTGCTCTGTCATATTCTTCACACAGTATCATATCTACCATTTCATCTTCATCTACGTCTTCTTCCATTTCCGTAATATTGGCCTCAGGTACATCGCCCTTGTATAGACCCTCTATATACTCCTTCAACCTTTCTGCTTTCCCTTCTTTGCGTAGAACTGGTTTTCCATCTCAGCTCTTGATATTCGTACAAGTGTTTCTCTTTTCTCCAAAGGTCTCTTTAATATTCCTGTAGACAGTATCTGTCTTATCCGTAGTGATATATGTCTCTATATCTTTACATATGTCCTCTAGCCATCTCTGCTTAGCCATTTTGCACTTCCTGTCGATCTCATTTTTGAGATGTTTGTATTCCTTTTTGCCTGCTTCACTTACTGCATTTTTTGTATTTTCTCCTTTTGTCAATTCAATTCAATATCTCTTCTGTTACCGAAGAATTTCTACTATCCCTGCTACCTTCACTATTTCATTTCTCAAAACTACCCATTCGTCTTCCACTGTATTTCTTTTTACTGTTCCTGTCAATCGTTCCCTAATGCTCTCTCTGAAACACTCTACAACCTCAGGTATTTTAAGTTTATTCAGGTCCCACCTCCTAAATTTCCCAGCTTTTTGCAGTTTCCTCAGTTTTAATTTACAGTTCATAGCCAATAGATTGTGGTCAGAGTCCACATCTGCCCCTGGAAATTTCTTACAATTTCAAACCTGGTTCCTAAATCTCTGTTTTACCATTATATAATCTATCTGAAACCTTCCAGTGTCTCCAGACCTCTTCCCTGTATACATTCTTCTTTCGTGATCCTTAAACCAAGTGTTAGCTATGATTAAGTTACGCTCTGAGCAAAATTTCAATATTTTCACTATGGCAGCTACAACAGCAACCGTTACTAAATTGCCTCGAATAAAAAACAGCCCACAGATGCACGAAATTCTGTTCATTTTAAACCTTGACTATGGTTTCTGCTATAATAATATAGCCTTCTTCGGAAGTCCTAAAAAAATGATCAAAATAACATCTAGGCCAATGATACAATCTACACATAAACTTCAAAATTAGGTGAGACATAACATAGTACTTACATAAACACTAATAAATGATGCTTACTTACGGAAAGCCAAATGGCAATGGGTGGCGGGCAGCAAGGTTGTATCAGAAGACCTATCCCCGCCGACAACAACCACTGCAGTCAATGTTTGCAACAGTGTTTCTCCGTTTGTCTGAGAGAGGGTCGTTTCAGGAAGCAGGAAATCATGAAGGACGTACCCAAAATGTTCGGACACCAGACTTGGAGGAAAATGTGATTAACACTGTGGAAGGTGACCGCCATGTTAGTACAAGGCAGTTGGCACTCCAGTACAGGGTATATCAGACTACCCTGTGGAACATTCTCCATGACAGTTGTTACTACCCTTATCACTTACAGTGTGTGCAGGGCTTACTTGGGTCAGACTTTCTACATCGGGGGCATTTTCGTCACTGGTTTCTTCAACAGGCCTCATGATTATGGAATTTATGTCAATCATCCTAATCACAGATGAAGTTGATCGTCGGTAAAGCAGATGCCAGACTGAGATTCATTGGAAGAATCCTAAGGAAATGCAATCCGACAACAAAGGAAGTAGGTTACAGTACGCTTGTTCGCCCAATGCTTGAATACTGCTCAGCAGTGTGGGATCCGCACCAGGTAGGGTTGATAGAACAGATAGAGAAGATCCAACGGAGAGCAGCGCGCTTCGTTACAGGATCATTTAGTAATTGCGAAAGCGTTACGGAGATGATAGATAAACTCCAGTGGAAGACTCTGCAGGAGAGACGCTCAGTAGCTCGGTACGGGCTTTTGGTGAAGTTTCGAGAACATACCTTCACCGAAGAGTCAAGCAATATATTGCTTCCTCCTACGTATATCTCGCGAAGAGACCATGAGGATAAAATCAGAGAGATTAGAGCCCACACAGAAGCATACCGACAATCCTTCTTTCCACGTACAATACGAGACTGGAATAGAAGGGAGAACCGATAGAGGTACTCAGGGTACCCTCCGCCACACACCGCCAGGTGGCTTGCGGAGTACGGATGTAGATGTAGATGTAGAAGTCACCTTCACCCTGAGTAGTATTTTCATCTTTCACAACAGTCATCTGTGGGATAGTAAGCAGGAACCCCATGGTATGGTGACATCGAATCATTAGCATCGGTGCAGCTGGAAGGTGTGGACCCTATTTTGGGACTAGTCTTCCTTCCACGTCGCCTAACATGCCTGAACTATAGGCGTTTCTTGTGGGTGACTGTGCCTCCGCTGCTGGAAGAAATGACATTGACGACTGGAAGGGTTATGTGGCTGCTATATGATGGTGCTCCAGCTCATTTCACCGTTAACATCCGAACGCGTCTCAGTCGTGTCTTCTCTGGTTGATGGATAGGACGAGGGGGTCCAGTTTATGGCCTACTAGTTCACCGGATCTCAACCCGTATGATTTATGAGACCATCTCAAAGTATCGTGCATGTTGAGCCCATTCCAGATTTACAGATACTGGAGCAGCGTATTCATGGTGCTTTTGACACTGTCCGGATGCACTGTGGCCCATGTGAACCGTAAGACAGAACATGCTAAAGCGCTTACATGCACGTGTTGAGACACATGGAAGCCATTTTCAACTGTAACCGATGGTACAGCGCGTATTAGATCGCAGGGACTGTTACAAAGTTTGATTGAATAAATGGGCTCCAGCATGGAAACCATGCATTTCCCGACATAAATTCATTAGACCTTTTTTGTTCCGTACCCTCTCATCGATCAATTCCTAGAGTTTGTATACTGTGGGAAAAATCACCCTTTAGATACTGTGCACAGTTTACGCTCTTCACATATTATGGATGCCGAATCAGGTCCTAGACTGACTTAATCCACGAAAAACTGTCAGTTCACTTCTCTGTGTATAATAGGACCTGCTGCAGGGTTGGTCCTCGAGAACTCTCATTATATTCAGATCTTCATCTGTCCTGTGAGTCAGTCCTTCATCTGCCTTGAAATTCAGCTGTTGAGAATAACGTAATAAATTATCGGGCTAGAATTTATTTCCATGAAACTTTTTCATTTTGTTACATGTTACGTAACAACATAAGATAGGTGTCTGATATGCGTGGTAGTTTTATTTACATCACCTTTTAACCTATAATTCGTTTAAAATTACTTGGCAGTTGACGTCTGTCACTTGGCGCTTCAGTGTTGGCACATCGTCTACCGCTCGGTTGAAGGAGATAAGCAAACACGGCGGTTCACGTTACATGTGCTGCAATGTTGTTCATGCAGCGGGGAGCAATGTCGCAAGCTGCTGCCATCAGGTACGAAGTAAAAGCGGGAAACTCCTTACACAGCTGATTTTATGTGACCAATGACTGAATTGCGGCAGACGTCGTGTTTTGTAGCCCTGAATTTAGACTCGTATCCTAATCTAACCATGACCTCTTGATAGGAAATGTATCCGAGAAAATGGCGGTCAGCAACCTGAGGCAGAACTGTTAATTACGCTCCCTTTGCTCACGGTGATTACATCTGACCTCTACGAGAAAACTCAGGTGAGAAAGAAATTCAGTTTCAGCACTAAAAGCGAACTATAACTTCTCGGTTTTGCAACAAGAGCCGACACGATGCCGACCGATGAACAGTCCTCGTTGGAACTCTTTTAGAGGTTACAGGCGGTACAAGCAGACGCTAAAAGAAATAACAATGAAAGGAGGAAAAATAAGACCAAATAAAAAAGCCGATACGATGATAAAAATGGTGCACCAAAAGATAAAAGATATATGAAACGTATATGGACAACCATCAGCTGGACAATCTATGCATTCCCGAAGGAACCTTGCATCGTAATTTGGGATAACACAGGCTCTGCAATATCGTAAAAGACTGAATATAAAAATAGATTGAAACTAATTAATTAAAAGTAATAATAGAGCCATTTTGGTAAAGATTTAAAAAAAGAAAATATATTTTCATCACCTCGCGATAATCGGACCGCATCTTGTCGTACCACAGAATGTGTCACTACCACTGCACTACGGAAGACTTCCAGTTTCAAGTGTTATATTTACTTATCTGTAGGACCTGTTGGACCGCGCGACCGCTACGGTCGCAGGTTCGAATCCTGCCTCGGGCATGGATGTGTGTGATGTCCTTAGGTTAGTTAGGTTTAAGTAGTTCTAAGTTTTAGGGGACTGATGACCTTAGAAGTTAATCTACTGCCTTCAAAAAGTTCGGCTTTTCACCATGTTATATGAAGTTTACCTGCTGTAGGTCGATATCTGTGATGATAATTGGATATTTTGTGCGAAAGACTAAGGTAGTCTTTGGCTAGTGATGTGTAATAAATGTGCGTATTTCGTTACCATCGCTTTGTATGTGTATTTGTGTGTGTGCGTACGTGCGTGCGTGCGTGCGTGTGTGTGTGTGTGTGTGTGTGTGTGTGTGTGTGTGTTTCTTGTTTTGGGTGTGTTTACCATGCGAAATAAAAGGGCCAACCCTAGGATACGAGATAAAAAATAAGCCAAACAAGGAATTGGAAGTTAACTGACCATTTCTTGTGCCAGTTTGGCAACGGCGAACAGTTGAACTATGACACTGAGCGCTGTGACTGCAGAATGACACTTCCAGAACGCGAAGTGCCAACTATCAAGTAATTTCAACCAGACTAGAGTAACCTTTTGTGTGTCCACCAAATCTGATATACGCCTCCCAGCACCGACTATCTGAAAAGACCCTGATCACACAAACGCCGGAAAAAAGCTCAATGTTGTGTGATGTGGTTGGTGTCTGTGGGGGTGCTTGTTTTGGTATAGCCGTGCTCTCTCTCGGCCGTTTCCATCTGCCTGGCCGTACACAAACATAATCTCGGCTTTTTCCCGACATTAATACTTGACCATTCGGTTGCTTACAATACACTGCGTCAATCACATAGCCTGCAACACACAAGGAGCATGCGGCACGTGTTCTGGTCAGAGGGACTTTCATTCGTCAGCGCCGTCTATCGTGGCAACTATGTATTTCCAGACGCATGTTCATTGGACCTTTTCTCCTCCATTTCCAGTCAGGAATCCGTCCCTGCAGTTTGTTGGGTTTAATGATGTTTATGTATGAAGCATAATATTTAAGCAACTGAGGAATTCGGGAGAAAGTATAACAGATGATGTTTAAGAACATGTGGTAGCACTTTGACTTTTCCAATTATGTAGTGAGTCATATTGACTGAAAAATGACTATGAGAAAGAAGGCAACAGTATTTTGAGGTCGACAGAATAAATAAAAAATAAAAACTAAGAGGGAGATTGTATACTGCACACCAGCCGATCCTTCTGTCTGTGTAAATGTACGCTTTAACATACAAGAATTTCCTAGAAAAAAGCCGGCCGCGGTGGCCTGCGGTTCTAGGCACTTCAGTCCGGAACCGGGTGACTGCTACGGTCGCAGGTTGGAATCCTGCCTCAGACATTGATCTGTGTGATGTCCTTAGGTTAGTTAGGTTTAAGTAGTCCTAAGTTTTAGGGGACTGATGACCTCAGATGTTAAGTCCCATAGTGCTCAGAGCCATCTGAACCATTTTGAACCTAGAAAAAAGTAAAACTGAAGACACCTTACAGTGAGTTTGAGAGCAGAACTAAATGTCACAGCATTAATAGAGAGTATTTTGGGGTCGATCGCGACCAAGGAACATCTTTCAGAATATTGGCAGGGATACTCTGGGCTACTATTTTATATGTACTATTAGCATTTTTTTGCAGTCTGTAACATAGAAGCAAATTATCTGCATAGTCATCGCATTACTAGCGGGGCCTCTTTCCGAAATCGCCTGCAATACTCCTGCAAAATGTAGCGAGTACCACAGTATGTGAAATAAGATAAAGTGTTTTCTCAGAGTTTTGTCAACTGCATCCGGCTATTGGCTACTGTATTAGACCCCCATTAAACCATTTTATCTTGGTCTTAGTAGGCGTTTGACCGCTAACAGACAAATAGCTGGAATTGTAGGCTATATATAGAGCATGTCAGGGGAAAAGCATTCTCGAAGTGTATTTATTCGTTAATTCCAGCAAAGAACTGTGTTATACTATGCCAGTGTTATGTATTGTAGACGTTGGGAACAGAGGAGTGAGTGCTATGCTGCTTTGCCACGGAACGTAGTTACAACATGGGAAGAAAACTTGTTTACATGTTCTGGTTACTCAATAGGTGGAATAAAGTGCACGTTGTGTCTGCTGAATTGAGCAATGTGGTCCGCAGAAAGCGGTTCAGCTGGGACAAGGAGTCGTGCGGGACGCGTTCGTTAGGCTGTGCATAATCGCAATCGTGTGTTGCAAAGTTCATTTAGAGTACGCCAAGCGCTTTCGGTGCATTGTAATCTAGATTTGGAAAACATAGTAGAGAAAATTATGTTACAAGAAAACACGTATCAAACGCGTTTGTGTATCAATTCATTAAGGATAAACTGTTGCCATGCAGTAATTAGAAACTGAATGTCAACAGATCAGTTTCTGATGGCTAAAGACTTATTAGAAATTGGATGTGAACTTGTCACTTTCTAATGGCTAAGGCCTTCCCCTTAGATTTGATGTTTATAGAAGTTTTGGAGATTTTCTCATGAAAACAATTACTACATCAAGTTCTATTAATAGAAAAAGGAGGAATAAAACTAGAAGTTGTGTGTCGAATTGGTTGCAACTTATTAGAAATACAAAACAGAAGAAACGACGAATTAAAACAAGGGAAACGGTTCTAACTGTGGTAAATAGCCCTATTTTCTTGTCATCGTTAGCTGTAAGGCATATTACTGTTTTAGTTACTTATACATCTGGAATCACCGTTAGTGACAGCAAAGATGGTATGAAAACCCGTCACATGTTCAAGCAATAATAATGATGAAGATAATAAATCACACATCTCATCCATCTGGGTGCTTACACCAATGTTCCTGACGCGGCTTTGTTTAACATGTGTAGTAATTATGCTGTTGGGGTGTTTTTATCTGAATCCATCTCGCTGTGTGGCAATCTGTTGCCTACGCAGTTCGAAACAGTTGTAGTGAAGCCCATGTGAAGCTCTCACCTGCAGAGATTATTGAAATGCTGCCCCAGGTGGCCGCTGACGGGATTAATTACTAGCGATGGGCGAATCGATGAGTTACATTCGTGAGCTGTGCCTCAAAACGAAGTAAACAAGGGAGATATGTCGGCTGCATTACAGAAAATCTATAGACATTGTAGTCGCAGATAAATGGGGATTATAGCGCTAAATATTTAATTTTTAAGGTAAAATATTTAGATATAATAGATATTAATTATTTTTAATAAATGTTTTTTGGTATGGCTTACCAAAAAGTAATTTATTGTATTTATGTATCTTTGTTGGGTTCGTACTGAATTCACATACATGTATGCTATTTTGGGACGCTCTATTGATGATCTGTGGTGCTCTCTTTTCTTTCGAAAATTTTAAGAGTTAAGTGTATCACAGAGAGTGAGTGAGTTTAGGATGGCGTTTCTACGTGCGCATATGACTTTAGAAGGTACAAACGCATAAGATTCAGTATCCAGTGCAATTCTATGGGTGAACCCCAAATTTCAGCCGTAAAGTGGGTATAATTTTCATCACTAAATGTGAGTGTACCTGAGATGAAGGCACTAGAACAGCAACTGTAGTTATAATCGGAAATAAGCAAACACGTTCAGGTAGTTCCTTTGCGACGAGGGAGATGTGGTCATTGAAACTTATTAGCAGCATATTTAATGAATTAACAAGCAAGAAGTTTGGTGTACTTGTCATGATTCTCAGACGTAGTTACAGTGAGCAAAGGAGATGAACATCAAGGAATATAACAGAGAGCTAATGGGCCATATGTCGAAACGTGATCAATCGTTACTTAACAATCTAGACGAAATGAACAAATCTCGCAAAGCTATGAATAACAGGCTAACTGGAAGTGAACAGTTGAAAATGAGAACTATATAGATATTTAAAAAAGCCACACAATCAAGGACTGCGTTCGGTGGCACCAAGGTATAATATGTGAATACTGAGGTATTGTAGTATTAGTAATTCATTCTTGACGGTCATCGGCGATCAGATGGCGCGCCGGAGGCCTGTCTGTGCACTCTCCGTTTTGACTCTGCAGACGGTAACTGCGCTGGGTTTAGAGGCGAACATTGTGTACAATATTCATTATAACGTTCAACTATGCTCCGCGGACGAGAACGAGTTCCTGTTTAACAACGTCAACCACTTGAGCAGGGTCGCATTATGGATCTGCGGGAAGCTGGATGGACGTATCGACAGGTTGCTGTTCATGTTGGGCATCATGTATCGGTGGTGTATTGCTACTTTCAGTAGTGGTCTGTGGAAAATTCGCACAGTCGTACACCAGATTTTGTACCCCCATGTAATAGAGATGCAGGTCAAGATGGACGCTTTGCGAGAGTAGCAGTAGCCAAACGAACATCATCCAGGGAAGACATACGGGCACATGCTGCACCTGATGTGTCACCAAGCACCATTGGGAATCGCCTGCTTGAAGGAGGACTAAGATCCCTTAATTTTCTGCCACTGACGCTACGACATGACCAAACATGCGTATTCTGGTGTCATGAAAGAGTCGAAGGGAGAGTGGATTGGCGCTCTGTTGTCTTCAGTGAAGGCAGTGGCTTCTGCCCGTAAGCGAGGGATGGAAGTGCACGTGTAAGGCATAGACTTAGTGAGTGCTCTCGCCCACGACACATAGGGCCCATCCCAAGCTTCGTGATTTGGGGAGCGATCAGTTACAACTCGTGGTCAAATTTTTTGTGTCTGCAGGGTGAAGTATTCGGTGCCTATTACATCCACAGGCTGTTATTCCCATCCTACTGTCATTTCTTCGACAGGAATGTGATGCACTTTTTCAGCAGGGCTGTAGACATCTACATAAGGCTGCTGCGATGTAGTGTGCTCTTCATGGTGTGAAATAACTACCCTGGTCAGTAAGATCATCATAGCTCCCGCCTATAGAACACGGATGGGACATGGTGAAGTGGGAACTTGAAACTTAGTGGCAGATTAAAACTGTGTACCGGACCGAGACTCGAACTCGGGACCTTTGCCTTTCGCGGGCAAGTGCTCTACCAACAGAGCTACCCAAGCACGACTCACTCCCCGTCCTCACAGCTTTAATTCCGCCAGTACCTCGTCTCCTACCTTCCAAACTAGACAGAAGCTCTCCTGAGAGAGCACTTGCCCGCGAAAGGCAAAAGTCCCGAGCTCGAGTCTCGGTCCGGCACACAGTTTTAATCTGCCAGGAAGTTTCATGCCAGCGCACTCTCCGCTGTAGAGTGAAAATTTCATTCTAGAAACATCCCCCAGGTTGTGGCTAAGCCATGTCTCCGCAATATCCTTTTTTCCAGCAGTGCTAGTTCTGCAAGTTTCGCAGGACAGCTTCTGTGAAGTTCCAAAATTTCGTCTGTAGGTGACGTACGTTACAAGCAACGTGCTCTCATTGAGTTTCTCACTACAGAGGAAGAAACTATGGGGAATATTCTCAAACGCTTGTGCACAGTCTATGGAGCATCTGCTGTCAACAGAAGTACAATTAAACGCTGGGCACAGTGGGTGAGGTCATCATTCGGCGGAGCTCCACGATTTGCACTGTACGGGGAGACCATTCACGGCTCTCACACCTGACATGTTGTAGCGAGCTGATGTCATTCGCGAGGACACACGCATTACGACTCCGCCATTAGCGCTACATCTTGTCAATCAACAAAAGAAGTGTGGATGCAATTATCCACATTTTTGGATATTCAAAAGTGTGTGCAAGGTGGGTCCCGCGGTGTCTAACGATGGATCACAAATCGCACAGAAAAAACATTTGCCTTGATTACATGCAACGTTTTGAAGCTGAGGGGAGGCGTTCCTATCCCGGATTGTGATAGGTGATGAAACTTGGGTTCACCATTTTGAGCCGAAACAGAACGACAGTCGATGGAATGACGCCATTCCCACTCCCCACAGAAGAAAAAAGTCAAAGAAACTTCTTCTGCCCGTTATTTTATAATTTGCACATCTCCCCTATGTTCCTATTAGTTGTAAAATTGACACATGGACAGCTATTGAGATGAGTATTGGAAATCCAAGCTTGAGCTTTGAGATTTTTTATCTTCGAGATAGAGATATTAGCGTGGCTGATGTTTGCCAGCAGGTGGAGAGGAAAACCTAAGACTCAAGGACGAATACAGTGAAGTAACAGTGCTGCAGGCAAAGAAAATTTCCTTCGAGAATTTTATAAAAGACATGTTTACGCCAGGGACTGTAACAGTCACTGGCGTAAATATGATGCCTTTTTTAAAGTGTTACATGACTGTGAATCCCAGGTATAAAAAATTAATTAATTCCTTCGAGAATGTCTTGTAAATAGTCCTTAAACGATCAAGTAGGCTGCATGGAAAAAATTAAAAACATATATATTTTGTGTTTTTCAAGGGCTATTTAGGGTGAAAAGAGTAGCCCGTTCCAAAGCCGTGGAGCTCACGTGTCCAGAAACAGAAAGATCATGTGCGTATATAATATTACCTTTTAGTGCGGATCATTAACAGCATGTAAAAAAAAGTTCAACACCTCTTCAAATGCTGACGATGGACGAGAATTACTGGTGATTTATCTTCCTACATCACTTTTGCATGTAGATGGAATACTCTGAGGAACTGACTGTGAGAGATTCAACAATAACCTAACTGTCTTACAAAGTCTTAGCGGCAAACGTTATGTAACTGTAGATTTGTTAATTACGTTTTCAAACTGCACTACGCCACGAGAACCGGCACCTACTGCCTGTAAAGTCCGTTTATTGTAAGAATCTGTGGACTAGACCACGCAACACACAAGTAGGCAGCAGTGCCAGTTGAGTACCGCAAAAGTAACCAGAGGGATGAAGTCAAGTGTGTTTGCAACATGTAGCTAGACAGATGAGGATTCAGCGGGTCTCAGTGTTACACGCTGTGAATTTCTCAGTGTTCTACCTGGCGAGAGCGGGTAAACAGCTTACCAAGAGCCAAATGAGAAGCGGAACTCAGCTGACAAAGACCACTACACAACGCGGGCCAAGGGCACCGAGAAGGATTGAGCGCCGAGCTGAGGGACGAATGAGATAAGGAACCAGTGCAGGCTGAGTCGGGCTGCCGACTGTAACCGCCTTCCCCGTTGACGATGAGTGTGGGGCAGCACAATGAGCACATCACGCAAAAGGGATACGCTGTAGCACTTGACACAGATGTGTTTACTGAGCTATACGGTTGACAGATAAGAGACGTACGGCTCGCACGTCCGGAGCAAGGACGCCTCCTACAGTCCTTCGTCGCACTCAGTGTAAACATAATCCGTCACTGAGATTTCGTCGAATGTGACTTGAGAGCAGACCTTCGACTATCTAAAGCGATAACTGGAGCGATGGTCGTAACCTGTTTTCACAAGACAAACTGAAAATAAATTACGAGAGCGGGCTGAAAAGTAATGACTCAGAATTTTTTATTCTGTTATCAATAACGGTTTAGGTGTTACATTATATGCATATTACTCGGTCGACTTTATCGCTTTACTGAAGCAAGTAGAACCCTCTGCCGCTAGGGGGCTCCGAACTGTAGCATGTGTAACATGGCGGTGTGTAATGTAACTATGTTGATGTGTGAGAAGCAGCGTACTGAAATCGAGTTTCTGATCGCAGACAACATGCCTTCGACTGAAATTCATAGGCGAATGAATGCTGTGTACGGTGATGATTGCATCTATTTCAGTAGTGCGGGACATCGGGTTGTTCGTGCTCGGATTGAAGGAAACGGTAGTACTGATCTCAACGTGTATGACACACCTCCAAGTGGACGACAGCGGACGGCAACAGACTAGTTTCAGCGGAATCTGATTGATGAACTTATCAGAGAAAATCAATTGATAACATCGACACAGCTGTCAGGTAAGAGTGTCATATCGTGAGAGCGTGTACAGGCCACTATTGCACAACTATGGTACAGAAAACTGCGTGCGCGGTGGGCGCTTCTAATTCGACTCCTGACATAAAACGGAGGATACTGGACGTCTGTCAACAATTTCATTTGAGTTTTGAGCGTGAGGGTAATGGTTTATTGAACAACATTTTGACAGGCGATGAAAGACGACTTCACCATTCTGACCCAGAAAACAAGACAGCATGAACTGCGTTCCGCCACGAAGGACCACTGACGCCAAAAAAGTTCAAGACCATGCCATCAGCATGCTAAGTCATGCTCAAGGTATGCTGCATTTGGAATTCATTCCTAAAGGCACCGCCATAGACTCTGCAAGGGCCACAGACTCTGTAAGGCACTGCGAGGCTCTCAGGAAAGTGAAAGCACGAATTCGAAGATGTCCACGCTTGGAGCACTCTCTCCTTCAGCGTGACAATACCAGGCCAAACACAAGCGCTGTGACATATTCAACAATCACACGCCTTGGGATCACAATCATCGGTTATCCCGACTTGGCCACATCCGAATTTCATGTATTTTCGAAGTTTACAGAAGACCTTCGAGTACTCCACTTCTATACTGTTGAAGAGGTGAAAGCAAAGGTGAGGCTGCAGCTCTGTAAAGTAAAAAATTCTACAGGGAGGTATGAACAAACTCTTTGGTGGAAATGTGTTCGTCATCAGGATGACTATGTTGAGAAAGAGGTATGTGGATGTGAAGAATAAAGATGTAGAATGTTAGTAAAGTAAGTTTAATTTAAAAGCTCTAAAAAATCGGAGGCACTACTTTTCAGCACACTATCGCATACAGGGTGTAACCAAATTCCCTTTGCAGCTCTGAGGACAGGTTCCTCACACCAAAAGAAGAAGAAATATGCAGTAAACTTGGCCTCTAAGACGCTACCTTAAGAGCTATAAGAACTTGTTCCGTAGAAGAAATATGTTTTGCAGTAGCGAAAATGAGCGATTGCTCATTGCTGTTAAAGTATATACTTATTAACCCATGTTTACTGGAAATATCTTTCTTGGTTTGGTTTTACTACCTCCTCCCAAAATATGGAAAGCAAAGAACTTCCAGTAGAAGGGATGTGCTTCAAAGTAGTGAAGATAAACAAGTGCTCTTAGCTCTCAAGGTATGCAGTTTAGAGCGCTTAATTACTAGTGATTTTTTTCTTATTTTGATGTAAGGGACGTGCCCCCGAAGTTTGTTACACCGTATATAGGTAGGCTTCCGCGACCGGGTAAATATCATTAAAATCGTTTTGAATGTACTGCCGTCCACATGGTCGATTACCGATGTGTTCGCTGCAATTACCCTAGTTGCACCATTAACCAGCAGGGATATACCAAAACATGTGTTTATGTCTATATCTAATCACAAAACTGTGTTCCCTTTTGTGTTTGAGATTTTATCTAGAACGTCTGTTAATTTACCGAAAAAAGTGTTCGCAATACCACTGGGTGATCGATAGACAAATAAAAGCACGAAATATCCTCCGAAACAATGGTTCAAATGGCTCTAAGCACTATGATACTTAACAGCTGAGATCATCAGTCCGCCCGCATCTCGTGGTCGTGTGGTAGCGTTCTCGCTTCCTAGGCTCGGGTTCCTGGGTTCGATTCCCGGCGGGGTCAGGGATTTTCTCTGTCTTGTGATGGCTGGGTGTTTTGTGATGTCCTTAGGTTAGTTAGGTTTACGTAGTTCTAAGTTCTAGGGGACTGATTACCATAGATGTTAAGTCCCTTAGTGCTCAGAGCCATTTGAACCATTTTTGTCATCAGTCCCCTAGACTTAAAACTACTTAAACCTAACTAACCTAAGGACATCACACACATCCATGCCCAAGGCAGGATTCGAACCTGCTACCGTAGCAGCAGCGCGGTTCCGGACGGCAGTGCCTAGAACCGATGGCCACAGGGCCGGCAAACATCCTCCGAACAGACCTTGAAAGTCCAGCGGTACTGACCAATCAACAAGTCATCCTCAGCCCTTATGCGTAACCGGATGCGGATACGGATGGGCACGAGGCCAGAAATACCGCTCTCCCGGTCGTTGTCAGTTTTCATGACCCATGTCGCTACTTCTCAGTGAAGTAGCTCCTCTATTGGCCTCACAATGGCTAAGTGCACACGACTTGGCAACAGTACCCAGTAAACCCAGAGGATAACCCATCCAAGTGCTATCCAAGCCCGACAGCGCTTCACTTCGGTGATCTGAAAAATTTGGAAATTTGTGGTAAGTTTCTGTGGAACCCAACTGCTGAGGTCATCGGTCTCTAGGCTTATACACTACTTAATCTAACTGAAACTAACCTATACTAAAGACAACACACACACCCATGCCCGAGGGAGGACTCTAACCTCCGACGGGGCAAGCCGTGCGAACCATGGCAAGGCGTCCAGACCGCACGGCTACCCCTGCGCGGCGGTGATCTGACAGGAACCGATGTTAGCACTGAGGCGAAGCAGTTGGCGAGCGATAGATACACAGAACCATTAGTTTCTTGTTAGTGTCAGTCCCTTTTAATTTCAAACGTTTGCTTCTATAACTCACTGAAGTTGATGTCTCGATTTTAAGTTGTACTCCTTCGCTAATATACAGACATGATCCACCACCTTTTGAAGAGGACCTATAGTAATAGGCCGTTCTTTCCTATGACGATAATACTGTATATTGTATTTTTGTGTCTTTATACCAATGCCCTGTGACGCAAACCCACGAGTAGTTCAAAGATTGGAGCAGAAACTGAGATTCCTATATTTATGATTTTGTTGGTTTCATGGTTTCATTAAGGATTTTTTAAGTCTGTGATATTTCCAGTGTTACATTTCCCAATGGTTTTTTATTATATCTAGGAAGTGTGCTATTTATTCAGCAATAGATATTTTACAACATGGCAAAATTACTAATATAGGAATAGTCAACAAAGTTATCTACTGAAGATATTACGCAGATGACATACTATCTCAATGGAACATAAAGGAAAAAATATATATTATTTCCTCAAAGCCCTTTCTTGACTTGCAGATAAGTGGCTGCAGCGAAAAACATGAATTTCAGATGTATATAGGATAGCAGCTACAACTGACGCTACACATAAAAGAATAATGTCCCATCAAAAACGTAGAATTCTACGTGATACGGCAATGGTCAACATAAATGTAACGGTTACACTGATACTAAAGGTCAGGTCCTAAAACTGAACTAAATTAAACCGATAGCTCTTAAAAATTTTCATAGTTACGCTGTTGTCAATGAACTCTACAGCAGTAATAAAAACAAAACTAGCAAGAAATACAGATACGTGTTAAGAAGTATATCGCTTTAACACAGTGCTACCCGTCTCGCTCACCCTCATATACTTATTAGTTCGCCAGGAAAGTCATATGATAGATTTAGCGACGTGGTGCACTCTTTAGCTTGCGAGTGTGTTTGTGGTAAATCAGCGACGTATCGGCTAGCAGCAGAGAGACGCGTGCTCAAGCCGCGCACGCTGGACGACGGACGTCATTAGTGGACACAAAGCGTCGACGCCACCAGAGGTGGAAAGCCGGTGTCAAAGTAGCCAAGGGCATACGCTAAAAAAACCGCCATACTGACGTCAGCCCCTACACAAATATGTGAAATACCTCGCTTACGACGTCATCATGTACACTCAGCCTCGAGTGTGTTAATTTAACAGTTCAATGTTACAGCTTTTTTCACTGACAATCACTTTGTAGTGGAAACAAAGCGTGCTAATGCCTAATTGTTAGACGAAGAGATACTCAATATTTTAAGTTTCATATCTCAATCGAGAACTTCGCCGCTTTGTCCCTCAAAAGTCAACACTTTCATGTGATGCCTACATACCTTAAGTATGTTATGGAGAAATTGCTTCATTGCAGCCGCAGCAGTTCTCTCTACCAGTGCTCTGAAATGAAATGTCGTGTGGCTAGGGCCTCCCGTTGGGTAGACCTGTCACCCGGTGCAAGTCTTTGGAGTTGACGCCACTTCGGCAGCTTGCGGGTCGATGGGGATGATATGATGATGATGAAGACAACATAACACCCAGTCCCTGGGCGGAGAAAAATCTCCACCCAAGCCGGGAATCGAACTAGAGCCGCCGGCCGCGGTGGCCATGCGGTACCAGGCGCTACAGTCCGGAACCGCGGGACTGCTACGGTCACAGGTTCGAATCCTGCCTGAGCCATGGATGTGTGGTGTACTTAGGTTAGTTGGGTTTAGGTAGTTCTAAGTTCTATGGGACTGATGACCACAGATGTTAAGTCCCATAGTGCTCAGAGCCATTTGAACCATTTTTTGAACTCGAGCACCTTTGCATGGGATTCCTTCTCACTGACCACTCAGCTATCGAGGTGGACACCAGTGTTCTGAACAGCATTACCTGCAGATAAGTGACGTAAATGTTAGAAAGAGGGCCAGCAGGCAGCTGTCATTTCTAATTCATGACGATATGTATATATTTTTCTCTACATTTGGTCTCTTTATATTTCCTTAATGTGTTTGTCATTGATAAAGCTGATTCATCTTCTCGCGTGTTTCTGCAGACGTTTCATTCATCGAAAGACGATCATTTGACTGTAACTGATAAACGAATCATGAAATTTATTATTCCGAATACGGTACCACCAAAGCTATACAATTTACTGGAAATTAATGAAAATTTGAGCCAGATCAGGTCTGGAACCCGGATATCCCACTATACGCGAGCGGTGCTCCTTAACCGCTTCTTTTTTTTTTTTCTTTTTAAGTTGTTCCTCACGTTCCTGAGTATACCTAAGCCTACAAGGAAAGGAGACGACAATTCCATCGCAAATTTTATCCTAAAATTAAGAGGAAGCACCCAGAAAATCTCCACCACTTCAGGCGTTGTCCCACGTCACTAAAGGCCTAAGTAACGCCTACCAGAAAGGAAAGGAGGATGCAAGTAAGTTGTCTTTAAAATGGCTCTGAGCACTATGGGACTTAATATCTGAGGTCATCAGTCCCCTAGAACTTAGAACTACTTAAACCTAACTAACCTAAGGACATCACACGCATGCATGCCCGATGCAGGATTCGAACCTGCGACCGTAGCGGTCGCGCGGTTCCAGACTGTAACAAATAGAACCGCTTGGTCACAGCGGCCGGCAAGTTTTCAGTAATTTTTGTTTTATTTTTATATTTTTCCTTTCTTATTCTCTTATTTTTTATTTATTTGCTTTCTTTTTTTGTTAATCCATCTCCGTCACAACAGCACGTGCTCGCAAAGGCTGGCGATCGCCTTTGAGATCAGTGGGAGAAAACCCGCGTGGTGGAGACGCATCATCGATGTATATCTTCGCGCAGTTGTGTATGAATAACCGTTGAGGGGATCGAGTATGTAAACAGGAGGATAATAACGTATGTCAGGTACTCCTAGCATACTGATTATCGTGTTTCGTGGGGGTGGGAGTGGGGGAGGGGTAGCGAAAACCACTCCGGAGTTAGTACGAGAAATATTGTTGGTACTTAGGGTTCTTGTTGTCAACTGCTCATTCTCAATGTCAGTCGTTAAGGTATTGCCAGAAATCGAGGGCTGCTGTGTCACCCCCATTATGCAAGTAGTGAACAGCGTGCCAGCTAATTCAACTCACTGTGCCGGTCTTAGCCTGTGGGAAACAGTCTGTGTTGGGAAGAGAAGTATTTGTGCTGTGATGCTGTCAATTGTCGAGCATGTGATGAATGCCAACATCTGGCGGACCAAACGCCAAGCTTTACTCGTCTTACCGCAAACAAATCCATGGCCATCATCATCTTGCACGCCACACGTGGTACATAATGACTATGACGCCAGATGTATCCGGTGGAGTTACGAGTGGCATCATACCAAGTGGACTGGATATCTGACGCAAGAGTAGGAGCGTGCACTACACGCCACATGGAATTCCACCGGACGAGGGAGTGTCTTTCTTCAGTCACATTCGACGGAAGCTGCGACTGCAGCGAGGCGTACTCCATCTTGGCCCCCGGTAGACGTGGAGGCAGAAGCGTGACCTGTATGTAGCTGCATTCAAGAAAGAAATAGCTAGAGTAGAAAAAAAAAAAGGCATGGAACGTCTGCCAGCGGCAGTGGGGCAACGACAGAGATCAGGGTAACGGCCCTTTTCAATAGGCTGGAGAGGCAAGTCGGAGTACGTCGCCACATATTGGCATGTTTGCCTACAAAGAGGGCTGCTGATTGATGTTGGACATGACGAAGACTAAGACCTCCTTAGCCCTTAGGGAGTGTGAGGGCTCCAGGATCCCACATAATAAGTGTCTACTACTAAGGGTCACAGACCACCGCAAGTCGGCCGAGAAATCAATTTCTAGACATCTTATCACGTAGTACACCCGCAGGTGAGTGACGCATTCTTCCGGCAACTCAAGTCCTATAGGTAGCTCGCGAGATTTGCAAATTTTAATGACGCTACCTGAAGCAGCTCCGTAGGGTTCAAATCACACCAGTGTTCCTTGAAAATCACTGCCGTTGCGCAGGAGAAGGACAAAGTCGTCCGTATAAGCCCTTTGTACATGGTGGCAGACAGTCAAGGAATATTTTAGGGAATTGGTTTAAAAAATGTGTTTCAAAGGCCCAGTCAAATATTTACAAGTGTTCTCCCCGAGTACCTTACGCCATGCCTATGTGACAAAAGTCGCTTGTCTTTCAAAACCGAAGCAGTTCTGTCCAGTTAAAGCTGCTGACAAGAGACGCGTTGAGCCCTGTGCTGAAACTACTAGCGAATTCACTCCATTGGTTTTAGCCAGTAGCGTGCGCGGGATACCGATCACGTGCGGGGACGCTGGAGTGTTCTGCGGTTCAGAACACAGTTGCTTCTCTCTCTCTTGTAATACAGACTTTGAACAGAACAGACGTCTTCTTGGAAGGCAGAGCCTCTGGCTCTGCTTTTCACGGCCGGCCTCCAACGTAAGTTAACATGAACCGCTTCCCCTTCCGTTGCCCATTTCAATCAATTGTTCGACCTCCTAGACTGGCCTAAACCTGGTAACGTCCCACCCTAGGCGCGTACCTTTTACACCGTTCATTGAAATACATCCTCTTTATTGTACCTAATTTGCTGTTTTGTCGTTTAACGGCAGCCATGGATGCCCACTCTCTAATCCTGACCGCTCAACCTCCTGCAACCTGTCGTCACGAGGCATATGTAACAACCGCCTTCCCCCTTCCCAACCCTGTTGTGTTCGTTAACAACACCGCAAAGGTTAACATTGTTAACTCTTTTGTTAGTTCTATCCACCAACTAAGTTGGAGTAGACAACGAAAACCTATGATAGACGAAGTACTGGAACTGTTCGTCTTACCTTTAATGTTCCCTATACTAGTTAAATGCGCAGAAATCACCCAAGTGATCAGCAAAGTGTGTATCTTCCACGTCGTAGAAGATTGGCGGCGTGTGGCTTCCAGAAAATAAATTCGGCTACACAATGGACGTATTGGTGCGTCTGAAAACTACTGTGGTTGAAGATACTTAGTTAGCGCAATAGTTTACGAGACTCTGCAGTCTGCTTGCCTACAGAGGCCAGGAGCAGAAGTGTATGTCTGGTGCACTAGCGTAAGTGAGCAGTTATCAATCCTAACGGCGCTAGAATGAAGTACCAACCTGTTCCTCTCTCTACTGAGAAACAAATTGCTCGTACTTCTAGTGATGCAATCAGCACTATACTGAGTAAGACAGAGACTGCTCACCGGAGAAGTTACCAACAACGTCTCAGAGCAGCCTTGCTCGCCTTTTTTCGCTTTGCTGGGCTGCACGCTCGCTGCCAAGCCTCCGTTACTCTAGTGTCCGTTTTGGTCACAGCCAATCACGGCTCTCCAGTCAAAGCTATGTCCTCCCACCCTTGTACAATGCGAAACCGCTCGCAGCCTATACAGCTCTTCCAGCTCCTTCCAGATGTTTCTCGAAAGATTCAACCAAATGTTTGCACAAACCTCCGACCACTGACATAGTCTCACTTTGGCGCGAAACGGCCAATGGCTACACGGTGACCGAACTACAACTGCAACCTAGCCCTGGTCCGGCTTCGCTGGGGCGGCTCTCGCCTGTCTCTGCGTGGAGCCCCCTTTGCTGCGCACAGCTCTTAGGAAAGCTTCTTGCCTCTTCGTTCCTACTGCTAATGAAAACTTTAATTTTCCCAGCACATGTAATTTTATTGTGTTAATAAAGTGACAACTCTCCTAACGATCGATCTTTCTTGATATAAAATATCTGTGTTTATTAACATAATTGATGCCTTGTGATTGATAATTATAATATGTAAGGTGACCAAAATACATGCACCTTACAACCTACATGTACCTCAGGGTGCTTATACTCGAGGTCTCGTGTGTGGCGGCTCACAATCCCGGTACACAGTCCTTCGGTGTGCATCTTGACATATACGTTTCCAGCGATGGAAAAGTGAATGCTAGTTACACACTGCTGGCCCAAGTGAAGATCATCCCCTGTAAAGTTCTCAATTTCAAAGGGTGCATATACGCTTGAAATGCTATCTTGATCACTGCCCTGAGGTTAAATGGTTCAAATGGCTCTGAGCACTATGGGACTCAACTGCTGTGGTCATCAGTCCCCTAGAACTTAGAACTACTTAAACCTAACTAACCTAAGGACATCACACACATCCCTGCCCGAGGCGGGATTCGAACCTGCGACTGTAGCAGTCGCAAGGTTCCGGACTGCGCGCCTAGAACCGAGAGACCACCGCGGCCGGCCCCGGAGGTTAGATTGTACATGGCGCGCTCTTAAGAGAGACGCAGTGCACGAAATGACGGTGGGAAGTAAACAAGGAAATCACGCGCGCACTCCATGACAGGCGGGAAACATGCAGGTGTTCGCTAGAGCACTGCATCTGCGTGACGACGTCGCGTGGGTAGGGTTCGTCTACATCATTCGCTATGCACATGCACGCGGAAGCAAGCGGCCGGCAGTTCAGTCACTCAGGTGAGGAAACGTAGGCTGTACACAGCTTTGCTGCAACGTAGCGCCACTAATGGACTCGGCAAGAGTTCGAAAGCATTTAGAACTAGAATTTCTGTTTAGCTGCCAATTTTCATATTTTCCATGGAGAAGGTGTCTGCTATATACCTGGGATTCACTAAGCGTTACCACAGAATAACAAAAATTAAAGTGATATTGAATGTTATTGAACGCCATTGTTTCAGCTGTACAACTGCATATTTCAGTGAAATAATAGATGATGAAATAATGCTCACTTTCAGTCAGCTCCTAAAATCGCACTGACTTTTAGACATATTTTGAACAGGACAAACTGAAAAGATTTATGCTGAGGAGTGTGACAACAGACTATAATTGTCAATTTTGTTTGTAATTACAAAAACACTTTAATCCAGCTACACTGTGGTTTTTTGTTAGTATATCGAGCAAATTAACTAATAGAACGTGTTAGAGTTGATAATATGAACAGAATTAGAAAGAAAGTATAAGGTGTAGTGGTGAAAAGAGATTGTTATTATTCGAATAGATTTCTATCTGGATAATGATTCGATTACGTAGATCATTGAAATAAATTTATTCACCAATATATTATCTGTAAACTAAATAGCGAATAACATATGATGCCGCCGTCTACAGAAGTAGTATTTGTTCACTTGACTCAAGGTAGTTTCTGTCTCCGAAATTCACGTTCTGTAAAGAGTCATGGACATCCAACCATTTAGCGCCAAGTGGTAGTTTCACTGTCCTTCTACCTCTTTCCATAGATGCTCACGGCAACAGCACGTGAACATTTGAACAGCTTCGCCGTTTTCGAAATGCTCGTTCACAGACTCTGCCGAATAATAACCTGTCCATTGTCAAAGTCGCTTACCTCAAAGGATTTCCAAATCTGCAGTCCATATTTTCGCTAGGGTGGTTCACCGTCCGTGTCTGTTCGGCTTACATACTTCACGTGCCCACAACACCATCAGACAGCATCCAACGTCGCGGTGAGCAGTGGTCATAATGTTTACAGAGTGGTCTGAAATTTCCGTTACAGGCATGTAAGACTTGCAGAGGGGACTAAGTAGATCATATTTTGCATTGGAACCCATGGCCGAGAACTTACCGTTTCAGTGCTACAACCATTTGAAAATACCGGGTGATCCAAAAGTTAGTTTAAATTTGAAAACTTAATAAGCCACGGAATAATGTAGATAGAGAGGTAAAAATTGACACACATGCTTAGAATGACATGGGGTTTTATTAGAACCAAAAAAAGAAAAAACACCCCATATTGCTAGACGCGTGAAAGATCTCTTGCGCCCTTCGTTTGGTGATGATCGTGTGCTCAGCCGCCACTTTCGTCATGCTTGGCCTCCCAGGTTCCCAGACCTCAGTCCGTGCGATTATTGGCTTAGGGGTTACCTGAAGTCGCACGTGTATCGTGATCGACCGACATCTCTAGGGATGCTGAAAGACAACATCGGACGCCAATGCCTCACCATAACTCCGGACATGCTTTACAGTGCTGTTCACAGCATTATTCCTCAATTACAGCTGTTGTTGAGGAATGATGGTGGACATATTGAGCATTTCCTGTAAAGAATGGCATCTTTGCTTTGTCTTACTTTGTTATGCTAATTATTGCTATTCTGATCAGATGAAGGGCCATCTGACGGACAGTTTTTGAATTTTTGTATTTTTTGGTTCTAATAAAACCCCATGTCATTCCAAGCACGTGTGTCAATTTGTACCTCTCTATCTACATTATTCCGTGATTTAGTCAGTTTTCAAATTTATACTGACTTTTTCATCACCCGGTATATTGGTAAGGCGACCACTTGTACAAGTAATTTATTAGGCGTGATCCAGTGCATCACTTTTTTTACAGATTCACTCATTAATAAGCAAAGAAACAATGCATTATGGCCTCTTGCGATTCGGGTGTGCGCCATCTTGGACCATCACGGTCGCGCTTGCTCACGAGGTCAGAGAGGTAGGACAGACGTGAAATGACATCAGCCGATCCGACGGAAGCACCCCCCCTCCCTCCATGACTACCTTGTGGCATACCAAACTAGAAAACATATTTTAAACGGCTGTAGCACGGAAACAGAGCGTTTCAAGACATGGTTTCCTATTCAGAATATTATGCACTCACTCCCCTCTGCAAGTCCTAGAAGTTTGTAACTGGAAATTGCGAACACCCTGTATAGTTACTCATCTAGCACACGGAAAATACTACCGAGCGAGGTGGCGCAGTGGTTGGCACACTGGACTCGCATTCGGGAAGACGACGGTTCAATCCCGTCTCCAGCCATCCTGATTTAGGTTTTCCGTGATTTCCCTAAATCGTTTCAGGCAAATGCCTGGATGGTTCCTTTGAAAGGTCACGACCGATTTCCTACCCAATCCTTCCCTAACGTGAGCTTGCGCTCCGTCTCTAATGACCTCGTTGTCGACGGGACGTTAAACACTGTTAACCACCACCACGGAAAATACTGGGTGTTTCCATAAGAGCGCGCAAAAATTTAACATGACATAGAGGATGCTCCATTGAACAATTTGAGGTAGGGAACCTCGGATCGGAGGAGTCAGCGTAAGGAGATAATAGGAGTAAAATCACATTACTGCCTGCCGGAGTGGCCGTGCGGCTCTAGGCGCTACAGCCTGGAGCCGAGCGACCGCTACGGTCGTAGGTTCGAATCCTGCCTTAGGCATGGATGTGTGTGATTTCCTTAGGTTAGTTAGGTTTAATTAGTTCTAAGTTCTAGGCGACTGATGACCTCAGAAGTTATATCGCATAGTGCTCAGAGCCATTTGAAGCAATTTGAACCATCACATTACCGTGTACTTTTTTTATTTACATTAGTTAACTGCACAGTGAACGTACGATTTGTACCGTGTCTTATAAAATGAGATGAAACTGGCGGCCATCAACCTCAATGCAAGCATGGCATTGACGAACAAGATTCTGAAGTACCCTGACGAATGTCCCTGGTGTGTTTCGAATCGCATCGCAGGCAGCTACAATTCTGGCAACTAATTCCATCTCTGTGTCCACTGGGGCCTCATACTCAAGTGGTTTTAGGTAACCCCACAGGAAATAATCAAGGGGTTTCAGGTCAGATGACTTTGCAGGCCATAGAATAGGACCTCCCCTTCCAATCCAGCGATCTGGAAATACTGAGCCGGTACTTATCCATCGTACTGTACTGTACATCTCTGAAGAGCTCTGAGTAATGGATGGGTCTATCATTGATTCATGGCACGTTCAGTTCTGGGACAATGTAAATAAGATAGAAGAGGGCCACCTTCTGGACAAGAAAAGCAACAAAACCTGCATCATGGCTTCCTCATAATCAGGGACGTCCTCCTTGTTTCCTTGCAGGAAATAAAGTATGCACATGTAAATAAATAGCACAATGCGTGTAAACTTGTACACATGTTAGTTGTAAGTAAGCTGGAAAGCAGTAATGCTAGACAAAGTGTTAGACAAGTTTACTTCCGTCTTCTTAAGCTGGCTTCTCAGAACCGAGGTTCCCTACCTAAAAAAATTGTTCAGTGGAGTATTCTCAATGTCCTTTACATTTTTGCACGCTCTTGCGGAAAAATCCTGTATAGTGACTCATCTATATTAAACAATCAGGGACTTAACATCTGAGGTCATCAGTCCCCTAGAACTACTTAAACGTAACTAACCTAAGGACACCACACACATCCATGCCCGAGGCAGGATTCGAACCTGGCACGGCAGCAGCAGTTCGGTTCCGGACTGAAGCGCCTAGAACCACTCGGCCACAGCGGCCGGCTATTGCATGAAAACCTCGTAAGTAAAAATTTACGAATATCGGAGAGCAGCCCCATATGAAACAGTGGAGTACCGGTATTTTGCGCCATTGTCGGAGACGATGCATGTGGTACATCTGAACATATAATGCATCCTTCCGGAGGAATGAGTTTAACAAACAACAAAACAATCTTCAATTACCGACTGTCTCGGACTAGGCCTTTTTGTAGAATGCACTTTTAGCACACTGGCAAATAAATGGGGAATTTTTCATTGCTCAGTGGATGTTCGAGAAGAATTTGCAGTGACTATAATAAATGTATCCTGTTGTTTACAAAATAAGGTGCCAGAAAGCGGAGGCTCTAATTTTAAAAATATATTTTACGTCCCTCCAAAACTGGTAATTCCCCCATGTTCTACAAGCTGTCGAAGGATATCGTGTAATTTGTTTCAAGGTGAAAGAAATGTCTGGCTGCTTAGACAAGTGAACGGAGATTGAAGGTAGCCATGAACGCACTTTACGAGATAGCCCGCTCACAACTGGCAGCACTGAACCGGGAAATCTCAGTGGCGAAATGCGCGGGCTACAATCACGTCATCGTTTTATCGGCTGCCGCAGCCTGGCTGCCTCTTGCGTTACAGCCTTTCCACGACCGACTCGGCCCCGTTCAACTGTCTCTGCACATGCAATACTTCTCCTCCTCCTTCTGCTATCAAAACTCTACATAAGCAGCCAGCGGTGAGAACGCAGCAAAAAAATTTCCAGTCTGCAATACCTTACTTAGACTGCTAACACTATCGGCTATCCGTATCTCCTTAACCCTTTTAACTGCTCTAGCGGGGTCCTGGGAGAACCCCAGGCGATATGAATACAATACAAAGTATGTGAACGGAATAACAGATGGCGTCTGTGATCTTGGTAGTCTTCAGTGAAGCAATGCCGTTTAACACGGTTTGTTGGATGCGGTGTTTCCGACAATATTTTGTGAGATAAAAAGAAAGAGGTCCAGAATACCCCACCAGAGTATTAAAGTAAGCTGTTTTTCATTATATCAGTTAATATTTTAAGCGACTGAAGTCTTAGAGTACTTCGAAAACAGCAATATTTCAATGATAATGTCAATTTTTTAGGCTATGTGAGTATGCATTTTTTTCAGAATGTATCATCGAAATCATTAACAGATGACGAGTAGGAAAGAATAGTGAATGATCCTGCGTTTTTGCAACCTGATAAGGAGAGCACAGCAGATGAGGATGAATTTACACTAAGTGATTATGAGTCCACCTCTGACGTTACATCAGAAAGTAGTTGTGAGAATCAGATGAAGAGGCGTGTATTAGGCCTTCCGTTGACAAATATTTTTTTGGAAAAAAGAAGTGCCACAAGTAATCAAAAGAAGCTCCTTCTACAATTCGTACCCGTGCTCACAATATAGTTAGTCGTCTTCCAGACTCTAGACGTAAAGCAAAAACGCTTGATTCAACTGACATATTATCTGCTTGGAAATTGTTCATTACTGAAAATTTATTACAACTGATACTCACCAATACAGACGTCAAGGTACATGACATGTCAAACAAATACAGAGCTTCTCAACTAACATTCATAAGGCTGCTACATATACATACATCAAGAAAAGGTTTGCATCACCTTGGTTTCGAGAGTTCCGGAACCCGTACAAAAAATTGGTATAGAGATCAACATTAACATGATTTCCGTTCTTTTTAATTCTCATGAAAATCACACATTGCACCTTCAGAGGTGGTGGTCGAGATTGATGTACACACCAGTACCTCTAATACCCAGTAGGAAGTCCTGTTGCAGTGATGCATGCCTGTATTCGTCGTGACATACTATCCACAAGTTCATCAAGGCACTGTTGGTTCAGATTGTCCCACTCCTCAACGGAGATTCGGCGTAGATCCCTCAGAGTGGTTGGTGGGTCATGTCGTCCATAAACAGCCCTTTTCAATCTATCCCAGGCCTGTTAGATAGGGTTCATGTTTGGACAACATGCTAGCCACTCTAGTCGAGCGATGTCGTTATCCTGAAAGAAGTAATTCATGGGATGAGCACGATGAGGGAGCGAATTGTCGTCTATGAAAACGAATGACTAGAGAAAATGCTGCCGATATGGTTCCACTATCGGTCGGAGGATGCCATTCACGTACCGTGCAGCCATTACGGCGCCTTCCATGACCACCATCGGCGTACTTCGGCCCCACGTAACGCCACCCCAAAACAGCAGGGATCCTCCACCTTGATGCACTCGGTGGACAGTGTATCTGAGGCGTCTGAGGCGTTCAGTCTGACAGGGCTGTCTCCAAACACGTCTCCAACGATGGTATGGTTGAATGCATATGCGACACTCATCGGTGAAGAGTACGTGATGCCAATCCTAAGCGGTCCATTCGGCATGTTGTTGGGCCCAACTGTACCGCGCTGCATCGTGTCGTGGTTGCAAAGATGGACGTCGGCATGAACGTTGGGAGTAAAGCTGCGCATCATGCAGACTATTGCGCACAGCTTGAGTCGTAACACGACGTCCTGTGGCTGCACTAAAAGCATTATTCAACATGGTTTCGTTGCTGTCAGCGTTCCTCCAAGCCATAATCCGAAGGTAGCGTTCATCCACTTCAGTAATAGCCCTTGGGCAGCCTGAGTGTGGCATGTCGCCGACAGTTCCTGTCTCTCTGTATCTCCTCCATGTCCGAACAACATCGCTTTGGTTCACTCCGAGACGCCTGGTCACTTCCCTTGTTGAGAGCCCTTCCTGGCACAAAGTAACAATGCGGACGCGATCGAACCGCGCTATTGACCGTCTAGCCGTGGTAGAACTATAGACAACACGGGCCATGTACTCGTATCTCCTTCTGGAACTGATCAGCTGTCGGAACCCTCCCCCCCCCCCCCCCCCTTTGTGTAATAGGCGCTGCTTATGCATAGTTGTTTACATCTTGGGCAGGTTGAGTGACATCTGAACAGTCGAAAGAACTGTGTCTGTGATATAATATCCACAGTCAATGTCTATCTTCAGGACTCCTGGGAACTGGGGTGATGCAAAACTTATTTTGATGTGTGTAATAGAACTGTAAGCATTTCTAGGTCTGATTAATTTTTCTGGAGTAATGAAATCTAATCACAAATATGTTGTTGGTCGTTTAGCTAATGATGGAACTGGTCGTAATGTGTTTCGAGCCACTATGAGCGTTCATAGATTTTTATTCATTTTGTCTTGTTTGCGTTTCGATTGTGCTACTGTAAGAGATGCTAGGAAGGCTGATGACAGACTTGCGGCTATTAGAGAGGTCTGGGAACTCTTTATAGACAAATGTTAAAAGTATTATACTCCAGGAGCGAACGTGACAATCGATGAAATGTTAATACCCTTTCGTGGTAAGTGCAAATTTCGCATGTATATGCCTAAGAAGCCAGCCAAATAAGGCCTCAAGGTATTGTGCCTTTGTGATTCACGAACATTCTATTTATGCAATGCATTTGTCTATACAGGCAAAGGGACAAATAAAAGTATATTATCAATTCCAACAGAGGATGTTTTGAAATGAATAACACCAATTGAGGGAAGCAATAGAAATGTGACTGTGGACAACTGGTTCATGTCACCTGAACTCTGTGATAAACTGGAGGCCAAAAAGTTGACTGTCTTAGGCAGTCTAAAGCTAAATAAACAACAGATTCCAGAAGAATTCAAACCAAACAGAAGCGACCAGTAGAATCTGCATTATTTGGGCATAACGAAGGAAAGACAATTTGTTCTTATGTTCCTCGGAAATGTCGAGCTGTTGTGTTGCTTTCTTGTGTGCACCACGATCAGAAAATTTGTACTTAAAAGAGAAAACCTGAAATGATCATTGATTACAATGCCACAAAAGGAGTGGACGCACCAGACCAAATGTGCGCCAAATATTCGGTATCACTGTGAACACGCAGACAGCCAATGTCTGTGTTTTATGTCATTTTAAACATAGTAGGAGTCAATCCTGCTCTTTTATTTCATTGACCTAAACAAGTCGATCAAACTGGCGATTTAAAAAGAAGAGAATTGGTTTAGTAAAACCTCATATAAAAAGTCAAGCTGTCCTACCCCTTTCTCGTGAACTGAGAGACGTTGTTGTTAAACTTGGTGGTACTCCCCTTGCCTCAACATCTTCAGAGCCAGAACCCATGAGGAAAGCAAAATGCTACATGTGTGCAAGAAATGCGGACAAGAAAACCAAAACAGTGTGTGAAAAATGCTCAAAATATGTTTGGCTATTTTCAGAGTGCCAGAATTTTTTGTAATCATATCTCAAATGCTTATTTATAATATTCAGTGATAAAAGTGCAATTCAAAATAAAATTTCTTTAAATTATAGTTTCTTTTAACTTATTGGAGTGCTCTGGGACCCCACTCGAGTATTGGTATGAGCATTTCATCAGAGTAGTTAAGGATTACGCATTTAGTTCGTGTTTAAGAGCTACAGAATGAGTGAACCAAACATGGTCTCAGTTATTCGTAAAGATTGATACCACCAGACTTTATATCTAAAGTCTCCCAAAACTTCTACGGAATGCTGCTGGATGTCCAAACTCATCAAAATGTCCAAATGTGTGTGAAATACTAAGGGAACAAACTGCTGAGGTCATTGGTCCGTAGCCTTAAACACTACTTAAACGGACTTATGCTAAGCACAACACACACGCCCATGCCCGACGGAGGACTCGAACCTCCGGCGGGAGGGGCCGTGCAATCCGTGACATGGCGCCTCAAACCGCGCGGCCACTCCGCGAGGCTCCAAAGGCATCCAAAGTGTTTTAGGTTTAACTCTGAGTAAACTTGCGGTTATAATACGAAAGGTTTTCGATCTGACATGCTTCTCTTCAATTATGTAGAGCTTTGAGGTTCAAACAGTCCGGAAGACACACTCAGTTCGAGTATATATAAGAGTTTGTAATATTGCAGCACTTCCAGTTTTTGTATGGTGTAAGTGACAAGGGACGATTGTAAGACTTTTTCTCCTTTTTACACCAACTACAAGTATTGCAACAAAGTTTTGCACACGATTTAAAAACAAGTAGTTCACCTGTATTGCTGTCCATGACCAATGGGGGCTTACAACAAATTTCAGACGTATTATAGCCAAAGAAATGTCAGTGAAATTGCGTCAAAAGTTTCAAATGATATTATGACGTTCAGAGAGAATTTTATTTGGCATGTGATTTGAGAAGTGAAGTTAAAGTGGAATCAGAACGAATTATTTTCCGAAAACTACAGAGAAATTGATGATTTCATCATTTTTTCTGAAGAAGATTGTGAGTTGAAAATCGTATACAGTATTCGCGATAAAAGACGATTTCAGGAGAGCATTGGATGTGTAGAAAGTTTATTTTGTAGTATCACGCAGTAAATTTACCTAATCAAAATAAGTTCCTGAGGAGATGTAAAAAAAAGAGTTGTTCTGAAAAACAATTTAAAACAAAAAAAGTAAACGACAGATAACTGGACCAATAAATGACGCTGAATTTCAAATTATCTATTATTCTTAACAATTTTTATTCACAGGTGAAGAATAAGTTCTTTTTTTTGTGTAAGTGAATAATATTTCGAATAATGATTATTATTTACGAATAACGAATAGTAATTTATATTTGTATTCGATAATCGTCATTCACATAAATTTCGTCTGAGTCTAGTGCTAAGCAAAGCACTTCACACATGCGCATGCTGCAAATTCACATTCACAGCCTATGTGCAACTGAGTGCAGGCGCGTGAAATCCTTCTGGCTGCAGACAAGCACTCACGCGGCTGTGAAAGACGCGTAGCCGGACGTACATGCGCTCACGCGGCTGTCATTAGCATCGGTAATCTTCAGCAACTTCCGCCATCGTTCGCGAGGCGTATTCGCGCTCTCACTCGCACACAGCAGGCGCGTGCGAGCCACGTGGATGGACTACGCGCTTGCAGCGCTCTAACGTACGCGCCTCACGCCTACGCGAGTCGCTTCGGCTAACCGACCACACTTCCCAGACAGACCCAAACTCCAAGACCCAGTGTCTGATACCCAGAGTGCTCGTACTATAATCCGTTTCCCGGACAGAGAGATATTTACTTAGTTATCTCGTCAGACTGCTTTAGCTTTGTCATGAAATACATCGGTGCAGTTTCTGTATCTAACAGTGTCTGTAAATTTCCTTTGAACATGCATTCAGTAGTATATTGTGCAATTTGGCTTATGAATCTTTGTCTGAGATCGCAACTTTGAAGCAAAGGCTAGTTAGCGCAATTTGTGGTGTTACAGGGTAGTACAGAGAGTGAGAGCTAGCTGGGTAGGAGGGTTGGTGGTTGCCACAAAACTGGGGAAGAAACTCTCGTAAAAAAGATCGAGATGCATGTACTAGTTTGCATAACTACCCTACATATGTATTTCAGTAGAAATTTCATTGTGACATTACCTTGAATAGAGGCTGTCGGAATGAAGCACCGTCTTCATCGCATGTTGGCGGCAGCTTTCTTGACATATATGTCCCCTTTGCTAAACAGCCGGCCAGAGTGGCCGTTCGGTTCTAGGCGCTTCAGTCTGGAACCGCGTGATGTCCTTAGGTTAGTTAGGTTTAAGTAGTTCTAAGTTCTAGGAGACTGATGACCTCCGATGTTAAGTCCCATAGTGCTCAGAGCCATTTTTTTTTCTTTCTAAACAGGTTTGAAAGCGGGAACTGTGGAAGAAGATAGGCAATTAAGGCACAAACAAACTGAAGAAGTAAGAATACTCTCGTACCAAAAGTACGTTTATATAAGTGGCGCTCAAAAAGTTTCCATTTGATGGCGTCGCTGCAGCGTATATGCAACGTAGCGCAACTCTGATGGGGGTATATAAGCCCCGACATGTAGGCAAGGGATTATTGTGGCTTTCGTGTGTTTCCGAAGTGTGTGCGGTAAATGCGGAAACGTGGACTGTGGCGACGTTATTACCAAATGCGTTTAAACAGGACCAGCGTGCTGTTATTCAGTCCTTCGCTTTTAAAGGACAAACACAGGAAGATATTCGTCTAAGGATGAAGAATGTCTTTGGGACAATACGTCTGTCGAAAACCAACTTTGTACAATGATGCGCGAAGTTACGTGCTGCTTCATGATAACGCACGTCTACATGTAGCATATGTCGTGACGCATACATTATGCCAACTCAAGTGGTATGCACTCTAGCACCCGCCCCAGTGTCCTGATTTCTCCCCATGCGATTATCACGCTTCTGGTCCCATAAGAAAAGTCCTGGAGGGTCGACGACTTATTTCGGACGAGGATGCGCAGTATGCAGTTACGGACTTTGTCACGGAGTAGGAAATGTTGTTTTATCAAACGAATATCTTCAACCTGGTGCATCGGTGGGATAACTGCCTCAGCGTTAACGGCGGTTTTACCTGATTCACGTACCAATTCTGGGCTGTAAGATCTTCTGACGGAAACTATTTTATCACCCCTTGTACTTTCTACTCTGCATTTTTAGACAAACATCAGTGAGCAGCTCCCAAAGAAAACTCGAGGTCTTCTCAGAGAACATTTCCCCCTCCCGGAAGCTCTCTTCAAAATTTGAGGTGAAAGAAACATTGACAGGAGATGTGTGCAGTTATGTAGCCAAAGGAAGAGTGAGCGAGAAGAGAATACTTAAATTCTTTTCTTCAATGTACTTTTAAGTAAATTCCACTCTTGTAGCGGCCGTGAATTAACTTTACGATGCCAACGTGTACAAACGTTTGAGCTATTTATCAAGGTTTGGTTTCGTTGTATTAAATATACACTCGCGTTCGGAAAAAACAGAACACCTTGAACGACTAGAGATAGGACGTTCTTATTCGCAGGTCATGTATATTAGTATGTTTTCAAAAATGATTACCATTTGAAGCATGCCAGCTCGCGGGTTCAAGATCATCATCGACACAGCGGCGCAACACCTGCCAATAAAATGTCACTGCAGCTCTTGTTGTCGCTACAGACCGAAGGTAATGGGACGTGTAACTTGAGCAGACATGCAGGATGCCTCGCAAATGTATGCGCAAATCGTACCGTCGGTTTAATTTTTAAACAGGGCGCATTATTGGCATGAGAGAATATGGTGCATCCATCTGGGAAACTACTGCTCATGTGGTATTAAGTTTCGGCACTGCAACGGGCATCTGCAGAATGGTTCATGGAAGGCCGTAGAACACTACGTGGTGGTTCAGGTCGCACCACCCAGACCATCCCCCAAGAAGGTCGACGTCTCAAAAAATGGCTCTGAGCACTATGGTACTTAACATCTGAGGTCATCAGTCCCCTATAACTTAGAACTACTTAAACCTAACTAACCTAAGGACATCACTCACATCCATGCCCGAGGCAGGATTCGAACCTGCGACCGTAGCAGTTGCGCGGTTCCGGACTGAAGCGCCTAGAACCGCGTGGCCACCGCGGGCGGCGGTCGACATCTCATCCGAATGACATTGCAGGATAGGTCTGCGTCCTCCTCGGCTCTGGTGCAACGGTGAAACAATGTAACACACCGTACACTGTCAAGGGTGACAGTTCGTCGCCGTTTATTACTGCATGGTTTACATGCGCGTCGCCCACTGCTCCGTCTATCTTTGACGAATGTGCAGAAACATGCTAGATTGCAGTGGTGTATAGAACAACGTCATCGAGGACAGGAATGACATCAGATAGTGTTTTTTGACGAATCCAGGTTCTGTTTGTATGAAAATAATGGCCTCATTTTGGTTCGCCACAGACAGGGGAAGCGGCATCACAGTGACTGCCTTCGAATAAGACGTACAGCACCAACTCAGGGCCTTATGGTGTGGGATGCTGTTAGGTACAATCACAAAACACAGTTGGTGCGTGTCCATGGCACTGTGACCAGTGTGACCTATGTGAATTACATCCTGCGACCCGTAGGCAAACACTTCCTGCACAACACCCCAAACACCGTTTTTCAGCAAGCCAATGCACTACCACATGTTGCTGCACGAACACGTGCCATTTGGAGTCACAGGATGTAAGCGTTTTGCCCTGACTCGCCACATCACCAGACTTGTCGCCAGTGGTAAATGTGTGGGATAAATGACGGGTGAAGGATTGTGATCCAATGCTAACCACCACAGACGAACTTTGGAACCAGGTGAATGCAGCATTGATAGCTATAGCAAAGGACACTACTCGCGCCTTTTACGCGTCCATATCATCAGACAAGGAGCAAGTCATCAGAGCCTGTGCCTATTATGCAACAGGACACTTACTGAACCGAGGTGACTGAAATGCAGGTATTCAGATTTTTCTGGTCATAAGAGTATTTCTTGGTGATCGGAAATATAAGTATCTGTGTTAACATGCACATACATAATCTCAATGGCCGGCCGGAATGGCCGTGCGTTTCTAGGCGCTATAGTCTGGAACCGCGCTGCCGCTGCGGTCGCAGGTTCGAATCCTGCCTTGGGCATGGATGTGTGTGATGTCCTTAGGTTAGTTAGGTTTAAGTAGCTCTAAGTTCTAAGGGACTGATGACCTCATAAGTTAAGTCCCATAGTGCTCAGAGCAATTTGAACCATAATCTCAATGGATTTTGTGATCTCATTTTATGACATCTGTACCACTTAAATAATATCATTAATGAAACGGATATTAGTAACTCCGGGTTGTCACGCAGTCTTTCCGCGTCTTGAAAGAATCTCTTAGATATTCCCACCAGTAATCTGCTTTTGATGTGTCTTTTAGGGCACTGTTTTTCTTTTATTATTTTTAGTGTGAATTTTTTTGTATTTCCTCATGCAGTTTCTTGGTTTCTCAAATTCGAATTCTTTCTTGCTTTTTTAAATATTGTAATTGTGTTCAGAAACTTTCCTTCTAGATCTGACAATAAGCAGTTCAGGTTGAAATGGGTGCTACAGGTCACAAAGCATATCGTTACCGGTGGTTCGAAAGGTTCTAGCCTAACAGATTACTTTTTTACCCTTAGTTACAGTGCGGAACTCCAGGCTAACCATTATCCTTTCAGGATGAAAATAATTTTAGGAAAAGTGATTCTCTCATATAGTCTAACACGTTATCGGTGCTGCTAAGCATGTTCTGTGTCATTACATCGTGAATAATGCGGGTCCGACAGAATCTGATGAAGTGCTCGTTTACTATTTTAATTCGTTATTTGCTTTCTGGCGGATAAATTATAAAGCACTAACTAACAATGTAGCTGGGAGATTCGATGCTGGATTACAGGAACGCTCTCACTTGTCATATGGCGAACATTGATGTCTTGTGTGTTACTTATTTGGTGAAGATGCTGTTGCGTGTGCGTGTGTGTGTGTGCGCGCGCGCGCGCGCGCGTGTGTGTGTGTGTGTGTGTTTTACCTTCTGGCTTTTGAGCATACCAGTTACTCTAAAAATAAGCAAACTGATTCTCAACTAGTACATCACGTCAGTAAAAGAAGGTGCTCATGTGCTTACAAAATCTCGATGAATGCTAGTGACAGTGAATTTGCAAAAAAAACTTGAATCTGACCGAAACTGCATTTTTTAAAAATGTTAGTCTTATTTGATAAGTGACGTTTCCTTATAAGACGGCAATTATTTTGTAGGTGCACTGTAACTGATTAATTTGACCACGATACTGGAAAAGTAGACACGATGATAGGGCTTAGGCATGTCAGTAGTGTAGAGCTTTTATGTTAGATGACATATTCTGAAGAAAGCTGCCTCGACTGTACATTCCTTAAATTATATATTTAATACTTTTAGCCCCACATAGACGTGCCTGTTAAAGATCCGATTCCGTCATAGAAAAGTGCGCCGGCTCCGGACGGAATCAACTAGGTAATTAAAAACGAGTGTTTGTGTACTGGTTAGTCGGTGTGTGATTTGTAGGTGATTTCTTACATTCCACTTAGTGAATATTGGGCTGATACCCAAGCCCTGCCTCAATTGTACACTTAGAACCACCTTGGCTAATTTTCGCATGAATATCACTACGCACAGAAAGTTGGGATAGACATAATCTGTCAGGGGATAACCATGCCAAATCCATTCATAGCTGTACCCACCCTGCACCGATGTGGGATAAAAGCACAAGAAAAAGAAGATATATCTGCAACGGATAGTTTGCATGTTTTCGCGGATGATGATCACAAGACTTGATTAATCAAGTTGTGAACAGTCAGTTTTTTTTTTCAGAATGACTCACAAGGAACCCCTTGAGTGCGAGGTCGCTGCTTCAATGACTCACCACAAGCATCAGGGGGAACAGAAAATCAGTGTCCGGGACGTACAGAGATCAATCTTCTAGGGGATGTATGTACCACACTTCACAAAATGAACATCGTCGACATTCAAGAAATGTTCAAAACACACCACTAAGTAGCACCATGAACCTCGAACGAGAAATGGAGCGCCACAGTGATAAAAAAGACTGGTACCATCAAGGCCGAAGGCGAACTGCTTGGTAGTTACAAATAGTTGAAGACGTTCAGCTAGGTATCCCCTCGTAAAGAATGCATGTAGAATCATATTGGTGTAACGGAATGATGGGAACTGATGTAATGTGATGGCATGCAAACAACTGCGAAAGCGTCTGTGGTGAAGATTATTGTGAAACTAGGTATTCTTTAAAGCATAACTGTAGACAGTGGGATGATATGTTTTACAGACACGGAAAAAACATCCAGAGGATTAATTTGTCCAGAGCTTCCAGGTGGCATGAATTGCAATATCACACACTTTTCAGGAGAGATAGTTTGCACCAAAGGAGTAGGCTACGATTTTTATACATAAACCAGGAATCACACAAAAGAAAGGTATTTTGAGCAGCTGCTGGCCAAAATCAGTGCTCATACCGTAGTTGTAGTTCTCCTACGCCCATTTCCTCACTCTTGCTTGCTGTGACGTAAGTATTATCTACTAACCTTGCAAGATCACACACAAAAGAAAGAATCGTAGGGGTCGGAGCAGCTTAAACTTCTCGTAGCACAATAAATAACGTTCCAGTCAATTTACAATCCTGATTAACAGTCGGCATAATTCTACATTGATGTTAGTTGATCCTGATTAAACTCTCTTGGTATCTCTAATTTCCAGGTTTCCTTTGATATGAATTTCCTCTTCAAATCCCGATTGGTCAGAGTCGAAACAAATTCCTTTGTGAACTGTGGGACAAGTTTGCTTGCCTCAGTTACAGATGGTCAGGTCGATTCCACAGTTTGTTGTGTGTCGTCAGGTTGACCCTTTGTTTGAAATTTCGTGATCTTAAGTCTTTCAGCTGTGTACCGATGTTTCATGTTATACTGCCGTCCATCGCTTCCCTTGAAATTACCATAAACTATGCAGTGCGCAATTTGATGTGCACAACGTAGTAGGTCACCATCATGCTCATCCTGTAAATTGTATCGAGCATCCTTCAAAACGCGCAAAAACTTGTTTTTGTAACAGTACGCCTTGTCCTGTCTTGAACATCAATAGTTTTCCTTATACACTACACGGTAATACTAGGCGACTTATTAGAAATCTGTTCTTCATAACTTTTTTTATATTATGCTACCGATGACCCTCCACCTACGTTACTATGTTTAATACCCGCTCCTTGGATAACGATTGTTTTTTAGTGCGTTTCACTGGAGATGGAATTTGTGGCTCCCTGTCCAACAACGATGATGAACTACATAGCTACACATATGTTTCAGTATCACTTTCACTTGTTAAGGACGGATCTTCATCATTGTACTCCTCATGTACATAGTCCCCACAGTCGAGTGTATACGACACCACACAGTAAACTGACTCACCTTGCAGAAACGATAATATTATGGTTGCCACTTATTTCCCACTCTGCGAAATTCATTTGGTTTCTTTCTGACGAAATGTGAACTCGGCAACTGTTGTTGCAGATATAATGCAATTCTTGCTTTTTTTTGTTGTTGTTGGCGTCGCTCTGCTTTGTATCAGCACCTCCTACATTGTGGCAGCGTTGTGAGTTACTGGTCGACTTAGGTGTTCAACTACACTCCGTAACCTAATGCTATGATCACCATTTTATAGTTCCTGCACCCGCCCGCTGTTGCCATTAGCAGGCAGTATTATGGTTGCATGGCAGACTATGCATTGAGGTGACAGAAGTTATGGAATACCGATATGCACAATATACATATGGCGTTAGTATTGTGTACACAAGGTAAAAAATGACGGTGCATTGGCGTAGCTGTCATTTGTACTCAGTTGATTCATGTGATAAGGTTTACGACGTGCTTATGGCCGTACGATAGTACTTAACAGACTCTGAACGCGGAATAGTAGCAGGAGCTAGACACATGCCACAATCTATTTCGGAAATCGTTAGGGAAATCAATATTCCGAGATCCACAGTGCCAAGAGTGTGCCGAGAATATGAAATTTCAAGCATTATCCCTCACCACGAACAACGCAGTGGCCGACAGCCTTCATTCAATGATCGAGAGCATCGGCGTTTGCGTAGAGTTGTCAGTGCTAACAGACAAGCAATACTTCGTGAAATAGCGGCAAAAATCAATGTGGGACGAACGAAAAACGTATCCATTACGAGTGCGGCTAAATTTGGCGTTAATGGGCAATGGCAGCAAACGACCGACGGGTGTTCCTTTGCTAGAGGAGTCATCGCTTGCAGCGCCTCTCCTGGGCTCGTGATCATATCGGTTGGACCCTAGACGACTGGACACCCGTTGCCTTCTCAGACAAATTCCGATTTCAGTTGGTAAAAGCTGATGGAAAGATTCGATTGTGGCTCAGACCCGAGGAAACCATGGATGCAAGTTGTCAACAAGGTACTATGCCAGCTGATGGTTGCTCCATCTTGGTGTGGGCTGTTTTTCATGGGCTGGACTGGGTCCTCTGGTCGAACTGAATATTGACTGGAAATGGTTATGATCGGCTACTTGGAGGTCATTTGCAACCTTTCATCGGCTTCAAGTTCCCAAACATGTCACCGGACCACAGGTGTTCGCGATTAGCCTGAAGAAAATTCCGGACAGTTCGAGCGAATGATTTGCTCACTCATATCACCCGACATGAATCCCATAGTATATTTATGGTAGATAATGGAGAGGTCCCTTCACGCACAAAATCATGCGCCAGCAACACTTTCGCAAATATGGACGGCTATGCAGGCAGCATGGCTCAATATTTCTGCACGGGACTTCCAATGACCTGTCGAGAGTCCATACCATTTCAAATTGCTGCACTATGCCATGCAACAGAAGGTCCGATACGATATTAGGAGCTACCCCTTGACTTCTACCACCTCAGTGTATACGGGTATCGGATGTACTAAACGTCATTGGCCTTTTTTGATATTGCATTCAAGAGGTTCATTGTCAGTCATACGCTCTGACTCTACAGGACTCCTGTAACAGAATTAGCAGTATCCACAAGGCTGAAGGAAGGGCAAAGGTTTGGGCACACCTATAGTGGGAAGGAAGACGAGGAATTTGTCATGGTTACATAGGATGGGCGTATTGCATAGAAATTATGTAATAAGTCGGACAGAGTTTAATGAGAATAAACACGTCTGAAGTTCTAAAAAGGTGGCCGGAATACTCTTTTCGTTGATATATTTCTCAAGATTAAGTGACAAAAATGTGACAGATTTATGGTAAGTGAGTTTATGGGTAGGAGATGACTAAGGTACAGAAGTACGTCGTTTCAGGGGAAGCTACGACAGAAGCCACACTACTTAACAGGAAGTGCCAGGTACTGGTCGATATGTTTATGGCTGCGATTGATGAGAACGGATTTGAGGAGTTTTCTGAACACTGAGGTTCAGCTGCTGAATCTGCAGGAGAAGGTGTTACTGATACAGTATGTTGTGAGCATACTGTCATCTTCCCTTCTCTCTATTTGAATATACACTGAAGCTCCAAGGAAACTGATATAGGCATGCATATTCAAATAAAGAGATATATAAAAAGGCAGGTCACGGTGCTGCGATCGGCAGCACCTATATAAGACAACAAGTGTCTGGCGCACTTCTTAGGTCAGTTACTGCTGCTATAATGGCAGGTTATCGAGATTTAAGTGAGTATGCCGGACGAGGTGGCCGAGCGGTTCGAGGAACTACAGTCTGGAACCCCGCGACCGCTGCCTCCTGCCTCGGGCATGGATGTATGTGATGTCCTTAGGTTAGTTAGGTTTAAGTAGTTCTAAGTTCTAGGGGCTGATGACCTTAAAATTTAAGTCCCATAGTGCTCAGAGCCATTTGAACCATTTAAGTGAGTTTGAAACCTGTGTTATAGACGGCGCACGAGCGATGGGACACAGCATCTCCGAGGTAGCCATGTAGTGGGGAATTTTCCAGTACGACCATTTCGCGGGTGTACCGTGAATGTCGGGAATCCGGTAAAACGTCAAATCTCCAACAGCGCTGCGACCGAAAAATGATCCTGCAAGAACGGGACCAAAAACGATGACAGGAAATATTCAATGTGACAGAAATGCAACCCTTCCGCAAATTGCTGCAGATTTCAATGCTGGCTCATAAAAAAGTGTCAGCGTGCAAGCTATTCAACGAAAAATTATTGATATGGACTTGCGGAGCCGAAGACCCACTCTCATACCCTTGATGACTGCACGACACAACGCTTTACCCCTCGCCTGGGCCCATCAACATCAACACTGGACTGTTGATGACTGGAAACATGTTACCTGGTCGGACGAATCTCGTTTCAAATTGTATCGTGCTGATGGACGTGTACGGGTATGGAGACATCCTTATGAATCCATGGACCATGCATGTCAGCAGAGGACTTTTCAAGCTGGTGGAGGCTGTGTAATGGTGTGAGGCGTGTGCAGCTGGAATGATATGGGACCCCTGATACGTCCAGATATGACTCTGACAGGTGACACGTACGTAAGCATTCTGTGTGATAACCTGCATTCGTTCTTGTCCACTGTGTCTTCCGATGGACTTGGGCAAATCCAGTAGGACAATGCGATACCCCGCACGTCCAGAATTTCTACAGAGTGGCTCCAGGAGCACTCTTCTGAGTTTAAACACTTCCGCTGGCCACCAAACTCCCCAGATATGAACATTATTGAGCATATATGGGATGCCTTGCATCGTGCTGTTAAGAAGAGATCTCCATCCTCTCGTGCTCTTGTGTATTTATGTACAGCCCTGCAGGATTCATTGTGTCGGTTCGCTCCCGCACTACTTCACACATTATTCGAGTTCATGCCACGTCGTGTTGCGTCACTTTGTCGTGCTCTCGGGGGCCTTAACGATGTTAGGCAGGTGTACCAGTTTGTTTGGCTCTTCAGTGTATAATGTAACGACGATAGTAACAAAATTGTGACATTGTCACCGCAGCTTGGATTTGTCGCCAGCGCAAAGCAGTACCAGTTGAAATCTGGGTCTGCAGTGATATAGTTAAGGACAGAAACGTGAAGCGCTTTGTGTAGAACGCGGCGATGCTTCTGCAAACGCTATAACCTTGATTGCTGTATAAATTAAATGCTTTGAAGAATCGTACGAAAGTACTTTACAGAAATATATTGGATCTGATAATGACTGAAAAGTACTGTCGAGCACTACGAATCATTATCTACATCTACATCTACATGATTACTCTGCAATTCACATTTAAGTGCTTGGCAGAGGGTTCATCGAACCACAATCATACTATCTCTCTACCATACCACTCCCGAGCAGCGCGCGGGAAAAACGAACACCTAAACCTTTCTGTTCGAGCTCTGATTTCTCTTATTTTATTTTGATGATCATTCCTACCTATGTAGGTTGGGCTCAACAAAATATTTTCGCTTTCGGAAGAGAAAGTTGGTGACTGAAATTTCGTAAATAGACCTCGTCGCGACGAAAAAAGTCTTTGCTTTAATGACCTCCATCCCAACTCACATATCATATCTGCCACACTCTCTCCCCTATGTGTCGTTCGTTGTCAGAACAGTGCTCCGTGTAGTTGTGAGTGCATGTGTCTGAACTAATTCAACACAGCCGTTCATGCCGTACACGCTAACAGCCATCTGCCTTATGGGGCCACCTGTCGCCACTCTGTAGACGTATAGTTGCGGTATTAGCTTGCAGATTCCAGCTGTCGTCACCGATGAACAGCAGTCAACATGGATGCGTGAACTAGGTGCCTGCTGCAGAGGCACGTTCGCTGTAAGGTCGTTGAGGAGACACTTTCGGTAGCACCTTAATTCACCTGGGCCGTCAGTTGCTCAGTAGTTCCACGTCTATTCACCCGTGCTCATCTCCACAGCCGTCGTCCACTCTGTATTCTATGGCCCTTGGTACATCACAGTTGCCTTGGCCCCGGATTTGGATGGCGACATTTTGTCATGCATGGTACACTTTAAACACGACGGCAAGCGAACACTTTACAAACTTAGCCATTTCAGAAATGCTTGCACCCCTGTTCAATGATTATGCCTTTTGAGACGTCAGATAAATCTCTCCGTCTCCGCGTTACGACCATGACTGCCCTCTTTTCCTCGTCTCCCCGCTATGTTTTATATACGCTACCCTTCTAGTGCTGCCACCTGCTGTCTGCGAGTGCTTATTGCACGTCGACACCGAACACAGACGGTGGTCACATTAATGTGACTAGACTGTGTACAATTGTGATCGTAGGGGACGCCTTTATGTGTTGGAGAAGGGTTAGGGTACATGAAGAGGCTGCAACGACAGTGATGATGAATGGACGGTCAGAGAGGCAGACGACCGGATGATAAAATGATGGCAGGCAGCCCGTTGGTGTGGCGATTACTACAGTCAATAACTGGGCGACGACCGAAGGGGAAAGGAATAAAGGACGATTAGCATTTAAGGTCCTGTGAACGACGGGGGAATCATAGACAAAACACAAGCCCATATGTTGATGGAAATCGGCCATTTTCTTTTCGAAGCAACCACCCTAACATTAGTCTTAAGTGATTAGGGTAATAATGGAGCTGATAAATGTGGATGGCCAGACCAGATTGGAGCACACTGTATTTCGGCATATGAATCCAGCGTGCAAGCCAATGCCACACTTTTCTCTCTGAGCTACGATGTGATGACCATAAGTGACTACTAGAGGATGAAACGCAGTACAACGGCGAAGTCGGGTACTGATGGTAGGGGAGCTGACCATATGGTACATGAAGGCAGGCAATAATAACACAGAGTCAAGAATGAGAGAGACAACGTGGAAACTACCGAACTAGCAAAAAAGATCGCCTCTAGCGAGTGTTGTCCATGTGGTGTAGCAGATTTTGCTGCTATATTTCTATCATCTGACAGCGAGTTCGATAACCTGGGACGACCGCTATTCACGGCTCTTTCGGTGGCCGGTAAGAGGCACCAGTGGACCACGACATGGACCTGACCACTGATGTCTAACTGGAGATAAAACCGGAACACCGGGCCGTTGTAAGACTTTGGATCGTGCTGTGCTAAAGTCTCTGTCTCGCACACACCATACTTTCGCTACGTGCCTACTTATTGGGTTTCAACTGTGCTACGTTTTTGATTGCTGTTCTGTGGATTACTGAGGTATTTGCTTGATCTGGGCTACGTGGATTATTCTCTTGGTGTGTTCTACAATTTACAACGACGCAACACAAACTGGAATGGTGAGCTGTCATGTGTTTACAGCGTGTCCTTATTTTCTGTGTAATACAGAGTATGCTGGACTTCAATGGCTGTAATATCTGCAAACGGAGATCATGCAAAACTCAGCTCGCTCTGCTCGTCCGTTAGATCTGGAACACCGTGGCCATTGGCACTCAGGTAGATGCCGAGTTTTTTTTAAATTCTGGGAGGCTTTTGATATAGTTACACACAGTTGTTTAACAAACAAAATAAAAGTCTACTGGATAATGGACAAGATTTGTGGCAGGACTATCGACTTCCTTGCAGTCAGAGCTCTTACTGTCATTGTTAACGGAACAAAATCGACAGATTTAAAGGTAATCTCAGAAATATCCCAACGAAGTGCGATATACTGTACCGAATTGCAGGAAGACCTGAAGAAACTCAGTTATTCATGCAGGTACAAAAGATGACCCTGAACGTAAGTAAGTATAACGTATTGAGCATACGTTGGCAAAAAAATCCTTACGATCATACTATAGGCGAAAATTCACTGGAAACAGTAATTACCGTAGAACAGCTAGGAGTAACCATCCAGAGCGAACTGAATAACCATATAACACAAATCGTAGGAAAAGCAACTATCAAGCTATGATTCATTGTATGAATCTTAAGGAAACGTAATTTATCCATAAAAGAAGTCGGATGCAAAAGACGTTTTCGACCGGTTCTTTAGTCAACAGCCTTTGATTGTTATTTTCCTGGATTAATTGAATAGGTAGAGAAGTTCCAACGAAGAGTGGTACATTTCGTAACGTGGTCGTTTACTCGGCGCGACAGTGTTCCTCAGATGCTGAACAAAGTCCTATTAAAGAGGCTATTAGAGAGGTGTTGTGCATCACGGAAAGGTATACTGTTGAAATTTAGAGAGCTTACGCTCCAAGAAGAGGTGTGCAAGATACTACTTTCTCGAACACGCGTCTCGCGAAATGACTACAACGAGCGAATTAGAACAATTTGAGGTAATACAAAGGTTTACCGAAAATCAGTGTTCCTACCTACCATTCACGAATGAAACAGGGATAGGGGCAACAGATTGCCGTACCAGACGTACGCTCTGCCACACAACGTACACTGGCTTTCTGAGTATGGATGGAGATGGAGATGTATATTCGCAATCACGTGTGCGCCTTGGACACGTTGCACCTGTAGTTCTCATACGCACCTGGGCGGAGACACATCCTCCTCGATGGGACTGTAGTAATGAAGTTCGTATTCAACAGGTTATCTGTGTTGTGCACTCGTGCACCTGGAGGAGATGGCCATTACAAGCGACCTGAGGTGGACTTTTGGGCGGGCGTTTGCCGTGTGACAGCGCCGTGGTAATTGCAGGCTGGCGCCCTCGGCGCGGCCGCGAGGACGCGGAAGGTGAAAGACCTTGGCATGAGTCAGGGCGCTGTGCAGCGCGGTCACGGCGCGTGTAACCCGGGCCGTCCGTAAGGCCACGCAAGAACCTGTTCCAGGCAAAAATACACCGCATGCCTGTGGCTGCCTTGTGCACATTAGCGCTGCGCTCATTACACCAGCCGCTTCTGAGCCAGCTTGCCTCCTTCTGCTGCTGCGGGGATTTCCCTGAGGTCCGAGATGAGAAACAGTAAAGCTAGTCAAACGTCCTCAACGAAAAGGATGTAGTTTACCCATACAGTAAATGTTATCGACCTCACGCTGGTAATAATACCGCAGCCGTAGTGCACAAATTACTGAGTGAAAATTAACAGTTTTGAAGTGAAAATAATAATCATAACAAAGCTTATATGCTCCAGATGTGCAGTTGCGGAGAGCTAGGAAAGATGAGGATGAGATGATGACGATGGTGATTATAGATTTAAGGCCTGTGCTTACGTCATCACAGTCCTCTGATGACGAGCCACTTCGTTCTTATGAAAACGTTTCCTATTCTTGTCGTAAATCATAGTCAAGAGTGTACTTTGTAGCCATTGCATATAATATCTGGAGCCATTTCGCAAACGAGAACGTTTGTGGAGTAAGTATATATCCAATTTATTCGTGTGATATTCGTAAACTATTGTGCTACGCCTGATATCTAGTTATTTTTTCCAATATATAAATTTTTAGGAATTTTTTAAGTCAGTCAAACATTCGGATGTCCGTTGTCGGCGATCGTCAACCCGCCAATCAACATTTTGCCACGTGTAAATTGCAATTAATTTATTATAAGTAGGAGCAAAGCCGCATTATTTCGGTCAGAAATACTGCTGGATTATTTAGCAAAGACTACTTCCAGGTTGCTAATGCAACATCAGCAATTTATAGCTTCTTCGCTACAGGATAGAAATTTTTGACTAGCATACATAGGAAAATTGCTTTTATAAATATTATTTTAAACCTGACGATTGTAAGAACATGGTGTCAAGCACCAGCAACAAATATTGCAACAAATATTAATTTCACGATACATTTCGAAAGCTTAAGGATAACAGCTTACTTACCTTGCTTCTATTTTTAAAGCACTGGAAGTGGTATATCACTGGCATAAATTTGTGTGTTTCGGAAAATAAATTCGTCAGTTTTTCCGTTTATTAAACAGTATGTTACGTGTTACGAATTATTTACACGTTCTTTTCCACTCTGGACTGCTGTGCACTGGCAGAAACTTGTGGCGTACTTTACATGATTAACAAAGCTGCCCTAAAATTCGTTTGTTGATATACGATTGAGCCAAACTGCAGCTGCAACAGTGGGACAACGAAAATACAACCAAAGTATGAAAGCTATTTTTTATTTGATTTAAGGTTTTTGCAATCGTGTTTTACATTCTTACCGCTACTTTTAATTCAGTTCCATGGTGGAGAGACCTTTAAAATAGAAACGTTTTCCGGCCGTAGAGCCACGTCTTGTCCTGAAATAACTGTCGGCGTATTGGTTTCACTGATCTTAGCAACTGGCCTGCTGTGGTGACGAGATCACTTACATTTCTGTCCAATTAAAAAAAGTAGAACTGATTGCTTTGCTGTGGCGGGATGAGTGTAAAACTTTGACTAGTTTCGTGAGGTTCGTGTAGACTCGCACCATCGTGATTGCCAGCCATCAGAGTCCAAAAGGCCCCCGAGCTTGTCGCGCGGTCACCGGCTAGAACTGCCCACGACCCACAGAAGGGAAAAAGTGTTTACAGTAATCTATACATCATTCGTCCTTGATTGCCTCTCACTGCTCGTACTGAAAGGGGCAATAGGTAAGAACAACTATGTGAATAGAGTTAATAAAACTCAAATGTCACGGTTAGTTCACTCTCTTCAGTAATGTTTGTTAGGCTGACCAAATAATGATTCGAGAATCCAAATGCATAGCATCTACTGGTACTTCAGTTAGCTACATTAAAATTTATTAGACGTCAAATTCACATATTACATTGAAGTAAAACAATAGGATAGGTGGCCCACAGTTCATCAGTGAAACGAGGCCTGTGCGAGTCCCACCCTACAAAGACTTCATAGCGCATTCACGTGTCAAGCGGAGGTAGTGGAACATACGTAATATGCGTCACATAGATAGCAATCTCGAACATTTCAGAACAGATATCAATACAGTGTTTTTGACAGCTGATAATCTACTATGAGATAAACATTTTACTGTATGATCGGTTATCGTTAAATCTTTCACCTCTCGAGGTTATGAAGCAACTTCTGTTTTGTACTTGAAATATGTACTTTTTATATAAACTGAAATAAGTTGAAAATAAAAATTTACTGAAACAACACTTATTATTTCAGTGGAACTTTTCGCAGAAGGAGGCATGGTATAATTTGTACACTACTTACAACGCTGTTTCACTCCTTCGCAACGTAAACTTAGGCTAACAATGAGGCATCTTTACTGTGGAATTAGCTTTTTCCTATCTCATATTTACCGAGAATCTCTTGCAGCGTGAACAGTACGCCGTGATTGGAAAAGAGCGCAGATAGATCTTGCTTACAGAAAAGGCAAAAGAACGAGTGCACTTTAATGCCACTGTGGTCCGTCTGTTGCGGGTACTAGAACACATTCAGAGTTTGAATATTATTACGTTTGTGAAGAAAATTTGTTTTTCATAAAATATCAGCGTGGATTCAAGGAAAGCCATTCATGTGAAACATATCTTCACTTTATTCATACAGGTATGCTGAGAAAAGTGGACGCAAAGGGAACAGGTAGAGTCAATCTCCCTACATTTCCGATACGTGTTCGTCACTGTCCCCCCTGTCCTATTAACATAGATACAATTAAACAGGGTATCGTCGTACATGAGTGATTTTTTCGGTGTTTGACCAGTAGAAGCCATTAAATTTTACAGGATGTTCAACATAAACGAAAGTAAGTGGGCATGCTCCAAGGGTATATAATAGGGCTTCTAATGTCCTCAGTATACTAAAAAGATTTATCAGATAGTGTCAAGAGTACAATCAAATAGTTCTCAGGCGATGGTGTTGTCTGCAGAAAATATTGTCATAGGACGATCGTAAGGAAATGCAGAAAGATTAGAACAAAATTAGCCCCTGGTTTCATGAATGGAAGCTTTCTTTGAAAACGGTTTCATGCAAAACTATTCCTATAACAAAGAGAAGGAACTCAATAACAGAATTATTGGCAAATATCTGCAGCACATCCTATCGTTTAAATATTTAGAAATGACTCTAGGAAGGTGTGTGAAATGGGACGAACACTGAAAATCAATGGTAGGGAAGGTAATGATAGGACGAATTAGATTTCTTGGAAGGGAATCACTCAGCGAACGCTAATTCTATCAGTTATAGAGTATTTTTGTAGTATTTGAAATACCAAGAATCAATAGAATTCAGACAGTCGCCATTAGGGTGCATATAGCCAATACTAGGGTGCGTAATAGGTAATTACAGCCCCTACGTGATAGTAAAAAGACGTTCGGAGAAATTCGCTGGGGATCATTGTAAGAAGGCGATGTTGTTCTCGCGAATCCCTGCTGGATGAATTTAGAGAACCAGTATTCGAGGAGAAAAATGAACAAACCTGTTGCCATCATCGTATACCTCGCGTAGTGGTAAATGAGAGTGAGATACGAAGAGATTACAGCCGTCTCCAGACGTTTATTGCACGGCCATCAATTGAGGAAGGCGTATGTGATAACGATCAACAATTTAAGGAACAGAGGAAGTGGAAAGACTAATGGCACTTAAACGGAGAATTTCAGGAGACTGAAGATGTGAAGAAAATTATACCAAACTTCGTAAGACGCTAAAATTCTACGGTAAGAGCGTCTGAGAACAAGCAGAACCGTGTGCTCTCTTCATACTTGCTCAATTTTAGAACGCAGCTATCGTTCGATAGCGACATTATGTGGGTAGAGAGAGCAAGAAAAAGTTTCTTTACAACGCCATGAGGAGTTTTGGGAACTGAAGAAGTATATCGATGGCATTGAGGGAACGAGAACGTTTAGAAAACGCCATCTCGAGTTTCTGCGTATCATCGAGAGAAAGAAATAATTACGTCTCACCTTAGCTACTTCCGAAACATAGCGACATTCAGGTTAATATGAAGAGTTCACAGCGGGATAAAATAAGGGGACGACTAAAACCGGTGGATTTTTTAGTGGTATTTTCTTTTTGGTAGTAATCTAAAGATACGGCTATAAATGACACATATTCTGCTCGTCAACACACTCATCAAAACCTATAGATGAACTATGTATATACATGTCTGGCCTGGTGGCCTAACTTTCAAATGAAGTAGGGAGTTAGCTGTAAGGGGAGGGAAAGAGTCCTCCCCCACCCGCCAAAAAAAGCAGTAAGCATGTGCCTGGCAATCGATAAGTCGTGGTATCGAGTCTCGGACCAACCATTTTTCAGTCTTCGTTTTAACTTCGCCTCCACCTCTCAACCAGAAACAGCAAGTGGTTTGAATTCCACGTTAAACTGCAGGTACCCTTCTCCGACTGGGTAACTGGGGAAAGCTAGGGTCACGCAGATCTTCGAAGTATAGTCTGATAAAAATACTTGCACCAGGCCATTAAGCCACAAGAAAAAATTATTGTTTATATCAATGCACACAATTAAGATTGTACGGAATTCTCACAGCGCGAGAGCTACTTGCATTTTGCAGGTGTTTTTGCTTGTAGCCTACGTTAACGTAATAGAAGGTAATAGAAGGGGGTAAATGATAGCGGTTTACATCATTACACAGTGGTGTAGAGGAAGTCGAGGCGAACATTTTGATACCTGAGACTTGTGGATTATCAACGCGGGAAACTGCTCAAGAAAAGAAAAAAAAAAAAAAACCTGAAATACAGAACATGCGCGTAGCCCGAGGTTCTCCGTGTACTCTATCTCTCTTAGTGCAGACTACACTGACGAAAATAAAAATCGCAACACCAAGAAGGAGTTGTGCGACATAAACGGAAGTTAGTAGGCGCGTTTCTACATCTGTAAGATGATGTCTGCTCAAATTTCGTGCCAGTCGCGTAAGTGCGTCGCTAATAGCGCCACTATGAAGAAACCAGAAATCAGGTTTGCTTTAACTACATGCTGTAGCTGTCGTGAACGCTAACTACCTTTGAGACTGGGCATGCTGAGCTGATGTTAGTCAAAAACGCCTTTAAGGTGTCAAAGACGCCATTATCAACACCTCACTGAGTTTGAACGGGGTCGTGTAATAGGGATACGAGAAACTGGATGTTCCTTCTGCGATATTCCAAAAAGACTTAGCAGGAATGTAGCAACTGTACATGATTTCTGGCAGCCGTGGTCACGGCAATATACCACCGCGAGAACACCGGTCTGCGGACGGCCACGTGGCACTGCCAAGAGAATAAGACTATCGTGTACGGTGTTTGGCGGTGGCGCATTACACTGCATATTCAGCACCTATTTGAGCAGCAGTTGGCACCACAGTCTCACAAAGAACTGTTACAAATTAGTTACTTCAAGGGCAGCTCCGAGCCAGACGCCCTGTAGCTTGCGTACCACTGACCCCAGCCACCGCCATATGTGACTTCAGTGGTGTCAAGTGAGAACTCATTGGAGGGCAAGGTGGAGGTCTGTTGTCGTTTTTGATGAAAGCTGGTTCTTACTCGGCGCCATTGTTAGCCAGTTGAGGGCCTGCAACCAGTCTGTCTGCTTGCTAGACACACTGAACCTGCATCTGGAGTTATGGTTTGGGATGCGATTTCGTATGACAGCAGGAGTACTCTCATGGTTATCCCACGCAGAACTGTACGTCATTCTGGTGAATCTAGCTGTTGTTCTATCATTCATGGACAGCATTCTAGGGGTGTTTTGCAGCGGAATAACGATTGCCCACCTAACGCTGCTGTAACTCATCATGGCCGAGTGGATGGCCGTGCGGTTTGAGGCACCATGTCACGGACTGCACGGCCCCTCCGCCGGAGGTTCGAGTCCTCCCTTGGGCATGGGTGTGTGTGTGTTGTTCTTAGCGTAAGTTAGTTTTAACTAGTGTATAAGTCTAACGACCGATGACCTCAGCAGTTTGGTCCCTTTATGAATTCATACACATTTGAACATTAACCCATCATGCTGTATAGGTTGTAGACGTTTTGATTTGGCCTGCTCGATCACCAGATCTCTCTCCAATCGAGCACATAAGGGACATCATTGGAAGACAACTCCAGCTTCATCCGCTAACAGCATAGACCATCCCTGTAATGACCGACCAAGTGGAACAGGCGTGGAACTCCATCCCACAAACTGACATCCGGCACATGTTCATCACAATGGATGCACGTTTCAATGGCGTATCTCGCGCTTCCCTTTACCTGCTACATTGCATGTTAATCACTTAAATATGTTACCCAGGCAACTGTATTCCTGAAATTTCGTTACTCTACACAAATTATTTGTAGGTGCTGCGATTGGGAAACGAAGCGTTGTCCCCATGTCGTTGTGCTTAGCACTGAGGAATTTGTGTGTCAGTGTATATCACACAACAGGCACCGCACCAAAGGAGAAATGCACAATGACGAGCCAAAACATTATGACCACTACCCACAACGAGGTTGGGTGTTGCCTGGTGATGCTGAGGGCACGTGACGTGGTTAGAAAAGTATACAAGCGGAACAGAAGCAATTGGGGAATAATTCTAGCTACGATAATTGGAGCAAATGTGGAAACCCCCTGACTTAAGCGACTTTGACAAAAGCCAGAGTCCTCTACTGCCCTTCAAGATCTGGCCGTTCCACAGATCGCGCTCGTTTTTATAAAGATGTAGTTTATTTAATTCGTAAAACTCCGCAGAAACTTCTGTTAGACGGAGATTTTAATTTTATTTTGAGTCCTGTGGTTCAGATCCCCAATTTAAATTTCAGTAATGAACTAGAGGGTTTGGTGCGCACTTCGCAAATAAGTGATGCTTAGATCTGTTGCTATCCCATTCTCGTCAGGTATACACATTTTAGAGCTACTTTCATCAGCAGACTCAATCGTTTTTATCTTTCTGATTCTTTAGGAACAGAACTATTTGCAATGGATGTGATACCGACTTGTTTAATTGATCACTGAGCCGTAGTTGTAACCTTACATCATGTACTCTAACCAGTAAAACTGTGTCGCCTCCCCTGGATTTGGACCACGTCTCTCTTAAAGTATCCTTCCCTCGAGATTATCATTTGAGAGGTTGGTTCCCGTAGTTTGCGTTCTCAGGACCGTTATCCTTCTCTTATGGAATGATGATCAAGACATGCAAAACCATTACGTCGGAAAGCGTTAATGCGTTACGACGCTGAGAGGGCGAGGGATCCCCGTCGGACTCAGGAATTTCCTTCTTGCGACAACTTTATGAAGGTGCCAGACAAGCTCCCTTACGGATTATAGATGTTCGCCATGTAAAGGCGAAGCTTCTTCAGTTAAAGAGATCACAAACGGAAGGACTCAGCGGGTGATCAAAATCCCACTCGTTCCTACAGTATGAACTGACCTCCTTATATCACCTTATCCGGTTGCTGACCCGTCGAAAAATAGCATGTATCGCGTCCCTCACTCACACTGATACTCACGTACTGACATCCCAATACGAACGATCTATAATTACTCTACCGAAAGTGCGTTGTTGTTGGTTCACCATCGCAAAAATCAGCGGGGCTTGACGATATTGCTATGGAGTTTTATGTACATTTTTGGCCTCTTATAGGTCATTACGTCACTAGTAACTGAGGTGATATGGGTGGGTTTTATTCTTGCCTCTTTCAAGGTAGGTATAATTGTTGTAATTTCGTAGACAACCGGAGGTTATGTCACTGATAAATTCCGTCCCATCACACTCCTTAATTTCGATTACAAAGGTGTCGTTGGGGCGGTTAATCACTGCATGTCAATACTACTAGAGAAAGTTCTTGCAATTCACAAAGACTGTGTGCCTGGGCTCACAATCCTGACTTCTGTAGTCTAACGCCGTGACGTCGTTTCGGTGGCTGCAGCTACTTCTATTTCTCGATCCTTACTTTTTATTGCTGTTAATAAGGCATTTGACCAGATCAATCAAATTTTGTTGATGCAGGTGTTCGAGGCGACAGGTCTCAATCATACTGGCTTACCGCAGGGAAGCCCATGTCACTTTTTGTCTTGTCCCTAGGACAGCTGCTTCGCCGTACTGCTGCTCAGTTTTGTGGCTGGAAGAGATTAGGAGAAACCTTCTCGGTACCAGCCTACACGGATCATGTTATGGTATTGCTGCGTCATCTCGATGACATATACTTACTAAATGACATATTGAATTTCTTTTATTCTGGCTGTGGGGACAGCATTATTGAACGGAAGTGTAGCCTGTTACCATTTTGGGGTTTTCATCAAGTTGCCAGTCCATGGGCAACGGTGGTTGCTCACCACAAATCGTTGGGGATTACCGTGTATCGCTGCCCGATGAAAATGGCTGCAATCAGTTATCGGGAGCTATGAATCGAATTCAAGGGGCAATTCGTGAACACGAACGTCGTTCGGTTAGTCTTCTCCACAAAGTACGGATCTTAGATGCCTACATTTCCAGTAATGTGTACTATATTCCACAAATGTTCCCGCTACCTGCGATAATGGCCCGCAAATTGATGCAATTATCTGGTCGTTTCCTTTGGAAACTTTCGTCTTCGGTATGAAATGGTAGCAACGCCTCGTCACCCTTGGGGGGTTGAGGGCTCCCGATACGAAAGTGAAGGCTCCAGTATTGTTTATGCGGCGTAACGTTTCAACATGTACTCGAGCTATCCATTCCATTAAATTTCACTTATTTACGTGTCTTCGACAGGTCAAATTGACTCCCTCTGCCGATGTTAGCAGGATCAACTATAAATTGTTGCACGTACGCGAGTTTTATGTTTTAACATGTTTTCTGGGAGCCGACATTTTATCAGTGACACACCTTAGCACCTGATCTCTGTTTTCTCGTTGAGGCGTACAATCATCACTCTTCCCGGTTGAAATGGCCGCGCCATTGAGATCCTCGAGAACAGTGTGGTTTCACGTTAGTATTCCTATCCTCCTGATGGAGGTCACTTCATCGTGATACAAGATCATTCACAATCTGATCCCGATCAACAAACGCCTCCATCGCATTGGTCTTAGTCCGACTGGCTTTGCAATACATATCACAAATCTGATACATTACCACACAGGCTTGTCTCTTGCAGACTACAACACTGGCAGTTTTCCGTACCCTATCAGCTGAACCTGCTTTATCGGTTGAACTTCTGTATTCGGACTTTTCCGTTTTCCCTTGGACCGAGGACTAATTCGATCGTATGGCTCCTCGGATACCACGCCCACTATGTAGTCAGGTGTGACAACGACTCGGATCGCCGTGGTTTCCGCCAATATATAGTGAACGCTCATTGGAAGTGGTACAAGCTTCCACGTTATCGTGCTTTATTTGCAAATATGTGGCACTGTGTCCTTAATCGTCCAGGTATTGAATAGCGTTGTTTTTTTTCTTTTTTCCAGTTCTGGAGGCTAGAGAAAAAAATGGCTTTCTTTTTAGTCTCGGAATTGTTGAATTTATGTATATCAAGTTTTATTTTGATAATAAAGTAAAAAATAAAGAAAATAAAAAATAAAAATTAGAAATAAAAAACAAACCTAGTACCATGTCCATGTGAGGGACAAGCCGAGCAGAGTGACAGGCAGAGGGACCGCACGAGGTGGCGCAGTGTTTAGCACACTGAACTCGCATTCAGGAGGACGACGGTTCAAACTCGCGTCCGGCCATCCTGATTTAGGATTTGCATGATTTCATGAAATCGCTTGAGGCAAATGCCGGGATGGTTCCTTTGAAAAGGCACGGCCGACTTCCTTGCCCATTCTTCCCTAAGCCGATGGGAACGTTAACCACGCTGTTTGGTCCCTCCACCAAATCAATCAATTTACCAACCAGCAGGCGGAGGGGCAGTGGCAGGGGGGGGGGGGGGGAGGGGGAGGCGTTGTGACCAAGCGTAGATGATTGCCGTACGAATGACCCGGGTTCGATTTCCGATGCTCCCGTGGATTTTTCTTTGTTGGAAGGACTGGTATGGGGCGCTAGACCGGGTAGTTGCGGCTCCACGGTCTGGAAAGCGCTGTACTGACATGTCCCTCTCACCGCAACTACATGACGCCGCACGGCGGACGATACACAGCAGCCGATAGACAACCCTTGGGCCTAAATGGCCAGGCGAGGAGCTCGTACGGGACGCTAAGCTTTACAGAACGTGGGGGCATGTGTTTGCGTGTACTGTGGGGAAGGCGTTTATTAAGCCAAGTAGCTGGAGTACCAGCATTTATTTCACAAATAGAGCGTAATCCTGAGACAACATTTACATGGAACACACTTAAAAATATTAAACCTCCTGTTGCATAGAGTAAGCATTACTAACATATTGATCATTTGTCAGTAACGAGGACAACTGGGAAGGGGGAGCGTACATGGAGGTGAAATTACACGCAGAGATTCGAATGCGAAATTCACGACTTTCCATTAGTAATTGTACAATTAAAGCCTACAAGTAACTTACACCCAACGGAAAGGACAATGGGAATCGACTGGGTATATGTCGCATGAAGTGCTTCGTAACCGAACAAACACCAGATTCGGTTCCATCTGAACTTACGTAAAAACGATTCTTAAAGCGTCACTCACGAAACTTCCGCGCTGCCCCTAACGACCAAACTGCATTGTTAGGGAGAAATCAATTCGAAATCTAATTCACATCCAAAAATCACTACTTTTTTGATCATGGAGCAGCGATCCGGTGCTGCGGCTAACTTCCTGCATGTCCCGGTAAATTTTCCCAAAAATCTAAACTTCCTCACCACTGCATAAAGTGACCATCAAAACTTGGTGGAGGTATATTGACTTCTTCTAGAAAAAGCGGACGAGTCCTCGAGTCAGGCGACAGGACAGGAAAAGCACGTTTCTCTCTCAAATAATCCATTCCATTCAATAGCTGAAATTTCGAAGAAAGCATCCCAACGCTCGGATACGGAACGGCTAAGCATGCGGCCCCAATCCTAGGGACCCGTGGCCGCGACTAGCGGCACGGAATCGTGCCGACTTGACGCCACGTTCAACTGCCTTCCCAGTCTGACAAGGCAGCTTATACAATAATTTTTAGAGGGGGACTAGACCTGGAAGTATGGAGTATTTTTAATATTTTGAAAGATGAATGGCGACCTGTAAGTAGCTATAAAGAAGTCCTGGTTCCGGCCCTGTTAAAAACCTGCGTAATGCCAACATTTAAATCATTTCCTTGATAGAGAAACACTCGCGTGTACATTTTTTCCCTTTCTTTGATAGTTAGGGAGAGAGGGAGGCCCCTTTTGCTCTCGGATGTGGGCGCCTACGCAGCCTATTACTGCAACGCTAAACTAAGGGCCTCCACCTGAATTTGCCTAGTTGCATGCGTTTGTTATTACATTCACACAGTTAACAAGCATCCATGATTTGAACACATGGTAAAAGGTAGATTTTCCACTGACTGTCACTTCTAATTATGGTGAGAATAAAGACACATAAGCTGAGGTTTATCCTCCTTCCTGGCACGGAAAATATGAGCACGGAAACTACTAGCTAACGCAGGCAGAACAAATCGATAAGGCAAAAACCACCAAAAGTTATATGAGAAGCGGAGGATTGGTTCAAATGGCTTTGAGCATTATGGGACTTAACATCTGAGGTCATCAGCCCCCTAGAACTTAGAACTACTTAAACCTAACTAACCTAAAGGCATCACACATTTCCATGCCCGAGGCAGGATTCGAAACTGCGACCGTAGCGGTCGCGCGGTTCCAGACTAAAGTGCCTAGAAACGCTCGGCCACGGCGGCTGGCGAGGCGAAGTGACTGACGCCTGTGAATATAACTATTACACATAATGTCTTTCTGCGGCGTGAACGGATTCCAGTTTTAGATACTTATGGATAACAAACTGTGGGTGGAAAATACAGCAACGAACAGTTTTAAATTGATATGACTTTAATTATATACGAAGATGAGATGCGTTTTAAAAATCAGTACTGCATCTCGTGTCCAATCTGTATAGTTTTGTAGGAGGCAACAGGATATTCTTAGGATGGCTGAATCATCCACTAATAATGCCAGACTTCCACAATGCCGTTTCTGATTTTTATTCAAGTTGTACATTCCTATTTTAATAGAACTATTTACTTAAGGCAACAACTGTATTGAAATTTCAAATTTTGCACGCTGGAGGTTGGTTGAGGGTGGACGTAAGCGAGTGTGGGAGGGAGTAAGCGTAAGTTTTGTAAACAGTTAATGAGTTTGAAATCTCTAATTTTGCACGCTGGAGGTTGGTTGAGGGTGGACGTAAGCGAGTGTGGGAGGGAGTAAGCATAAGTTTTGTAAACAGTTAATGAGTTCAATGTTTTCAGCTTAAATAAATCACACTTGTCTCAGAAGGGACTGGTGAGGAGCAAAAACAAACAAACCAGCCAAGCCATCAAACTATGTAACATTAATTTATGAAACAGTCATTTTGAGAGGTTATCACGAGAGCTACCTTGTAGTAATAGCTGAGAAACATAATGAAACTGAATTAGACCTTGTAGCCACAAACAGGCCGTACCTTATCGACGCTGTCAGTATAGAGACGGGGATTAGTAATCATGATGCCGTCATAGAGATGATGGTTAATAAATAAATCAAGAAAGCTAGAAGAGTACTTTTCCTAGAAAGAGCAGATAGGCCGTTGCTAGCATCCCACGAATGGGCATCATTTAGTTCCATTACGGTGGACGTACAGGAATTATGGGCAAGTATTAAACAGATTGTTAATCGAGCTTTGGATAAGTACGTGCTGAGTAAGTGGATTAAGATCATACAGCACTGCTAATTTTGTGTTTCGCACCCTCCCGTGCTTGGGCCTCCACTTCCTTCCACTTCGTCGCCCCCTTCTTTTCGTCATATAGAGTTACAATTAATCCTGTCGACTATATTACACTTACTACGGACGAAAATTTACCTCGATTATCTCTTCAAAAGAATTCGGAAAATGCTGAGAAAGCAGAGACTGTTGGACTCTCGGTTCAAAAGAGAACGCACTAATGACAACAGGGGAAAGTTCGCACAGATTTGTGCGTCGGTAAAAAGATCGGTGCGAGCGGCGAAGAGAAGCAGCTGGAAGAGCTGAAAACAAATAAGTCGCCAGGAGACAATGAAAGTACAGTTTGGCTGTACGAATAGTAGCCTACGTCTCTGAAATCTCTCGTGGATCTCTCGCCCACCGCGAAGTCCCAAGCGACTGGAGAAAAGAGCAGGTGATTCCTGTACATAGGAATGGTAAAAGAACGGACATGCAAAATTACAGGCCAATATCCTTAACATCGATATTCTGTAGAATTGTTGAACATATTCTCAGTTGAAATATAGTAAATTTTCTTCTACCGCACTGCGGACTGTTGACGGAAGTACAAGCGCCGCCCAGGGTAGCCGCCCTGTCTTGTGCGTCCTGTCACGGTTCGCGCAGCTCCTCCCTTCGGAGGCTCGAGTCCTCCCCCGGGCATTGGTGTGTGTGTTGTTCTTAGTGTAAGTTAGCTTAATTTAGGTTAAGTAGAGGGCAAGCTTAGGGACCGATGACCTTAGTAGTTTGGTTCCATAAGATCTTACCACAAAGTTCCAAAAGAAGTACAAGCATACCGAATAGCATCCCAGGTATATGAGTGACACGAAAACTTGTTGAATAATAGAACGTAGTAACTGTCCTCAGTGACAAGTGTTCATCAGAGACAAGGGTTCGTCGAGAGTGCCCAAGAGAATTGTGATAGACGGCTATTATTCTCTCTCTATATGTAAAGGAGCAGATGGACAGGATGAGCAGCACTCTGCGGCTGATTCCTGGTGGTGCCGCGTTGGACGGGAAACGGGAAAATGTCGTCGTTGAGTGAGCAAGATGACTTAGACAAAATTTCTAGTTGGTGTGATGAATGGCAGCTAGCTCGAAGTATAGCAAAATATAAGTTAACGCAGGTTAGGTTAGGTTGGTGTTTTTTAACGTCCCGTCGACAACGAGGTCATTAGGGACGGAGCTCAAGCTCGGGTTAGGGAAGGATTGGGAAGGAAAGTGGCCGTGCCCTTTCAAAGGAACCATCCCGGCATTTGCCTGAAACGATTTAGGGAAATCACGGAAAACCTAAATCAGGATGGCTGGAGACGGGATTGAACCGTCGTCCTCCCGAATGCGAGTCCAGTGTAGTTAATGCATATGAGTAGGATAAACAAGTCCCTAATATTCGAATACAGCTTTACTTACGGGCTGCTTGGCACAGTCACATGGATGAAACATTTAGGCGAAATATTGTAAAGTGATATGAAATGGAACGACTGTAGCAGGGAGGGTGAATGGTTGACTTCGGTTAACTGGGAGAATTTTAGGAAAGTGTGGATCATCTGAGAAGGAGACCGCGTTTAGAACACTAGGGCGACACATTGTTGAGTACTGTTCGCCGGCCGGAGTGGCCAAGCGGTTCTAGGTGCTACAGTCTGGAGCCGCTTGACCGCTGCGGTCGCAGGTTCGAATCATGCCTTGGGAATGGATGTCTGTGATGTCCTTAGGTTAGTTAGGTTTAAGTAGTTCTAAGTTCTAGGGGACTGATGACCCCAGAAGCTAAGTCCCATATTGCTCAGAGCCATTTGAACCAATCTGAGTACTGTTCGAGTTGTGACTCCCACGTGGTCATTTTAAGGTTCGATCAACACCGAAGTATTACGGAGATTCTTTGGGAATTCAGATGAGAATCCTTGGAGGAAAGGCGACGCTCTTTTCGAGGAACACTGTTGAGAAAACTTAGAGAATCTTGATTTCAAGCTGACTGAAGAATGATTCTACTGCTTCCAACGTTTATTTCACATAAGGGCCACAGAGGTAAGTAAGGAGAAATTAGGGCTCGTACGGAAGATATAGAAATGCGACTTGCTGTTGCTGTATTTGCGAGTGTAACTGGAAACGAAATGATTAGTTGTGATAAAAAGTACCCCCCGCCACGCAGCATACGGTGGCTTACTGAATATGTGTGTAGATGTAGATTTAGATGCAGATCTGTTGTTATTTCGTGGCTTTTCCGTTAGTGTACGAAAGATATTCTGCTATGAGTGAAAATATGTTGTACTATGACGTGTTTACTGTAGAGTTAGGTTGAGTCTAGTGACTTAAGAACAACACACGTCATTTTATTGTTCTCTGAATTAGTAGTATTTCGAAGATTTTGTGCCTCTCGCGAGAACAGGCAAGACAAATTTTGTAGGTGTAATTTTTCGTAAGCTTAAACACGATCCTATGTTTCTTGCCTTTTCGAAACATTTCTCCACCCTAGGAATTATCGTTTGCTTTCCAGTACGATATTCTGCTTGAGATACTAAGATTTTTGTTTGACGAGAATTTAGCAGCACACTTTTGAAGAAATAATCAAGGTAAATTTTCGTCCGTAGTAAGTGTAATATAGTCGACAAGGTGTAATCATAACTCCATATGAGGAAAAGGAGGAGGAGCCGAAGCGGAAGGAAGTGGAAGCCCAAGCAAAGGAGAGTGGGAAACAGAAAATTAGCTGTGCTTTACGATCTGCCAGACGATGAGCAGAATGGGCTGGCTGTGGGCGTTATGGGTAATCGATGAAGCTACAAGACGAGTAAGCCGTTGGTCTGATGCGTATACCACACACAGTGACGTAGTCCAACGAACAACGTGGGCGACGGACGAAAAATTCGACTGCCGCTCCGCGTCTCTGAACACTAACGTCTCACTATTATAGGATGTCTCCCTTAAAAAATACTTACTGCACTGCGTACTTTTTAAAATGACAGGTGCCAATAAGAAAAAGGTCTTTAAAGAAAGTAGTACTGAGACAGTCAATATGAGAGCTGAAAATCGATCATAGTAAGCAGATGAAGAGGTCTTTGGCAGAATTTGCACTTGGTGTACTCTACGACAGCTGTCCTTCAATATAAGAAAGGAAGATACTGCATACAGAACGTCCTGACGACTATAGATGTGGAAAACATTACGAAGTATATTCCTCTTTTGCGAATCCGGATTGACGACAGCTGTTTGTGACAAATGAAAATTTCAGCTGATCTGGAATTCTAACCCTGTGATTGTCCCTTCAGATATGCACGCATCTCTGAAGAACATTTTAATGTGAATTTACAGGCACTGTAAGTACAGACATTGCAACCATCAGTGATATATCCAGGCCTCGACGAGCTAAAATGAAGATCAAATATTTGTATCTACCCATGCAGGAATCACGAAATGTGCGAGCGTAGGATCTGTCGACTCTATAACATATGGAAGTTTGTGTAGGGCCTGGAGGCATGCTCGGATAACCGAAGTGGTTAAGACAACACGCTCGCATTAAGGGGGAAATCCGGGTTCGAAACCCGGTCCAGCACAAATCTTCATGTGTCAAAAACAGCTCACGTCAATCCAGATACAGAAAATTCGAATCCATTCCGTAATCTGCCTACTGCTTTTTGATAGAGGCCCAGAGCCTCTGCCTATACTGTGAATCGATAGTAAAGGGAAGAAAGGCCTGAAATTAGTATCAAGAAGCTGAAGGGAAGAATTTTTTTACTTGTAAGCAGTTTGGAAAATTGTACTGGTGCAACTTGTTACAGAGTATTACTTGTGAATCTGACTTATAGGTGAAGTCAGCGTATTAGAAGACATAAGAGAAATCAGAGTAGCATCATAACAGCAGAATAGGCCAACGCAGCTAATATGAAATTGTATCAGAGATATTCTGGGAACTTATAGAGGAATCTTTGTAGGACAGGTGGTGGTGTTCTCTCCAATCTCTATTGGATAAATTTAGAGAACTGGTATGCGAGATAAACTGTGATACTATTCTTCGGCCTCCATCGTATAACCCCGCAACTGTTTTGAGAATAAAAAGAAGGAGGGAATATAAAAGTCTGACGTTTCATCGACGAGTAAGACACTGTAGACGTTTGGCAGTGCTACTTCAAAGGAACCAACGTACTCTCGAATACAAGTCCAGAATCACTGCATCACCTCACTCAGTCCATGATAAAAAGAGTAGAGAGTTTATAAGAGTGTATGTAGGTGTACAATCAGCCAATATTTCCCCGTTCTACACTAGAATATAATAATGCCGCGCCATGTGGAGCAGTGGTTAGCAACTGGACCCGCGTTCAGGAGGACGACGGTTCAAATCCCTGTCCGGTCTTCAAGATGCAGGTTTTCCGTAACTTCCCTAAATCGCTCCAGACAAATGTCGGAATTTGTTCCTTGTTTAGGGCAATGCTAATGTTCTTCCCTATCCTTTACTTATCCGAACTTGTGCTCCGCCTCTAACGACAGCGCTGTCGACGGGACGTTAAACTCTAATTAACCTTTTCGAATACACAATGGCGGATAAAAAATCGCATCACCAAGAAGGAGTTGTGGCGACATAAACGAAAGTTGGTAGGCCTGTTTGTATATCTGAAAGATGACGTTTGCTCAAATTTCGTGCCAATCACATGAGAGTGGCGGTAGTAGCGTCACTATGATGATGCAGATCAGGTTTCCTTTCAATATACGCTGTAACGGTCGCGAGCTTAGTTACCTTTGAGATTGGACATGCGGAGTTAATGTTAGTCAAGAACGCCTTTAAGGTGACAAAGACGCCATTATCAACACCTCACTGAGTTGAACGAGGTCATGTAATAGGGCTGCGAGAAGCTGGATGCTCCCTCTGCAATATTGCAGAATGAATTTGAGAAGATTGCAGCCATTGTAATTGATTGCTGGCAGCGGTGATCACGAGAATGTACGGTCGCAAGGATAAACGGTCTCCGTACGGCCACGTAGCACTACCGTGTTCGGCTTATGACTCTGGCGCATCGTACTGCATATGCAGCAGCTATTTGAGCAGCAGTTGGCAGCGCAGTGACACCAACGAACTGTTACAAACCGGTTACTTCGAGGAAAACTCCAAGCTAGACGTCATGTAGCGTACATTCCACTGATCCCAAGCCACCGTCATTTGTGGCTTCAGCGGAGTTAAGCGAGAGCCCGTTGAAGGGCAGGGTCGAGGTCTGATGTGCTTTGTGATCAAAGTTGTCTCCGCATTGGAACCAGTTATGGCCGTGAGTTGATTCGAAGGAGGACAGTTGACGGCCTGCAACCAACCTGTCTGCGTGCTAGAAGCACTAGACTTACACTTGTACTTATGCTATGGGATGAGATATCGTATGACAGTAGGAGCACTCTTGTGGTTATCCCACACACCATGACTGTACAACTGTACATCATTCTGGTGATTCAACCTATTGTAACGTCATTCTTGAACAGCATTGTAGGAAGTGTTTTCTAACAGGATAACGCTCAACCACATAACGCTGTTGTAACCGAACATGCTCTACGGATTGTCGACGTGTTGGCTGGGGAGGCTTGATCACCAGATGTGTCTCCAATCCAACACGTATCTACATCTACATATACATATATACTTCTCTAGCCACCAAGCGGTGTCTGGTAGAGGGCACAATTCGCGCTAAAGTCATATTTCCCCCTCTGTTTCACTCGCGGATCGTGCGAGGGAAAAACGACTGTCTGAACGCCTCAGTACGAGCTCTAATTTCCTTTATCTTTGAGTGGTGATCATTGCGTGATTTGAAAGTTGGTGGTAATAATACACTCCTGGAAATTGAAATAAGAACACCGTGAATTCATTGTCCCAGGAAGGGGAAACTTTATTGACACATTCCTGGGGACAGATACATCACATGATCACACTGACAGAACCACAGGCACATAGACACAGGCAACAGAACATGCACAATGTCGGAACTAGTACAGTGTATATCCACCTTTCGCAGCAATGCAGGCTGCTATTCTCCCATGGAGACGATCGTAGAGATGCTGGATGTAGTCCTGTGGAACGGCTTGCCATGCCATTTCCACCTGGCGCCTCAGTTGGACCAGCGTTCGTGCTGGACGTGCAGACCGCGTGAGACGACACTTCATCCAGTCCCAAACATGCTCAATGGGGGACAGATCCGGAGATCTTGCTGGCCAGGGTAGTTGACTTACACCTTCTAGAGCACGTTGGGTGGCACGGGATACATGCGGACGTGCACTCTCATCGCTGAAGACGACACGTCTCCATTCGTCCCTCCATTCACGCCTGTCGCGACACCACTGGAGGCGGGCTGCACGATGTTGGGGCGTTAGCGGAAGACGGCCTAACGGTGTGCGGGACTGTAGTCCAGCTTCATAGAGACGGTTGCGAATGGTCCTCGCCGATACCCCAGGAGCAACAGTGTCCCTAATTTGCTGGTAAGTGGCGGTGCGGTCCCCTACGGCACTGCGTAGGATCCTACGGTCTTGGCGTGCATCCGTGCGTCGCTGCGGTCCGGTCCCAGGTCGACGGGGCACGTGCACCTTCCGCCGACCACTGGCGACAACGTCGATGTACTGTGGAGACCTCGCGCCCCAGGTGTTGAGCAGTTCGGCGGTACGTCCACCCGGCCTCCCGCATGCCCACTATACGCCCTCGCTCAAAGTCCGTCAACTGCACATACGGTTGAAGTCCATGCTGTCACGGCATGCTACCAGTGTTAAAGACTGCGATGGAGCTCCGTATGCCACGACAAACTGGCTGACACTGGGCGGCGGCGGTGCACAAATGCTGCGCAACTAGCGCCATTCGACGGCCAACACCGCGGTTCCTGGTGTGTCCACTGTGCCGTGCGTGTGATCATTGCTTGTACAGCCCTCTCGCAGTGTCCGGAGCAAGTATGGTGGGTCTGACACACCGGTGTCAATGTGTTCTTTTTTCCATTTCCAGGAATGTATATGCTCTACATCCTCGGCCAAGATCGGATTTCGAAATTTAGTGAGCAGCCGCTTCCGTTTAGCGCGTCGTCTATCTTCAACTGTGTCCCACTTCAAACTTTCTATGAGATTTGTAACGCTCTCGCGATGGCTAAATGTAGCAGTTCCAAATCTTGCCGCTCTTCTTTGGACCTTCTCAATCTCTTGAATCAGATCCAACTGGTAAGGGTCCCATACAGACAAACTATTCTCTAAGACTGGAAGAACTAACGTATTGTAAGCAATTTCCTTTATTGAAGGACTGCATCGCCTCAGGATTCTACCAATTAAACGCAATCTAAATTTCGCATTTTCCGTTACTTGTGTAATCTGATCATTCCATTTGAGATCATTTCGAATAGCCACACCCAGATACTTGGCGGATGTTACCGCTTCCAAAGACTGGGCATTTATTTTGTACTCGTACATTAATTGGGATTTTCGCCTTGTTATACAGAGTAGGTTGCTCTTACTAGTATTGAGAGATAGCTGCCAGTCATTTATTTTCTGCAAATCCTCATTGATTTTTTCACAACTTGAAGTAACTTTGTCGGTCGACGTATCTTGTAGTGCATACGTGATGGGGTCGATGGTACGAAAACTGCTGCTGAGGTATCGAGTGTTTATCCTAGTATTCCTCCGGCGGATGAGGTAACTTCTCCAGTACCAGCCAAGGGCGGGGAGGTGGATAAACCTTTTGATCTTCCAGAGATTCAACAGCAGAAAATTGAGGCGCTTCTAAAATTACGTTCTCTTGGTCGTAGTATTCTGGCCCAGGTGGCTGAATGTCATTACGTCATGCTGGTGGCCACTGTTATTTCTGTTCCTGGTGCTCTGACACATTAGAATTTTTGGAAGGCGTTCCACCGGGTCAGCCATGGCTGCCTTTCGCAGGTCGTGGAAACCGTTGGATTCACAATTAATGCGCACAGGGTCTTATATAATTTGTTTACGTGTATCACAGCTTCGTTGGCTGTCAATGTTCGACTGACACCCCTGATTACAATCCGAATTGATTTTCTTCAGGACTGTCTCCTTTCAGAGTCATTGTTTGTTCTATGACTTGAGCCCTTTCTTTGATGGATCGTGTCTCAGTTACAAGGATGGACACACATGGGCGAGACGATCTCGGTGTGTGCATATGGTAATAGTGTTACTCCGTTCTTCTGCTAAGATTCCATTGATCAAGGCTATGTTGGATGCCTTTTGCCCTATATTTGGTGCCCGCGTTAACGAAGACAAATGTCAGATGATGAAACTGAGGGGTTTTGATAATGCTGTCATTTCGTGGGCGACAGTGGTCGATAGGCATAAATCCTTGGGAGTCATAATTGAGCGTCCTCCATTCTTGATGGCTACATTTCATTGGAAGTCAACTACGGATAAGATACAAGGTGCAATCCTGGAAAATGAACGGCGTTCCCTCCTCTAGATTTTTTTTTCTTACCTTCTACTTTATAAATATAAATTCTCGCTCTTAAACCACTGTGTTCTAACATGTTTTTCCACAGTTTTCATGTTTCATTTTTCCTAAAACCTTCTGATTTACTTGATGAAAACCATAAATATTATTTTTCGGATAATCACTAGTATCAAATTTATCAATCTTCGATTTCATATCTTTTATAGACATCTTCTCTTCTTCTGTCATAAATGAAAGAGTAAGTATCCGTATAACATTAATCAATAGTTTTACCATATTTTGGTTTCATAACACTGTAATGAAAATAATCCTATTTTACTTTAGAAACAACTAGAACACTCATTCCAAAATAAATTGGTTTATTTAACATTATATTAATTTTATTCATATGAACAGCTACCAAATTGTGAAATTCTGTAGTATGTTCATAATCTGATTTTGAAATATAATAAGTGTATTTTCCTGGATCTATAATGATCCTAATTTTTTGTGCATTTCTAATGTTTTACATTGTTTTTCCTAACACTGATTTCCTCAAAATTTTGTAGAAATCGTTACCTGCCTTTTTTCTCATTTCTGTATTAAAATCAATGTATTTCTTCAACCAATCTGATTATTCAAATGATAAGATGCTACAAACTTTCATTAATTTTAAGCTATGATATAAACATTTGTTAGGATTTCTCTAATGTATAGCATTTTCCTTTATTATTTAATGTTGTTAATAATTTCTGTAATCTATTGTGATGCTAAAGGTAATTTTTTATGTAACTTCTGTAATTTTCTTTAATATTCTAAATCAACTTCGAAAATTTAACCATATATTTGTAATCATCTGTCCACTCCAATCATATAAATTATTTCACAATCATATAAATAATTTCATCTAAATATGCAACACAGTTTGATTGTTCTGTTGTTCAAAATATTTCGTATATTTGCTTTTTGATTTAGCATATCATATAATATTTTCTAAAATTCCACCTCAATTTCATTCTTCAATAAATAAAATCACATATGTTTCATGCAATAAACCTAATTCAGTTTTTATCATTTCTAAAATAGCATCTCAAGCTAATCCTGGTGCAGTAAAATACCAAGATGAATCAGATTTATAAGATTAAATACATGAATCTCTAAAATATTTGGAAATATCTCCTAAAATAAAAAACATCAGATGTACTCTATAACATTAAATTTTACCCAAACTAATTCAACACAATTATATTCTTCATCAGAAATATCTGATTCATTAAGTCTCAAATAAATACATTCCAGTTTGGGTAATTTGTTTCTTTTAATTTTTATTCAGAACTCATATATTCGTAAGGCTAAACACCTTTCTTGGTTATTCAATCTAATTTTCCACCTTAAAAATATTTTGACGTTTCTCTAAATTGTTGTTTTGTTATTTCCCTAAACTGTTTTTTCTTATTTCTCTTTATTTTCTCCTTTTATGTTTCGAAATAGTTCCTTTGGTGAAACACAATTTTCAATTAATCAATCTATTTCTTCAGTAACAAAATCTTTTGCTGTTTCTCCAAGTTGTTCATTTACTATTTTTCTAAACTCATCTGTTGTAAGATTGGAAGATAATTTATCAGTACTTGAAGCCATAAATTTAAATATGTCTAGAAATCTTAATGTTAATCTATCTTCAACCTGTTTACTAAAAGGAATAAATTTTTATTCAACATTTGGAATTGCATCAATATCTTTATTATGTGTTGCAAATTCTTTGGTAAACAAATGAATGTCTTAATTGGTTAAATTATTAACAGAAGAATTTTCATGGTTTGGTTTGCAAGTTGGAATATTTTTTAATAAACATTTGAAATCTGCATAAATTACAAAAGGAACTCTTAATAAATGGTTATTATCATGAAATTCAATTTTTTGATTTGTAAAAGAAATATATATTCTTACTTCCTTATGTTCTTTGCAATTGCTTTCATGCACATTTTTTCAATAAAAACATCTTAAACATGGATCACACAGATAAATTTGTTGATCATGTTTCTTTACTAATTAATCTAGATTAATCTTTTATCATACAATAGTGTGAATTAATTTCATTTCAAAACAAAAGATGTTTAACAGATTTTTCTTCTCTATTTTGTGTACAGTAAAGAGGATATATAATTTAATCTTCCTCGGTGCCTCCATATGTGTAAAAATGTACTGAAATATTTATAGCTCTTCAAATTTTGGAATGTCTGTTAACCAAGGAAGAAACTTAGTTTTCTCATTTTCAAAAATATTATATAATTCTATCCAATATTTTTGTACTTTTTTATTATTTTTAAATTTTTATCTACAGGATATAACGCAGATTTTATAGCCCACAGAAATTATTTTTTGTATTTGTTTTTTTACATTAACCACAGCTTTCTTATCTTTAATTACTTTTTGTAAATCTATGTAGGAAGAAAGAAAAAATGGGTGTATCTATTAACATTCAATTCTAAACTGTCTACATAAAATAAGTAACAACCAAATTTTTTCCTTTGCAGTTCTTCCATTTCAATTAATAGTTCACTGATTGATTACTGATCAGCTGTTCTTAAGAATACTTGATTAAATGTTTTAAAATTAAATTCTTGTATCTCCTTTTGTCATTCAACATTACAATAAAAGTTGATGCTTACTTTAATTGTTCATGTTTGAATAAAAACAACCTTAATTTGGTGATTATTTCTTTTTACTGTGATTAAAAAGTTCTTGTGGTCCCACAATAGTACCACTATTGTTAATAACATAAGTTATTATTCTTGTTGCTAAGGCAGGAGCATTTCTATAAATACGTTAAGTTGATTTGAAAAGATGTTCATCTTCAAGAGAATTGAAACCTGGTAAATTTTTCTGATAACATTTTTCTTTAATTTCTTAATATATATCTACTAGAGGTTTTTGAAAATAGTTCTTATTATTGTTATTATTTGTTTTTCTCAGACTTTTTAAATTTAGTAAAATATTTTATATATTTTGATTTACAAATTTGATGGATTTCTTATAATGTTTTTATTCGATTCAATAGCAGTATCAGTGTTATTAATATGATCAACAGAATTTGCAATAAGTTCAATTAACTGATTTCTCGAAGTTTAAAATAATTCTACAATTTTTCTGTTTTATTTCTTTCTTTATTTATTTCCTATTAAGATAATCAATAAATTGAAACAGATCTTCTCTAGTTATATTTGAGTAACCATTCTCTTTTCAATAATATTTTAATTCTTTATAACTCAATCCATACTTTCCCTTGCAATAAATTTGTAAGCTTTTAAATAGCAGAGCTTTCTTTGCTCTTTCTTGTTGTACTTATGGAGAAGGAAATTTCGTTTTTTTTACTAAATCATTTAGTGTTGTATTGTACCTTTGAGATTCTAGGTTTTGGGTTCTTATTTATAAAGAATGAAATTTATTAGATTTGGAAATTTGTAAATAGGAAATTGATAAATTGGGTTTTATGATATAGGCAAATGGGATACTTTTGTTCTTATTTATTAAGAATAAAATTTATTAGATTTGAAAGTTTTCAGATGAGTGAATGGGAATTTGGTTTCTCAATACAGTTGTTCCTTTGAAAGTGTAATACAATATTATATTACTTTCACTGTGTAAATGTGTCTTTCTACTTTTTGAACTTTCAACGTGTCCAATCTTTCTCATTGTCTGTATGAAGCAAGTAAATGTGGCACAAAAGAAGAAGTCTGATTGCACTGCAGGGGGGGGGGGGGGGCGTTGGGGGTGACAGTGTGAATGGAATAATTAGATTTCCAATGCGAAGAAATAGCACACCTACTGTGCTATTTCTGCACACCAGCACTCTTCAAAAACGCAAGAACTTTTTGATCACAGTAAAAATGATGAAGAGAAACCTAAATTACAAAATTTGTCTTGTGGTGAGTAGAGACATGTGGCAGGAATTGCTGATGTAGTCGGTGCTTGCCGCTACCAACAGAAACTGCAACATATAGATTCACCACACATTTTTGACAGTACCACTATCTGGCCGCTGGCATTGGCAGAAACGAAAAAAAAAAATAGAAAAAACAGCGAAGTCGATGTGAAGTGTTCCAGATAAATCCGATATGTGACGAAACCGTGCAACGGACCTTTTTTGCGCCACTTACATGTGGCTACAATTGTTAGAAGAGTGGTTATGGCCAATTGTGAACATGTATCGTTTTCCTTTCAATTCTTGTTCTAAAGAGGATGCTAGTTTGTTGACACGGAATATCTACTAATAAATCAATGGTTAAATATACACCTCGAAATCCAGCAGTACAGTTTCAATGTAAAGCTAATATTTGTATGGGCTGTTACATCGATACTTTTTCCATCAGTATATCGATAACTCTTCTCGGTACTTCGAGGGCCAAGTTGAAAACTTTTTAAATATCGATATATCTGTTTCCCGATATATTCAAAAATACCAACATCCCTGGCTGACATCCACAGCATACAGATGTGCGTATGGTGCCTGGACGACAATCTCACATGCAGGTGACCTGAAATGGTGGCTGATATACTCCACTTCAATCCATTGCTCAGTGCTTACAGTTATTATAGGAAGGAAAATGGGGAGAGGGGGAGGGGGCTAGACGTGATCTTTATCCGAGTGATGGGGCCCTGTCTCCCACAAACTAATTAACTAAAGAATACACACTAGTGTATTATTATTGACAGTGATTTGAATTTCCTGTCATGACATCCTTTCTCTTGAGCACAGACTATGTGTTTTATCCCACCAATTTCCTAATGGGGAAGAGGAGGGGGGAAGGGGAGGAAGGGAGAGTTGTGTGATTTTTCAGAGACGGAGGGGATAAGACAGACAAAGCACTTCAGAGATTTTTGTAACACACCTAACTTGGATGGCAGGGGAAGTGGTTCGAAAGTAAATTCAGGGCTGGTTCGACACTCTCAGACAACAGACAGATTCTCACTAAGAATTTATTACAGCCTCATGGTACGACATCATGTCATTCTGCACATATTTATGTTTGAATGCATTATAAAGATGTCCACTTACACGGTTACAAATAAAACATACACAACACCTATGGATTTCACAAATACGTGGAGCTGGAGGAATATTACACTCACACCTTTTATGAGAACAAATGCAAACAACCTCCAACAGCAACCTATATTGATGATCTGGTTGTCTGAGATGTGGTCTTGCATCATGAAACGCCAGTCCTCTCCACTGGTGTTGAGTTCAACAACAGTCAGACGATTCTCCCATCTCTAGTACCAGAGTGCAGCTCGATTACAATTCCATGTAAAAATACCAAATGCCTCAAATTAGTTTCCTAGTAAGTTTAGACAAATTTTAAATAATTTTCTGACACTATTACAATATAAATTAGGCTTGGAATTGTGTTTGAGCTGCTTTCTTGAACTTCAGCTGAACTATAAAAATTAATGCCACAAAATCAAATTTTCTTTTACAATGAAAGTAATGTAGGTTGTAAGATGGCAAGAACCATGTCCCTTACATGAAGTCATTAAAGATCACCGAACTCACATTGAGCGAACAGTAGGGCTGAACAAAAATGACTGACAAGGCACAATGCATCTTGTAGAGGGTATAGTATGGATGTATTGGAATAATTAATGTTGAATGATGGTTTTAAAGTAATTCATGCGATGTGTCGATTTACTGGAGGCTAGTTTATCCCAAGGAAGTATTCAGTGCCGTCCACGGCTGGGTGGCAGTGCATGAAGGGAAGTGACAGTAGACAGTTTAGGATGGCTCAAACTCTGAGAAAGCGGTAATGGGGCGCGGCCTCCAGCTGCCTTAAGATGAGTGGCAGTGAGTGGGTGGTTGACCCAATGCTGGCGTACCAAGAAGCAGACAGAAAACGGAACTCCTGTTGTTAAATGTCCGCCATTCTGTTCTCAGTGATACATGCGAGAAAGCCGCGCAAATCTATGGTGGAGTGGTCACCAGAGGTCAAAATATACATGATCGTGACTATAGCAACTTCACGTTGAATTCATGGTCCGCAGAGTCTCAAGCAAATAAGGTGAAGAGCGACAGAATGAAATATGCTGGCCTCCGATGGGAACATAGGACCAAGGAATTTGAAGTACTCTCCTGGGAGTCAGAATTCCGGAAAAATTGGTGTTTTGTGCAGATGCTAACCTTGATGGGTGGCCTGGGAGGAGCTAAACAGCAGAAGTTGAGAGGAAGGGAAATTTTGTGGGAATTTGTTCACTTCCCAGAGCAGGCATTGGTCAGTGCTGCTAAGTAACACAAAATTAACGCGACTGGTGTTGCAATTGGCGTAAGTGATTTTGCTGGAGGAGAAACCGAGGTGAAGAGCGGACTGGCAGAAGTCTCCATAGAAGTCTTCCGTTTCCAGCTTGCCTAGAGTGCGGACGTGGCGTTCTTTACTTAACTTGCCTCACACAGAGTGAGCATCTCTGCAGTTTAGGACTTAGCAAACAGAACTATTGAGCTTGGCGATAGAAAGTTTTCGTTCAGCCTTGCAGCACCATGAGGCCAGCCGACATCTGCACAACAACAACGCCCCACCACACTGAATTCAGTGATATTACGCCCACTCCGGCCTGAGTTAGGCCACTGATTAATTTGTTGGATCACGCCTGCAAAGTTTCCACGAGGGTTTCATGGGCCGCGTATTGTAGACTTCATCTTGCATTTCGCATTACGCCTGGGTCAGTGGATAGGAATTTATTTTGATTTATTACGGTTTACTCCACATAAAGGCAATTTATTCCAACTGCCTGTTAGGAGAGTCATGTAATGTGATGACTGAAGGTCGTGAGTTAAAATAAATTTGTGCTACTCGACGGCATCTGTTTTCAATCAAGTAGCTGAAATACCAAATCACTTTCTTAATTAATTTCATCTTCAACATTTGCATCTGGTGTTCAATAGCTGAATATAACATCAATGTGCACCCCTTTTAATTAAAAAGGGTTCAATTCTGAATCAATTAATGTCAACACTGCCACGGCAGTTCAATCAGGAGTCACAGGGCCTTATTACTTTCTTTGAGTTATCCGATATTGCGGCAGTTTTGCACTCTCTGTTGATCTGTTAGTGATTTAGCTGGGGTGAACACACGCCAAAACTAGATAAGTGACAGGTAGGGTATTACAAGGAGTACATTAGGAATTGGATGTGCGGAAGTATGATGAGAATAAAAGTTAATTTTGTTTGCGTGGTCCACTGGAGTGCATTACAAATCATTACTTCGACATTCTTCGTGTTACGAGATGGTGCAGGGTGCAGAGCAAAGTGAGACAAATACACACGACAGATGTGGCGCCAGCAAGCAGCGACCGGTGCAGTTCGTGGTACAGGGTGCACTTGAAGTGTCAACTTCTGCATTCCACGACAGTAGCGCTGCAGCCAGTGGCGTGTCCCACCACTACAGAGAATCAGCGGCAGTATGTCGATGAAGAAAAGTAGTGTAAGTGTTGCTGCACTTGCATACAGCAGTCTAACCTCGGTAATTAGAACATTAGTATGAGTTAAAGGCCTGGAGAAAGGGAAGTAAGACATGCTCTCAGAAGAAGAGGTGTTCAGTCTCACAGTAGTAGTCGTGCCAATCCGGTGTGCCAGGTACAAATAAATGGTAGTGAAGTCACAAATGAGTTTAAAGACATGCCAAATTTCGTCACAAATAAACCAAATTGAAGTGTAATTCAAACTTGGTGATGAGTCAGAAACAGCAGATTCAATAACTAATAATCTCATTGAGAATTCTGAAGCAGCCATGAATGATTTTCATAGAAATGTAGAGATACATAATAATGAAGACAGCGAAAAATTAGATTTACTGGCCAACAATGATAATATAAACGCAGGATGCGTGGTTCCCAGTCAAAATGAAATGATTGATTGGAATGATGATACCAGGCAAAATGACTTTGATGTCGACATGATGATCTGGATATAAGGTCTATGCTCAAGTTAATATAGGAAGAACGAAAAGAAAATAAGAAGGAATTAAGTAAAGCATGAAAAGAAAATAAGGGGGAATTAAGAAAAACTCAAAATAAAATATGTAAGTGGTTATAGGAAGTCAGTGTAGGAGCAACTCAATTAACAGTAAGTTAAATGCTTTGAAACAAAAGGTTGCAAATCTTGAAGCTAAAATTGAGGGACGTTGCAGGACAATAGAGTATGAAACAGAAGAATGCGGCAGAAAAATAGAAGTTTGTAACTCAGAAATAAATCAAAACGTTGACCATGAAATCAAAAAGTTAAGTAACAATTTCCAGGATCAGAATGGGATGATAGTAACAACAATTAATGAAATAAGTAATCTAAGACAAGCAAAGCAGAGCTATGAAGGCATGTAGCAGTAAAAATCAGGTACAATGCAGTAATTTAAGGAGTACAGAAAGTGAACTTGAAGTCGCAGTTTTGCACATGTAGAAGGCTCTTGTAAACACAAGTGCAATTCAGGGAATACTGAGAGAAACCGAGTAAAAATACTCTGAGATGCAAGACTAAACAGGAAATGAAGTTAAACGTAATGCCCGAATTGGGTGTATACAAGAAAGAAGGAAAGCTATTGTCAATGTAAGTGACTTAGAAAATCACGCTAATGCGTATAAATTCAATCATTTCTCTAGTAACAGAACTACTACACAGTAGCCGTCATTAAGTAGTTTGAGGGGGTAATTCCTGCAAACATGACTGAATAACAAAATACCTAATTCGTGGCCAGCTGGTTAGAAGCAAAAGCATTGTTATGGGGAACAAGGGTTAGTAACACATGTAACAGATATAAAGAATTTGTTGAAGCATTCATGAATCAAAACTGGTCTTGCAGCACACAAAACAGAGCGAGATGTGAAGTAACTGTGAACAGAAGGTATGTTGGTGGAAATGCCATCATACCATAAAAGGATGGGAGTAAGATAGTAGAAGGTCTTGTACCGAAGTTCAGTGGCGTCAAGATATCAATAAACATAGATTTGACAGCCAGCTTGTCAGAGGCCGTTTGCATAAAATGGCCCAATGTATATTATATCCGTCTATGGCAGACATAGTTATCAGTTCAGTTCTAAGAAGCATCATATGGGGTAGGTTAAGGGGTTGAATGTTAGAAAGTTGTGAATAAAGTGCCTCATTCTACCACAGAAATACAGCTACAACAGTTACTAGATGAAATCTGTGTCAGTGACAGGAAAAAATATAATGAATAGTAACCTAAGGGGATGTATGAGACAGGTGAAATACCCTCAGACTTCAAGAAGAATATAATAATTCCAATCCCAAAGAAAGCAGGTGTTGACAGCTGTGAAAATTACCAAACTATCAGTTTAATAAGTCACAGCTGCAAAATACTAACGCGAATTATTTACAGTCGAATGGAAAAACTGGTAGAAGCGGACCTTGGGGAAGATCAGTTTGGATTCCGTCGAAATGTTGGAACACGTGAGGCAATATTAACCTTACGACTTATCTTAGAAGAAAGATTAAGAAAAGGCAAACCTACGTTTCTAGCATTTGTAGACTTAGAGAAAGCTTTTGACAATGTTAACTGGAATACTCTCTTTCAAATTCTGAAGGTGGCAGGGGTGAAATACAGGGAGCGTAAGGCTATTTACAATTTGTACAGAAACCAGATGGCAGTTATAAGAGTCGAGGGGCATGAAAGGGAAGCAGTGGTTGGGAAGGGAGTGAGGCAGGGTTGTAGTCTCTCCCCGATGTTATTCAATCTGTATATTGAGCAAGCAGTAAAGGAAACAAAATAAAAATTCGGAGTAGGTATTAAAATCCAATGGAGAAGAAAGAAAATAACTTTGAGGTTCGCCGATGACGCTGTAATTCTGTCAGAGACAGCAAAGGACTTGGAAGAGCAGTTGAACGGAATGGACAGTGTCTTGAAAGGAGGACATAAGACGAACATCAACAAAAGCAAAACGAGGATAATGGAATGTAGTCGAATTAAGTCGGGTGATGCTGAGGGAATTAGATTAGGAAGTGAGACACTTAAAATAGCAAAGGAGTTTTGCTATTTGGGGAGCAAAATAACTGATGAAGGTCGAAGTAGAGAGGATATAAAATGTAGACTGGCAATGGCAAGGAAAGTATTTCTGAAGAAGAGAAATTTGTTAACATCGAGTATAGATTTAAGTGTCAGGAAGTCGTTTCTGAAAGTATTTGTATGGATTGTAGCCATGTATGGACGTGAAACATGGATGATAAATAGTTTGGACAGGAAGGGAATAGAAGCTTTTGAAATATGGTGCTACAGAAGAATACTGAAGATTAGATGGGTAGATCACATAACTAATGAGGAAGTATTGAATAGGATTGGGGAGAAGAGAAGTCTGTGGCACAACTTGACCAGAAGAAGGGATCGATTGGCAGGACATGTTCTGAGGCATCAAGGGATCACCAATTTAGTATTGGAGGGCAGTGTGGAGGGTAAAAATCGTAGAGGGAGACCAAGAGATGAATCTACTAAGCAGATTCGGAAGGATGTAGGTTGCAGTAGGTACTGGGAGATGAAGAAGCTTGCACAGGATAAAGTAGCATGGAGAGCTGCATCAGACCAGTCTCAGGACTGAAGACCACAACAACAACAACCTAAGGGGGCAATAATGTTCTCTGTATTGCTAGGTAATTGACGCTTACCAGGTGTCAGAGTTGACCAACAGCATACTTCATTTTCTATTGTTGCTGTTACGTCTTCCTCTTCTTTCATTCAGAACTATGCTCTGTCTTCTTCAATATTCTTCACTCTTAATGTTAAGATGAGCAAGTTTTCTTACACTCATTGTGACAACAAAGAAAGAAGCTATGACACAAACAAAGCAACCCAGCAGCCTAAACATATGCACAGCATGGCTTAAAAACAGATATGTAACTTAATATATGTGGACAGGGCAATATATGCAACGTATAGGATTACAGGTACACCAGCAATATAACACAGTATATAGTTACAACAAGATATTACTACCATATAAATGCACATGAAAAAAACATATAATAAACTAAGTAGAGGAACAGTTTTTAAATTTTAACAGCAATCATAAATGGTTCATGGTGTGGGTTTCTGTAGCCATGTCCTAGTTTATGAACCACGGGCAACGTATGAGTGGCCAAGTAAGTGGTCCCAACAGTCGGGATACCAGTTAGTTTGGAGTAAGGCTAGGCGTCTCGGACATATTCTGAGTCATGGTCGCCTTTGTGCTCATACGGCAAAGACTACCAAATCCACCGGTTAGTCCCTCAACCGTTAGGGGTAAAACCCAATGGGACTCAGCGCAAGTAAGGGTAGCAGCCTGCTTCCCTGGTACTTTAAATATGATGCTGGCAATATTCAGAGCAAAATGCCTCGGACCTTTGGAGGTGACAGAGTCCCACCTCTAACTGACATACCAGGGGCTCGTAAGATACGACTTGGCAAACAAATGGTAATGAGATGGGGAGCTATTAATGTCAATGGGGGCTACTCTGGGAAGAAGGTAGAGCTAGCAGAGGCTGCAAGTAAGATGGGGCTGGACGTTTTAGCTGTTAGTGACATTCGGGTAAGGGGTGAGAAAGAAGAAGAAGTGGGAGAATACAAGGTCTACCTGTCAGGAGTCAAATCAGGAATAGCACAATGGGGTGTAGGGCTTTCCACCAGGGAAGAAATGGAACCCAGCGTAGTTGGAATAAGGTATGTAAACGAACGACTGATGTGGATAGATTTGACAGTGCCTAGCAATAAAATTAGGATTGTGTCAGTATATTCGCATTGTGAAGGGACAGATCAAGATAAGATGGATAGTTTTTATGAGGCACTCAGTGATATAGTTGTTAGAGTAAAGGACAAGGACAGTGTTCTGCTCATGGGTGATTTTAACTCCAGGATTGGAAATCGAACAGATGAAAAGGTTATGGGTAAATTAGGAGAGGATATGGAGGCCAACAGGAACGAGAAACAACTCTTGCATTTCTGTGCCAGTATGGGCTTAGTGATCACAAACTCCTTTTTTAAACATAAGAACTTTCACCGGTATACTTGGGAAAGCAGGGGAACCTGATCTGTCATTGACTATATAATAACAGATCAGGAATTCAGGAAGGCTGTGAGGGACACACGTGTATTCAGGGGATTCTTTGATCACACTGATCATTATTTAATTTGAAATTGGGATTGTGAGGCCGAAAGTGCAGGTGGTCAGGTCCATATGTAGGAGGATAAGAGTGGAGAAACTTCAGGATAAGGAAATCGGGCACAAGTACATAACAGCGATCTTAGAAAGGTACCAGTTAGTTGAATGTAGTCAATTACAGTCATTGGAAAAGAAATGGACAAGGTACAGGGACACAGTACTAGAAGTGGCTAAAGAATGTCTTGGAACAGTAGTGTGTAAAGTCAGGATGAAGCAAACAGCTTGGTTGAATGATACAGTCAAGGCAGCCTGTAAAAGGAAAAAGAAGGCGTATCAAAAATGGCTACATACTAGAACTCAGGTATGTTGAAGAAAGAAACAATTCCAAACAGATAACTGCAGCATCCAAGAAGAAATCTTGGGAAGACTTTGGAAACAGGAAAACCATTCTGGAGTGTAATTAGCCGTATTCGAAAGGGAGGTAAGAAGGAAATGACAAGTATTTTTGACAGGTCAGGAAAACTGCTGGTGAATCCGGTGGATGCCTTGGGCAGATTGAGGGAATATTTTGAAGAGGTGCTCAATGTAGGTGAAAATACGATCAGCAATGTTTCAGATTTCGAGGTAGAATCGGATAGGAATGATGATGGGAATAGGATCACATTTGAGGAAGTGGAGAAAATGGTCAATAGATTGCAGTGCAATAAAGCAGCTGGGGTGGATGAAATTAAGTCAGAACTCATCAAATACTGTGGAATGTCAGGTCTTAAATGGCTACACAGGATTATTGAAATGGCCTGGGAGTCGGGACAGGTTCCATCAGACTGGACAAAAGCAGTAATCACACCAATCTTTAAACATGGAAACAGAAAAGATTGTAACAACTACAGAGGTATCTCTTTAATCAGCGTTGTGGGTAAAATCTTCTCAGGTATTCTTGAAAGGAAAGTGCGAGTATTAGTTGAGGACCAATTGGATGAAAATTAGTGTGGGTTTAGGCCTCTTAGAGGTTGTCGGGACCAGGTCCAAGTTATCTGGGCACCGTTCAATCTTTCGACCAACTTTGTTGTATGGGAGCGAAAGTTGGGTGGATTCAGGTTACTTTATCAACAAGGTTGAGGTTACGGATATGAAAGTAGCTAGGATGATTGCAGGTACTAGTAGATGGGAACAATGGCAGGAGGGTGTCCACAACGAGGAAATCAAAGAAAAACTGGGAATGAACTTTATAGATGTAGCAGTCAGGGCGAACAGGCTTAGGTGGTGGGGTCATGTTACACGCATGGAAGAAGCAAGGTTACCCAAAAGACTCATGGGTTCAGCAGTAGCAGGGTAAGAGGAGTCGGGGTACCTGGATTCGGTTAAGAATGATTTTGAAGTAATAGGTTTAACATCAGAAGAGGCACCAATGTTAGCACTGAATAGGGGATCGTGGAGGAATTTTATAAGGGGGCTATGCTCCAGACTGAACGCTGAAAGGCATAATCAGTCTTAAATGATGATGATGATGATGACAAACAAACCCTCATATTTGAAAATACTTGAAGAATAGGAAAGCAAGACGAGGGCTATTATATGCAACATAGATGAAATAATTCATAAAAATAAGCTGAAGACTGCAGAAGAAGAGGATGACGCTAAACCAGGTACGTGAATATGACAACGTACAACAGCAGAAATTCTCGTGGCGTAAATATTAGAATAAATGTTGTCTTCCGATGATGTACAGATTGTGTCAACATGGGCATACTGTTACTCTTTAGTATGAATAGAAACGGCGAAGCGGTTTCCGCTCTAATGAGTAATGATACACTGATAGGCTTGGAATCGTCCTACCAAAGCAGTTCATGGTAAATGGAGAATAATGGTTATTAGGTAACAGAAAAGTTGGTCAATTATTTACGAAGAGAAAAAATTGGTAAATGGGGAGTTATAGACTGGGCAATAGAAAAATCGGCAAATTATGTACATAGAGGAGTTATAGATTGCACAATATAAAATATGTACATAGAGAAAGGTGAAGTAATATTATTAGGCGACAGGGAAGTCGGCCAATCATTTATGAAGATTGTGGGAGGAAAGACAAAAGGCGACATTTAAGTATTTACAGACAAAGTGGTTTCCGCCAACTATTTTGTGAAGTACAAGAGAGTAGACATATTGTTGACATAGAACGCAACATGACGTAGAAATTTCATAAAAGACATAAACGGAGTACATAAGGTTTAAATAGAAGGTTATGTAATATGAAGGATAGAGAGAGGGTAATACTACACACTGGTTTTAAATATGAAATTAATTTGGAATGAAGGCCTATCTAAAAATAAGGTATTACAGAATCACATAAGGCTGGTATAATAAAGTCAGTAGAAAATACCCAGAGATTACATGAATAAAGTTCAAATAGCTCTGAGCACTATGGGACTTAACTTCTGAGGTCATCAGTCCCCTAGAACTTAGAACTACTTAAACGTAACTAACCAAAGGACATCACACACATCCCTGCCCGAGCAGTCGCGCAGTTCCAGACTGTAGCGCCTAGAACCGCTCGGCCACTCTTGCCGGCAGTAGAGTTCCACAACTACTTTTTTTTAGCAACAATGTCACTCAAATGCAGAAAGAATGATACCTCATATTGTGGAGTGAAGCAGCGATTTGATAAATGAGTGTTTATGCATTATCTTTGAAACTAGATTCTAAAACGTTCTCTCGGTGTATGTGTGAATCGAAATTGTGAACCTCCATAGGTAAGATTTAAAAAGCAAAGAAGCTGATGCTACTAGTGGCGTGAGTCATTGCCGAAGCTTAAGACGGTGCAAGCATGCACAGAGCACTTAAAGACAGCGAAGGGCAATGCCCCACTGTATGTAGCTACAGCTGTGACCAAAACAGAAACATTGACGGACCACTGTCGTAATTCGATGTAAACAGTGGCATTGTTTATAAATACACAAAATCAAAACAAAACATTATGTATTTATATTGTAATAGTGCATGACAATATGTGTATTTAAAATTTGTTTAACATTATTAGGAAACTAATTTAAAGCATTTTGAATTCTTTCATGGAATTGTACTAGAGCTGTATGTTGAGGTTGGAGCTGGGAGAATGGACTTGCTTTGGTTGAGATCAGCACCAGTTGGGAAAGTGGAATCTCACAATCAAGACCATATCATGGACAAGAGAAGCATCAAGATGGGTTACTGCTGTGGGCTGATTGCGTGTGTTCTGGTAAAATGTGTGAGTGTAAAGTTCTTCTATGTTCAAGTATTTGAGAAAGGTTTAGGTGCTGTGTTTATTCTATTTTTAACCATGCAAAATGGACATATCTATGACACATTCAAACATAAATACACTCATGGAAATGGAAAAAAGAACACATTGACACCGGTGTGTCAGACCCACCATACTTGCTCCGGACACTGCGAGAGGGCTGTACAAGCAATGATCACACGCACGGTACAGCGGACACACCAGGAACCGCGGTGTTGGCCGTCGAATGGCGCTAGCTGCGCAGCATTTGTGCACCGCCGCCGTCAGTGTCAGCCAGTTTGCCGTGGCATTCGGAGCTCCATCGCAGTCTTTAACACTGGTAGCATGCCGCGACAGCGTGGACGTGAACCGTATGTTTAGTTGACGGACTTTGAGCGAGGGCGTATAGCGGGCATGCGGGAGGCCGGGTGGACGTACCGCCGAATTGCTCAACACGTGGGGCGTGAGGTCTCCACAGTACATCGATGTTGTCGCCAGTGGTCGGCGGTAGGTGCACGTGCCCGTCGACCTGGGACCGGACCGCAGCGACGCACGGATGCACGCCAAGACCGTAGGATCCTACGCAGTGCCGTAGGGGACTGCACCGCCACTTCCCAGCAAATTAGGGACACTGTTGCTCCTGGGGTATCGGCGAGGACCATTCGCAACCGTCTCCATGAAGCTGGGCTACGGTCCCGCACACCGTTAGGCCGTCTTCCGCTCACGCCCCAACATCGTGCAGCCCGCCTCCAGTGGTGTCGCGACAGGCGTGAATGGAGGTACGAATGGAGACGTGTCGTCTTCAGCGATGAGAGTCGCTTCTGCCTTGGTGCCAATGATGGTCGTATGCGTGTTTGGCGCCGTGCAGGTGAGGGCCACAATCAGGACTGCATACGACCGAGGCACACAGGGCCAACACCCGGCATCATGGTGTGGGGAGCGATCTCCTACACTGGCCGTACACCTCTGGTGATCGTCGAGGGGACACTGAATAGTGCACGGTACATCCAAACCGTCATCGAACCCATCGTTCTACCATTCCTAGACCGACAAGGGAACTTGCTGTTCCAACAGGACAATGCACGTCCACATGTATCCCGTGCCACCCAACGTGCTCTAGAAGGTGTAAGTCAACTATCCTGGCCAGCAAGATCTCCGGATCTGTCCCCCATTGAGCATGTTTGGGACTGGATGAAGCGTCGTCTCACGCGGTCTGCACGTCCAGCACGAACGCTGGTCCAACTGAGGCGCCAGGTGGAAATGGCATGGCAAGCCGTTCCACAGGACTACATCCAGCATCTCTACGATCGTCTCCAGGGGAGCATAGCAGCCTGCATTGCTGCGAAAGGTGGATATACACTGTACTAGTGCCGACATTGTGCATGCTCTGTTGCCTGTGTCTATGTGGCTGTGGTTCTGTCAGTGTGATCATGTGATGTATCTGACCCCAGGAATGTGTCAATAAAGTTTCCCCTTCCTGGGACAATGAATTCACGGTGTTCTTATTTCAATTTCCAGGAGTGTAAATGCAGAACAGCATGATGCTGACATAACAATGAGGAAAAGTGTAAAGTAGAGAGTGTCTCGTTGAACTGAAAGGATGGCAATGCGCCGATAGTAGTTGTATAGCAGTGAATCATTTTATGACAAATAATCGATCAGTTTAAAAGAACGGCATGTGCCTAAAGTGTATATAAGTGTAAATTCTTCATTTTTGTTGAAGCTAAAGGAAGGCAATTCGCCGATAGTAGTGGTTTAGCAACTTAAGTTTTGTGAGAAGTAGTTCACTGAATTTAATGGATGGCAATGCCACTGATAGCAGTTTAGCAGCAGTATGATTTGTTGTGATTGAAATTTCGCTAGGAGATAGCGGACTACTGTACAGTACTGTGGTACAAATGATATATGGTAAGTTATCAAAACGCTGCCAGCAACATAAGTGCAGAATAATGATAGTTTGAAAACCTTTACTATAAAAGAGTAATGTAAGTAGTAGAGAAAGTGTAACTGAAGATTAGTGATTTTGGGATAACGTTTTAAAGGAATACATTGTGTGTAACTATCAGGTTTTTTAATCACAAAATAATTAAGCCTATGATTATATAAATCAATTTATAATTTGAGAATGAAAAATACAAAGCACATTCAAGTTTTTTTTTAAAAAAATAACGAATCACAAGAGTAGCGGAATGGTACTGCTCTTGAGAGATCATAACTGAAAATTTATAAAAATTTTCTTGTTTCAAAAATAGATTGTTGTCTGCAAGAACATCCCATGTTTGGAAACCTCAGAAGGATGGATGCGTATAATATTTCTGGCTTTGTAGCCATCATATTCATCTACTAGAATCTCTTCTCAGACCAGCTGAGAATGCTGCAGTAGGAAGGTCACATAATGTGATGTAAAGCAGCGATGACATTGTGTTTGTTTAGTTCAGGTACCTTGAGTGAGACCACCTAAATTCTGGACCTTTCTGTGATTGGTGTTCAGAAGTTGTGTGCCAAAATGATAATCTCCTGTTACTAACATTAGAAAAATTTAATACTGAATTTAATTGCATTTCATATAAAAGCATCTCTCAGCAGAAGGCTATCATTCTATTATTTCCAAAGTGTTAATTACTGGCAGTATAATAAACAACTGCTAAACAAGAAGGCATACGAAGAACTCTGGGGATCTTCAGATTACTCTTAACTTGGATGGCTGGTGAAATGGTTCGACTATAAGATCAGAGGTAGTTTAGCAGTCTCTAAGGACAGACATGTTGTCTGCTGTGGTCGGTATCAGATCAGACTTAATTAACAATGTCTGTTTGTTTGGACATGTTACTGAAAATAATTTCATGGTAACTATGCATATAGGCAATTCATTGTTTTGTTCAGTTTTGTAGATTCGTGAAGAATTGAAATGATTTGTGATTCATAAAGTGGAATATAATTGTTCAGTTTCTCGTATTCTGCTAATAAAAAGTGAGTGCCATACCATACCATACCATATAAACAAACTAATTGAAAATTTTATTATTCATACAGTATTATTTCCTCACTAAGAATTTATTACCGCCTCAAGACAATGGATTCGCGACCTACGTGCTGTTTTCTGTGTAGGGGACAACAACTTTAGAATATTGGTGAACATTCATCGAACTTATGCATTCCACTCAGGGCGGTGAAAGCAAATAGGTACCTCACAATTACTGCAGTCTTAATACAAATGAAATGACTGACGTGTCATTTGTGGTAACACAGAGGAGGTATGAAAGAGAGAAATTTTAGAGGTAAGGAGTTTAGAATAGGCTAGTATATTTCTCCCTCTCTTTCTTTTCAACTTGCCATAAATGTATGCAATCCATACAAACAAAATGTACTTGAACACCCTTTGCCATACCACTCCACTCATATCTCACACATCCCCAACATTCAGTAATGATTGGAACCAAATTGTCGCAGTGGAGGGATGTGTTGTCACGGGTCTCACAAGGAACAGTATTGGGACCAATACTCTTCTCATTATACACTGACGAGTCAAAGAAAGTGTTATACCTGCCTAATATCGTGTAGGGTCCCCATGAGCACGCACATGAGCCGCAACACGACATGGCATGGACTCAACTAATGACAAGTGCTGGGGGGAATTGATAACATGTATCCGGCAGGGCTGTAGATAAATACTTAAGAGTACGAGAGGATGGACATCTCTTCTGAACAGCAGGTTGCAAGGCATGCTTAATAATGTTCATGTCTGGAGAGTCTAGTGGCCAACGGAAGTGTTTAAACTCAGAAGAGTGTTCCTTTAGCCACTCTGTGGCAATTCTGGAGGAGTGGGGTGTCCCATTATTCTGCTGCAATTGCCCATGTCCGTCGGAATGCACAATGGACATGAATGGATGCAAGTGATCAGACAGGATACTTACGTACGTGTCACCTGTCAGAGTCGTATCTAGACGTATCAGGGGTCCCATATCACTTCCACGGCACACTCCCCATACCAGCATAAGCCACATCCAGCTTCAACACTCTCGACTGACATGCAGGGTCCGTGAATTCAAGTGGTTGTCTCCATACCCTTACACGTCCATACAATTTGAAACGAGACTCGTCCGACCAGCCAACATGTCTTCAGTCATCTACAGTCGAATGTCAGTGTTGATGCTCCCGGGCGAGGCGTAAGGCTTTGTGTCATTCAGTCATCAAGGGTAGAAGAGTGGGCCTTCCGTTTCGAAAGCCCATATCGATGATGCTTCGTTGAATGGTTTGCACGCTGACACTTGTTGATGGCCCAGCACTGAAACCTGCAGCAATTTGCGGAAGGGTTGCACTTCTATCACGTTGAACGAATCTCTTTAGTCGTCGTTGGTCCCGTTGTTGCAGCATTTTTTTCCTGCCTCAGTGGTGTCGGAGATTTGATGTTTTACCGGATTCCTGATATTCACGACGGTACACCCGTGAAATGGTCGTAAGGGAAAAGTCACCACTTCATCGATACCTCGGAGAGGCAGCGCCCCTCGCTCGAGCGCCGACTAGAACACCACGTTGAAACTCACTTAAATCTTGATAACCTGACATTGTAGCAGAAGAAACCGATCTAACAACTACGCCAGACACTTGTCTCATAAGGGCGTTGCCGACAGGAGCACCGTATCATACCTGTTTACATATGTCTGTATATGAATACGCATGCCTACACCAGTTTCTTTGACGCTTCAGTGTATGTTAATCATGTGTCAGCTATTATCTCCTTTTGAAGATATCACCTATATCCTGACGACATTCGGTTGTACCTAATGCCGATGTAGTGTTCACTTAAGTGGGAGCAGAGAGCATAGATGTGAAACTTAACCCATCTAAAACGAAAGCAACCTTTGTCGTTCACCAAAGACTTATTAGCCCTCAGTTCAGCGAATCTCTTTCACCATTATTCTTAAACGTTACAGAAATTACCCAGTCTGTCTCTGCGAAGAATGCGGGGATAATTTTGGACCATCACTTAGACTGACCGAACACACAACTGTAGTCGGTAAGAACGTGTCAGCGTCATTTCACTCACCACAGAAGCATAAAAATGTTTATTTCCTTTAGCACTTAAAAAGAAGATCGTAGAGACACTAGTACTCCCCACACTTGACTATGGTGGTGCTATTGTCCAAGGACTGTCGTACGAAAGACCACACAGGCTGGAACTTGCGATGATGCTTGTGTACGATACATTTGTGAAATATACTATTTCGACCATATCACACCAACTTATACTAAAAGGTATCAGATAGATTATATAATGGTAAGACAGAGATTTAGGAACCAGGTTTTAAATTGTAAGACATTTCCAGGGGCATATGTGGACTCTGACCACAACCTATTGGTTATGAACTGCAGATTAAAATGGAAGAAACTGCAAAAAGGTGGGAATTTAAGGAGATGGGACCTGGATAAACTGAATAAACCAGAGGTTGTGCAGAGTTTCAGGGAGAACATAAGGGAACAATTGACAGCAGTGGGGGAAAGAAATATAGTAGAAGAAGAATGGGTAGCTCTGAGGAATGAAGTAGTGAAGGCAGCATAGGATCAAGTAGATAAAACGACGCAGCAGAGGATCAAGTAGATAAAACGACGAGGGCTAGTAGAAATCCTTCGGTAACAGAAGAAATATTGAATTTAATTGATGAAAGGAGGAAACATAGAAACACAGTACATGAAGCAGGCAAAAAGGAATACAAACGTCTCAAAAATGAGATCGACAGGAAGTGCAAAATGGCTAAGCAGGGATGGCTAGAGGACAAATGTAAGGACGTAGAGGCTTATCTCACTAATGGTAAGATAGATACTGCCTACAGGAAAATTAAAGAGACCTTTGGAGAAAAGAGAACCACTTGTATGAATATCAGGAGCTCAGATGGAAACCCAATCCTAACCAAAGAAGGGAAAGCATAAAGGTGGAACGAGTATATAGAGGGCCTATACAAGGGCGATGTACTTGAGGACAATATTATAGAAATGGAAGAGATTGTAGATGAAGATGGAATGGGAGATAAGAGACTGCGTGAAGAGTTTGATAGAGCACTGAAACACCCGAGCCGAAACAAGGCCCCGGGAGTAGACAACATTCCATTAGAACTACTGACGGCCTTGGGAGAGCCAGTCCTGACAAAACTCTACCATCTGGTAAGCAAGATGCATGCGACAGGCAAAGTACCCTCAGACATCAAGAAGAATATAATAATTCCAATCCCAAAGAAAGTAGGTGTTGACAGATGTGAAAATTACCGAACTATCAGTTTAATAAGTCAGAGCTGCAAAAAACTAACGCGAATTCTTTACAGACGAATGGAAATACTGGTGGAAGCCGACCTCGGGGAAGATCAGTTTGGATTCCGTAGAAATATTGGAACACGTGAGGCAATACTGACTTTACGACTTATCTTAGAAGAAAGATTAAGGAAAGGCAAACCTATGTTTCTAGCATTTGTAGACTTAGAGAAAGCTTTTGACAATGTTGACTGGAATACTCTCTTCCAGGATATAAGACGAACATGAACAAAAGCAAAACGAGGATAATGGAATGTAGTCGAATTAAGTCGGGTGATGCCGAGGGAATTAGATTAGGAAATGAGACACTTAAAGTCGTAAAGGTGTTTTGCTATTTGGAGAGCAAAATAACTGATGATGGTCGAAGTAGAGAGGATATAAAATATAGATTGGCAATGGCAAGGAAAGCGTTTCTGAAGAAGAGAAATTTGTTAACATCGAGTATAGATTGAAGTGTCAGGAAGTCGTTTCTGAAAGTATTTGTATGGAGTGTAGCCATCTATGGAAGTGAAACATGGACAATAAATAGTTTGGACAGGAAGAGAATAGAAGCTTTCGAAATGTGGTGCTACTGAAGAATGGTGAAGATTAGATGGGTAGATCGCATTACTAATGAGGACGTATTGAATAGAATTGGGGAGAAGAGGAGTTTGTGGCACAACTTGACGAGAAGAAGGGACCGGTTGGTAGGACATGTTCTGAGGCATCAAGGGATCACAAGTTTAGCATTGGAGGGCGGCGTGGAGGGTAAAAATCGTAGAGGGAGACCAAGAGATGAATACACTAAGCAGATTCAGAAGGATGTAGGTTGCAGTAGGTACTGGGAGATGAAGAAACTTGCACGGGATAGGGTAGCATGGAGAGCTGCATCAAACCAGTCTCAGGACTGAAGACCACAACAACTATATTAACAGTTATCATAATTACGTGTCGATAAGGGTGGAGACTATCATACTCTGTAATTGCTCTATCGTGTTCTTAATCATTGCACTCCCTCTTATTCGTCTTCAACTCTTACTCCACTATCTCTACAGCATACCAGAAATGATCGTTGCCTACAAAGAAAATTCCTCCCGTACCATCACATAGCATTTCCATATTCTCTTAATCATTTTTGTATGCGGAAGTCGACTTTGGAACAATCTTTCTCAAAGTATTAGATAAATTAAACTTGTTCCAAACTTCTAAAGGCTGTTCATTGTCCATCTTATTCACAATAGTTGTCTCTCCAACGTTCTGCGCAGCTCACTCTCGTCAGTCTCCCTCCCAAAGTACCTTTCCCGACCCCTTGGCTGCAGAATCCTCTATTTATGTTCTGTTATTTTCTAACAGCCTCTGTCACTGTCATTTCAATTTCTCCTCTTTACTTAACCACTCCACTTCTGATAATACTAAGTATGGCTTCAAATGTTCTAAACTAATCTATATGATTGTAAATGCCCTTTACTGTTATTGTTCTTGTTGTTGTTATTAGTGTCAGTTATTATTACTATGATTATTTTTATATTACTATTATTACTGTTACTGAGGTGGTTTCTAATATTTTTGGTAGGCGTCCCTTCTGGTCAGTTGGAAGTGACAGCTTTAAGGCCCTAATATGTACAGGCTAAATAAGCAATAAATAAATAAATAGTTGAACTATTGAATATATTCAGTGCCTAAACTGTTTACACATATTTATGTCGGAAGATTCTGAAAGGTCTCTGTTGGATTCCTTTCATGTTAATTTCTTAAATCTGTTGTCATTTACGGGATAAATTCCTCTTCTAAATTTACTGTGGCGTTTCTGACTATCTGCGAGGAGACTGAGTAGTGGAACGTGTTACTTTTACACATAAACAAGAACGATCTGTCACACTACTACACTTTAAAACACAGTTCATATGCAATTCATGTCACACAGTCTCATACGGAACCTACATCCGCTTTCTTTTATGTACTGTATATGATAAGATACTGTCATCCCTCTTCCCTTCTGTGTGAGAGGATGAATGAGCAAATGTATTTCTAGTTGCATGCTTGAGGGTAGCAGCAAGCCTGTCTGCTAGAGAACAGTAGGACCAACGTCGGAACAGGTAGCTACGCTTTCTAAAAGCAAAGAGGTTTCTATCCTTAGTATGGTTCTGTCCGTCCCTTGTCATGTTGGTATAGGAAGCTGCCCCTCTGGTCACTTCCGTTTTGTATACGGAAGCACTGTTAGTAGGAGCGCAGGTCAGTCTGTCCGCGGCGAGCGTCTGAAGTGGTAAGATCTCGGCTAAGCGCGTGTCTGCTAAGTCCGCAGGACAATGGATTTCTTAAGTTAAGCCTAACTGAAAATTTAATCAACTTTATTTCAGGTTTAGCTCTAAAATATATAATGTTATCTTAAATTGCAACGCAGTGTGATTCGAGTGTACAGTTCAGAATATCGCGTAGTTGCTTTGTCACTACTTTGTGAGTAAAGTGGAACCACGTGTTGATCAGTAACTCTAACTAAGATCATCAATCTTAAATGCGAATGTGCGTGATATTATAACGTCTCGTCTTAACAATATTTTTCAATATAGCAACTTTTCGTTATGTTCAACCCACGTGGGGTGTACTTTGTAAGACCAGTACCACGTGCTTATACAATTGTTTGACCCATCAGGTTAATAGTAAGACGATAGTAACCAGTTCGAGGTTTTTGTTTTGTAAATTGCTTTTCGATCTAATTTATTTTAATTATCAAGATTATTGTGGAGTAAACTCTTTGTGTAAACCAAGTTGACCACGTGAAGCATGTGGTGTAATCATCAAAGTAGCCCTCAGCTATTCTTTTCGGGAAGATTTCACAGAGTTAGTATGAATTTAGTATACCAGTGTGTGGTAATTACATGACGGACAGGATTGCGCTACGAACGTTACTTCTTTGGGTGAAAATTGAATCGGTTGGTTGTGGTTAATTTCCTCTTATATATGTTTCAATGTTCTTCGTGTGTTATTTTATGAATGTAGTGTTGTATGCAGTCTCCCAATCTTGGCTCCCTATTTGATGTGTTCCGTAAGATTACAAACTCACATTTTCACAATCCAAAATAAGGCACCAGCTTAGTTATGACTCAAGTTTAATATGCTAAAATTTCAATGATCAATGTTAAAATAAATTTGCAAATATAAACTGATTTATTTATTTTTATTTAAATTCTCTGTTTTATATATGTATCACCGGTTTTCGTATGACTATTAAAAGATTATAATTAATGTTAGTCTGGTTGGAAATTTGGTAAGCTAGATTGGATACCTGGTGAAACAGTTGCTCAGTAATGCAACGTTAACTTCCTCAGATAGCTCACAGCTTTTAACCCTCTTTTATTGTCTATCAGCACCGCTTTTTCAGAACAAATTAATGCAACAACATTACAATTCATTTGGAATACGACATGAATCCTAATTTCTTTGTGTGCTACCAAGGGACTTCAAAAATTAAGTTATACTTTATTATCGTAGGCTTATTAAGTTTTATTTGATTACTGCACTACTTTTCAGAGAGGCACACATGTATGACACGATTTCTCGAAATAGTCACCAAGTTTCTGTAACAAATGTCAGAAATTTCTACCAATCGCTCAATTCCCCCTGGATAGATATCCGCTCCTTGGTTACGGAACAATACGAGAACCCCAGTGTGAACGACATCGCCGTTGGATAATCTGCGATTGGTGCTAATCAGTTACTCGAATGCCTGGAAATTGTCATCTGTGTACGATGGTGATGGCATTTCTTCCGATCAGCATCACCCACAGCAGTGCAACTTTAGTCAAACTGTTAACATTAGTTCACTATGGCAGCCCGCGACGTTGAAAATGGTTCAAACGGCTCTGAGCACTATGGCACTTAACATCTGAGGTCATCAATCTCCGAGAACTTAGAACTTCTTATACCTAACTAACCTAAGGACAGCACACACATCCATGCCCGAGGCAGGATTCGAACCCGCGACTGCAGCAGCCGCGCGGTTCCAGACTGAAGCACCATGCCGTTAGTCACCTAGAGGGATGAAGAAAATACCGTGAGGACCATATCCAAGATTGTCGGCACAATGATCCTAGTTTATCCGCCGGGTAGATTCTATCCGGGGCCGGTGCACCTACCCGTGCCGGAAGCGGACGCGTTAACACGCTCCGCTGTTCGGACGAGTAAACGTAAAACCGGTACCACACACTATTGTACAAGGGAAACTCAGGGGTCACGTGGAAGGGCGACCTTGGAGCAAGCGTAAACTCTTCCGCATCAGCGAGCGTTGTACTGCAGATGTATCTTTGTCTGTGCATACAGTTCGCCTACGTCAGTTGTTACGTGAACTGCGACCTTTGCACAGTATAACTGTAGCGCCAAACCAAATGTCACACCACAGCTGTGGGTACAATGAACAAGTGCATGCTGATGTCAGAGTGCCCGTTTGTTGATAAACAAGCTTTCCTGATTAGTCTCTGTTCAGTCTTGTATACGGTGATGGCTACGAGCCTCCGAGACGGCATAAAAACGAATGCTGCCCATTTTCGAGCGTTACCAGGGCGTTGCCCTAACGTGTAGCCTAGGACATCTGCTGTTTCAAGTGTGCGTATTGTCAGCAACGCTCGTTACATAGTAGAAATTGTAGAGTCCGAAATGGCTTACCTAAATGCATTACAGAAGCTATGTTCTAACGAGAAAGTACTCATTCTACAGCGTCTACTCGGATCTCCCCCTTCTAGAATTGCGCTATACCGAAACATACGGTTCTGTAGTTTTGGAGCACTGCATAAAAGACGTAGTAAGTGGTACGACTACCGGTAGCACCGAGAGAATTGGTAGCAGAGACATATAAATGAATGTGTAAGAGGAAAAATGGGAGTTGATGACTTCTCTTAACTTTTTTGGCACATAATTAGAACCGCACGTCCTTCAGTGTTAGCGCAGTGTGTATTTTATATTCATACACAATACAAATTGCATCTGACAATTAATAAATAATAGCTGATCATGTATAACCAAAGTAATTACTTTTGATGCAATTATAGTTCACTTCCACAAACGTAACAAATATATACAAGGTGAACATTAATAAAACCGACAGCAGGGACGGATTCCTGATTGGAAATGGAGGAAAAAAGGGCCTAAGAACATGCGTCCGTCAACGGACGGTGCGCGCAACGACAACAAATCGTCCCGGAACACAGCGCAGAGCTACATCGCATCAAAGTCACAACAGATGTTCAAAGTGGGCTCCATGGGATTGCAGGTCATAGGGATAGCAGCGGTTCTCATGCAGCATACACCTAATCGTACTTAGGCTTAAACCATGTTGGCAGTCACTTGCCTGGAGTTTCTACTAGGTTTCGTCTTAAAATCTTGTAGAACCCGGAACCCGGTCGTCCAAATATGGCGTACGCACAGTCTGCAGCTTCCCTTCACGTTCGTCTGTCTAAAAGGACCCATGATCACATACGCGCCCACAAAGAGCATGAAATATTGCGTGACGTGGTTGGTGTCTGTGAGGGTACTTGTTCTGGTACAACCGTGCTGTCTCTCGGCCGTTTCCATCTGCTTGACCATACACAAACACCATCTCTGCGCGTTCCCGGCATAGATAAAGCACCATTCTGCTGCTTACAGAAACCTACGTCAATCACACAGCATGATACACACAAGGAACACATAGCACGTTGTCAGAAGAACTGTCATTCGTCAACGTCATCTACCGTGGCAACGAGGCATTTCCGGACACATGTTCACAGGACCTTTTTTCCTCCATTTCCAGTCACGAATCCGTCCCTGCAGTCTTTCGGTTTTCTTAATGTTCACCCTGTATAATTACTGTTGTTAGTTTTTAATCTATGGAATGTTTCTTATCATGATCAAAGGCAGTCAATAGGCAGTCTACAGGTAATCTACGCTTACTTATAGTAGTCAAAGGAAGATTATGGTAGTTTTACAACTCTGCCCCCTTCATATGATGTATTACCCACGGAGCAAGTCTGGGATTTTCACGGGGAACTATTTACGCACGGTAGCTCAGTAAAGACAGTTTCATTATTCTTCCACATTACAGGTCGAATGTATATTAAATTCCAGTCATTTCTCATAGGTGTTCATGTAATTAAAGTTCTCACATATTAAGAACACAGCCTTGTAATTTAATCTACCGAATTGATTGAAAGTCGCATAACGAAAAGCTTTTAGAATTCTTTAGGTGATGATGCCTTCACAGCATACGTTAACTTCACGATATCATATTGCATGTAAGCGCTTTATATTCATGCTATAATAAATAGATTATTTTTCAAACTGTAGATATGAGATACCTCGCATACAAAATTTAAAAGTTCCGCAAAAAGTACCTTTTATATACAAAATTGGTTACAGAGTAATCAATAAAACATTTTAACGACTTAGTATGGTTATTTTACACAGCATGCTATGATTATTTTACAAGAAAGTTTCATGTATGTTAAATGACACCCAAAAAAATTCCTTTACAAAAAGATGAAACAGTGACTTCTTAAAGAAGAACACGCCTCTACTTCTAATGACCCTGACGTTGGCGGAACATTAAAATATAATCTTCCATCCCTCAATAAATGGAAACATTTTTGTTTATTCGTCGGTGTCTGTTAAAATTTCTAGTCTTCTGTAGCCCGTGCCTATGTAACAGCAGTATCAGCTGTTCGGAACATAAATGGTGCTGTAAAATTAATTATGTTTTGGACGATTGTCAAGATTATAACTTGAAAGACGTCTAAAGCGAGTAAAATATAATATCGTAGCTCAGCGACATGTACTGGTACAGCACGTGTAAGTGTGCTGATAAAACTCTGTGCCAGAAAAATAACAACGCCTACAGAGTCTCCCGTGAATGTATACTGACCGGTATTATTAATAATCAATTGCAGTTGAATGGTAGATACTCCACTGTAATTAACAGCGCTTTCCAGCCGTGAGTGTCACTCCTCATTCACTTGTGTGTGTGTGTGTGTGTGTGTGTGTGTGTGTGTGTGCGCGCGCGTGCGTGAGTGCGTGTGAGCGCGTGTTGTTTGCGGTCTAAAAAGAGGATGAAATCGAGAGAAATACCGAGGTAAAACCTCATGTGGTAGATCTCGCGAAGTACCGCGTGGTTATAATTAAAGTGCAGCTACTCACAGAGGTTCAGTATAGGCTGTAATTATCGTATAGCTGCGAAACTCGGTAGATGATCTACTGCGTTAATGGGGAATCGATTTACGTTGCAGAAAATTATTTATAAGTCTGGCCACCAGGTGCAAATCTGGCACTTTTAATACAAGAAAGATGTATGGAAATGTTTTCATATGTAATGGGGCAGAGAAAGTCAAACAAGTGGGAAAGGCATAATGTTGACTGTGTGATTAACCGCAGCTTACACAATTTGTTAGTATGAGCACCGAGGACGTTGAACAAATGTTGCACCCGTTAACTGATGTGATCAATAGTTGGCCGCAACAGTTCTGGTGGAGTCGAGCATTGTGTTACCGTATACTGGCCTTCAGATCAGGCAGACTGGACCTGTCCCTAGTAAATGTGTTCTTTTAGATATTCTGAGAGCCAAAGTTACATGAATTCTAATTAGGCCATCATGCACACCATGCATCTGAAAAACCTCTGGAAATAACACCTTCGTGGAAGACAGCATTAAGTGCATCTTCCACTGGGCGAGCGACATGAGGTATTGCCCCATCTTGCATGAAAATAGTGGTTTACACACAGTCGCGTTCTTCGAAAGCCGGAATCACAGGCTGCACAAGTTGGTCTCGATAACGCGCGGACATCATGGTACACCTAACAGGCGTTCTGTGTGTGTTCTCTTCAAAGAAGAACGGACCGAGAATTAAGGCGTTTGTGAAACTACGCCACACAGACGCACACAGCGAGTACAATGGTTCTTTATGCACAATAGGCAGTTTAGCAGTGTCCCAAATTCGGGACTTGTGTGTAACAACACGCTGTTGTGTAAAATATGGCTCGTCACTCCACAGAATATCTCTCCTCAGACCTTTCGCACTCAGTGCAGCACTATAGTTGCCGCCGGTCACTTGAAACAATATCGCTAATAGCGCAAGGCCTCTCTTCTCAATAGCCATACTGCTTACTCACGTTGTGGCCTCTCAAATGACAGTACTGATATCATAACCATCATACAAACAGTGTACACCACCAGATTTGCACCTGTTGGCCAAAATTGGAACTAACTTTTTTCTCCGTAAATCGGTTCCGCATTAACATATCTGCCAGGTTTCGCTACAATACGACAATGACAGCCCCCACTGGACCTCCGTGAGTGGCTGCACTTTAATTATAACCACGTGGTATATGTCAAATCAACAAAAATTATTTTCTTTCTTGCTGTTAATTTATTTCGCAGGCCTTTACTGAAATATTTTGTTTAGTAGTTTCCTGTGTGTTGAGAAGACAGACAGAAGTATCATGCGCCTTTTGCGAACATTTCATCAGTGAAGAACGAATGAGGGAAGTAGGTTCGAGAGGGCTGTAGTAAGAGGGGAACCCAACACTATGTTACACACCTCGTCCCAACCTAAGACCACTCCATAACAAGAGCAGTGCATTGTCAGAAGAGATTACACTTTGTGGTTTTTCTACAGACACAGTTCTGCTCCAGTATGGAAAACAGGAACATCACAGACTGCGAGTAAAAAGGTGCGACAAACCAAAAAGTACTCCAGAGCTGAAGTATGCACGACATTTCGTTTCTTATGGGCGGAACTTCTAAACTGCACACAGAGTCACCGTGAAATTCTGGTGGTATATGCACCAAACTCAACGTCGCGGTCGGCCTCTGTGGTAGAGCGGTAATCCACCGTATGGTGTGTGGCAGAGGGTACACTGTACCACTATTAGTCGTTTCCTTTCCTGCTCCAATCGCAAATAGAGCGAGGGAAGACGACTGTCTGTATGCCTCCGTACGAGCGCTGCTCTCTCTAAACTTATTTTCACAGTCCTCACGAGAAATGTACGATGGCAGCAGTAAAATCGCACTGCAGTCAGCCTCAAATGCCTTTTCTCGCAGTGGTTACTGCACTGGACTCGCTTTCTGGAGGACCACGGTTCAAATTCGAGTCTCGCCATCTTGATTAAAGTGTCCCGTGTTTTCTATAAATCGCTCCAGTCAAATGCCTGGATGGTTCCCTTCAAAGGCCATGCCCGATTTCCTTCCCCATCCTCGACACAGTCCAATCTTGTGCTCCGTCTCTAATGACCTCGATGTCGACGGGATGTTTAACTCAATCTTCCTTCCTTCCCATGCTGGTTCTCTAAATTTTCTCAGTTGTGCTACCGAAAAGAATGTCTCCTTCCCTCCATCGATTCCCATTTGAGTTCCGGGAGCATCCCCGTAATAGTTGCTTGTTGTTCTAACCTACTGGTAACAAATCTAGCAGCCCCCTCTGAAATGTTTCAATGACTTCCTTTAATCCGACCTGCTGTGGATACCAGACACTCGAGCATTACTCAGCAATGAGTCTCACTAGTGTCCTATAGAACCGCTCACTTGACGAAAGGTCTGTTCCTAAAGACTGGAAAGTAGCACAGGTCACACCAAAATTGAAGAAAGGAAACAGGAGTAACCCATTAAATTACAGACTCATATCACTGACCTCCATTTGCAGTATTATTCTGGAGCATATACTGTACTGGAACATTATGAATCACCTTGAAGAAACTGGCTTATTGATACATAACCAACAAGGATTCAGAAAATATAGTTCTTATGCAACACAGCTAGCTCTTTATTCCCATGAAGTAATGAGTGCTGTCGACAAGAGATGTCAGATCGATTCCATATCCCTAGATTTCCAATAGGCTTTTGATACCGTTCCGCACAAGCGACTATTAATCATATTGCGTGCATACGGAGTATCGTCTCAGTTGTGTGACTGGATTCGTGATTTCCCCTCAGAGAGGTCACAGTTCGTAGTGATAGACGGTCAATCATCGAGTAGAACAGAAGTGATATCTGGCGTTCTACAAGGTAGTGTTGTAGGCCCTCTACTGTTCCTGATTTATATAAATGATCTAGATGATAATCTGAGCAGCCCCCTTAGATTGTTTGCAGATGACACAGTAATTTACCGTCTAGTAAAATCATCAGGTGATCTACTCCAGTTACAAAATGATCTAGAGAGAATTTGTGTATGGTGCGAAAAGTGGCTTTCGGCACGAAACAAAGAAAAGTGTGAGGTCATCCACATGGGTACTAAAAGAAATCCGATAAATTTTGGGTATACGATAAATCGCACAAATCTAAGGGCTGTCAATTCGACTAAATACCTAGGAATTACAATTACGAGCAACTTAAATAGCAAAGACCACATAGATAATATTGTGGGCAAGGCGAAACAAAGACAGCTCTTCATTGGCAGAACACAGAAGATGCGACAAACCCACTAAAGAGACAGTCTACATTACACTTGTCCGTCCTCTGCTGGAATACTGCTGCGCGGTGTGATATCCTTACCAGGTAGGATTGACGGAGGACATCGAAAAAGTGCAAGGAAGGGCAGCTCGTTTCGTGTTATCGCGCAATAGGGGTGAGAGTGTCAGTGATATGATACGCGAGTTGGGGTGACAGTCACTGAAACAAAGGCGGCTTTCTTTGCGGCGAGATCTATTTACGAAATTTCAATCACCAGCTTTCTCTTCCGAATGCGAAAATATTTTGTTGACGTCCTCCTACGTCAGGAGAAATAATCATCATAATAAAATAAGGGAAATCAGAGCTTGAACGCAAGGATTTAGGTGTTCCTTTTTCCCACGCAAGATTCGAGAGTGGAATGGTAGAGAAGTAATATGAAAATGGTTCGATGAACTCTCTGTCGGGCACTTAGTGTGAGTTGCAGAGTAACCATGTAGCTGTAGGTGTAGATGTAGATACAGTCCTTTTTACAGATGAACCACACTTTCAAGAACTGTCGCAGTAACCCAAGTCGACCATTCGCCTTTCGTATTACAGTCCTTACATGCTCATTCCATTCCATATTGCTTTGCCACGTTATTCCTGGATATTTAATCCACGTGACAGTGTGAAGCAACACACTAGTGAAACTGTTATCGAACTGTTTTCCTACTCATCCGCGTTAACTTACGTTCTTCTACTTTTTGAGCCACCCCTCATTCATCACACTATCTCGAAATTTTTTCTAAGGTATTTTGTATCCTCCTACAGTCACTCACGACGGCACCTTCCCACACTCCTCAGCAAAGAGCCGCCGACTGCGGCTTACACTGTCCGCCATATCATTTATGTATGTAGAAAATAACAGCGATCCTATCACACTTCCCTGGGGCACTCATGACGATACCCTTGTCTCTCATAAACACTCGCTATCGAGGACAACATGGTGGTATCTGTTACTTAAGAAGTTTTCGAGCCATTCACATATCTGGGAACTTACTCCGTGTGCTTGTACCTTCGTCAACAGTCTGCAGTAACGATTCGCAAATTATTTCGAAATATTTCGCTCATTTTCACATGCCTAACGCTACGCGCAGACGGTTGTGGTACACATATACCACCCCAGTACGTAAAGGGTGGCGACAGGAGGAGTATCCGGCCACCGCTTAAATATGTTAATATCTATGGCGACCCTGTCCCGATGCCGGACAAAGCCACAAGAAAACGAAGAAGAGTGGTTCTACGTTTGGCACTGTTTGCTGTAACGAAGTAACAATATTTGAATTTTTCTCTCGGTGAAGACAAACACCACCACCTTTGTTGAAGTATGTGGCGAAGTGGGTAGTGATATCGACGCATCTGCTGCAAGCAGCTTTGCAGGGGCTACATTAAGATACAATTCCCATTCCGGCTTTTCCAGGAACTACGTAAGACAACACGCTGGATGAAATCAGCCACTCGCTAGTAGTCGCTCTGAGTCAGTCTCAAATACCCTGAAGGGGAGGAGAAGATAGCGATGACAGGGCATTGGCTCTCCAGCTTCCCCAGCATGGAAAACAAGTGGGAAAATGTGGCTAGTATGTGTACTGGGGTAAGTTGTCGCCAGCTCACCGACGCCGCCAATGCCCTCTCGACCGCAAGTATTTAGATCGCCGCCGCTGAACGAAGGGCTTAGTCTCAGGCTCTAGCGCGGTCACTCAGTCACTAGCTCAGCCTCTGACGGACCAACTCGCACTCCAGTTTGGCGTCTGTGATTCATTGCATAGCGGAACTTGTACTTCACAAGCAGTCAGGTTAATGTGGACTATTACGGAAGAGCTTGTACCACAACAGATTGAACATGGACTCTCTTAAAGGCAAGTAGCTTCCTGTTCATGTAAATAAAGAAACCTGTTAATCCATGTGTGCAGTTGTGTTGTAGGAAAAGGACAGCGGCCACCAAACAATATCCTCTCGCTTGATTCCTATGGTACATGACTCCACTGTGGCGACTAGGACACTACAGTGACAATGAAGACACATCAGTGACGACGAGGATAATTCAGTGCAGATCGAAGATAATCAACTTGTCCGAACATTTCGCTTACTTCTCTTGTGTTTTAGCTTGCACAGGTGTTCATTTCTATTTGCTCGATTGTCGCTGTGTTCTTGCATGTATTCCAGGAGGGCAGCAGAAGAACTAATCAAATTTCTCTTTTCAGAGGATTTGCTTACTATTTACAGTAATGTATGTGTGTAAACCATGGCTAACCCGCCCCAATTCCCACCTGCACCCGCGCCTCAGCCGCATCCAATGTGGTGGATCTAACACAAGTTTTCAGTTTCAGAACCAACAAATTTGCTATCCCACCGACGACGGTACAACAAGTTCTGGCTGCACAAGCACCGTCGGCCGCAAAACCAACCAACCAACCACCGTAACAAGTGACGCTGCCCAGCGCACCAACGTTCCGCCAGCTTAACGACACAGAGGAGGAAAGGTTCGAATACCTGACTCAGTTCCAACCGCATTGTCGAGTCATTGTCAAAAATTCAAATGGCTCTGAGCACTACGGGACTTAACATCTGAGGTCATCAGTCCCCTGGACTCAGAACTACTTAAACCTAACTAACCTAAGGACATCACACACATCCATGCCCGAGGTCGGATTCGAACCTAGGACCGTAGCAGCAGCGCGGCTCCGGACTGAAGCGCCTAGAACCGCTCGGTCACGAGGCCGGCGAGTCATTGTCGAGTTCATCGTGTTACAGATACTGTAAAATTACAATACTTCCTTTAGACTGCGGAATCCCCAGTGTTCAGATTAATACAAAAACAGTTCCCAACCGCGTCTCCCGACGAACTCAGATATGACTTAGTAATCGCTCCATTAACTCAATATTTTGACCAGCAAATCCAAGTGGCTGCAACTGGATAACAGTTCTTTCGCTTGCAGAAAAAGTCGGAACAGTCGTACTGTCAGTGGTACGCAGAATTAAAGGGCATGACTAGGAAGTATAAATTTACGTGTAGCACGTGTTACGTGTAGGAGATGTGGCCGAGTGGTTCTAGGTGCTTCAGTCCGGAACCGCGCGACCGCTACGGTCGCAAGTTCGAATCCTGCCTCGGGCATGGGTATGTGTGATGTCCTTAGGATAGTTAGGTTTAAGTAGTTTTAAGTTTTAGGGGACTGATGACCTCAGATGTTAAGTCACATAGTGCTCAGAGCCATTTGTACCATCTTTTTGGCCACTTTTACAGTGATATAATGATAAGTGGTGCAACAGTATTCAACGTCCCAGATACTAGAATACGGGAACAGATCTTAAAGTACTCAGATCTATCACTTTCCTAAGTACTGCAAATCTTAGAGCAATATGATTCGGGTGCCATAGCGGCAGATAAATTTGACTAGGCCCCGATTCGTCGGGTCGAGTCGACCCTTTGCTAGCTCCCGCCCCGAACAGCCACAACAACGAAATCGACACAGCCGCGTGGCCAGCCACGTAGACAGGTAAAGAGGCCTGTGTATTTAGGGAAGTGTTGCCCTAGATATTTTGCTCGACATAAAAGGCAGGACTGCCCATCACGTAACGCAACGTGTTACACGTGTGGAAAAAAGGCCATGTCCAAGCAGTTTGTTTGCAACGGCACAAAAACGCCAATTTCTAGAAAAAAAAGGCTCGTGCACATGCAGTAAACGCTATGTTTTCCACACCTATAACTCTTTCTGACAAAAGTAAGAATAAGGTTGTGCCTCCTACTCGCACTAGTACTGTGCAACGCTCCTCTAACAAATTATTTGTCTCAATTCGAATTGCTGGCTGTCGTTTGAACTTTTAGTTAGACACAGGTGCCTCAGTAACTTTGCTTAAACTTGCCACGTACCAACAGTAAAGCCGCCGGCACACGGACCGTGCACCAGAACGTTGAGCGTTGGGCGTGCCGAGTTTCTGACGTCATAGCGTGGAGTAGCACGCTCGGGAGTCTTTCCGAACGTGCAGAGCAGTATCTGGCATGTCAGATATTTTGAGCGTGCGTCTGAGCTGGTACAACGCCACCTACGTCACAAGCACGCCGTCTCCCTTCAGTACAGAGTTGTGAGGCGCCAAATTGGCATTCATTTTAAGCCTATATGTATATATGCTGTTTCTGAGCTCCAGCAAATTGAGAATCGTTGGAAAACCCGTTGTTAACTGTGTGATTCGTCCAATAAAATAATCAGAAACATCATATTCGTGGCAAAAGAATTATTGTAACTTGCGTATTATGAGAGTAGGCAATTTGAAGGTAGCGACATACTGAAGATCCACCCAAAACGTATTGTTCTTGGTACAGTTTGTTATAATTATATTTCAATTAATAGCATCTCTACGATTAAAGTTTCCAGCGAGGGGTAGTACAATACGATTACAAAGGACATGTGTGATGTTGGTTCAGTGTAATGAGTACCGTCACTGGCCTGTGTTGTTAGTTAGGGACGCTGGTTCGCGTCTCGTCACTCCAAAAAATTTTTTTCCTAACATTTGCGTTTTTATTGGGTTCTGATGCTTTATTATTACTTTAATATAAATATATACTATAATAGTTGATGTTACGTAAACATAAGTTTATCTTTTTTTGAGGGGTGACTTTGTTCGATTGGCATAATCTACTTGTATAAAGATATTTTGCTCCTTTTGCTTTTACGCTTCGCAATTCACATGCTTCAAAGATTCTGCTACTGAGTAGGAACAGTGATGAAGTAAGACCGACCTTGGGGTTTTACTAAAACGTGAGAACTATGAAATAATGTTTATCTTATGCGGAGAAGTATCCCAAATTTGTAATGCCCTGTTTGTAATGGACATTAGCATGTCTTGGCCTCGTTCATTGAAGTGTTGCAAAAGGAAGTATTGTGATTGCTCCACCACGAACATTGTGGAATGGTTCGCGCTAAACAGGTAACTCGACGCCATGCTACTTGGCAGGGAATGGAGGCCCATAGTGAACACAGGACGTCACAGTTTCGCGCGTGCTCGCGAAACCAGCCCGCTACGCCACAGACATTCGCAGCTTGGCTTAAGATTGTATCGCCATGGCAATGGGTGCACATAGACTTTTCAGGACCATTTCGGAACAGTCGATGGCTCATAGTGATAGGTTCTTTTAGCAAGTTTCCATTTGCGGTGCCTATTAATTCTACCACATCGCGTAGCACCATCCAAGCGTTGTCCTCCATATGGAAGATTGGCCAGAAGTACTCGTGCTGGACAACGAACCACAGTTCACTTTATTGATTATGAACAGTTTTGTGAGCGAAATGGCTTTCGTCATATAATAAGTGCTCCGTTTCACCCACAGTCCATTGGAGCTGCAGAGCGCTTCATACGCACTTTTAAGCAACAGACGGCCAAGCTTAGCATGACCCACACACGGGAACAGGCGCTACAACTCTTTCTCGCCTCCTATCGCTCCCACCCACGAGACCGACCACCACCGCAGCAACTTCTGCATGGTCGCCACCATCGGACGCTGCTGCACTTCCTACTCCCACCGCAGCATCCGGCGCCGTCAGTGGACCGCAAGTATCGCTTTGCGTCACGCGATCTCCTTCTCAGGTTTTATGGCAACCGTGGGCGCTGGGAATGAAGCGTGATCCAGGAACTCATTGGCTCGTTTACGTACTTGATTGCAGGTCCCAATGGCTTGCAGCGCCGCCATCAGAACCAAATTTGTGCGCGTCATTTGCCCCTTGATTCTACCTATATTCTTGCCCCATATTCACGGCCTCAAGGGATCGCGCGACCTTCGCAGCCGCCCGCTGGTGCCACCAGGGCACCCCAGGAGGAGCAGACAGACGATACACCCTCTCCCCCGCCATCCCCGCTCGCCAACCCGATTTACGTGGACCACTTGTCGCCGTCACCACCGCCGGCGCCTTCGCCGTCATCATCTCAGGACACGCTCTCAGGCCTGGGATTGTGCCCTGGCAGCAGTTTTCTGAAGGATGTTCCTGTTGCCTGCAAGCCAGATGGCAGGGTACAGCCGGGAGTAAGCCGTCCTCCAGAGTCACGCCTCCCGGCTCATCTCTACACCCAGTGTCCTGCCTCCCTCCCTGTTGTCGTTCACATCTTCACTACAAGGCAAGGCTGCGGAATATTGAGGGGGAAGGGGGAGGAATGTGCTAGCGTAAGCTGTCGCCAACACACCAGTAGGCAAAGATATCGCAAGAAGGTAGATAATAGGCGCTGGATCAAGCGCGCCTATCAGGAGAGAGGCTATAGGCAGTCTAGCAAGCAACATGCCGCCAACGCCCTCTCAACTGCAAGAATTTAGATCACCGCCGCTGACCGGAGTACTCAGTCTCCGGCTCTACTGCAATCACTCAATCACTAGCTCAGTCTCTGATGCACCAACTCGCACTCCAGTATGGCGTCTGTGATTCATTGCATCGTGGAACTTGCACTTCACCAGCAGTGAGGCTAGCGTGGACTATTATGGAAGAGCTTGTACCGCAACACATGGACTCTTTTAAAAATAACTAGCTTCCTGTTTATGTAACTAAAGAACCCTGTTAATCCATGTGTGCAGTTGTGTTGTAGAAAGAGGATACCGGCCACCAAACAATATCCTCTCACTGAATTCGCCTGGTACAAGACTCTACAGTGGCGAGAAGGAAACTGTACAACGTTGACACATCAGCATGATACTGACAAATTCTATAAACTTCACTGTAAAGACTAACGACACACCATTTGACAAATGTTTTCAATGCAACTAATATCCTGTAAATGTAGCTTCCAATCCCGATCTTTACCAATAAAATATTATAAACATTTATGCCGTGGAAACTCATAACTACTCACTGGTCTACTAACTTCTACAAACGTGCAAACCTAGACCTTTGTGAAATTCATATGGAAAGCTTGGATAAAAAGAGGGCCGTGTGTATCCTATGGCTCTAGTTATACTCTTCTGTCTTTCCTTACTAGAATTCAAGAATGCTTTAAATAATATACATTCTTTCGGATAAACCAAGCCTAGTTTGAACAAAAAAACCACACAAAAGGTGGTTTACTTGCAAACAGCCAAGTATTAAACTCGAAAAATGTTCGTTCATTGTCCACAAACAAGTAGCAATAAATAAATTTGAAATTGAAGTTGAAGAAGTGGAAATTTTGTGAGTCCTGCAGTCTGTACTCCCTACTATAGGTGTTTGATTGTATACTAAGATATATGTGAGGGACGGTGAAGCACAAATTACCAAACTGCAGACTTGCTTGTTAACCTCCGAGTCTCAAACTTTACCGGACGCTGTGTCTATTAGTAGAACTACGTGTCCTCTAGGTCCTGACCTGCCATCTGCAGACAGTGCTTTAATTTCTTCAGATTCATGCACTTCAGCAATCCATGTTGGTATCATTGGGATGTATCAAATGTATTGGGCCTCATTCTATTGAATCCTGCGCATTAGTTGTTGCCATTTGTGCTCTTCCTTGGGGGACAGCATTCATCTATGTATCTGTCCTGCCCTGCTTAACATAGACAGGATTTTTCTTTTTTGTGGTATAGACATAAGAGCATTCTCTTTTAGAGCTTTTCCTTGTTGGGTAAAGGGTACACATGTAAAATGTTCTCATTATTTATTTATGACGGCGAATAACTCAAGAACTATCTACGTATAGTAACGTTGACCTCAGGGACGCATTGAACAATACTCGTATGTCAATCAACGCGTTTGTGGCCGGTGGACAAAATTTTTTGCCGGCGCCAGTCATTACTGCTCGAACGAACGACAGTGCTCCGGATTTCCAAAATACACAAATTTTCCTGCCGCTGTCCACCCCAAGCATACAGAGTCAACAGCGCGTAAATAGGAAAGGAACTAAATACGTGGATGTGCCTGTGCGGACAAACATAGCTCATCGACGTTATTAGCTACCAACGGAAGCGAGCAAACACCGTAGCATACATGTGTGGATTCAGACCTAGACCTGCTACACCCACGCAACATGCAGCAACAACTATAAATCAGAATCTCTTTTTGCCTAGTGCCCACAGGTCAGCAACTTCGCAAATACAAAATAAACGACAGCTTCTAGTTAACGTTGAACGGATCGATATGAAGCCTATAAAAGTATTGCAGCGGAGCGCTAGATCAGGGAAAGCTTGCAAAGAGAAATATTGATAACTCAGTCTGATATAGTCGTTTTATGCGAAGCACGGTTTAAGTATCACCAGACTGCTCGCTTCAAAAATTATTTCGAAATAAGGGAGGACCTCGTCAGTGGGAAAATCTCTAAAAACTTCTCTGCCGCACAGAATATACGCACTCAGTGTAAGAAAGAACGGAATCGAAGTAGAAAAATAAATATGCTCTCAAAGCTTTTATAGCTGTCTCGGTGAATAGTGCTCCCTATGGTGACCTGAACTCCTGTCACGTAGCACTGGGAGGAGATATGATACACAGGAACGGCAGGGCTTTGATAAATGTTCTCGAAGACAGCAACTTAGTGATAGCCAACGACGCATCTCTTAGTATGATATCTTCGCGTCTCAGTAGTTCTGTAATAGATGAAACGCTATATACACTTGTTTTACTGAACTTTCTAATATACAAGTTAAACAATTTCAGTGGGACCAGATCATGTCCCAACTAAGCTGTACATTAACATTAATATTAACATTACCATTCATACTTAACAAATACATCTCGCTAATAGTAAGTGGAAAATTTCAGAAACCAACTGGCGGAAATTCGGCAAAACAGTTCGAAGAAACTCGAAATTATGGGGGATGACTTACAGGAAAAAAACACATAGCAAGCTTTATGTAATTAACGTTATGGAAGTCGCAGCAGCGGATGACAGCATTCCAAGGAAAGAAGAGCTTACTATACAGAAGAAACATTCCCCTCCTTAGTGGAATTCCGAATGGTTCAGAGAAATAGAAAAACACAGACATTCTTTGAAGAGTTACCGCCAGAATTCTAACTTAGATAACTTCTTGGAGATGGAAAAAAATAAATGCGCATGCTTTTTTCTTTTTCCTTTTCTTCTTTTTTTAAAGAAATTTGTATTAGAAACTTCCTGGCAGATTAAAATTGCGTGCTGGACCGAGACTAGAACTTTCGAAGGTAGGAGACGAGATACTGGCAGAAGTAAAGCTGTGAGGACGAGCCGTGAGGCGTGCTTGGGTAGCTCAGTCGATAGAGTACTTGCCCGCGAGAGGCAAAGGTCCACATTTCGACTCTCGGTCCGGCACACAGTTTTAATCTGCCAGGAAATTTCATATCAGCTCACACTCCGCTGCAGAGTGAAAATCTCATTCTGGAAATTTGTATTAAATTTTGCTCCTCACTGAGTAAAGCAATAAGTATGAGAAGCTTTTGGTATGAAACAGAGGCTTTTATAAACAACCGGCTGCCCTCCACTCTTCCTATCACAAATGCCTGGATAGAGGAATTTATCGATACGCTCGCTCCCCTCACGGTCCCATTCCTAAATCATCCATTTCGTCTTTAAGATTACTCTCATAATATCCTGTTTTGTCGTTTCTCTGAAGCAGGACTAAATTATGCTATCAAATCATCGAGTGAGTGCTGTCCTGGTATTGATTTCATTAACATTTTTATGCTTGAGAATTCGAGCATGAAAGGGAAAGATTTGCTCTTGTTCATTTTCTGTCAGAACTGTGTGAATCAGGACCTAATGGAAACGTGGAAGATGGACGTTTTAATTCCAGTTCTGAAAAGTGGGAGAAATAAAATATTGCTTTTAATTATCGACCGAGCACGTTGTTGTCTTGTGTAGAAAAGACGATGAAGCGAATGGTAAAAATGAGAATGAAACGACGACTTGAAATAGTAATTTGATACCTTGCAGTTAATGCGGATTCAGGAAAGGCAAACAGACTATAGACAATCTTTGTTCGCTTGTCATGGATATCATTTCAGACTTTCAAATGATAAAAACGGTCGTAGCTACTTTTCTTGACGTTAAGGGGGCTTATAATCTCGTTTAGATAGCAATTCTGTTGAGCAAGCCGTCGGAATTCTGAATTCCTTCGAAAATGATATGTGGTATCAGCATCCAGGTCGCTCAAAGAACGATCTATATCAGATCCAAAGCAAAAGTCCTCGAACCTGTCCTCGTCTCCCAGGGCTTGCCTCAGGTAATAATTTTAAGCCCCCTCCTGTATACTCTGAATAGTCATGATCTGGAATGGACACTAACTACATCTACAAAAATACTACAGTAGGCAGACGATGTGTGTGTTTGTTCAGCTACAGACTCGTATCTTCGGGCAAAAACGGAATTACTTTTTATAGGAGAACACGTCCTTGAATAGCTATTTTCCAATGGGTTGATAGCACACTGGACTCGCACTCAGAAGGACGACGGTTCAATCCCGCACCCGGCCATTCCGATTTAGGTTTTCCGTGATTTCCCTAAATCTCTCCAGGCCAATGCCGGGATGGTTCCTTTGAAAGGGCACGGCCGACTTCCTTCCCCATCCTTTCCTAATCCGATGAGACCGATGACCTCGCTCTTTGATCTCTTCCCCCAACCAACCAACCAACCAACCAATGGGTTGAAGATTCCGGATGACAGTCGTCGATCCTTCCCTTTTACGAAGCGAATGCTGACTACATTGTCGGTCATACTATGAAGAACACAGTGAACGTATTACTGTAACAGAACACATACGCAAACGACACACACCACAATAGTACAAGTTTATATGAGTACTAATTTTGGAGATGATGAAGAAATTGAAACAATTTATAATGCGATGAAACAAATCATTTAGTTAGCTAAGGGACACGTAAGTTTGCTTGTGATAGGGGACTGGAATTTTGTAGTAGGAAATGAAAGAGAATGAAAAATAGTAGGAGAACATGGATAACAAAGAATTTTGTTAAGAGAACAATTTAATCCTTGATGACACTTGGTAAAAGAGTCTTGTAAGACTTGTGGGAGAGATCTGGAGACAGTGAAAGAATTCACTGAAAGAATAACAGTAAGGTGTGGCTTTGTAAACTAGATTAGAAACTAAAACATTTCCAGGTTCAGATGTCTATAACATAATTAACTGAAGAGATTTTAGAAAGGTAGGAAATCAAAGCGATGGAACTAGTATAAACAGTCAGATGTCGCTCAATGTTTTAAAAGGACCACTAGCTAACGATTTACTAAGAGGAAGGGAATACAATAGCTGACCCAAGAGTTAGCTTTAAGAGATGAAATAGTGAAGGTAACAGAGGACCAAATACGTGTTGCACCAAAGGAAGATATATGGGAGAATATAAAATGTTTTTAAGATTTTCCCAGCCAGCACCAAGCGATGGCAAGGCAGTCTCGAGTGCAGTCGCAACCAGAATTTCAGGAGAGTCGATACCGCAATACTAGTCCACATGACCGAAGTAATTACCTAACATAGCTTGCGTTAGAGGTATGAATAGCAATTCAACAAGATGACCTCGCTGTGAAAGGAACATAACGTCATTTTGACAGCACTGAAAGATGCCGTAACAACGCCTTTCAGCCTGCCGATACTGGAGAAATGTACCGAGCTAATGAGCTGAAATCCACTATTGGTACAGCAAAGTGCAGTGAAAATTGCTGACGAACAAAGAGAAACAGGCCACATTCAGTCATCCTTACCAACAGATAATGTCGTTGCCTCCATGAGACGATTGCAAATACTCGGCCTCCTGAACCCCTCTGTCTCGCGGTTGCAGTGGGTCAGCATCGAGGTAATATCTGTGATGTAGTGTCTACCGTTTGACGGATGACTACAACCTTCAGGATTGTAGCCAGCCTGGTCTGCTGGCCTTAGCTGCTTCAAGATGCCAACCTCTCATTTGCTGAAATAAAGTCTTGGAACCATCAAGCACTAGCTCTCTGGGGCCGAACTGATGGTGCTTGACGCACTGTCACACTGTCGCTGTACTCAGGAGGCACTTTAGCTACTGTTGCCCCTGTCGCGCATCTATGATTGACACTAGCGGCCAATGTCTTCTTCTGGTGGAGAGGACATGGTGTAGCTCTGCACCACCATCGCCATCCTGTGCATAATGGGAAACTCACTACGAGGTCCTCGAGTGTGCTCTAGTCAAAAAAAGTCGTGAGCTGTCGGACACTGACTCCACATGAGCAACGTCTGCAGTGATGTGAGCAACGCCTGCAGCTAGTTGGGCGGGCTGCACTCCACGGGCCGCTCTGCTGCGTGAGCTGCCGTGTTCTCACATACGGCCTCGACTGACTGCTGAGAATGAGCGTCAACGCGTTCCATTCTGCCTCCTGTGTCCACATCTCTGCTCGCTGCTTCCGCTGAGAAGACAGTTCAGTTGTAAAACATAGTTAGTAAACGTATAATTCGCTAATGCAGTTTCATTAGCATGCACGGCGCGCGACAGGCACTCACCACCATTCTCCACGTTTGCAATCCTGCATCTGCAAGTGTCACAGCCCACCAACACTCTTATACTGATGTAATATTTGGTTATCAGTTCAGGATTTCAGGAAAACTCGAACTACATCTGCAGCATCCGTCTTTGTCACTGTCTGTACTTCCAGCCAAATACAATTCAGTGTGGTGAGTGAGCATTTCTCTGTTCGGCTTTGTGGTTGTGTTTATTTTTGTGTGTCCATGCTGGGTCATAGTGACATTAATAGTGGAAGTCGTCGTTCGGTCTAATCATAAACATATGTCTAAGTGAAGGTACTCATGTACCACCTCAATAAAGTAATAACAGTGAACAGCAGAGGAAGCCGGCCGGTGTGGCAAAGCGGTTCGAGGCGCAACAGTCTGGAACCCCGCGACGGCTACGGTAGCAGGTTGGAATCCTGCCTCGGGCATGGATGTGTGTGATGCCCTTAGGTTGGTTAGGTTCAAGTAGTTCTAAGTTCTAGGGGATTGATGACCTCAGAAATTAAGTCTCATAGTGCTCAGGGTCATTTGAACCAATTTCTGAAAGGAAGCTGTTAAGTTTCCCAGACAGTCATGCCCACGATATATATGTTTTTGCCGCTCACTAAAAGAACCTGGGGAATTACTGGCATCAGTTGGGTTGAAGTCCTACATCTACTAGAGACGTACTCCAGTTTCTCTGTCCACATCATCCCAGTTTCTAACATGAAAATGAACAGTGTTTTATGACCTTCCCACCTTTTGCACAAAAACTCAGCTTACAGAGGTCACTCTTGAATGGCTTCCTCCACACACTTTCAGCCATCTGGCCATCTGTTGTGAAAGACTGGCGCGTGGCCCAGGTAAAATGTTTTGTAAACTGGCACCCTTCTGCCTGACTCTAAGTAGAAGGAGAAGAGGGCTTCAGCCAGAAGTCCCTCTGCAGGTAACAACCACTGACCACTTTTTCCCAGAATCGCACTCATGGCCCGGTTGCTGCGCTCAGCATTTATGGCTCTCAGTTCATCTTGCTCTCTATTCTTGATCGCTTTTGCTGTGGCCCCCCGGCACAAGCTCTCTAGAGGTCAGACATGCAGTTACAAGAACATTCTACCCACAATTCCCTCGTGTAGCAAAAGTCATAACCACATTCAGAAAATGTAGTACCAGGGAACATCGAGATTAGGTCCTAAAATATGAATGTTCATTTGACTGACAATGTTATTAGAGAGAGAGTGGCGGGCCACCTCTCAACAGTACGCTCAAAGTGACGTGTGTTAAACCGCAGGAGCGTGCAGACTTGTCTCTATTTATGAGAAATTGAAAGAGAGAGTATTTAATGCCAGTGGCATGTACATTTTGTAACTTATCAGGAAATGAGTTACCATGAACTAACTCAGTGACATTTATACACGATTTGGTCATTTACAAAGGACTGTTTTGAGTCTCGTTGGGTGATGATCTGGCATAAAGCTAATTCAGTTCATTTTTGCGTGCGTGTGTGTGTGTTGTTGAGTGTGCGTTTGTGTTTGTTTGTTTCTTTGTCTCTCTCTCTCTCTCTCTCTCTCTCTCTCTCTCTCTATCTCTCTCTCTCTGTGTGTGTGTGGGGGGGGGGGGGTCTTCTTCCCGTTGTTTTTGACATTGTAAAGGCATTTGTAGGATAAAAAATGCCTGAGACAGGTTCACCTACCATGGGTGACAGTGTTATCGCTTTATCGGAACAAATGACATAGTTGTTGGCAGTAAATGCTCAGCAGGAAGAGTATAATGGAGAATAATGTAGGCAAGTAGTATTGAAAGCCTTCCAACGGTCCGTATCAAGGGAAGTAATATGATTAGTGAGCGTACCCCATCCTTCAAAAAATGTTGAAATGTGTGTGAAATCTTATGGGACTTAACTGCTAAGGTCATCAGTCCCTAAGCTTACACACTACTTAAACGAAATTATCCTAAGGACAAACACACCACACCCATGTCCGAGGGAGGACTCGAACCTCCGCCGGGACAAGCCCCAATAGATCTGTCAACAACCAAACCGTAACGCATTTTTTTTTCGGAAAAAACAGCAAAGGATGCAGCTGTACTCCTTAACGATGTCATAGCTACCGCGAAACTGAATAATTGGACATATGGCTAACTTACGGTTAGTGGACTAGGCTAAAATGATTGTGATGAATCACGAAGCACTTACCAAGGCAGAAACATTCCAGGATCTAGATGAACATATTCGCCAGCGCTACTGGAAACAGAATAGGATGAGATTCTTTAGAGAAGAATTAAACTGTCTGGCACAGAAAACTACTAGTAGGTGCAATATTCCTAGGATAAAAATGGGGAGATAAATGCAAACATGTATGTTTTGATGTGAAATTCAGAAGCTGATCCAGACACCTTACACGAAGCTGAGAATAAGTCTCATAATATCCGCTTGTTGGATATCCCCACTGACGTGTCACCCAGCGTCAGTATGGACAATCCACCTGATCTGAAGGCAGCTATTAGAATCGCCACTCAGTTGGAGGAAATTGATATTGCTACAAAAGGATATAATAACCATCAGGTCTTCATCTCTGAAGCGTTACAGACGGGGACATAAGGCTCATCTACAAAATCAGCGACATAACCGGAGAGCCTGAGTTGGTCATAAGACCTGAGAGTGCAGGAGTAAGAGGCAAGGAAAATTGCAACCGAAAAAGCATCCGTTAAATAGAAACGGGAATGAATTGCCAATCGGAAAGGTTTCTTGGTAGAACATGATAGGGCACACAAGCATGGTGAGACGGAATTCTGCTTATTAGAATTATTATAGGGCAAGGTACACACATTTGTAGTAGACACAGGTGCGCGCGTATTAGTCGTTAGTCTATAACTCTTGGGTAGGTAGAGACACACGTCTCCATGTGTTACAGTGAAATGCCAAAGAAACTGGTATAGACATGCATATTTAAATACAGAGATACGTAAACAGGCAGGATACGGCGCTGCGGTCGGCAACACCTATATAAGACAAAATCAGATGGTTCAAATTGTAAGGTGTCAGGCAAATCCAACACCTTACATGAAAACCCTGACATAATAAGCAAATCTACTAGTATGTCACATAGCTCCGAATAAATCGTGACATTAAATTAACCAAAGCAATACGAGTAACGAGTGAGCAAATGGAATACCACAGAGTAACACAAGAATGCCTAAATGCATGTCGTGCCTTCCCAGCGTGAGGCAGACGCAGTTCCGAGGGGAGAAACGAGGACAGAAGCCGAGAGCAGAACCGTGTTGAGCTAGAAGGCCCTAGGATAAGGAACGGACGGCCCAGCCTACCTGTACAACTACCACCCGCACGTTTTAGCGTGAGACTATTTCGCGTCTCAGGTATGTCGAGGACCACCCCCAGCCCATGTTAAAAGCTACAGCCCTCCAGAAAAGCAGTATAGATCTTACGATAACACAAAAAGGGCCACTACCACCCGCAAGTTTTAGCGTGAGACTTTTTCGCGTGTCTGTTACATTAGGACAATCCTCCAGCCCATGTTAAAAGATAGAGCCCTCCAGAAGAACAGTATAGATCACACGATAACGCTAAAAGGACCACACCAGCTGCAGGTTTTAGCGTGAGACTTTTTAGCGTCTCTGTTACGTTGCAAACTTTAAAAAACATTGCCCAACCACGAAAAGTATAACGTTTCTCATTGGATAGACAGAATTTTTGTAGGCGGAGCTTAAGGTTAACATAGAGACGCTGACTGGTCAGATGAAAACATAGCAAGATAGTTTTTTTAAACTAACTTCGGTAAATTGTAGTAAGGAGAAGTTAGGAGAGTTGGTTCCGAGACGGCGAGCTGGATGGCTGCTGCGCCGGCCGCTGCCGCCCAGACACTGCTTAAACACTGACAAGGTAATGAACGCACGCGATGCCGCATTTTTGAGCGCATAAGGCTTCACTCAGAACTGAAGAAGTCTCATCTGTTACACCCCTTTTTTGCGTAATACTAGTGTCGATCGTTAATTAAAACTCATGGTGTTCACATTTGCCACTTGAAGAACAGATCTGAAATGCGATGATTTTTCTTTTATATAGTTATTGAGAAGCCACATCAGCCACTGTAATTTACGACAAATGAAATAAGTAATTAAAGATAATTGAGGGTCACTGTAGACCATTTTGATAGTTTTCTCTTTTGTGAAACTTAAATTAAATTTAGATTATAGATGTGATATGGCATAGGTCATCCTTCGATCGATTGTAGAACTTGGAAACCCATTCAGGGACTATTCGTTCACATTTTTGTTGAACGCAGTTGGTTTTTACCAACCTGTATTAAGACATATTCTTTTATCAATAGTGCAATTTATAAACGATGTTTTGTGAGTAGAATAAAATTTCCAATGGTAAACTTAACTGCTTTTTCGACGTTATCTTACCAGCTAACTAAAAATAGGAAAGCCTTGAACCCTTTCCACTATATTTAGTTAGTATTAAGATTCTTTTACAGGGAGTGCAGTGGAGCTGACGCTGAGATCATTTAGTATTTGGTTATATCATCGCTAGTCTCACTGAACTCTTCTGAATTCTACATGTCATGTGTGGTCTGGCGTCTCCTTACCAGCAACAGGTCCCAGGTTCAAACTAGTTAATTCCCTAAAAAACACGCTCAGAGCGTCGTTGCGCGAAAGTGGTAGGGAGACACGATATACACTCCTGGAAATGGAAAAAAGAACACATTGACACCGGTGTGTCAGACCCACCATACTTGCTCCGGACACTGCGAGAGGGCTGTACAAGCAATGATCACACGCACGGCACAGCGGACACACCAGGAACCGCGGTGTTGGCCGTCGAATGGCGCTAGCTGCGCAGCATTTCTGCACCGCCGCCGTCAGTGTCAGCCAGTTTGCCGTGGCATACGGAGCTCCATCGCAGTCTTTAACACTGGTAGCATGCCGCGACAGCGTGGACGTGAACCGTATGTGCAGTTGACGGACTTTGAGCGAGGGTGTATAGTGGGCATGTGGGAGGCCGGGTGGACGTACCGCCGAATTGCTCAACACGTGGGGCGTGAGGTCTCCACAGTAGATCGATGTTGTCGCCAGTGGTCGGCGGAAGGTGCACGTGCCCGTCGACCTGGGACTGGACCGCAGCGACGCACGGATGCACGCCAAGACCGTAGAATCCTACGCAGTGCCGTAGGGGACCGCACCGCCACTTCCCAGCAAATTAGGGACACTGTTGCTCCTGGGGTATCGGCGACGCCCATTCGCAACCGTCTCCATGAAGCTGGGCTACGGTCCCGCACACCGTTAGGCCGTCTTCCGCTTACGCCCTAACATCGTGCAGCCCGCCTCCAGTGGTGTCGCGATAGGCGTGAATGGAGGGACGAATGGAGACGTGTCGTCTTCAGCGATGAGAGTCGCTTCTGCCTTGGTGCCAATGATGTTCGTATGCGTGTTTGGCGCCGTGCAGGTGAGCGCCACAATCAGGACTGCATACGACCGAGGCACACAGGGCCAACACCCAGCATCATGGTGTGGAGAGAGATCTCCTACACTGGCCGTACACCTCTGGTGATCGTCGAGGGGACACTGAATAGTGCACGGTACATCCAAACCGTCATCGAACCCATCGTTCTACCATTCCTAGACCGGCAAGGGAACTTGCTGTTCCAACAGGACAATGCACGTCCGCATGTATCCCGTGCCACCCAACGTGCTCTAGAAGGTGTAAGTCAACTACCCTGGCCAGCAAGATCTCCGGATCTGTCCCCCATTGAGCATGTTTGTGACTGGATGAAGCGTCGTCTCACGCGGTATGCACGTCCAGCACGAACGCTGGTCCAACTGAGGCGCCAGGTGGAAATGGCATGGCAAGCCGTTCCACAGGACTACATCCAGCATCTCTACGATCGTCTCCATGGGAGAATAGCAGCCTGCATTGCTGCGAAAGGTGAATATACACTGTACTACTGCCAACATTGTGCATGCTCTGTTGCCTGTGTCTATGTGCCTGTGGTTCTGTCAGTGTGATCATGTGATGTATCTGACCCCAGGAATGTGTCAATAAAGTTTCCCCTTCCTGGGACAATGAATTCACGGTGTTCTTATTTCAATTTCCAGGAGTGGAGAACAATCAGACACCAGCATGAATGTTTAGAAAATGGCTCTAAGCACTATGGGACTTAACATCTGAGGTCATCAGTCCCCTAGACTTAGAACTACTTAAACCTAACTAACCTAAGGACATCACACACAACCATGCCCGAGGCAGGATTCGAACCTGCGACCGTAGCAGCCGCGTGGTTCAGGACTGAAGCGCCTAGGACCGTCCGACCACAGCGGCCGGCTGACAAGAAGTGTCTAGCGCAGTTGTTAGATCGGTTACTGCTGCTACAATGGCAGGTTATTGAGATTTAAGTGAGCTTGAACGTGGTGTTATAGTCGGCGCACGAGCGATGACACATTGCATCTCCGAGGTAGCTATGAAGTGGGGATTTTCCCGTACGACTATTTCAAGAGTGTACCATGAGTATCAGAAAACCGGTAAAACATCAAATATCCGACATCGCTGCGGCCGGAAAAAGATCCTGCAACAACGGGGCCAACGACGACTGAAGAGAATCGTTCAACGCGACAGAGGTGCAGTCCTTCCGCAAATTGCTACAGATTTCAATGCTAGCCCATCAACAGGTGTCAGTGTTCGAACCATTCAACGAAGCATCATATATGGGCTTACGGAGCCGAATGCCCACTCGTGTACCCTTGATGACTGTGCGACACAAAGCTTTACGCCTCGCCTGGGCCCGTCAACACCGACAATGGACTGTTGATGACTGGAGACTTGTTGTCTAGTCAGACGAGTCGCGTTTCAAATTGTATCGAGCGGATGGACGTGTGCGGGTATGGAGACAACCTCACAAATCCGTGGATCCTGCATATCAGCAGGGGACTGCTCAGGCTGGCGGAGGCTCTGTAATGGTGTCGGGCATGTGTAGTTGGAGTGATCTGGGACCCCTTATACGTCTAGAAACGACTCTGACAGGTGACACGTGCGCAAGGATCCTGTGTGATCACCTACATCTATTCATGTCCATTTTGCATTCGGACGGACTTGGACAATTCCGGCAGGACAATGCGACACGCCACTCGTTCAGAGTAGCTACAGAGTGGCTCCAGGAACATTGTTCTGAGTTTACACACTTCCGCTGGCCACCAGACTCCCCAGACATGAACATTATTTAGCATATCTGAGAACTCCTGCAACGTGCTGTTCAGAATAGATCACCACCCCCTCGTACTCTTACGGATTTATGGAGGATTCATGGTGTCAATTCCCTCCAGCACCACTCCAGACATTAGTCGAGGCCATGCCACGTCATGTTGCGGCACTTCTGCATGCTCGCGGGGGCCTCTCACGATATTAGGAAAGTGTACCAACTTCTTTTCCTCTTCAGTGTAGGATACGTGGGGTAGATGACAATGACACGAAGTCATCAGAGACGACACTGCTCTGCTATATGTTTGGAGTCCTGCATTTCCTAGACTTGGACTTCCTTGCCAAACGCCCACCTGAATTCAGTGGAACTTAGTTTTCACTGAAGAGATCATCTGCAAGCGAGACAATGTCCGGAGGTACACCAATCAGGAAGGTGTTTCCAAATGAACTGTGAACACTGAGGACTGATTTCCATGATAACGTACCATCAGGTACAGGGAAATTATTTAGGATTCATGCAGATACCGCGTTACCACAGGCGGTACTTTATGTTGTAGAACTACTAGAGACTAATAGAGAATAATGACAGCGACATTTTAAAATGCGCAAGTCCACTCGCTACCATAAAAGTGGATGCTACACTAGAAGAAGAGCTGCATCGAGTTACGATGCTGTCTGAATTCAAAACTCAATTCTAACTTTTTAAATCAGGTGTAAAATTAGGCCTGTATTTCAGAACACATCATGTCCAACTGAAAATTTGGTTCCAATTGCAATAGGTCCATCATTTCCCATCTGCTAATGTAAATAATACCTGACGTCTAATAAAATCTGTGACGTCCAAGCAGGAAGATCACAGCAATATTTCCGTTGTATTCTGCTTATTGTTGTGGTCAGTGCATTGTCGCGATGAACAGGTTTGCTGACCTATCATTGTGTTTTTGTGGGAGCTTGCTGTTCATGTGAAATATGACGAACATGGAAGAACGTCCATGTGTAGGAGACTACTCTTTTGGATCTAGGAAGTGGAAGAGGGTCGTAGTGAAGAGAAAAGTGGAGCAGCTGGAAAGGTAGGGTATTATAAATGAAAATTTTGTTATTAAGTTGACTACTCAGTGGATATTCTTTTTTGAATATTAAACGTTTCATTGGCTGCATTTAAAGCATTTATTTGATTCTACCAATACGTTTTGGGAGTCTTTATCCCAATTTAAAGTCACTTAAAACATAAACTGTAAAGCACCTACACCCTTGAGCACATGAAAATCATCTAAGCCATAAGAAGTCGCTATTTTGTTGTACGATGAGCGTTCAATAACCAATGAAACACATTTTCTTCTGAAAGCAGGTTGATTTTATTCAGGATTCCAATACACAATATTATTTCTCACTCTTTTACCTACAAAACACTATTTTTGCACATAATGTTCGTTCAATGCAACGATCTTACGCCACCATACTGGGAAGGCCTGTATGCCCTCATGGTACCACTATACTGGTCACCGTCGGAGCCAACATCTTGCTGCATCAATAACCTGTCTATCATCCACGTATTGCTTCCCGCGGAGAACATCCTTCATTGGGTGAAACCGATGGAAGTCGGAAGGTGCGAGATTCGGGCTGTAGGGTGGATGAGAAAGAACGGTCCAACGAAGTTTCGAGCTCCACTCGGGTGCGCAGAATTGTGAGGCCTTGCGTTGTATGGTGATTCGCCTATCACCTCGCACGAGAGTGTTCGCACGCTATAATAGTGGAGGAGTCACAGCTGTCTGCAGCCGGCCGGCACGCGTGAGACTTGATAGTTTATACGAACTTATTGCGATGATGGCAGACGCGTCGACCGACGACTCACCGTGCTGTTGTTCACTGCCAGGTCTCTGTATACATTGTGCAAGCGCCTATGAATATATTCGATGCTCTGGTTTTCCTCCAAAAGAAACTGAATGATAGCTCTCTGCTTGGAAGGCACGTCTTTTACAGACACCATTTTGAAGGCTACGTGTAGCGCCGCCACCAATAGGAATTCTATGAAACTACAGGGGCTGAAGTGGGAATATTCCACGATGTCCCACAACACGTTCCGCATTTTTTCAACTGAGATTGGCTGAGGAAAAACTGTCTTGCATTACTCATTGGACGCCCCTCGCATATTCATTGTCAGTATTAAACTACTCATTATCGCGCACAAGCGCTCTTTTGACTGTAGCCAGAATGTTTCAGAAACTAATACGTCTTACTGACCGTCAAAACAAAATTACTTTTCGTTTTAGATACGTTTTGGCGATCATAAAGACACATGCTAGTTTTCGATACATTCTGGTTGAGTTGGGGGAGGGGACCAAACAGCGAGGTCACCGGTCCCATCGGATTAGGAAAGGAAGTCCGCCGTACCCTTTCAAAGAAACCATATTGGCATTTGCCTGGAGCGATTTAGGGAAATTACGGGGAATCTAAATCAGTATGGCTGGACGCGGGTTTGAACCGTCGTCCTCCCGAATCCGAGTCCAGCGTGCTAACCACTGCGCCACGTCGCTCGATGATACATTCTGGCTTCACGTAAAGGAGCACTTGTGCGGGAAGAAACAGTAAATGTATAATATTATCAAATGACGACCCCTTGTATATTTGTAATGTACTCTAGTGTGCCGATGCTTTACAGGTGACTTGAAAATGAGGTAAAGCATACATACTACTACCGTAAGGACCAAATAAGTATAAATGTAGAAACTGGGGCGTTCAATAAACAAGACATAATCAACGAGGCTAAGTTGCGCATGGCTGCAGAAGTACAATGAGCGGACTTTATTAGGTTACTAAACATGTATTACAACACCAGTTTCTAGCTCGAAACCTACCGTTGCTTATTAACTACTTCAGATACCGCGGTAAGGACCGTGAAATAATTTAGTCTGAACCGCCTTGTGGACACAGAGTGGTAAGACTTAATTGTCTACTGTTTCATCATGAATAGGAACAGTAACACGTTTCTTGTAGTGGCCATTTTCGCAGCAACTGTATATAAATTGCAGTTGTTTCAAAGAAAATGCCTTTTTTGCATGCTGCACATCGAAATTTTTATTTTTATTTATGCACCCAGACGCGTTTCGCCTGAACTGTTTTTAACTCTATGAACTAGATGTGAAACCGTAACCTATGTGTAAAAATGGACAAATCATGTAATATTTCAGGAAACTCACTGAAGATGCCTTGTAAAAAAGGCGAAACGCGTCTGGGTGCATAAATAAAAAAAATTCGATGTGCATCTATAGAGCAGCGTAGAGAATTGGCGAAAAGCACAGACAGGTGCCTTCTATGACGAGGGTACTGGAAAGATGGTACAGCGCTACGACAGTGTCTTAAATTGGAGCGGCCTCTATGTAGAGAAGTAGCTGGAAGGTGTAGCTGACTGTTGTAAATATAACTATTTAGATTTTCACAGTAGTGTCTATTTCGATCGGACCTTACTTTCCTAATAGCCCTTTTACTTTTAATGCAAGGTAACACATACTTGCCTGCTGATCGCGTTTTCGGTACAGCGGAGAAGAATTTTCTGTAACAGACTGAAATTTAACTCCTCAACAACATCATAATATTTATTAGAAAATGGGGGATGTTCGAAGACTAAGAGTTGAGCGGTATATTTTAAACTTTAAGGACCTCTGCCATTATCTGAAGACGCTACTGGGAATAAGAGACATGAAAAGAATAATACTGAAAAAGAACTTGAAGGGATAGAGAATGTACCACAGAACCTCGATTTACTGACTCCTCAGATTATTCGACCATTTGTCCGACCATCCGTCTGCGCTCGGCGCGGAACAGCGTGCCATTAACTCTGCTGCCAGCGTTATCGATCGGTTTTACTCGCGTCACAACAGGTGTCCGTCTGAGTCACGCTCCTCACGTGTGCGCAACTGACAGGCTGCTTCACTGCCCTACTCTTTCCCTTTGCTGCATTCTTTCAAATATTGTTTTATCTTTCCACCTTCTGTTTTTTAAGTTGCAATATAGTTTTATACAGTTCATTAAGTTGTGATGAAGAGGTATAAGGGTTTCAGAAAAACTAAAAGTCACTATAATTCAGGAAAGGAAGTGTATTGTGTGCACGATCGAACACAAACTAACTGTTCTACAAAGTCTTCACAAACTCGAATCAGTTTGTAATGCATACATGCGTTCCCTTCACGTGCTTAAGCCAAGTATTACGCACATTTATGAGATCGGGAATGCTCAGTAGCAGCCAGGCTACAAGTGCATTTGACAATTAAGCGTCAGCAAGGAGAATTAGTGATGAAATCATAGGAGGCTATGTTGTGCAACCTTAGTAGGAACAAGATCCGACTATTTGGGAGTAGAATCTTACAATCTGAGACAGTGTTCCGAGACAAACTGTCACAATGTCCGCAAACGTGACGTAAAATCTGCCTAGCAACAGCGCTCTGAACGCCCATTGGCTCTGAGCACTATGGGACTTAACATCTATGGTCATCAGTCCCCTAGAACTTAGAACTACTCAAACCTAAGGAGATCGCACAACACCCAGTCATCACGAGGCAGAGAAAATCCCTGACCCCGCCGGGAATCGAAGCCTGGAACCCGGGCGTGGGAAGCGACAACGCTACCGCACGACCACGAGCTGCGGACTGAACGCCCATTGGCTGAAAGTTTAGGAAACGAGAGAAGTGTCCTTATTCGCTGAGGGAGAAAGGTGGGGTTTCTCTTGTCCGTCGGGGAGATAGGGCGAGTTAGTAGCGAGACGCCACTCAAAAAGCAAGGTCGGGTAACCGGGGGCGGCGCTAAAAGAACGGTTGCGAGTAAATATTCCACCTATGAAACATGAGATAAAACGCCACGTGTCATGGGCTGTGTGTATCACGATTATGGGAAGTCAGAAAGGTGTTAATGTGTTGTAAAGGGTTGAATAACGGCGTAGCCAACAGCCGCCATATTTGAAATTCTGTGAAGTGTGTGTCGAAGTATTTTCTTTATTGAAACGAGTAAAGTACAAATCGTGGTTGACATTTAACAACTGGCATCCCGAAACACTCCACTTTAGCAGGATCACCTACACTGAACCTGGTACCTGAGCGCTACTACTGTACGACGAGGGACGGACTACCGAAGCAGCGAGACACCAGGTTAGTGATAGAGAAACCAGAGGAGTAAAGCAGGGTCGCTTCCTTCTCGCTAGAGTGCCACTGAGGGCGTTATAAGTTACTAAATTAGTCTCTGAAATTGGTATTGGAGTAACAACCATTAAAGATTGAAAAAATAACCGAAAAGATCTTGATGCTTTACGCTAACTAGAGATGGAGAAAAATGCCTTAAAAACTAGAAAAGCATAGGAATAAATCGAAACTTGAGTTCTTGGATAACTTGTGTGGGTTTGGGTTTGCCACGAAAGACTTCACTCTCAGGCCAAGTCATAAAAGAAAGAGCTTATCGCTTGCATCAAAACTGGAGAGGTGAAGAAGACAAATCTTACGCAAGTGGAAAAGTGAAGGTTGGTTTCACCTATGGAAAAATCGTCATGGCGTTAGGCATGTTGCTATTTCAGGTGAAAACATTCTGCTGATGATAATACAGGTATAGAGTTTTATACAAAATTTGAAAAAAGCAGTCTATTAAAATAAGTTAGTAGCTGATCAGTTACACGACACTGACGACGTGGGGCTAAACTATAAAATGATCCCTCAAAAAACTTTTGCCCCAAAGAATGAAACTGACACAGGCACGAAACTAGCAAAGGACACGCTGACCATTGCGACATGCAGCAACATAAGTGATTACCATAAATTGCGGTTGTATACAACCGAAAAATATCTTTTGTGTGTATGTGTGTGTGTGTGTGGTGTCTGTGAAGTGTTACTGACTTCGTGACTGTACTTCTGTGGGTAAGGCAAACGGGCAATATCAACTTTATTTACTCGTCATAAGAACTGTGGGCTGTTTGTCCTTCAGCCCTTATATTATGCTGATTCTTCTGTAGGTGTCATGTCATTGCAGAACTTCTATGGTGGCAAGAGGTACTTGAACTCGGTGCCTGTCTTCAGAGTTGGACGATGAGCTGTTAAATCTTATGTTGTTTGTTCTGGAAGTGAAGGTTACAGTAGCTTAGCACCCAGTATGACATCTAAAAACGTGACATGGTTGGTCCAATGGATTTCTCAGTTGATGAGGATCAGTCTGGCGAGTAGTAGTGGACCCTTCAGAGTGGACATTACTGCCGTTGTTTTCGAGGCATTGACAGAGATCGACTGTTCTTTGGCCCATTGCTCAGTGATTGTCAGTTGTCATTGTAAGCAGGAGAAAACTAAAGTCACTCGTCGACCACTGGTGAGAAGGGCAATGTCATCGATGAAGTGAACGAGTGCCACCTGTGGTAAGATCGAGAGATTGTTCACGTCTATACCGAAGAGCAGTAGAGACGCAACTGATTCCTGTGGGATACCATCCCCAAGCTGTTGGTGACTGGAACGTTGCCCACAGATTTTTACCAAATTTCTCCGATGTCGAAAGGAACTGTGAATGAGTGGTATGCAGTAATATGGTAAAATCCTTAGGTTACGGAGCTTGAGCAGTAACTTATCCTTCCAGATTCTATCAAAGGCTTTCTCCACATCCAGGAATATTTTGCCAAAGTGTACTTGGAGACATCTAAATTAAAAGTTACATATTCTGAGATGCAGAGCGAATGCAGCTAGTGTTTGCTGGAACACAGACTGGTCTGGGGAATAATGCCATTTTCCAAGAGAGGTTGTCTGATTCGCTGTAGTCTGAATCGTTTGGTGAACTTTGATAGTGTCGACAGCTGGCTAACTGGTCAGTAGTTGGCAGGTTGAGTGAGATCCTTGTCTGGTTGGTTCAATGGCGTGACCCTAGCTATCTGCTATTAGGACAGGAAGCATCCTAGCAACATATGGTGCTCGAAGATGCGGATAAGCAACACTTGTGGCTTTCTCGCGAGGTGTCTCAACTGATCGTTATTTATCCCGTGGAAACCAAGGTTTGCATGATTTACTAATCGGTTGATGAACTTCTTCACCGCTGTTGGCATAGTGAGCTTGGATGTCAGGTACTTGGCTAGCTCACGAATTTATTGTGCCTGACGTCATGTCTGAGCTTCTTCCTCTTTGGTCTCGTACAGTGCCAGTTTGTTTTGTGCCTTATATGTACTGGTAAAGTTTTCGGCCTTGCCCTGTGAGTCATATCACTGGGCTGCAGGGCCATGAATGACTAGTTTCTGAGCTTTAGGGTCGAATAACGTCCCCACGACGCTTCATTCGTTCTTCGATTTCAGCATTAAGATGGCCATTTTGTCTTCCCAATGCCGTATTCGATGTTCTATGGTTTGGGAGTGTAGTTTTCTAGAAAAGCGCCTCATCTCTCTGCCATCTACTGGGTTATGGTACTTTTGTCACTGTCGAGGAGCACTGTTCTTAGGAGCCTTAATATCTTGAAGTAACGGCGAAAAGGTCTCCTTCTGGTGCACGTGATGGGTTGTTTGTAAGGAGGCTTGCTTTTATGCCCTCTTGAGTTTGATTTTTAGGTCCGAGATGGCTTCGTCAATGGCTGGCTTGGTGAGATATCTATCACTGGACGAACACTGTCATTTAGCCATGAGCTGAACTGTCACAGATGTAGAATGACGAACGTGAGCAGAAGCTTCTTGGATGGTGCCAACGACTGGGTGATGATCCGAAGTAAGACGCCTGATATTTTGAAAGATATCATTAATTAGATATATCGATATTTAAGAAAATATCATCAATGGCCCTCGATATATCGGAAAAAAGTATCGATATATCAGCGGAAAAAATATCTACGTACCGGCCTATAAAAATATCGGCTGCACATTATAAATATACTGTCGGTTATAGGGTTGCATATTTGACTTACTATTGGGTATTCTGTACATCAACAAGCTATCCCCCTTAGACCAAGAATTGAAAGGAAAACGATTCATGTTCACGGTTGGCAATAACCACTTTACTAACAATGGTAACTGCATGTAAGTGGCACAATTAATGGTGTCTAATGGGCCAAACGTCAGGTTTAAACGTTGCATTTTCTGTTGGTAGTGGCAAGAGCTGATTATGTCAGCATTTCCCCTCTCATGTCTCCGTCATTTAGATTTTTGTTCATCATTTTTAGCTATTATCTTTGAAGAAGGCCGATGTGAAGTATTAGCACACGAGTTGTCTTCATGTCGGAAGTGTTATTCCATTCACACGCCGCTCCCCAGTACCAACAGACTTCTTCGTTGTGCCACCTATACTTGCTTCATACAGTCAGAGAGAAAGACTGGACGTGATGAGAACTCAAAAAGCAGTAAGACTCCTTCAGACAGTGACAGCAAAATTAAGTTCTACCACAATTTCAAAAGAACTCTCTCAAATATTTACCAAAAACTGCGAAAAAAATATAATATCAAATAATAATATCGGCAGTTATTACTGCCAATATGAAATCGATACATCGATATATCAAGGAGAATATATCGTCGACACATTGTTCACATTGCTTTGAGCACTATGCGACTTAACTTCAGAGGTCATCAGCCGCCTATAACTTAGAACTAATTAAACCTAACTAACCTAAGGACATCATACACATCCATGCCCCTGGCAGGATTCGAACCTGCAACCGTAGCGGTCTCGTGGTTCCAGGCTGAAGCGCCTAGAACCGCTCGGCTACCAGCGGCCGGCTGTATATCGGTATTTTGTCAACTGCCCTAATCTGAAGTCATATCTACAGGGTGAGTCACTAACTACCGCTAGCAAGAATAACTCCGAAAGTGTGATAGGAGCTGAAAAATTTGTGGGTCACAAGCTGCATGGGACAATGGGGGCCATAGTATGACGTTGGTGTTTTGTTGCTAGGTGGGGTCTCTTCAGAGATATGAAGATCAACTTCGTTTATTTAAATGGGATGCTATGCCTTGTTACTTTATTTTCTGATAGTGGCTATCGAGACGAATCCAATGATACATAACAGTACAGTCTTCAAAGATCATCGAAGGTCGAAAAGGTGGCATGAACATCCATTTACAGAATGTGTTTGAAGTGATGACCATTGGTATCAATGTAGTTCTACAATCTTCTTATCGTGGATTAAGTGGTATTCCTTAGCACGTCATCACTTATCGAAGCACATGCACTGACAATTCTCTCTCGCATATCTTCAGGTGTAGTTGGAATGTCTTTATGAACAATGTCTATTACGTATCCCCACAAGAAAAAATCCAGAGGCGTCAAGCCCGGCGAACGAGCCGGCCACGACACATCTCCTCCTCGTCCAGTCCAACGATTTGGCAATTGTCTCTGCAACTTATTTCTAACCATCAGCGAAAAATGTGCCAGACACCCACCGTGTTGATAACACATTTTTTCCTTGCTCCTAAAGGTATTTCTTCCAATAACAGACCTATTATTTCTTGCAGGAATGTCGTGTACTTCCTATCATTAAGATTACCTTCGATGAAATGGTGGCCTATAAATCTGTCCTCCAGAATCCCACACCATACATTCACCGACCACGGATTTTGGTAGGCAACTTTCCGCAGCCAACGTGCATTTTCAGTTGCCATATATTGTGCTATGCAAATTAACGTTTCAGTGGTTCATTAATGTAGCCTCGTCAGTAAATAAAATCAAATTAATTAATGTGTTATCCCTCTGAGTCTGAAGTTGAGCCCATCCTCAGAATCCAATGCGACGCATAAAATCAGTACCAGTTAATTCCTGGTGGAGACTGATACGAGAGCTATGCCGAAAGTTTTTAGCAGCCTGTAAACCGTAAGACGGAGGATAATGGGGTTGTTTTTATTCGAAAGAGCGATGCTTTTCGACCTTGGGACGTGCGCGCCAGCCCCTGCCTAGCGGTGATCCCCCCACATCGCGGTAAGAAAGCACAGGCAGTGCTGAGTCAGAGATGGTGCAGGATGGAGCTGTCGCGCCGCGCCTTTTGCGCCGTGATTTTTTACGATTATAAAAAGGGTTAAAGTGCCGAAGAATGCCGTTCTTCTTTACTGCATGTTTTTAGTGTAGCTTCCCCTTCTAGGGCTACAGTTGGAAATTGGTTTCGCGAGTTTTCGAGGGGTTGGCAGTCAATTGAAGATGAACCTCGTCCCGGTCAGCCAGCAACAGCTGTGACTCGTGAAAACATTGATGTTGTGAGGAAAATGATCAAAGAAGATCCACATCTTACATTTTGCGACATTGAAGGGACACTAAATATTTGATCAACAGCAGCACAGACCATCGCTCATAGTCACTTAGACCTTACTAAGCGATGTGCCCGTTGGGTGCCACATTCCCTGACAGAAAGCCAAAAGGAGACGAGAGTGGACTGGTGTCGTTTCATGCTCGAAAAATTGAATGGAGGGAAGTCCGAAGACACCTACAATATCGTCATAGGTGATGAAACATGGGTCTACCATTATGACCCTGAAATGTGCTTTCCAGGTGAGGAACCACCCACAAAAGTTCAACGAAGTCGGAGCTATGGAAAAAAGATGGTAGCAATTTTTTTTACAAAGATTGGGCATCTCACTTCTGTGACCTTGGACACACGTCTTACAGTCAATGCTGAATGGTATGTGAACGATTATCTTCCAAAATTCATCGCCACATGTAAGTCACAGCATCCAAAGTCCAAGAGTGGGCACCTTCTGCTACATCACGACAATGCATCTGCGCACAGGGCTGCCAGAACGATGGACTTTCTGGAGAAGGAAAAAGTGTGAGTGTTACCCCATCCCCCCTATTCACCTGACCTGGCCCCCTGCGACTTCTTCCTGTTCCCTAAGACTACGGAAAAAATTCGAGGGCAGCGGTTTTCATCAGATGAAGAGGCCATTGCAGCGTACGAGAATGCACTAAGTGACATCCCAAAAGAAGCTTGGACTGACACATTTTCTAAGTGGTTTCAGAGAATAGAAAAATGCATACGCGCTAATGGAGAGTATTTTGAAAAGTTGTAAACGTTTTTTTGCAAATAAAGTTTTTTCACACATTCTGCTAAAAACTTTTGGCATAGCCCTCGTATGATAAGGATGATATTTATGGCGGTGCAGAACATGAACGACACTACTCTGCCTCATGCCAGATTCCCTTGCAATTTGCCGCGAACTAATACAAGGATCTTGAAGGAGTACTAATTTCCGGTTCCTCGTTAGTGACTTTCCTTTGTAGGATATGTTTCCGATGCGTTAAAGATCCAGTTGTTCTCAGGTTATCATACACATATTTAAATGTACGACATGTACGGTGAGTACATTGAGGACATCGTTCAGCGTACAAATCTCTAGCTCTCACTTAATTTCGTCGCCATTCTCCGCAAATGAGAAGCAAATCGACTTATTCTTCGAAGCAATACATCATTCACATTCCCTTGTTTCCACGATACTAGTATTACCACTCCATTTAGTGTTGTATTGAGAAACTGTCGAATGGTGTTTACATACCAATGGCACGTTAGATGAATACGCCGTATTTCCTATTTACCCGATACAGGAGAGAGAATTGCCTGAGCATGTGGTTCGATAAGTGCCGAAGTGATAAGGAATACCACTCAATCCATGATAAGAAGATTGCAGCACTGTATTGATACCAATGGTCATTACTTCGAACACCTGCTGTAAATGGACGTTCATGCCACCTTTTTGACCATCGCTGACCTTCAAAGACCTTACTGTTACACATCATTGGATTCGTTTTGATAGCAGCTATCAGAAAATAATTTCCAAACTACAGCATACAATTAAAAAAAAAAACAACAAAGTTGACGTTCATATCTGATGTGACCCCACCTAGCAACAAAACACCAACGTCATTTTATGGCCCCTGTTGTGTCATGCGTAATTTGTCCCACAAACTTTTCAGCTACTATCATACTTTCAGACTTATTCTATGTGGCAATAGTTAGTGACTCACCTTGTACAACAGTGGTGAGCAGTAGATATAGTCGCAGGTTTTTCAGTACTGCTACATCCAGCATGTCTGGTTGCTACTTGGTGTTAGCTGGGAAGTGGGTTGGCTTTTCAGGGCATATGATGATGACTTCTAGACATTGTTCAACGCCGTGGAGTTTTAATTCTCTTGGTTTGTTGCCCACAGAGTTCCAACTGCAATGTTTGTCATTCAGATGCCACACTTGGGGATCTTGTCAAATCAGTCAGAGTCGTGGGATCTTGAAACTTCCTGATACATTAATACTGTGTGCCAAACTTAGATTCGAACTCTGGACCTTTGCCTTTCACGGGCAAGTGCTCTACCAATTGAGCCACCCAAACACGACTCAGGACCCTCCTCACTGCTTTACTTCCGTCAGTACCTCGTCTGCTGCCTTTCAAACTTCATAGAATCTCTCCTGTGAATCTTGCAAAAGGATTTCTGTGAAGTTAGGAAGGTGGGAGACGAGGTACTGGCGGAAGTAAAGCAGTGAGGACACATCGTGAGCTCAGTTGGTAGAGCTCTGGCCTGCGAAAGGCAAAGGTCCTGAGTTCGAGTCTTTGTCTGGCCCACAGGGGTAACTTGTCAGAAAGTTTCATATCAGCACACTCTGCACTGCAGAGAGAAAATTTCATTCTTGTGAGATCCTGTTTACTGAACTGTCGTCGCGGGCTTGAGTAGACAACGATCATCGTGATAATGACATGAGAAGTAGGGACATTCACCACTGTTGCCTCAAGAGAAGTGAACTGGGGAAGTACTAGTGGTACGACGTGATGGCTTTGTAAATGAATATGGATGCGCCACCCTCCTGGCTATTGGCTCAGTCTGTCTTATAACCAATCATGTTCTGAAGTTTACACATTTGAGTTGGTCGCAATCAAGTTTTCCTTAAGAACAGGTATCCACCTTCTCTTGAGTGTCAAAATCTTCCAGTTCCTGCTTCTTAGTACTAACCCTCTGCCATTAAATATACAATAGACCAATGTGTGAGGTCTTGTAATTGTGAAACTCTATGGGCCGTTACTGAGGGGCGAATATCTTCATAGAAATTTCGAAGAGAATGAGTGACTTTGAGAGAGTGTCCAGTGCATCTTTAAATCTCTGATACGTTTCCGTAAGTATGGTAAAAATGTTATTTTGAGTGAGTGATGTTATGAATTCTGAAATGTCTGATAACATTTGAGTGATGCCGAAGTCCGACCATTCCTGTGCTGGAGGTAAGATAGTAGGTGGGCTGCGGCTGCTTGTTTGGGCTGAAGACCGACCAGTAAGCTTTGCTGATGTCGTCCTTTTCGGTAACATGGGGAAGTTCTTCTGACTGTCCCCTTTTGGTTGCATAGGAGCAATAGCTGGTTCTTGCTGGCACACTTGAGCTGCTTGTCCTTGTGCAATGTACGTTTTGAGCGCTTGTTGAAAAATGGGACACTGCCTCTAAGTGGTTGGATGGTCGCCTTCACAGTTCAGGCACTTAGGCTTTTGCTTTGATGGTTTAGTGCAGGTTTTGGACGGGTGGGCCAATGGACTTGCTGCAGTGGTAACACTGGTTCCTGTCAGATTACCGAAGTTAAGCGCTGTTGGACTGTGCTAGCACTTGAGTGCGTGAGCGAGCATCTGATCTGCTAAGCGCCGGTGGCAAGTGAGGTGCACTCAGTCATTGTGAGGCAAACCAAGGAGCTACTTGACTGAGAATCAGCGTGTCTGATCTCATAAAGTGACATATGGCTGTGAGAGCGATGTGCTGAGGACATGCCCCTCCATATCCATATCCGGAGACTCCTTTGGGCTGAGGATAACACAGCGGCTGGTCGGTAACATTGGACCCTCATGGCCTGTTCAGGTAGAGTTTAGTTTAGTTCAGTTTATTTTTGGGACAGGTGGTGGCCGGTGTATTTGATGCATCTGGGCAGTAGTGAGCAATAGTTGCCTGCATGAAAGTAGCATCAGCAACACTTCCACTGTGGTGGTCCATCTTTCTGCCGATGCGTTTCTACCTGGATCTTGGTGTTCATGATATCGCGAACGTCGTAAGCCAAGTCACTAATTGGTACAGGTGGAAGTGAAACACAGTGGACAGGTTGCATCTTTAGCTTGTCAGTTCATTCATCACGTGACTTGAATTAATCAAGAGAGGCTTCAGTGAATCCCATGGATCAAAGTTCCTATTTAGCTTCCTCAGCGGTTATCTCAGCTGGCAAGTACTTAATAATAACTTCCAGAGTATTCTCTGTTGGCGAACAGTGAGTAGAAAACGGAATTTTGTAGTCCTGAAAGAATCGAAGTCCAGCACGTTAATCTGCCAGGGATTCAAAATGATGATTGATTGTATTACCGAGTTCATCGGTAGGTAACACCCTGAGTCCTGGATTGTGATCGAAAGTATTTCATTGGCTGATGTAGCTGGTTGTTGCATCGTTGGAGGTGCGGGTTCTCGAGATATATCACCATTAGAGTGGCTAGTGAATTCCATTAGTTCTGTATCCACCTGCAGTGGAGTGAGATGGTTTGACGTTAGTGATGGATTCTGTCACTTAGTTAAGTCTTCCAGTTGTAATGGATTTTTAGTTTTCCGTTCGGCGTTCTTACGCTGGACGAATTGGAAAAGTTTTTCATCATTTTGAGTGTCCTGGTGATCTTAGTCGCCCGTCGGCTGGTGCGCAGCGTCCGATTCCGATAAAGGTGCATAGTTCTTCAGCTTCTCGTCCCCAGAAGAGTCTTCTTCGTCACATTCAGGTGCAATTTTCTCGTAGCGGGCAGCCCTGTCTCTGGCAAATTTGTCACGAAGTGGGCGGTATTCATTAGTTATATGATGAGTTGTGTCGCCTGTGAAAGGTGCGATGTCCACAGAGAATGACGCGTAGGTTGTGAGAGCCATGATCCTGGCCGCAGAACGATGCTTTGTCGAAGAATGGGATGTGGTCTTACCACCTTCGCGTTGGGACCTGGCCCTCCGTCGTACCCTACTCTTGCACTTCCTGCGTTTACCGAGTCCATTGCTTGGCTCGTCAGCATTGAAGGCCCTTGTGCCCGATGCCATAGTCGCCATAAGTGGAGCGGCCGATGGGGCCTTTGGGGGGGCAAGCCCAGCTGAACGGCGATCGACCGACTCTGGAGCGGCCCAGGGGCCCTATTCTGTGTCTTGTCGCCATTTTTCCGATTGGTTTGTTACTCGAGCGCGCCGTACGGTCCTGTTTTGGGAACAGAGCCCTAACATTATTGAGTAAGCATTTAGAAAGCGATGCCGAACGGTCCTAGCCAACCGAAATGCTGTTGTCAGTTCTCCTCGCGCCAACCAATGAAGCGCCACAGTTTCACGAGCTCAAAGCGGCTAGCAGCCGACACAGGCATGCCATTCTTCACAGTACCGAAAAAAGTGGTTACAGTACGCAATACTGTTCAAATTCTGCTGTCCACAGTCTTCCATGAATGCATGATAACAATAGAATATTGACTTTGTTCTGGAAACTGTCCTAAATGTCACATTATGTCATTTTATTCTCATTCACATCGACGTCTTGTTTTACATTTTACGTTTCGGAATATGAGTTAGGAATGGAGTGTAGTACCACATTCTGCAAATGTATCTGAAGAAACACCCGAAAAATTCGTCATTATTTCTGTTTTCCGTCGTTCCTTAGTTGCTTCAAAATTCATGGAGGTACGTTCCGTCTGTGCAACTAATTGAAGATAGTTTGTTTATTGCGATACGCGTTTCTCTTCCTTTATTCGTGATGATGCTTCACAAATAAAAGAAGTGAAACCCTTGTGGCAATAAACTGCTTTCAATTAGTTGTATAGACGAAACACATCTCCACGAAACCGAAAAATTGTTTAAGAGAGTATCAAAGAATAAGAAGGTGCACAGAACGTGGTTGCACCTCACTTCAAGATTCCAAACGATGAAGTAGCCAACTTCCGTATATGATACTTCAATGATTTGGTTCACAAAAACAAAATGTAAAAAATCGCTTTTTCGAGAGCGTGTGGCGAGTGCAGTTATAGAAGTCCATTGTAAATCATAACATGCATCTGATGAATAAAAATATTTGATATATGGTGGTATAGTCTGAAAATATTGTGGCGGGAACCATTCATCTCTGTCTACTGTTGTTAAGGATTCGATCGCAGATGAATACTTGCGACAATCTAGACTATAAAGACGATTGCTGCTAGTTTTATTCGCAGTAACTTACGTTGTGCTCTCAGATTCCTGTCTGTCCACGCTCTCGCAAATCGCTATATGTTCCGAAAAAAATGGTGAATTATTTGTGACAAGAATTAGTGGAAATGTCACTGTCAGTTGTTTCACGCCGAGTAATTACATCCTTCATTTCTTAAACATACGGAAGTCACGAAATGAGAGATACTCGTTACTGAGAAAGCTCGCTCTTACGTGTAAATTACAACGAATATATCAGAAAAATACTTAACTTTGACGATTAACGAAGTTTCAGAATGTGTTGCAAACGCGAAGAGGGGGGGGGGGGGGGAAATTGCCTCGGAAGTTTGTCGCCTTATCAACTTCAATAGCACAATTCGCATGCTGTCGGCGCTTTATTTTATGTAAACCCATGCGGGAGACGCAGGCTGACTTCGTTGCTGGATGATGCGGGCCTAAGCCATAAATTCATCAAATTTTGGAAGGTTTCCTCTATCAGGCATCACAATATTCCCTTGCATTGTTACTTAAAAGTTTTAAACGCGTTTCGATGATTAATAAGTACACCATTTGCGGAAAAGAATATGGGAAGTCACTAGTAATTTCAACTAAAACTCATATAATATACTTAAGCTGAGCCGAAATCTTGATATTTTATGATCTTTAAATTCTCAACTGCATAAAAATAACTGGTGTTTTGAGAGAATGTTGACTGAATACTTTTTTTATATTGAAATCATTCACAGTAACATCAAAATCTAACCATATTTCTAACAAAGGAAAATAGCACATTATGAACTTACTTTAGAACCGGACACATCCTGTGGTGATTATTTAGTGGCACAATTACTAAATCCATAGCTACAAACCACTCAATAGTTTTGAAATAACAAATTATAGGTGTAAACAAACCACAGCTAAGCGAACGACAGGGCCATACCGAAATCCAAAACCTCTCGGAAAAAAAGGCTCTAAGCACTATGGGTCTTAACATCTGAGGTCATCAGTCCCCTAGACATAGAACTACTTAAATCTAACTAACCTAAGGACATCACACACATCCATGCCTGAGGCAGGATTCGAACCCGTAGCAGTAGCGCCATTCCGGACTGAAGGTCTCGTCACAGTTGCAGAAAAATCAGCTGGAGGGCCGTTCGGTAACAGGTCTCAGAAGGTTACTGAATAGGAAATTCGGATAAAGAACCGAAAATGACGTCACTAACAAGACCAACCTACTACACCGACCGGTATGAACGATATAGAATAGGGCCCCAGGAAGCTGCATCGGCCGTACACGCGCCGCAGTCAGCTCGTCGCAGCATTGCGCACTCGACTGCCAAACCACCCCTCTTAGCCTGAGCTTCAACAAGGTGACATCTACATCTACATGGATACTCTGTAAATCACATTTAAGTACCTGGCAGAGGGTTCATCGAAACACCTTCACAATTCTCTATTATTCAAATCTCGTATAGCGCGCAGAAAGAATGAACACCTATATCTTTCTGTACGAGCTCTGATTTCCCTTATTTTATCTAGGTGATCGTTCCTCCCTATGTAGGTCGGTGTCAACAAAATATTTTCGCATTCGGAGGAGAAAGTTGGTGATTACAATTTGGTGAGAAGATTTCATCGCAACGGAAAACGCCTGTCTCTTAATGATGTTGTTGTTGTTGTGGTCTTCAGTCCTGAGACTGGTTTGATGCAGCTCTCCATGCTACTCTATCCTGTGCAAGTTTCTTCATCTCCCAGTACCTACTGCAACCTACATCCTTCTGAATCTGCTTAGTGTACTCATCTCTCGGTCTCCCTCTACGATTTTTACCCTCCACACTGCCCTCCAATGCTAAATTTGTGATCCCTTGATGCCTCAAAACATGTCCTACCAACCGATCCCTTCTTCTAGTCAAGTTGTGCCACAAACTTCTCTTCTCCCCAATCCTATTCAATACCTCCTCATTAGTTACGTGATCTATCCACCTTATCTTCAGTATTCTTCTGTAGCACCACATTTCGAAAGCTTCTATTCTCTTCTTGTCCAAACTAGTTATCGTCCATGTTTCACTTCCATACATGGCTACACTCCAAACAAACATTTTCAGAAATGACTTCCTGACACTTAAATCTATATTCGATGTTAACAAATTTCTCTTCTTCAGAAACGTTTTCCTTGCCATTGCCAGTCTACATTTTATATCCTCTCTACTTCGACCATCATCAGTTATTTTACTTCCTAAATAGCAAAACTCCTTTACTACTTTAAGTGTCTCATTTCCTAATCTAATTCCCTCAGCATCACCCGATTTAATTGGACTACATTCCATTATCCTCGTTTTGCTTTTGTTGATGTTCATCTTATATCCTCCTTTCAAGACACTGTCCATTCCGTTCAACTGCTCTTCCAAGTCCTTTGCCGTCTCTGACAGAATTACAACGTCATCGGCGAACCTCAAAGTTTTTACTTCGTCTCCATGAATTTTAATACCTACTCCAAATTTTTCTTTTGTTTCCTTTACTGCTTGCTCAATATACAGATTGAATAACATCGGGGAGAGGCTACAACCCTGTCTCACTCCTTTCCCAACCACTGCTTCCCTTTCATGCCCCTCGACTCTTATTACTGCCATCTGGTTTCTGTACAAATTGTAAATAGCCTTTCGCTCCCTGTATTTTACCCCTGCCACCTTTAGAATTTGAAAAAGAGTATTCCAGTCAACATTGTCAAAAGCTTTCTCTAAGTCTACAAATGCTAGAAACGTAGGTTTCCCTTTTCTTAATCTTTCTTCTAAGATAAGTCGTAAGGTCAGTATTGCCTCACGTGTTCCAACATTTCGACGGAATCCAAACTGATCCTCCCCGAGGTCCGCATCTACCAGTTTTTCCATTCGTCTGTAAAGAATTCGCGTTAGTATTTTGCAGCTGTGACTTATTAAACTTATTGTTCGGTAATTTTCACATCTGTCAGCACCTGCTTTCTTTGGGATTGGAATTATTATATTCTTCTTGAAGTCTGAGGGTATTTCGCCTGTCTCATACATCTTGCTCACCAGCTCGTAGAGTTTTGTCATGACTGGCTCTGCCAAGGCCGTCAGTAGTTCTAATGGAATGTTGTCTACTCCGGGGCCTTGTTTCGACTCAGGTCTTTCAGTGCTCTGTCAAACTCTTCACGCAGTATCGTATCACCCATTTCGTCTTCATCTACATCCTCTTCCATTTCCATAATATTGTCCTCAAGTACATCACCCTTGTATAAACCTTCTATATACTCCTTCCACCTTTCTGCCTTCCCTTCTTTGCTTATCCAGCCCAAATCCTGTATCAGTTCTGTGACACTCTCTCCCATATTTCGCGATAATACAAAACGTGTTGTCTTTCTTTGGAATTTTTCGATGTACTCCGTCAGTCCTATCTGGTAATGATCCCACACCGCGCAGCAGTATTCTAAAAGAGGACGGACAAGCGTAGTGTAGGCACTCTCCGTAGTAGACTTGTTACATTTTCTAAGTGTCCTGCCAATAAAACGCAGTCTCTGATTAGCCTTCACCACAACCTTTTCTATGTGTTCCTTCCAATTTAAGTTGTTCGTGATTGTAATACCTAGGTATTTAGCTCAATTTACGACTTTTAGATTAGACTTATTTATCGTGTAACCGAAGTTTAACGAGTTCCTTTTAGCACTCATGTGGAAGACCTCACACTTTTCGTTATTTAGTGTCAACTGCCACCTTTCGCACCATTCAGATATCTTTTATAAGTCGTTTTGCAGTTTGTTTTGATCTTCTGATGACTTTATTAGTCGATAAACGACAGCGTCATCAACAAACAACTGAATGCTGCTGCTCAGATTGACTCCAAAATCGTTAATATACATAAGGAACAGCAAAGGGCCTACAACACTACCTTTGGGAACGCCAGAAATCACTTCTGTTTTACTCGATGACTTTCCGTTAATTACTACGAACTGTTACCTCTCTAACAGGAAATCACAAATCCATTCACATAACTGAGACGATATTCAATAAACACGCAATTTCACTACTAGCCGCTTCGCTTGTGTGGTACAGTGTCAAAAGCCTTCCGGAAATCCAGATATATGGAATCGATCTGAAATCCCTTGTCAATAGCACTCATCATCTCATGTGCATAAAGAGCTAGTTGTGTTTCACAGGAACGATGTTTTCTAAACCCATGTTGACTGTGCGTCAATACCCCGTTTTCTTCGAGGTAATTCATAGTGTTCGAGCACGATATATGTTCTAAAACCCAACTGCATATCGACGTTGACGATATGGACCCGTAATTTAGTGGATTACTCCTACTACTTTTCTTGAATATTGGTGTGACCTGTGTAACTTTCCAGTCTTTGGGTACGGATCTTCCGTCGAGTGAACGGTTGTGTATGATTGTTAAGTATTGAGCTAATGAGTCTGCATACTCAGAAAGGAACCTAATTGGTATACAGCCTGGACCAGAAGACTTGCTTTTATTAAGTGATTTAAGTTGCTCCACTACTCCGAGGATATTTACTTCTACGTTACTCATGTTGGCAGCTGTTCTAGATTCGAGTTCTGGAATATTTACTTCGTCTTCTTTCGTGAAGGCATTTCGGAAGGCTGTGTTTAGTAACTCTCCTTTGGCTAATTCCTCTCTCCTAACCACCACGTGACTTCAGTAATCCAGCCGTGGATTAGGATGCTGCTGAGTGGTTAAAACGACGCTCCGGGGGAAACATGTCAGTGTTTCGTTAGAGAAGCAGGTAGAGGGTTGTGATATTTTTGAAGCAACGAAAAACCTCAACAAAAAAGGTGCAAGCTACACAGCTACTCAAGCTTCGGAAGAACTTAGGAATACCACTCTACAAAAATTATGAGAAAAGGTTCGCCATAGTCTAAGCCAACAGCACGAACTACTGGGAAAAACTGTTACAGACACTGTGGATTTAGTCACTGATTTGCAAGCTCTTCGGATCGATATCCAGCCTGCTAAAGTAGAAGAATAGCTAGAAGTAAGTGAAGTTGCTGCTGTTACCAATGAAGAACTTGAAGATGCTCAGATAATCGATTTTGTATTGCAACAGTTTAGTGTTGAACAAGAGGTCAGACGATGAACAAATAGAGGAAGACCATTGTGCAGGATCCCCTTTATGTATATTGTATTCGAGTAACTTCGAATTATGTGCGTGTATGTGAAACATCACACAATACCCCTTAAGTTAAATGCATAACAAAATTACGCAATGGGTATGGATAAAGCGAGAAGGAAATTAGCCGTATGACATTCAGTACAAGATTCGGAATCGTGAATTATTAATAATTTCTTTCGGCAGATTTTAAAACGAAGTTACGCGTCCAATCAAAATAACTGTATAAAATTCAATCAGTGATTATCTTACCCTGACGAATCATATACAGACACAAATGATGAGTCGTAAACGTAACTTGAAAGAAAGGCAGTATGTTTTACGAATTTACACATATATCTGGATGAAACCTTTGTCATCTGTCCCCACGACACTGCATCGATGAATTCATTTTTGAAACACCTAAATTCTAGAGTCATTCGAACATCACTTTTACGATGGAGATGGAGAAAAAAGGCCGATTTCCGTTCCTGGATGTGCTGGTGCGAAGAAAAGAGGATGGCAGCTTGGGTCACACTTTGAAGAACAAAGAGGAATGGTCGTCTTGTCATACGCAGACGATGTCTTTCGTCCGTCAACGATACTCAGATCCCTTTTACTCTCAGTGAAGGATGATCTCGGTTTACGAAGGCCTGGTGTCCATGTTGTTGTTGTTGTCTTCAGGCCTGAGACTGCTTTGATGCAGCTCTCCATGCTACTCTATCCTGTGCAAGCTGCTTCATCTCCCAGTACCTACTGCAACCTACATCCTTCTGAATCTGCTTAGTGTATTCATCTCTTCGTCTCCCTCTACGATTTTTACCCTCCACGCTGCCCTCCAATGCTAAATTTGTGATCCCTTGATGCCTCAAAACATGTCCTACCAACCGATCCCTTCTTCTAGTCAAGTTGTGCCACAAACTTCTCTTCTCCCCAATCCTATTCAATACCTCCTCATTAGTTACGTGATCTACGCATCTAATCTTCAGCATTCTTCTGTAGCACCACATTTCGAAAGCTTCTATTCTCTTCTTGTCCAAACTAGTTATCGTCCATGTTTCACTTCCATACATGGCTACACTCCAAAGAAATACTTTCAGAAACGACTTCCTGATACATAAATCTATATTCGATGTTAACAAATTTCTCTTCCTCAGAAACGCTTTACTTGCCATTGCCAGTCTACATTTTATATCCTCTCTACTTCGACCATCATCAGTTATTTTACTTCCTAAATAGCAAAACTCCTTTACTACTTTAAGTGTCTCATTTCCTAATCTAATTCCCTCAGCATCACCCGATTTAATTTGACTACATTCCATTATCCTCGTTTTGCTTTTGTTGATGTTCATCTTATATCCTCTTTTCAAGACACTGTCCATTCCGTTCAACTGCTCTTCCAAGTACTTTGAAGTCTCTGACAGAATTACGATGTCATCGGCGAACCTCAAAGTTTTTACTTCTTCTCCATGAATTTTAATACCTACTCCAAATTTTTCTTTTGTTTCCTTTACTGCTTGCTCAATATACAGATTGAATAACATCGGGGAGAAGCTACAACCCTGTCTCACTCCCTTCCCAACCACTGCTTCCCATTCATGCCCCTCGACTCTAATAACTGCCATCGGGTTTCTGGACAAATTGTAAATAGCCTTTCGCTCCCTGTATTTTACCCCTGCCACCTTCAGAATTTGAAAGAGAGTATTCCAGTCAACATTGTCAAAAGCTTTCTGTAAGTCTACAAATGCTAGAAACGTAGGTTTGCCTTTTCTTAATCTTTCTTCTAAGATAAGTCGTAAGGTCAGTATTGCCTCACGTGTTCCAACATTTCTACGGAATCCAAACTGATCCTCCCCGAGGTCCGCATCTACCAGTTTTTCCATTCGTCTGTAAAGAATTCGCGTTAGTATTTTGCAGCTGTAACTTATTAAACTGATAGTTCGGTAATTTTCACATCTGTCAGCACCTGATTTCTTTGGGATTGGAATTATTATATTCTTCTTGGTGTCCATTCTTCTGGTGTCCATAACATCCCTTTAACTGCGGGACATTGTGCACTGGCCAAACTTGTTGCACCGTGGAGGACAGATGGGTCGAACCTTAACGACACACACGTGTGGACCACTCAGAGAGATCTGCAGTGGCCGAGCATTGTCTCAGTACAGGACATAGCATGCAATACAAAGAAAACTAAAAATTTCCCTTCGACGTCTTCGTACTGGGACAGTGTTATTAAAGAAGCAGTGGGAATTCGCAGCTTGACTACTCTGCTCAACAGGCAAACAGGATACCAACTCAGCACGGCATGGGGTCCATCGCTTTCCATGTTAAAATCACAGCGACCCCAAAGGACTGTTGGTCGTCAAGGGATGACGCTTCGGCGGCGACACTGTTATTCGGTTCACAACGGCGGGGATGGGCACACGCCAGCGCGGACGTGTACTTCGGAAGGTGGCTCCCGACTGAAGACACTGGGGCGGTCGACGCCAACTCACAGTATGCCTGTCGCTTCTCTCTCGCTACCGATCAGCTTATCACCGAAATTGGCGCGTTCACGGCTGCGCAGTTTCTTCTCAGACTGTTATAAACAGGGGGCTTCGCTCACAGCCTCACCAGTGTGTTCGTCACACATAAAGATGTCGGTCACTTGTGCCGACGAAATACTGTGATAATTTCAGAACGATATCTGGCGTCTCACCAGAAAACGATATTTACAGAATGTTCTTAAATTGTATTTGGAAATGTTTGCACCCTTCTTAAGTCCCGAAGAACTTCTACTCACCGTTACAACATCATCTCTGCTAAATGTCATAGGAGGCTTCCTCTCTCTTACTCCGTTAAAAGGAAATTAGCAGATCCCAACCTACAGTATCGTCAACGCCCGTGCTGCGCCAAACAGTCCACACATTCATACAAGGCCGGTCCGATGCAACAACAGATCCAATCTGCATTTGGTTCGCACCTCCTTGACTCTTGTCCAGAAATGGGTGTAGTATTCAGTATTTTCAGTAAGCTACCATTAAAATTAACCAGTCTTGGCAGTAATCAATGCACTTTCAGCTGTAAACCAAATAATTGCCTCATGGATCAGTCCTTCTGTCCTGTGTGGAGTTTCTGGAAAAAAGTTAAGCAGATTCCTCCTGTATTATACTACTGATTATTCTGGTAGGTACTCAGCAGTTTGTCGTCTGCATGGGATTCTCGTAAATCTTATCTTGCGTATTATTAACTCTCTTATGTTAATTTCGTGTACTTACTCGTTCCAAGACGAGGGAGATTTTCTCCTCCTCCTATGGAGCTAGACGCGTAAAATAAGTAAATAAACAAAAATTGGAAGCGTGGAACATCTCCGAAGGTCGCCGCCATACGCGTTGACTATAGTGTATGTGTGTGTGTGTGTGTGTGTGTGTGTGTGTGTGTGTGTGTGTTTGTGTGTTTGGAGCTTATGGGCGCTCAACAGTGGGATTATCAGCGCCCTTACACTAATTAAAACAAACGAATTTGAATAAAACCTGCGTCGATGAAAGTAATCAGGGACCGTGTAGAACCACGGCTCATCGCTGAAAAGAATAGTACACCATTCATCAGCAGACCATGCTTCCGGTCATGGCACCACTCTAAACGCAGCCGTTTGTGTTGTACTGATAACGCCAGCCTATGCGATGGGCGGTAGGTCCCAAGACCAGTTGCTGACAGTCTCTGACCAATGGTGCAGGACGACAAAGAATTTGTAGGGAGGCCATTACTTGTTTTCGGATGGCAGGCGCAGAGGGGAAGGGATTACGATGTGCTTGGCGCATAATATGGCGATCCTCCCTTGTGGTGGTCGGATTTGGTCGACTGGAAAATGGTTCAAATGGCTCTGAGCACTATGCGACTAATTAAATCTAACTAACCTAAGGACATCGCACACATCCATGCCCGAGGCAGGATTCGAACCTGCGACCGTAGCTGTCGCTCGGTTCCAGACTGTAGCGCCTAGAACCGCTCGGCCACCCCGGCCGGCGTCGACTGAAACAACGACGAGTATGTGTGCCCTCCCGTTCTCATTCATTTCAACATCGGGCAACAATCACAAATGAATATCCTACAAATGCGAAAATTGCACGATTCGATCAGCCGGCCTGACAGAGCCCCACGATGAGGCCCTTTGCAAACACCGTCAGGTGATAATAACGCTGTCTCATACGCGTACGTGGCATCTTCCTGTCTTTCACAGTGATCACTCAATATCTGATGTTGTTCACTGCCCTTATATAAGCTACCAAGCATGATAACAACAGTGAACACGAACAACACGGATGCACTCTGGCAGCTGTTCTCCGATCGGGCATCTGAGAATCAGCACTGAGGCAGGTTAAACATCTGATGCAGTGGGATGAGAAAGCTTGTTGCGGTACTATTAGAGACTAGGTGATTAATTCTTCAGACATTAAAGGAACCTTAACCGGTGAAAGATATGCAAACTTTTTCCCCGAAGTGCTACACACTCTGCCAGAGGATGAAGGGGAGAGGGTTCTACCTAGGAGATAGTGTATCTAGGAACACATGATGTCTTTTAGAAGGTACTTGAGTTTAGTGATTGATTTCAGCATCAGGTGGGGAAATGTGCAGTAAAGTGAGCCATAAGCAATTTCGGCTATTTTGTTATTGCTACAGATGAGATTGTGTTTTCTGCAGCGTCCTGTTCTACACATTTAAGTGCTGTATGATATATTAAAGCTATTTCGAAAGTAATGTTCATTCCTCAGGTACAGAAATTTACGGAGAGTAAAATGCTATACATTTTTAGAAATATTTATATAACACGTGGACAGGTAAAGTCATCTTGTACGTTGTAACAGAAGAAAGTCTTTTATCATGGAAAACGGTTTGCCATTGGCACAATGTCTAACAGCTGCAGAATCCAGCATCAACAAAATACGGACTTAAAACTATTACGCAGTGTAACGTAAGGCTAAAATTGCAATTAATCACAGTTTCCCTTATGAAAGCATGGTAACTAATTTGCCGACATATGCTTACAGCAGTGTATTAGGGCAAATAAAATCTCAAATGAAAGTATACTATATCAATTCTAGGCAGTCAACGACCTGTCCCTTATTAACAGCCAGTTAAAATACAGCATATTAAGCAACACACTACTTTCATTATATGGTAATCAGGACATTGCTCTGAATGAGGTAAATGAGAAATTTTCCTCAATACCGTGTGTCTAGAGGATTGCAGAGTAGTTCTGGTTCCCCTTAAGTGGTAAATACATTCACACAACGTCAAAATTCTCTTATTCTTTATAATACTTATATTATGTCTTATCTACATTATATCTTATTTATATTATGTCTTAACAATTTTACCCGTACTGAAAATGGAAACTTGTATTACGTTCCAACAGCTTTCAATTGAAAATGTATTTAACTTGTAAATGGGTTTTGGTAATACTTCTGCTTAATTTGAATTCAATTACTGATTATTGGTTTGTGGTAAATTAACAATGTAACAGAAAGACGATCAACAATAGTACTTGCAAGGGTTCCTCGACTTGAACACTTTCAAACTTTATCACAATATTTGTCCCTGGGTGCATGACTATGTTAAACCTTGGGACATGTTTCCACATTTTGAAAAACCTTAATTTTCCGGAAAAAATTGCAGTTTCTAAAAAAAGAAAAACTGCAGTACTTAGAAAGAGAACGCCATAATTTAAAAAATGGATTAAGAAAAGATATTGCACTTCTATTACATCGTTGGCTAGAGACAAAAGCCTGAATAGTGTAGTGAGTTTCAACACACTCCACTGCCACTTGAAATATGTAGCTCTGTACTATGTGATAAAAAGTACACGGACGCTTGTACGCAGTGCGGAATTGACCGCTAGATGTCGTGGAAGGTAGGCACGCTAGTATAAAAGGGGGTGAGGAGTACTGTGCTGTCAGTAGAGAAGCAGTAACAGCAGAATCTGTCGATCTAAAGAGCGCAGAGGCTTCGAACGTGGGCTGCTCATTGGATGTCACCTGAGAAACGGTCCGCCCCCGGTAGCTCAGTGGTCAGCGCGACAGAACGTCAATCCTAAGGGCCCGGGTTCGATTCCCGGCTGGGACGGAGATTTTCTTCACTCAGGGTCTGAGTGTTGTGTTGTCCTAATCATCATCATTTCATCCTCATCCACGCGCAAGTCGCCGAAGTGGCGTCAAATCGAAAGACTTGGACCCGGAGAACGGTCTACCCGACGGGAGGCCCTAGTCACACGACCTGAGAAACCGATTCATTAGCGATATTTCAATCCTTCTAAACGTGCCCTGGTCGACCGTTGGTGATGTGGTCGTGAAGTGGAAATGCGAAGGAACAATCACAACTAAACCAAGACCTCATGTATCGGCGGACAGGGACAGTCGAGCTTTGCGGAGAACTGCTCCAAAAAAATTACACCAAATTAGCAGGAGGAATCACTTCTGACTTTCATAGTGGTATCGGCAGTCCAGCTAGCATAATGGCTGTGCGTAGGGAGTTAAAGAGAATGGGATAAAATTGATCGAGCCGCTTCTCACATATTTCTGTAGTCAGAACAAAGCAAAGCTTAAGGTGGCGTAAAGAGCGACGTCATTGGTCAGTGGATGACTGGAGACGAGTGATTTAGAGTGGTGGAGAACACTGTACCCTGTGGCAATACGATGGAAGGAGCTGTGCTTGGCGAATGCCTGGAGAACGTGACCTGTCATCATTTGTCGCGCCAACACCTAAGTACAGGGACGATGGTTTTACGGTATGAGGGTGTTTTTCGTGTTTAAAGTGTGATGTGGAATGATATGAACACAGTTTACAGCGTTGTGTGCTGTGTACAGTAGAGGAAGATTTCGGAGAAGGTGACTGTTTGTATGGTCATGACAACGCACCCAGTCATAACGCAGGATCTGTGAGGCACTGGTCTATGGACATAATATCCCAAGCCGGCCGCGGTGGCCGAGCGGTTCTAGGCGCTTCAGTCCGGAACCGCGCGACTGCTACGGTCGCAGGTTCGAATCCTGCCTCGGGCATGGATGTGTGTGACGTCCTTAGGTTAGTTAGGTTTAAGTAGTTCTAAGGTCTAGGGGACTGATGAGCTCAGATGTTAAGTACCTTTTTGCTCAGAGCCATTTAAACCACAATATCCCTGAAATTGAATGGCCCGCTCAGAGTCCCGTTCGGAACCCAATGGTTTTGGGATGAGCTAGAAAGATGACTTCGCTCCAGCTCCCAGCTTCCTATACCACTTCCTCCTCAGGTTTCTGGTCTCAGGAAGAACTGGCTGCTATTCCTTCACAGACATTCAGGCACTTTACTTGAAGTCCTCCCAATAGAGTTAAAGCCTTTATAAAGGCGAAATGTGGACATACCCCGCACTAATATCTACTGGTAAGTGTCCAGATACTTTTGATAAGATTTTGTAGAGCATCCGCTCATGGTTAGAAAAGCGCTCTCCCAGGTCTTTCCTGGTCACCTTATTTGACGCCTTTTGAGTTTTTCTCTGGGGTACACCTAAGATAAAGTCTATGCGCATATTACGACGATTAAAGAGCATTTAAATCATTGTATTGCCCAAATATGCCATGCCGTCGAGGGAATCTCTTCAATTTGCACAGCGGTCTTTGCACTAGCGAATACATCTGCTTTCTGCAGTGGAGTCTCTAACACTCGATGAAGTAAAGGGAATTTTGAGGGTGTGTGATCACATTCTTTAGCAATTTGCTTTTTGTTGTACTGATGTAATTTTGTAATGTAATGTGTATCTTGGTATTAAACTCACGACTTGAAGTTATTACTAACAGTCTTTGTTACTCATTTACTTATTTTACAAATCTATTACGTTATTTGGGTGTACGTTTCTTTCAAAGCTATGGAAGAAGCAAGAACTTAACTTTTAACGCAGTTATCTTGTGGATCATGCTTAAACGCTACGTCCTTAGCCTTCTGGTTGGTCTGTCAGTCCAATCACGTGTAGAACCATATAATTAATATCGATTTTAAACAAGTTCTGACAAAGTAGTCGCTCTTTATCGTTGCTATTCGCATGGAACTTTCGAGTGCTAAGTATAGGTCTTTGTTCACCCTCATGTCTGCTTTATAACACTCACTTGGGGACCCGAATCCATTTCAACTATAGGTGTTTGTAACCTAGAGAGACTTGTAGGCAGTTCATTGAACTTTAAATAATGTTTATGCACTGGATAGTGTTAATTTTGTGGTATGGTTCTAATGTAATGGGCTGAAAGGACTTTAAAGATAGCCTGTTTCGAATGTGTATTCGCAATAATGAGCTCTGAATTGTAAATTTTACTTCTTTGTCAATTAAATCGGAACTGAGTTTAATTCGTCCTTGGAAACTGATTATGTTACTGCACTTTCCCTGATTTACCCAGTTGTAACATGTCAGCTCCAACAATGTTGGAATTTCAAAACCTGTCGCATGGAATTTCGTATTGCTGAATGTACACTGCACTCACTTAAGCGTCACACTGCACTCGCCTTGTCTCAACGTATTTTTTGTATGTATTGTTTGTAAGTGATTATCAGCAGCCAAGGTAAGTTCAGTGCTGATGCAGCACCCCGAAATTATACGTATGTGGAGACGACATATCTGCAATTGATAACTTCCGTTAATAGGCTGGTTCATATGGCTCTGAGCACTATGGGACTTAACTTCTGAGGTCACTAGTCCCCTAGAACTTAGAAATACTGAAACCTAACTATCCTAAGGACATCACACACATCCATGCCCGAGGCAGGATTCGAACCTGCGACCGTAGCAGTCGCGCGGTTCCACACTGAAGCGCCTAGAACCGCTCAGCCAATCCGGCCGGCTCCGTTAATAGGAATTATGATCTCACGACATTAGGTGGTGATAAGTGGCTGCTAGTGCACAGTGGAGTTTACAGTTTCCACTACATATTCAGTGTTCTAATTGTATTATGACCGAGTACGTTTCCCACGTCGTTGGGCGCCGAGAAACCTTTGCCATCTTCGTATTACCAGTCGAATGTCAGACTGCGACATCTACACTCCTGGAAATGGAAAAAAGAACACATTGACACCGGTGTGTCAGACCCACCATACTTGCTCCGGACACTGCGAGAGGGCTGTACAAGCAATGATCACACGCACGGCACAGCGGACACACCAGGAACCGCGGTGTTGGCCGTCGAATGGCGCTAGCTGCGCAGCATTTGTGCACCGCCGCCGTCAGTGTCAGCCAGTTTGCCGTGGCATACGGAGCTCCATCGCAGTCTTTAACACTGGTAGCATGCCGCGACAGCGTGGACGTGAACCGTATGTGCAGTTGACGGACATTGAGCGAGGGCGTATAGTGGGCATGCGGGAGGCCGGGTGGACGTACCGCCGAATTGCTCAACACGTGGGGCGTGAGGTCTCCACAGTACATCGATGTTGTCGCCAGTGGTCGGCGGAAGGTGCACGTGCCCGTCGACCTGGGACCGGACCGCAGCGACGCACGGATGCACGCCAAGACCGTAGGATCCTACGCAGTGCCGTAGGGGACCGCACCGCCACTTCCCAGCAAATTAGGGACACTGTTGCTCCTGGAGTATCGGCGAGGACCATTCGCAACCGTCTCCATGAAGCTGGGCTACGGTCCCGCACACCGTTAGGCCGTCTTCCGCTCACGCCCCAACATCGTGCAGCCCGCCTCCAGTGGTGTCGCGACAGGCGTGAATGGAGGGACGAATGGAGACGTGTCGTCTTCAGCGATGAGAGTCGCTTCTGCCTTGGTGCCAATGATGTTCGTATGCGTGTTTGGCGCCGTGCAGGTGAGCGCCACAATCAGGACTGCATACGACCAAGGCACACAGGGCCAACATCCAGCATCATGGTGTGGGGAGCGATCTCCTACACTGGCCGTACACCTCTGGTGATCGTCGAGGGGACACTGAATAGTGCACGGTACATCCAAACCATCATCGAACCCATCGTTCTACCATTCCTAGACCGGCAAGGGAACTTGCTGTTCCAACAGGACAATGCACGTCCGCATGTATCCCGTGCCACCAACGTGCTCTAGAAGGTGTAAGTCAACTACCCTGGCCAGCAAGATCTCCGGATCTGTCCCCCATTGAGCATGTTTGGGACTGGATGAAGCGTCGTCTCACGCGTTGTGTACGTCCAGCACGAACGCTGGTCCAACTGAGGCGCCAGGTGGAAATGGCGTGGCAAGCCGTTCCACAGGACTACATCCATCATCTCTACGATCGTCTCCATGGGAGAATAGCAGCATGCATTGCTGCGAAAGGTGGATATACACTGTACTAGTGCCGCCATTGTGTATGCTCTGTTGCCTGTGTCTATGTGCCTGTGGTTCTGTCAGTGTGATCATGTGATGTATCTGACCCCAGGAACGTGTCAATAAAGTTTCCCCTTCCTGGGACAATGAATTCACGATGTTCTTATTTCAATTTCCAGGAGTGCATAAATCAGATTTTATGTTTAGGTGTATATATCAGGCCATCAACAGTGCCCGTATTCCGGTACGAACACTTGTGGATAATTCAGGAAGCTGTGGCTGCTTTCAGGTTTCATGTTTAAATAGATAAATCTTAAGTTCTGAATATTGTAATTACTCCAAAGTTAGTTATGAGATTTTGAAGAGTGAACTCCGTTGAATTCGTCTTTTGAAACTACGATGCTAGCACCAGAAAATACTATGGCTCCACATAAAAAAGCAAATTTGCACCCATCTTTTCCATCCAACGCTGTGCAGGCTGAACATCTGCCACTCACACTGACGGTAACGCAGTGATCGGCGGCAAGTCCGGAGTGTAGCAAAGTCGTCTCTAGCGTATACAGCAATCAAGAGAGCAATAGAAATTACAAATGTAAATTGGCCTAGGTCAAGGCATTTTTTTTAAATTTGTTGTAAGGTATTATGAGACAAACTGCAGAGGTCATCGATCACCAAGCCTAACTTAAACTAACTCACACGGTGGACAACACATAGACCCATGCCCGAGGGAGGACTCGAACCTCCAACGGGGGGAGCCGCACGGATCGTGACAAGTAGGTCAAGGCATTACTGTTCAATGGCCCGAAGCTTGAGTGACGACACGGGGCTGACTAGCATGAGCCGGGACGTGACCGTCTACCGGAACACGAACGTCAGCGGCCGGCACCGCGTGACGTGCTTGCCGCAGCCGCGGCTCCGGTTTTAATATAGTGAGAGACAAAATTCATGGGATAGCACATGTACAGATGGTGGTAGTACCGCGTCCACAAGGTACAAAATGGCAGTTAACTGCCGGAGGTACTCAGGTAGTTCATGTGAAAAGGTGTAGACCGCGCGACGGGAATTAACAGACTCGGAACTAGGAATAGTAGTTGGAGCTAGACTCATTGGACATTTGATCTCGAAAATCCTTATGGAATTCAGTATTCTGAGACCCACAGCGTCGAGGGTGTGCAGAGAATAGTAAATTTCAGGCTTTGCCTCTCAACACGGACAGCGCAGTGGCCGTCGGTCTTCACGTAGCGACCGAGAGCAACGGTGTTGTGTACAGTTGTTAGTGCTAACAGACAATGAGTACTGCTAGAAATAAGCGCAGAACTCAGCATGGGACGTGCGACGAACATATCCGTTAGGATAGCGTGGTGACATTTGGCGTTAATGGGCTATGACAGCAGACGACCGACCCGAGTGCCTTTGCTAATAGCACCTCATCGTCCGCAGCGTCTTCCCTGGGCTCGTGCCCATGCCGCTTGGAACCTAGACGACTGAAAAACCGTAATGGCAAGGTGAATCCCAATTTCGCTTGGTAAGAGCTGATGGTAGGGTTCGAGTGTGGCGCAAACCCCACAAAGCCATGTATTCAACTTGTCAGCTTGGCACTGTGCAAGCTGACGGTGGATCCGTAATGGTGCGGGCTGTGTTTACATGAAATGGACTAGGCCCTTTAGTCCAACTTAACCGGTAACTGATTGGAAATCGTTATGTTCGGCTATTTGGAAACCATTTGCAGCCGTTCGTGTACTTCATGTTCCCAAACAACGATGGAATTTTTGTGGACGGAAATGCGGCATGTCAAACAATTGTTTGCGATTGGTTTGACGAACATTCTGGACAATTGGAAAGAATGACTTGGCCACCCAAAGTTGCGCGACAATAATCCCATCAAACAATTATGGGACATAACCGAGAAGTCTGTTCGTGCACAGAATTTTGCACCGATGACACATTCGAAATTATGGACGGCTATAGAGGCAGCATGGCTCAGTATTTCTGGAGGGGGCTTGCAACGACTTGCTGAGTCCAAGCAATGTCGAGCTGCTACAATACGTCAGGCAAAAGAAGTTCCGACACGATATTCGGAGGTAACTTAGAAGTAGATATCCTCGGAGTAGTGAAGCAACTTAAAAATCACTTAACGGAAGCAAGTCTTCTGGTCCATGAATGCCAGCTAGGTTCCTTTCAGAGTATGCTGATGCAGAAGCTCTGTACATAACAATCCTATAAAACCCCCGGATCGAAGAAAGATCCGCACCCAAAGACTGTGAAGTTGCATAGATCGCACCAATATTCAAGGAAGGCAATAATAGTAATCCACTAAATTTCAGATCCATATCACTAACGTCGATATGCAGCACAATTTTGGAACATATATTGTGTTAAAAAATTAAGAATTAGCTCGAAGAGAGCGGTCTAATGACAGTCAGCATGGATTCTAGAAAACACCTTTCTTCTGAAACACAACAAGTTCTTTACTCACACGAAGATTTGAGCGTTATCGTCAAGGTACTTCAAATTGATACGTATTTCAGGCTTTTCACTCTGTACCTCGGAAACAGCTTGTAGTCAAATTGCGCGTTTATGGAATATCATCTCAGTTACCCGACTGGATTCGTGATTTCGTGTCAGAGATGTCACAGTTCGTAGTAATTGATGGAAAGTCATCGATTAAAATACGAGTGACTTCTGGCATTCCCCAAGGTAGTGTTATAGGCCATCTGCTGTTCCTTATCTATGTAAAGGATTTAGGAGACCACTGGAACAGCCGTCTTAGGTTGTTTGCAGATGATGCTGTCGCTTATCATATAGTAAAGTCATTAGAGGATCAAAACAAATCGCAAAACGATATAGAAAGGATATCTGTATAGTGCGAAAAAATTCAGTTGAGTCTAAATAATGAAAAGTATAATGTCATCCACATGAGTACTACAGGGAATCCGTTAAACTTCGGTTACACAACAAATCAGTGAAATCTGAGGGCCGCAAATGTAACAAAATCTATGATGCTGCTCCAGGAAGGACTAAATGCATATGCGCAACGGAAAATATTGAACGCTAAAATGATGATTTGACCCTGTCTGACTACCCCCTGAAGCAGATCTTAGGATCTCTTAATGCTCTTTAACATATAAATTACAACGTAAACATGAATGAATGATTAAGGCACTAATACCACTAAATGGTAAACGTTGTTTCTCGTTATACATTTATTGTAGATTAAAAACAACCTTTTACATTACAGTTGTCTATATGTCCTGAATAAAAATTGCTAATCAATTGCCCAACTCTGCCCCTTTTTATAGCCATGCGATCTAACATAAATAACACGAAATGACTGACATCCTCTATGTACCAAATACTGGAAGACACTACTTTCAAAGATGACCTACGGTGGTATGGAACCTCAGTAGAAATAAACTAGCGTCATCACAGATGTTTGGCCTTATAGCCCTAATAAGCCGAAGCAATTACCAATATCACCATATGTACTGCGTGCGGTGCTTCTGAGTGATGGTTCTCGTACACGTGTGCGATGATGGAAGAAATCCTACCACAGAATAAAACTCTTTCAGGCACTAGGACGGCAGAAGGAGGTCCTCTGACTAATATACTCTAATACTGTCTTTTCCTCTCTGTGTTCTACAGACGAGAAACGCGAACTCTCAGCCACAAGGATGGAGTTAAAATAACGTTTCAACGTAAGTATAGGCAGAACAAGTGCTCTCAATCACTAAACGCTGCGCCGGCCGCGGTGGTCTCGCGGTTCTAGGCGCGCAGTCCGGAACCGTGCGACTGCTACGGTCGCAGGTTCGAATCCTGCCTCGGGCATGGATGTGTGTGATGTCCTTAGGTTAGTTAGGTTTAAGTAGTTGTAAGTTCTAGAGGACTAATGACCACAGTAGTTGAGTCCCATAGTGCTCAGAGCCATTTGAACCATTTGAACTAAACGCTGCGTACTCAAAGACGACTTCCAACCTGGAGCCACAGTCCAGAATCGTATAAGTTCGTAACAGTAGAGTGCCTAGCCGTTCTACCTATAATTCTCCCGAGAGCAAAGAAAGCAAGTCCGTCTGTACCAAAAAAGCTGATACTGAGCGCCACCCCGGCCGGCGTCAAGAGTCACGTCGAACCTGTGCTGGTCTACGCTTATAGGGGCCAGTCTGGCAGCGATGTTGTAAATATTTTATGTAAACCTGTACTTTATTTCTGTGTGCTTGTTCGGGCTGTATTCCGCCTTCGGGGACACAACAGCGGTGCGGGATGGAACGGCAGCCAGGTACTTGAAGATGGCACGGTGTGCCAGAAGGAGGGCAATGAAGCGGTGTGCAGCGGGCTCAGGACGGGCCGCATACGTTTTCCACCTGGCGTAGCGGGGTCCGGGCGAGGCGTACGGTGCGGGAGGCGCAGCAGCACTGGAGCAGCGCCGGAGGCGGCCGCGGTTGTTGCCATCCGGCAAGCACCACTAGAAGCCAGTTGCGGCACCGCATCTAGGAGGGCGCGGGTTCGAGTCCAGGCCTGTCCTGGGAGCAGCAGCGGCCGAGGGCCATAGGTGACCAGTAAAACCACCCTCGTCCCATGGTCTTACAGAGCAGGCCAAACGGGGCGGAGCGCGATGGGGACCAGGGACTGTAAGTCTCCGGAATCGCGAGCAGTAGAGCGGCGCCTGTGGCTACGCCTCGACGAGGTGGCTACCGGACAGAGTGTGGCCGACTCCCAGCTGAGCGGCCATGATGACGGAGCAGCGGCGGCGGCATACCAGGAGTTATTGAGCTGGCTGGACTTTCGGGCCAATGCTGCGGGCGGCACGCCGATACTACGCTGCACCCATCGTAGTACTGTAAATTATGTGAATAAAAGAATACTGCCGAATACCGCTGTATCACTCTGCACTGCCCCTTGAACTTGCTCGGCCTCCTGGCAAAATACGGCGCGGTGGGTCCGGGCTTCAGTTCAGCCATCTGGAGTCCCGGGTTCGACCATCCACACCCCGCAGCACTCTATCAAATTCGATTTGATAACAGAACAGATCTTCAATTTTGAAAGTGGTTTACAATTTGACCAAAAGCGGCCAAAAATTGCAGCTGAGAAACGAAATCATGAGGTTGTGAAGATGGCTGGAGTCGGCAGACTTGATAATGTGACAGCTGTAGTCTGTTGCACTGCTGTTGATAGTTTCGTACTGTCTTCTATCAGTTTCAAAATGCATATACCCTCATAATCCAAATGCAACTCCATACATCGCGGATTGACATTCGTTTGACTTCAGAGAAAAAGCTAATTTCATAACACTGTCGGTCCCTCTTCATATGTCGTTTGTAACTTAGTGGTAATCAGACGTTCTGCTAGTGTATCTACCTTCAGGTGATCATTCTCTGAAATCGTTCTATAGCCACGAAAGAAGTCTGGCAACGTACTGCATTGTAAAAGAACGATCACAGCACTTTTGTTGATACTAGATCGGTCAATAAAGTGAAAGTTCCTTGTGATTTTTTCACTGCCTTGTAGTGCTCAGACTGAAATCTGTTAAAGGGTTACTCGATAAGAGGCCAAAGACTTTATGTATGATTCCATAAAATCTCTGTAGAACCTATCGGTACAAGCATTTTATTTGTGGAAAATGTAATAAAAGTTCTGTTTTCAAGAGCAGCAGTACTTCTGTTATTGTAAAGTAAGTTAAAAGTTTTTCTTCTGGTTATCATAGAAGATACTATAACGCACACTATTATGCAGATTATATCTAAAAGGAAAACTACCCTATAGTGATAGTGCAGAGTATATATTCTCCCAGATTTCAATAGTTCCAAAACGTAAACTATTTCTTATACTGTGTCTTGCTTTTGTTGCAAATAAAAACTCCTTATCTCTTCTAAACCTGTAAATAAATAATACGTACACACTAATTTCTTCATTTAAAACTCACTTATACACGTTTCAGAATAAATGCAGTGGTCAGAATTATCACTTGATTTTTCACATCCGTTCAGATTGTTGTTATGTAGTTATGTGAATATTTTATAATAGAAGAGTTAACTAAAATAGTCCCACTCCATAATACTCTTGGCTATACTGAAGGGTACACTCTTTCCAACTACATACAACTTGTTTGAGAAAGCACACTTTTAAACAGCAAGTTGAATGTGAAATGATCGGAAGAGACCCGGGCTACCGTATATTGGCTCGACAATTTCCTTCAGATGTTGCTCCCCAGTTCATGCTGGGCCTATCACTTTGTACTTTGCGTGCGTGCAATACTTTTCTTTGAATGTTCTACTAATTAAGCATGACTTTATAATGAGGATATATAAATATTTTTCAAATACGAGAGTAATTTCTTTTGTTTGTTAAAAGAAAATCTTTATGCATAGCGTGTTTCCTTTGCTCATGTTTTATTTGACAGTCAAATGTAATGCAGCACCTTATTAATTTATTAATAACACTCGGTAAGTAAATATGTGTGTATAATTAACAATGAAGACTGAAGTTAACAGCTTTGTTCATAATGTTCTCTTTATGTGTTGTACTGTTCCTCTCGTCCGTTACTCAGAGCTTCGGGAGCGTCAGGTGAAAGAACACTCGCGCTCGCGCCCACAAGTGGTGTATCCTCCATCCTTGGCGATATGCAGCGCACGAGAAAGATACTCGACGCACTTCTCCGCCAATTAATCAGAAACATTTCTTATCGGAGTCGGATTAACTTCTTCACTGCTACGCGTATAAAAATTGGCTAAATAAGGGCACCAGCGACGCTGTGACCCGAGTGACACTGAAACTTCTCATAGCTTCAAAGTCAATAATTGATATCACTGTAGCTATATGACTACTTACAGCAAAGATTCCGAGACGGGACAACTGGATATGTACACCACCTTCAAATGCCTACTAGAAACTCCTGCCGATGATCATCACAACGACAGAAACCGTGCACAGTACATGGTCAGTAGGGGAAGAGGTACATAAAACCATCACTCTCAAGTTTCCTTGGAAACGAAGGTGATTAATTGGCTTCTGCTAAAACTCACCAATTCCGTCTCTTCCACTAAACCACTAACGTCCAATTATTTACTGGTTTCGCGATCAAATGTGAGGACTCTTATGCACCGACTACTTACACGATCATTTAAAGGGAATTCTCGCCCAGAAAACCGGAAAAGTTCACCCAGAAATCCACGTCCTCGCACGTGAACGCGCTGTCGGCAAACGTCTCAGTTTTCCGTACCGCAAGGAATATCTCCAGGGGTTGCCAAGAATCATTTGTGGCTTCTGAAATACACTACAAAAACAGCACTTTTATCCCAGAGGGCACACGAATTCTACACATGATGATGGCTGCAGACCGGCTCCTCGATTTAATGAGCTTACCAAACGTTCCGCGGAATTATTTAACCCCTATGCAGTCCAGTCAATCAGAATCAGGATCAGGATGTGGTTATTTTCAATGGGCACTTCTTGCTCTCTCGTAGTGCACTTCTTTAAGGTGCTGCTGCCTGCACGGTCTTCAAACTGGGGAAATCGCTCGACCTTGAGCTTTTTTTTCTTGTATCCAGGACACTGTCCGTTTAGGAAGATCAGGGAAAGACCCTTCCTACAGCTCTAGGCTGAAGACAGGCTCCTTGTTCTAGAAACCGATCCTTTCGTAGAAAACAGCCACAGAAAGAGCGCGCACAAGCGCGGGCACGAAATGAAACGTTACACCCTGTGGCTACTTACTGTAATTACGTCTGCTTCATTCAATTTCGAATTCTAATTTTAGGTGACGGCATCTTAAATGTTTGTTATTTAGAAGACCACTCCACAGGCCGTATACAAATTCACCGTAAACTTTTATTCACGTAAATTATAATATTTACGAAACAGTACTAACATGGCACGATTTACAGTAAGTTGCTTCTGAACTTCTGGTTTCGTAACACTGTACTTTCCGAAGTTTCATTGAGGTATACACTGCAAACTGCGCTGCTTTGCACTTGATATATTGGAGATTAATTTCCGCTGCCAGAACGGACGGTCGATAATGTATTAAGCTCTTACCGGTACGCAAGAAGTCACAGGAAAAAGGAAGGCCTCCTTTTTGATCTTGTTATATTTGTTCTTCCTACTCCCATGGTACGCCTCTTCCACTTTTCATCCCTTCGAAACCTCGTTTGCCTTCCTTCTTCTTCTTCCTCCTCCGCCGCCGCACGCACATATATATATATATATATATATATATATATATATATATATATATATATATATAGAGAGAGAGAGAGAGAGAGAGAGAGACGAATTAAGTTACGTATAAGTAAATTATTGTAATTTCCTAGTGCTCTTTAAGTACTACACAAGTAATCTACTATTTATGTTTATCTTCTGAAATATTAAATTTTAAGGGTAATAAAGGTTACAGTTTGTAAAAAAAGAACATACCAAACAAATACGTACATATTTATCAACAGGGAGTATCCGCTGTATTCTTATTTATACAAACTTGTCTGATATATATTTAGTCTGTTACTTACAGAATGAATATAGTAGATAGTTTTGTAAGAAAACATACGCCGATGTCGAGATAAAATGTTTGGCAACATAAGTGAAGCACCCAGAATTCATGGTCGGATGTCAATGAACCTTCGCACAGGTACACAACATCGGCTTTTATTTAAATGCTTAGAATCGCAATTGTCTGTGACAAGTGGACAGGCAACCAGAGTGCGGTAGTGCTGTTCGTGTCTGTTTTTATTGCAAGGACTGGTAGTGTTTGTAAGAGAGGATGAAGTGCGTCGGATTTTGAGTGATAACAGTCAAGGACCCGAGAACGTCACGTACTCGTGTGAGACACCGCTGTCGACACCTGACAAGAGTTTGGAAAGGGGGAGCCAATAAGCCGTCTGGTCGAATCATGCAATATCCAGGTCTTTTTGGGCATACGGATGTGTCAATGGCCCGAAGTTAGACTGTATGGGAACGTGAGGGCACGCAGATTCGTCGTCAAGGTTACGGTCGTCTACAACTACCTACCATCAGGACCGATCACCGTATTGCGCTCCAAGCACAACGTAGTCGCTTGACATTTGCGCATGCCGTCCGAGAGCGTAATGGACTCTGTGGAACATCCGTGTCATTCTGCACTATTGGTCGGAGACTGGCCGCAGTGGTACTAGGGTACACAAACATCAAAACACAAACGTTTGCGTTTGGAGTGGTGCTCAAATGGTTCAAATGGCTCTGAGCGCTATGGGACTTAACTTCTGAGGCCATCAGTCCCCTAGAACTTAGAACTACTTAAACCTAAGTAACCTAAGGACATCACACACATCCATGCCCGAGGCAGGATTCGAACCTGCGACCGTAGCGGTCGCGCGGTTCCAGACTGAAGAGCTTAGAACCGCTCGGCCATCCCGGCCGGCCAGAAGTGGTGCGGTGACCTTGAAGGACTGGCTGCTGATGAATGGCAATGCATTGTTCTCAGCCATGAATCGTGGTTCTACACTACGCCGGACGACTGTCGCCGACGACTCTGGCGGCGTCCTGGGCAGAGTTCTTTTTCTTCCAATGTTTTGGAGACGGAGGGCGACATTATTCCTAACGTTATGGTGGGGTGAGCTGGCGGGTATTATTGCAGCTCATGGAAAAAAAGTTTAAATCTATGTGATGTCTTATGGCACTTAATGGCTAAAGTCATCAGTGCCTAAGCTTACACACTACTTAACCTAAAGGACAAACACACACACCCATGCCCGAGGGAGGAATCGAACCTCCGCCGGGACCAGACGCACAGTCCACAGGTGACGGCATGTAGAGACTGAAGATATACTGACGACACAACAATACTACATGGACATGATGCGTCGACGCGTGATACGTCTCAAGCGACAGTGTCTTGGTGCTATGTTTCAGCATGACAGTGCTCGTCCGCACACAGCACGGGTCTCTACGAACTGTCAGCGTGATGTTGAGTTACCATCATGGCCGTCAAGATCCCCATACCTGTCCCCGACGTAACTAGTGCGAGACTAGCTAGGACATCAACTCAGTCCCTGTGCAAGTATCTAGAATACCAAGGACCAGTTACAATAGTTGTGGTCCAACTTTCCTCAGGATAAGATGGAATGGATTTGTAACACCTTTGTCAATCGAACCAGTGTATGCATCCAGACCAGACGTTGTGCAACGTCATACTGATAAGTCAGCTCATACCGCAAAGTTTTTGTAAGTTTAACTCGATATTTTAACATCACAGAGCATCTCAACCGCTTACGTTTCATTTTGTTTTCTCCTCCCCTTACTGGTGTTTCACTTTAAATGACTGAAAACACACGCAACGCTCTTATAATATTCTACAATATTATTTCACATATTGGTTTTTGGCTGTTACGCCACCATCAGGTACAAAGATGAAAGTGCGTGGCAGTGAAATTGTTGAACGATCAAAGATTTTAAACTATAGAGCGTCTCGGTTTCTAGAAAGACAGTAGTTAATGTCTGACTTAAGACTAAAACAAGAGGAATTATTTCAGTGAAAATACGTTATAAGATTATTCAGCTTAGATAAAATACGTAACACATTAACTAATGAACTATGTAACCAGTTCCAACAATTGTTCTGAGAAGGAATTTAATTGAACAATAAACTTTGGTTACAGAATCTAAGGGAATGGCTGAACAGAATTATCTTGTCTTTAGTAGGTCCTCAATTACAAACAGCTAAGGTATAAAGGTGAGATTGAGCAGGTAAGTGTGCATATAAAAAGAAAAAACGAAGTTAACAGAGCAAGTGAAATTATAGTAACTGAAATAAAGGAGTTAATGGAGCATGTGAGTGAGGGTGATGATTTACAGTGTGACCTGGAAGGGATTATGAGTAGTATTTGCAGTTAGAAGAGGTGAATAAGTGAACTGTGTTGGGTACCTAGTGCTAAGCTTCGGCAATTGGGCATATATTTAGTAATTTCCATTACATATTTAAACATATGTCCGTTTGCCCCAAGCTTAGCGCTGCATGTCCAGGCACAGTTCCCTTACTCCCAATTTATAACTGAAAATACTACTCATAATCATTTCCAGGCCATGTTGTAAATTATCCCCCTTACTCACATGTCACATTTCTTCCTTTATTCATTCACTATAATTTAATTTGTTCCGGGTTAATTTTTTTTTGTATGAGCGTAGCTGCTTCGTTTACCTGCATAATCTCACTAGTATACCGCATCTGTTTGTAATTTCGGGTCTGTTAAAGCTAAGATAATTTTGTTCAGACATTCCCTTAGAACCTGTCACGAAAGTTTACTGTTCAATTAATTTCGTTCTCAGAACAATTGTTGTAATTGGTTACATAGTTCTTCATTTATTGTGTTACGTATTTTATCTACGCTAAATATCTTACAACGTATTTTCACTGAAATAATTCCTCTCGTTTTAGTCTTAAACAGAGCATTGTCTGTTTGTAAACTGAGACGCTCTGTAGTTTAAAATATTTGATCCTACAACAATTTCACTGCCACACACTTTCATCTTTGTACTTGATGGTGCCGTAAAAACCGAAAACCGATTTGTGAAATAAATAATAAATGTTATAGAGTATTAAAACAGTGTTATGTGTGTTTTCATTAGTAATGTACAAAATATTGTACCAGGAACCTACGGAACAGTAAGTCAATGCTCCACTTCTATGTTGGGTTTTGCGCTTGAAAGACACTTCAGTTAATACACTAATCAAAAAAAGTTAAGAATATTTCCAAATTTCCCAACAGCAGTCACTGTGGATGTTCCTTTAGTGTGAATATCGAGGAAGATGGTAGTGCACATAACGCGAACTCGTTCGTCGCTGCCTCTCTGCCGCATCAGGAGCCGTGCAATCACGGCTTGTAAACAAACGCAATACACCAGAGCGGAGTTCTTGTGCTTCGTAATGCAGCACAATGCCTCGGAACAGGCTCTCCATGTCACGCCGTATCAAAATCATCACACTGATGGGACAAAACACAAGACAAGGTGACGTTGAGAATATCGTTCACGTTAATCGAAGTGTTGTCTCCAGACTGTGGAAAAACTTCCTGGAACAACGTTCAATTGAGGATCGACATCGCTAACTCGTCCATGTAAACCTACAGCAGCTCACGACCAGTGTATAACGATATCTGCACGGGGACACACTACAAGACAGCGACTACTCCGCGCCATGAGCTTGGAGAAGCCACAAGGGTTACAGTAAGTACCGAAACTGTGCCCAACAGACCTCATGATGGGACGCTGCACAGCCAAAGACCTCTCAAGACTCCACCACTCCGTCCACATCAAGGAGGTTCTCGTGTGAGATGGACTACAGCACATCAACATTGGACACCAGACCATGTATTGTCGTCGCTCACCACTCGTTCCAATTGAAGGAAACATAACTGCTGCAGTGTATGAAAACAACATTCTCCGATTCATAGTCAGTGGTTTTGCAGAGCCTGTTGGAAGAGTGTCCACTCTACGGAATGATATCGCCCGACCCCATCGTGCTCGCAGTGTGTGTTGGTATCTGACAGGAGGAGGGATCCGAAGAATAGATCGACCAGCGTGCTCAGCTATACGAATTGCACAGAGCATGTATGGAGCTTGCTCGAAAGAGTGATTTCTAGTTGTCAACATCTTCCATTAACGATTGAATCTCTCATGAATGCAGCCATTGCGGGGTGGGACAATACATATCGCAAAACGCCTGCAATGAGTTGGTACTGAGCATGCCTCGTCGCATTCAAGAGCGCCTGAGGGTTCGTGGAGGAATTACACGCCGTTGAACTGTACACTGAGACACCATTTTATGTTTTTTGATCTCGTGGGACGTTGCAATATTTTTTTTCAAATAATATTCCTTTTTCATTTCACAATCGGTTCAAAGGCAACATACTATAATGTAGTTTTCCTTTGCGGAATGCTCTGTATTATAAAAGAAAATACAGTATAAGACATCTATCTCATTTCAAGATACGAGAACCAATTTTATACTTAACTTCTTTTTTTAGAGGTGTAAGCATCACATTTGTGAAATATAAGGACATTATTCATACCTATATTAGGGTAACTGCTTTTGAGCGAGGTATATTCATTTGCTTTCGATTTAGTGAAGAATAAAGATATTTTATACGCTTCAAATTCCGCACTTGGCATGAGAAACAGGATTTACATATAGTAGCGGCCCTCATCGTATTTGTCAGGTTAAAAGGTTCGAAACTACTTGTTTTAGTCATAATAAAACGGTGGAGACGTCGATACTTTTAAGTGCTTGCAACCGGGAATGTTTAAATGAAACATGCACTTTGCTCATCGTAGATCTATTTGTTCTCGTATCTGCATACCTTTTTTATTTGCATCCTCCCTCTCACGTCATTAATGGATCCTGTTATTGCGCTACGGATATTTACTGCCAGCTGCAGAAAACGTAGGAGCAATACAGCTTTATTTTGAATGATAAATAAACGTAAAAATATTCCACACTTGATACGAGTTTGGTAGTGATGTAGTGTCGATCTCTATTGCGTAGCATTTGCCTGTACTTCTTAATCTTAGAATAGCTTCATCTGCAACATCTAAGTGTTTTTGGGAATAGAGAAGTGCTTTCGTGTATCTATAAGGTAGGGAGTGTTTGGTTAAGGGGAGGGGGAGGGAAGGGGGGGTTGGGGTTGATGAACGTAGTCCTTTAGTTTACATTTCTTGCTCTGACCTGACTGTTTGTGATTTAATTACGCATATTAGCCTTGCAGAGCCACCCAACCTGGGGTATGAAACCCTTTCGCATTTTTACAACTTTTTATGTGTCCTTAATGTCCTGCCCTTAGAGACAACAGTCTGTTAAAATCTCACGACAACAACGGTACGATATTGCACGTCACCTTTTACAAGTGAAACACAGGGAAAAGAAATTAATGTTGTCAGATCATCAGTTCAATCACTGCACTGTCTAATGAACGTTTGCACCTTACGCATGAGGCGCCTGGCACCATACCGACAGATTACGATACAACTACAATAGATTTGTTGCAAGCATGTTTCACAGATACAAAGTTCATTTTTAATTAAGAAGGATGACAGTAACGGACTGTTTGGAATACCCATCTTGTGATTTTAAAACTAAAAGTATTGCTATGCAGTGAGAAACTCTCCTTTGTAGAATAAAAGGTCGATACCAACGGTACCGGAAGTGAGACTGACATCTCAGGGAGATTTTACGGCAGCGCGTTACCGCCGTCCACGTCCGCCGACAGGCGGCAGGATCAATAGTGACAACTCCCAGCGGACTTCATGGTCCTCGCTGGCGAAAAACGAGAGGCCGACAGGATTCAGTCGACTGAACGGAGACGACGCTCTCGTCGTGCCGGCTCTTCTGCTCGTGGTACACAATGGCTGACTGGCTGACTCGACTAAGATATCGTGGGAAGACAAAGTGCACGAGGACATACATGTCGTATCTAGATCGTAATTTGGCACTTGTGCAGGACAATTAGGGGCATAATACCAAGTCCTGCTTAAAATAAGAAGTTCTCAGACACACTTGAAGTTAAAGTGCAATAACATACTCGATAATTTTCAACAGTTCCTAGGCAGTATCACACTGAATGTTCTACTTATTATTAAAATGTTACATATTGTATTTGGAAGGTTTCATGCCGATACTGCGCCGTGTTTTATTTCATTGGAGTGGTTTTGGCCTCAAAAATATACTCGAAAACTCAGGTAACTGCTTTTTTATAATACTATACATAAATCTCTCAGAAATCAAATTTCTACTATCCACTTGTTCCTCTAATTGCTTATAGAACTGTATTAACTCCCTCGAATTGTGTTGACTCCCTGTGGTAAAATTTTTCACAATATTCAACTAACGCAATAATACCCTGTTAATTAAAGTAATAGAATGTCCCCTCACTTTCCGCCAACGAACGTACCTCCATGTTCTGGTTGGAGAAAGTTAAAATCAAGCTTGCCTCGCAGGTTCTTTTTCCGCTTTATTAGTACAATACGTTTGGCCTGTTCTTCATCACATACACCACAATTCTTAGACGTTATTTCCTGTCTTCCGTCGTGGACAATGAAGACGTGACAGTTTTGATAGCTGCGTATTCAGTTGATCCACTGCCAATGTACACTTGACAAACCTGTATTTTTACGGGCGTAGGATTATCAATACTTGTATATGTTAGTGTCGCCAGAAAAAAATATTTTAATGGTCAAAGAAAGCATTTTAGGCGTTACTGTCTGTGAAATTTCCTGGAATCTTCTCGCCTTAATCATTTCAACACACATCACATGGCTTCAACAGTAAGAATCCTTTTCCTCTTCGTTACTAGCTTTTGTCACTGTATGGCATAAATTCTCACCACCATTTATCTTCCTTCCAATTTTTGTTCTACTGCCTTCATAACAAAATCGTCAACATTTGTACCTATTTCATCTAGCGACTTCATTGTAATATTAATGGCTTTTGCTGCGCTTAGTGATTTAATAAAGTAACACCGTCCTGCTTGCACTGAACATTCATATTATCGTCAGTTTCTTCTTAAAATGTTTATAATGTCTGTAAGGTTTTCTTTATTTGGCTCTCAAACTTATCCCACTGAGTCTATGTCTTTTTCCGTAGTTTTAGTACAGTAGCGGGCAACCCTAACTCCACCTGTGATTACATGTCACGCTCGGTCCACTAGTAGTGTTCCGTTTCTCCTTTCTATATTCCCACGACTTTTCTAATTCATCGAACTTGTACACAGGGTGTTTCACAATTCCTATTATAAATTTACAGATATTGCAGTCGGGACTTAGTAGATGAAGTGCTGAACAGGAAACAATGTATGGAAGTGTACCTTTCTGATGTAAAATAAGATTGAAGATTGGATCGCTTTCAAATCTCCCTCCTCACGATGTACACACTGACCTTTGTGCTCTGCAGGAACCAATAGCATTGGCAATGTTTCGAGTGTTCGTTGTCGGGATCTCTTCTGCGTAACGAATGCAGGGCGTTCGTGGAACACTACGGTCAACCCTGCTAGTAGCGAAATTAATATTTTCTCGCAGCAGCTTTTTAGTCTGGTGAAAATGTGATATCATAAGTTCAACAGGGACTGATGACGGTGCCGTCTTCTCAGTTTGTGTACGTACCGTGAAGGGGAGACTCGAAGATAATCCGATCTTAAAACTTATTCTGTATCGAAACGATACATTTCCGGCTATGGATTCCTTAACAAAACTTCATCTACTATGTCCCCTCTACAACTCTCTTGGGGGCACCGCCTTACGGTACGTATCTTCAGTGCCAGGCTGAAGTGTTTGCGTGCTACCATGACGCTACCGAGAGGTAGCGTACCTACTGGTAGGGACACCAAAGCCGGAGAGGCTTTAGCTCAGGGGCCTGAGGATGAGCGAATAGTGTTCCTCGCCCTAGGTAAGGGGAGAAGAGACGTTACTGACCATCTAGCAAAAATGTTACGTTCTTAGAGTAAAAGGTGGCATCCCATCAAAGTACCCGGCGACTGCGGACTGACAACCAGCAACCCATAAAACACATTGTTAAAGAAACTTCAAGAAGAAAGAGCCGGACGGACAATTAGGTGGCCAATTTTCGATTAGAATTGACTACGATAATAGGATTTTGGAACGTATGGATTATCTGTGAGAGTGAAAAACTACAACAAGCCGTAGCAGAATTGAACAACTAAAAACCAGACTTAAGGGAGCTCGTTGGTAAACCGAATGTAGATAATGATCATATGAATGGTGCTGGTATAATGCTAAACAAAACGGCGAAGAGTAGTCCTCTGGAATGGGAACCAATATCTGACATGATTATGACTGCGTTGTTTAAATTTCGGGTACGGAATGTAGGTATATTCATCACTAAGTTCCCACTGAACCAGAGACGATCAACTCAATGGACGAGAAGCAGCAATGAAAGCTGCTAAACGAGGTATTGTCGTGTGAAGGGAGACGTCAATGAGAAAGTGGGTGTAGAAAATTCCGGGGTGGACCTCACAGTGGGAAGACACGGAGTTAGAGAACCTAACGCAAATGGTGATTTCTTTATTGAGTTCTGTGCAGACAATGAACTAGCCGTAGGAGGAATGCTGTTTACGCACAAAAATATCAGAAAATCTCGTGGTGTCATCGACCCACAGTAAGCAGAATCCGATTGACCACTTTCTGATAAGTAGGAAATGAAAAAGATTGCCGACCGGGATGGCCGAGCGACTCTAGTCGCTACAGTCTGGAACCGCACGATCGCTACGGTCGCAGGTTCGAATCGTGCCTCGGGCATGGATGTGTGTGATGTCCTTAGGTTAGTTAGGTTTAAGTAGTTCTGAGTTCTAGTAGACTGATGACCTTAGCAGTTAAGTCCCATAGTACTCAGAGCCATTAGAACCATTTTTGAAAAATATCATGCTAGATGTTATGAATTAAAGGGGAGCTGATATAGGCAGTGCCCACTATTTGATGCCAAATAAAGTGCACTGAAGAATGTTAGCTACAAAGAAAATATTTGACGTTTTCAAGAAGTGGTTTGATACCTAGAACTTAGAACTACTTAAACCTAACTAACCTAAGGACATCACACAACACACAGTCATCACGAGGCAGAGAAAACCCTTACCCCGCCGGGAACGCGATTTCATCATTTAGCCGCTCGATCTGGGGCGCCTTGTCACAGTTCGTGCGGATCCCGCTCGGACATAGGTGTGTGTGTGTGTTGTCCTTAGCGTATGTTAGTTTAAGTTAGATTAAGTAGTGAGTAAGTCTAGGGACTCATGATCTCAGCCTTTGGTCCCACAGGAACTTACCACAAATTTCTTCATTTAATTTTCCGCCGCCTGAAGCGCCACGTCACCTGCTTCCATTTAAATCTCGTGTTAGTACACAGCATATAGCTCAGATCAGTGTCTCTGCGTTGACAAATTTCAGGATAGAAATTTATTTCTGTCTTAAGAGCTAGCGGATCTTCCAATCTTAGGATGTATTGAGTGCTTCACACAGCAGATTTCTTTGTTTTTTGTTCTCTCGTTTCTATTTTGCCTACGTTCCTACCTCAGCAGCGCCACAGTTGTTTAGTTTCTCCTTGCGGGCCTCTGTTTGTACTCCTCAGTTACTCGTCACTGCTGGTTTTGTATTCTTGAGACCCTATTCAGTTTTATTTCTCTACTCAGTACAATAAGGATAGCGACTGTGCTAGATGTTATGAATTATAGGGGAGCTGATATAGGCAGTGCCCACCATTTGGTGCCAAATAAAGTGCACTGACACAAGGAGGACTGGCGCTGCACTGGCCATGGTCAACAGGCTTCTGGTCAATGCTCAAAGCTGAAGCGACATCGAGGCGCTGGTGACGATACCTGCGACACCTTGATGTCATTGGAACCTCCTGGTTCTGCTACAAACTGCTTCAGAACTGCTACAAAATCGCCAGGCAATAGATGGCGCCGCTGGAACTGTCAGCACAAATGGCACTGCTAAGAGAATCCTACAACTTCCACATCGCTGGCAGCAGGTTATGCACAATGCTGGTGACTACTTTGAAGGTCAGTAAAACTATGAAACACGTATGTATTTTGTACGAGGTGTAAATAAATAGTTGCCACTATTAAAGTTCCATCCCTCATATACTATATTATGACGACCCCAACAAGCCAATAGATCGACTACAGCTGCTCATGGCATCAGCTGCTGCAGGTAAGACAGCTCATTCGAATGAGGCTGCTTCAATAATCTCTGAGATTAGAGAGAGAGGTGTCATCGAACAAGTATGGGGACTAGTTCGATAACTACACGAACCAGTCCACAAAACATGCCCTTTTAGGCATGTTATGATTAAAGGTTTGGATGACTTATGGCAGGCTGATCTTGTAGGTATGAGGGAATATTCACATGAGAACCATGGATTCAAATATATTTTAATGGTTAATGATCCATACTCCAAATTTGCCTGTGCATTACCTGTTAAAACAAAAATGGGTAGAAATGTTGCGTATGTGTTTGAGCGTTTGCTACAGACAGGGACGAATCGATTCACCGAGCGAGGTGGCGCAGTGGTTAGCACACTGGACTCGCATTCGGGAGGACGACGGTTCCATCCTGTCTCCGGACATCCAGATTTAGGTTTTCCGTGATTTTCCTAAATCTTTTCAGGCAAATGCCGGGATGGTTTCTTTGAAAGGGCACGGCCGATTTCCTTCCCAATCCTTCCCTAACCCGAGCTTGCGCTCCGTCTCTAATGACCTCGTTGTCGACGGGACGTTAAACACTAACAACCACCACACCACCACGAATCGATTCCCAGACAAACTCGAAACCGATCACGGTGGAGAGTTTTGCAATAGGTTTTTCAAAACGGTGATGCAGTGGTACGGAACACATCACTACTCAACATTCATCCATCTGAAGGCAAGTATCGTGGAGCGTCTGAATAGAATAATAAAAGCTCAAATGTGGATGCGTTTTAACCTTCGTGGATCATAAATATGGACAGATATCCTACCAGAAATAATTGCTCAGTATAATCGAACCAAACATAGAATAACAAAAATGAAACTAATCGATGTTCGTGATAATGGGCTCATGGATACGGTGTACTACAGCATTAAAATGCTGGACCCACACAGATAGAATTTTAATGTATGTAATTTGGTACATATCTCAAAACACAAGACAGCATTTGAGATATTATACTTACTGAACTGGTCATGAGAGATATTTACAATTTCAAAGGTGCAAAGAACGAATCTTAGAACTTGTATCTTGAAGGAAAGTAAAGATGAAGAAACTGCAGGTTGCTTCCACATAGAGGAGTCTCAGGAAAGCTTAGAAACGTATGTGTTTGTTGTGAAAAGAGTCATAAAACGTCGGGTAAACAGAGCACTAGTCAAATGGCTTGGTTTTCCTGCAGCACAAAACAGTTGGATCAATGCTAACAATCTGCTGTATAATGGGGCGCACAGTCCACAACCACTGCAGTAGCATATCATGCGTACTAGGAATTCATTAGAGGAGATGGTAGTATTCTAGACAAACTGCCAGTGGAATTACACATTCCAGGATATAAGTACTGTGGACCTGGAACAAAGCTTGAGAAACGCTCAGCACGAGGTGATAAGGATGTTAATTTGCTCGCCGAAGTGTGTATGGAAGACGACATTGCATACGGTGCAAATAAAGATCTCTGATATCGCCACATTGCAGGTAGGATTTTAGCTAATAAGGCTAAGGCGATATGCAGAAGAAAATATATCGGTATAGGTCGGCGCATTGCAGCATTTGCAGTTGATAAAACTATCTGTGGAAAAATAAGCTGAGTTTAGGAGTGATGAATTTCAAGCGACTTATAAATTCTGTAAGTTGTGCACTAAACAAGAAGAAGTAGAAGGGTGGGAAGCAGAGCTGTTTGAAGAACTGTATCCTGACAGCGATGTATGCAGCTAAAAACTCACTGAAGCAGAAAGGTGAGGGAAGGAGAAGAAGAGGATCGGTTAAAGCATCACGTGTCCTTCCAATACCCAAGACTTCTGAGGGTTTTCTTCCATTCCTCCTTCCAGCCCTCTCCAAGCTCTCGGCGGTAGGGTCCCTCGCTGGTGGTGCTGCAGCTATTGCACAAACTATCGAGAACGCGCAAATCTCTCAAGCGCAGTTAGAAGAGGCAAGAAGACATAAACGCATGAGGAAAGCAACAACCATCGCAAAAGGACTTCACTTGAACCTTACAGGAAAGGGCTTGGCCTATTCCTAAATGTAGGTTTTGCTGGAGGTCCCAGCACCCACTGGGTGCCATATTTTCTGAAAAATGCGGATAGCGTCTGCTATTTCGACTCATTTGGTGACCTGCAACCGCCAGAGGAATTACAACGATGCTTCCTTCGCAGAAGACGTGTGTCTTACAATTTTCGGCGCTATCAGGACTTTTATACACACCTCTGCTGATATCTATGCATCATGTTTCTCTGGACGTTTACAAAGAAGAAGAAGAAGATATAAGGAGGACCTTTAAACGTTCCTTCGTCAGTTGAGGTTCACACGCAATGTCATACACTTAGACTTTAAAAGAACGATCATCAGTATTGCATGCAAATTACTTCCCGTCAATTGATTTGAGCATTGGTGAATGGAGTATTACATTGACTGAACTGGAGACGTACAGCAGCATCCCAAACATCACCGAGACTAACAACAAACTGCATCTGGATATTAATCGTGAAAAAGAGATTGTGGAAATATAACAGGGTGCATACGATATCGACGATTTAAAAGAAGTCTTAAAACAGTCTCGAAAAGGTATTGAGCTACGTGCAAACATAAATACACTTAAATCTGAAATAAGGACCGTAAATGCAACTTTTGACATTAACCAGCAAGGTCCAATAGGGTGCCTTCTGGGTTGGAAGTAGGATCCTAGTAAACTCTAAAAGTGAGATCAGACTGTGGGCATACTGCCCTCAGCACAATCCGAGTCGAGTGTAACATTGCAACGATCTCCTATTTCAACGACAGCCTGATTCATACTATTTACGGATCCTTCCCATCGGTTGCAACAGGGTATAAGATTGTTGAGGCTCCTACCAATGCAATATACCTTCCAGTGACAGTTCAGACACTGGACGATTTTCAGTTCACATTGTGGACCAGAATAATCAATTTGTTGACTTTCGTGGTGAGGAAATCATTGTACGATTACACCTAAGGCAGGATGGGCCTAACGTACAAAACCAGTGCACGCAATCCACAGCACATCACTCCGCTGCCGAATCGCAAAGTGATAAAAAGTGCGAACTACGAGTTTCTTATATCGGTTGGCCTGAAACCTCACAATGGTGTCCTCACTCAATATAACTAGTCCATCAGAGTATGATGAGCGAATTACATATCAAGAATACTTCTCGCGTAAACCTTACACTTCAGCCACATTTAACAAGAATAATGAAATTAGGATCGTCATTCAGCACCAAGACGTGCTGACGCTTCCATGCAAGAGTTTCACATATTTTGAGAGGCCATTCAAGAAAAATGATGGCAGCGATATAGTGGGATCGAAGCTTACATGTAATGCCTTAGCATTCTTCTTTCAGGAGATACGATATAAACTCAGTGAGTCTGAGATCGAGCATAGACGCAGTGTCGGCATAACACCAACCCATAAAACATATGGCTCTGCATCACCTATGGATCTGAATGGTTTAGAAAATGCAGGATGGTTCATACATGATCCGGAGGATAGAACAGTTGCAGAGTACAAGCAATTTACTGCATGCGTACCTCTCAAAATACTTATGAGCTACTTTGAGGACATGAGGCAGATAATTATGAATGCTAAAAAGGAACTCATTCTGGTACGGAATGTGACAGATAATAACGCATACATTCAAGGAGCTCTAGAGGATAATATGAGCACAATCAGCAAGACAATATGGGAAATGTCTCACATCAGTGTATCAGACGTGGTGTGTTTGAAGCTTTTAAAAATCCTAGATTCAGGTACATTTCTATCACTAATATTTTACTCGTGGGAAGTTTTCGAGTACCCAGTGCTATCAACTACAAGCTGACAAACATGGGCTATTAAAACTTCTTCGCTGCTAGAGACACCTAGATTCGTCATACTTGCGTTTCAAAACGATAGAAAAGGGAATATAGCAAATGATTCCACTGTGTTTGACAACCGCAAGTGCACTAACGCCAAAGTCTAACTGAATTCAGGATTCTACCCATATTACAATTTACACCTGAAATAAGATGAAAATGCATTTAGTCAAGCATATGACTGTGTGAGGCTTCGTACTTCTTACTGTGAATGTGCTGAAGAAGAAGGAGGAGGGTGTCTACTTAGTCCATGGAAGCTCAAGGAACTATCACAGATCATCATAATACTCTGCTCGAAACTGAACGAGATAATTAAGTCTGGTAACAATTTGTCCATTTTACTTGGACTGTTGAGCTCCGTGGCCGTGGATAATATTTCACTGAAAAAATACGGCAACCAGCCACTTTTTAATGCGTTTTTTTATTTACGCCAATATGCATTTCGGGTTTGCACCCATCTTCAGCTGGCAAATTACATGGATCTTCAGTTACTACAGTAGTACAATATCGACAGCAGTTTGGATGCTGCAGCAGGCCTGTGCAAAAGCACACCTGTGTGTGTGTGTGTGTGTGTGTGTGTGTGTGAGTGTGTAATGCAATATGGGGTAGATTTTTTTGTAAATAACGACAAGAAAGACGTATGGTGACGAGCTTTTCTTCTTCGTTTATTCACTTCACACAAATACCATTTATTCAGTTCACACAAATATAATATAGTTCTTGAGGTACAATATAATTCTAGAGGTACAAGATAGTTTATGGTACAAATTGACTCTGGTATTCCAATGCAAAGATACTTTTAACTCACACACTACAACAGTAACAATGGTAGAGAATCTTTTTTTTAATTTTTTCCCAGTAACACTGGATTATTTTATAAATATACTCTAAAAACTAATGTGGAGATATTTTCTTTACTACAACTAAATTCCGCAGTCCCAGTAACGTAGCTTTTACAATAATTCTGATGTACTGTATGTGCTTTCAATCTAATTTCAGCAGCCCGAATATCGAAGGTTTTTACAATAACAGTTCTGATTTACCGTGTGCTATATAGATATGTATGCACTTAAAAACTATTCTGAATTGGATGGTTAGCAGCAGGTGAAAAACTTAGGAACTCTTCCATTTACAAGAGGCACATAGTGCGTAGATGTATATATACGAGTATATTTACAGGCTATACATATGTTGCATATGAACAAATAAATAAATATACAAATATTTTTTTCTCTTTATGCGTTTTTAATATTTTTTTGCAATCCATTCACCTCGTCCATCATAAGCCGATAACCTTAATGTTCTGTCTAACAATACCATAAATATTAGCGGCCTTGTATGTAGACATGTCGAATTCATTACCATGGTACCCCATTACTTCATATGGATTGCAGTTGTTCACACAATACATGAAGCTATCTGTAGCCATTCAAATCAATTTAGGGTCTGCGGAATGAGTTTTCCCAAACTCATAATGAAAGTGGTACATGTGGAATTTAGATTCGTCTATCACGCACATCCCAGATAAATAGGTTTCGTAAACTCTACAGCAGTCTTCGCCCTCTCCACAGCAACAAAGATCTTATTGCACATGGTGACCCACTTAAAATTTGGTCTGGTACTGCATTATTTTACGACATAACGCCCATCCCATTCAGTTCTAATCAAAGTTTCATGTCGTTCCCTCAAATTCTCCATTGTTTTAGCGAAAATTGAATTATTCATTAATTTGTAAAAATCTTTCTCAAAGTAACACATCACGGAAGCTCTCTGTCTCGTATTCAAATCGGTATACTCTTTCTACCATGGGGACTGCTTGAAGGAGGTAGCTCGGGTGATTCTAACCAGCTCCTTACACAGACTGAGATGCTACTGGAGATTACGATAAAGAAGAATGTATCTCCGCTTATTCTCATCAGTTTTGGTGTGGAGCCTCCTCATGGAACTAGTTATTCTGGACACAGCTGCCAAACTCCCCATGATTTTTCCACCGAATCCCTTGCATTCATCTTGGGGCACCCACTGAAACTCACCAACGGACAGTTATTGCTGCAAGATGTGAACGTATAAGTTATTTACGTCCAAACACACTATGTAACTCGAATCAAGGGATGCATTGAACCTATTACCCATCCGCTGGTTATTTACCTTCGCATGCCTAGAGACACATTGGCAAATTCCCCCATGGAACCCTCGCTCAAAGAAAAGAAGCATGTCAGCATCGGTCAATAATTCAGTACTGCACTTTGTTTTCTTGAGAACTGCGTCCCAAGACAACCCAGGATCCGTGTAATAAAGGGCAGGATTCAGAGAGTATGTGGTCATTCGGAGACTCCGGAGTTTCTCGAAAACGTCCACAAGCAAGTGCACATTTGGGTCCATGTAAAGCCGTGCGTACTCTCCTAAAGTGGAGATGTTGAGCTCCTACCAGACATTCATGGCCTGCTCATACTATGCATCCTTTATGACATCGCCTGTAAGGTTTCTGGAGAATTCAGTTATGTCGGGTAGCCTGGTTTCATTGGGTTTCTCCATACTATTCACATACTCGTCTGGAAAAACCCCCTTCCTGCTCCGCATTATCACGCCATAATGAAGAGTTGTCTCTTCACCACCAGAATCAACTTTTTTTGGTAGAGGGTGGGGGGGGGGGGGGGAGCGATAGTTCGATGCAGAGCGCCACACAGCATTCTGTGGTGGGATACCATGGCTCATTGACTACTTTGAGAAGCTCCATTTCAACGACAGGAAGATAGACCCTTAGAAAACTGACACGGTCGCGGTACTCTCCTGTCGGGTTCTAGATCATCATGAACAAGATTCGCTCTTCAAAGGCGTCTGCAGTTACCGTGTATTCTAACTGCGGTATGGTATCACTGACCCGATGTCCTTCACTAAACGGATGGGAGAGAGAGATGCCACTAGCCACAGGCTCTTCTCTATTACTATTAATTACTATTACTATTAACTGTGTTCACTTTTTTGATGACAGTGCTGGGGAGGAGCTAATCGGAATGCGCCAAGGCACACATACCTTGCGTTTATGCCGATTCTGATGAAGCTGATATGATGATGATTATGATGGAGGAGCCTACTACAGTCCTACTGGGTCAGACCAATGGGAACAGCCAGGCTGTGGCGATAGTTCCTGATGCTGTTGTTGATGCTGCAGACCCAACCCGGAGACATATGAGTGTTAGTGCACTGCATTATTTCGGCTGTTTAAGCGTTGTGAGTGCGTTTGCAGAGCGTTATACATGCATTATTTTGCCAGTTTTATGCATAGTGAAGATGTCTGTACATCAGTGTACTGCATTATTTTGTGAACACCTCTGTTGGCTCTGCAGTGCATTATTTCGACAGTTGACAATTAGTGAACATGTTTGCAGATGGTTTTACATGCAATATTTTGACAATTTAAGTGTATTTTGCATGTCTGTACATCATCGTACTGCATTATTTCGATAATTTACGAGTATCTTACAGGTGTGTAGGATATTCATTGTGACCCCAAGCATGTCGAGGTGAGTGTTTTGTGTCAGCATAATAAATAAACTACATGAAACCCATCCATAAATAAATTGTCCCAACTACGCACTGAAAATAAAGGACCCTCCTTCCTCTCCAGGAGCTGGGCGCAGACTGAGCCCTTTTCCCCAGACCACCATCTTGGATTACATCATGGGAGGGATGACAGCACCCTCTGGTGGCGGTACTGTGTAGTAGGTCAGTTGAACTCTAGACCTCATGGTGAACACACTGCATGGAGCTACTGCCTATGACAACTAAATTGTTTAAAGAAACAATGTATGCAAAATAAAGACTTACGTCCATGCCATCCAGCAGCTCAGGACAGTCTTAGTTCCTTTCCCACCAATTCCAAGGAAGAGGTGGTGGTTGGATGAGCTAAGTTGGTGGAAGTAGTCCAGTTGACGTATTTTCCAGTAAAAAGTTTTCCACCATTTTCTTAGGTTAGTCGAGGTAGCCCAAGTGAACTTTTTCCCCACCATTTTTTCACCCCATTTTCTTGTGGAGGGGAGGGGAGAGGGTAGGTACTAGGGGGTTAGGTTAGTGAAGGCAGCCCAAGTGACCGATTATCCTCCCAAAATTTAAACTTCCCACCATGGTGCCATTGTGACGTTGCCACATCTATCACTGCCATCTTGGCTAAATTTTTCAACAATGAGAAATGTGGTGATGCTCTCTCTGTTCCACTACTCCCAGGAACCAACCCATGTCATGATGTCAATGCTACAGGCTTCAGAACAGTGGCTCCAGTGGATTCACTGCCGGTACAACTGCCCCTCTTCTAATACAGCATGCCCAATCACTCCATCAGTAGCGCATAAATTCTGTAGAATACAGAGGACACCATCAAATTGTGGCCCCATGGTACCAACTGTACAAACCAGAACTCTGCTTTTCTCTTGCTACAATGAGTCCCAGCTGCTATCCACCACAATTTCACAGACTCAGTCAACAGAGTGATGTTGCCACCATGTACTGTGGAGCTGCAGAATGCCAACGCAGTGGGAAAATGCTAGCGGATATATTAGATTCGGAAAACCTTACAGCATTAAATGATGGCTCGCGCACACGAATAGTCCAACCAAATGAAGCCCCGACGACAGCGGACTTGTGCATAGCATCCCCTGCATCGCCTACTGGAGCAACGTGGGAGGTGAAGCCGGATATTCTGTGTTCGGATGACTTACCAATTTAAATATTAAAAAGACACAAACTAGGGAGACTGTCAAACACAGAATCAGCTGGAGATGGAACACAAACAAAACCAATTGTAACCTATACGAAACACTGCTGGAAGACAAACTGGGATTAGTCATTGAAACTGGGAATCCCGAAAGAGACTATGAGGTCGTGGCATAGCTTAGCAACGAAGCAGTGAAGGCCTCAGTACATCAGAAAGGACATAAGCGGACTGTTCATCGCCCATCACCCTGTTGGTTGGATTCAGAATGAGATACAGTCCTCAGTGAACAAAGGGAGGCATTAAGAAAATACAACCATCTCTCTAATGACAATAACTTTCTTGCCCTTAAGAAAACACAAGAGCAGCCAAGAAAATATTCAAGCGCAAAAAAAAGAAAATTGTAGCACATTTTCTGTCCCACAGTCTGCAAAGAAATTCTATTAACTAGTACCTAGATTGGTTAAAATCGGTCTTACAATAGACATGCACGAACTTTCAGAATCGTTCTTGTATATGATAGCTCCACCTGACGTAAAGGACAAGGAAGACGAGGCGGGATATAATGAGGACAACAGTGTCATTGCACAACACTTTCCGCTGGAAGAACTCCAGATTGAGCTACCCCAAGGGGCGGGTACTGTACCTGACAGACTTTATTGACTCCAAAATGTTGCAACACATCCCACTCAAAGGGCAACTACTGCTGCTCAAACTTTACGTTAATGTACGGACACGAAATATCAAAGTTGACTGTGCAAAAGCATGTTACGTCGTCCCCATCCAGAAACGAGGAAAAACATGTGATAAACCCGAGTAATACGGCATACATCCTTATTACCGTGTTCGGAAAAGATAATGTGAAGAATTTTCAAGCAACTGTTAGAATATTGGTGTGAAAACAAGAAACATATTGCCAGAAAGACCATTGGGATGGGAAAAGGCAGAGATAAAATCCTTTTACGGTTAGTTACTGACTTACAGTTAATTTGATTATGGACGCATATGCTACAGATCAGCATCGGATAGCGCTCTTCAGAGACTCGATACTATGCAATAGAAGGCCTTGCGTATAGTTACTGGGGCGTGTACGTGAACCACAAGCGACGATTTACCGGCTGAAGCGAACGAACCACTGTCACGGTTGCGTCGAATATTCCTCTAGGAAAACCCTCCTGTTAATCTGTTTCGACGAGTATGAACACCTTGAGTAAAAAAAAAAAAAAAAAAAGGGAATTACATCTCACTGTGTGTGCGGAAGATATTAGATAAATAAGCAACTTCCAACCGCTAAAGCCGAATACGTGAAGATGTAGACATTAAGGCACCAAGCGTGGCAAAGTCCTACTGCACCACAACAGGCCGTACGAAATATTGACTCTGCTGATTGATGTCAGGGCCAGTTTAACGTGTCGGTACCAGAATCTAACTAACACAACAGTAAGGCACAAAGGAATGAACGACATTAAGCTGATTAGTGGGCACTGATTTACTGGGGAAAGTTGATAATTTGTGCCATATTGGGATTCCAACCCAGCGGACTTGTGCATAGCATCCCCTGCATCGCCTACTGGGGCTTCTGCTTACTAGGCAGATTCTCTGACCACTAGGCCTTCCGAACACAGTGCTTATCGCAGCTGCATGGAGTACCCTAGCACGTCAGACCCAAATTATCAACTTATCGACACATTAAAGACATAGTATTCCTGCCCTTTATCCTCACTGCTCGCGGCGTTTCTCCGATTCCCGTAACAGTTCGAGCGTCATGTGCGAAAGGCTAGATTTATAGGATTTATAGCTTTGTGGTATAGTGGTAAAGCATGTGTCTGGAATCCGAGAGGTCGTGAGATCGAATCTGGTTCAGGCTACGGAAATTTTTGGGGCGTCTGTGATCTAGTCTTCCCCTCTCAACGATGCGAATAGTAGCAAGGAATGACAAATCGTTCCCAAGTTAGGTAAGTGGGGTTGATTAGGGACACGAAAGTCACTAAAGTGACGTCCAATTGAAAGACTTAGCCTCGACCATGGAGCTATGGAGCTACAGGCAATTATTATTATAGGACAGGTCCTGAGGCACTAAGATTAATTTGACTATGAAGGGATGTACGGGGGGTAAAAACTGTTAACGGAGACGTAGTCTCGACCATAGCAAGTTGGTTCAAATGTATGTAGGTTATACAGAGATGAAGGGGGCGGTCTAGCGCGGGAAACCGCAGCGAACCAGTTCCTGGAGCGAAGATCACAACAACATACGTATGCTCCACAACCCTTCGATAACACCTACTTCAATGATATTTCTCAGTTTACCGTGAGAGTGAGAGGTCATAGTTTGATTACTAGATCTAAATAAGAACCACACCGAAAATTTCATCACGACATATTATGTCCAGAAGCGATTGCAGGGTCCTTTAATTGTTCAACATTTCCCTTATATTAAGCAGAAATTAAGAGCAGCAGTAACTCTGGGAAGCAGAAAGCAATTTGCGTGAAAGTCTTGTATGTTTTCACAACAGTAGTGCTGTACTACGATGCCACATGTTTCCGCCATAGCTCCACGCATAATTCATACAGAGCAATAAAAATGTATCATAACATTCGAGAGCGATATTTACTTTAATCGAATTAAGTCGGGTGACGCTGAGGGAATTAGATAAGGAAATGAGACACTTAAAGTAGTAAAGGAGTTTTGATATTTGGGGAGCAAAATAACTGATGATGGTCGAAGTAGAGAGGATATAACATGTAGACTGGCAATGGCAAGGAAATCGTTTCTGAAGAAGAGAAATTTGTTAACATCGAGTATAGATTTAAGTATCAGGAAGTCATTTCTGAAAGTATTTGTATGGAGTGTAGCCATGTATGGAAGTGAAACATGGACAATAACTAGTTTGGACAAGAAGAGAATAGAAGCTTTCGAAATGTGGTGCTACAGAAGAATGCTGAAGATTAGATGGGTAGATCACATAACTAATGAGGAAGTATTGAATAGGATTGGGGAGAAGAGAAGTTTGTGGCACAACTTGACCAGAAGAAGGGATCGGTTGGTAGGACATGTTCTGAGGCATCAAGGGATCACCAATTTAGTATTAGAGGGCAGCGTGGAGGGTAAAAATCGTAGAGGAAGACCAAGAGATGACTACACTAAGCAGATTCAGAAGGATGTAGGTTGCAGTAGGTACTGGGAGATGAAGAAGCTCGCACAAGATAGAGGAGCATGGAGAGCTGCATCAAACCAGTCTCAGGACTGAAGACCACAACAAGCATTTACTTTTATGTACGTGAAGGAATAGCACAACACACGCATCCTAGATACCATCAGCCGGTTTTTATGTGAGCCAGGTAATGAGTACCGTCTCTGTCACTTACCATTTATCATTTTTTTGAGTAAAAATACTCTCGCGTCTCCCCACGTGGAAGTACAACCGCGCAGGTATATAGAACTGAAGTTCTTGAGACATATATACCCTTATATCACTGCATATTCCGTGTTTACAGAACCAGCATACACCATACCGTATGGTCAGGGACAAATTTCCGATATTCCCTCCTCACATTTTCATTTAAACTTGCAGATTTCATAATGAAAACTTGAACTGTGACTATACTGATGAAGTCAAAAGTTTCATGCCTGAGTTCTCATGAGGAATGAAACTGCATGGCCGGTAGTAAACAATATGTAACCCTGCTGCGAATACGGAGGCTGGGACAGTAACTGAGACAGGGAATATGTTAGTTGCTGTATACATATTTATGGCGCAAGAGTACGGAATTAGGGTAGCCGGGAAGGAAATCTTATTTCGCCGCAGACACCCGCGGAGCGAATTGCGGAGTGCAGAAAATGAAGCGACGCAGGCGAAATAGACCTCTGCTATATCGTATTACTTATTCAGATTTCAAATTAAAATTCGTGTTCCAGTTTCATCAGTTTGAGGCTCCAAGCAAAGTTTTTAACATGAAATCTTAAACTAGGACATGGAAATTAACGTTTTTAATATACTGGAAATTTCAGGTAAAACTGGCATTACATTTCACAAGTTCGCGTCGTCTGAGAGGTTTCTGCGACAAAAAACATTCATAAGATAACGCTTCGTTGGATAAAATTAAGCCAAATAATTTATATCGAAAGTTAATTCAAGAATCTGATGATATGAATGATACCAGGACAAAAAGCTGCAAATACTTTGTAATACCACATGTAACATAATTGTGGTAAACGGGTGGACAACTGTGATTAAAAGTGCCGGCGGCGGCAAGTTCATTAGTTACGTAGCACTAGCTCACTTCAATAGTTGTGAGAAACATGATCAGCAGAGGCCCTGCCAAAATTTCCGTCCCTGCATTAGCGTGAAGGGAATTGGTAAGAGTCACTATGAGCAACGAGAGTTTGAAACCTATTCCTCCAGAACTCGAGTAAAAGTGGCATTTGGTTATCTGTGTCTTGTGACATAAAGACCATGAATATCTGATTCCAACGAACAACTGGGAATAACAGGAATTAAATGCTACTTTCATTCCTGGGAAACGTTGAGTTCTACGAAAGAAACTAGTGTCTCGAGCACGAATGAGTTGGTAAACTGCATAGAAATCAGACTGCCTTTGTCATGGAATAATAACTTGGAATTGTGCGAAGCTTAAGTTGATTCTGTAGTAGCGTATGACCAGGAGTAGAGTGGAACCTGTAACAAGGAGAATGTGAAGACTTACGTCAATGGATATTTTTCTCTTAATGCTTCGCAAAGTCTTTCACGTGACACGTAATTTTGGATTTTATGCCGATTTTGATTACTCACAAGAAAGGTTTCTGTTAACCATTATGTTGAGGTTATATGCTTGTTCAAGTATCCATAAAATCAAATACTTAGTGTAATATTTCTGCAGTACGAAACTAGCCTTTTATCACTAGAATTGTTTTCCAAATTCCACATTTAATGCTTTGCACATACCGCTCACATTAATAGTGTTGCTTATGGCACTACTGAAATTTCATTCTACGGAAATACCTGTTGGCTTTTGCTTTGACATGTAGTGTGACGGTAGCATTATAAACTACAGAAATAAGGCTCTCATAGATCTGAACTTGGGAAAATTGATACGCTTAGTTTTTCAGTTACATTAATATTCTGCAAGTGAGTATATGCTGTTAGCTCATTATTGTTTTTCGTATACTCGTCTCTGTGTCCAGATGTTTTAATATTTGTGGCAATTAGGAGACGTGGTGAAATGTTTTACCACCCGAATGGGAATGTCCAAAATAAATTCGTGTTCATCATCTTATACTTCGTGTGAATATGTAGTGGGAGACTTGCAGCATCCAATAAAAAATCGAAAACATGTCATTCCACACTTCTTTCTTACAGGTATGTTTGTATTGCTCTGGCTAGTGCTGTTCACAGCATATTAGACTTTTAGTGTTCTGTATTATATACACATATATACAAATATATTCACATTATGTCATAATTTTAATAAGTATCGAAACAAATATCGAATATTCAAGAGGTATTTTCGTTATTACTGAAACAATCATTCAAGTGCAAGAGCTACTTTGGAAAAATTGAAATTTTTCTTTGCTTCTCAGTCATTCAGCAGCTATTTTCCAATCAGTGATGACACTGATGACGATTAAAATTTTTCATACGTGTTGTTCTGATTGCGTTGTCCATTCTGTATTATACGTGAAGATCACATTTTATATGTTGGAATGAATGGCTAAATTCTTCATTTTCATGGACATTTTTCTTTGTCAGTGATTGTTGGGGTGACATATTTTGCTGTGCTCACTGCAGCGATTGTGGAAATCTCACGCTGTTTGACCTATGTAGATGCACGGAGTCCCAACAATAGATTAACCGGTTTCACAACACTCAAGATTTTCTCTTACATATATCGTACAAATCATAGGATGATACAAAATAATTTGTACTATATTGTTCTTGTGAAAAGCAATATCTCATCACAGAATATTGCTGACACACCTAGCTTGAAAGAAGCGTTTACAACACCTAGTAATCTGTTAAATACATATTGTCACTTGATGATTACAACAAAGTAACAATACAATTTAAGCCAAGTAATTTCTGCTGAGAAAAGTGACTGAAATGAGATCATGCAAGATTTCGTACATTTAATAACACAGTCACATTTCTCAAATTATTTCACTATGATATGAAGTAATTTAAGAGTTCAGTGTGATAGAGCAGGAAAGACGATATCATTATCACTTGTGATAGTCTTGCCCTTTTACGGCAACAGTAAGCCCACAGACGTTGCTTTTCATAATCACCAATACAAATAAAAAGATTCCTTTTTTACACGATTCTATATTGTTTCTTCTAAAATAAAGCATTCTCTGATGTCAGTCAAGAAGTAGGAAGCTAACATTTTCCATCAGTTCCTGTTAGCATAGTTTCTAACACATGTTTTGCTCTCATTGTCTTACGTGAGCTATAGTCGTTGTTAAATGTTACACCAAGAGCAATCCGCACTTGGAAGGTGATATTCGATATGCGAAATCCCATGTAATAATTTTGTAAACTGTTGCCAAATCTATGAAATACGCTTTTTGTGGGTGTCTATGAACTGATGGGATCTTCTCATAATCAACTTCCCATTTTAAAATTGAGTCTTCGTGTTTATTATTTTTGGTACACCTCATAAATTACAAGCAATTATCGATGCTTTGCATAGCTCCTCCTCAACACTTTGTTACTGAACACCACTTTTAAATCTAGTAAGATATCTAATTGCTCCATCAATTCATTTTGATTGCTACAGTGAATAAAATAGATATGTGCTGGCGATTCCTGTGTCATCATCTCTCAATAATGATTCACCACCACTTTTATCTACAGAAGGTATTTATATCTCCTGTTGGCATTTAATCGTGTGGAAGAGAAGTAGTTTTGTTTCTGACCATTGACAGCCCTGAGCAATTTATCATAATTTTGAAGGTCTCACACTGTGTAACTCCTTTTGGGTGATTAAATTTGGAACAATAGTTTATATAATACCACATTACCAGAACTCTTCCGTAATGAATTATTAAATCATTGTCATCGACATCCATCAGTGTATCACCAGTCATTGACACCTTTGCTGTCACATCAAACCTGATGCTGTATACATTATCACACGTTCTGTCTACTGGTTTGTTAAAAACTGATGTTACCAGTTTACGCTATGTCTCTGCTATAATTTTCTTTAATATCCCTTAACTTCCATCACAATATTCCTCGCTGTATTCATCGTCATCATCATAATCATCACCAATGCCTTCTTCTTTTTCTTCGCCGGACGCGGTGGTCTTGCGGTTCTAGCGCTGCAGTCCGGAACCGCGGGACTGCTACGGTCGCAGGTTCGAATCCTGCCTCGGGCATGGATGTGTGTGATGTCCTTAGGTTAGTTAGGTTTAAGTAGTTCTAAGCTCTAGGGGATTGATGACCTAACATGTTAAGTCCCATAGTGCTCAGAGCCATTTTTTTCTTTTTCTTCTTCTTATTATCTTCCTTCATAAATACATTGGTTTCATTTCACTTATTTCTTTCGTCTTTTCACAGAATAGCTGTATTTCTTTAATCAGTCTCTGCAGCGGTTGAGAAGCAGACCTAGATGCTGTTCCCAGTACAGGCTTACCTTCAGCTTGCCGTTTTTACCGCGACACCAGTTTCTTGCTGATATTTCGTCGATATTTCAACATCTGTTCTTATTACTAATCTTTTATCTAATACAGTTGTGAGGCATGGTGACAAATGTTACGCTCAATCAAAACATCTGAAATGAGTTTAAGTAAATGTCTCAGTTTATATCACAGTATGCAACTACTCATCTTCAGCAGATGATTGCGACCATGGGATGTATGGGAATGTGTTTGTGGTCTGGATGACGAAACTAGCAGCCGGTGGAAGTCCAGAGACTACCACCATCTGTGGAGCATGGTGTGACACTGTTCCTCCGGGTGCTCCTGTCAAGCTGATTTCAGCTGTCAATACGAATGTGACCCGCCCTCACCAGCCACCTGTGCGTCCGCGGTCGTGTGTGTGTGGTAGAACAAACCGTCTCTTCCCTTTGCGGTAGGCTGTTATGTTGCGTGATAGCAAATACAGATATAATTGTCGAAATTAACATGGTAATGCCCTTTGTTTAAATCATCATCTTTGTTTATAACTAGTGTATCGTAGGGGTTACTCCGTACTTACTCACACACTTCGAGGAATGCGTTGAAAATCATATATGGCTAAAAATGATTGCGGGATACATGACTCAAATTATGTTCGTTAGGAAAGAAGAATTACATTACAAACGTCTGTAATTAACTGTTTCAGTATTCTGCTGTGTTCTTGGCAGAGATAAATGCTGTTTACACTGTAATGGCGATCCATAGGTAAGTATATGTCGCTTATCGCAAACAATATCATCGAAAATAAATATAAATTGAAAACAGTAGCGTTTGATCAGATGATATTACATTATCCTTACACGAAAACATGAAATATCCAATTTCATTCAAGTTTTAAAACATTTCTCTTGCAAATTTATACTTCTTTTTTTGTGGAAGCGATTTGAAATATACGTGTAGTCCCAGGAGAAATGGTTAAGAGGCCTATTCGGGGATACAGCATGAATACGATCATTCAAAGTAGACGAGTCTTGTAAACATGGGCTTTAAACTGCATACCGTAAGAGTTATGTGCACGTCTTTATTTTAGATAGTGTGAAACAGATCTCGGCTATACCAAGTTCTTTATTTTCAATATCATGAGAGATGACCAAAACAAGGAAAAAGTTCAGTAAATGTAAGCTCTAAAGTGCACAACTCAAGACCTATGAGCACTTGTTAGTGTTCTCTAACGTGAAACACCTCTCTTCTACTGAACAAATGTTCATAACTGTTACGGTATGCATATCAGAGTCCATGTTTACTGGACTTTTTTGATTCGCATGATCATTCCCATCACGTCCTTGAATACGAACATTCTGTCTGGAACACCCCGACTACATAGTTTCTTGAATTTGAGATTTTTATTTATGAAAGAAAGGTTAATAACTACGTTAGATTTTCCATAGTTGGATGGATCACATATAATGCATCTGATTGTGTGTGGAAATAAATCGCCATGTTTACTATTTTGTGATTGTAATTCACTTTCATCAGAAAGAAGACTTACTTGATTTCGTAATGCAGGCCTCTTGAATCTCATCTGCAAACGCACTATCTATTCTTCTGCCTTGCAGCGACTAATATCTAAGAGCGCTGTCTGGACTAGTATATAACTTGAGAGGGAGAATTTGAGGAAGGAACAAGGAGAAAAAGAAAAACAACAAGCAAGGTGGAACTTTCTTTAATTATATTGTTAACAACTTACCCATATAACTTCACATACCTGACTACTCATACAGCAGCCGAGATATAAAGTTGATGCTGAATTCAATAAATTAGATAGAGCATGCAAGGAACATGACGTCAATTACGCAATGAACACAGACAGTTTCTCAGGCAAACAACTACCAGACCAGTTTCTAGCTGAAAAATTAAGGTGCAGAATGAAGGTAAAAGTTGCTAAACTGAGTGAAAAATAAGCTACGTTAGCAATAACTTGGGCAATGAAAACTAAAGTTAAAATGAGCGTGGGTATGAAAAAATCGACAAGAAGAAGCGGGAAAAGAACACAGAGAATATAATGAACAGAATAATTAAAACAGTTCAAAGTAGTATAAAGTGTATCAAGCCATACAGTAATTTCATAGTAGCTGTGAAAATACTTCTAAAAAGTGCTCCAAACTTTGCTCCAAAAGGAAAATCGCTTCGCAGACAGCATATAATAACCATCCAAAAAAAAGGGGAGGAGTGTTACTTCTCGTTCCAACATCTGCTGTTTCATTAGCGTATGGAGGATTGGCTGGAAGTGTGGCAAGGATATTTAAGGCAGTTAATTGTGCAAAGGCCACGCACAAACAACTAACTGAGATGCACTTAATGTAAGCAACAGCACTTTAAGAAGGCAATGTGCTTTGCTTCATACTGTATAGGAAAAACGGGATTGGTCTGTATTTGACGAAAAAAAAGATCACCTCAAACAGTGTTTCAATAAGAACACGTAGTAATATTGAGAAATCTGGAAAAATCACATTTTCGGGGTATGTTCATGAGAGATACTTTACTCAGTACACTTAGGAATATGAAACTACGGTTGTTAACCTCCAGACAGAAAGTGAACCTATTCTCCTTTGACATCTTTTAAGAAGACGGTTAATGGTGTGTATTACTTCCACTGTTTCGGCAATTTAACGTCTCCTCTGAAAACAGTGATGTATTTCAGAAATTGTGCAATGTAATTTAACTAGATTATATTTTAGTAATCTAAAATTAACAGATGTGGACATTTTTCTTGATGTTTCTGAACTCTAGATGGATTAGCAAGTCTTTCAGCAAAAAGTAACAACACTATCAGTTTTAAGCAATTATATACAACCACTCGCTCAGAGAAAGATCCGTACCTAAAGACTGGAAAATTGCTCAAGTCACACCAATACCCAACAAGGGAAGTGCGAGTAATCCTCTGAATTACAGGCCTATATCACTAACGTCGATTTTTGGTAGGGTTCTGGAACATATACTGTATTCGAACATTATGAAGTACCTCGAAGAAAACGATTTATTGACACATAGTCAGCACCGTTTTAGAAAATATCGTTCTTGTGAAACACAACTAGCTCTTTATACTCATCAAGTGCTATCGACAGGGAATGTCAAATTGATTCCATATTATCAGATTTCCAGAAGGCTTTCGACACCGTTCCTCACAAGCGTCTTCTAACCAAACCGCGTGCCTACGGAGTATCGCCTCAGTTGTGCGACTAAATTCACGATTTCCATTTAGAAAGGTCACAGTTCGTAGTAATACACGGAAAATTATCGAGTAAAATAGAAGTAATACCCGGTGTTCCCCAAGGAACGACAAAGGAGACAATCTGAGTAGCCGTCTTAGAATGTTTGCAGATGATTATGTCATTTACCGTCTTGTAAAGTCATGAGATGAAAACGACTTGCAAAATGATTTAGATAAGATATCTGTATGGTGTAAAAACTGGCAATTGACACCAGGTGGGACTGACGGTTGACAAAGAAGGGCAACTTGTTTTGTATTATCGCCAAATAGGGGAGATAGTGTCACAGACATGGTACGTGAATTGGAGTGGCAATCATTAAAACAAAGGCGTTTTTCGTTGCGACGGGATTTCTCATGAAATTTCAATGACCAGTTTTCTCCTCCGATTGCGAAAAAACCTACCTACATAGGGAGAAATGATCATCACGATAAAATAAGAGAAATCAGGTCTCGCACAGAAAAATTTAAGTGCTCGTTTTTCCCGCGTGCCGTTCGAGAGTGGAACTATACCGTTCCACTCTCGAACGGCACACGGGAAAAACGAGCACTTAAAACGAGACAGCTTGAAGATGGTTCATTGAACCCTCTGCCAGGCACTTTATTGTGAATAGCAGTGTAATAACATAGATGTAGGTGTAGATCACAACGAATGTCATCCAACATGCCTAACATTTAGCCTATCAGTCAAATACTCAGTTGTAACTGCTGTCTTTAACTCCACACTAAATTCGTCTCATCATTGGTATGACATTGCATTACTCAACTTATATAACCACAGTTACATACCAAATATTACACTGAGAAATAGTAATTTCAACTTTCATAATCAGTTGGGCCATCAGGAAATTGTGGACATAATTACCGGATGATCAAAAAGTCAGTATAAATTTGATAACTTAATAAACCACGGAATAACGTAGATAGAGAGGTAAAAATGGAAACACATACATGAAATGACATGGGGTTTTATTAGAACAAAAAAAGTTCACAAAATGTCCGACAGATGGCACTGGACAGCAAAACGTCAGTGACTACGCATGACAATCGTGTATAAAAGGAGCTGTAATGAGAGAGAGTTTCCGTCCTCTCCCCTCTTCTGTACATCTTGTATACGGCGGACATGCCGCCGCCTTCACTCCCCACTCACCTTCTCCAGTACGCCGATGACACTGTCTTCCTTGCCGTTGCCCCCACCCTACAGCACTCCCGGCACCTTCTCCAATCCCATCTTGACCAGTTAACCACCTGGTGTAACCAGTGGTTGCTTGAGGTCAATCCTGCCAAATCCCAGGCGAGCATAGTAGGCAAAGCCACTCCTTCCTTCCACCTCCTCGATTTCTACATCACCATCTATGGCCGTCCTATCGCCTTCACCCCCGCCCTTAAGTACCTAGGTGTCACCCACGCCTCTCCTGGACCCCCCCCCCCCCCCCCCCCCCACCTCCAGACGATCCAAGCCAAGGCACGCTCCCGCCTCTGTCTCCTCAAACTCCTCTCTGTCCGAACTTGGGGTCTGGACCCCTCTACCATCCTCCATACCTATCAATCCCTCATTCGGCCTATCCTTTGCTACGCCCACACTGCCTGGATCTCCACTCCCCCTACCTTTTACAAATCTCTTCAGATCCTAGAACGCCATGCTTCTCGCCTCGCCTACCGCATCCGTCTCCCCTCCCCCACGTGGATCCTGTACGACCTAATTCCCTTCCCCCACCTCCTCCTTATCCTCGAACAGATATGGATCCTCTACACCTCCTGCACACTAGATCCTCCTCATCTCCTGGTCTCTCCCACCCTCTCCTGCCCCCGTCCACTGCCGCGACTGTACTTCCATGTCCCACCTGCTCTCCATCTCTCCACTCTCCACACCTCTCCCAAGGTGGCTTCCGGCAGCACCCCCTCCCTGATGATGCCCTCCTCCCCTCCATTTACCCCTCCTACCAACTTTGATCCTCACTCCTTCTTCCTGTGTTTGTTTCCTTCAGGAACCCTCTCTCCCTTCTCTCTCCCTTTCCTCCCTCCTCCCTTTCTCCCCACTTCTCCCCTGGGCTTCCCCTACCCCCATCCCTCTACTCCTCCTCCCCTTTCCTCTGCCATTGGCATCTTTGCTCTCCCCTCTCCCTCCCCCTCACCCTTCATTCTCTCTTGGCAGGTCCCCGGACTCGCACACGTTACGTGGACATTCGCACGCCACAGATCATCGCCATCAGTGTCTCGTGTGTGTGCCGTCGTGTTTTGTGTTCAGTGATCACCGTCACGCTCCATCGTTCCCATGTGTCATCGCAATCATCGATATTTGTGTGTCGTGTCAACAGCTTGTGATGTGATTCCTCGTGGAGTGTGAACGGCTCCATGTTTTGTATTGTTATGTCTACTGTTTTTTACCCACCATTCTGTCATTTCTGATTATTCTTTCTGCCTTTTATGATTGTCTCCTATAAGGCTCAATAGCGGCGTAGAATGCTGCTGCCAGCAAGGGAAAAAAAAAGAGAGAGAGAGAGAATCAGATGCGCCAACAGTCGCAGCATGTTGACGTTACCTGAAAAGGCGCTTTTAGTGAAGCTGTATTATCAGAATGGGGAATGTGCTAGTTAAGCCTTACGATCCTATCGCTATAGGAAGGGGATTCGAACGGGTAAAGGTCCGTTGACAAATACAGCTGTGGCGAGAATGATTTCGAAGTTCGAAGCTACGGGTTGTTTAGACGACAGACCCCGTAGTGGCCGACCGAGCACGAGGCTTAATGCTGCTGAGACAGTTCAGGAAGAAATGGAGACTGTAGCGGGTTCGTCTATGCACGGGGAAGTCAGCGATCACGCAATCGCACGACACACCGGCATTCCATACACTACTGATTGGTTGGCACTTAAGCGTACCCTCCGATGCTATCCGTACAAAATCCGTTGGCATCATGAACTGTTACCTGGCGATTTAGTGAAGCGGAGGGCATTCGCTGTGTGGGCGCTTCGAAAGATGGCGGAAGATGACGATTGGTTGAGTAACGTGGACTGACGAAGCTCATTTCACGCTCCGAGGGTCTGTCAACGCCTACAGCTGCAGAATTTGGGCTACCAAAAATCCTAGAACTGTCGTGGAAACTCCATTGCACGACGAGAAAGTCACGGTATGGGTTCAATTTACCACATCTACCGTTATTGGGCCTTTATTCTTAGAGGGAATGCGTGGTTCTGGTTTTGTAACTGCTACCGTGACGGGTTAGAGGTACGCTGATATGTTACAGAATCACATCATCCCCAGCCTGGCTGATAAACACCTGCTGGAACGAACAATGTTTATGCAGGATAGCGCTCCACCCCATATTGCTAGACGTGTGAAAGATCTCTTGTGATTTCGTTTGGTGATGATCGTGTGCTCAGCCGCCACTTTCGTCATGCTTGGCCTCCCAGGTCCCCAGACCTCAGTCCGTGCGATTATTGGCTTTTGGGTTATCTGAAGTCGCAAGTGTATCGTGATCGACATATTGAGCATTTACTGTAAAGAACGCCATCTTTGCTTTGTCTTATTTTGTTATGCTAATTATTGCTATTCTGATCAGATGAAGCGCCATCTGTCGGACATTTTTTGAAGTTTTGTATTTTTTTGGTTCTAATAAAACTCCATGTCATTCCAAGCATGTGAGTCAATTTGTACCTCTCTATCTACATTATTCCGTGATTTATACTGATTTTTCGATCACCCGGTATTTTAAAACGTGGAACATGAAATCGGTAACGCACTTTCCGTGTTGTTGAGGTAGATGATCATACATCAAGAATGACAGATAAGGTAAATCAGAGAAAATGAAAAAAATCGTTGCCAAATTAAAAATCAGTTACAATAAAAATCTCACATTATGCGAGACCAGGAGTAATGCTTATGTTGATTTGATGTTGGATGATAATATATACTCCGTTTTAGGTTTTGAGAGAGAAGTAATTGAAAAAGAAACGTTAAAGGCAGCAGAACATCAAGTAAATATTCAGTCCTTCTAACTAACTGTAACATTTCTGGATGTCTATTCCACAGTGCTGTACCTACACTCACGTTACATCAGTTCTGTCCTGCAGTGTGAACTAGAGGTAAGATTCTGGAATCACAAAACCGCTCATGTACATGTCAGTTGTGATTTGATACGTTTCAAAAGTAAGAACATTGTTACGCGACCCTTTTTCTCAAACTGTCCTGTAATTGATGAAAATCCCAAATGAAAAAGTCAAATGAAATTAGGATAAATTAATCCTTAACTGTAAATGAAATGTGAATCAGTACCAGTGGTTGCCAGTACTTAACTACGTAGATTACAGACAGTATCTCTAAGCTGTGCGAGACAATGGAGATTCTCCTTAGCGAGCAGTGGCAGGGGAATGTACATCGGTTTGGAAGAGTCCCAAAAGAGCCACTACTGTGGACAGAACTAAAGGCAGTCAGCATTCGTCAAAATACATGGGACGTTACGGTAATATTTGAGTGAGTGGAGGGGGAAAATAAAAGTTAAGGGCACCTCTGAAACCCACGAGACACCGACACTGCCCTCAGGTCCCTCAGAATGCTAAATGTTCAAGGAACGGTAAAAACAGTTGCCATTGGTTAACCTAAGTAATTTATAAGTGGGAGTAAGAAGCACGGCTGTACTTACAGAGGTCCCAGCTCACAAACATAGACAGAGAGAGGGAGAGAGTAAGAGACAGTTTTGGAGCGCCAGGTACACTGAGGCAAAAAATATCATGGGATAGCGGTATGCAAATAGGCGGATGGCGGTAGTATCACGTAAAAAAGATATAAAAGGACAGTGCCGTGACGGTGCTGCAACTTGTATTCAGGTTATTCATGTGAAAAGGTTTCCGGTGTGATTATGACCGCACGACGGGAATTAACAAATATTGAAAGCGGAATGGTTGTTGGAGCTAGATGCACGGTACATTCCATTTTGCAAATCGTTATGAATTTCAATATTCCAAAGTCCGCGGTGTCAAGAGTGTACCGAGAATAACAAATTACAGGCATTGTCTCTCACAACGCACTATACAGTGGCGAAAGGCCTTAGCTTAACGACCTAGAGCAGTGGCTTTTGTGTAGAGTTGTCAGTGCTACCAGATTAGAAACACTGTATGAAATAACATCAGAAATCAACGAGGAACTTAGGACAAACGTATCCGTTAAGACACTGCTGTGAAATTTGACGTTAATGGGCTATGACAGCAGACGACCGACGGGAGCGCCTTGCTAACAGTACGATATAGACAGCAGCGCCTGTCCTGGGTTCATGATCACATTGGTAGGACCCTAGACGACTGAGAAGCCGTGGTCTGGTCAGATGAGTCCCGATTTCAGTTGGTAAGATCTCACAGTAGTGTTTTACTGTGGCGCAGACCCAATGAATCAATGGACCCAAGTTGTCAACAAGGCGCTGTGAAACGTGATGATAGCTCTGTATTAGTGTGAGCCGTGTTTACGTGGAATGAACTGGGTCCTCAGGTCCAACTGGACCTATAATTGATTGTAAATAATTTTTAGGCTGTTGGAGACCATTTGAAGCCACTCATGGACTTCATGTTCCCAAACAACGATGACATTTTTGTAGATGACAATGCGCCACGTCACTGAACCACAACGGTTCGCGATTGATTTGAAGAACACTCTGGACAGTTCGAGTGAACGATATGACCACCCATATCACCCAACATGGATCCCATCGACCATTTATGGGACATCGTTCAAATGGTTGAAATGGCTCTGAGCACTATGCGACTTAACTTCTGAGGTCATCAGTCGACTAGAACTTAGAACTACTTACACCTAACTGACCTAAGGACACTACACACATCCATGCCCGAGGCAGGTTTCGAACCCGCGACCGTAGCGGTAGCCCGGTTCCAGACTGTAACGCCTAAAACCGCACGACCACTCCGGCCGGCTATGGGACATAGTTGGTAGGTCAGTTCGTGCACAAAATCCTGCATCGGCTACAGTTTCGTAATTATGGATAGTTAAGAGGGGACTTCCAACGACTTGAAGAGTTCTTGCCACGTCGAGCTGCAGAACTACAGTGGACAAAAGTGTGTAACGAATATTGTAACTGGTCAACCACTTGAAATGAGAATAAAGGAGGGAGACCGGCGTATCTTAAGAACACTTCTTACCGGTCAGCAGTCATAATATTTACATTCACCCAATAAAAATTACATGACGCCAGGAAAACGCTGAAACCAGGTCATCCTTGTGGGAAGCGGACTGTGGAAAGTTGCTGCGTGTTTCAGTGTCTTGACAGACTGGCACATTTATCGGCAGTCGCTTCTTATTTCAGCATCTCGGCGGACAGACTTCTCTGGCACTTTTCTCCATTGGTGCACTTTACTTCAAAGACGTATGGCCCTCATCTGGTTGAACTGAACTTACATGCAGTTGCAAGTTGTTGGTACAGAGTCAGTGACTGAATATGCAGCCTCTTCAACCGGCGGTTGCAGACTATAAGTGTGGTGAGATCGAGTCGCAACAGCGAACGAACTGTAGGGAAAGTTGAGTCATTTTTTAACGATATTCAGTGATTTCGGTCTTCATCCTGAACACTTGTTTGCACTTAGAGATTCAACATGCTTTTAGCTCTGGCCATAGGTGCTAATGCATAACCTTATGTAGTGTTTTCCGTCCTTTTGCACGCACCTTTTGGAAGCACAATACAACATCTGCGAACGTAATTGCTTTATATTGAGAGTGTTGATTTGAAATACATTCCAAATCCTTTGCCGAAATTTGCCAAGGCATTAGCTTATTATTTTCAATGGTTCTTAAACAATTTCGTCATAACTACTGTTAGGTGGGATTCTTATTTAATCTGATAGTAAAGCGAATTCTTTTGTCATGGTTTTGATGGGTAAAGATTTAATTATGTCAGATATATATCTAATTAAACACTCAAAGCACCTTCCATTCCACTGACATCTTACATCATCAGTTACAGATCAAGACAGAAATCTTGTGGATTTTGATAGTGAAGTAATATTTTCATGAATATTAATAAATGGTTTAAAGCCAACTCACTCATATTAAACTTCGAAAAGACTCACTATATGAAATTCAGAACCTGTAAAAGGTTTCCACCCAGCATATGCATAAAGTACGAAGAAGAGCAGATAGAAGAGGTTGACAGTCTTAAATTCCTGGGATTACAACTTGATAATAAATTCAGTTGGGAGGAGCACACCACAGAATTGCAGAAACGACTTAACAAGTCTGTATTTGCTTGTATACTTTGCCTACATTCATTCCATAATGTCATATGGTATAATATTTTGGGGTAACCCTTCAAGTCAAACAAAAGTTTTCAGAGTCCAAAAGTGTGTAATACGTATTATTTGTGGAATAAATTCACGGATGTCTTGTAGAAACCTCTTCAAAGAACTGGGTATACTAACTACTGCCTCTCAGTATATTTACTGCTTAATGAGATCTGTGCTAAATAAGGTATCTCTTTTTTCAACGCACAGCTCAGTTCATACATACAATACTGGGAACAAAAATGATCTGCACAAGGACTTAAAAGCACTTACTTTAGTTCAAAAAGGGGTTCACTACTCAGGAACACTCATCTTCAATAATTAGCCAGCAAACATAAAAAAATTAGCTACAAATAAAGTTCAGTTTAAAAGGAGCCTGAAAGACTTACTAGTGGCCAACTCCTTCTACTACATTGATGTATTTTTTAATAGAAACAAATGATGTGTTTTATATATTCATACTATTAGTATTGTTATTTCAGCTTTATAAAAAGTGACATGTTCCACATCCACGAGGATCTCCTCAACATAGATCTATGGAACGAAAAACTAATCTAATCTAATCTAATCTAAGAGCACTAAGGAGAAATCCGATCATGAGTCGTACAAATTTACAGATGGGCCCCATACATTACATCGATTGTCAACGTCAGGATGAAGAAACACTGAAATCTTCTGTCATCGATAGGATAGTCTAAATACAGACAAAAACACCGTCCCAAAAAGAAATGACAGCATACTATCTGGTTATTCACGATTCTGTTATGGAAAGGACGACTTCAATCAACTGAGTATAAAGAAGTATGTGTATGTGTGTGTGTGTGTGTGTGAGAGAGAGAGAGAGAGAGAGAGAGAGAGAGAGAGAGAGAGAGAGAGAGAGTGTCGGAGATTTAATGCTGCACGTAGGAAAGGACTCTCGCAATTTCTTGAGCGAAAGTGATATCGTGATCAAGTGACAACAAGAGGGGCCATCTCCGTCTTCTACGACATACAAGGGTTCGAACTTTAGTAGAGGCATCTATTTACTTACAGCTCGTAAAAAGTAGATACTTGTTTCTAAGTTTTACTCACCTTCAAAGAAGTCACCAACATCGTATATAACTCGTTGCCGGCGATGTGGAAGTCGTAGGATACTATTAGCAGTGACAGTTTTGTTGACAGTTCGAGCAGCGCGGTCTATTGCCCGACGAATTTGTATCAGTTCTGAAGCGACTGCCGAGAAGTGTTTCCTTCAGTTTAGAAATCGAGTTGAACTTACGAGAGCTTAAGTCAGGGGAGTGCAGAAGGTGGTATAGCACTTAGCAGCCTCATCAGTGAAACAAATCAGTAACAGTTTGCATTGTACGTGTTCGAACATTGTCCTGCAAAATGATGGTTAGGTCCTGCAGAAAGTGTCATCACTTCTGTCTCCAAGCTGGTCGTAGGTTGGGTTCCCAAAATCAACAATATCTGTAGTGGTAGAAACCCTCGTCAATCATTTCTTCTCTCCGGCGCTGGAGGAGCATCCGGAAGCTGTGTAAAAGTTGTGATTCAGTTCGTAGTTGCATGCACATTGCAGCCGGCCGCGGTGGTCTCGCGGTTCTAGGCGTGCAGACCGGAACCGTGCGACTGCTACGGTCGCAGGTTCGAATCCTGCCTCGGGCATGGATGTGTGTGATGTCCTTAGGTTAGTTAGGTTTAAGTAGTTCTAAGTTCTAGGGGACTAATGACCACAGCAGTTGAGTCCCATAGTGCTCAGAGCCATTTGAACCATTTTTTTTTTTTTTTTTTTTTTTTTGCACATTGCATTCATGTGTACACTTACACACAGTGACTAGTGCTTTTCAATGAGGCAGCCTGCCTTAAATAACACTCTGTAGCCGTTAAATAGTGATAAATGGCTCAGGACTTGTCAAAGTTAAATACAAATTCAGCATACAGTCATTTCATAAAGATAGAAGACGTAACGGATTGGAATTGTCTTGATAAAATTCAAAATAATGCCATTACATAGAACATAATCTATAAATATAGTGAACAGGACTCATCAAGTTAAAAACTCAAATTTACGTCACATATTAAGCATAGAGGCATTTCGTAAAAATTAATGTGAAAAATTAAAATAGGCAAATGCTTTGATCTACATCTACATCTGCATCATACTCTGTAAGCTAGGTAATGCTGCGTGGCACTTTTTGTACCACTACTTGAGTCCTCCAGCCCTGTTCCACTCGCGGCTTGTGCGTGGCAAGAATTACTTTCGGTAAGCTTCTGCATTGGGTCTAATTTCTCGAATTTTCTCCTGATGGCCATTACGTGAGGTGTATGTAGCGGGGAGTAATACGTTCTCCGGCTCTTACCGGAAAGTGCTCTCTCGAAATTTCAGTAATAAAACTCTACATGATGCACGACGCCTCTCTTGTAGCGTCTGCCAATGGAGTTTGTTGAGTATCTCTGTAACACCCTCATGCCGACTAAACGTGCCGCTTTTCGTTGGGTCTTCTATCAGTCCTCTCTGGTAGGAATCCAAGATAGATGAACAATACTCAAGACTGGGTCGAACAAGTGTCTTATAAGCCACTTCCTTCGTGGATGAGCTACATTTCCTTAAGAGTCTTCCTATGAATTTGAGTCTGGCATCGGCTTTCCCCACTGTTTGTTTTATATGCTCATTCCAATTAAGGTCGCTCTGGATATTTACTCCTAGATATTTTACGGCAAATGTTGTTTCCAAGTGTTTGTCACCAATAGCCTAGCTATACAGTAGTGGGCTTATTTTCCTTTGCATGCACAATATGTTATGCTTATTTACCTTAAGGGTGAACTGCCAGAGCCTGCACCATTCATCAACTCTTAGTTATTCTGCAAGTCGTTACTATCTTCTGACGATGCTACTTTGTTACAGGCAACTGCATCATCTGCGAGCAGCCTTAGACAGCATCTGGCACATCATACTAGATCATTTATATATATTGTAACACCCCACCCGTCACTTATCAGGTTTTAGTGTGTGTTCACCCCAGGTAATTGACTAACAGATCAACAGACAGTGCAAAACTGCCGCAATGTCGGATAATGCAAAGAAAGTAATAAGGCCCTGTGACTCCTGATTGAACTGCGGTGGCAGTGTTGACATTAATTGAGTCAGAATTGATGCCTTTTAATTAAAAAGGGGTGCACATTGATGTTATATTCAGCTATTGAACACCAGATGCAAATGTTGAACATAAAATTAATTAAGAAAGTGACTTGGGATTTCAACTACTTGACTGAAAACAGATGCAGTCCATTAGCACAGATTTATTTTAACTCACGACCTTCAATCATCACATTACATGACTTTCCTAACAGGCAGTGGTAATAAATTGCGTTTGCGTGGAGTAAAGCGATATAAATGAAAAGTAATGTCTATCGATCTACCCAGACGTAATGTGAAGTGCGATTAGAATTCTACAATACACGACCCATGAAACCCTCGTGGAAACTTTGCCGACGTGGTCCAACAAATTAATCAGTGGCCGGAGCGGGCGCTAAATGACCGAATTCAGCGTGGCGGGGCGGTGTCGTTATGCAGATGTCGGCCAACCTCGTGGTGCTGCAAGGCTCCACCCATCTATTCACTTCTTCTATCCTGCCCAGTACACAGCTGAACGAAAACTTTCTATCTCCAAGCTCAATCGTTCCGTTTGCTAAGTCCTAAACTGCAGAGATGCTCACTCAGTCTCAGGCAAGCTGAGTAAAGAACGCCACGTCCGCACTCTAGGCAAGCTGGGAACCGAACACCTCTACGGAAACTTCTCCCAATCTTCTCTTTGCCTCAGTTTCTCCTCCAGCAAAATCACTTATGCCAACTGAACCGCAAGTCGTGTTAATTATGCGTCGCTTACCAGCGCCAACCAATGCCTGCTCTGGGAAGTGAACAAATTCCCACAAAACTTCCCTTCCTCTCAACTTCTGCTATTTAGCTCCTCGCAGGCCACCCATCAAGGTTAGTGTCTGCGCAAACAGCAATTTTTCCGGAATTCTGACTCCCAGGAGAGTACTTCAAATTCCTTGGTCGTACGTTCCCATCGGAGGCTGGCGTATTTCATTCTGACCTCTTCACCTGATTTACTTCAGACTGTGGACCGTGAATTCAGACTGAAGTTGCTATAGTCACGAACATGCATATTTTGACCTCTGTTGACCGCTCCACTGTAGCTTTGCGGCTTTTTGCATGTTTCACTGACGGACATTTGTCAACAGGGGTACAGGTTCTCCATCTGCTTCCCGGTACACCAGCATGGGGTCAACCACCCACTCACTGTCACTCATCTTAAGGCAGCTGGAGGCCGCTCCCCGTTGCCGCTATCTTAGAGCTTGAGCCGCCCTAAGCTGCCTATTGTCGCTTCCCTTCGTCCCTCCCCCGCCGGCCACAGTCAGTTCTGAATATTTCCCTGGGATAAACTAGCCTCTCGTAAATCGACATGTTTCCACAATGTTTTCATGTCGTGTGAACTATTTTAAAACCATCATCCGACATTAATTATTCCAATATGTCTATACTATACCCTCTACAAGATGCATTGTGTCTTGTCAGTCATTTTTGTTCAGCCCCACTGTTCGCTCAACGTGAGTTAGGTGATCTTTAATGGCTTCATGTAAGGGGCATAGTTCTCGCCATCTTACAATATTATAAACAATAACGGTGCTATCACATTTCCTTGGGGTTCACCGGAAATTACATTTACATCTGTCGATTTTGTTCCATTAAGAGCGACGTGTTGTGTTCTGTCTGCAAGAAAGTCTTGAATCCAGTCGCAAATTTGCTCCGATACCCGATAAGCTTGTATTTTTTTCAGTAAACAGCAGTTTGGAACGGTGTCAAATGTCTCCCTGAAGTCAAGGAGTACGGCATCAACCTGAGCGCCATTGTCTACGGCATTGTGGACTTCATGGGGAAGTAGAGCGAGCTGAGTTTCACAGGATATCAGTTCGCAGAGTCAATGCTGATTTTTATGGAAGAGATTTTCCTTCTCCGTGAACGTCATATTTCTCGAGAATAAACCATGTTCCATAATTCCGCAACAGATGGACGTCAACGAAGTTGTGTTTGCATCTGTCCTATGGATCTTCTTAAGATCATGAATGACCTGTCCTTTCTTCCAGTCGCTAGGTACCCTTCGTTGCTCAAGCGACCTGCGCTGTGTTATTGCTAGAAGGGGAGCAGGTTCTTTTCCCTAATCTTTGCAGAATCTGATAGATATCTCATCTGGTCCTGAGGCCTTTCCACTAGTAAGCGACTCTAGCCGTTTCTCTACTACACGATCGGTTATCTCAGTCACCATTCTGACATTCGTACGACGATTTAAAGGAGGGACCGCGTCACGATCTTCCGCGGTGAAAGACCGAATTCAGTATTTCGGCCTTCTCTCTGTCATCTTCCGTTTCGGTGCCAGTAAGGTCGCTGAGTGAAGGAATAGGTGACTTTGACCTACTCACTGATTTTACATACGAGCAAAACCTTTTATGGTTTTTACTCAGATCGGCCGACAAAAGTTTTATTTCAAAGTCATTGAAGGCTTCTCTCATTGCTCTCCTTAAACTGATTTTAGCTTCGTTCAGCTTCTGTTTGTCTGCTTTTTATTACTCTTGAATCTGAGGTGAAGTTCTCTTTGTTCACGTAGCACGATTCCTTTGAATTTTTTCTCTGAAATTTGTACCCTGTCACCCTTGCTAAGCAAAAATATCGTTCTACCTTCCTTGACATTGTTTGTCAAACCCGTTGTCGTGGATGCTATCACAGCCTAATGATCACTGATTCATTCCTCTAGGTTAACTGAGTACAGCTCTGTTTGTTGTCAGGAGGTCTAAGACGTTAACCTCACGAGTTGGTTCTCTATCTATCTCCTCAAACAAATTTTCGGACAAGACATATAGAACAATGTCATACGAATCCCTGTCTCTGGAACCAGTTTTGATAGTATGATATTCCCAATCTGCAAGTTCTGTCTGAAGCGCTCTAGCACTACAGATCCTGACCCAGGCGATCTATAAATGCCTCCGATTACTATTTTTGACCGATGTTTGATACCTCTCTCAGATTAATTCACAATCGGATTACGTGATAACTTCGCTAGATTTTATCGAATTTTTGTTGTTATAAACGCACCGCCACCATTGGCGACTTACATATCCTTACGATAAATATTCCAGTCCGATCTTAGGATTTCATTGTCATTAACGTCCGGTTTCAACCAACATTCTGTTCCTAATACTATCTGTACTTTATAAACTTCAGTAAGCGATATTAATTCTGGGACCTTACCTTGGATGCTCCTGCAGTTTACTAAAATTATATTAACCTTTTTTACCTCTGATCTGCAACGACAAACGTTCTCTGAGAACACTGTCGGTAATTTATGAGGCAAATCGTCTTTGATCCCAAGGGAAGGTTTCTCTAACCTAAAAAAAGCCCCATTTGCACGCCGCAGGTACTCCGCTACCCTAGTTGCCACTTCCTGCATGTAGTGCACGCCCGACCTATTAAGGGGAACCCTGAAATTTTGCACCCGTTAGCGGAGGTCCAGAAATTCGTATCCGATACCGTGGCAGAGTCGTCTGAGACTCTGTTGTAGACCTTCCACTCTGCTCCAAACCCGAGGACCGCGATCAGCTCTGGGAACGATGTTACAAATAGACAGCTGAGCCTGCACCCGGGCTGCGATGCTAATTGCCTTCACCAAATGAGTCAGCCGCCGAAAGGAGGTGAAGATGCCCGCAGAACCCAACCGGCAGGCGTCATTCGTGCCGACATGTGCTACTATATGCAGCCGGTCGCACCCAGTGCGCTCTATAGCCGCGGGCATCGACTCTTCCATATCACGGACGATACCTCCCAGCAAACATACCGAGTGCACGCTGGCATTATTTCCCACCTTGCATGCTATTTCGCTGAATGGCTTCATTATGTTTTTATTGCATTACTACGACATTATACATGCCAGGCCTTGTATAACTTTACCTGTACTGTAAGGTATGAAATGCTATTCTTCTACCTCTTTTTATTTTCATAAGGTGAGGATATGGATCGTGATGACTTCATACTAAAATACATGGCAAAGCATTAACATGTTAACATAGAAAGAACTGTTGGCTTTGGTACTACCGAGGCTGTTGTGTTTATAAACCTCTCTCTCTCTCTCTCTCTCTCTCTCTCTCTCTCTCTCTCTCTCTCTCTTGTCTCTCTCTCTCTTCCTCCATCACACACACACACACACACATGCGCATTAGTGTACAACAGGTACTAGAATAATGGAATTGGTAGGTTTAGCCAATTAAATTACAGAAATGGTATACAATAACTTCTAAGTGTAATATACAAGGCGACTCTTCGACGTGAACTGAAAATTAACGACGTACAGCAAATGCTGAAAAGAACTGCAAAGTTATCTACCGATTTACATGCAACCACTGCTACTGGAGATGAAGCTGATTTGTTATAGTAAGTCTGCTTTTGTTACATGTTTATCTGGCCTCTTCACATATACCCCTCCGCTGTGGTCGCACCTACATCACGCAAGCCTCTCCCCTCCCCTCCTTCCCGCAACCCCACACCCCTGCCGCCCTGTAATTTCCATGATTCATGGGGGAGCAAAAAAAGTATTACCTACAAGAAGAGAATACAAGCTTTTGAAACTTCGTGCTTCAGAAGAATGCTGAATGTCATTTGGGTAGATAGAGTACGTAATGAAGAGGTACTGAATCGAGTGGGGAAGGAAAGAAATTTATGGCACAACTTGAATAAAAAAGGGATTGGTTGATGGCACACGTCCTGAGGCATGAGAGACTTGTCCGTTCACTGATAGAGGGAAGTATGAAGGGTAAAAAATGTAGAGGGAGACCAAGGACTGAATACAGTATGCAGGATCTAGCGGGTCTATGCTGCAGTAGTTACTCGAAGATGAAGAGTCTGGCACAAGACAGAGCAGCGTGGAGAGCTGTATAAAGTCCATCTGTAGAGTGAAAATCACAATAACCATAGCTGCTTTTCTGTAACATACAAAAGTCAAGTCAGAAGAACAGAAATATAACTAATTCATATGTAAAATTACCACATTCTAAAACTATCATCGGGATGCTTCCTCTAAACAGAGCACGTTGGTTGCATAATGCACGAAAAGTTTGGGTAGTGAACGAAAAGAAAGAAAGGGAATACCGTATATCCCCGTGCTTGACTGGAAACGCTCCCTGTGGAACATGGTCGAGTGAATGCGGCAGACTCTTCCTTGTAGATATCTGCAGCGTAATGGCAACAACAACCAGGAAGCCCTCCTCGCGATTGCTTGTTCCGTCATCGATGCGCAGCTGCCTGTTCTGCCCACATAGGGGCCACTCCCATCAACAATAAGCTTTGACGTCAGTTATTGACTATATCAGTGGCCAAACAAAAGTAATGGAACGCGTATTTTCGTCTGCGAAATATTTATACTTCCTGTTAGCCGCGTGCCCGTATACATCGAGATTATTAGATCGGTAGATCTTGTTTATATATGACATGTGTTCCAAGGAAATGTTGAACAATAACACAACTCATTTCAAATGGTTCAAATGGCACTGAGACTTAACATCTGTGGTCATTAGTCCCTTAGAACTTAGAACTACTTAAACCTAACTAACCTAAGGACATCACACACATCCATGCCGGAGGCAGGATTCGAACCTACGGCCGTAGCGGTCACGCGGTTCCAGACTGAAGTGTCTAGAACCGCACGCCCACACCGGTCGGCACAACTCATTTGTCAGTGTCTTTTCAATAATAGCTTGCGCACTAGTTCCACTACGATCACTAACAGACTCCGTGTTCTAATAACTCATCACTCTCCTAAGACCACATCCATTTCCCGTTCACTCCACATCCACAAGTACGTACAATTAGAAATAGTGAGACGCAAGTCTGTAAGTCAGCATCATTACATTTTTTTAAAAAGTGTGAGATGTTAAAGTGCGAGTTTTTCACTGAAACAGAAGGCGCCAAACCTCTAGCTTAACAAGACAATCACTGGTAAAATCACAAATTGGATATACAATTTCATCTGAGTCGATTCTGTTTAAAATTAATAACAGATTCGTTATGTTACATTTGGGTTACAAAGTGAAACAGTAATATGTCTCTAAATTATCACGAAAGCCTTGAAGATGACGACGTTCTTCATAGTGGCATTAGACTTTCTATAAAAAAAAAAAAAATGTATCTGAAGACGGTATATTAATGTAGGTATATCGCACCCCGGCAAGAAAAGTGATAAGTCAAAAAACTGCCAGTTTTTAGTTTTTGTCAATGAAAAACACATGTGAAGTGCTCCAGCGTGCATGCAAAACGTCACGTCTCTGTCTCGCAGTTTGTCCATTTCAGGACAGTTGTGTCACTTTTGTTGTAAGATACTTCATGATTCGCTACGGCAACAACAGTGTCAGTTCAACGTTGCTACTGGCATGTGTGCATGAGACGTTCAAGCAGAGCGACACCTTCTGAACTGTGCTACTTTTCACGTATAACGTAAGCTGAATGTAATTTCTGTTATCATTGATTATTACAATGTCTGTATTTATACAGTATCTGTAGAGTACATTACAACGTCCATCTGACATGCATGCAGACACTGTTTTGGCGATTATAGCTCTTTTAAAAATTAATGAATTTTCATCCGTTGCAGCGTAGAAAGAAAAAAAATGGAAAATTCTGGTATAGAGAAAGTTTACATTGATTCCCTTTTCTCGGCGAAAAGTATTCCTACATTATATAAACCCATTTATGATTACGTGTTTCGGTAAATGGTGTTCCTTAAATTGTACTCATACTTAACTGATGTTCCGTATTAAACTGTATTAATTTTTATTACAGTTTTGCGTTTCCTATTTTTCTAATACAACAATTTCAACTTGTTTTTCATATTTATTTTAACTGGAGAACTAATTTGCTTGATGGAGGTTCGTATGTCGTATTATTTGACAGTAAGGAGAAAAAAAGATAAATTATGGAGTCGATTTTTCTCGGCTATTGTATTTTTGAGTTGTGTCACTGTTCTTGCTACGGTGCGATATATCTAAAACAGTGAGAGGGTATTTAGGAATGATGTTGTGTGTAGGCCAGGAGCCTTACTTTCAAAGTTTCCAGCAACTTAATAACCCGTCTAAATAATCTCCATCAATGACTCCGGCATTATACTTTGGAAGAAGTTGAATCTTCAGAACGTCACTGACCGGCATTCATCCTATACACCATTCACTAATGGGATGTCAAGAGGGAAAATGGTTTTCCTACGCCATGTACGCTCCACCATACACCTATCGCATGCTGGTTTGTGGGGTACAGGTAAAGATGCAGATGTAAAATTGGTTTTAGTGTTCCAACTGATTCATCTTCTGAGGTAAACCCACGGGAATAGATCCATTGGCCTTATGTATTGATCCACCTATGTACTGTAGTATAACGCACTTTCGTCAGGCACTGGATTTGACATGTAATGGTGCTGTGTCGTTATTCAACTTCAGTTGTTGAATTATGGTCCGACTGTTACGCGTTTCTGATGATTTTTTCTCATAATGACGAAGCTCTTTGAAAGATCACTTTGCAAGCCGGGGTGGCCGAGCGGTTCTAGGCGCTACAGTCTGGAACCGCGCGACCGCTACGGTCGTAGGTTCGAATCCTGCCTCAGGCATGGATGTGTGTGATGTCTTTAGGTTAGTTAGGTTTAAGTAGTTCTAAGTTCTAGGGGACTGATGACCTCAGAAGTTAAGTCCCATAGTGCTCAGAGCCATTTGAACCATTTTGAAAGATCACTTGAACTATACAAATCAGTTGAGAAATAGGAAGAAGTTAATTTAGTACCGGACTGCTGAGAACAATGTCCCATTTTGCTGTTTTGGAAGGCAATTTATCATATTCTGATGAGGGAAATGAAAAATTTTCTTTCCTTACTTTCTTAAGTTCAGTTTCTTCTAAAATCTAGTTAATAAGATCGTGAGCAGTTTAAAGAGTTACCTGGCATTCACTTGGGAAATTTAAGGGAATAACTCAGAGGACCTGTTGTACTGTTAGAGTATGTAGGGTAGCATCATAGTCACGGCATAGGACATAAGCTCAAACAATTTCGTCAAGTGACCCTTCAAATTTCGTTTAGCTGGAGTCAAAGCACCTTAATAGTGCTCTCACGATGTGCATAGTATGTAGCATGATATTAGGGCTGAAAATAAAGTAATAAAATAAAGCTGCAATTTTCGTAATATTTTATGCTCTTACTTGTTTTGTATAATCTCGTAATGTCATAGGAGGGTGTACCGTAAAGTAATTCCTCTGAATTCTGTATGCGAAAAATCTTAAAGATTTTTAAATAAAATAACCGTTGTTAACATTCCTCATATCTGCGTATTTATTTCTCAGCATAGTGAAGAACAAATTGCTCTCAACGAGACCCCAGTTTGTTGGCACCTTCACTATCGAAGATGTAACTTTGTTGACGGAGTCACATCGCGATCTCTGCTTGCACCGCTTCATCACAATTAAAGTGAAATGTTCTTTAAGTTTTGGAAAGAGATGAAATCGGGAGAGGCTAAGTCGGGGCACTGTGGAGAATGATTGATGACAGTGAACCCAAGCGTCAGATTGCTGCAGATGTCGCAGCGCACGTATTTATGGAATTGTCATGCTGAAGGAGGGGCTGCTCCATGTGTGTATGAACTCTTCATATTCTCACGCTCTGGTATAGTTATGTTAAGGCGCTGGCACACGAGACGAGTTACCTAATATTGGTAAGGTGCTCTACGAGTTTTGTGGCGTCTGTTACTACATTTTCACCATCAGGTGCCATTTGTTCATGAGAAAAATGATTTTAAGTTCTGCTATATTTCGGCTGCGTCGCACGTAAAATAGAACCAATAGCAAGTAAGTACGCTTCCTACGACACAAAGAGAAAGTGAGAATCCATATTTTATTTGTCATGTTCAGCAGAATCCCATATTCGATTGGCCGGCCGGTGTGGCAGAGCGGTTCTAGGCGCTTCAGTCCGGAACCGCGCGACCGCTACGGTCGCAGGTTCAAATCCTGCCTCGGGCATGGATGTGGGTGATGTCGTTAGGGTAGTTAGGTTTAAGTAGTTCTAAGTTCTAGGGGACTGATGAGCTTAGCTGTTACGTCCCATAGTGCTCAGAGCCATTTGAACCATTTTTTTTTGTGTGCTGCCAGCACTTTTCGTCATTACTGTTGCGTTATGTATCATTGAAAAGAACTGCTCAGGAACGATTTTGTATCACCTGATGACCTGGGTTTTTCTAATCTCCAACCTCTTTTTCAACACTCTTTTGTCTACAGAAGAACATGTGTAATGGGGACAAAAATAAATTTCCATTCTCAGAACTGTTCAGTAATAAGTGCTGTGACTCCAGTCGTGAAAGAGACAATGCTGCTTGTATTTAATGTCCAGCCTATCAACAGACCCCGAATGATCATTTCAAGCTTAGACAATCAGCGCATGCTCAATTCGCAGCAAGAAGAATTGGCTACACTAGAATCTGACCGCAAAAATTCAGCCATTATCATGAGACAAAAACAGAGGAAGATATGCCTCGTGATGGCTGCGTTGCGGTTATCATCACCTTTTGACAACCGCTCCTTGCAAATCTTGGATCTTAGGTACCCCGAGGAGAATACAGCAGTAGTGCCTTGCTTTTGGGAGGCACTGGGAGGACTACGTCGATCCACATAGTTGGAAACTGTCTCTCGACAACCAATGTGGACTCTTGGCGCCCAGTGCGAACAATACTGCCACTCAAAAGCACCTTGGTTTTCGAACAAGTTGGGAGGAGGAGATTAGTGTTTAACGTCCCGTCGACAACGAGGTCAAAACGGAGCACAAGCCCAGAACAGGGAAGGATAGGGAAGGAAATCAGCCATGCTCTTTCGAAGGAATCATACCGGCATTCGCCTCAAGCGATTTAGGGAATTCACGGGAAACATAAATCGGGATAGCCGGACGCGGGTTTTACCGTCGTCCTCCCGAATGCGAGTGCAGCGTGCTAACTACTGTGCTACCTCGCTCGGTAATAAGTTGGGAAAGGGAACACTCGTGTGGTGCCTGTAACACTGAAGTAGGTTTCTCTTCATCGACCAGTGCAGTATTCGTCTGACACTTTTTGAACGCCGGCCGTTGTAGCCGTGCGGTTCTACGCGCTTAAGTCTGGAACCGTGCGACTGCTACGGCCGCCAGTTCGAATTCTGCCTCGGGCATGGATGTGTGTGATGCCCATAGGTTAGTTAGGTTTAAGTACTTCTAAGTTCTAGGGGACTGATGACCTCAGAAGTCCCATAGTGCTCAGAGCCGTTGTAATGTTGTTGCGTTTATTTGTTATGTGAAAGCGGTGCTGATAGACAATAAAAGAGGGTTAAAAGCTGTGAGTTATCTGAGGAAGTTAACGTTGCATTACTGAGCAACTGTTTCACCGAGTATCCAATCTAGCTTACCAAATTTCCAACCAGACTAACATTAATTATAATCTTTTAATAGTCATACGAAAACCGGTGATACATATATAAAAAAGAGAATTTAAATAAAAATAAATAAATCAGTTTATATTTGGAAATTTATTTTAACATTGATCATTGAAATTTCAGCATATTAAACTTGAGTCATAACTAAGCTGGTGCCTTATTTTGGATTGTGAAAATGTGAGTTTGTAATCTTACGGAACACATCAAATAGGGAGCCAAGATTGGGAGACTGCATACAACACTACATTCATAAAATAACACACGAAGAACATTGAAACATATGTAAGAGGAAATTAACCACGACCAACCGATTCAATTTTCACCCAAAGAAGTTACGTTTGTAGCGCAATCCTGCCCGTCATGTAATTACCACACACTGGTATACTAAATTCATACTAACTCTCTGAGAAATCTTCCCGAAAAGAATAGCTGAGAGCTACTTTGATGATTACACCACATGCTTCACGTGGTTAACTTGGTTTACGCAAAGAGTGTACTCACAAAGTAGTGACAAAGCAACTACTGTAAAATTTTCTGAAGTTCACACTCTAAATACATTGCGTTGCAATTTAAGATAACATTAGATATTTTAGAGGTAAACCTGAAATAAAGTTGATTAAATTTTCAGTTAGGCTGAACTTAAGAAATCCATTGTCCTGCGGACTTAGCAGACACACGCTTAGCCGGAGATCTTACCACTTCAGACGCTCGCCGCGGACAGACTGACCTGCGCTCCTACCGAGCGTGCTTCCCGATACAAAACGGAAGTGACCAGAGAGGCAGCTTCCTATACCAACATGACAAGGGACGGACAGAACCATACTAAGGATAGAAACCTCTTTGCTTTTAGAAAGCGTAGCTACCTGTTCCGACGTTGGTCCTACTGTTCTCTAGCAGACAGGCTTGTCTGCTACCCTCAAGCATGCAACTAGAAATACATTTGCTCATTCATCCTCTCACACAGAAGGGAAGGGGGATGACAGTATCTTATCATATACAGTACATAAAAGAAAGTGGATGTAGGTTCCGTATGAGACTGTGTGACATGAATTGCATATAAACTGTGTTTTAAAGTGTAGTAGTGTGACAGATCGTTCTTGTTTATGTGGAAAAGTAACACTGTTCAGTCTCCTCCCAGATAGTCAGAAACACCACAGTGAATTTAGAAGAGGAATTTATGCCGTAAATGACAACAGATTTAAGAAATTAACATGAAAGGAATCTAACAGAGACCTTTCACCGTTTGAACCATTTTGAACTTGTTGAACATCGCAGAAGAGTGTGGGTGCGATCAGGTACCAATGTACGTCTCAGGCACTATGCTTAGAACGACCTGAAACTTGTACTGTTTCGTCGCAAGAGCCTTACTCACTCAGGTATGGCTTCAGGGTTATCACTGCAAAAGATTAGAACAAGCTTGAGGACTAACGACTTGAGCACATTTTCAATACCGTGGAAACAAGGCTTCCTGGCATATTAGACTGTACCGGGTGGAGCAGCACGATATAGAATTTTACCCGGTGGTGGATTTAACACTTTTGAACATATTTCCTTTATTTTAGTTATTGTTTTGGTTTTAATTAAGAAAAATGGTTAAAATGGCTCTGAGCACTATGAGACTTATCTTCTGAGGTCATCAGTCCCCTAGAACTTAGAACTACCTAAATCTAACTAACCTAAGGACATCACACACACCCATCCCCGAGGCAGGATTCGAACCTGCTACCGTAGCGGCCACGCGGTTCCAGACTGTAGCGCCTAGAACCGCTCGGCCACTCTGGCCGGCGGTTTTATTTCACAGTAGTTTCATAAGCTTAATTGTTTCATTCTCTGCTTATCTTGAGTCCACGCCAACTTACTGTCACTGACTTCAATCGGTGCAAAAAATTGTTTGAGCCAGTTTGATAGTGTAAGTAGTGTCACAGTATTTTTCTATAAAAAAGGTGCCGAATACCGTTAAAAATGAGATCATTCTCTTCAAAAGCTATGCTTTTCTCAGGATATCGGTAGATGTCACAAGTGTCAACTTTCGAGTAAAGTACTCACCCTTCCATGTATCTTTATTTGTTCGAAATTTTGTCTCGAAATCTAATATCTCACACGAAACATTAGAGGTCGTGGTTTTACTTTTAGAAAAACTTTTCAATTTCTGTGACTTTTTTTCGTAGATAGTCAGATAAAGGCAAGTAATTCTCTACTCGTAATCCACCAAGCACAGAGAAACATGTGTGTTTACGGAAAACTAGGTTTATGCTCCACATCTGTCGGTATAGGTATTGAACGAGCGCTGTCTCATACGGGTAACATTGTTACGGCAGGAAATGAATGAACGCTGCAGTTGAGAACCGCGAGAGACTGTGTGAACGCTCTACCTTTCTGGACTGTCCGTGAGCGCCATTAGCAAGTTAACTTTGTGGCAGGGTGAAAAACGATGTTATCGACGAGCGAGCGAAACTCAATCAGGAAGCCAGCACTTCCTCCAGGCAACGTACATCGGTCAGCTTTATTGAAGTTCCCGAACTGATGCTTAAATAGCCCATGGTACTCTGGAATGTCAACCACGCTCTTTTTGGAAAATTGGGTTCGCGCGTGCGCGAAAGTTTTTTTCACTTTTTCTTCATATGGTTTAGCATACAGTTTTGACAGTTAGGCCATCTTTCAGAGTATAAGTCTAGTCGGTTATGAAAATAAACACTGGCGCAACTGGCTTATTTCTGATATTATGGGTTTGCAAGGAGAACAAGTATATGATTACTTACACTGACACCCAGCGGAGGAGATGCAGCACGATTACAAAACCTGTCCAAAGGAAAACTAGATAGGAGTCTCAAATGAAATTCTACAAGGTACTGGTAATTCATCTATTATTGCAGAGGTCAGATTCTGGATTTCAAGAAAGGTCTTAGAAACATAAAAACTTCCAAAATTAAGTTCTCAGATAAAGGACTGAAACAGGCTAAATAAAATCATAAATTGTTGCCTAAGAAGAATAATCCTACAATCAACTGATTTTTCTCACGCCACAGTCAACGGTTCCACGGGGAATCTGCATTTTAACCATTTAAGGATAATACCTCTGAAACACTGAGGACAAAGTGGTGTGAAAGCAGAGCTGGTGAAAAAAGCCATCAAGTGAAAAGGAGAGGAAAAACCTCACCAGTTTTTCGTCAATATAGTTTGGGATATGTAAATCATGTACAAGAAGTATCACTTTATACATAAGGAAAATACAATCTGAAAATAGTAGAAGAGCAATGTACCCTCTTGGAAATTGAAATAAGAACACCGTGAATTCATTGTCCCAGGAAGGGGAAACTTTATTGACACATTCCTGGGGTCAGATACATCACATGATCACACTGACAGAACCACAGGCACATAGACACAGGCAACAGAGCATGCATAATGTCGGCACTAGCACAGTGTATATCCACCTTTCGCAGCAATGCAGGCTGCTATTCTCCCATGGAGACGATCGTAGAGATGCTGGATGTAGTCCTGTGGAATGGCTTGCCATGCCATTTCCACCTGGCGCCTCAGTTGGACCAGCGTTCGTGCTGGACGTGCAGACCGCGTGAGACGACGCTTCATCCAGTCCCAAACATGCTCAATGGGGGACAGATCCGGAGATCTTGCTGGCCAGGGTAGTTGACTTACACCTTCTAGAGCACGTTGGGTGGTACGGGATACATGCGGACGTGCATTGTCATGTTGGAACAGCAAGTTCAGTGGCCGGTCTAGGAATGGTAGAACGATGGGTTCGATGACGGTTTGGATGTACCGTGCACTATTCAGTGTCCCCTCGACGATCACCAGAGGTGTACGGCCAGTGTAGGAGATCGCTCCCCACACCATGATGCCGGGTGTTGGCCCTGTGTGCCTCGGTCGTATGCAGTCCTGATTGTGGCTCTCACCTGCACGGCGCCAATCACGCATACGACCATCATTGGCACCAAGGCAGAAGCGACTCTCATCGCTGAAGACGACACGTCTCCATTCGCCCCTCCATTCACGCCTGTCGCGACACCACTGGAGGCGGGCTGCACGATGTTGGGGCGTGAGCGGAAGACGGCCTAACGGTGTGCGGGACCGAAGCCCAGCTTCATGGAGACCGTTGCGAATGGTCCTCGCCGATACCCCAGGAGCAACAGTGTCCCTAATTTGCTGGGAAGTGGCGGTGCGGTCCCCTACGGCACTGCGTAGGATCCTACGGTCTTGGCGTGCATCCGTGCGTCGCTGCGGTCCGGTCCCAGGTCGACGGGCACGTGCACCTACCGCCGACCACTGGCGACAACATCGATGTACTGTGGAGACCTCACGCCCCACGTGTTGAGAAATTCGGCGGTACGTCCACCCGGCCTCCCGCATGCCCACTATACGCCCTCGCTCAAAGTCCGTCAACTGCACAGACGGTTCACGTCCACGCTATCGCGGCATGCTACCAGTGTTAAAGACTGCGATGGAGCTCCGTATGCCACGGCAAACTGGCTGTCACTGACGGCGGCGGTGCACAAATGCTGCGCAGCTAGCGCCATTCGACGGCCAACACCGCGGTTCCTGGTGTGTCCGCTGTGCCGTGCGTGTGATCATTGCTTGTACAGCCCTCTCGCAGTGTCCGGAGCAAGTATGGTGGGTCTCACACACCGGTGTCAATGTTTTCTTTTTTCCATTTCCAGGAGTGTAGTCATTGGATCAAATTCGGCCTTTGTCAAACTGTTGTCTACTCACCGGACACGAATGTGACGTCTTGGCAATGACAATACGTCAAATTCCGACAGGAATTGCTGCTATCAGTGCATACCGACCCATGTGCATCAGTTTCCGAGCGAAAATCTTGGAAAAAGACTGCATGCATCGGTCATTTAGAGTCAGGTACCTCCTAAAAGGCCACTTATTCAGGCTATGGTGAATATGAATCAAAATGTTCAACATTCAAATTTGCGGTACCCGTCGATTACGCGACTGCTTAATATGTATTGAAAATTCTCATCGCTGTCTTCTGTCATTCCTATCCATTTTTAAATGCTTGCGACGATTGATCGCTAGACTGCCTCTTTTTGAACCAGCCACTAGACCTGTGAACGCCCTCCTACCACGAACAAATGGCAAAGGGTAAACAGCACTAGCACCGCGATTCTGCCGAACTGAAAAAAGCAATGCCTTCTGTAAAATGTCACACAGCAGTACTTAATGAAATGTCAGGCTGTTCCGGACAGTACCGAGAAGCATCCACAGGCCTAACCTAGACCAGCACGATGTCCGCACACCCTGTGCGAGTGAAGTTTGGCACGCCGTGTTCGGCCCTGCTCTAGAGGGTGTGAAATTTACTACACAAAACTGCCACGTCAGGCAGCAACATTGCTTCTAACACAGCTTGAAATCAAAGGCGGGTAAGTCATCCCATACTCCTTCAACTCTATACCAGAGTTCATTAATCGTAGTGGCTGGTGAGTGGCGGGGTTTCCGTCTCTCGGCATTCCATGACAAGGTGCTGGGGAAATCCGGGAAACATGCTTACCATGGCAACAGTCGAACACCACCGTACGGAGGTAGGACAGGACAACTCGGATAACCTGCGTTTTTTTGATATTTTGTTAAAAGATAACGTCATATAGACCTTGAAAATAAGGCGCAGCCACCATATTTAAGACAGCAGATGTGTAATCGCTGCTGTCCAAATTAATAGCTCTGCGAACCAAAGGTGACCGTGTTGTGTACTCAGTGGTCGCCCATATTAAGCGTTATGCCAAGTGCTGGCAACGCTCGGTCTCCTCGGAGCACCCACAGTCAGATACGTCCATGGTGGTGCTGTGCATGCGGCACGGCCTCGTCTGAAAAGACTACTGATGCCACTCGTGTGTCCAGTATTGTTCGATGCCCCACTGCAGGTACGCCTCTGCTGCCGCGTCAAGAGCAGCCACAGCACTGTCCGTGGTGCTGAAAACTCCGTCAGATTGTCCACCCGGGTACTTCCCATGCTTCAAAGAACCCTATTTCTTGACCCAATGAATGCCACGTGGCTGTATGATCCCGCATGGCTGATCTAACAATACAGCTGTATTCTCGGGCACTACTCGTTCGGACTCGCTGATGTCGTGCATGGCGTTGAGTATGCCTCACCTGAACCCATAGATTCCATATTTGAACGACAGTCGCTGGGTTCCGACCACTGCGAAAAGAAATACTGTAAACCACGTTCTCGGTAAGACACGACCCTTCCGCTGCCGATTTCCGAATCGTACTGGTGCATGTTTCTCATTCTTATACCAGAAATAGCACGATTTTTTAACATACAAACAAGGTGTTTTTCTTGAATGAAAAACCCTGTGTAAAATTAATCCTGAAATGCAGAATGTAAATGGTGTTACTCTTATCTACATGGTGCGGTTACGCCGAAACCCTAATCATTTCCATGTTCAAGCATCTAGTACACTGTACCTCACTTTGACGTTTGTTACAAGCTGTGTTCCTAGTTTGTCAGAATTGAACATCCCTTCAGTGTCCATGAAAATTGTTAACGATGTTACGTAGGACTAGGAAGCAAAACTTAAACGGAGGAACTACATATTCATTGTAGATAGGACAGAAAGCTGTGAGCAAAGTTAGCAACGATAAGAGCAGTAGATAGGTAGAATAAGAGACCTGCACCGAGCAGATTTGATGAGGTAACACAGGCAGATAGTATTGGACTGGAATACACAGATCACTCTTACTCAGCAGCATCGTATTACGCATATTTCTTGCATATGAAGAACTAGTTCGTTCCGAGTCTGAGGCTCGGCGAAATGACACTATAAAAGATAATGAACGCTACACTATAACAACTAGCATGTGACAATATTGTACTGTGCGAGCCCGTCTAGTGTTGGAACTAAGAGAGACATATTTCTCACCGTGTAAACAGTTTAGAAACTATGGTACATATTTTAGATTTCAGTCCTAAAGGAGAGGAGGAAATGAATAAAGGAAATCTAACTGAGTGTGAGGCAGAAAAAAGCTCAGTATTTTTCACAAGCATGAGGCATTTCCTGCCAAACATACAAGGCTCAATAAAGGTAACTGAAGAAGAATATCTCTCAAGTCTCCACCCTTATTGTAATGTAGAATAAATGTTGTTGCGAAAATTCAGCGGGATATCTGCTTTCCGCATTTTGTGTTATATGGGTACTTGTAAAGATTAATACATTCTAGGTTACGAGGGTAAACCTAGAAATCTCTTTTGTGTATCTTCGTGTAAACCCACAGTCTCGCGGAGTTCATTCTCAATATCTGCCCAAATCAGTAGCATTATAATAAAATAGGCTAAACGATAAGGTTACTTTTTAACACCATAAGTGCAACGTGTATCTGGACTTTTTTTTTTTTTTTTTGATTGGGGCACAAATGTGCGAACTCTTGCGAAAGACATGAGTCAGAGCAAGCCCGGGTCACCTCTCTTGTATTTGGAATGTAAGATAGTCGACCAGCTGGTTGGCTGAACTTCACTCACGACCATAATTGTCATTCATCTCCGTCATTAGTGGCATATGGAGAGGCGTATTTCCCACGTAGCATATTGACACTAGTGCATTTTGTCCACTCAAGATACGTTTTCCGAAGGCCACTGTGGCCGAGCTGTTCTAGGCGCTTCAGTCCGGAACCACGCTGCTGCTACGGTCACAGGTTCGAATCCTGCCTCGGGCATGGATATGTGTGATGTCCTTAGGTTAGTTAGGTTTAAGTAGTTCTAAGTTCTAGGAGACTGATGACCTCAGGTGTTAAGTCCCATAGTGCTCGAAGCCATTTGAATTTTTGATACTTTTTCCCCACAGAGCTTAGCAAGAATTTCACAGAACTGTATGTTCCAGAAATATGTTTCCCATTGTCGATCATCTGAACGGGGACAAATTGCTTCGATTACTCATCACAGTAACGAGACAAATGTGTGTTATGAAAGCAAAGAGACATTCACTGCAAATTTAAACTTAACCACAGCCTCACAGACAAACAAAAAGTGAACAAAACCAAAATCAGTGTAAGGAGATCCATGCATGGAGCATGAATTCGAAACTAAAATGGTATCTACCAATTACGTCCCTAACTGAACGGTCAGTGCGGTGGCCCGAGTTCGATTCCCGACAGATCGGAGATTTTCTCCGCTCGGCGACTGGGTGCTGTGACGTCATCATCATTTCATCGCTACCGACAGGTAAGACGCCGAAGTTGCTCCAGGAAGCCGGGCTTCTTGCAGGTTGTGCTCCCGGCCTAGCCACACACATTATCATTATGAACTTGAATTAATATCCTAGGAAATTTTGGACTTATCTTAGAAAAGTGAACGAATCGAAGCCATCTGCCCAGACACTCAATGGCCACAATTCCTTCGAAACAAAGGGTGACAGTATAGTGACGCCATAACAGACAGTGTGTGGCTAGGATGCACCAGCTTTACACGCTAAACGGGCTGCTAAGTGCTTGTTGGTACTCTATAGAGATTATTCCTCGAAACGCATGCGACAATCAATGTGGACGTGCAGAGGAGAGACCTGTTCCCCACTGGAGAGATCTTACTGCGAATGGCTTGTGATTGGCGGATGGAATTGGTCGCCAGCCGGAATTCTGCCCTTCGAGAACATATTCTTTCGTTAAACCGGCACCTCTGTGAGAAACACAACGGGGAGATAACCACCCTGTAGCTGAGTGAGCACTCTGCGAGGCATCATCCTGTAGGAACATTCGTGAGAACACTTGCTTTATGCATGCACATGAATGTCCGTTCACAACATCCTTAACGAGGGATTAAGAGGAGGAGAAATGTCCAGGAGGATTGTCTCTTGGTTGGAATTCACGTATTCTGAAAATAAGATGTGATAAAAAAAATTCCGCGTACTGGAGTGCAGGGGTTGGATAACAGGATCGAAAAGGGCGAGTTGGAGAATGGAGGTACTTCTTTTTCGGTGGAATTATGAGGGAGAGTCCGTGAAGGTTCTTTTGAGAGACTTCGTCTTAGGACTTCACCTTAGCATTTGGTAATAAGGACTTAGTCCGTGTTGTCCTTGATGCTGATTCACTCCCGCGATGACTTCAGCGTACTCCATTTTGTTCTGACTGCCACTCCAGTCTTTGCTGGATTTCATTTCAAGCAGATTCTCTTGAGCATTTAACTCTATTTCCTTTTCTGAATTCGGTCTTCCGTCTCTTACCTGATCCTGTTTTTGGAGTCTGATTTCAATACCGTTCTGAATTGATTCTGCTCCCAGCGAGTTATTCTCACGACTATTGTTTTCCAGTTACAATCTGACTCCTTAGGTATTACCTTTGTAATACGGCCGTATGCTAAATTTGCCCTTAGTCAGATAGCCGACCCCTCATAACGCATCTACCTGAACAGAATAGGCCCAATCATGTAGCCCTCGCCCGCGGACAGCCGCTCTAATCGTCCTGGCCTGCACAAAGGGAACAAGCCATTCAACTGGCGACAGTTATCAAGCATCAGCAAGGCACATCCTGCTCTCATAGATGAAGGAGGGGGTAATAGTCTAAGACACAGCCACACACATACACAGCTGCAGACCCTCAGGGAACCCGATTCTGCCGTGTCTGCCGAGTGCAAGCATACTGATACTTATATTTAGTGAGTCTCTTTTTTTTGTTTTTGTTTAGTGAACTGTGCTAATACTACTATCTGTGCTCAGGTTTCAGTCAGTCCAGTACACTACAGACATCCAGTGAAGAGACAACTTTTGATTAATTTTTGTTGATGAAGCATTGTGCCCACCAAACAAGAAATCAACCAACTGTTCCCTTTATCTCAGCTAAAAGTTTCTCTTGCAGTACGTACTTGGGATCCAGTGTGGGGCTAAAACCCCAGAGTTACCATATTTTAGTAGCCCAACGTGGGTTTCAAAATCACGTGAGTTACCACGACGCCGAGAAAGCCGAAATACTGAACACTTTTTTCCAAAAATATTTCGCTGAGAAAGATCGCACTGTTGTTCCTCCTTGAAATCGCCGCACGAATGTCAAAATGACCAGTTATCGATATACGTGATTACTGGATAGTAAAATAACTAAAATCATTTAACAGAGGAAAGGTCACTGGGCTTAATGGGGTACCAAAATAATTGTACACCGTCCAGCTACATTAATATGACCATTGCCTATGTACGATGTCAACGTGCAATAATCAGTTATAGACAGCTGATGGCAGCAACGGCAGTGAAGGGTATATAAAGCTTGTCGGAGGGACGCCGAAAACAGTCGTTTCCGTAATGCGGAATCGGAGCGGTTTATCTGACGTCCAAATGGGCATGATCATTTGCTGCCGGGGATAGGGTGGAATCATTTCCGAAACGGCAAAGTTTGTAAAGTGTTCACGAGTCACCAAGGTTAAAATACAGCATGGATGGAAAAATGGCGCTATCCAAAACCGGAGTCCACGGAACTGTGGTGCACCACAGGCTATAGATGACAAGAATGAAAGACGGCTGCGTAAATGAATACGGGCGAATAGATGTGCAACTGTTGACCAACTTACTCCCCAGATGAACCAAGGGCCTTCCAGCGGTTTCTCCTTAACGACAATTCAGCGAGCGTTGCCGTGTATGGGCCTCCGCAACAGGTAACTGGTCAGACACTCATGGTGACTGTTGTTCATCGACGATGAAGGCTGGAATTTGGATGCCAGCAGTGGCCTTTTCAGATGAAGCACGTGTAATGCTCCATCAGATAGATACCCGTTGGCGTGTACGGTGTGAGACATTTGAAAGCAAATACCCTGTAACAGGTACGTTGTCGGAAATGTTTTAGTGGCATTTCTTCGGCGATATTGTCACTCTGGAAGGCATAGTGAATCAACAGAAGAATACATCCATCCTTGAGGACAATCTGTTCGACCACCTCGATTGGTCTGTTCGTGCCATGGATCCTCAACCGATAAATACAGCGCTGCTGGCCAGGACACTGGGGTCAACATGGCTCAGAATCCTCATTGGCAGCTTCCAGAACGTCACTCACTCTGTTCCACGTCTGGCAGCGGTCCGCACAGCAAATGGTGGTTATTCAGTATTTTGGCAGCTGGTCACAGTAATGTAACTGGACAGTACGTAGAGTAGGCAAAAGGAGTTGCTACTTTTCTAGCAGCCGTGCACTTAATTCTCTGAAGGATTGAAAGGTTTCTAGTGACTGAAAAAGAGTGCAGGTCATTCCATATTTCAGTAAGGATCACTGTACAGGCGGACAAAATTATGGACCTATATCTTTGACGTCCGTTTCTTGTAGAAATCTGAAACGTTTTATGGTCGTGTATTATGACGTATCTGGAGACAGAAAATCTCCTCTGTAGGAATCATTACGGGTTCTGAAAACAACAATCGTGTGAAGTCCAACTCGCTCTGTTCGTCCACGAGACCGAGAAAGCAGTAGATACCGGCAGTGAGGTAACGTAGAGCTTCTTGACTTTTAGTAGGCTTTGATAAAGTCTCGCACTACCACCTTATGGATAAAATAAGAACGTACGGAACGTCAGACCAGCTGTGTGACAGGATTCAAGAGATTCTCAACGGAGGGGACTCTTCAGCCGTAAAAGTAACTTCGAGTGTACCCCAAGGGATTGTTATAGGACGTTGTTTTTCACAATACTAATTTGATATGCCCTCGTTAATAACGGCGGAAGTTCCATGCGGCTTTCCACGGATGCTTCTGTTGTATACCGAGAAATCATAACCTTAGAAAACTGTACTCAAATGCAGAAAGGCCTGTAGACGATCGACGGTTGGTGCAGAGACTGGCAGCTAATCATCAACAAAAAATGGTTGGTTCAAATGGCTCTGAGCGCTATGGGACTTAACATCTGTGGTGAGTAGTCCCCTAGATCTTAGAACTACTTAAACCTAACTAACCTGAGGACATCACACACATTCATGCCCAAGGCAGGATTCGAACCTGCGACCGTAGCGGTCACGCGGTTCCAGACTGAAGCGCCTAGAACCGCACGGCCACACCTGCCAGCAATCATCAACATAAGAAATGTAACTTTTAGCTTAAAAAGAGGCAGAAAGACCCTTTGTTGTATGATATCACGATTGCAGAATCATCACTGGAAGCAGTCATATCTACAAAATGTCTAGGAGTATACGTACGGAGCGATTTAAAGTGGAACTACAACATAAAATTAATCGCGTGGAAGCCAGATGCCAGACTGAGATCGATTAGAATGGTTCCCAAGAGGTATGGTTCACCCAAAAATCAGGTAGCTTACAAAACCCTACGTGCGCAAAGATATTTGAATTGACATCCAGAAAGCTCATGTACAAGGGGAAGCATACTGTTGCTGGAGAAATCCGTTATAGTTAGAACTTTATTGCTCTGTTTTGCTGGCTTCACAACTGAAACTTTTCACGTATCTTGCTATGGTTCGACGAAGTAGCATCACGAATTAATGAAAGCCTTATAATGTGTTAATTTTACGTATTAATTAATTTTACGTTCTTCCGATCTGTTGTTTAAGAGCTAAAGAAAAGTAGTGACAGTTCTGTAAATATTTTTCTGCGAGAAAAATGGTACATTACTTTTCGTTTCATTTCAGTGTTACTGCATATCTTTTGATTTTCTGTACACGTAGGAAAGTTACCCTGAATACTTATTTCATCAGTACACATCACGTGATGTGCGCCATTATCGATTCTTGCTAGACGTCACATCTTGCAGGCGTCATAACAAAGCGATTCGAAAAGTGTATATTTGTTCAGTTTTGATGGAGAATCGAGTTGTATCAAACGAACTGGCCGGGATTTCATTTGCGTAGTGAGCAGTGTAGTAACATGAGGCAGCCCAGCGTGGGTTTGAGTATGGCACTCGACGGTGGAGCAGTGTTCGGCGCCGCATCCGCGGTTTGCCGACTGGCCAGCAGTACCGCGGCGCCGGCGACCGCCTGACCACACACGCTGCGCTACCTGCATTCCACAAGTTGGTCGGATTGCCGGACCGGTCGGCTGCTGGGCTGACATTTCCACGAGCTCCGCGCCCCGAACGCCAACTATCCGCTCTCTCTCACCGCCGTTTTCATCTAGCAAATTCCGTGCCACCGGGCTCGCTCTTCATCCAACGAGGTGCTCGTTAAACGGATCACTTTCGATGGTACTAGATTACTCCTATATGTGTAGTCCAAATGGTATACCTTCAATGTATATCGTGAATAAGCGACCATTATGAATTGTTTTTGTCTATTTATTTATTCTTTCATGACTTGAGCATGTTAGTTAAGATAACTGAAACAGAGAAGTTAATGCAGTACTACATACTACTGTCGGAATATTCTGCCTTCCTACTACTACTAAAACGACTAATACCTCTGTACCTAGTGACGTAACTAATTGCACTAGTGCCACTTTTATAGCATGTGAAATGCAGCTCGCATTTTTTGTTAGCGAGATGCACAACGCCGTAGATAACGGCGCCCAATTTGATAAAAGTTTCCTTAACTTCCGGAAGGCTTTGTCGTTTGGTCAACCAAATTCTAGCTCACCAATATCGAACCAGATTTGTGACTTGGTTTAAGAACTGCTAGCAGGTAGAGCTCAACACGTTGATATAAGCTGGATTTAAGAACTGCTAGCAGGTAGAGCTCAACACGTTAATATAAGCTGGACGAAATTGTCCGATATAAATGTAATTTTACGATGACTCTAAGGAATAATTATACGGCCGTTACTGTTTACTTCTTCTTCCTCTTCTTCAATTCTCTTATGCTTTCAAGCGTCGGAGTAGCCTCGCTCTATCAATACCTTACATTTCGCTACATTCTGGCACAATATCTTGATTTCTATGACTGTTTTCCCTTGTCTTTGCCCAATTTCTAGGCCCTGTCTTCCCATGCGATGCGAAGGGTTTCTCGTGTAGCTCCCTGCACGTGCATTTCGAACACTTGTCTGGCTTTCTATTCCCTCCCATTCTTTTAATGTGCCCGTAACAACTGATGCTCTTCAACCAGCACACCCATTCATTTCCTCAGCCAGTCTCTTCTCGTATTCTTTCATTTGTAACTTTATATTTCTGGCCTTTCCTACTGCACTTATCATGAGTTTCATTTCTGAGGCCTTATTACTACTTAGGTGATTCTGTTGTAGTGACAAACTCTCGTACCATGGCTCTAATTGGTGCCGTAATTGTATTGTAAATTTGCATTTTAGTTTTGATCCTTTCCTCTCTACTATTGTGTTATTGGTCAAGTAGCAGTGTTACGGTTTACAGTGTATGTAAACAGTCTAGCTGATAAAGTCGGAAGCTGTTTACAGTTGCTGTTGTTGTCTGCAGGAAGGTCACAACGCCACATAAGAGCATTAGAACAGAAGAAGAATTGCAGAGGATCGAGGTTTGGTACAAGGACTGGCAGTTAACCCTGAAAGTAGATAAACGTACGGTATTGCGTATAAATATACGAAGAAATTAATTAATGTTCCATTACAGTACTGATGATAGACAAATGCAAATAATGACAACCGTAAATTACCATGTAGTGACCACGCTGGGAAGACCGAAAAGACTTAAAATTAGTTGTAGAATAAGCAGAGGACAGGCTACGATGCATTGGATTAGTCTTAAGGAAATATAATTCATCTTGGAATGAAACGGCTTAGAAAACATCCGTTCTACGTGTTCTTGAGTACTGTCCATTAGCCAGGTGTTAATGCCATGTAGATTTAACAGAAGAGATAGAGTTTTATCCCTGTAAGGGTCCACAGCTTCAGCATGTTTCAGGAAGAAAACATGGTCGAAACAAGCTGAGATATACTTTTTGACCGTACTATTACCTAATTTCGTCTATCGGTCATTTTCAAGCACTTGTCACACGTCACAAGTTTCACATCAAGAAACAGCCAGTACATCAAATATGTAAAAGCACACATCGTTTTCACGTGCATGTGTGGCACAAATACGAGGGCTAGAATTTTAATAGTGGCAACTATTTATTTACAGCTCGTACAAAATACGTACGTGTTTCAAAGTTTTACTGGCCTTCAGAGTAGTCACCAGCACTGTGTATAACCCGTTGCCAGCGATGTGGAAGTCGTGGGATACTCTTAGAAGTGCCAGTTGTGTTGACAGTTCGAGCGGCGCGGTCTATTGCCCGACGAAGTTGCAGCAGTTCTGAAGCGAAAGCCGTGTAGTGTTTCCTTCAGTTTAGAAATCGAGTTGAACTCACGAGGGCTTAAGTCAGGGAAGTGCAGTAGGTGGTATAGCACTTACCAGCCCCATCAGTCAAACAAATCAGTAACAGCTTGCACTGTACGTGCTTGAGCGTTGTCCTGCAAAATGATGGCCAGGTCCGGCAGAAAGTGTCATCACTTCTGTCTCTAAGCTGGTCGTAGGTTGTGTTCCAAAAATTAACGGCATAGAGACAGAAGTGATGACACTTTGAAGGTCAGTAAAACTTTGAAACACGTATCTATTTTGTATGAGCTGTAAATAAATAGTTGCCACTATTAAAGTTCCAACCCTCGTACAATCAATTTGATTGTATTTGTGCCACACACGTACATGAATACGATGTGCGCCTATACAAAAGTAATTGCTTTTGAGAGATGTGAAGCTGGAAGTTTGTGATAAGAGCTTGAAAATAACCTAGGGACAAGATTAGCTATTAGTATGGTCACTAAGTACATTACAGATTGAATGGACCATGTTTTCTTTCTTAAAAATGATAGATAAGATCCGAGCGTACGTTCACAGTAGAGTCGAGTAACATGTAGCATCCACCCATGTATGTCTTGCGAAATGATCACTACGAGAATATCAGAGATCCTAGCGCTCCTCCGCAGGCTTCTTTGGCGAATGCATCAAGGAAGGACGCAACTGACAGTGTAGCGGGCCGGAACGAGTCTCCGTCTCAGGCTGTAAGATTGCTTGCTAACATAATCTGTTTGAGAAAAAGTGTCCGGACACCTACTAGTGGATAATAATATGGGGTGTGTCGTCTTTATTACGGTTTGCACTCTGCTGGGAACACTTTCAATGAGGATCGGAATTTCCGTGGAGGAATGAAGCCTATTCCTCCTCAAGAGCCGAAACCAGACATGCCAGTGATCTAGGAAACCAAGGTCTGCAGCGAAGTAGACGTTCGAACTCATCATGGTGATGCTCTATTTGATTCTCTTTGGGACTCGGGGCAAGCCAGTTCACAAACCATTGCCTCACAGATGCTGCTTTATAGTAGCATGCATTGTCATGCTGATACAAATAACCGTTGTCTCCGAACTGTTCTTCTACTTTATTGAGTGCAAGATGCTGTGAAATGTGCCCATATCCTTCCGAATTTGGCATTTGCTTAAGCTCAATGAGGGGACAACATGCCAACCACGAAAGCACTCCCGTACCGTAACATCACCTCCTCAGTACTTCACTATTGTCACTACGTATAATGCCAAGTAGCGTTCTCTTGCATTCGCCAAACCTAAACACTTCCAGAGGATTTGCCAAAGGTTACAGCGTGATTCGTCACTCCAAGTCACGCGTTTTCATGCATCCTCTGCCTAGTGGTGTCGCTCTGCACCACCGCAAGCGCCGCTTAACATTGACTACTGCACGTATCAGGAGCTGCTGAATCACTGTACGCCATTCGTTTTATGCTCCAGCTCACAGTCATTATGGCCGAGCGCTTCTAGGCGCTTCAGTCTGGAACCGCGCGACCACCACGGTCGCAGGCTCGAATCCTGCCTCGGCATTGATGTGTGTGATGTCCTTAGGTTTGTTAGGTTTAAGTAGTTCTAAGTTTTAGGGGACTGATGACCTCAGATGTTAAGTCCCATAGTACTCAGAGCCATTTGAACCACAGTCATTATGATAGCAGCGCTGCTGGTAGAACTATTATTCCAGAATGAGATTTTCACTCTGCAGCGGAGTGTGCGCTGATATGAAACTTCCTGGCAGATTAAAACTGTGTGCCCGACCGAGACTCGAACTCGGGACCTTTGCCTTTCGCGGGCAAGTGCTCTACCATCTGAGCTACCGAAGCACGACTCACGCCCGTACTCACAGCTTTACTTCTGCCAGTATCCGTCTCCTACCTTCCAAACTTTACAGAAGCTCTCCTGCGAACCTAGCAGAACTAGCACTCCTGAAAGAAAGGATATTGTGGAGACATGGCTTAGCCACAGCCTGGGGGATGTTTCCAGAATGAGATTTTCACTCTGCAGCGGAGTGTGCGCTGATATGAAACTTCCTGGCAGATTAAAACTGTGTGCCCGACCGAGACTCGAACTCGGGACCTTTGCCTTTCGCGGGCAAGTGCTCTACCATCTGAGCTACCGAAGCACGACTCACGCCCGGTACTCACAGCTTTACTTCTGCCAGTATCCGTCTCCTACCTTCCAAACTTTACAGAAGCTCTCCTGCGAACCTAGCAGAACTAGCACTCCTGAAAGAAAGGATATTGTGGAGACATGGCTTAGCCACAGCCTGGGGGATGTTTCCAGAATGAGATTTTCACTCTGCAGCGGAGTGTGCGCTGATATGAAACTTCCTGGCAGATTAAAACTAGGTTCGCAGGAGAGCTTCTGTAAAGTTTGGAATGTAGGAGACGGATACTGGCAGAAGTAAAGCTGTGAGTACCGGGCGTGAGTCGTGCTTCGGTAGCTCAGATGGTAGAGCACTTGCCCGCGAAAGGCAAAGGTCCCGAGTTCGAGTCTCGGTCGGGCACACAGTTTTAATCTGCCAGGAAGTTTCATATCAGCGCACACTCCGCTGCAGAGTGAAAATCTCATTCTGGAAACATCCCCCAGGCTGTGGCTAAGCCATGTCTCCACAATATCCTTTCTTTCAGGAGTGCTAGTTCTGCTAGGTTCGCAGGAGAGCTTCTGTAAAGTTTGGAAGGTAGGAGACGGATACTGGCAGAAGTAAAGCTGTGAGTACCGGGCGTGAGTCGTGCTTCGGTAGCTCAGATGGTAGAGCACTTGCCCGCGAAAGGCAAAGGTCCCGAGTTCGAGTCTCGGTCGGGCACACAGTTTTAATCTGCCAGGAAGTTTCAGAACTATTATTGTTCCTTCGCATTTCTACTCCCCTGTCGTATCACCAGCAGTCAACTTGAGCACCGAGCGAAGTGGTGCAGTGGTTAGTGCACTGGACTCGCATTCTGGTGGACGACGGTTCAGATCCTAGTCCGACCATCGTGACTTAGATTTTCCATGACTTCCGTAAATCATTCCAAGAAAATGGCGTAATGATTCCTTTGAGAAAACCTGATTTCCTTCTCCATCCTTGAAAAAATCTGAGTTTGTGTTCCATTTCTAAAGATCTCAATGTCGACGGGACGTTAAAATCCAATATTCCTTCGTTCTTTCGACTTGGGCAGCTTTAGAATGATTGAACACTCCCCGATGGATTTGTTACTCAGGCAACATTCAGTTAGTAACCCTTATCCGATGCCGCGCGATCTATGGCATCTTGGCACGGTTCGCGCGATTCCCCCCGTCGGAGTTTCGAATCCTGCCTCTGGCATGGGGGTGTGTGTTGTCCTTATCGTAGGTTAGTTTAATTTAGATTAAGTAGTGTGTAAGCCTAGGGACCAATGACCTCAGCATTTTGATCCCACAGGAACTTCCACAAATTTCCAATTTCCTTATCCGATGTCACTGAACTTTCCTGACGGGCCAAGCTGCTGTTATTGCTTCTCTACTGACAACACAATACGCCCAGCCTTCTTTTATACTGGCGGGCCCGCCTCTCATGACATCTAGTGGAGGATTACGGATTACATAGTTGTGGTCGGAATACTTCTGAGCAGATGTAGAGGATGCTAACAGTACTACTTCAGTAGCTGTCACATCACTTCTTCTCCCATTATTCGCCGTTGCTGTCTAGACTAAGTACGTTTAGATTTGCTTAATCCTGCTGCAACCGTCTTAAATCTATCCTGTCATTGTGAGTGACGTTTGTGTGTCGGCGATATGGCGCGGCTTCCTCTCTCATTACTTTGCAGTTGCCACCTAGATTAAGTATTTTAAGACGTGATTAGGTTTCTTTGATCCTGCTACGACAGTCTTAAATCTATCCTGTCATTCTGACTGACATGCTTCTCTTCCTCCTATCTTGGGTAATGTGATACAACTGTACACAGATCTGCTCGTCTCTGACAAATTCCGGTAGTTTCGATTTCCGTAAGCTTTCACTATGTCCACTGTTGGTCGGTATCACATACTTCTCTTGAACTGACGACAGAGATTTCTCATGGTTTTCAAGGTTTTGGCTATTCGACTCTAGAACTACAATTAACAGGTGATATCAAAGATTCGTTCATAGTGCGCAGAGGTTAACAATAAAGAACAGACTTCACTAAAATGATACGCTTGCTTGAACGATACCACTCATAGAAAACAGGGTGACTGCTCGCATTCCTGGTCTTTTAGGGGTTTTCACAAACACATTTCTCAAATATTCTTATGTTAAGTTATCAGATAACAATTCATTCCCTGCCAGAGTGGACGAGCGGTTCTAGGCGCTACAGTCTGGAACCGCGCGACGGCTACGGTCGCAGGTTCGAATCCTGCTTCGGGCATGGATGTGTGTGATGTCCTTAGGTTAGTTAGGTCTAAGTAGTTCTAAGTTCTAGCGGACTGATGACCACAGCAGTTACGTCCAATAGTGCTCAGAGCCATTTGAACAATTCATTGCTCAACTTATTTTTAATGATAGCTTTATCCTGACCTGATGGACAGACACTGGTAATAGAGAAGCCAAACATCGTTGAACGTGTTTATGAACATTGTACCCACGTTCCTAAAGCACTCCTCTGCAAGAAAAAAATTACGTTAATATTATCACTTTGTCTGAGTTTATTCTAGAATACAAAGTACTGAATGATAATATAACTTAATACCTTCAGTCTACGTTCAAGAATGTAACCGTTCCACATGTTCGTCCATAGGACTGGGAGCACCCTTCTAAAGCAGAAATAAATTGATAAACACGATTGTAAAGTCTATTAGCTTAAGGTAGGGAAGGGGATAAAAACTTGTAACGTTATGTCACCAACATGGCGGCCACTTCGGAATCTTCCATCTTGAATGCAACCCATAATTTTCAAATGTAAGGGGTGTCATGCGAAATTACAAACAGATTGATAATTACACGAGAAAAACAATAATGTCTTTCATTTCAGCTCAGTGTTGTTCAGTCTCGAGGTATGACTGATGTTTCTTCCTAATTGGTGATGTGAAAGCTGATGGCGTTAAAACAAGGCGCATGCATTGATATAGTCCCGTTACCACGAGAGAGTATCATTGGCTTTATTGCAGTGGGTCTGAATCTCTGTTTCCCATACCGAACATCCATTACCAACACCGCGAGGGTGTTTTGACGTAGTTGAGTAAGAGTCCAGTGCGCAGTACTCACCGCATCTCACGGGAAACTGGGGTTAGCTATACATCAGTTATGAGAATTTTGGCCACCCCTAAAAGGAACCGTTACTAGACGAAACTGTTACACGATCTCACCGAGGAAGATCCATATCGTCAAGTTCAGTTTACAAAATGAGCGAATTGCAAGAAGGACGAAAAACATCATTTTCACTATGACGTACTGTTCACAGATGAAGTAAATTTCTAAGTGAAAGGTCAGGCAAATAAGCAGAATCACAGATACTGGGCAGATGTCAACCCTCACTAGATGGAGGCAGCTGGCACATCGAATGTCATAATTTGCTGTGAAATATGGGTTACTTGTGTCGTTGGACAATTTTTAATTCAAAGTAAAAAAACAGCAGCCTATTATCAGGAGCTTTTAGTTGAAGGCGTACTGCTGTTGCTGAAGATGGGACATACCCAACTTCTTTTCAGCACGATGGTGCTCACCACATTATGGATTCCTGTCAATGCATAACTGGATATACAGTTTTCCAGAGATTAGTAGGTCGTAAAGGTCTGGTGGAGTCTCTGCTAGTTTCCCCAGATTTAGGTCCACTAGAGTTAAACCTCTGGATGCATGTGAAAGCAGTTGTGTGTGTCGTGAAGATATGAATTATTGCATGTTTACCGGAGATGAGTGTCGATGCTTCTGCACACATTATGGTACATTTTGACATTCGACTGTCCACTCCTCGACTGGCGCTTCTCGTATGCTAATCATAATTTGATTTATTATCAGTATTATCTTAATTTAATTCCTGCATTGTAATATAAATATCTAGCAACTGTAATTGTTAATGTAAATGATTGCCAGAAGGATCCATCTAAACCTATATTAATTATTTTTCTTGTTGGAGGTTTTGCATGAACTTTTCTGCTGTTCTTCTGAGTGCGTGATGAGCTGTGCCAGGCAGACCAGGCCAGTGACCCAATGTTAGAACGACCAACTAGGAGCCGAGGGTTGTCTTTTCAGAGAACTGTGTAAGTTACAGTGACCAAGTACTGGGCACCGGTCCTTGCTTTGCCAGAGCTGCCAACGACTAGGAGCCTACTTCCCAGTTTCAGATATTGCTGTACACTCGCCGCGACATGTGTCCAAGGCATAATAATCCTCAATGTGGCGTGACGAATACCTACACACTGTAGAAATTCACGATTTTTACGACCAAGTGTGTCAGAGTTAAATAAACTTCAGAGGAACTTTACTTTTCACCGTGGACTCGCTTTGCAGGAACAGTATGTGAGTGGTAGTCAGAGATAGAGAAACAACTTGCCACGCCATGAGATGCCCTGCTTTGTGCAGACAAATTCTTTTCTCCTTCGGACACCTTTCTGTAACCACCTTACACGAGGCGGATGGTCCATGACCCAAAAATTTGTAAGAGGCCTCCTCGTCAGCAAACCTAAAGAAACTGCATACTAGGGGAAGCCAAGACAACTATTTTTGATAAGTGGGTATGTGGGGGAAGCCACATTGGCTAAGACAGCCTGGTGAGTGGGAGAGAAACTAAAAATTTTGTAAGAACTGTAAGCCCAGTTGCGTAACGATCACTTAATGTTATAAAACTTTAAGAATTGGGGGGTTATTGTTGAGTTACTAATTTTATTTTATCTTATTTACAGGTCAAGTTCCGTAGGACTAAATTGAGGAGCAAATCTCCAAGGTCATGGAACGTGTCAGTATATGAAATTACAACATAAAAGTATTAAAAGATAAAAATAAAATATTTATGAAGCCAAAAAAGTCAAACCATAATTTGAAATAAACGCAGTCAACAATATAACATAAGAATCAGCTTAAGTTTTCAAGGAACTCCTTAACAGAATAGAAAGGAGTGAGCCATGAGGAAACTTTTCAGTTTCGATTTCAAAGCACGTGGATTACTGCTAAGATTTTTTGAATTTTTGTGGTAGCTTATTGTAAATGGATGCGGTAGTATATTGCACACATTTCTGCACAAGAGGTAAGGAAGTCCAATACAAATGCAGGTTGCATTTCCGCCGACCACTAACCGAGTGAAAGTTGCTTTTTCTGGGGAATAAGCTGATATTATTAATGAGGAACGACGGTAAAGAATTCATATATTGAGAGGCCGGTGTCAAAATATGCAGAATAGTGAACAGGGGTCGAGGAGAGGTTTGCGAACTTACACCACAACCAAACGCCTTAGTTAAATCAAAAAATGCGTCTAGCTTTCGAAACCTTTTGTTCAACCTCACAGAGACAAGAGAATATAGCATTTTCACTTGTTAAACGACTTCTAAAACCGAACAGTACATTTGATAGTAAATTATATGATATAAAATTTTCAATTATCCTTACATACACAGCCTTTTAAATAACTTTACCAAACACTGATGGCATAGAAATAGGTCAAAAATTGTCTACATTATCCCTTTCTCCATTTTTATAAAGAGACGTTACTACTGAGCACTTTAATCGTTAATGAAACTGACCATTCCTAAAGGAAAAATTACAAATATGACTAATTACAAGGATAACATATGCAGCACAGTACTTCAATATGCTGCTATCCACTCCATCATATCTATGAGTCCTAACTCTTCAGTAATTTAATTATTGATTCAATCTCCCCCCTGTCTGAATCACAGAAGAGTATTTCACACATCAATCTCGGAAAGGCATTTGCCAAGAGAGTTGTATGATTCCTTGTAGAAACTAAGTTTTCATTAAATTCACCAGCAATGCTCAGGAAATGATTGTTAAATACTGTACACATATCTGATTTATCAGTAACAGAAATATTTTACCACCAACTGACTTTATTTCGTCCACCTTGTGCTGCAGACCAGACACTTCCTACACAACTGACCATATAGTTTTAATTTTATTAGAATCAGCTGTTCTATTTGCGTACCACATTTTCTTTGCCTTCCTAATAACATTTTTAAGCATATTACAATACTGTATGTTATGGGCTACTGTAGCTTGATTGTGACTACTTCTAGCACTTTGATATAATTCCTGCTTTGTTCTACATGATACCCTTATCCCAGTAATCAGCCACCCAGGCTGCTTTTTACTGCTAGTACCCCGTTCAAGACGTTCTAATGGAAAGCAACTCTCAAAGAGCAGGAGAAATGTGTCAAGAAAAGCATTATATTTGTCATCTATGTTATCGGTACTATAAACATCCTGCCACTCTTGTTCTTTGAGGAGGTTTGAAAAACTCTCTATTGTCGTTGGATTAGCTTTACTACATAGTTTGTAACTATATGTGACATTTGTTTAAGTACAAAAGGCTTCTAGTGTTAAAATTTGTGCATCATGGTGTGAAAGGCCACTCACCCTTTTAGTAACAGAATGCTCATCTAGTAATGAAGAACGAATAAAAATATTGTCTGTGGCTGTGCTACAGTTCCCCTGCACCCTAGTTGGAAAAAAACAGATTCTGCATCAGATCATATGAACTTAGGAGATCTACTAACATCCTTTTCCTTGCCCAGTTAAATACAAAACTAATATTGAAGTCACCACATATAACTAATTTCTCGTTCTCCCTACAAAGTGAATCAAGAACCCTCTCTAGCTTGAGCTGAAATGCTCTGAAGTCAGAGTTAGGGGACCTATAAAGAACAAAAATTAGAAGTTTGGTTTCACTAAATTCAATTGCCCCTGCACAACATTCACATATCTGTTCAGTGCAGTGCAGTCTATGGACTCAAACAGCATACTGTTTTCTACATATATGGCCCCATTCCGGAAGGAAATCCTTGAAAAACAGCCAGTTAATCTATATCCTGGAAAAGGAAGCCTCTGAATTGTCAAAGTATTTAAGTGGTGCTCCGATATACCAATAATTACAGAGTTAGCATTTAAAAGCAGTTCACTAACTTTATCTCTAATACCTCTTATATTTTGATGAAATATGTTAATTCTTTCTCTGCTTGGAAACGTGACGTCGTCTGAAGGCGATTCCTTAGTGACAGGGACTTCCTTTAATCAGGTATACCTATCAGCTGGCATTAATCTAAAAAAGATGCAGCTCTAACACCAGCTACTACAGGAATGTTTCCATGAGTGATCCCACCACCACCCACTACACTGTTACCTGTAAGCTTTGCCAGCCTCCCCTTCCCATATCTATTGAGGTGCAGGCCATGCCTAGTGGATCTCGATCTACTGATAGACTCAACTGGCACCACTGCATTGTGACCCATGCTCTCTGCCATCACTGCCTAATAAATATACGATTGGCTGGTACTTTACAGGGTCGTTGCCATTGTCACTCTAGAATTGTGTATACTTACAGGATGGAGAACGAACTCATATATCGAGAGAGAACGGGTAAGACACTGATATCAGCTTTGGGTAGCGGAGAGGGTTGCACGCAGTTCTCAGGACAGAACACATCACACTTCATTGTAGTTCATGATAGGGATAATCTTTATTTCAGTTCACGAAGGAAAACACTTAGAGTCTTCAGCTGATGTGTCACAGTCTGCAACAGGTCACAGCGGCTACTTCGCTTCATGAATCAGAAAGCTAAATATGGTGTGAGATTTCAGCGTTGGCGAACAGGGTGCGACAATGCACCTGTGTTTATTGGCACACTGTTTGGGATGGGCACATTCTCCTAGAGTCTGCAGGCTCATCACAAATCAATCCAAAACGTTAGGTGCATGTATAATTCTTTCTGTCGTTTGATGGACGCCAGCAGTCACTGAAAAATTACTGCACATATTTCTATCAACAAATCATGTGTAGATTCCACCTTTGTCCCATCCCATCCATATTTGCCAAGATTTGTAGTGACTGACATTGACAATTAACATTTTCTTAATCTCTGCACTGCGTGTGTCCGAACTAATCGAATAATAATTTCTTCAAGAATAAGATTTTCACTCTGCAGCGGAGCGTGCGCTGATGTGAAACTTCCTAGCATATTAAAACTGTCTGCCGGACCGAGAATCGAACTCATGACCTTTGCCTTTCCTGGGCAAGTGCTCTACCAACTGAGCTATCCAAGCACGACTCTCGGCAGAGTTTTAATCTACCAGGAAGTATCATATCAGCGCACACTCCGCAGAAGAGTGAAAATCTCGTTCTGGAAACATCCCCTAGGCTGTAGCTAAGCCATGTCTGCGCAACATCCTTTCTTTCAGGAGTGCTAGTTCTGCAAGTTTCGCAGGAGAACTTCTGTAATGTTTGGAAGGTAGGAGACGAGGTACTGGCAGAAGTACAGCTGTGAGGAGAGGGCGTGAGTCGCGCTTGGGTAGCTCAGTTCAGTCAGCCTTCGGCGGCGCAGCGGTTCGGACGGTGTTTACGTCCCTGCTGCACGTCTGCGCGAGAGGTGTTTACGATAAGTGTGTAGCGGTGTGTCGCGATATACAGGGTGTTTCAAAAATGACCGGTATATTTGAAACGGCAATACAAACTAAACGAGCAGCGATAGAAATACACCGTTTGTTGCAATATGCTTGGGACAACAGTACATTTTCAGGCAGACAAACTTTCGAAATTACAGTAGTTACAATTGTCAACAACAGATGGCGCTGCGGTCTGGAAAACTCTATAGTACGATATTTTCCACATATCCACCATGCGTAGCAATAATATGGCGTAGTCTCTGAATGAAATTACCCGAAACCTTTGACAACGAATGGCTTCACATGCAGATGAGATGTACTGCTTCAGCTGTTCAATTGTTTCCGGATTCTGGCGATACACCTGGTCTTTCAAGTGTCCCCACAGAAAGAAGTCACAGGGGTTCATGACTGGCGAATAGGGAGGCCAATCCACGCCGCCTCCTGTATGTTTCGGATAGCCCAAAGCAATCACACGATCATCGAAATATTCGTTCAGGAAATTAAAGACGTCGGCGGTGCGATGTGGCCGGGCACCATCTTGCATAAACCACGAGGTGTTCGCAGTGTCGTCTAAGGCAGTTTGTACCGCCACAAATTCACGAAGAATGTCCAGATAGCGTGATGCAGTAATCGTTTCGGATCTGAAAAATGGGCCAATGATTCCTTTGGAAGAAATGGCGGCCCGGACCAGTACTTTTTGATGATGCAGGGAAGATGGGACTGCAACATGGGGCTTTTCGGTTCCCCATATGCGCCAGTTCTGTTTATTGACGAAGCCGTCCAGGTAAAAATAAGCTTCGTCAGTAAACCAAATGCTGCCCACATGCATATCGCCGTCATCAATTCTGTGCACTATATCGTTAGCGAATGTCTCTCGTGCAGCAATGGTAGCGGCGCTGCGGGTTTGCCGCGTTTGAATTTTGTATGGATAGAGGTGTAAACTCTGCCGCATGAGACGATACGTGGACGTTGGCGTCATTTGGACTGCAGCTCCAACACGGCGTACGGAAACCCGAGGCCGCTGTTGCATCACCTGCTGCACTAGCTGCGCGTTGCCCTCTGTGGTTGCCGTACGCGGTCGCCCTACCTTTCCAGCACGTTCATCCGTCACGTTCCCAGTCCGTTGAAATTTTTCAAACAGATCCTTTATTGTATCGCTTTTCGGTCCTTTGGTTAAATTAAACCTCCGTTGAAAACTTCGTCTTGTTGCAACAACACTGTGTTCTAGGCGGTGGAATTCCAGCACCAGAAAAATCCTCTGTTCTAAGGAATAAACCATGTTGTCCACAGCACACTTGCACGTTGTGAACAGCACACGCTTACAGCAGAAAGACGACGTACAGAATGGCGCACCCACAGACTGCGTTGTCTTCTACATTCCTGGAAATGGAAAAAAGAACACATTGACACCTGTGTGTCAGACCCACCATACTTGCTCCGGACACCGCGAGAGGGCTGTACAGGCAATGATCACACGCACGGCACAGCAGACACACCAGGAACCGCGGTGTTGGCCGTCGAATGGCGCTAGATGCGCAGCATTTGTGCACCGCCGCCGTCAGTGTCAGCCAGTTTGCCGTGGCATACGGAGCTCCATCGCAGTCTTTAACACTGGTAGCATGCCGCGACAGCGTAGACGTGAACCGTATATGCAGTTGACGGACTTCGAGCGAGGGCGTATGGTGGGCATGCGGGAGGCCGGGTGGACGTACCGCCGAATTGCTCAACACGTGGGGCGTGAGGTCTCCACAGTACATCGATGTTGTCGCCAGTGGTCGGCGGAAGGTGCACGTGCCCGTCGACCTGGGACCGGACCGTAGCGACGCACGGATGCACGCCAAGACCGTAGGATCCTGCGCAGTGCCGTAGGGGACCGCACCGCCACTTCGCAGCAAATTAGGGACACTGTTGCTCCTGGGGTATCGGCGAGGACCATTCGCAACCGTCTCCATGAAGCTGGGCTACGGTCCCGCAGACCGTTAGGCCGTCTTCTGCTCACGCCCCAACATCGTGCAGCCCGCCTCCAGTGGTGTCGCGACAGGCGTGAATGGAGGGACAAATGGAGACGTGTCGTCTTCAGCGATGAGAGTCGCTTCTGCCTTGGTGCCAATGATGGTCGTATGCGTGTTTGGCGCCGTGCAGGTGAGCGCCACAATCAGGACTGCATACGACCAAGGCACACAGGGCCAACACCCGGCATCATGGTGTGGGGAGCGATCTCCTACACTGGCCGTACACCTCTGGTGATCGGCGAGGGGACACTGAATAGTGCACGGTACATCCAAACCGTCATCGAACCCATCGTTCTACCATTCCTAGACCGGCAAGGGAACTTACTGTTCCAACAGGACAATGCACGTCCGCATGTATCCCGTGCCACCCAACGTGCTCTAGAAGGTGTAAGTCAACTACCCTGACCAGCAAGATCTTGAGATCTGTCCCCTATTGAGCATGTTTGGGACTGGATGAAGCGTCGTCTCACGCGGTCTGCACGTCCAGCACGAACGCTGGTCCAACTGAGGCGCCAGGTGGAAATGGCATGGCAAGCCGTTCCACAGGACTACATCCAGCATCTCTACGATCGTCTCCATGGGAGAATAGCAGCCTGCATTGCTGCGAAAGGTACTAGTGCCGACATTGTGCATGCTCTGTTGCCTGTGTCTATGTGCCTGTGGTTCTGTCAGTGTGATCATGTGATGTATCTGACCCCAAGAATTTGTCAATAAAGTTTCCCCTTCCTGGGACAATGAATTCACGGTGTTCTTATTTCAATTTCCAGGAGTGTATATCTTTCACATCACTTGCAGCGCCATCTGTTGTTGAAAATTGTAACTACTGTAGTTTCGTAAGTTTGTCCGCCTGAAAATGTACAGTTGTCCCAAACAAATTGCAACAAACGGTGTATTTCTATCGCTGCTCGTTTAGTTTTTATTGCCGTTTCAAATATACCGGTCATTTTTGAAACACCCTGTACATACAACGAATCATGGCCTTGTCGTTCCGCAAATAGACACTGAAATTTAGTTTTGTTAACGAATATGCTCGACCGAAGGCTTACGAGATCGAACGTTATTTACGGGACGAGTTGAAAATCGAACCTGACTTCTAGTTGGAATACTCTTATCTATAGTCAGCAGCGTGGTCTATGTCAAGCTCATCAATGAAGCGGCATGTGACTAACTACTACTTCGACACCGACAAGGACTTCCTTTCTGTCATTCGGACGGGAATGTTGGAGCGGTAACAGTTGAACACGCCGGCATGGGCCTCCGAACGATCCGCGTCTTTGAGCTTCCATTCGAAGTGCCAGAAGAATTGGTGACAGACGCCCTGCGTCCTTACGGAACGGTCCTATCCCAAGTGGCTGAACAATGGGCGAGTTTCAAGACGTATCCTGTCCTCAATGGCGTCAGACAAATACGGATCGAACTCCGAAAACACGTCCCGTCATACTTGTTCATCGCCGGGCGATTGTAGGGCGATTGTCATTTACGACGGACAACCAAGGACGTGCTCTGGATTTGGGAAGGAGGGACACATACGTTCTGAGTGTGCTCAACGAAGGTTATTACAGCTGCCACGGAATGATCCACCCCTCACGCCGCATCCGACTGTTCTCCCCATGACTTACGTTGCCGCATTACGCGATGAAGTGGGCCGCGAGACAGACGCGTACCAGAACACACAGACAGCGGCGGATAGTGGGGAGCCACAGAAAGACGACGTTGCGCTGGACCGCCTGCAGCAGACACAGGATGCCCTCTCTTCGGTTCCGCCTGCGGCCCCTTCAGATAAGGCACTTGGAGACGTCGATAATACGACGGCGCACGATTCCGACGCCCCCCACGAACAACTGGAGACCATGCTGACCTCTGATTCCGAGGCCCGGCAACGTAAACAGCGATCACCAAAACGCCGGAAGAAGCGCCGCCTCACGGTGGAGAACGACCACTCTGATCTAGCAGACAATTTTGAGAAGTTTACGGGTACAGAACAGACGACCATGGTTACAGAAGAACTGCCTAGCGTGAATGCAACGGTGGCCAGCGGGACGGCGGTACGGCCTACCGCTGATGACGCTCCAGACACAGCGAAGGAGCTCGATAGACGACAACAGGCTACTGAGGAGGCTACGGCGCCTGCACCGCGCGACAACGATGGGACACTAGGGGACTGGTCAGAAGAGCCACCCCCGTGGGGAACAGTTGATGCCGGAGGAACTCCTCCTACGCACTCTCCCGGTGTAAGACCAGCAGAGTGCACGGAATAATGGCAGACCATATGAGGGGACGGCAGGGGACGTTAGTCCGACAGCAGCCTATGTACGGCAAAATTAGCGACCGTAAGGTACCCTATCTACGTTGACCGCCATGCAACAAGCTTATCGGATAGGGTCTGTTAACATCAATAGCATTGGGACGCCGGTAAAAATCAACATGCTCAGTGACACGATAAAGGCTGCGGATTTAGACATAGCACTATTACAAGAATTTCGGGTACTTCCCCCCTCGGACTTTTACGGTTACGACATTTACTGTTCCCCGTGTGACGAGAGAGGCGTTGGCACAGCTATACTATTAAAGAAAGGGATATGTGCAGACGAAGTAGAGTATTTGCCTTCTGCCCGTGGTACGGCCGTGACCATAGGTGGAATACGTTTGATCTACATATACGCACCGTCAGGCTCGGATAAGAGAAGGGACAGAGCAGATTTTTACGCCCATGAGGTTACACCGTTGTTCCAGGGACCATACGATGGTTGCATACTCTGCGGAGATTTTAACTGTGTACTCGACAGAAAGGACCAACAACCTAACTATACTACTAGCCAAGAACTTAGGGAGCTGATCAAAGGGATGGAATTAGTCGACACATGGGACCTGAAGAATCGCAACCAACCAGGATATACATTTTTTACTAGCCACTCCGCCGGCCGTTTGGACCGTATCTACGTTTCAAGGGCGTTAGCAATGTCGATGGTGGACGCAGAAATACGGCCGACAGCGTTTATAGACCATGAGGCATATATTTGTATCGTTAACCTTGATAGACAGCAGGTGTGGAGACGGAGGGGTAATTGGAAGATGAACGCCTCCCACCTGCGAGATGCAGAATGCCGACGCATTGTGGAGGACGCGTGGCATGGCTGCCTCCGTCGACGAAATTCTTTCGGTTCTGTCCTGCAGTGGTGGATCGAGTGCGCGAAGCCAGCTTTACGGAGGACGTTAATAGGTTGCGGGAAGAGTGTTTCTCAATGGCAGCGCACGACCACTGAGTTTTACTTTACGGCCCTCCGGGAACTGTTAGCTCAATCACCTACACCAGAACGCCAGACGGCCGTCCACCGAGTTACGGCGAAGCTGGTACAACTTGCGGCGCAGAGGATGCCAGGTACGATGACACGCGCGAGGTCGCAGGATTTCCTGCCCAACGAGGTTCCCTCGATGCATTATGTGATACAGGAAAGACGAAGAAGACGCAGGAATTTAATACATGAGATCGATCTCGGCAGTGTCCGTCGTTTTACAACACAAAGGGGCATAGCACAGGCGTTCACCGATCATTTTAGCAGATTCTATGCGAGCAACGGGGAGGGTCAGAGGGAGCTGTGGAACTACCTGGAAGAGATCCCAAACGCGACGAGTGTGAACGGGGAAGCGGACGGGTTATCTGAAATTACGTGTGAAGAGCTGGAGGAAGCGATTACACGAGGTGCTTGCAACAAGTCTCCAGGTCCAGACGGACTCCCGTTGGAATTTTACCGTGCCTTTGTGACCATTATGACACCGATGTGGCTATGTGTCTTTAATGAGCTTCTGCAGCAAGAAGTACCGGTTCACATTCAATTCACGGAAGGGCTCATGAAACCGATACCGAAGCCCCGTGGTGGCAAACGGCCTTGTAATTATCGCCTCTTGACCCTCCTTAATAGTGACTACAAGATCTTCATGAGCATCCTGGGAAGTCGTATCAAAAAGTCGCTGGAGAATCGAATACATGCCGATCAGACTTGTCTTAGCGGCATTAGTAATATCTACACACTCTTGGGAGACTGTCGTGACGTCGTCGCCCTCGCGGCTGCATGTCGCCTCCGGGTGGCGATGGTTGCAGTAGATTTCTATCATGCTTTTGACCGCGTGGATCATGTGTACCTCGCGGCGGTAATGAACAGGATGGGTGTCTCGCCATTATTGACCAATGATGTACTGCGGCTGTTGCACGGCGCCAGATCAGCGATGGTGGTCAACGGAGGGAGAACTGAGTATTTTAAGATCTTAAAATCAGTGAGACAGGGTTGCCCCTCGTCGATTCTCCTTTATGCGATCGCCTTAGAACCGTGCCTCGCAGGCCTTCGCCGCCGTCTTACCGGGATCTCCCTACGGCATTTATCATTCAAATGCAGAGCATACGCGGATGATATTGTATTCCTCGTACGGAATTAGAGGGAGACACAAACAGCACTGGATTGGCTACAGACGTGTGGGATGGCAGCTGGAAGTGTGGTCAACTACCGAAAATCACAATTCATTCATGTGGGGCGTGGACTAGAACCAGGAACGGAAGGACCCTTACCTGCGGTGGAAACCCTGCGCTGTTTGGGTATCACCTTTCATAAGGAGACAGCGAGAACGGCTGCTGGCAACTACCGAAGACAGTTACTCAGAGTCCGCACGGCAGTACGACTGAAAGCCCTACGGTCGATGGATATGCTGCAGCGAGTGTTACTCGTCAACCTTTATCTCGCGCCCATGATGTGCCACCTGACACACCTTCTCCCCTTGACGCGCACGATGTCTATGAGGATTCAAGCGGCTTTTGGGTACTATCTGTGCCTGGGACAACTCTTTAAGGTACAGTACAACACGCGTACCCTCCCAGCGCTAGAGGGGTGGGGGCGTTGGTTTAGTGAACGTGCACGAGAAGGCACGTGCCATGTTTATTAATACTATGCTCAAACGGTGGCGCAACAGGAATCACTCGCTTACGGGGACGATCATCGAAAAACTCGTACCAACACCGCATCTTCCCCTGGTCAGTGTCGGCCATATATCGCCCCCTTTAACGTATTTGGGCACGTTCATCGTGGAACACAGTTACGTTCGAGAGCGTTTACCGACGACCCGACAGTCAACTTCGAAGGACGTGTACCATCTGCTTCTTCGACAGATCGCCCGCAATAGGGTGGAACGCAAACATCCAGCTGTTATTTGGCACGTGGTGTGGCGCACGGTCCACCACCCCCACCTACCTACATCAGTCAGATCAACATGGTACATTTTCGTGAACCGAAAATACCCTACAAATGATAAAATGTACGCAATACATTTGGCGGATTCGCCCTTGTGTCAGCCATGCGGCGTGCTGGATACGGACGACCATCGGCTGGTCTTCGGCGATGCATTCGCTGTCTGGACTCTCTCAAGAAACATAATAGCGTTCATGAGGCGCACTATCTATACAGCAGTCTGTTCTGATATTTTTTCCAGAGGAAACCTATTTTCCACGTCATAAGACGAACGCAGTGGCGTGGATCACAGGCATGACGGTCCATTACATCTATATACACACACGTACGAACTTACTGAATGTCCTGGATTACTAGCAATACTTGCAAGATGGACACACAAAACTATTACGGCCACAAAAGTACAAGGATTGGTATGCCAATTTCCTAGTAACCGTTTTTGCGGACCCGCCATATACTTGGGGTGTGCCGGGTGCGCAAAGATGAGCGGCGGTGCTTTCGTTGTGAAGCCGACCAAACAATGTGATCGACTAAGAACACTATGCGAGTATGCGACCTACGAAAAACACAGGCTTGAATAGTTAGCAAATGGATGTACTTCAAATTTTGTTTTCATATCCATAAATACTTTTCTTTAGGGTGCCGGAGGTGGCCCCACTTTGATTTTGTTGTTATTTCATGCTGCATGGTAGGACGGCAGCGAGGTTCCTTCCAGGACAGTTATCATGTGTCAGGACGTACTATGTTTATTTTGTGAGTAATAAAGGTTTCTGTTTCTCCTACCTTCCTTCATATAAAATAAATAAATAAATAAAAACCCCTCACTCCCAACAAAAAAAAGAAGTTGGTAGAGCACTTGCCCGCGAAAGGCAAAGGTCCCGAGTTCGAGTCTCGGTCTGACACACAGTTTTAATCTGCCAGAAAGTTTCTATAATTTCTTATTAATTTTTAATTCATTTTTGTCAGCAAAGATTATTGTAATAAACAGGGATAAATGTAGACTACTGTTTCATTTCTTTGTTAGAGGAACACCCTGCATGCTATGTCGTGTGACTTACAACATCCTGGTCTCACGAATGCTAGGGCCACCGTGCCATGTCATTCTGACAGCCACAGGGGTACGTCGAAGGCTCAGCCATAACCTCACAATGCGTTGGTCAACGTACATGAGGAATGGGTGGAGGAGATACCAACAGATTAACGACGTTCTTGACACAACGTCGAGCACACCCTATAAGCTTTATGTCGTATCATCAATATTTGCCTTATTTGAACGACACGTGAGATACCTCGACAATGAGTGAAGCTATGCCCAAAGGAAATGCATGATTGTTTTTTAGTGTAGTTGTCTATCTGTTTCACATGTATGAGCACCCTACCATTTGAAAATTACGAACTGCATCCACGGTGGCTGCTTCCAAAAGGACTGCCATGTTGATACCATAGCCTCACAAATTTTCTCCCTCTTCCATCTTATACAAACTGACTCTAAATTTCTGTTTATCCACCTGTTTTCATTTTAAATGGTGGCTACAAACTAAGAATGACAAAGTATAATTCAAATACCATGCCAAATGAAAGCGTGTCGTCATACTGGTCGATATCATGATTTCCTCATTCTTTTATTAATAATAAGAGATGAAATCCTGACGCAGCTATTCGTAACACGAGGTGCAAAATAGCAGTGTGTGGAACCATATTTTGGCGGCCTCTGCAATGTTATTTCAGAGGAATGCTTCTGCCGAGATGAAGGCACTGCTTAGAAAATGTGAGGGATAGTTGGCCACTCTTGGAATAGGCAGTCCAGACATGGACAAGGAAATAATACTTGCCTTTAATATGTTTTTCAAGCATGTTCCCATAAGAAACTGGACGACAAATATTGTTTCCTTTCTGTCATCAGCTGAGACAGACAATCAATTAGGAGAAAGCCAAATAATGTGCTCATAAGGGAAATTACATCACCAAATAAATGACAAGACGAGCCTGTAAGTAAGAGTGGCACCACGGCCGCCTAGATTATTGTGGGTCAGTGGTGGTACAGTGCTCTTCGACGACCGTTCTTCCCTCCGCTGGTGACCAGTGGCATCATTGCATAATATGTGTGAACAGAGTAAGCGTCGCTGGATCTGTGTTAAGATACTAATGGTTTCCACTTGGCCACTTCCATATATTTCGGTAACTCGCAACTAAGCTATATTCGTGCCTAGAAACTTGTGATAACTATAAAATCTGTTAGAGCCAACTGGCCGTGTTTAGCGATGCAACATAGTATTTTCAATCTGTCGTCATAAAAATATGCATTTAGTGCAGCAGCTTAGCACTGCCTCTGCTGAAGTCATGAGTAGCAGCAGCAACAAATATCTTACACATTGTGGTAATGTACTCTAATGCTTGCTGGAGTAATTGTGACTAATGAGGTCAAGTTCAATTTGATACGATCAGTGGCTTTAGTGACACCGATTACGAGTGTACCAGAAAGGTGTGACATTGCAAGTCTGTACTACGCCATCAGGACCCCATCAAAGAATAGCATGCTGCTCCATAGAGTTGGTCAACTCAGTATGTGGGTGGATGAGATTCATAGCATCTGACTGTCAATCAGCCTAATACATGTAGACATGGTGGACTCAGAAAGCAAATATGCCAGTTTGAAGTTGTCCATTGAAAACATTTTATTTTCATGCCTGAAGAAGAGACACCACATATATAATTAAGGCGATGATGGCCAATGGTCTCTTCAGTGTAGATGCACACCGAGCTCGAACTCTTACAGGAATTGGCGAGATGCTAGGAGTAATGAGGCTAAGGATTCAGGGCACTACGTCAGTAATGTCTGGTATAAGAAGAGAATTGGGGTCTGACAGGAAGCATGCTACGAAAATACACGCAGCTGTGGTGACCACCATATCCAGATGGCGTAGAGGTCAGCGGATCTACCTATGCAAGCAGCAGACCCGAATTTGAATCCCAAACTGGCACACGTTTTCACCTTGTCCTATTGATATAAATGAATATCAATGTATTTCATCCCTTTGTGTCTCCATTCATAGTGGCTGCAGGATCAAAATGGTGTCTGTTCTTTCGGATATGTCCAAGAGAACAGACCCCATATATATGCTGTATTCTTGTTTTCACTACTCAGGCACTGATGTCCATCCTTAGTGTCCATTGCTGTTCAAAAATATCACATCTGACTGCTGAATGAACAGTACGCTGTTCTCTAAAGGATTCACTTCAGGTCTCCTGACATCCCATAGCTGCTAAACACACCCTATATAGTCACTGTTTCACTGCCTCTTGCTTTCCATTTCCCCTTGCCAGGTTACTGGTGACCTGAAGCAGTGCTACCATCTGCTGAACGCCGAGGTTTGATCCTGCATAGCGTCTGCACCACCACCTAAAGGGAGAGGGAACCCACAGTTAGCCCTCTAGTCTAACCCATCCACTTACGGAGTGTGGAGAAGCTGGAGTATCCATTGAGGCAAATCGTTCATTATGCTGGGTCTTACGTATCTTCTCTACCATTATGCCACCCTCTTTGAGGAAGCCACTGGCAATTCAGGCGGGGCTTCAGAGGTACCCATAGATAGAATAACTTTACCCACAACCACCACAGTTCTTTCTGGAGTTGTGACTTTATAATCAACAGATATTTCAAGCTTCTGATAAGGCCCCTGGTGTTATGCAACAAGTTTCTTTGCTTTCGTTCCAGAATATAGCTGTTGGGCAATATTATCAAAAAAAAAAGGGTTCAAATGGCACTGAACACTATGGGACTCAACTGCTGTGTTAATCAGTCCCCTAGAACTTAGAACTACTTAAACCTAACTAACCTAAGGACACCACACACATCCATGCCCGAGGCAGGATTCGAACCTGCGACCGTAGCAGTCGCACGGCTCCGGACTGCGCGCCTAGAACCGCGAGACCACCGCGGCCGGCGCAATATTATCCATTACATGTCATTGTACTCAAGCAGCTTGGAATTATGTTTTTGCATGCCTTCTTCACCCCCTGGGGCTTTTGTATTTGCTTTGTGAAACTGACACTATATACCCCTCAAGTTTTAGGAACATTACATACTGCTGAAATATCATAACCACGGTGTGGTGCACCAACCACATTCAGTCAGAAACACACAAAGTAGAAAGTGGATTACAAGAAAGCTAAGTGCGCATGTTAAAGAGTTACTAAACAAAACACAGACGTTGCAGGTTGCGAGGCGAGCCAGACAGGCGAGGTGAGGAAATAGTTGACACAGCAGCACTTAAGTAAAAGATGGCAGAAGCTTTCCACACCATCAACCATATAAGTTTTTAGTAGTCATGCTGCAAGGCATAGCAAATCTCAAGCAAGCACAGCCCATGAGTATGTAAATATCTAGCCATTTTTGTACTGAAATCATCTTGGTTTAGTATCGCAGCACTCTCATCACAGGGTGCGACACTTAAGGCGCCATCTGGAACGCTGTACAGGGTCTACTGTCGACCCCACTCCAGGGTAGCCCACCGATAGACACGAGATGTCATCCATGCCACCGTGGAGCCAGATCATGCCTGGAACATTGAACGTCAGCCACAGTTCTTCTACAGTGGCTCATGGTCATCCCATGACTCACTAGTGCCAGTCAGCCAGTGTTGGACCCGTCAACCAAGCTTGTCCATCCTGAACTGAATGCTACCACACTACCACTGCTTGTAGTGAATCAGGGCAGAGAGCTGTAATAAAGTAATCTGAAAATCATAAAACAATCTCTATGACTCCAGCTATCTCCATTGGTGTTAGAATACTGTCACCTTTTACATAGCCTACGATACGCTGAGTGTAGAAAATTAATTTTTGGTTGAGGAGTTTAGTTATGTAAAAGAAACTTGACTGCCATGAATTTTGTAAGGTGAATATTGTTACAAATGAAGTGTCATAAGTAATGGGAGTCGTTATGGGCTAGTATCTGTTAGGTGTACACGTTATAATTTAGAAGATTATTCAGCACCGAGAGCAGAATAAGTATCAGTGGTATGTGTCATATGTAACCGCTACTGGCTTATGGCTAGTCAGTGCTGAGAACGAAGTGGTTAGTGATTAGATATAAGAACTAGGTTAATGTGTTTTATTTCATGTGTCCTGTGATTCTTTGTGTTTCAAAATGAGTGTCAGGAAGGACAAGGCTTCTTCAGAGTCAGAACTGTAGGTAGTTCACATGTTACTGGAAGAGATAGGTTCAAATGGTTCAAATGGCTCTGAGCACTACGCGACATAACTTCTGAGGTCATCAGTCGCCTATAACTTAGAACTACTTAAACCTAATTAATCTAAGGACAACACACACATCCGTGCCCGAGGCAGGATTCGAACCTGCAACCGTAGCTGTCGCGCAGTTACAGACTGTAGCACCTAGAACCGCTCGGCCACTCCGGCCGGCAGGCAGTACAGAGTTCCTTGGTCTAGTGGAGTATCGATTTGTCAGCCTCAATTCTAGTTGCTCCTTTATCTGGTAAATCAGCTGAGAATGTACAAGCATTTGCAGAAGGTCTAAAGAATTTGGCAGAGACAGAAGGGTATTGTGACGTGAAATTTTTAAGGGCTGCAAAATTGAGATGAACAAGTGACCTACCGAGCGAGGTGGCGCAGTGGTTAAACACAGGACTCGCATTCGGGAGGACGACGGTTCAATCCCGCGTCCAGCCATCCTGATTTAGCTTTTCCGTGATTTCCCTAAATCGCTCCAGGCAAATGCCGGGATGGTTCCTTTCAAAGGGCACGGCCGACTTCCTTCCCGGTCCTTCCCTAATCCGATGAGACCGATGACCTCGCTGTCTGGTCTCCTTCCCCACAACAACCTAACCCAACAAGTGACCTATAGTCTCTCCCGGTAGGATCAGATGCTACAGAGCTGTATGCAGATGTGGATTGTGCAGTCAGAGGAGTAGTAGAAAAGAGGAATTGCGGGATATTGTTGAGAACAGAGATAATCTCATGGGGGCTAGAAAGTTTGAGGAACTGAAGAAGGGGATGGTCCAGAAATACACGAAGGAGAATCGTGCCAGACACACTAGGAAGCATTTGGGAATGGTAACGAAGAATCACGCGGAATCAGTGGAAGAATTTGCAGACAGAATAGGGAAGATCAATGATTTTACTTCTGAGTTTGAACGAAATTCTTTGGTGACTGAGTTGGTTTTACTGGAGGCTGAGCAGATTTTTGACACATTTTTAAGAGGGTTGCCTTCAGAGATTTCCCTGCTGCGCAGTTTCCACGGCCGAAACTGTAATTCTGAATTTTTTTTATTACACTAATTTCAAGATTAATGAACTTTAATCTTCTCTGATTGAGTCCTCTCTGAATGCATTAAGAGTCTCCTTAAATATTTAAATGAAGCACGTTGTTGCACTTACGCTCAACTGCTGTAAATTATGCTTTTGAATGTTTCGTTGTCATAACTCCGAAAGCTTTTTAAATAAAACTAAGGTTATTAATATTCCACATTTTTATTTTTCATGTCCACATTTTTTCAGTCACCTGAATCAGCAGGGCTACGAGTTGTAGCGTTTAACATGCCGGTGTGTAACTGAGATTCGTAGGAAGAATCTTATGGAAATGTGACTCATCCACGAAGGAGGTGAATTACACGGCGCTTGTTAGACCGATCCATGAGTATTGTTCATCAGTATGCGATCATTACCAGATGTAACTGACAGATGAGATAGGGAAGATCCAATGAAGAGTGGCGTATTTTGTCACGGGATTCTTTAGTCGGTGCGAAAGAGTTACAGAGATGATCAACAAACTCCAGTGAAAGACGTTACAAGAAGTGGATTACGGAGACGTTTACTATTGACATTTGGAGGGAGCACTTGGCGGGAAGAGTTGGGCAACATATTTATTCCTCCCACGTACAACTCGCGAAATAACCACGACGAGAAATTTCGAGAATTTTGAGCTAATGCAGAGGTTTGCTGACAATTGCGTGTAGAACAGGGAAGGGGGGATCAGTTAGTGGTACCACAAGTATCTTCCGCCACACAACATTAGGTGGCTTGCGTAGTATTATGTAGATGTATGTCAACGTTATTTCGTAAAAAATCACAGTGGAACAACATATCTAAATCAAATGTCCACGACATTCCAAAATGCTTCGAAGAGGAGGAACCTGTGTGCAAAATACATCTTGAATCTTGAACAACAATAATAACGCTAGGACGCCTGCCGCAACTTGATTGAAATGTAAAAATCAGACAATTTATTTCTGGAAATAATTGTCACAGATAAGGAAACTTGGTCTAATCAATAAGAACTTAAATCAAAACAATAAAGTGCAGAAATTCTCATGAAGGGTCAGCGTTTCGATGATGTAACTCACATTCTACCCAAAGTGACGCGCGAATTGAACAATATCCCAAATATGGACTTTTCTTAGAATTTCACATAGTTGTATAAACGTTATGTGGAATGTACTCAAGTGAGGGGAGACTATGTAGAACATCTGAAGCATTAAAACCATCATCTTAATTTTTCTATATTTTTTATTATTCCAGTCACGAAACTTTTAAGGTTCATGGGTTACGTTTCCGAGCGGTCTAAGGCTCTGCAATCATGGACTGTGCGGCTGGTCCCGGCGGAGGTTCGAGTCCTCCCTAGGGCATGGGTGTGCGTGTTTGTCCTTAGGATAATTTAAGTTAAGCAGTGTGTAAGCTTAGGGACTGATGATCTTAGCAGTTAAGTCCCATAAGATTTCACACACATTTGAACATTTGGCAACGTTTCGAAATACCATGATTCAACGATGCCACCGTTCTGAGTAAAATTAACGAATATTTGTACAAAATATCCTCTAAATAAATGAGGTAGTAATATTTTAGTCTCTGATCAGAAACATTTCCTTATTTCTACCTGAAATAACTCACTAAATACTGATGTTTCAAAAGGCGAATAATTCAGGTAACACGTGAAAACACCTTCCACTTCTCTAGATTGCGTGCGAAGGAATTCGATCCATGGGAATTACAGCAGTCCTTTATTTTTACTGTGTTTAACAAATATCAGTATTCCATTAATTCAGTGAGCCTACTGGTAGGAAATGGTAACAGCTGGTATTTCACAGTCAAATATTTATAACTTGCTAATGAATTTTCCGAGATTTGTGGCAGTGGTCCATGAAACTTTATTGTTTCTAACATTTCGTTCAGAGCTACACTGGACATCTTCATAGGTGCTCTTGGTCCTTTGAGTCGACACGGCGGTCACACGAGCATCTCTGGAAGTGTACAAAGCAGCTCTCGACGATATTTCAGGAGTAAAAACCAGAGTAATGGACGAGCATTATAAACCCGTAAGAGTCATAAGCAACTAAGGAAGCAGGTCGTGTAATGTGCGATCAGACATTCATTATCACTGGTTTCAAAATATACTATGTTGCTCTTCATAGTATGAATAGCGAACGGATCATTCTTCTACAACGTGGTAGAACACCACAAATGACTGCTTACTTGAAATATGATTCACTTTCTTCTGTGGTTTGTGAATGACTGGTTGCTGCGACATTTAGACCATCCGTGTCTCATTGCTTCAGATGAGGCGTAGTTCCGCCTTGCCGGGTATGAGAACTAACAGAACAGTTCTCCGTTTCATTAAATGGACTAACTCATTTTGTGGCAGACCAGTACGAGGGTGGGCTAAGAAGCAATGCGTCCGAACATTTGTGTGAAAAGATCTTAAAGATTTTTGAATAAAAACGAAAGTGATTAACAGTCTAGATTTTTATTCTACATGTATATGTACTTTTCTAAAAATAGTAACCCTGGTGACGATTATACTTCTCCCATCGAGAGACCAAATTGCTTATACGGTCATTGCAGAAGGTCTGACTTTGCTGACGGAGCCACAATCTGACTTCTGCTTGCCCCTCTTCTTCAATACCAAAGTGAAGTCTTCGAAGAAACTCGGATGGGGCCAAGTATGGAGGGGACTGTGTGGAAGATGAGTCACGACAGAGAGCTCAAGACGTCGTATTATTGCAGATGTCGCAGCGCTTGTGTGTGGCCTGGCACTGTCATGTTGAACGAGAAGGTGCTCCATGTGTTTACTAACTCTCCGATTTCGGTACTCGATTAAAGCACGCTGTTACTCACAACAGGTCAGAGTTCTCTAGCGGTAGACGGCTGCAAAAATGTAGACATAAATAATAAGGATGTTGAATGTTAATAACGGTTTTTTGTGTAAAAGCTTTAGAAGTTCACATAAAATATTCGGAGGCATTACACTTCATCACGCCCTCGTAGATAGTTTCCAAGCTAATATCATTTTTACTACATGCTGGACGCCATCAGAAGAACAAAAGAAGCTGCCTTCGTGATTTCTGTACGTTTCATGAGTACCTTAGCACTGCCAAATGGTATCGTATTAATGGTTTGCTAACTAATGTGGAACAATTGTCCACAGTACTTTACCATCGCTCTTTCACACACTTCACTTTGGAAGAGGAAGACATCGTTTCAAATTTCGTCGTATAGCAGAAAAGCGCTTCACCGCTAAATATGCTTTCCTATTTACAACGTCATATGCAAAATTAAGTGAGGAAAGAACAATGTGTAAGAAAAAAGGATAAATACGAGTAAACATACACACGTCAAAAAATTTTGCATCACCCCCGTTCCCAGAACTCCTGAAGACAGACGTTGACTGTGGATACTGTATCACAGACACAGTCCCTTTCACTGTTCAGGTATATCACTAGCCCCGCCCAAAGATGTAAACAATCAAGCACGAGGAGCGCCTAATAGACGGAGGGGTTCCGAAAGCCGATCAGTTGCAGTCATTTCACCAGGAAGGCGGTACACGGCTCGTGTTATCTGTAGGTCAACCATGCCTAGACGGTTAATACCGCGGTTCGATCGCGTCCGCATTGTTACTTCGGCCTTCGACAAGGAAAGTGTCCAGGAGCCCTGGAGTGAACCAAAGCGATGTTGTTCGGACATGGAGGAGATACAAACAGCCAGGAACTGTCGATGACATGCCTCGCTCAGGCTGCCCAAGGGTTACTATTGCAGTGTATGACCGCTAACTACGGATTTTGGCTCGTAGGAAGCATAACAGCAATTTCACCATGTTGAATAACTCTTTTCGTGCAGCCACAGGACGTCGTCTTACGACTCAAACTATATGCAGTAGGCTGCGTGATGCGCAATTTCACTCCCGACGTCCATGACGAGGTCCATCTTTGCAATCACGACACCATGCAGCGCTGTACAGACGGGTCCAATAACATGCCGAATGGGCTGCTCAGGACTGGCATCACGTTCTCTTCACCGATGAGTGTCGCACATGGCTTCAACCAGACAATCTTCGGAGACGCGTTTGGTGGCAACGTTTTAGATACAGTAACCAGCGTGTGCAGCAAGGTGGAGGTTCCCTGCTGTTTTGGGGTGACATTATGTGGGGCCGACGTACACCGCTGGTGGTCATGGAAGGCGCCGTAACGCCTGTACGATACGTGAATGCCATCCTCCGACAGATAGCGCAACCATATTGGCAGCATATTGGCGAAGCATTCGTCTTCATGGACAACAATTCGCGCCCCTATCGTGCAGATGACTTCCTTCAGGATAACGACATCGCTCGACTAGAGTGGCCAGCATGTTCTCCAGACATGAACCCTATCGAGCATGCCTGGGATATATTAAAAAGGGCTGTTTATGGACGACATGACCCACCAATCACTCTGAGGGATCTACGCCGAATCGCCGTTGAGGAGTGAGGCAATCTGGACCAACAGTGCCTTCATGAACTTGTGGATAGTGTTTCACGACGAATACAGGCATCCATCAGTGCAAAGGGCGTGTTACTGGGTATTAGAGGTACCGGTGTGTACAGCAATCTGGATCACGAGCTCTGATGGTCTCGCTGTGTGGTGAAACAACATGCAATGTGTGGTTTTCATGAGCAGTAAATAGGGCGGAAATGAGGAAATGATTTTTATGTTGATCTCTATTCCAATTTTCTGTACAGGTTCCGAAACTCTCGGAACCGAGGTGATGTGAAACTTTTTGATGTGCGTATCTTTTCGGGACGTTAACGGGAGTTAAAACATCAACCCTTTACTTGAAGCCTCGGGCCTTTACAATAGGTGTTTCATTTGAAATATCTGTGCGTGTACAGCGACTGTGAACGAGAGGATATTAAGCACTTGAAACTGACACGAAAATTCTGTGCGTGAAGCGTAGTAGCTTTTAATGTCTTGACGTGTCAAGAAAGGCGACATCTTATCGCAGAGCTATAAAGATAGCCACTCACACTTCAAGTTACCGCCTTTTTTGTAAGAATCCATTATCGTCACAGGTAATAAAAGAGTGTGTCCCTGTCACTTAGTAAAAGAAGCATAAAGATAAAGTAAAGCCCAACGACTTTTATTACGACTCACTGATAAATTCAATAATCGTCTCCCTCTTACAACAGAAGAAAATAATGACAGAATGCCAACTACGTTCGATGAAGCAAAACTCTTCACAACGACATATATTTAGCTCTTGCTAATTTCTTTTATATATTTGTTTCACTTTATATTTAGATTTTAGAAGCACTGCTGATATTACAATGATTAGAGTTTAGTTTAACAGAAACAAATATAACATTATGATATAGGGAAGAGAATGCAGTGTAACACATTCGGCTAACTTTGTTGGAGAATGTACTGAACCACACGCGTTTGTGAACTGAATAGCCCCTGATGTGTAGTCTACACATCTTTATCAGTTTCATGAGCAAATTTTGAAATCCAACTAAGGGTGACATTAAAGTCGCGTGACAGAGTAAGCGATACTGGGTGTCTGAAATCGAACCAAGTAACACCTTCCGAATCCATTACGTCTACTTTTTACAAATGCCGGACTGCAGTTCTTCTGCTGTGCTGTTCGACAGCGAGGGCTTATCACGAAAGAAACCTGGCATTATTTCGGTTACTAGTTGATACTGCAATAACAAAATGATCTGGCGGCTATGATTCTCATGAAAACAAAGAGACAACATTACTCACGTTAGCGTAAATGACACTTCCGGATGTTGGATATTTCAAACTGTCTTCAAACGTAGGTATAAGAACAATACGGTATCATAATTATACATGGTGCTGGATTGCGCAAATAACACAGAGCATGCGTTTGGTAAAGAATATAACACAGGTAGTTAATAACACCGTGTAATTTTACAACCAATTTTCGAACTAAATTGCCCGGCAAAAAACCTGAAGCGATCCAGGAGCAAAGTAGGAACAAAATAGAACTTCATGGGTTGAGAGGGTATGTACACTATGTGATAAAAAGTATCCGGACACCCGCAAAAACATACGTTTTTCATATTAGGTGCATTGTGCTGCCACCTGTTGCCAGGTACTCCATATCAGCGACCTCGGTTTTCATTAAACATCGTGAGATAGCAGAATGGGGCGGTCCGCGGAATTCACGAACGTGGTCAGGCGATTGTGTATCACTTGTGTCATGCATCTGTACGCGGTAAATGCCAAACGACTCCTCGCTTGGTGTAAGGAGCGTAAACATTGAGCGATAGGCGATTGCCTGGTGAACGTCATCTGTCATCGTGTGTAGTGCCAACAGTAAAATTTGAAGGCGGTGGTGTTATGATGTGGTCGTGTTTTACATGGAGGGGGCTTGCACCTTATGTTGTTTTGTATGGCAGTATCACCGCATAGGCTTACACTGATGTTTTATCCACCTTTTTGCTTCCCACTGTTGAAGAGAAATTCGGGGATGGCGATTGCATCTTTCAACACGAAAGAGCACCTGTCCATAATGCACGGCCTATAGTGGAGTGGTTACACGGCAATAACATCCCTGTAATGGACTGGCCTGCATAGAGTCCTGGCCTGAATACTACAGAACACCTTTGGGAGGTTTTGGAAGGCTGACTTAATGCCAGGCCTCACCGACAACATCGATACTTCTCCTCAGAGCAGCACTCCGTGAAGAATGGGCTGCCGTTTCCCAAGAAACCCTAAAGTACCTGCTTGAACGTGTTCCTGCGAGAGTGGAAGGGGTTAAGGGTGGGCCGACACCACATTGAATTCCAGCATTACCGGTGGAGCGCGCCACGAACTTGTAAGTCATTTTCAGCCATGGGTCCGGATACTTTTGATCACATAGTGTACATTATTTAGCTAATTAGAAAGTAGAATCAAAGTTGCAAACTACTTGGCAGTATGAGCCTACGATGTAGTACCAGTTCTGGCCTGTGTTCGGTTGGGAAAGGTCTCATAAAGCTGTTCGATCCCATCCTTGGGCAAGATGGCCAGAATTGTTCTCACTGGTCGTTGATATCCTGGATACTAGCTCAGGGACGGAGCTGAGGTCGTAGCTTGTGGCACACATGATCTATCAGGGTGAAATATGGAGATATTGACAGCTACAGGGATACGTCAGAATCGTACAAATATTTGATAGAGAGCTTATCATTTGTGAACATGCATTGTCTTGTTCTAAAAAGGGCTCCACGTACTGTATATGAGAGGTAACACATAAGGACGCACAATTTCTGTAATGTGTCATTGTACCATCAGACCTTAAATCAATGTCAAGTTACAGCTGGCTCTTCACCACGCCATGACAAATGGAGTAACACCACTGAATCCGTTCAAAACACTGAAAGAATGAGACCCCTCCCCAGGTCATTGCAATACTCGCCGAAGATGGTCGCCCCAGGTAGTGCAGAACCACGATTAATCGCTGAACGCAATGCAACGCCATACGTAAGTACTCTATGCTTCGCAGCCACTGCACTACTCCAAACGCAGTCGTTTGTAATGTGGTGTTAACAGGAGCCTATGTATTGGGTGGTCATTCCCTAGTCCAGTTACTGCTAGTCTCAGACCAACGGTGCTGATGATACAGGATGTTGCAGGGACTCAATTACGTCTTTTCGGATGGCAGGCGGAAACATGCTTGGCGCCAAATGTGGCGATCATCCCTTGTTTTATCATATGTGATCGACATGAACCTTGACGTTCATGCTTACCCCGATAATGCCATGGAAACGACCTCGGGTCCTGTCAAATCCAAATGTCTCACCAATCTGGAGAATGCATGACTCGGAATATGGAGCCACAACGAAGACAAGGAGGTCCCTCTATAACATCGACAGGTGCTGACAGAGCGGCCGAAAGGTGTCAGTCATTCCGCTTACCATATAATTTCGGGTGGTTTTGCCATATCACTTTCGACAGGGTCTCTTTCATCTGCCTGCATTTGTTAGTATTGTCCATGCTTATATTTTTTATGCCAGGGAGCAAGGTCACTCTGGGAACCTTAATTTGTATGTCTTTACTCTCACCTTAATTACGATTGACAGTGGCTATAAAATGTACCTACAGCCACCTGGCCCAATCATGGATGCTCATTCATGTTTGAATGAATGTGAGCGTAGTGATGAAACAACCGACTGTTTTTCTTACAGCTCATTGGCAGGCGATTGTTTTATCGTTCAGTCAACTTTTTCAGTCGAATGAGACTAGTCTGCTTCCACGTCGCTTTCTAGGTTTGAGTGGTTTCACATAATGCGATATAACTGACTGACAGGAGTATCTGTCGGTTACATCTGTTATATGAATATTTTCACTCAGTCTGTGGGTTTGAGTGATTTCACTTGTATACCTTGTTCAGCCTTTTCCCCGGGTTGGGGGGGGGGGGGAGGGGGGGCAACTGTCGTTCGAGCGGGCGGTTGGCCCTGGTGTTGCCGGGGGCAGGGTCAAGCAGCTGGTACGACAAGGTGGCACGATGGCCGGTGCGAGCGCAGCACTGCTGGGACTTAGCGCTAGCGGCGACTGACTACCTCCTCCCGTCGTCTGCTACCTTGGCCCTGGCAACAGCAGGGCGCTGACGTGGGAACTTGATTAAAATAGTTTCTAATTAAGCGGAATGCAAACAGTCGCAAAAATTTTGCGAGTATCCTTCCTCCTTCATACCCCCTAGAGAACTTTTATGCTACCTTAAGTTTGGTTGGTTGATTTGGGAAGAGGGATCAAACAGCGAGGTCATTGCTCCCATTAGATTGAAGAAGGATGGGGAAGGAAATCGACCTTGCCCTTTTAAAGGTTGCTTAACTTTGTACATCCACCAAACCTTTCGTTACGTGTTATTTGCACTTGAAAAAAATTAATTAATGCGCAGCAATCTATGTATCAGTTTTAAATGGTGAAAAGAAGAACCAGCCTTCCAGTATATACAAGGAAGAAAGATTGGGTTGAACGTCCCGTCGTCATCGAGGTCATTACAGACGGAGCACAAGATCCAATTGTGTCAAGGACGGGGAGGAAATTGGCCATGCAGTTTCAAAGTAACCATCCTGGCATTTACTTGGAGTGACTTACAGAAACACGGAAAATCGCCGCCCTCACGATTGCGAGTAATATGTGTTAACCACTTGACCACCTCGCTCAACTTTAGTACATAATTAAATGAATACGTGTGTTGCTTATTTTAACTTTGGCGAACCCGTTGAGGTGCCTTGCATACATCTGGGGGTGGGGCTACCTTCTGGTGCCATGTATACTCCAGTTTGTATAGTAAACCAGTGCTTTACTTCACCAAATGTAAGTACTATGGACTGGTTTTACTCGGAGGATTAACCAGATAAGACAGTCAACTAAACAACTAAACAATGGTTTCAGCTGAATTAACGAATAAAAATATGCTTCAACCAACGGAAAAACTAAGATTGGCTTCACTTGAAAAGAAACGATGAGTAACTCAGCTAGTGCACAAAACAACACCGGGTTGTATCGACTGTTTTCATTTGGTTGCTCCCAGAGACTTTTTGCTGCAGAAGAAATAAATGAATAATAAGCCAACCGACTGACTCTTCAGTTTCAATTAGATTGCTCCAATAGACTGGTTTCACCCAAAAGAATGAATGAAAAATAAGTAAAGCTACAACCGAATGAGTTGATTGTTTTTCAGAAAACGACTGAATCCACTGTTTTCATTCATTTGCTCCCATCACTTTTTTCAGCAAACGACTGAATCCACTGTTTTCATTCGGTTACTCCCATCACTATGTGGGTGTAACAAATAATACACGAAACTAGGTACATTCAGGTGAAGGCTCTTGGTTTGGCTTTGGAGTTGCAATCTGGTAAGACAGTTGAACGTAATTTTCGTTGCCAGCTTCAGTGGTGTCAGGTCTTTGTGATACTGTTTCCCCAGATGCTGATATATCTCCAAATGTGGAACTGTCTGGTTGGATGTTGCGAATCTGTGCTTTGGGACGCCATCTTTAAAATTTCAGCCTTTGGACACGATGTAAAATTGTAGGCTGAGAGGAGCAGACGTTGCCTCTACTGTCTGCTGATTGGAGGAAACGTCTGCTCTTCCTAAAAGAAGCAGTTTGAGAACTGGTCAGTGTGTCCCCACCAATTTCGTCGCTCTCTGTAAGCGAGCCAGTTGAAGTTTTGAAGAGAAGTTGCCTGGATGTGGACGAGAGCAGTCGCAGCAAGCATTCGCTGGTCTATGAGCAAGTAAGTAATGATTCTGAACGAGAGGTAATTTCGATTTTGAGTTAGGTTTCTCTGTAACGATAAAACTCCATCGTCAGGGCAGTGTATAATTCTCGCGAATGACAATTTCAGTGTCGCTTTTATGTAAATTCAGATGTAACGATATTCGGTGTTTGATAAGCCATGGAGCACTTCATGCAACGTATGCCCACTTGATGACATGATTCCCATCGCCGTGAGTCAGGAGCTGGTTTTGATTGTTCAGTCAGTAACGGAGAGTGGTGAATTTTGCTATAGAATTTTGTGTGTTGAACATCCTCAATACACTTGTCCATTTTCTGACACATTATTACTGTGGCATTAGTGTTTGTTCTTATGGAACCACACATTTAGCATTTTAATCAGTGTTCTTTGTAAATGTAATTTCAGGAATATGGTCCATTTTTTCAGTAAATTTTGATAATACAGCTAGTTACGTGTAGTTCGTTAAATGTAAGTTAAAGTTAGAAAGGGGCGGGGGTAGGAGAAAGGAAACGAAAGGGAAGGGATTAGTATTGTCAGCTACGTACACAAGGATATCACTCCGTATCATCGGTGACGAGTGAAAACGTATACTACACACTCATGCGAACCCATCATCTCTTGCATACTAAGAAGGTGTGCTCCCTGCCGCCGTTGGATATGTAGCTGCCAGCACAAAGTCGTATACTCCTATCTCACTCATTTGTTACATAATTTAATTCTTAATTTCTTTGCGTGTTTTTGGTACTTGCTTTGTTTAATTCATAAATTTCGGGCGTATTATAGTATTTGAGAGTTGTAGCGTCGTGCTTTAGTACCTGCATAGTGTAAAATCGCGTAGTCTCCTTCCGCCGCCAAGCAGTGTGTCAGCAGTGCGCAAGTAGCAGCATTACTGCACTTACTAGGAAAACCTTGTATTTTAATAACCGTTTAAATTTTGTGTCGATTTGTTTGTGCTCTCTGTAGATTAATTCAGGCGTTCTTTGCACAACAATTTTTAGCATGGATAGGGACTGCAACTGCTGTGTTCGGATGCATGCTGAGTTGGCCTCCCTTCGCTCCCAGCTTAAGGCAGTGTTGGCTTCGGTCACACAGCTTGAGGCTCTTGCCAATGGGCATCATTGTGGGGGTCCGGATAGGGGTTTGTCGGGGGCGGCCAGCTCGTCCCATGCATCCCCCGATCGGACTACGACTGTGGCTGCCCGGGATACTTCCCACATTGAGGCTGATCCCTCACCTGTGGTAGAGTGGGAGGTCGTCTCGAGGTGTGACAGGGGGCGAAAGACATTCTGGAGGGCTGAACGGAAGGCCTCTCCAGTTTGTCTGACGAACCGGTTTCAGGCTCTGTCTCCGGCTGATTCTGATCTTCGGCCGGAGATGGCTGCTTGTCCTGTTCCAGAGGTTGCCCCTCAGTCTGCAAGATCCGGGCAGTCGCAGAGGGTGGGCTTACTGGTAGTTGGGAGCTCCAACGTCAGGCGCGTAATGGGGCCCCTTAGGGATATGGCAGCAAGAGAGGGAAGAAAACCAATGTGCACTCCGTGTGCATACCGGGGGGAGTCATTCCAGATGTGGAAAGGGTCCTTCCGGATGCCATGAAGGGTACAGGGTGCACCCATCTGCAGGTGGTCGCTCATGTCGGCACCAATGATGTGTGTCGCTATGGATCGGAGGAAATCCTCTCTGGCTTCCGGCGGCTATCTGATTTGGTGAAGAGTGCCAGTCTCGCTGGCGGGATGAAAGCAGAGCTCACCATCTACAGCATCGTCGACAGGACTGACTGCGGACGTTTAGTACAGAGCCGAGTGGAGGGTCTGAATCAGAGGCTGAGACGGTTCTGCGACCGTGTGGGCTGCAGATTCCTCGACTTGCGCCATAGAGTGGTGGGGTTTCGAGTTCCGCTGGATAGGTCAAGAGTCCACTACACGCAGCAAGCGGCTACACGGGTAGCAGGGGTTGTGTGGCGTGGACTGGGCGGTTTTTTAGGTTAGATGGCCTCGGACAAGTACAGAAGGGGCAACAGCCTCAAAGGGTGCGAGGCAAAGTCAGGACATGCGAGGACCAAGCAGCAATCGGTATTATAATTGTAAACTGTCGCAGCTGCATTGGTAAAGTACCCGAAATTCAAGCGCTGATAGAAAGTACCGAAGTTGAAATCGTTATAGGTACAGAAAAAGATAAATTCAGCCGAAATTTTTACTAAGGCACAGACGGTGTTTAGAAAGGATAGATTGCATGCAACCGGTGGTGGCGTGTTTGTTGCTGTTAGTAGTAGTTTATCCTGTATTGAAGTAGAAGTGGATAGTTCCTGTGAAATATTATGGGTGGTGGTTACACTCAACAACCGAGCTAGGTTAATAATTGGCTTCTTTTACAGACCTCCCGACTCAGCAGCATTAGTGGCAGAACAACTGAGAGAAAATTTGGAATACATTTCACATCAATTTTCTCAGCATATTATAGTCTTAGGTGGAGATTTTAATTTACCAGATATAGACTGGGACACCCAGATGTTTAGGACGGGTGGTAGGGACAGAGGATCGAGTGACATTATATTGAGTGCACTATCCGAAAATTACCTCGAACAATTAAACAGAGAACCGACTGGTGGAGATAACATCTTGGACCTACTGATAACAAACAGACCCGACCTTTTCGACTCTGTAAGTGCAGAACAGGGAATCAGTGATCATAAGGCCGTTGCAGCATCCCTGATTATGGAAGTTAATAGGAATATAAAAAAAAGGGAGGAAGGTTTATCTGTTTAGCAAGAGTAATAGAAGGCGGATTTCAGACTACCTAACAGATCAAAACGAGAATTTCTGATCCGACACTGACAATGTTGAGTGTTTATGGAAAAAGTTTAAGGGAATTGTAAAATGCGTTTCAGACAGGTACGTGCCGAGCAAAATTGTGAGGAACGGGAAAAACCCACCGTGGTTCAACAACAAATTTAGGAAACTGCTGCGAAAGCAAAGAGAGCTTCACTCCAAGTTTAAACGCAGCTAAACCTCTCAGACAAACAGAAGCTAAGCGATGTCAAAGTTAGCGTAAGGAGGGCTATGCGTGAAGCGTTCAGTGAATTCGAAAGTAAAATTCTATGTACCGACTTGACAGAAAATCCTAGGAAGATCTGGTCTTACGTTAAATCAGTAAGTGGCTTGAAACAGCATATCCAGACACTCCGGGATGATGATGGCATTGAAACAGATGATGACACGCGTAAAGCTGAAGTACTAAACACCTTTTTCCAAAGCTGTTTCACAGAGGAAGACCACACTGCAGTTCCTTCTCTAAATCCTCGCACAAACGAAAAAATGGCTGATATCGAAATAAGTGTCCAAGGAATAGAAAAGCAACAGGAATCACTCAACAGAGGAAAGTCCACTGGACCTGACGGGATACCAATTCGTTTCTACACAGAGTACGCGAAAGAACTTGCCCCCCTTCTAACAACCGTGTACCGCAAGTCTCTAGAGGAACGGAAGGTTCCAAATAATTGGAAAAGAGCACAGGTAGTCCCAGTCTTCAAGAAGGGTCGTCGAGCAGATGCGCAAAACTATAGACCTATATCTATGACGTCGATCTGTTGTAGAATTTTAGAACATGTTTTTGCTCGAGTATCATGTCGTTTTTGGAAACCCAGAATTTACTCTGTAGGAATCAACATGGATTCCGGAAACAGCGATCTTGTGAGACCCAACTCGATTTATTTGTTCATGAGACCCACAAAATATTAGATACAGGCTCCCAGGTAGATGCTATTTTCCTTCACTTCCGGAAGGCGTTCGATACAGTTCCGCACTGTCGCCTGATAAACAAAGTAAGAGCCTACGGAAGACCAGCTGTGTGGCTGGATTGAGGAGTTTTTAGCAAACAGCATGTTGTTATCAATGGAGTGACGTCTACAGACGTTAAAGTAACCTCTGGCGTGCCACAGGGGAGTGTTATGGGACCATTGCTTTTCACAATATATATAAATGACCTAGTAGATAGTGTCGGAAGTTCCATGCGGCTTTTGGCGGATAATGCTGTAGTATACAGAGAAGTTGCAGCATTAGAAAACTGTAGCGAAATGCAGGAAGATCTGCAGCGGATAGGCACTTGGTGCAGGGAGTGGCAACTGACCATTAACATAGACAAATGTAATGTATTGCGAATACATAGAAAGAAGGATCCTTTATTGTATGATTATATGATAGTGGAACAAACACTGGTAGCAGTTATTTCTGTAAAATATCTGGGAGTATGCATAAGAACGATTTGAAGTGGAATGATCATATAAAATTAATAGTTGGTAAGGCGGGTACCAGGTTGAGAGTCATTGGGAGAGTCCTTAGAAAATGTAGTCGATCAACAAAGGAGGTGGCTTAAAAAACACTCGTTCGACCTATACTTGAGTATTGCTCATCAGTGTGGGATCCGTACCAGGCCGGGTTGACGGAGGAAATAGAGAAGATCCAAAGAAGAGTGGCGCGTTTCGTCACAGGGTTATTTGGTAACCGTGATAGCGTTACGGAGATGAGATGTTTAGCAAACTCAAGTGGCAGACTCTGCAAGAGAGGCGCTGTGCATCGCGGTGTAGCCTGCTCGCCAGGTTTCGAGAGGGTGCGTTTCTGGATGAGGTATCGAACATATTGCTTCCCCCTACTTATACCTCCCGAGGAGATCACGAATGTAAAATAAGAGAGATTCGGGCGCGCACGGAGGCTTTCCTGCAGTCGTTCTTCCCGCGAGCCATACGCGACTGGAACAGAAAAGGGAGGTAATGACAGTGGCACGTAAAGTGCTCTGCGCCACACACCGTTCGGTGGTTTGCGGAGTATAAATGTAGATGTAGATGTAGAAGGTGGGTTAATCACTGCTCCAGATGGGGCACGCTGCTAGCAGAACTGTGCGGTTTACGTCGGCGAGTCTTGCGGCGACTCACATTCCCACCGAGCACCATGCGCCATCTCTCCACAGTCCCTGTCCATTTCCTTCATGCTCGCTACATTGTGATTCCCGCAGGAGGTCGAATGTAACTGTGCATCCGCACTTAAATTAGTGGATTCATTGCCCATCGAAAACAATCAGTAATACTTTCTCATGATGTGTCACTGCATAGTAACACATCTCAAGGAAAACCTGGAGAGAGGGAACTGCTACAGTATAGTACAGAAGAAAACTGAGAGGAATAAGCAATGAGACGAACAGAAATGTCACGCTCATTGAAATACAATAATTACACTGAGTCTCTGAGATTTATGATGGCCCCTGGACGTAAAGAAGGCAGGACATGATTCTCATAACCGTGTGAGATCACCACGGACACAAATAGGTGCTCTGCAACGTCCTCCTCCGGTGTTGCAACAGTGAGCCATCAGTTGCCACTTACATTGAGCAGGCTAGAGGAGTGGGCTGCAAAGACAAGGTTTCAGTTTTCTCCACATAAGTGTGTGTATTTGTTCATTTTAATCGTTTCGTACAATTTTTATTTATCTGACTTGCGTATGAGGGACACCATCCTACATTACAGAGTCGCAGTGAGGTTTCTGGGCCTAATTTTTCGTTCCTCATTGTCGCTGTTGCCTCATCTGAGAAACTTGCAAGCCAGAGCCCTCATGGCCCTGGACATCATCAAGTACCTCAGCCACAGGTCTTGGGGAGTGGACAGGGTGCGTCTGTTCCAGTTTTATACAGCTTTTGTGAATTCGCAGCTGGACAATGTGTGCACAATGTATGGACCGGCGAGGCCTTCTTATTTGAAGGTCATTGATGCTGTCCACCATGAGGGGATTGGGCTGGCCAAGGTGCTTATAGGACCAGCCCCTTACCCAGTCTCTGTGCTGAGGTCGGAGTGAGAGGTTCCATGACCTCTTTTGCATGTCGCCTCTCATTTACATCAATTTTATTATTGGTCTTTGTCATTGTAAAGCAGTAACAGACCGAATAAGGTTACTGTAATGAGAGTATTTGTACTGAGAGCTCAAAAAATACTTTTCACTTGATTCCTAAACATGTTGTTTTGCTTGCTGGGGTGGCCTGTGCGAGGCTAGCATCGGAGGACGCGGCACACTGCGTTCCCGGTTGGGGGCTGCACCTCCCTGAATTCTGTGGGGTTTGTACAATAGGCTTAAGCGCCTGGCGGAACGACTGACGTGGTCGAGTTTCGCCTATTGTATATTGTATGCAGGGCGAAACGACCTGCGAGACGTCTGAGTGTCATCGCAGTTTATGTGTTTACCGCTCTGGCGCGTCCGGAATGAAGATTCCTGGCACCGACTGACTGCATTGTCCTCTTTATTCGGAGAAAACTTGTGGACTGTGCCCTGCTGAGTGCGACTGTCTGGCACTGGATGGCCGGTGGTCTAGGCAGGTCGTTTTCGTAGCCGGTCAAACGGCAAATTCAGTGCCCTCAGCTGAATATCAGAGCCATGATTGGTCAATTTAAACTGAGGCTAGCTGACGTCATAAAGCCCTGCTCTAAATTGGAGGGAACGGTCGCTATTGGTGCGAATGATGTTCTGAGACAGCACGGGGAATTTTGGAATCTTGAAACACTTTTTTGATTCCACTTGTGCTCGATGGGATTGAAGTAGTGAAAGCGGGTAGGCCTCTCCACTTGCCGACTGTCCTGTCGCTCCTTCACCTGCTTTGTTCGCTGCAGTCGCGAATTGTCATAAATAAAAATGAAGTTAAGACCCAATTCACTCGTGAACAGGTGCTCATTGGGAAAGAGTACAGTGTCACAACAACGATGAAGGGTGATTTTACCGTGTTCAAAGATTTGGAAGCCAGTACGCCCATGTTACAATATGCTTCCCGACACCATAACACTTGGATCACCAGCCGGCCGCGGCGGTCTAGCGGTTCTAGGCGCGCAGTCCGGAACCGCGCGACTGCTACGGTCGCAGGTTCGAATCCTGGTATGTTACATGATAGTACGGCGCAATTGGATATACGAAGCCACAGGAACCAACATACCTAGCAGAAGGTAAATCAGTAACCAGGAAATTTGGGGAAACAACTTGGTAACTGCATAAAATTCAATAGATGTTTTCGATAGGGTAAAATAAATTTTTTACAGGGTTAGACGAAACCCACTTGATTACAGGAAAACTAGTAGTGCCATGTTATTGAAAGAGGAAAGAATTTTCTGGAAGATTTGAAAAATCGACGACACGTTAAGTTGCTCAGGATAATCTTAACTTCCTTTGCCTCTGATGGTGTATCTACAGATCGATATTGTTTGTACTAGAATATTTGTCAACCAGATGATAAACTATGGTCGTCTTTCCTTCACTTTGTGGCGTTAATACTTATTTCACACCTTTCATTAATTTAGAAGGGAAAATTATTGGAACTGTTAACTCCCTGTAGCTACTTGCATCATTCACCTCCAAACCTTGTGCACTTTCCTAATATAAATTATTAATGTCATTACAGCAACTATTACATCCAGTCTCAAGTAGTTTCAGTACTCTCTTAATGTCACGCTAATATGATAACCGATAACCAATCTGGACTTTACCTCGGGAGTCAGAAGTAGATTGAAGCTCTAAAGGTCTCATAGCTACAGGAGTTGGGCAAAAATATGGAAACATCCTGGGAAATGTATGCCTGAACATTAATGCAGGTGCCAGCCAATCTTGCAGGTTGGACTGTTATATGTGGCAGCTGCGAAATGTCCTGTCCTCCGTACGTTGCAAGGGTTAATCGTGGTCAGAACAGTGTTCTGTGTTGCGAGAGCACTATGTCGTAGCTAGATGAATCCTAACGTGGGAAAATTGTTGGAGCTCCTAGGGTGGGTGCTTCCTTAACCAAAATATCCGAAGAATGAAGTGTGCAAGAGGCCCTGCGTCGAAGGTTTATACCGCATGCAGGGAAAGCGGAGAAACGTCATCCGCTAAGTCACAAAGTGGAAAAAAGTGTTTGTGGAGTGGTCGTGTCAGATGGCCTTTGAAGAGGATTATGGGGAAATATAGAAAGACGACGGCTGCAAAAGTCACTGAAGAACTGTATATGACCCACGGTAACCGAGTTACCAACACAGCTACACAAAAGCAGTGCCGTAGGTAGGGGATTGCAGGTTGCGCTGGAATTCCAAAACGAGTCATCAGTGCAGCTAGTGACTGTAATAGGAAATCGTGGTTCCGAAAACCTGGAATATGGAGCTATGAAAGAAAGTAATTTGGTCTGATGACTATTATTTCACACTGTTTCCCGCTTCAAAAATGGTTCAAATGGCTCTGAGCACTATGGGACTCAACATCTATGGTCATCAGTCCCCTAGAATTTAAGACTACTTAAACCTAACTAACCTAAGGACATCACACAACACCTAGTCATCACGAGGCAGAGAAAATCCCTGACCCCGTTTCCAGCTTCTAACCATGTTTACTCCCAAGAGGGAAAAACAGTGGAGGTTCAGTGATTACATGGGGACCCGTATAGTGATGTTCCATGGGCCCATGTTTACTATGCAAGGTTGCATTAGTACCAAGAAATGTGCGAACATTTTGGCTCATCAGGTCCGTCCCATGGTACAATGTTTCTTCCCCAATGATGATACTGTATTTCAAGACGACAGTTCACACAGCTCGCATCGTCGAGGAATGGTTTTGTGAAGACGAGGATGAATTGTTACACGTCCTCCGGCCACCACAGTCACCAGACCTCAATATTATTGAGTGTATGTAGTCTACTTTGGAGAGGAAAGTACATGAACGTTATTCATACCCATTATCGTTACCTGAACTTGTCACTGTTTTGCGGGAAGCACGGTGTAGCATTCCTCTGAAAACGCGATAGGATCTGTATTTATCCATTTCGAGACATTTGATAGCTTTTTTGACTGATAGCGTGTTAGGCATAATAATGTGTTTTTCTCGTATTTTCAGTGTTTTGTTTCCGTCCCTGTATTTATCTCAGGCGCGCCTACCACTGAAACAGAGAATGCGAACTCACAGTTACTTATGAAACTATGTAAACGCCTGTTGACCAAGTGGAATGTAAAATCATCCGACTTACACGATCAGTTCAGTTTTCTCATAGCAGGTTTGTTAAAATATCTTTTACTGTATCGATTTTAATGGCGTTACTGCCTTCTAATTCACTGAACAGTGTAATGAATCCATAGTGATATTCGTACAATGTACCACCGTCTATAGAGCGAACCCATGATAAGGATATATTTTCAAATCAGACTTAGCTCCCTCCTGTGATACTTACACATACAGTTTATTAACTATTTTTTTTTTGCAGATCACCGGTTGTACCTTACCAGAAATCTATATTGATGAATTCCAAATATTACCCAAATGGTACTATATCCACTGTGACATATCATTACTGATATGAAACATGAGAAAAAATGGACGTAAATAGTAAAACAGGAATGTTGCAACAAGTGAACCTTCTTTGGTTTAATAGCTTGTTTGTAAGAAACGATGACTACTAGTAGTTATGCTCTTTCCAAATTATTCAACTTGTAAAGCATTGTTCTTTCTGAAGCCTTCCATTTCTATTCCAGTTTATCGCGATTTTGCTTGGACACGAGAAAAGCGGAAAATGCGTAACCCCAGAACACCACGAAGGTGTCATTTAACCCCTAATGAGATTTATATTAAACATTCACAACGTGGTTAAGGTAAGACTACTGGTTTTTCGAAAATGGTTCAAATGGCTCTAAGCACTATGGGACCTAACATCTGAGGTCATCCGACCCTTAGACTTAGAACTACTTAAACCTAACTAACCTAAGGAGATCACACACATTCATGCCTGAAGCAGGATTTGAACCTGCGACAGTAGCAGCAGCGCGGTTCTGGACTGAAGCACCTAGAACCGTTCAGCCACAACGGCCGGCTTTGTTTTTTCCATTACTGGTTATTTCGTATACACATTTCAGACAAGGGTCTTCCCCGCAGTTATAATCTTTTAGATGACTGATTTGGATCCGCAATGCTGCATACCTATCCATAAATGTGACCTAGTTCGTAAATTCCTTACTTTCCTTCTCTTACTACAGTTTTCTGTTGCCGCGGACGGTGTTCTTGCATTTCTCACAGATGTCCTCGGTCTCATTTCCTTTGCACACTCCAGATTGTACCTTCCTTCTCGTTTTTTATTTGTCCGGTTCTGCCACCGCTGCTTCGTTCGATTAGATTTTTTTTTTTTGTTCCGCTTGTTGTTCCACGGTCGTGAGTTAATTTTCCAGCTGAAGAATGAACGCTTCCCTCTTCAATCTATTTTTGGTTATTTAATTACAGAAGATGCACGCAAATATTACTAGCATGTCTAGAATATAAGACATGCATCTGCTGCCCTCTTCATGCAACCTTAATTGAATATTTACGAAGCATGTGGTACATGTTGTCATACTTTGTAGCATTATAGAAGATAACTATTTCTGCTTTCTTCTTTCTTTCATCAATATGGCTATTTAGGGATGTAGTGTACTGACCATAATGGCACTATTAATCTTCTTCCCTTGGTACCCGGGCAGGGTGCATTCTGGATTATCGGCCTTTTTCGAGATGACTGTAGTGTAACTCACGTGGTTGGAAATTTCACGGTGAAGCTAGTTCATTTTTCCTAATAACGTCATTTTCTTCCGTTTAAGTTTTTTTTAGCAAGCTGAAGAGATGTGAAGAAGTTGCTTGTTGTCACGTTGATTCATAGGATTATAAATGGATCCATGAGGTAAAGTGCGTCATAGTTTCTCAATTGCTGTTTGTCTGATCGGCTTTTCTCTTTGCTAAGTTACGAAAGACATTACAGATGTACTTGGATGCCGCGTCTGTACCTATCGAGAACTTGTGTCTATATTTGTCAGGTTTCTTTGGCATAAACTGGGAATTCCTGTACTTTGGCCGGCCGCGGTGGCCGAGCGGTTCATGGCGCTTCAGTCTGGAACCGCGCGACCGCTACGGTCGCAGGTTCGAATCCTGCCTCGGGCATGTATGTGTGTGATGTCCTTAGGTTAGTTAGGTTTAAGTAGTTCTAAGTTCTAGGGGACTGATGACCTCAGAAGTTAAGTCCCATAGTGCTCAGAGCGACATTTGAGCCTGTACTTTGCGTGGCTTGGAAGTAATTGCCCATAATTTGTAACATTTTCACCAGTGTGGTAAGAGCGGAGGCAGTTTTGAGCGAACTTGCTCCATACTTCAGAAATTGGAGTGACCTTATCAGTGGGGACGAGTCGATCTCGTGATGACTACTCATTGAAGTGGAGAAATCTGATACGTTCTTTGTCATTTTATCTCTGAGGAAATTAGTCTCCCAAGAACGTGACCAAAGATCATCCAAGAAAATGTCTTTAGCATGCAAATCGCGTGTGGTTTACATAATGCCAATCATACATATCATCTCAATTTCTCCAACGACACGGTGAAAGTGGTGTTTTTTATTTCATTCCTTGTGTTTGATTTTGTGTGACTTTTTGTGATACGTAGCATCGATTCACCAAAAGGAAATCAGAAGACAGTGACGGCGGAGCCGTCCGCTCAGTAGCAAGCATATGCAGTGGACTCTCACGCCTTTTTAAGGTAGTTCGTATAGCCCTTTTTGCAGGCGACAGCACGTTAGCGACGTTCCGTTCCATACCATCTATAGCTACTATCTACATTGTGGCACCATCTGAATCCTCCATTATTATTTTAGCAATAGCCACTGACTACTACACAAGTGATATGGTGGATCTGATCTTAGGCTAAGTTTTAGGAAATAAAAGTAGCATGCAACCCGTGTCCTCTCGTTTAAAAATATATGCAACCCACCTAAGCTGTTAGGTCGACTTTTCTAGCGTTTTAGGGACAAAGTTTCTCTAGCACCCCAGAAGGTTAATAGTGGAAGGCTCACTCTATTCACATGCGAGATATGGAGGATGGACGAAAATGCTGGAACCGGACCGCGAAGATTAGCAACTGTGGAAGGCGTGAGAGCCGGCCGCTGTGGCCCACCAGTTCTAGGTGCATCAGCCCGGAACCGCTCACGGCTCCTACGGTCGCATGTTCGAATCCTGCGTCGGGCATGGATGTGTGTGACGTCCTTAGGTTAGTTAGGTTTAAGTAGTTTTAAGCCTAGGGGACTGATGACCTCAGATGTTAAGTCCCATAGTGCTTACAGCCATTTGAACCATTTGAAGGCGTAAGAATTCCCCCGATAGGAAATTAATCCTCAGCTTCTAAATTATTACATTGACCACGGTCGCTTCTCTCACACACATACACGTCGGACTCGAGAGTTGGCTCTGGCGCGACTGACTCACTCCTTCGCGCCAAACGATCTCCAGAGGCCAACTGTCTCTTCTGAACTATCGGGTATCCTCGTCTGTGATGCCTCTGTGCTGTATTACTGAAATGTAAGGGTGGATTCGATCCGTCACGTACAGGATCGATATCTATACCCCTATTTCTCCCTACTAGTTGCTTTTAAAATCTTTGAAAACAAGTATTTCTGTAAAATAAAGGAGTCCCCACAATTAATTATAAGGAAATTCCCTACTTACTAAAAGTAATCGAAAATGGTGATGATGCTCCCATTGCTTGGCGACATTACCTTTTCATATTCCCTTTTTTTTTAAATTTATAATTCATACATACTACATCCAACCACCCCTATTTTTATTGACGTTTACAAAGGTATAGTCAATTGTACATTTTACAAAATTATTCACGAAGGAAAAGATCAAACTGAAGGTTACATTTACATTTCGTTTCAGTTCACTTCAAAATTCATTAAATATAAAGATCCATACTGGAAGGAAAATAAATAAACCACATTTCTCAAGACTCTCCACACCAAATTTTGTTATTTACTGTAATCATTTATTCCAAATCAGGTCAGTATTTAAGTGAAAAAAGCAGTTCTGAATGACAGCAAATCTAGATAACAATACACTTTACCAAATTGTTCAAATATGCCACAGAAATCTTCCCTTTGCCCTAAAGATACCATTGCTTATGTTAATGCTTTTGAGATCTAATACATATGAATGACACAATTAAAAAAGACATAAACTGAAACTATCAGTTTGTTACAAAGAGAAGAAAAATGAACTAATGATTTCGTGCACTGACGAGCACGTCTTTACTCTGCACAGGTAAACGCAAAGGGAGTTACAATTGAGATTTCAAACAGGATCCGCGCACATGCACACTCTCAATCACCGTGACGCACGCCACCGTGGTACAGCGCTGCGTCACATACGCAACGACTAAGAAAGCTGCCGACTGGTCCCCCACTACCCCTGCTGTCAACTGATGGGATCGATGTCCGCGCTCGCTGAAGGCGTCTGGCCGGCTGTTGAATTTCTTCCTCCCGCCAGCTGCTTCACGAGGTGCCTGAAATCTCGTCAAAGGCCAGTTAAATCCAGCGCCTCGCTCTGAGACGTGCAACTACACGCACATTACGCTGTGTGAGTCACAGCTCCTCGTAAATTCTCTACGGCCGATCGCACTTGCCATTCCACCCAACATGTCTTGCAAGTGCTGCGCCCACTGTTTCCGTCTTTTGAATCGCTGCACTTAAACGCAACAGTCTAAATGAGTGCTTGCGTAACTGAATACTTTCAAATCAATATATTTTAGTAAAAGTCACTACACTACATATACTCCTAATTTACAGATGTCGTTCATCACAAAAGTCACAATAAACACCCATAAACTTAAATAGAAGGAAGCATAGTCGAATACATTGATGCATTCTTGGCACTTTCCTTAGTGACAGTTACATATATCAAACTTAATTACTTCAGTGTTGTTAATTTTACTCCCTAATTTCCTCTTCTGCAATGTCAGATCACTAGTAAAATATTTCATTACATTTCTCAGAGACTTATACTTTTTAATTGCTTCCTATTTCTTGATAACTGAAAATCTCTTACGGCTACCAGCTTTTCCAGTTAGGATTTTATCCGTTATGATCTCATAATGTATCCTATGAAATGCTTTCCTGGTCTTCGAAATTCCGATTTTTGAAAATGAAGTACATCTGAAAGTGCATACTTTTCTAATTTTTCTTCTAATGCCTTGATGTGTTCGTCCTATGAGTCATTGGCTATCAATATGTCATGTACGAGCCAACCGGGGTGGCCGAGCGGTTCTAGGCGCTACAGTCTGGAACCGCGCGACCGCTGCGGTCGCAGGTTCGAATCCTGCCTCGGGCATGGATGTGTGTGATGTCCTTAGGTTCGTCAGGTTTAAGTAGTTCTACGTTCTAGAGGACTGATGACCTCAGATGTTAAGTCCCATAGTGCTCAGAGCCATTTGAACCATTTGTCTCCAATACATCTCCTAGTACTCGGTCTACTGTCTTGATATAGCTGTACCGATAGATTCAATCTAAAAGGCAGCACTCTGTATTGATAACGTCTCCCTTTGTATAATAAGGCAGTATATGGCCTCAATTCTGGGACCAGCAGAACTTGATGATACACAAATGTTAAATCGAGACTTGTAAGTATTCTTGCCCCCCCCCCCTCCCCTCCCCCAGTTTTTGTATAAGCTCGTCTATGCTTTCTAGTCGATCCATCCATTTCATGTTTGAATAGTTTTTTGGCTTACCATGTGTCAAACACAAGCCTCATATTTATGTTTTTCTTTGCAACAGTGACTAAAGGACTATTGAACCAACTTCAGGTCCTCTGTATTACCCCTACATTTAGCATTTTGCGCAATTCTTTTTCTACTGTTTGTTTCCTGGCCTGAGGCACTGGATAAGTCAGCTTGAAATATGGTTTATGAGGCTTTATTTTTATACGTTGCGGTGGGCCTTTCATTGTCTGGTCTTTTTCCAAAAACCTTCCTGTCCAGCTTCTACATTTCCTACATTAAAAGTCCCATTTATTTTGCTTTTAATTTCTTCCCATGTAAGCTCCTTTTTTCATCACTATTCAGAGATATTACCCCTTAGGCTTTGATCTATTACATTTTCCTTTTCAGAAATTGATAATTGGTATCTGAAGGAAAAATCTTGCGTTCCATACACTGTCGTTTTGTCGTTAACTGTTACCTTTTTCTCTATCAAAAAACCTCATTTCGCTTTTCCCATAATTTATCTCTGTATTGTGCTCCATCAATCAGTCGGAGCCTATAATGATATCTGCTTGCAAATTGGGCAGACTACATCGTCCATACAGTCTGATTCTCTTCCTATTTTATCCTGCAACATTACCTGACAGCTACTTGTTTTCCCGTATTCATCTACAGCTCCTTTTATTTTTTAATCCATTGACCGGTAAACAGGGCATTTCATCTCCTGATTTCGGTAACTGCTTATACGCGTTGTTTGCTATCGCACGCAGGTGGCTATCCGAGTCAACTAATGATTCAGTCACATACTCACATATTTCAAACTCATTTATAGGGCTGATTACTGATTCATTTTCTAATATAATATCTTCCTGTTACGGTTCTCCTGGTTTGTCACTGAATTTCTGCTTTTATTGCATAAATGTTTCTCTCTTCATTCGAAGTTGTTCGAGGCCCCTGCATATACGATTGAGTTCGGGTCAAGGTGAAATCTCAAAAAGTTCCTCAAACTCTCCTTCTCTGCCAGTTGCATGCCTTTTCTCGTTCCCCATCCTTTGTACCTATGTTCGCATGAGCCATGCTCATCTTCCTCTCGTCCACCTGTTCCTCTCTCTTCATACTATCTGAAAGGATAGCTGCCACGACCTCCGCCTCTTCTCTTGCTGTTCTCATTTCTCCAGTCTGCGGTGCTGCATTACTTATCTTCTTAAAATTCTGGCGGCCTATCCTCGCCTTTTAATTACGTAAATATGATCGTGGTCTGCTCCACTGAGTCAATAATTGTTCCTATGAAATGATTACAAACTTAATGCGGTAATCTTTTTACCACCGATCGCGCCACATCCCTCTCATCGTAGGGTGTCTGAAGATGTTGGATTCTCTCCAATTTCTTGTCCAAGATCTCACCATAAGTTCCATCCATTCTCCTATTATATGGAATATTACATATAGAAATTAGAATATCGTCTTGTTAATTCGTGGATCAGTATTTGTTTAGGGATCTTTTTCCAAATTCATAACACTTTCAGGATTAATTTTCTAACCCCAGTTAGCATATAACCCCAGTTATATGCTTAACCGTTCATTTAAATTATGACAATAGCAATTTTTGTTTTGTCACCCTATATTTTCAGCAATAACCAATGGAAATTTCTTATGAATACAAGTGGATCCAACTTGCCTTTAGGATGGAATTTACATCTACGTATAAATTATACTTGGGGATCATTCTTGGCCATTATTGTAGTTTTGCCACTTGCTGACATTGCTTCACCGCGTAGTTTGTCATTGACTGCTGTTCATTAGTTTTCTGTACTTCTCCACTTGGTCCACAGCTTCTACATTTTCCTCCAGCCGCTTTCCACATTTACTATTTACCTCTTGACTGTGTGTAAGCCGTATCTGATAGTACCGTTATCGCATCTGATTCTTTCGTTGCATTCTCATGTCGCTGTCTTTGACATTCCTTTATTTTCTAACTTTCTGTTTGCTGTCCCCCTAACTGTGATTTGACTTTTTGTTTATTTTCTTTTGGTCTTCCTTTCTTTCCTTATTTTCTCATCCACATTTTCCTCCTACGTTTTAAACATTTCCTTGATATTCACCTCTTGTTCCTCCAGTTTTTATCAGTTTTCTTTATTAGTGGTGCTTTAATTTCTTTAATATCTTCCTTTTGGAGATGGTTCCCCAGAAAAAATGAGTGTGTGTCATGATATCAGCAACACCGTCCCCTGGCCGTCTCCAAAAATGCGCTGCTCTCCCTCTCGGCTGAAGACTGTGACGAAAATCAAAACTGAACCGCTCTTGACTGCGGTCCTTGACTGAACCTTAATATTTTGACTTTCCTTTAAAGTATTGCGTTTTTTCCCTCCTAACGGTGTTTGTTGCCAATGGCAAAATTAGAAACACTGTGGTCTGATAGCGACGTATATCTCCAGTATGCAGAATCCCGCGAAAACAGCGCATCAGTTCTATGTCAAAACTCTCGCCCATTACTAAAAAACGTAACGTTGGAGGTCAGACATTAACAGATCAACCCCGCGTTTCCCTGCCAAGGTGCTAGCCTCTCATCTGGGGGCCAGAGGAATTAGGAAATAATGTTCGTGAGGCTAACCGATTATTTAGCCCACCTCGTGTTTTCGAAAACGGCTGATAGCTATCTACAAAGTCAGTTTGCAAAACATGAGAAAACTGCCCTGCCCGCAGCTCATGGCGCCTGTCTGCCCGTTGCGTCCCACTAAGCCACACGACATTGTCATCCTGACAACTCCTTGGCTAGCCGATGGGACGCCTCAACTCAATGCCTGGGCCTCCCGGTCGCCACAAAAATATTATTTATCTGTAACATTTCACCTCGCCCAGTCTCAGCTCAACCACGCACACAAACCATTCGAAAACCATAGACTCCTTCACCATGTTAAAAAAGGGGAATTACATATGGATCTATACTGTGAGTCACTATGGTCCAAGATCCTTTTAATAAATATTCTCAGTGCATTCTTCTAATAAATTTATACGTTCTCATTCTCTAAGTTATTAAATCAATATCAAAATTAATAAAAATGGCATGCAAATTTGCGTGTCGTATTTCAGCCGCATAAAGGAACCACAAGCTGAAGACAGCCACTGCAAGACGCTGCCATGAATGGGGGTGTCAATGAAACACACCATCAATAGCTTCCATACGACGCCACTGCTGAAGTTATCTTATGTCAGACTGTAGCACGGCTTCACCAGTCTGATAGCATCCTCATTGTATTTCAGATCCAGGAGCAAGTTAGTGTTGTTAGTCACAACAGTGTGATAAAGCTAAGAGTTAAGTGATATTTAACTATGATGCAAGGCTAAGAACATTTCTGTGCTCAATAATTTTCCTTTCCGAGAACTGTAAACAGTTGTGATAATAGCAGTAATATTATTTGATGTATAGAACAATTTTCCTTTGAACGTGTTCTGAGATTTTATTACATATTGGCGTGCCACATATGGACATGAATTTCTTTTAACCTATTTATTATTACAGTGTTTTACTGAAACGTATCTAATAATATTTAACGTATTTATTATTACAGTGTTTTACTGAAACGTATCTAATAATATTTATATGTTACACGAGCTTCTTGACCTCCGCAAGTAGTTAAAACCTTAGAACTGTTGAAAGTTATCTAAACAAATAAAAATAACACTGAAGTACTGTTTCTGATGATAAGGTATGAGCTGTAATAATAAATGAACTGTCATAATGAAACCTTTACAGTCGTAATGTTAAGGCAAAGTTACACTGTAACAATAATTAATTGTCGTAATTTAAAGGGAAGTCCTTCATATTACAGACGTCAACAATCTGACTGCAAGAACTTTGAACAGTATAAATTGCCTCAATAATAAACTTTGACATGAGACCTACGATAATTAGTTTTTAAAAACTGATCACATATCCCAGAACTAAAACTGATAAACAACACAGAAAAATCTAACTGTTTGTCAGTGACATAAGTTGGCCCTGACTGAAAAAAAAGCAACATCAAAATATTTAGTCCTTACCTCTGTTCCGCGCAAATCTGGATAACGCGTTGCAGTACTGGTTTGTCTTGCTCGGCGCTATGCTAAAGCTGCAAATTATTATATCTACACAGAGACACTCGTGAGATGCAATGAGCTCCCTGTTCGTTGTCAGTAGAAGTATTTTCGGAACACACTTGATTCCTTTCCTTTTGAAGAAACCATGTTCAATTAAAAATTGTAAGAGAAAGGTATGTGGAATATGTGGAATATGGCGCCGCAATGATAAAAGAGTGACTCCAAAAAATTACCTTACAATTCCTTTCCACGTAAATAAAATATTCCGTTACACTTCCTCCTTCTCAGGTCAGCTACTATTACATAATTATATTAATTAAACACATTTGAAACATAATATTATTACAAATCCTTCCTCACTTTAACACAGCTAACCACTATCTGCTACTGCGCCTTTGCGAACACCAAAGACAATAACGTAGCTTCTGCGATAGAGCTTTACAACATCGGTGCTCGCTCGCAGTCGACTCAGATACCAAAATTATGTGGATGTATTTGGCGTACCGCTAGCCATAGCGGCAATAATTTTTTGTGTGTTCTTATATCTGGTATAAAGTGTTTAACCATGTCTTAACCCCCACGTGAACAATCATTAGAAGAAGTTGTTTGTTTTCAGGTGCAGCAGATTGAACGACTGTTGGTCAATGTTAAACAGATGTCGAGGTTACTGCAGCAACAAGCAGCACCGCAACTGATTGGTGAACCCAGTTTCACCCATTTGGCTGCAAGCGAGAGGTTGGGTAGGAATATTACGCTTACCTGGAAGATAATTTCTCAACCTAGGTCATTGAAGGTACGGTGCACATTGCATTGTTTCTGTTCACTGTTGGAGACGGCGTCTGTCGTTTTTATCTCATACTTTTCCCGACACCCATCTGGAAGATGTTGCGTATGAGGAACTCATTAGGAAAATCGACGACCTTTACGAGGCACAGATTCAGGTTACTGAGGCGAGATAAATTTTTTTTCTTAAGAAGCATCCTGGACAGTCGTTAAAACAATGGACTGATGAACTTACAGGGCTAAAAAGACATTGCAGGTTCAAGTGTTCTTATGGACAAAATTATAGTGATGTTATATTACTTGATGCAACACAAAAACGTGTCAGATGCACGAGCACGCACTGCTATCCTAAAATTTCCAGATCCAAAATTGAAAACAGCTCTGTCAACTGTAAAGTCTCAAAGGATTGTGGACACAACTGATGTTGATATTGAAACTCCGTCTATTTCTCTTATTTGTTCTGCACAAGGCACTCAGTTTACAGTTAATAATAAACTTAATGAAAACAGGGCTCAGGTTAAAAGCAAATGTAAATGTTTTCGGCGACATTGTAAACAACATGTGCATTAGAATAATCTTTGGAAGTCTTGACCACAGCATTTTTTTTTTACTCATGAGAGAAAAGCATGTCCCTGTCGTGAAGCAAAGAGCCTCAAATGTGGCAAGAAAACTCGTGTCCAGACCGTACGTTTACAATGTCTCCAGGCTAGGCACCAGTCTACCGCACAGCCACGATATAGCTATCTAGCTATCTGCAAGTTTATGTTGTCAGGGCTTAGCCAGTGTGGCAGACCCAAACAAAGTCTCGCTTGTTGGCTTTGCGGAATTCTTCTGCTCTAATCCACAGACAGAAGAACAAACATTTTCTCCAATTAACAAAGGCTCATAAAACAGGTAAATTTCAATTAGACGCAGGCGCGTCATTTCACTAATCAACAAGGACGCCTATGATATAACCGATAGCCCACAGCTTCAAAAACCTACCTCTATTTTACCTCATTAGAACGGACATGAAAGATCAGCACTAACCTTGTGCACTTTGACAGCAACTTTTCATGACTGTATGAAAAAAGGTTTCATTCCATGACTTATGTTCTAGAAACAGGGCCAACATTATAGGCTTAGGCGTGTGTGGTTTGTTCACTGTAGATTCAAGATGAAGTGTTACCAACAAGTATTTCAGTGCCTCATACTCATGTTTGTGACTTGTGCTGCAAGTGCAGTGAAATTTTTGATGCTGGGTTAGGAATGGCAAAAAATTTTGTGGCACACATTAATGTTAACGGTAACGTGAAGCCACGATTTTCTCGTTCTACACCTGTCTCATACTATACGTGAGCAGGTTGCAAAGGAACTGCATGACGGGAAGACAAGGGGGTGATGCCACCGATTTCTGATAGGCAGTGAACTTCTCTTCTGATACTATTTATAAAGCTGTCAGAAAGTTTACATCCGTGCGCTAATTTCAAAGCGACGGTAAACCCACGAAGTGTGAGGAATTTTCTCTCCCCCATGATTGGAGGAATTCGTGGACAGTTTGGGACAGAGCAAGTTCTTTTCCAAGATGTGAGGCCTATTTACAGCTACTGATGTACGAAAAGTCCAATCCATATTCTGTGGCCAATACTCACCTGGAGTTGTTCCAGTTTCAAAGACTACCATTCGGGACTGCTTCAGCTCCTGTTATCTTCCAGAGTTTCCTGGAACAATTACCAGCTAAAGTACATTCGTGCATGAATCTGTATAATATAACTGTCACTGGTTGTATGCTTGCTGAACATTTGACAAATTTACAGTATTTATTTCAAGTTCTCATCGGCTATGTCTTAAAGTGTAACAGGGCAAAGTACTCCTTCTACCATGAAGAACTTGAATATTTAGGACAAGTCATAAATTCACACGTTTTTCAATCCACATATTCACATTTGTCTGTAAGTAAAGATGTGCCTGCGCCTCATAATGTCATGGCCATCATGGGAAAATTGATCTACTGCTTAAGTTTATTGCTAACGCTATGCAGATTGCTGCTCCACTAAACCAACTGCACCATAAAGGTGTTACCTTTGTGTGGTCCGACGAACGTAAGGACGAATTTCAGTAGTTATGGGACGCCTTGTTAAGTAGTCGTTGCCTATTTCATTTTGATCTAACGAAGCATTTTATGTTAGCAGTGAATGCATCTTCTCGCGGGATTGAAGCAGTGCTCTCCCATCGAATTGTAGGCCCATTGCTCTTGCCTTGAAAACTCGCAACGAAGCGCAGTGCATATGTAGTGAACTTGAAAAAGAGGCCCTCACCATTGTCTATGATGTTATCAAGTTCTGCCAATACTTGTGCGCTCAAAGGTTCATTTTCATTATGGATCATAGACCTTCAACAATTTTTAGTCTAGAGAAGAATGTCCCACCATGGACTGCACAAAACTGGTGAGCTTTGTTACTGTGTAATTATCAGTAGAAGCTATTCTACAGGCCCACTGCACAACATTCTTACACTGATTTGCTGTCTCGGTTACCTGTGGGTACTGACACACTTCTGAGGAATCATGTAATCAAATTGATACTCAATATATTGGGATTCTTCTTAATATTCCTCTTGACTTTCATCGTATTGCTAGAGCAGTTGCTCCCGACATCTCTTCAGGAGTTCTGCAGTATGGATGGCCATGTAGTTTATGTACTCAGAGAAGGACGGTGGATGGGTTGTGATTCCACACTCCCTCCAGTGGGAAGTTTTGTCTTTGTTACGCCAACGTCATTGAGGTGTAGTTTGCACATAGGATCATTGTTCTAGGTAGGGCATGGATACCGAAATTCAGCGTATGGACTCTCATTCCACAGCATGTGGAGAGCATCAGTCCGTTCTGTGGAAAAGATTTTTCCAGTGGCCACATCTGTCCTGACTGTGGCAACGCTTACATATTGATTTTGCATCTCCAGTTTCTAACACACGATGATTGATGGTGGCAGACACGTAAAGTAAATTTCCATTAGTCGTCTCGATGACACCGGCAAGTACTGGTAGTACTGTATCAGCTTTGTCCTTTATTTTTTGTCTCAAAGGTCTCCCTGAGTTCCTTGTCTCGGGTAAGGGATCACAGTTCACGGCAGCCAAATTTCAACAGTTACCTCCTAACAATGGCACACAACATGTATCTATTGCTCCTTTTCATCCTCAGTCTGACAGTGATGCTGAATCGTTCATTAAAATGTTAAAAAGTCAGATGAAGCAACTGTTCCTCTCACATATGAGAGCAAGCATTAAAGATTTTTCTTCCCTCCTAACCATAACTCCCAAGTGATGTGAAGTCTTTGACAGGACTACTACATGATCATCATCACCGTACCATGGTGTATGTCCTACGGCCACTACGGAAACAGTTTATTTGGCCCAGTCAGGCAAACGTTTCAACCACAGGACGAAGTTCTATTCAAATGTGTTGGCAAGAACCAAGTCTGGGGGCATGGTTTCGTCTAATGAGTATCAAGTCGTTTGTCTTACGTTACTCTGGGCTGTACCACCGTCACCAGAATCATCTCTGGAGCTCCTGTGTCAGTGATTCTGCTACAGAACTTAGCCCCCAGATACGGCACGCCAATGGGATCTGCCACACCTCTCTTCGTCCTCACAGTCGGCGCTGTAGAGTGTGGTGCCAATGCATATCGACATTATGGTATCGTCGCCGAAGTCACCGTCATTCCCAAAGCTATATCCCATGTCCATGAATGTGCCACCTCAACAAGACTGCCACGACGCCCCTGGAGTTCCACCTGGTGCGATACTGACCACAGCATCTGCGTCTCTGGATGAGGGTGTGCACCCTGTTGCCAGTGTTTCCGGTCGCTCTCACAGTGGATACCGGGGTGTGGGCTGTGGGTTGTCATTGGCCACTGCTTCAGTCTTCATCTCTTCATCTACATTCACAGTCAGGTCTCCTGCCCCTTAAAGGAGAGGTCGCGGCGTGACAGCGTCTAGCCCAGGATTTCTACTCCACTTTTCTCTGGGAACGTACTATGATACTGTATTTGCCAGAGCATCAGGCACTGGTGAATCATGCCAAGGCACAGCCACTGCCCTCTCTCGACACCGCCTTGAGGGAGATATGACCAGGGTGTGCACACATGATGGGTTAGAGCAGGAACCTCCATCTATGTAACACATGATAGTGGAACGTCGCCACCATCAGAGGACATTGTTAAATGTTCTTATGACTGATGATGGATAGCGTCTGGGTAGCCAACGCGACATAGGGTCTGCCCTATACGCATGTTATGTTACACTGTACTCTGCACAATATCACCACTCTGCCAACATTGCGCCAGTCTGCCGATTCTCCTTTGTCGCGGTTCCTGGGGATCTACTTTCACGGAAGATGAAGTCCGTGATGCTGTCAGGGTGGGTTCTATGAACTAGTTGCCAGGCCCCGACGGCCTCCCACTAGTGTTTTATCGGACCTTTCATCCCCCACTGGTGCTGGCATGGACGGAAATTTTTCGAGAGCTTACGTCGTCTATTTTGTAGATCCCCACGATTTCCTCGACGGTCTCCTCATTATCATCCACAAATCTCGGGATACATCACAGATATCCGATTATCACCCTTGACGTTGCTCAACAGTGACACTAAGATCTTTACTTGGCTGTTGGCTGCATGGCTTAAAAGGACAGCCCAGCATGTGATACCCCTGGTATCTTTGGGTGGTACCAATAACATTCGCACTGTCGTCCGTCGCTGTCAAAATATAACCGTTCTGGCTTCTCGTTCTCATGTTCCTGGGCTTTTGGCCGCTCTTGACTGCAGCCAGGCATGCGTTTGAGACGATGAAGACTTTGTAGAAGGTATGCTCCACAGTATGGGATACCGTGATAGTAAGTACCATTTCCATCCTAATGCGTCTCCTTCTTAGAGCTACGTCCCATGTACTCTACAATGGCCGTCTCACTCCTCCCATCCTGATATGTCGTTCGGTGCGTCAAGGCTGCCCGCTAAATGCAGTGTTGTATGCTTTCGATATGGACCCGTTATTCTGCGGCCTCCGGCAACGCCTCTCTGTGATGTCTCTAAGTGGCCATGTCTTTTGCTGCACTGCTTAAGCGGACGATCTCCTCCTCGTTCTTCGTAGCAGTGCTGAGGTCAGGGAGTCCTTGACATGGGTTATCATCTACGGCAAAGCTGCTGCTAGGTGCCTTAAAGTCCACAAATCGAGCGCTGTGGTTATAGGTGTGGGACTTCCTGAGGACAACGCTGCTCCATTGCATGTAGCCGCTACTATCCGACGCTTAAGACTCGATTTCATCGCTGACTTGCGACGCACCACTGCCCTTAACTGCCGGTGCCTACTGTCCTTATTACGAACTGGGCTCCTATTTCATCGTTATGAGCCCTCGATCTTCTGCAACTAACGCAATACGTTAATGCGTATTTAGCGTCACCTATCCCCCACATGGCACAGACACCCGCCATACCACCATGCATGGTCAGCCGCATGCTAGCAGAATTGGATCCGTACTTACCTCACAGCTTGCTGTTCCAGATACGGCACGAGAATCTCATCCTCACGGGGTATAGTGGTGGTTTAGAACTGTATTACGTCCCTTACAGTGCGACATCCATTTTCGTCAGCTCTCAGATGGTTCTCTGGCGCCGTCGTCCCACGAGAGCAGCAGACCCTATTTCTACCCGCTCTCTCAACCCCTGTCCAGCTTTCAGCTGTCCCACCGCCCTTCTTTTACTTCCACTTTTCTTTTTCCTGGAACTGAGATGTGTCCTTATGAGCTACTGCAAACGCGCTTCATGTCCACCACTGTGGTCTATGGCTTAATTCAGCAGAACTTAATACCGAAGGTGGTTGAGGGGATGCATCTCCACGTCAACTCGAGTGTCGTCTGCTGATGGATGTGTGCTCCTTACCTTGCCAGTGACGTCCAGTCTGAATGGTACTTTACGGTAAATGGGAACCAAGTATTTCGGTCACGCCTTGAAGGGATTCACCTCGTAGGTACTACAATGTGTGTAACCTGTGATGTTCTGGACACGGACGAGCATCGCCTGGTGTTCGGATCGGCGACAAGTGTCTGGTTTTTGGCACGACAGATGCTGGCCTTTATTACCTGTACGACTCCTCGGCAGAAACCTCCTCACTTGCTCCTCTTTCTGGACTCGGGAAACTTCCCACAAACGAGGACGAACTCTGTGAAATGAATGTGTGGACTCGCAGTTAACTACTTGTCTGCTGATGACGAGAAAAATGTCCTTGATTTTTGGCACTTTCTTAATGAGCGACATCGTACAGTTGTTCGCAATCCCAAATAGAGACAAATTTTTAGTAATTTTAGTATTTGTGGGGTTACAGAAATTTTCCATTTTTCATACTTTTAGTACCGATTATTCTCTGGTCGCTGAAATGTTATTCTTTAGAAAAAATGCTTCGGTAGTCCCACCGAGTGTGCGAATTGACGCTCAGTCCTCCTCACGATGTCGTTTCCCTGCTGCCTGTGGTGCAATTAAAGAAAACCTTGTCTCACTGATATCATTTGTACGTCTGTTAACTATATGCGTAATACGTATCTTGCTACTGACTTAACACACTTTCCTTGGTCCCTGGGTTAAGGAACGGGACATTGTAGCCCGATAGCCAGCCCCAGGCCTCAGGTTGTTAACTCTGCTCACTTTGCTGCCACCCCTCCTTTTGGGCTGCTTGACGGTTCCACTAAAAATAAAAATTAAATAAATAAAAAAGCCACGTGTTATCCATATTCATAACTGCGAATACATTTCATGTATTTCATAACGGCTGTACACGCTGCAGTGCCTGCAGCTTGGGTCTTGCATGCATGAACGAAGGAAAATTCCATCGTACTTCTGGACCACACAGGCATGCAATATCGTAACTAATTGGTTATAAACTGCAAATAACACAAAATTATGGCGACGAGGCCTTGATAATTTAATAGAATCAATGGTCTTTAAGAGTTTCGAAGAGATGGTCAAGCAGTGATTTATTAAAGCAGAAGAAGGAATGCGGTAGAAAATGCTTGGATAGCTTTTGAGAGATTAAATAGTGTAGGCAGCTGAGGACCAAAAACACAAAGCCCAGTAGAAATTCTTGGATAACACATGACATATTCAATTCTATTGATGAAAATAGGAAGTATAAAAATGCAATAAATGATGCACAAAAAAGGGAATACGGACATTTAAAAGTGAGATTGTTATGAAATGCAAAGTGGCAAAGCAGAAGTGGCTACATGAGAAATATGAAGCTTCTGAAACATACATGACGATGGGGAAAGCAGATGCCGCCAATAGGAAAATTAAAGAAACCTTTGGAAGAGAGAGTTGTATGAATATCAAGAGTTTAGAGCGCAAGCCGGTACTAAACACAATAGAGAATGGTGGAAGGTGGAAGGAATATATAGTATGACAATTCAAGGAAATCGAATATGAAGAACTGCATTACTGAAAGAAAGAGAAAACAGAGGAACATGAGACTGAAGATATGACACTGCGCAATAATTGACATAACACGGAAAGAAACAATTAGAAACAAGAATCGTGGCGTAGACAACAGTCCCTCAGAACAACTGAGATATTTTTGAGAATCCACCATTACAAAACCAATTCGCTTGTTACGCAAAATACATAAAACAGATGAAATGTCCTCTGATCTTAAGAAGAGTGTAATTATACCATTTCCAAAGACGACTGGTGCTAACAGGTGTAAATATTTCGGAAACATCCACTTAATAAGTCATGGTCCCACAACACTGACACGAGCTATTTATTGAAAAATGGAAAATCTGCTGGTGATGCTTTCCTGACCTTAATAATTTTCATAATGTAATGTAGTGGACTTAACTTAGGAGACATTGAGTGTGGTAGATTACGAAATGAGGCGCTGAAAGCAGCAGACGAGTTTGCTATTTTGCGTTTAAAATAATGACAGATGGCAAAAATCAAGAGGATGTAAAATGCAGACTTGCAGTAGCAAGAAAGAATGTTGAAGTTTAATGGGTAGATCGTAGAAATAGTGAAGAGGTGCGTAATCGAATCGGGAAAAATATGTATGGCAGAACATGGCTAAAATAAGAGATCGGCCAGTGGAACATATCCACAGTCATCGAGGAGTAGTTAAATTCCTGATGCAAGGAAGGGCAGGATGGTGGAAATTGTAGAGGCAGGGCAAGGCTTGGCAGCAGTAACAGGTTCAAGATTTTGTGAGTTGCAATAGTTCTGTAGAGATGAAGGACTTGTAGGTGACAGATTAGCCTGGAGATGAGCAAGAAGTCAGACTTTGAGCTGAAGACTGCAACTGTAAATAACGAGTATTATTAAGTAGTTAGCATTCGACACTAATGGGAAAAATATTGCAAAAATTGATCACAGTTTTCTAATTTAATATTTAGTTTTAAATTCAACGAACCGACAGAGAAAACTTGTTCTGTATAAGTGATGTGGGTGCATCAACAATTGGCCGCTTACGTTCAGAAAGTGAAGCAGAAATATCGCGGTATATTTAGACCGGTATGGACCCATCATCGAGTGACTCAGTTTGTGGCCAAACTTCTTTTACGACAGGCTATAATTATAGCTAAAGTTGACTGATGGGGTATTGAGGAATGACGGGGACCAGGTGAAATTATGACAGTGGAATCCTTCGTTTCTTTATTGTACACACAATTTTCTTCTTTTTGCACCGTGAAAAGTTTCACTCCTGCCTCTCATCGAGTCTTTATATTTTTCAAGATTAATTTTCTCACACATAGGAGAGCGCTTGTAAGCGATTTTCTGAAGTGTCCATTGCTCGTAAACGAAACTTCCACACGAGAAGTGGGATTTTTGTAATTTTTAACATTTTTGCACGTGAAGTTCAGAACTAAAGTATCAGTCAGTCAAAGCTGTTTGACACAACTCTCAAGAACTCTCGAGAAACTCGACTTTGAAGTTTTCGGAACGTCTTCAGTACAGTAATTCTCGGCCTGACTTTGTTGGTCGACGAGCTACGTAACTCTGCGGAAGAATGCTTGCCTTCGAAGTGAGCAACCCAAGTTTGATTCCCGAGCGATGCAAATTTTTAAACAATGGTGCATGTTTTTCGAGATTTTCCGTGAAACACAAAATAAATACCGATGAAAAAAATATTTTGTAATACTTTTCTTTATTTAAACTATGTTTAATAACAATCTTTTGCAAAGGGTCGATAAATAAGATTTCACATTTTGTGTGCAATATGTAATTAAAATAAGGAACATGCATTTTTCATAAAAATAATAGCTAGATATGTATTAATTAGCATGTGTTTAACGAATGTTATATTTAAGTTACGTAGGTATTAGATCTGAACGGAAAAATAGTAACCGAAACGACACTTGAAACAGCGATTATCAGCTCGAGCGCTGCCTCTTTTCTCATGTTTATGCATTTTACGCTATACAGAAATGCCCGTGGAACATGAACAGTTGTGTAACATTTTACATCATCCAAGAGTCGAACTCAATCCACCTAACATTCTGGCGAACATTCTGGCACAGAGCCATGCGGCCCACCAATGAAATTTGGCATTCTAAATTGCTTCAATCGTCTGCATGACAAAATTACATTTACAGTGGAAGACGAACAAGACAAAGCATCAGTTACCTTGACCTAAAAATTATAAGACGTAACAACGCATGCAGGTTCAAAATTTATAGGAAAAATACAATGACCACAATCGCTACAGCCCTGCAACCTCATGTCACCCAAACACCCATAAACAGACAGCATACAGGTCAGTGATACATAGGGTAACTAGAATACCTTTGAACCAAGAAAATATGCAACACGAAATAAACATAGTGAATCTAACTGCAGTTGCCAATGATTATACTGCTTTCATTGTTGACACAGTACTAAACAAAATGAAGAAATTTCCAGACAAACACACTCCACAGAAGAAACAGACAAAAACAAAAGCATATATAGCATCCCATTTATTGGCAATATATCATTGGAGATTGCATATATTTTAAAAACCCCTAATGAAAAACTAAGTTTTCTATATTTAACAATCTATAACAAAATCTTATACGTAACATGAAGTGTAATCATAGCCCATACTCAACTCTGGAATGTACAAAGTAAAGTCCCAGGGCTCCGTGTTCGGCATAGGGCAAACAGGGCGAGATTTCAACACCAGGTACATAGAGCACATTAAAACTAACACACACACAGACACACAACATCAGCCAATAACCACATACATACACAATACAGGACAACCATTCGGAAAAGTAGAGAAAACTGTCAAAGCACTCTGCTGACTAAATAAAGCGCATAAAAATTCTGTTAGAAGAACTCCAGGTACATTCACATTACACAAAATGTGAAGATAAAATATAAAACGAGAAACATGGAAAATGGATCAATGAATTTCTTTAGATGCTTCGACACTATACTTAAGTAAATACAGTAACACATAAAAATAAGCACCATTGTAAATGGATATAGTTTTCATCCAGATTTTTATGATGGGTACCCTTTCTACGAAAGAGTATCAATCTCTGTGAAAACCTACATAATTACCTCTGTTGACTACATCTAAAAAGAATATTTTTAACTGCTTGTTTACGTAACTTTGTTCTTGATGTACTCTGTGCATAGAGAATTTTGTGTGATGTTTAATATACGTAATACTCTGCACAAATTGGTCACAAGAAAACAATAATTACAAGCCTTTTTCTCAAATTTCGCCACTAACTATATATAGAGATGGATAATCGACTGAAAATTACCCGGTTTTATATACTGCAGTAAAAGCAACACAACAATGCAGACTCTCACACATCAAAAACATGACAAAAATGGCAAAGCATACAGAGCAAAGCGCGCTTGGAAATGGAAATCATTTCCTGAAAAGCGTTATGCAAAATATACATAAAAAATCGTGACTGGTATCAGAAGATTTACTTATAAACAAACCAATTGTTTTGACAGTTGCAAGCTTTCACGAACCATTTTAATGAGTCAGATTACTGGATCATTCGAGCAACAGAGAACTGGCTAAGATTTTCGACAAAGATTTTCTCGTAAGGAAAATGTGTAGAGACGGTTGTTAATCGTTTGGTGAAAGTCCGTCAGTAGTCAACAGTTAACCTCCCCGGGAAATGAACACTTCGGAAAAAAGGTTTGGAGAGTAAAGGTAAAGCAGGGATTTGACCAATATCAAAAGAACGTGAGCAAGCAATTGTGCCAAACGATTTTTCCCTAAGTTTCAGTTCCGTGAATGGATTATGCAACATGGTAGTTCTGTGCTGAACGTCCCGCTGTTTGTGATGTTCACAGACGTGTATCTCGTGTGTGGGGTTCATTAAATTCAATAACGCTACGCACAGCTGTTCCCGCAGCGACGGCAGCCGCAAAACAGCAGATCTGCATCTGTGCATACGAATTAAGGAGCCATTTTGTGTTCACTTCATTTATCTCAGTGGATCTAATGTTTCACTGTAATCGCTGCTACAGTGGCTAAGTTCGATCCCTAGTAATTTTTTTTTTTCGATCTGCAGTTTTACGTATCTAAGTCAAAGAAATGTAAATAGCTTGCTACAATAGGAATAATGATTGAAATCTTGTGAATGGTTCCAAAAATATTAGCATTTTGATCCTCTGCTTGTTAAGCCTCAGTTTCGTCGTTGCTGATCCAAAGTATTGCACGTCGTCATCATAGTCTTTTGATGTCATCTGGCAAATGACATTATTTTGTTCAACTCAGACAGGACTAACAGATTTCACTTAGCGGTGCAGCTCGTTCAGACTGCCCAGACTACAGTGATCTCTGACACTGCTTCATCAACAGTATAAAACTAAATAAAAATAACATGTAACGCTCTTGATACAGATGTATTGCAGCAAATTCAACACGTCGCTGGAATACAGTTTTGTTTCGCTTAGAAGGATTACTGCTCGTTATTCTTTATATAGTCTTTCGGGCCACTAATTTTAAGTCTAGGTTATAGTTATGAAATCATTTCATCAGTATCATGTAATCGAGAGGCAAGCTCTCATTCAGACAATTATATCAGTCAAGTTCAATGCAACATTAAAATTGGCATTATGACGAGCAGACTGCAGCTGGTTGTATCAGCAAAGGTGAGGGAAATCGTGTAAACTAGGGTAACAGAATAAGAAAAGAATAAATTTGGCACAGAAGCTGTAAATGATAAGAAATTGCTATGCAACACACTTTCTTCTTTTTGGAATAGGGAGGGGGGGGGTGGGAGGGGCAAGGAATACGTGTGAGCACTAGGGAACTGGAGACTCCGGGATAGCCGGTATTGTGGTCAGATTTCCGATACCACCCGATTTCATCATACAACATTGCTTGATTTCGCTCGTCACTGTTCCTCCGTTCCTTCTCCACTCCTCCAGCCCTCTGACGTCACAGTCGAAGATGGTGAACTTAGGTCTCTTGTGTTCAGTTGAAACTGGTAGAAAAAAAAAAGCATGAACTTCGAAAGTCCACTTACCCTAGGTTTAAAACTATGAGACTTCACAACGCTCTTGTGCTGTTTAAGTAGTTACCACACCGTTTTTAATACGGTTGGGATTGGTTTTGTTTATTTTAACAATTACGTATTTGTTTAACCAAAAGCTTCTTCCCCACCACTACCCACCGTGCTACCACCACCGCCTGGCCAGTCCGCACGCCGAGATCATTTCACCAGCCGCAAAGCCCACTGTAAAGTCCTGCACCACACACAAAGCTGATTCACCATATGTGTAGTCGGATACGATCGTTTACTTATTTAGACATCGCAACGGTGATATGATAGAAATTTTTATTGAAACAGTCGTGAGGACGTGATCGGCATGGTCTGTTAGGGCTGCCGATGGGTGAGGGTGTTTGCCTATAGGCTGTACATGTCGAGCTTACTTGATGGCCATGCACAGAGTAGTAGCAGCAGCCTCAGCTGTTTGTCACCGGGTGCCTGACCGATCAGAAGACACTTCACGTAGTTTGGAATGTGGACAGATACTTATCTGATATTAACAGTTGTAACGTCAGACCCGAGAGTTGCAGCAAAGGTTTTGCGACTGATGCAATCAGCGCCTGACCCTCCGCAGACGTGTGTGACATGTAGCACGTGCCCGCTAGAGCCCTGCAAGCGGGTGTCCCATCCACGTGGTCTGCATGCACGTGCGGTGTGCGAGACAGAGCGCTAATACACATCGCAGACGTCGGTGAAAGTTACCGAAGACGACCTATGCTACCTCTGCGAGTGAGTGTTTGTTAACGGCCACGCGGATGTCATGTGCTTGTTCACAGCCAAGTGGAAATCACATGCTCACACTCACTGGCTACGAATTTGTAGAGTTAGCATGTGTATACATGCCATTACCACGGGAGCCGGCAGCTAGCGTATATAAGGGCGCACCAACAGCCCACTGGCAGTCATAACACTTGACAATGGCCAAGGAGTGCTTGGCCGAAAGCTCGTGTAGTTTTCACCAATTGACGCGGTTGGAAACCCGAGAACATTTTATTCAAGTAAAGCTGTGCTCAAACTGTAGTTTTGTTTGAGCTCTGCACTGATTTACTAGGCGCGGTGGTTTGTCAATGACTTCTTCCCATCTCTGAACCGACTTGTACTTCCAAATTAAGAAGGGACCTACAGTTCAATGTGTACCCTGAAAAATGATGCCACTTGACTTTTCACTTTTATCATTGCTACTGACGATAGAAGCGATAAGTACCAGATAAAGTCGAAGGAGTAATGAAGAATCAAACCTCTAACCTTCAGCTTTGTAGTCTGGAACTTGACCACTGAGCCAGCAAAGTACGTTTCTGAACGAGCGATTAATAAGTTATTTATCGAACTGAAACTGCACTGAGCGAAGGAAATAAACACTTGTTACAGAATTCTGTGCAAAAAGTAAACAAAGAAACTACGGTACAATTCTATGTTAGCCTTTATTTAAGTTACGACTATTTTTTGTGAAGTAATTTATTTGAAGGATCTGCTTGTCCGAACAATTACTATACAGAATCTTATTCCAATAATGCTCATCTCTGCTTGCCACTAAATCTAGCGATTTACTCCTCTTTACATTCAGTGCAGTTAATTTTATTAATTGTAGCGAGTTCTGTTAGTTCATTTGCTCAGTTTTCATGTGAGGGCCAGTCTACTGTGTATCTTGACTTAGGTATTCCCTGTTAATTACAAATAAAGCTGAAATTCATAATAAGTTTTCATGCTCCACAACATAAATCTTTTTCCTTTCAAAACATGTCACACTGTTAGAGTGATTGCAGCTGCAGACCAAGAGCGAGCATTATACCATCAGCTATTCATTCATGCTAATTTACAGTTTCACAGTTAAATCAGTGACCTTGAATAATATTCAGTATTTAGTACATCTTTAATTTTCATTATACATAATCATACTTAATTTCGGGTAATATTTGAAGTATGTCAGATATACCATATACACTTTCCCCATATGAAACACAGAAAATCAGGTGCTACAAAGCAATTTAAATTCTCAATGCGTTCTAACGCTTGCAGGGCCAATTAGTGTCGCTACTTTGTGACTAAGCTGTATTCTAGTCCATGTTCCTTAGCCACTTGGCAGGGCCACTCATTGAGTGATCGCTACTCGCCGAGTGTGCCCTACGTGATACCGAGTGCATAAACTGCCTGTCTCGTGCTTCGGCAATGCGAACAAAGAGAGTGATGGACGGCGAGTGCTTCTTACACGGTTTCGCCACGCGGATGCACAGTGAGTGCTCTTGTGGCCGCTGGCATGTTACGAGAATGTGAAATAAGGCATCTTCGTAGAAATACGTACCACCAGGCTGATGCTAAGATGCCTCTGACTAATTATTACTCGTTTTGTTCGGAATGTGAGAAAACAGCGCTACTACTACCGATATACAGGGTTCCTGCAGACAGTCAAGTATGAAGTACTCTTTATACGCTTTCCACAAGTCCAGTTTCCCACAAAGTTAAATAGACCATCCCATCATCTTTCAAAATAAACGAATCTCGTGTGGCAACTCTCTTCCATATTCTAGTGGAATTTGCATTCCTTCTTGCAGTTCAGTTAACGATTATTATGTGTAAAATGGTTCAGATGGCTCTGGGCACAATGGGACTTAACATCTGAGGTCAACAGTAGCCTAGAACTTAGAACTACATAAACCTAACTAACCTAAGAACATCACGCACATTCATGTACGAGGCAGGATTCGAACCTGCGACGGTAGCGGACGCGCGGTTCCACACTGAAGCCATAGAACCGCTCGGCCACAACGGCCGGCTTTTATCTGTAAATCCTCAGCCAGAGTCCAGTTTCGTAAAGATATACGTGCTTTGTGGTGCTGTAAGCACAAGGTAAATTCACAGGCGTCGATAGATCGACAACCCACTCCAGAGACGGCGTATAACCCAGCTATTGCTGCACCAAGAAATCGAAACGGTGGCGTTGAAAAAGAAGTGAGCAGAGTGGACAGTTTCAAGCCAGCTAGACCACCGAGAAGACCGCCTTCTACTTGTGCACTTCGCAACGCATCTTCTGCTTTTAGCGAGTCCACGCCAGCCCGTCCTCAGTGAATATGTTAGTCGGACAAGAACTGTTTACCATCCAGCCTTAGTTCCCGCAACACTAGTTAACTTCAGCATCTGTTGCCTGACCCGACTTGTACAAAGTTGAATATTCGTCAATAGTCGGCCGGGGTGGCCGAGCGGTTCTAGGCGCTACAGTCGGGAACAGCGCGACCCCTACGGTCGTAGGTTGGAATGCTGTTTCGGGCATGGATGTGTGTGACGCCCTTAGGTTAGTTAGGTTTAAGTAGTTCTAAGTTCTAGGGGACTGACGACCTTAGAAGTTAAGTCTCATAGTGCTCAGAGGCATTTGAACCATTTGTCAATAAATGTGTGTGTCCTCGTCACTAATTATTATCAGTGTTTCAGTGTTCTCTTCGTTCCCCTCTCATAGTGTTTGCCTCAGCGCCGTATAAATGGTTACGGCTGGTGACGAGTAAAATCTTCTTATGTGGTTGTTTCAAAAGTACGATATAACATTCTTCATAATACGTACCGGTATTGTTCTTTAACTACACAGATTTTCTCTGTAGGTAGGCTTTGGTGGGAGCGAAATTTTGCACTAGCCAAGCAGAGTTCTAAGTTGCCAGTATCGGTAGTAGCAGAAGTGAAGACCTGCTAGGTACTATGTTGATCCACCGTTTGAACACAATATTGTTTAAGTTCTGTCTTACACTGATTGGACAAGCCATTGATAAGTTTTCTGCGGTAAGTAACATCAAATATCTGCGAAATTACCAGCCGATATCAGTTCGACAGTCACGATTTTTCGCATCATTCGAACAGAATGCAAGGTACTAGCACAAGTATAACGGGCTACGTAGCATTTGTTGAAAATATGCACATTCCACGTGAATAATGGACCTGCGAGGTCTACTTCTGTGACTGTGAAAGGGTTTTGTGTACTTAACCGATCAGTAAAGAATGGGGCTTGTATTTGCTGGCAAGGTGTGTTTTCAGTGAAATGTGAACGTTATAGAACTGTGATAAGGATATCTTGAAGAAAGAAATTGAAACGAGTCATTTTTTAACTACTAGTCGATTCCACCTTTATTGAGTTACATATGTTCAGATGAAGACATTTCCTGTTGCATCTGATGGATGCACATAAACGAGAATGTTCCAGTCTGATCAGTGTTAAGTCGTAGCTTACGACTTTGGTACATCTCAAACTTGTCACAAAATCTAGAATCCATACTGTAATGTGTAGTACTCGTATTTTCCAATAAGAAAAGTTCCTTGTGAAGTCAAAAACTAATCCCCAGTGCTTACAATGAGCACTTGGCGACGTACCTTTCGAATCTCTGGAAGTCTCGAGACTCTACTGAGATGGTATACCAGTAGGATCTGTGAGCCATTACTTGTCAACATAAGGAAGATCCCTTACGGATGCACCAAACGAGAGTGAACCTTCGGAACTGTCTTGGTTAGGACAGTGGAAAAACTGAGATGTAGGTGTGCTGCAAGTAATGTCAATCACTCGATTGCGGGTGAAGGTTTTCTGAAGGTCTGGATCACTTTCTGTCTAACGTAAGGCAATCGCTGAATCATTCCTCATACTCACTTTTCTAAGGTCACTGTTTGTAGCTTGGCCGAAATAAGGCGAAGGTTTTGTGCCTAGAAGTGCTGCAAATAGTACTAGACGTAACAGAGTAACTCATTTGTACCCGATAAGCGGCAACCCAGAGTGTGTGGATGGGACAAGTCCTTGGTAGATTTCATCGGCTATGTGGCATCAGATGTTAACAAAATTCGCACCCAATTCCGTTTTGGCGAGTACGTTTTTCCATCATTCGAAAAGAATGCATGGTTTTCTTGAAGAGCTGGAGAATAGCCGTCAGTGAAATGCGTTTCTTGGAGACTCGCACCATCGTAATAGATACGAGAGCCCATAGAGCATTTCCGTGTTGCTGCGTTTCGGATGATGAAAAACTGATTCATAGCAGTTCAAACGAGTGTTCGGTAATAGCTGGCGATGCCTGAAGTAGGCTATCTGGCTGTGCCAGGTCCCGCGCACTGTGTGTCATCACGCGCTTCAGCAGGGGCAGAGCTGGTGCTAGAGGACACGGGCCTGACTTGGCAGTTATTAATAGCAGACGTATGATGATAAGCATCTATCCACATTCTAAACAGCGTGAGACGTCGCATGTTCGGTGTTGTGGTCCCCCTCTAGAGATACGTTGAGTTAGGTGAGGCGCTCCGCTGCAGTCGGGTGAGACTGCTGCTGCCAGTTTGGCTCATGGCTCCAGCTGTCAGTGTCCCTTTGTTTAAATAAACGTTCGTCTCTTACCATAGCAGCGGTATTTCTGTAAACTAAACTCCGTCCTAACAGGCCTTGGATGGCCCAACCGGCTGGCGTGTCATCATCAGATCACAGGCGTCACTGGACGCGGAAATGGAGGGGCATGCGGTCAGCACACCGCTCTCCCGGCCGTATGTCAGTCTACCAGACCGAAGCCGCTACTTGTCAATCAAGTTGCGGGATTCAAAGGCTGTTATTGCTGCTGGTGTAGCGATCTCGCTAGTGGTCTGCTCAACGTGGGGCGCTGGAGAGAGAGCATGGTGGGTGGTACTGCATGAGCAGCACTTATTTAAACAAAGACACAATGATTTAAACAAATAAAACCGTGGCATTTCTCCTACGCACATAGTGGTAATTCTTTATACAATGCAAGTGGGTCCCAACGTTACATAGTCGTAAATTTACAACGAGAAGGCGTCTGACTCTGTTCTACAAATGGGAATCACATTTGGCAGTCGGCTTGTGTGGAACTTAAAATGAAAAACTCTGAGATATTTTGGCACAACAATACCACGTTTCTGAGAAATCTACCCCTATAGTTTATGACACGCAATGGACTCAGAAATGACAGGATTGATAGATAAGTGAAAACTGAGCATTTGTCATCAACATATATGGAAACATATATGGGGTTTGGAAATGCAATTTTTCCTAGAAATCAGGGTAAGAAGTTTTTTCGACCACCGGTTATTCACCCACAAGTTAAAAACTGTTCAAGGAAAGCACCGCTTGTGTAGCGACCGAGGCGTCTGGCTGCGGAACACAGAATCTGAGTTCGATTCTCCTTTACATCCTGTAGTTTTTTTAATTGTTATTTTCCTCCATTTCTAAATGGATAGGCATGAGAACTTAAATAACGTACAGAAATCAATAGGGAATAATAACAAGGTACGCAAATAAACTTCTAAAGCAACTGGGATTAGCAGATAATTATAAATTTAATCCTAGCCAATTTACAATCTGTTTTTCACTTACTCTGTTACGTGTCGTTAATGTTCTTCTACCAACTAGATAGACGGTACTTGCCGAAGAGATATTCGAAGCAGATACACTCGCAGCACGAAAAACGTCTGAGAAATCCAGTCTTAGTGCATCTACAACGTTTCTTCTGAAGATTGAGAGGAATACCAACATGTACTTCGCACCTTGGTTCACAGGGCCCAAGTTATCTCAGACCCTGAAAGTTTGGCGGCTGAGCTATCACATCTCGAACGCACCTTTCGTCAGAATGGTTTTAGTGAGAGGCAGATCAAACGTGCGTTGCGCTATCAGCCTTCTGTGCAACGGGTGAGTGATGATAGCAACGAAGTGGCACCTAAGTCTACGGCCTTTTTGCCTTACGCAGGAAGCATTTCTAACAGGATTGGCCGTATTTTGCGGAAATTTGATGTGAAATGTGTTTTTCGACCACCTTCTAAGATTAAGGCCCTGTTGGCGTCCGTAAAAGATGATCTTGGTTTGCGTAAGGCTGGTGTCTATCGGATTCCTTGCAGTTGTGGCATGTCACATATTGGTCAGACAATCAGGACTGTGGAAGACCGGTGTACTGAACATAAGCGTCACACACGCTTACAACAGCCGAGCAAATCAGCTATTGCAGAACATTGCCTCGACACCGGTCATCCTATGGAATACAACAACACGGAGATTCTGGCTTGCACGTCCAGCTATTGGGATAGTGTTATTAAGGAAGCGGTTGAAATCAAACTATCAAGCAACCTTATAAACAGAGATAGTGGATTTTGTCTAAATGCTGCTTGGAATCCGGCTCTGTCTCTTATCAAAAAACAGAGGGACATAATTAGGGCTACCTCACCTGTTGAATAATAGTAACTATCGACATTTCTGATGGTGGTTATCTTTGATTTGTTTACTTTGCGGTTACTGTGTGTGGTATCTTCCTTGTTTCTCCTCTGTGAATCGAGGTATTAAATTTCCTTGCACATTGCTTCCTTTTTGCATTTGTGCCTTGAGAATGGCAGGGTGTGCTCCTGTCGAAATATCGGCGGTGGTCGACGACGTCACCCGGCAGCAAACCCGTAAGTTATTTGATCAAGATAAATTTAATCAAATAAAAACTTTTCCTGTTAAGAAAGATCTGCCTGATCATGATGCACAACTAGTTACAATATATGATATAGCTCCATACAGTAATGCAAAACAGTCCTCCAAAATAGTGCACTCACTTAAGCATTTAACAACTCAAAATTTTAAGTAAACCTTGCAACACTTAGACTGTGATGAGGTGTACAGGGAACATAATGCTAATTTAAGATTAAACCTGTTTCATGATACCTTTGTGAGTATATTTGAAAACAGTTTCCCTAAGAAAACAGTGAAATATAATTGTAATAAACCATGTAAAAAGCCATGGCTTACTAAATGGATAAAAATATCTTGTAAACCGAAAAGTGAAATGTTTCTTATAACTAGGAGGAGTAATGATCCTGAAACAATGAAACATTATAAAAACTACTGCACTGCATTAAGAAAAGTTATTAAAAAGTCCAGAAGTATGTGCATTTTGTCTGAGATAAGCGTATCTGATAATAAAATTAAAACAATTTTGAATATTCTTAAAAGGGAAAGAGGGCAGCCGAGAGCACAGGGAGACTGTATTTCTATCAAACACAATGAAAAGTTTGTTAACAAGAAGTTAGAAGTAGAAAACATTTTTAATAATCGTTTTTCATATGTCTGGTAGAGAAAATAGGATCCAGGTATTCATCACAAAGTGCAAGGCAGTATATGGAGAAAGGCAGTACCTACGCAGTTTGATGAAATTTAAATTCAACCCACATCTCTTACTGAAATTAGGAAACTAATAAATTACTCATAAGTAAAAGCTCACATGGAATTAATGGCATTTCTAAAAGAGTACTAAAAGCTTGTTTCCAACAAATAAACAGGATTCTCAGCAACATATGTAGTAGCTCACTGAAAAAGGGCATTAATCCAGATAGACAGAAATACGCTATTGTTAACCACTGCATGAAAAAGGGGATAGGTATGATGCTGACAACTACCTCCCAATCTCACTTCTGACAGTTTTATCCAGAATTCTTGAAAAAAGTAATGTATTCACGAGTAGCATGACATATTTGAAAAAAATGAAATAATAACAAAATGTCAGTTTGGCTTTCAGAAAGGCTTTTCAACAGAAAATGCTATATATACTTTCACTTATCAACTATTAAATACATTGAATAACTGAAAATCACCCACTGGGATATTTTGTGATTTCTCAAAGGCTTTTGATTGTGTGAATCATGAAATACTTCTAAATAAGCTTAAGTATTGTGGTATGAGTGGGACAGTGCATAAATGGTTTAATTCATACTTAACTGGAAGATTGCAGAAAGGTGAAATTAACAGTACAGATAATCTGCAAAAATCAGCAGAGTTCTCTAGCTGGGGAGATATCAAGAAAAAAAAAGGGTTCAGTCTTGGGTCCCTTATTGTTCTTAATATACACTCCTGGAAATGGAAAAAGGAACACATTGACACCGGTGTGTCAGACCCACCATACTTGCTCCGGACACTGCGAGAGGGCTGTACAAGCAATGATCACACGCACGGCACAGCGGACACACCAGGAACCGCGGTGTTGGCCGTCGAATGGCGCTAGCTGCGCAGCATTTGTGCACCGCCGCCGTCAGTGTCAGCCAGTTTGCCGTGGCATACGGAGCTCCATCGCAGTCTTTAACACTGGTAGCATGCCGCGACAGCGTGGACGTGAACCATATGTGCAGTTGAGGGACTTTGAGCGAGGGCGTATAGTGGGCATGCGGGAGGCCAGGTGGACGTACCGCTGAATTGCTCAACACGTGGGGCGTGAGGTCTCCACAGTACATCGATGTTGTCGCCAGTGGTCGGCGGAAGGTGCACGTGCCCGTCAACCTGGGACCAGACCGCAGCGACGCACGGATGCACGCCAAGACCGTAGGATCCTACGCAGTGCCGTAGGGGACCGCACCGCCACTTCCCAGCAAATTAGGGACACTGTTGCTCCTGGGGTATCGGCGAGGACCATTCGCAACCGTCTCCATGAAGCTGGGCTACGGTCCCGCACACCGTTAGGCCGTCTTCCGCTCACGCCCCAACATCGTGCAGCCCGCCTCCAGTGGTGTCGCGACAGGCGTGAATGGAGGGACGAATGCAGACGTGTCGTCTTCAGCGATGAGATTCGCTTCTGCCTTGGTGCCAATGATGGTCGCATGCGTGTTTGGCGCCGTGCAGGTGAGCGCCATAATCAGGACTGCATACGACCGAGGCACACAGGGCCAACACCCGGCATCATGGTGTGGGGAGCGATCTCCTACACTGGCCGTACACCTCTGGTGATCGTCGAGGGGACACTGAATAGTGCACGGTACATCCAAACCGTCATCGAACCCATCGTTCTACCATTCCTAGACCGGTAAGGGAACTTGCTGTTCCAACAGGACAATGCACGTCCGCATGTATCCCGTGCCACCCAACGTGCTCTAGAAGGTGTAAGTCAACTACCCTGGCCAGCAAGATCTCCGGATGTGTCCCCCATTGAGCATGTTTGGGACTGGATGAAGCGTCGTCTCACGCGGTCTGCACGTCGAGCACGAACGCTGGTCCAACTGAGGCGCCAGGTGGAAATGGCATGGCAAGCCGTTCCACAGGACTACATCCAGCATCTCTACGATCGTCTCCATGGGAGAATAGCAGCCTGCATTGCTGCGAAAGGTGGATATACACTGTACTAGTGCCGACATTGTGCATGCTCTGTTGCCTGTGTCTATGTGCCTGCGGTTCTGTCAGTGTGATCATGTGATGTATCTGACCCCAGGAATGTGTCAATAAAGTTTCCTCTTCCTGGGACAATGAATTCACGGTGTTCTTATTTCAATTTCCAGGAGTGTATATTAACGACTTGCCACTCTATATTCATTAAGATTCAAAGCTAGTTCTTTATGCTGATGATACAAGTATTGTAATCACACCCAAGAAGCAACAATCAGCTGAGGAAATTGTAAAAAATATCTTTCAGAAAATTATTAAGTGGTTCTCTGCAAATGAACTCTCACTAAATTTTGAAAAAACACAGTTTACACAATTCTGTACAGTAAATAGCGTAACACCAGTGATAAATATAGACCGTGAACATAAGTCTGTTGCTAAGGCAGAATACTCAAAATTTCTGGGTGTGTGCATTGATGAGAAATTGAATTGGAAGAAACAGATCGATGATCTGCTGAAACGGTTAGGTTCAGCTACTTATGTTATTAGGGTTATTGCAAACTTTGATGATAAACATATCAGTAAATTAGCCTACTATGCCTATTTTCATTCACTGCTTTCATATGGCATCATATTTTGGGGCAATTCGTCATTAAGAGAGAAAGTAATCATTGCACAAAAGCTTGTAGTCGGAAAAATAGGTGGAGCCCACCCAAGACCACCTTACACACATTCATTTAAGGAACTCGGGATATTCGCAGTACCTTCGCAATGTATATATATTCACTTATGGAATTTATCATTAATAATTCATTCCAATTCAAAAATAACTGCGAAGTGCGTAGCTACAACACTAGAAGAATGGATAATCTTCACTATTCAGAATTAAATCTCACTCTGGCACAGAAAGGGGTGAATTATGCTGCCAAAAAATCTTTGGTCATTTCCCAAATAGTATTAAAAGTGTGACAGATAGCCAACCAACATTTAAAAGCAAACTGAAAGATTTTCTGAGTGACGACTCCTTCTACTCAATAGATGAATTCTTAGATATGAAGTAGCAACTGTAAAAAAATTAATTAACTAATTATTTTGTCTAAAGAAAATTTATGTTAAAGTGACACATTCCATATAATTGCGAAATGTCGTATTCATTTCAATGGAACAAGGATTAATGTATGTATGTATACAGGATGGTCCATGTGAAGTTTGGGATGAGATTATCTCGAAAACTATACATCGGGTAAAAGCAGTAGGTAAGACAAATTCGTGAGCTCAAAGGGGGACAACAAACGAAACTACACGTGATATTCATGTCGTATTCATGTCGTATTCATGATCTATGGAACAAGGATTAATGTATGTATGTATACAGGATGGTCCATGTGAAGTTTGGGATGAGATTATCTCGAAAACTATACATCGGGTAAAAGCAGTAAGTAAGACAAATTCGTGAGCTCAAAGGGAGACAACAAACGATACTACACGTGACTTCCATCCCCCACCCCCTTGGGAGAGGCAGGGAGCAACTTTTAGTTCTTAAATGGAAACACCCATTTTTTATTGCAGATTCGGATTCTCCGTAAAAAAGTTATCAAGTTTTGTCTCAAACAATCTTTTAAACCATTGAAAGATGGCGCTGAAATCGAGAAACATTGAAATTATGGAAGAACACTGATTTATTTAGAATTATCAGAGAAAGACGCATGAAATCGATAAAAAATGTACACCAATTCTTCACTTACGCCAAATTAAGCTATTTTTGTACAAAATGTACTGTATCCTAGTTTTAGCGTTACCCAGTAACAACAACATGGACGTAGTAGAATGATGTTCCCATGGGGTGCTTGATTAGTGTGGGTCCCCTTACCTCTCATATGTTGGGGTGCTTCATTAGTGTGAGTCCCCTTGCCTCTCACAATTTGGGGTGCTTCATTAATGAAATTAGCCACGGAGAAATTGTTCAAAATTTTCCCCATTTGCTTCAACGCATGAAGTCAATCGTCTGCGAAAGTTGTCCACAGTTTTGAGGAGCACATCCCGTGGTATGGCTGCAAACGATTTTCGAATGCGTTGCTCCATATCGTTTCGGTTTGTGGGCTGACTTTCATAAACAATATGTTTTAAATAATCCCACAAGAAATAATTAGGAGATATTAGGTCTGGTGAACGTGGAGGCCACTGAATTGGTCCGCCGCGTCCTATCTACCGACCAGGGTACCGTAAATTTAAAACGTTCAGCACATTTTTAACCTAATGGGAAGCTGCTCCGTCCTGTTGTAACAACATACGTTGCCTAGTTTCTAAATCAACATCTTCCATTAACTCCAACAAATTATCGAGGAGAAGTTGTAAATAAGATTCCCCAGTAACATTTAGGTCAAAAAAATATGGTCCTATCAAGTAACCGTTTAAAATTCCACACCAGACTATTAACGGACATTTGTGTTGTCAACGGATCTGTACCAGTGTGGATTGACAGGGGACCAATAATGACAATTCGCCATTGTTTTTGAATGTGGCTTCATCGGTGAACATAACGTATCTATAGAAATCATTGTCACGTCTTATCAGTGCCAAGGTCCATTGGCAGAAATGCACGCGTATTTGCATATCTTTCGGCCTTAATGCCTGTGTCAGTGTGATATGATACGCATGATATTTATGTGCCATCAAAATTCACAAAACAGTAGATTTCATTATTCCAGTTTGTCTCTGAATTGCACGACTACTAATTTATAGATCCAGTTGAACACAAGCGAGAACGGTAAGGGTACGAGAGTCATTTTCATTGTATACGCGGTGACGAGGTGGACGGTGCCTGTATCCACTTCGAGCTCGTTGAATGCAATTTCGAATAATGTTTTCGCTTGGATGTCGTCTGTTTGTGAATTGCAGCGTACTTGTTATGGCATTCACCTAAAATTTACACCATATCAACAATCTCTGTAGGAGGATAGTGAGCCATGTTTCGCTAAAGAATAATTTACTTTCATCAGTTGATGTTACGGTTTACAATCTGAAAGTGAAGTGACGTTTGAGCGCATGGCGCCGACATTTATACTGAGCCATAGTTCGAAGTTTGGCTACGGTAGCGCCACAGTCGGGTAAATAACGCAATTGTGAAGAGTTCCATAACGAGATTTAAATACCAATCCGCCTCCCTCCATCAAAAACTGTGGCGAGTAGGATACATTTTGTAAAACAAAAATAGCTTAATTTGGCGTAATGAAAGAATTCGGGCACATTTTCTATCGATTTGATGCGTCCTTCTCGGATCATTCTAAACAAATGGGAGTTCTTCCCCAATTTTAATTTTTGTCGATTTCACCCCCATCTGTCAGTGGTTTAAAAATGTTTCACACAAAACTTGATTACATTTTTATGGAGAATCCGAATCTGCAATAAAAATGAGGGTTTCCTTTTAAGATTTAAAAGTGGCCCCCTCGCCACCCAAAGGGCTGGAGGTCACGTGTAGTATCTTTTGACGTACCCCTCTGAGCTTACGAACTTGTCTTACCCACTATTTTTACCCTATGTATAGTTTTAGAGATAATCTCATCCGAAACTTGAGATGGACCACTCTGTAGATTTTGTAGAGATTAGGAAGGTGTCATTAGGGGAAGAAGAAGAAGAAAAGGAAGTATTCTAGTACCTGATTGTAAACGTAAAATTAAGTGACAGGCTCTTACATTGTGTATTAGACACGCGACTCAAATTTCAGAAATAGACCAGAACGTTTATGAACACTTCAGAAAACAGTTAGAGAAATTGTTGATTTCCCTCTGACGCAACGCATACGTCATCAGGAAGTAACAAAAGCCACACAGAATAACGGAACAGGACTGTTACGAAACCAGAGAAGAGGAGATCAGAAGAGAACTGACGCTCAACCTAGGGGATAATGTTTTTGTAAGATCCAGGAAAATATCGAAGAGAAGTCTGTATTTGAATACGAAATTTTTTACATGTTTTGGGGGCTAAGCAAGTAAAAAGAATTATTTACAATAATTTTGTAGAGTTGGAAACATGAAATGCCGTAAATCATTGGGGAATTATCACATGTCACACACTAAAATATTTAAGGCATAAAAGAACATTCATGGAGACGTGACGTAGAGTCTGTATTCTGTCATCAGAAGAAAATAATTTGTAATAACATGAAGTGATCCAAGGGACACAGATAATCGAAGTTGCGCAGGATTTACGAATTTATCAGGGGAAGTCAAGAAGATGGGAAATGAGGTACGAAGAGGAGATAAGTTGGACGATTGTTGACTGTAAGTGTACAAGTAGAAAAATACGTATTGACGATTAATTATTATGAGAAATGAGAATTTATGCGGTTTAGCAGACGCAAAGGACGAGGCCAAGTTGTGGGAAATCATGCATTGTGAGTTATGGGAAATGAGTTTTATACGAGGGTTGGAACTTAAATAGTGGCAACTATGTATTCACAACCGATGCAAAAGAGTTACATCTTTGCAACTGTTACTGTCCTTCAAAGTAGTCACCAGCGATGTTCCTAGGCGTAGTATACCGTTAGTAGAGCCTGTTCCGTTGATGGTCCGAAAGGAGCGGTCTACTGCTTGTCGAATCTCTGGAACAGTTTGAAGTGAATGCCACGAAACGAAAACTGAAGCGCCAGTCCAAAGAATGGCGTCATTATGGGTCGCCGCGAAAGTCGAAATTGCGTCAGAGCCCCAGTATGATTAACGTTATGGTGATTCTTGTGTACAAGTGTGATGGTGCTATCCTAATTCATTACGTTCGTCCATGACAGACCTTCAATGCACAGTATTACTGTTCGTTTTTGGAACTTTGCGAAAGAAGCGGCGACACTTTCTGCGCAACCCAACCATAATTTTGCACAACAATGCGCGGGCGCATACAGTGCCAGCTGTGGCTGCTCTGTTCGGTCGATGGGACTGGAAAGTACTGTACCATCCACCATACTCTCCGGACTTAAGTCCTTGTGACTTTCATTCGATTCCGAAGTTGAAGGAACTGCTTCGTGGCATTCGCTTCAGAATTGTTCCAGAGATTCAACAGGCCGTAGACCGCTTCATTCGCACAATCAACAGAACAGGGTCTGCTAACGGTATACTACGCCTTTTACATCGCTCGCAACGGGTTCTACACAACGCCGGTGGCTACATTGAAGGGCAGTAACAGGTGAAAACATTCAACTCTTTGGTATCAGTTGTGGAAAAATAGTTGCCTCTGTTTAAGTTCCAACCATCGTAGTTTTATGTCGCAATGGAGACGATGGGCTGCGAAGTAGTGAGTAACATGATTTTGTTTAGGATGAGAGGACGTTTAGGGTAATATGTCGATTGAAATGAGTATTTCATATGCTAATGCGAATAGGATGTGAGGATTTTACGTACCCTGATAAGGTGGTGTGAGCCTTCAAAGATGATAACTCAGTGATAAAATCAAAACTGAAATGAATATTGACAGAGGACGGACCTTTGATCTATCAGTACCTATGGAAACAGACAATGAATAACGATAGAATATAGTGAGAGATGAAATAATAAACATTCATTTCCGTGTCCGGTCAGCATTTCCAGAAGGTAGCAACTCCGAAAGCCTTGTTGTTTCCCTCGATCAGGTCCTTTCTTGTGCAGGGTTGTTCAAGTTGAGGACAAATTAGCAGGTGGACCGGGTCTTCTGTTGTTCCGCACTCAGACGATGTATCTCCATCAGCTGGAAGAATAATCCATTTTCGCACGTTGGTCTTGCAAAGAGGAATACCCACCCTAAGACAACTGAGCGCTCTCCCAGTAGGGCAGGTCAAGTCGTTTCCAGGAGCTAGCTCTTCCTTTACAGGGATATTGGGTGGTAGCTTCCTCTTCCTCTCGGTGATGCGGCTAGACTCTGGTGATCCCGCTAGTGGTTGAGTCCTGGTGATGAAGCTCTTTCTCGATTTCAGTCGACGGGCTACAGCCTGATGATCATGCAGTGGGTGTCGGGGATCATAAGTAAAATAAGAAACGAAAAAAAAAACTGAAAGAAAGAGTTGGAATAAAATATAGAACTTAATAGATAGTAGTACTGATTAAAATTTTTGTGTATGTGGTGAACAAGTTATATGTGTGCTTTTGTTACAGATGTGCAGTTTCTAACGTCAGAGTACCCACAATAAATCGATAAATACAGACATTGTTTGTCAGTAAATGAGTTAACGGGTGAGTACTTCAGTTTAGTAGGAGGGTAAGAATACGTAAACTTAGAATTGTAGCTGGCCACAGTAGACCAGAGGAGGCGGAATTTGCTTCTAGTGCAAGGGAACCATTTGATATTGATGGATTTCTCAGGTGTAACGTAGTGCACGACATCTAATAATCAACGCATATTCCTGTCCACACCAACTGTATCCCATACGATGTCTGGTGTGTGTATATGTATGGCTGATGTGAAAAGAGAAGCGAAGGAGACATGTGCAATTTTAAAAGTTAAATATTTAACTTCTCGCTATACTGAGAATTTTGAACCTATGGAATATATGCAGCACCGTTTTCTGAATCTAGTAGATAATCTTGAAGCAAGATGTATAGCTTTCGCTGATCAACGCTCCTAAATATAAACAGGTTCATTTTTGTATAAAGAAGTATATTTGAAGCGAGTAACTGACTAAACTTCGTAAATGTATGAAGCGTCATTTTGTTGAGGAAAGAATTTTGGGCAAGGAAGCAGAGATTTCATCGATGTAATCAATAACTGTCATAACGAATTTTAAAAAAAGAAAATGGTACACGAGATGCGTTTATGACTTACGTGTTTGAACTGAATGATAGTAATAATTGGTATGTGTTCCATGGAAATTGTGTAAGTGATTATTGTTTGTAATTTGTTTTGCGGTTGCACAAGTCACACGAGAAGTAGAAATATTAGGGCATTCGCAGAAGAGAGGGGACGCAATTTGATGGGTGGGCCTTGGACTACCTGCAAGTGAAGAGCGCACATGGCTCTAAACTGGGTCAAACTTGGTTACGTGGCGCATAGCTGCTGTCACGGGCTGCCTTTGACATCGCCGCCTGACGAAATGAAAGGGGACGTAGACTACAATGGGTAGTGACGGCCAGACCGCCAGCCGCAAGCACCACCAAAACCCCCGAACACTTGTCGACGCCGCAGGAAGCCAGAACGAGGAGCCGCAGTGAGGGCGCGTTGCTCGCAAAGATTGTTCGCTTATGTTCTGTCCGCTTTGACAAGAGACACCGCTTCTAAAACTCTATTTAGCCTGCTGACTGTTTACCAAATATGTGGGACTTCATGTCGAGTTGGGAAAACATTTCGACGGTGAAGTTAACTAGCATGAACTTATTATCAACTTACCGCTGTGTGTCATGCAGATTGTACAACCTTATTTTGCTTGAACACTGGTCACGACCAGAAAGTCATTAATGTTTCATAAGTTGAAAGACAGTCCATGACGCTATCACACCTTTGCAAAACAAAGTTTCATCCATTCAGCTGTGATCTGATTAGACACATGAATTTGCACAACACAATGAATGTCGCTTATGTTTCAAGAATTTGGTAACACCCACGAAAATAACATGGAAAGACTGTGAGTGAACAATGATCGCTGATCTCGTGAAAACTTGTCGTATTCGAACAGTGACTGTGACATCTTGTATGGTGAGGTAGCTGTGCCTCGAACCAGTGTGAATTCTTGTTTGTGTTTTATTGATAACTTTCCACGGACAGTTATAAACATCTTTATTTCAAAAGTATTAGAATGTATGCGAACAATAGTGTTATTAGTTAAAGAACAGAAAATTGTGGATGAACTGTACTGGAGTAGTAAAACTTTATATTTATAGACATGAACTTTAATCACAAACAGTGACACAAATTTTTCTCTAGAGAAGTGATTGTCACACGTAATGATATTCCATCAAGTTGCATACGCCGAACAGTTTACTGTGAAAATCTTATTTAGTCTTATGTTTAATTCCATGAGGTTGTATTTACTGAACAATGTACTGTGAAAAATTATTTCGTCGAATGATTGCTAGCTAAGACTGACGTCTAGTAATTCTGTACTTTGTATTGCTTTTCCTGTCTTGTGATAGATATACTTTTCATACGCTGTGTATCAAGTGTTGCTGATGACGTCTTGTGAGTTACGCTAACATGTTGTATTGTGTGATGGCAAATGACGATATTTGAAATTTTTTTGTATGTGATTTGTATGGCCCATGTTTCTGCTATTATTTCATCGTTAAATAATGATCACAAGTACCTCAGGTTAGGAAGGACTGAACGAGTTAATCAGAAAATTGTTTGGGGATGGATGTAGTTGACCATTGTCTTAGTGAAAGGATTGAATGCATGAATGTATGGTGCAAATCACTGGTGTGAACAAACCAGTGAAATTTCATTACAATTGTGAAGTTCTGGTATGAAATCAGATTAAATAAGATTCAGTTAAAAAGCTATTGATGAATATGAGTGAGTGTAAGCTGGAAAGTTGGTGAAATGTAAAACTTTAATTCACCAGCGACACTGATGAATGAGTGAACGACGGTTTGGAAGGTTAAAGAATCAATAAATAAACATACTACAGTGGCAACATCCAAATTCCAAACTGTGTCCCTTACGATTACGTAAACCCAGTCCCACTTGGGACTTAAATCTTCTCGATGCAGTTGCGCCATGACCAAAACCACCCCAGCATGGATTTTAAATTTTTAAGGAAGTAGTGTTGTTACAGGACAGTTTTTCAGAACTGTCATGCAACATCTGCAAATTCATGTAAACTCATAGTAGAGAGCCAGCCTCGACCTGAATAATTAGTTTTACTCAGTTTCTGGCGTAATCTAAAACATATACGCATGCTAGTTGGAAACAAAGGAATTCTGGGAAGGACATTGGGCAACACTGGAATATCCTAATGCCGGAAGAGTCAGGGACCCTACTGAGCTCATCTGAAGATGGACAGCGAGGGCAAACGTTCATAGTGGCGGCCGGGCCACGCAAGAGACTTTATGACTTCCCACGCTGCTGCTGCTGCGCAAATGGGCAACAGTAAGGACATCCTTTAGCGTTCAATTACACGTTTATTTTACAAGGCTTAGTGAGAGTAATGTTAGAGGAGTGCCTTATGGTTCGCCGAACGCAGAAAAGCCAAGGCTTTGGAACAGACGCTGGAGGTTGGTGTCCTGCAGGTGAGAAGAGATCTCCCAGCTAGTTCTTTGACAACCAGGAGATTTTGTTTGAGGATGTAAGAACAACCGAGATTGGTTCATGTTAGATTTCTTCCAGAGTGAAAGATAGCATGGCAAAGCTAGAGGGAAGGTGCCTCATTGGCTGAGGCCAAACACAGAAACAATGAGGAACGACTGCAGAGGAGTATAGCAGAAAAGGAAGCATTGTTCAATCAAGAAAAACATAGCCGAAGGAAGGGGATCTTTTCTTTTTTTTCCAGCCGCCCTGATTTTACGACCCACAACCTAACTGCTTAATTCTGATGTCTACAAAATTGCCTGCGATACTTGCTCCTCTTACTATACAGGACAAACTGGACGTGCCTTCACTACCAGATATAAAGGAAAAATGGCATTACCCTCCAAAATTTGTCTTTTGCCGACCATCTTCTAATTACAGGTCATTCACCTACAGCCATCTGCGGTAGCAACATTTTGTGCACCGAAAATATATGGCGAAGACTAGATATTCTAGAAGAATTAGAGATTTTCAAACGTCATGCTCGAAAGAATAGCCTTATCCTTAACGAACAGCCACAGCTACGTAACAAAAAGTTTTTCAACGGTATAAAGCCGTTACTCGATATCTGAATTCAGGTCTCCTTGTGCAGGATGGCGAAATGTTCTTTTTCTCCTAAGGTAGTCCTATGTTTTCTAGTTATAAAATGTTTCTTGGCTGTATTTCACGTCAATATTGCTTTCTACAAGTTGTCATTCAGTCCTATCTACATTTTCATAATGATGTTTTCATGTTTTATCTTACTGTTATAAGCTTCGATGTAGACAAAATGTTATGTTGTATGCTACTATCAAACAAACACTGTTTTCCATTATGTACCGAATACTGTTCATTTATAATCACTTCCACCTATATTTCAACGTGAAGTAGCCTAATTTTATCTACGGCTACTAGATGGCGCTCTCGTTGCATTGCCGTGTTCACCTGGCCGCATTTGTTAACTCGGGCACCTCAGTCCATTTGCAACCTGTAACCGCTTAAGTAACGGGCAGCCCTTAGTGGTTCACCATAACAATTTTTATATTAAATATCTTAGTGACTAATGCCTTTTTCGCATACTTCTTATTTTATAAATGACAAATAAGTACTGCCAATCTTTCACGATGTTTCTGTACTTATCATACGTTTTTAGTCATAATTCTGTGACCATGTTATAGACCATTCTTTGATTTGAATTCTGAGGAAGACACTCCTAGAAGTGTTGAAACCCTGTTAATTGGTTAAAAATAGTGACTGAGGGCTGTTTTTCTTTCTATTGTAACTATTCACGGCCTCTGAACGTGCAGCCATGTACAAAATTTTGAAAGACACAACTATTAGAAGAAGACTGACGTCGCTTTGATTCCGCTCTGCTGGCACTTGGATTAGGAAAGTATTCGGCCATCCAACAGTAAGCCTCAGGAGAGGTCCGCTGGCGCTGCCATTGGCTGAAGTGGCAATACTTCAGTCATCGATAGCCACACAATGGTGAGACCAAGACCCTATTGCGTTAGGTGCAGGCAGCTCCAAGTTAGTTTATGAATACACTGTGTGGTCACAAGTATCCGGACACCCCCAAAACATACGTTTTTCATATTAGGTGCATTGTGCTGCCACCTACTTTCAGGTAATCCATATCAGAGACCTCAGTAGTCATTAGACATCGCAATAGAACAGAATGGGGCGCTCCGCGGAATTCACGGACTCTGAACGTGGTCAGGTGATTGGGTGTCACTTGTGTCATACGTCTGTACGCGAGATATCCACAATCCCAAATATCCTTAGGTTCACTGTTTCCGATGTGATAGTGAAGGGACAAATACCGCACAAGACGTACAGGCCGATCTCGTCTGTTGACTGGCAGAGACCGCCGAGTGTTGAAGAGAGTCATAATGTGTAATAGGCAGACATCTATCCAGACCATCACACAGGAATTGTAAACTGCGTCAGGATCCACTGCAAGTGCTGTGACAGTTAGGCGGGAGGTGAGAAATCTTGGATTTCATGGTCGAGCGGCTGCTCATAAGCCACACATCACGCTGGTAAATGCCAAACGACGCCTCACTTGGTGTAAGGAGTGTGAACGCTGGATGATTAACAGTGGAAAAACGTTGTGTGGAGTGACGAATTACAGTACACAATGCGGCGCCCCGATGGCAGGGTGTGGGTATGGCGAACGCCAGGTGAACGTCATCTGCCAGCGTGTGTAGTGTCAATAGTGGAATTCGGAGGCGATGGTGTTATGGAGTGGTCGTGTTTTTCATGGAAGGAGCTTGCATCCCTTGTTGTTTAGCATGGCACTATCACAGACAGGCCTACATTGATGTTTTAAGGACTCTCTTGTTTCGTACTGTTTAAGAGCAATTTGGGGATGACGATTGCATCTTTCAACACAATCGAGCACCTGTTCATAAAACACGGCCTGTGGCGGAGTGGTAATACGACAGTAGCATCCGTCTAATGGAGTGGCCTGCACAGAGTCCTGACCTGAATCCCATAGAACACCTTTGGGACGTTTTGGAACGCCGACCTCGTGCCAAGCCTCACCGACCGACATCTATACCTCTCCTCATGCAGCACTCCGTGAAGAATGGGCAGCCATTCTCCAAGATACCTTCCAGCACCTGACTGAACGTAAGCCTGCGAGACTGGAAATTGTCATCAAGGCTAAGGGTGAGCCAACACCATACTGAATTCTAACATTACCGATGGAGGATGCCACGAACTTGTAGGTACTTTTCAGCCAGGTGTCCGGATACGTTTGATTACATAGTGTACATTGTCAGAGCCTCGCTCTGAAGATTTGACTTGCAAAGTTATGAACAGTTTTCTTCCGAAATTCACAACAGGTGTTACAAATCACCTTCAACAACCTGTTACCTCAGCATTTCTATCCAATGCTACCCAGTTTCAAGACAATCACTCAGTACTTCCGCTATTTAATATCAGTTGTATCCTGATCATCACGTTAGATTTATCAAATTTCCATTCACACAAGTTGCCATGATTCAGGGTCCATTGAGAGGTTGTCAGAGGTTGTTTCATTATTATGTAAGATGAATTAACTGTCTATGAGACATGAATACCATTTTGTTTGAAATGTCAATTACTAAAAAGAAACTAAAAAAACTAAACCCGCCCGAACAGGCCATGAAGGCACAACGGTACCGACCGTCCGCCGTGTCATCCTCAGCGAACAGGCGCCAGTGGATGCGGACATAGACGGCCATGTGGTCAGCACACCGCTCTCCGGCCGTATGTCAGTTTACGAGACCTATATATAAACCTAATTAATTATAATATGCGTTCCACAGAAACAGAAGTTTTCCTTTCCTTCCAAATTCACAATCAACTTAGATTGTTTCTAGGTGAAATCTATAGTTTGAAATGGACTCAGAAGGGCAAATCCAAAATTTAAAGTTTAGTTTCATCTTTGGTGTTTAAATTACCAGAAGATGATGTCCAAGGCCTACAAAACGACTTTATTAGAAACAAGTTCCATGTTGCGTTACGGGAGGGCGATGAGGCAACTAGTTAATGAAGCTCACCAGATGGTCTGCAAAACAACACCACAATTGTGGTGAAATGACTGCTGTCAACATTACGTATGCCGATTTAGCGATTCACTTTGTAAAATTTACACCGTCCCTCTGGATATCAGGTACAATACTATTACGAATGTACATTTCAAGTATGGTATCGTACATGTGAACACCACAGAATGCTGGTCGGGGAATTTGCACTATAAAGCAGCTAATGGTGTTCGTGTCACCAGAACTGACCTGAGCCTTCATATACCCTACTTTATTTCTGTGAGAAATTCTAAAGGTGTTCGTGGAGTAAAACTGCCGCATGAAGCGTGGCGTTTCAATTTATTACTCACTTATTACTAACTGTATTCGCAGCACAATTTGGAGACCATGTTCATATATACCACTGTATCTACCAACAAAATTACGTCATTTTACAAAACGCAGTTAAGGGGATATGACGTGATAAACACTGAGATCCGCGAAAAACTGCCTCATCCTGAAGTTTTAATTTATTACCCCTTTACTACTAACTCTGTTCGCAACACATTTCACTGACAGTAGTCACACATACCACTGGATGTCTCTGCAAAACTCTATCATTGTACAGCACACAGTTCAGGAAGTAGGACGTCATAAACACTGAGCTGCGTGAAAATAACACGACAGGGTGAAATTCACTACAGACACAATTGAAATATCTGTAGAAATACGTGCGAAATCTGCTACATATGTGTAAAATGTATCTGACATGTGTAAACGTGGTCCAAGCCACTGGTAAAAAGGTCATAGCTTGGTACACATGTTAGTTATGATGTGGAAAGAAATGCTGGGCGAGGAGTAGGGAGGGGGGGGGGGGGGATAGAATAACCAACCTCCTATTAGGTCGAAGGATATAGCTTGGGGAAAGATGCAGCAAGGCGGAGATGGACAGATAGATAGGGGGAAGGAACAGATCGAGATCGGGACAGATAGGGGGAGCAAGGGATGGACAGAGAGAGGGGAGAGGAGGAGATGGATGCAGTGCGGAAAGGGGAGAAGATGGACACGTGGAGGGGTAGGAGGAGATGGACGGATTCAGGAGGCTGGTGGAGATGAACAAGGAGACGGGGAGAAGGACATGGAATTAGAGTGGGGAGCAGGAGATAAACAGAATGAGAAGGAGATGATGGTCAGAGGCAGGAGGAGCAGATGGACAGATAGAGGGCAGGAGGAGGTGGACAGTAAAGGGGGGGGGGGGGGCAGGCAAGGGAGTTGGAGGAAGCTGACAGAGAACTAATAGAAAATTGGAATAAATACATACACGGGCGATGCCGTGTACTCAGCTAATCGCGTAAAAACGTATTGACCCAGCAGCCAAGACGTGCTGTTATTTTTTGCATTTGGATACCATTTCCAGTCAGGTTTCAGAATGTAATTTATCTCTCTCTACGACTTGGTGGTTTTAGTGATAGTTGCCACCTTCTTCCTTATCCGTTCCCAAGTGTCGCTCTGATCTCTGCACACAAACCTTTAATTGGAGTGCCGGCCTGTGTGGCCAAGCGGTTCTAGGCGCTTCAGTCTGGAACCGCGCGACCGATACGGTCGCAGGTTCGAATCCTGCCTCGGGCATGGATGTGTGTGATGTCCTTATGTTAGTTGCGATTAAGTAGGTCTAAGTTCTAGGGGACTGATGATCTCAGATGTTAAGTCCCATAGTGATCAGAGCCATTTTGTAAAGGGAGTGAGTAAACAAGTCAATATTGTGGACACATCGAGCTTTTCTTTTTAATTCTTTTATGTAGTTTACCCCTAGTTGGAATGGTGTCGCTAACGATTTCATAAAAAGCAGATTTCCTATGGGACTACAGGGTAAGAATTTTGATATTCTTCCATAAATTCTGACAGCTTGCGGAAGCGTATTTTTGTTCTATTGAGTTCCGTGGAAGGCGTTTCGTTAATTTAGCGTACAAGAGCTTCGTGGTAGGTCGATCTGGCACGTCCTACAAATAACTGAGTTACAAGAATTATTGTCGCACATTATCCAGTTCAGAATTTATGGATCCCACGTTGACTGAGGGTAGGCTGAATTCTGCTTCGAGCGGTAGTTGTTATGTTCTCTTAGAAATTTTAGTTCGTACTAACACGATTGACTATGGATTTTTTAACAAATAGTAGATGGTATGTGTAAAACAGCTACTGAGTAATTTATTTTCATAAAAAATAATTTATGTTAACAAAATTCACCCTTTCAAATCGTTCTTTCATTCTTGGTTGACATTCATTAACTGTCATTCGAAGTACGTTCAGCGTATGTGTATAGTTGTCGGTGCTCATGTTCTAAGGTTCGGCAGATATTTTTCAGTCCCAGTTGAGGCCTGTTTACCGTTGTAGCAAACCTGTTCTGTACGAATGTGTTACCACCTCTAGAAGGTTCCAGTAGTTGAGATTTATGAAAATAAACGTTTGACCCTGCTACGTTGTTATCGCCGTCGATAACGAATTTGGCTGTCTGTATTTCCTCGTTATCGTACACTGTGAAACTAATGTCGTCCACATATGTTTGATATACTGTCTTGGTGTAAAAAGTTGCACACCTTTTAATCTTTGGTGTAACGTCGTGAGTAGCAGTTCAAAACGTACTGTGTATATTATTGTTGATAAGGGACAGCCTTGGCGGACTGAGAGTTTGTTGGAAACTGATCCCGTAATCTATCGGGTGATATAGATTCTCGAAAGGAATTCGTTAAATTGTTTTAAATAATTTTCGTAAGTTGTTCACCAAAACCTCTCTTGAAAATACGAGTATTTAGTAACAATGAGTGATTAATACTCTCATAAGCTTTGTCAAAATTGAGGACAACGAGGGTTGATTTTGTGTGGCACTTTGACGTCAGGTGGACAATGTCTCTGTATTCCGACAGTAGGCTGGACATACACTGATCATTTGATATGAATTCAAAAGTGTAACAATTGCTGGTCTCAATCTGTTGTCGTTGATAACACACGAAAAAATTTTAAAATCGGTCATTAATCCTATACTTGTTTAGGGTCTCTCACATTGTGTACCAGGATCACAAATCCTGTAGTTAAGACCATAGGGAAGGAAACATCCTCCAGTATTTCAGTTTATATTTTTGAGATTTCATCGCCAATAACGTCTCACAGTAGAGCATAAAATATTAGGGGAAACCTCTTTATCCCTGAAGTTTTAATTTTTAGTCCCTTCGTTGATCGTTTAAAAGAATCTCCTGAGTGTTAAAACGTTATAATCGAACCTCATTGTCGGTTGGGTTACTCCACTGCTCGCCTGATCAGAGAATGTTCTCGGTGCTGCATAAAACTTAGTAAAATCAACTTGTATCTGCTGCCTTATCGTCGCCTGAGTATCATAATATATACCTTGTTCATCAATTAGACGTCGAATTAACTTCTGTTTTTCTCGTTTATCTTCTCGTCTTAGATGGAATATAGAGATGCGTTCCGGATGAACATCAGTATAGTTTTGTCCATGGATCGTCCGCCATGCAAGGACTGATTGGTTAAGCGAAGAATTTTTGCTTTAGTTTGTGTAATTTTGACAAAATTCTGTCATAAGTCATCGTAATCCGGGAATAAATCTCTGAGAAACATAAAGTAATAATCTTAAGTTGACTGAGTCCATTTGTTATTTATCTTGGCGGACTGCTTAATACTTCGGTTTATTTCTCAATTTACGTATTCCATCCACCAATATGCACGGTGATGTTGACGTGTTTGCTTGGTGAGACATTGAGTCCAAACTTTTAAAATAGACAGTTTCAGCACTGGTTCATACAAATGGGAGATGTTCAAATGCCAAGCACCACATCCTCTGAAATTTGTTTAGTGAGACAATTTAAACGAAATACTGTAAGCTCAGTAATCGGGAAAGTTACTTACAGTCGACGGCAGAGGCGTAGATCTTGACGTCGAAGTGTCTTCCAACTCTAATCCACGTGTTAAGGTCTGCAGTTTTCCACAATAAGTAAAGTTTGGGATGTGATGCCTCTGATGTAGTATATAGTTAATTATCCCGAATGAATAGCAGTGAGTGGTATGAGCCTGCTAAGAGCTTTACTATGTCGTCGGCAAAAAGATCTGGTTGCACTCGCTATGTTATTGTTCCCGATGGCGCGTAAACACTGACAACTAAAGAGACCTGCAGCTGTACTACTGCGCCCCTCCGTTGTCCAGAGCAGCCTTCTTTATGGTATACTGAATACCTTCCTTCAATAACATTGCAGTGCCGCAGGTACTGGTATAAAATTATGTATTTGGTTTGTTTTACAAGTCGTGACTTCTTGGAGTAACATAATATCGATGTCTGCAGCAAGAAGAAAATTTCACAACGCTTGAATTTTGAGCGTAGATTGGATTCTTTTTGTAACCCGCCAGGGTAGCCCACAGCGCTAAAGCACTGCTTCCTGGACTCGGGTAGGCGCGCTGGCCCCGGATCGAATCCCCCCAACGCATTAATGACGAGAGCCGGTCTGCTGGCCAACCTGGATGTACTTTTTAGGCCGTTTTCCACATCCCATTAGGTGAATACCGGGCTGGTCCCCACGTTCCGCCTCAGTTACACGACCCGCAGACATTTGAAAAACGTTCGTACTATTTCGTGGCTTAGACAAGACGCAGACAGCTGGGGTACACTACTTACGTACTGGGGAGTCCAGGGTGGCGGCAGGAAGGGTATCCGGCCACCCTCTGCAACTAACACTGCCAAATCCGTAATAAGGCGGCTGACCCCGCATTGGCGCAGGACATAGGCCCAAAGAAGGAAAGAAAGAAACTGGATGCTGTTTATATTGAGAGTCACATTTTCAAATACGTTGTGTTTTAGTAGGAGGGTAACAAATCTCGCAAAGAGCATAAAAGCAGGAAAGTACAAACTTTATTATGGTTTAAGTTGCAGTTCTTTAAGATTGCACAGTAATCATATTCAGCAATATGCAGTCACCTTCAGTGGGTGATACCTCAGGAGGTACGAGAAAACAAAAACGACCCTGGCTAAATGAATGTCCGATGCCCCTATATACAGCGATGCGTCTCCCATTACTGGTCCTGCACATTGAATTACTGGTGTATGCATTAATTCTAGCGATTCCTATCTCCTCGAGAGAACCCACCATCTGTTTATGGGGACTGAGGCTCTGTAAGTTCCGCCGTCACTGTTCAGTTGGCGGATATATTCGAGCTCTACAGCGCCACCGTTCTGTCACCAAGGCTCGTTCATTCATTACGGTTTTGGGTGAAATCCCATCCATTTACATATATTCATGATTAGGATATAACGCTGCGACTATATGCCATCAGCCTGCTTCAGGTTCTTTTTAGTCTTCTCCACTTCGAACTTCAGTGTCTCAGATCTATCGGCTGCTGCAGGATGTACAGTACGCTGATTTTCCTCTTTCGGTAACAATGGCCCTTCGTCGATACCGGATTTGCGATATGGTACTATTTTTAATTGTTCCAAGTTTTGCGTATGGTTTCCCCTGTTTCATTTTCAAATGGTTCAAATGGCTCTGAGCACTATGGGACTTAACTGCTGAGGTCATCGCTCCCCTAAAACTTAGAGCTACTTAAACCTAAGGACATCACAAACATCTATGCCCGTTTCATTTTCAGGAGAGGCATGTTGAGTTGGAAGGTCCTGTCAGTACATGGCTCATCTGAGACAGTTTACAGATTATGCGGCTGTAAAGGAGACAGTGCTGCAGTAATAGGAGCTACAGGCTCCGGAACACAATGCGCGGTGTTCTCCCTCTTGGTGGTGGAAGCTATCTTCTTGCCATCCATTTCAACGGACGTGAGTTCTGTAGATAATACAGTAGCGGTAACATTGGAGATAACAGGATGTTTGTACATAACTGAACTGGTTGTCGCAGGAGCATAGACAGTGGAAGCCATAGTGTTGACCCTGGCGTGCTAACATCAGTCGGACTTTGTACCGTGCGCCGGCGTGTACATTCTGCCTTAAGGTTATCAGGAAATTACCGACCCAACACGTTCTGTGTTGTCCTCCGTACTCCAGTAGAGGTTTAAAATGTATCACAGTAATAAATGAGGGTACGTGAGACCTTAGGTCAGTTCGAGCGACACGCATACCACTATCCACTTTATAATGTATATTCCCTACGAGCGTTCACAAGTAATCGTAAAACGATGCGATACTCGGAGGGTATATCCGTGATGTTATTGTAACTAATGTCAAAAGGCAAGCTGTAAATTTTAAGACAGCAGATTCCTAAACCGGCACTCGAAATGTTGACAATACCCATCTTACGAAATCTGTGGCGATATAACGCAAACACACTAGTAAGCGTCATTGTTCGGATGCAGTCATCATCTTTCCGCGACGTAACATGGAACGTGTTGCTAATAAAGTCGTATTGTAGACCGTGAACTTCATCTTGGCGGCTGTAGCGAACTGACGTACCAGCGCGCTCGTGCCTACTGCTGTGTTTATTTCTTGCGTCTCAGTGAAATCTGTAGTTTGAAATTGCGTCTCAAGTGCGACATTTAACAAAAAGTTTACTTGGACCTATGGTTCCAGTCGTCCTCAAATCCTCAAATTCGACATGTAATTTTCAGGTAAGTTCAAGGTACATGAACGTGATGTTCTTCATCTACAATACGACTTTATCCGAAACCCTCTCCATATTAAGTTACCGAAGGATAATGACTGCAACTAGGTAATGACGCCCACAATAATAACACCACAATTCTGGTTACGTGAGTCTTCTTAACATTACGCACGCCTGTTAAGATTCGCTGTCTTAAAATTTACAGCCTGCCATTTGAAATAAGTTACAAAAAAAAGTTCAAATGAGTGTGAAATCTTATAGGACTTACTGCTAAGGTCATCAGTCATTAAGCTTACTCACTACTTAACCTAAATTATCCTAAGGACAAACACACACACCCATGCCCGAGGGAGGGCTCGAACCTCCGCCGGGACCAGCCGCACAGTCCATGACTGCAGCCCCTAGACCGCTCGGCTAATCCCGCGCGGCAATAGGTTACAATAGTTCCACGGACATACTCTCTAAGTATGACACCATATACGTGATTACGTCAGCATGTAGGTCGGAGAACATGCATTATAAAGTGGATAATGGTGTTCGTAACGTCTGAATTGACTTGAGCTCTCATATAACCTCATTTATTAACGTGAGAGTTTTTAAAGCTCTAGTAGAGTAGGAAGGACAACCCAGAACGTGTTCTGTCTGTAGTTCCTCTGATCACGTCATGGCAGAATGTACACTCCGGCGGTCAGCCCGAGTGGCCGAGCGGTTCTAGGTGCTACAGTCTGGAACCGCGCGACCGCTACGGTCGCAGGTTCGAATCCTGCCTCGGGCATGGATGTGTGTGATGTCCTTAGGTTAGTTAAGTTTAAGTAGTTCTAAGTTCTAGGCGACTTATGACCACAGCAGTTAAGTCCCATATTGCTCAGAGCCATATGAACCATTTTTACAATCCGGCAGCAGGCGCAAATTCCGTGTGGTTTTGTCGCTACGCCAGGCGCAACACTCTCGCTTCCATTGTCCTATGTTCATGCAGCAAGCAGTTAAACTATGCTCAAAGATCATGTTATCTCCAAAGTAATCGCTAATGTGCCATCAATTAAGCCCATATCTGGTATAACGGATGGTGATAAGACTACTTCCACCGCCGAAAGTGAGAACACCGCACATTCTGCTACGTACGCTGTTGGTCCTATTAGTGCTGCAACACCGCCTTTACGGTCACAGAATTTGTACACTGTCTTAGAAGAGGAACTTACTGCAGGGACCTTCCAGCTCAACGAGCATCCTCGCAAAATGGAAGATGGGAAACCATAAGCAAAACTTCTAAAAAAGTCAAAAGAATCAACAAAGCACAAATCAGGTATCTACAAGCGGCCATTGTCGCCGGAAAAGAAAGAAAAATACCGTACTGCACATCCTGGAGCAGCCGATATAGCTCAGAAACTGGAACCCAAAGCGCAGAAGGTGAAAAGGAGGATCAATGGGGCTGATGATGTGCAATTGCAGCGTTCTATCCTAATGAAGAACTCTGAAGTGGGCGAGGATGTTGGAACCCCCCCTGCCCCGTCCACCCAACTGACGATTGCCGACAGAACTTACGGCGACTCAGTCCTCATTAACTGAGTGTGTGGTCTCTTTTGTTGGGGGACGGGGGTGAGGGGGTCACGATCTCTCTCGATTTAATAAATACACATATTAATCTAGTGCTATGGGAGACGCATAGCTGTGCATAGGGATATAAGACAGTCTTTTAGCCCGACTTGTTTTGATCCCTCATGCCTCCTGAGGTACCACCCATCGAAAATGACTACATATTGCTGGACATGATGACTTTTCAATCTATCACAATTACAAACTTAAATATAATAAGGTTTGTACTTTCATTCACTTAAGGCCTTTGCGAGACTTGTTACCCTCCTATTGAAACCTAGCCTATGCAAGGTTATGAAAATGCAACTGTCAATATAAACAGCATCCATTAGACTCTCGAAATCCAAGCATTGTAAAATTATCTTTTTGCTGCAGCCATCGATATTATTTCACTTCAAGGAGTGACGAGCAGGAAAGTATATGAAATACATCATTTTGAGGCGTATATTAACATTGACGGTTCCTGTGGTGCCGTAATTGTATTGAAGGAAGGTATATACTACACGCTAAATGCGGTTCTGGACACTGGAATGGCCGTAGCTGTCCAGCTGTAGGACACATTACTTGTCAGTCTTTACACGACATTGGGCGCAACAAACAGAGTGCGCAAAAGCCAGCTTTTTATTGTGGACATTGTAACGCTATTAGCAGGCTCATAGCACACAGTGCTACTTAGTGGGGACGTCAACTGTGCTGTGAAGCACTGCAGACTTTAACAAGTAGATTAGTGTTGGTAGACTACGACGTTGTAACCTGCACCTTTGTAGCTAACAACAGCGTGGGTACATCACACAAAATTCATGTCTCATAGCCTCTGATGCCCAAGGAAACCGGTACGTAGACGGGCAGCGTAAAGGACATGGCGCTTGGCATCTCAACGTCTCCCATCTCAATCAGCCAGCGCTGAAGCAGAAGTTTGGAATCAACGTCTCACCAAGGAAATACGTTATCGGCATCGTGCATATTGAAGGATGAAACACATTAAAACCTAAAGAAAGCGAACTGTTATGCACTACACCAACAAAAAAAGGGTTCAACCAACTATGAAATACTAGTACATGTTTCTCAGAGGATTATTCTCGCATCGCGATGACTTGGCACAACATTTTGTCAAAGTAGAATAAGTCAAAAGTCATTTCTTTAACGCCTCAATCCTTAAATGGCAAACGCATGCTAGCAAGAATCAACTGTGGTATTAATTCGGAAAGCGCCTCTATATTCCATGTACTACTAATTGCAAAAGAGCTAAACGGAAGTTAGTTAAATGTCTAGCTGATGCACAAAGTATAAACTGGTTAGCCAGAACATTATGATCACCTACCAAACAGCCTGTATATCCCCCTTTTGCATTGACAACAGCGGCAAGGCGTCGTGGCATGAAAGCAACATGGCTTTCTTCCGAGGCTGATGGAGGGAGATGACACCACATGCGAACGCACAAGTCTCCTAATTTCCCGTAAACTCCGGGGAGACGGGAGAGGGGGGTGATGAGCTCTGATGCTGCATTCAATCACATCCCAAATGTGTTCTGTCGGGTTGAGATCTGGTGAGTTTGGAGCGCAGTATATCATTTGGAACTCACCACTGTGTTCCTCGAATCACTCCGTCACACTCCTGGCCTTATGACATGGCACACTCTCTTGATGAAAAATACCACTGCCTTTGGGGATCATGATCGTCTTGAAAGGGTATAGGCGGTCTGCAACCAGTATACGGTACTCATTGGCTATCCTGTTACCTTGCACGAGCTCCACTGAACCCATGGATGCCCATGTGAATCTTACCCACAGCATAATGGAGCCGCCGCCAGGTTGTCTCTGTCCTGCAGTACAGGTGTCAAGGAGATTTTCCCCAGGAAGATGATGAAGTCTCCCCCTCCCACCAGCATAATAAAGAAGGTATCGCAATCCATCAGACCATGCAGTGCTGTGCCAATGCCCCAATGTCCAGTGCCGATGGTCACGTTCTCATTTCAGTCGTAGTTTACAATGATATGGTGCTAACATTTGAGCCATTCTCCGGCTCGCGTTGGTGCTGTTGTAGGGTTCCATCCTCTGTTGGAAGCCAGACTGTATCGTTTAGTTGACATGGTTGCTGTTGTTTGTCTTCTTCTTGTGTTGACTGGCGCCACTTGGATTCGCAGACGTTGCCTGTGTGTTTGTGGCAGCAGCGGCGTTATCGATATGTAGTAACCATGGCCCCATCTTTGGAGCGACGTCGTTGTTCTTCTGTGTCGTGTGAGTGAGCAGTTTGGTTGGGGACGTGGGAGGAGCTAGGGCCGAGCAGAGCGAGAACGCGCCGGGACCGCTGGCAGCGCGAATGGACTGCCGGGTCGAAGGGCTGTGGTCACGAGGGAGCGCGACCTCATCGAAACCAGATCCTGCAAGTTTTTAGTTGAGTGCATTCAAATTCGAATAGACAAACCTCCACCATTGTGAAATCTCGCGATTCTCCAGTGACTTGGATTCGTGTTGCTGCTCGTAGTGTCGCTGAGGCAAAGAGCAGCGAGTGGAGTGCTTGGGTAAGGCGGATCTGATTAGCTTTCCTGGACTTCTAATTATTATTTACTACCATCAGCTTGCTACAATTGTTATGTTCTACCAGCGGTATTTTCGTGCTGGTGGCCGCTAACGCACCATTTACCTGTCCTGGGGTTAGTGTATATAACGGCGGTGTACGTTTCCTCGCCTTGCAGCTATTGTCCGGTGAGGCGTGTAACTTTGACAGCTTTCTTGATTGTAGGTTGGCTGGCGATTCTTCTACCTTGGTGGTAGTGATTCCTTTCTTGTTATGGGTGCTCTAAGCACAGTATTCTGCAGGCGGAGTCCAGACTGTGGGTTCCGGTTTTGCCGTATATACTGTTAGTGGTAAAATCACAGACCTGTTCATTGAAATACGCACGGGTGTTTCCTGTCCGACAGCTATACTGCAAGACTTGTCGTCCTGATACCCATAGTGAGAGTGTCTGAACAAGTGAGGGGTAACTTTATTAAACGCCGATTTTTAAAGCTTTCTTTTCTTTTAAACAACAGATTGGAACCAACACTTACTAAGCTCTTGGGTGCATATGAAGCCAGCGTTGCAATTTTTGTCTGCATACCCAAACTACTTCCAAATGCAGAGACGTTGTTCACCTTATATCAATATACCAGACCATAACACATTCATGCAGAACAGAGTCCTCCGATCGGTCCTCACCGGTGGCGAGCCCAGTTACTGCTCGCACTGAGCTTTAACCCTCACGTGTGGGAGGTTGTTAGAGGTAAAATTCCACCCACCGCTCGTCTGGAATGACGGGGATTAAATAACAATAAAGAAAAAGAAATTAAAAGGAGACTTCCCATTGTTTCTAAGATTAGGGGCTGTTTTCCTGTTTAAAATTAAAAATCAAAGATGGACAGTCAATAAACGAAAATATATACATTTCAAAAATATATCCTCTGATAAAAACGCTGAAGTGCTGAAATTTCGCTTACAATCCGAAGGACCTGCTCTGGGTGAGAAGTACTGTCGGAAAAGAGTGTATGCTCCATAAGATTGAGGGGTGTGCGGGAAAAGATAGGGATCTCACAAGTTGTGACATAGTGGCGAATCGAACAGTGATCCAAAAAGTTCAGAATAAATTTCTTTATTTCCGTCTATGATGACAAACGTGTTAGCTCCTCAAACTACCGGTTTCGGTCTGTATTACCATTTTCAGATGTGTAGCAAAACATTGGAAGACACAAATACAACTAGTGGATTGTCTACAGCTTGGATCAATAAAAAAGCCAGAATGAAAACTGTTGCTGACTTACATGTGAAAATCATACACTTTAAAAATGATGAGGCATACCTGTTTTAAAAACATGTACTAGTATAATGAAGCTGTAGTGGCATCGTCAAAAGATAAACACAAAATCAGCTCAGCGTCGTTGCCCATAAACAGAATATGGTACATACTTGTCCTTTTGTTAACAGCGCTAGTGTTCAAAACAAACTGCCGTACAGTAGCCACAAAATGTTTGTGTCGAAAGTTCGCCAGATGCCGCACTGTAGGCGTACACATAGTCTTCAACCATATAATCGAACTATATTGAATAAAAAGAAAAACACAACCGGTACAGTCTGTAGTAGGCTTGCCAGCTGCGTAAGCCATTAGAGTAATAAAATGTAATTGTTTGAAAAGTAACTTAGATTGTTAAAAAGGAAATAGTGAAGTGACAATAATTCTGATATGCTCTTGTGGCGAATTTTAGATAAAAATATGACATACATAATAATAAGCTTATGATGTTCACAGGATAACATAAAAATTATAGAAAAAATAGGGAATAAAGCCAAATCAATGAAAAAGATTGTAGTAAGAAGTCAGCGCCCTCTGTTGGCGTGACCGCTGGGATGACGTATAGGCAAGAAGTGGTCACAGGGACTTCGTCGTCAGAGTGACGCTCGTAACGGCTTGACACGCAGAAACATTGCCAGTTTCACTAAAAGCTACGGTAGTTAAAAAGGTATGTAGAAATGTGTGCCAGAGATCTTCGTCGATTTAAGTTAACATGAGGAGTAGTATTTCCCACTTCATGTCAGCAGCTTCTAAAAGTCACTTCAGAATTGGAACATGTAGACGTCTCCAATATTTTGCCTCATCCTTCGACAGTAGCACGAAACAATGAGAGACAAGCTCTTCTACTGCTAGCTTCGTTTATCAAGACTAGGCACTGCGAAATACGGTCTTGGTGACGACTCACTTTTGTGAGAAGGAAAAACATTCTGAGGACTTGCAGCATTATGTATGCAATGCACATATTTTGGACGCAGTCCTGACACATTTTCGATGACAATTATTTAAAAAATGAGATAGCATTTGTCCATTTGAGGACTTAGGCTGCCAAACATACTATCCGTTTCATATAGAAACCTAGCAACGTGAAATCGACGCAGACAAGCTTGAAGCAGGAAACGGAAGCTAGGTGGAACAGCTTGCTTAAATGCTACACTATGTAGTTAGACAGTACGATAAAATCGAGGAAATGCTTCCGAAGACAGTCACCTCCGAAGAACCCATGGGTTACAATAAAAACACCACAAAAGATTCGTGACATTTTTTGAGCCACTGAGAGATGCAATAGAAGTGCTGGAGGGCGAGAAGTTTCCAACAATAGTTTGTTTTGTCATGTGTGCAGAAACTGAAATGTCATTGTAATATTGGGCACGTTTTAATAACTGTGTACGCAGTATTGTTGTTTAGTACACGCTGCTGCCCAGCAAATAAAAATTGCACTTAACCGCAAAACGCCAGTTTCAGGTTCAAGGGAATGCTACGAGGGCTGAAAGAGCACTGTCTACGATTCATAGAGGAGAAAGTCGAAATTCCGACGTTTCAGGGAATAGTAACATTTTCTGGTCGCTCCTACGATTATTGGAAATTGTGTCTTCTTCTAATAAAAGTGAGACGTTCAGCACTGAGCGCCAAATACGACAATGTCATGAAATATCAGTTTTTTCTACATCTACATCTACGTGGATACTCTGCAAATCACTTTTAAGTGCCTGGCAGAGAGCTCATCGAACAACCTTCACAAGTCTCTATTATTCAAATCTTGTATGGCGGCTGTAAAGAAAAAACACCTATATCTTTCAGTACGTGCTCTGATTTCACTTATTTTATTTTGGTGATCGTTTCTCCCTGTGTCGGTCGGTGTCAACAAAATATTTTTGCATTAGGAGGAGAAAGTTGGTAATGGGAATTTCGTGAGAAGATTCCGTCGCAACGAAAACCGCCTATGTTTTAATGATGTCCAGCCTAAATCCTGTGTCATTTTGGTGACACTTTCTCCTATATCTTGCGATAATACAGACCGTGCTGACCTTCTTTGAACTTTCTCGATGTACTCGGTCAATCCTATTTGTTAAGGATCCCACACCGCGCAGCAGTATTCTAAAAGAGGATGGACAAGCGTATTGTAATCAGTCTCCGTAGTAGATCTGTTACAGTTTCTAAGTGTCCTGCCAATCCTGCCAATAAAATGCAGTCTTTTGATTAGCCTTCCCCACATCATTTTCTATGTGTTCCTTCCAATTTATGTTGTTCGATATTGTAATTCCTAGGTATTTAGTTGTATTTCCGGCCTTTAGTTTCACTGATCACCGAAGTTAAGCGCTGGACTAGTACTTGGATGGGTCTGTCGAGCGCTATTGGCAAGCGGGGTGCACTCAGCCCTTGTGACGCAAACTGAGGAGCTACTTGATTGAGAAGTAGCAGCTCCGGTCTCGGAAACCGACATACGGCGGGGAGAGTGGTGTGCTGACCACATGATCCTCCATATCTGAATCCAGTGACGCCTATGGTCTGACGATGAGTCGGCGGACGGTCGGTACCGTTGGACCTTCATGGCCTGTACGGGAGGAGAAAGAAAGAAGGATTTAATTGATTTATTGTGTAACCTAATTTTAACGGATTCCTTTTAGCGCTCATGTAGATGACCTCACACTTTTCGCTATTTAGGGTCAACTGCCAATTTCGCACCATTCAGATATATTTTCTAAATCTTGTCCTATTTGTTTTGATATTCTGATGACTTCATCTATAAACAACCTCAGACGTCTGCTCAGATTGTCTCCCAAATCGTTTATATAGGTAAGGAACAGAAAAGGTCCTATAACACTACCTTGGGGACGCCAGAAATCACGTCTGTTCTACTCGATGACTTTCCGTCAGTTACTGCGAACTGTGACCTCTCTGACAGGAAATCAAAAATCTAGTCACATAACTGAGACAATCTTCCATAAGCACGAATTTCACTACAAGCCGCTTGTGTGGTACAGTGTCAAAAGCCTCCCGGATATACAGAAATACGGAATCAATCTGAGATCCCTTTCCGACAGCACTCAACGCTTCATGCGAATAAACAGCTAGTTGTGTTTGACAAAACGATGTTTTCTAAACCCATTTTGACAGTGTGTCAATAGTCCATTTCCTTCGAGATAATTCATAATGTTCGAACACAATATATGTTCCTCACTCCTGCTGCATGCCGGCGTTAATCATATGGGCCTCTAATTAAGTGGATTACTCCTACTAACATTCTTGAATATTGCTGTGACCTGTGCAACTTTCCAGTCTTTGGGTACGGATCTTTCGTCGAGCGACCAGAAGACTTGCTTTTATGAAGTGATTTAAGATGTTTCACTACTCCGAGGATATTAATTCTACGTTACTCATGTTGGCAGTTGTTCCTGATTCGAATTCTGGAATATTTAATTCGGCCTCTTTTGTGAAGGCCTTTCGGAAGGCTCTATTTTATAACTGTGCTTTGACAGCACTGTCTTCGATAGCATCTCCATTGCAATCGAGCAGTGAAGTCATTGATTGTTTCGTGCCGCTATCATACTTCACATACGATCATAATCTCTTTGGATTTTCTGCCAGGTTTCGAAACAAAGTTTCATTTTGGAAACTATTATAAACATCTCGCATTGAAGACCGCGCTAAATTTCGAGATTTTATAAAAGATCGCCAATTTGGGGGATTTGGCGTCTGTTTAAATTTGGAATGTTTGTTTCGTTGTTTCTGCAGCATTGTTCTGACCCGTTTTGTGTTCCATGGAGGATCTTCTCCATCGTTTGTTAATTTATTTGGTACAAATCTCTCAACTACTGCCGATACTGTTTCTTTGAATTCAAGTCACATCTGGTCTGCACTTATATTATTAATTTGGAAGGTGTGGAGATGGTCTTTCAGGATGGCGTTAAGTTAAATTTTATCTGCTTTTTTGAATAGGTTTATTTTTCGTTTATTTTTGGAAGATTTGGGGGTTCCAATATTCAATCTCTCTACGACAACCCTGTGTTCACTAATCCCTGCATGCGATTTGATGCTCGTGATTAACTCAGGACTATTTGTTGCTAAGAGGTCAGGTGTGGTTTCACAATCGTTTACTATTCGCATGGGCTCATGGACTAACTGCTCGAATTAATTTTCAGAGAAAGCGTTTAGCACAATTTCGAGATGTTTTATGCGTACCACCAGAATTAAACATGTGTTTCCGCCAACATATCGAGGGTAAATTAAAGTCACCACCAACTATAATCGTATGAGTCGGATACGTGTTTGAAATCAAACTCAAGTTTTCTTTGAACCTTTCAGCAACTGTATCATCTGATCAGGGAGGTCTGTAAAAGGATTCAGTTATTATTTTGACCGGTTGCCAACAATAACCTCTGCCCATACTAACTCACAGAAACTATTTACTTCAATTTCGCGGCAAGATAAACTACTTCTACAACAAAAAACATGTCACCGCCTATCCTTTTGGAACACCGTTAGTTTCTTCGCAAAATTTTCGGCTGAGCTTATCTCCGGCTTTATCCAGCTTTCAGTGACTATAAAGATATGAGCATCAGTGATGTATGCTAGCGCGTGAAGCTCTGGTACTTTCCCAACACAGCTACGACAATTTACAACTGTTATACCAATGGTTTCTCTATCTACGTTCTTCCTAAGTTCGGCCTGCTCCCTCTGTCACTGAAGTCCTTCCTTCTTGTGTTTCCCGAGACCCTCTAACCGCAGAAACAGCCCCAGTTACCCGTGTGGCCATCTCCTGCAAGTAGTGGGCACCTGACCTATTGAGCGGAACCCGAAACCCAACCACCTTCCGGTGCAAGTCGAGGAATCAGGAGCCTACACGGTCGCAGAACCGTCTGAGCCTCTGATTCAGACCCTGCATTCGGCTCTGTACCAGAGGTCCGCAATCGATCCTGTCGACTATGCTGCAAATGGTCGGCTGTGCTTTCATATTGTAAGCAAGACTGATAGCGTTTATCACTTCTGTTAGCCGCTTGAAACCAGAGAAAATCTCTTCTGATCCAATGTGACACACACCATTGGTAACAACGTTAGCCACCACCTGCAGCTGGCTCCACCCTGTGCTCTTTATGGCAGTCATTCCACGTTAGGAATGACTCCACCTGGCATGCACAAGGAGTGCCTAGTGGTTTTCTTTCCCTTCTTGGAACCCATGTTCCTAAGGGCTCCTTAACGTGTCTAACGTTGGAGCTTCCAACTATCATTAATCCCACTCTCTGTGATTGTCCAGATCTTGCTGGCTGAGAGGTTTCCTCTGAAACAGGACAGGCGATGGCATCTGGTTTGGCGACAATGTGAACCACAGACAGCACCTGGAACCTGTTTTTCGGACAAACTGGGGAGGCCTTACGTGCGGCAGCCTCGGAAATCTTTTGCCGCCTGCTACGCCCCGGGCTGATGTCCCACTCGACCATAGGTGAGGGCTCAAGCTCAGTGCGAGCGATAACTGGGCTCTTCACTGGCGAGGACCGATCAGAGGACTCCGTTCTGTACGAATATGTTAGCGCCTCGACCTAGTTCCGATAGTTGAGTTCTGAAAACTGATCTCTACTCCTGCTGCGTTACAGCTGTCATCAATAAAGCGAGTGGCTGTATTTCCTTGTTATCGTTGATTATGAAAAATATCCAGTCTTTATGATCTTAGGTTTAACGTCATAGGTGTATATATATATATATATATATATATATATATATATATATATATATATATATATATATATATATATATATATATATATATTTATTTATTTATTTAGCGGTAAAGGTATGGAGCATACTCTCTCCTCCGACAGTACTTCTCACCCAGAGCAGGTCCTTCGGATTGTAAGAGAAATTTCAGCGCTTCAGCGTTTTTATCAGAGGATGTCTTCTTGAAATGTATATTGTTTTCATGGCTGAAGAGCGGAAAATTTTACCCCTAACAACCCACCCACCGCTCGTGTGGGGTGAGGGGAATTAAATAACAATAAGGAAAAAGAATGTATATACTATTTTCATGGCTGAAGAGTGGAAAATTTTACCGCTAACAACCCACCCACCAATCGTGTGGGGTGAGGGGGATTAAATAGCAATAATGAAAAAGAAATTAAAAGGAGACTTTCCATTGCTAGATTTCATCCAGTTTAACGGTAGAGCACTTTTGTTCGTCATCCAAACATAAATGCAAAGAATGGATAATAAACCATCTGACAAACTCACTGCATGTTTAGTTAATGTCGCAGTCCACGAGAAAAATAATTCCTTTTCAAGGACAGATTAATTTTATTTCACTCATACTTGTTGGTATGTTACATCCATGTTTCTTTAACTAAAAAATAAACTAAAAATAAAGACTCTTCTGTTCCATCGCATAGAGGAAAATTATAAGGACAATGCTATAAGAAAAAGCACTTTCAAACACTATGGCATTAGAGAAATGTCGCCTTTCAGTTCCATATTAGCTCTAGGAGGGTGAATTGGTTTAAACTTAAATTTCTTTCCATTGTTGTGTTTATAGCTGAAGAATTAACACTGTTTTCCGATCTTGTAATAAAAACGACATTTCTCCCTTTCAACATGAGAAAAGCCATAGTACTATAAAGATATCAAGAGGACCTTTATAGTCACACCAGTTTTTATCTTTTCATACCTCGTCAACAACGAGCAGAAAATGGTCCTTCAGGGAATCACAGCTATGAAATTCAGAAGATAGTTTCTCTTCTGCTTAAAATTCATAAACTGGTAACTAAGAGGCTCGCCAAAGAATGCAGTCTGTAGAATGCAACGAGGGCTGTAAGGGCATGGTTGAAGATTCTAGTAATAATAATAATAGTAATAATACTACTACCAATAAAAAATAGGAAAGATTCTTAAGGGAACCGCTCGTGATAAGCAGGTAATCCTTGTTCCGAGTACTGGTCTAGCACAAAAAACTGCTCAAATGTGTGTGAATTCCTATGGGACCAAACTGCTTAGGCCAACCAATAGGTAATATTTCCCTATATAATACAGTGAATGTCAAAAGAAATCGCAACTGCGGATAAATTTTGAAATATTAACATAGCTGCAAATAATCACCAATTTACAGACATTGTAAAATAATTATTGCGAGAACTGGAGTGCCGCTGAACCGGTTATGTGAAAAATCTCAAAGCTTTTTAAATAAAACAAAGTTCACTAACATACTACATCTTTATTCTTCGTGTCTCAATATTTGCAACTCTCTGCTGATGGAAATCGTCTGCACGTGGAGTATCCAATCGCTGCGACATCTTCAAAATTCTGACACATTGGTTTCTCTGTCATAGGTCATTCTCTGTAAGTTCCAATTGGCCCATCCAATTTACATCTGTTTCAAAAACTTAAATGACATCTTCATGGACTTCACTTTGTCGGTGATGAAGCGGTGAAGGAAAAGAGAGGTTGTGGCTCCAGAAACGGGCAAAAACGACGATACTAATACTAACGCCGAACACGTTTGAACCGTTTGGCGGGAGCCTAGTAATGTTACCAGCAATAGGAGCATAGGCAATTTGGCATATGGAGGTCTGAGTGGGTCAGAGAGCGTACATCGGTAGTCCCTATGGTTAGGGTGACCGCTCGCGGTAATCGAGATGCCTAGGTTCGAGTCGTTAACCGTGATGCGCGAATCGAAGCAATGTTTCAAACAATTCGGACATAGACTGTGTGGCATATGGAGGTCCGGTTCGCTCCGGGAGACGTGTTGAACGAGTCGAGATGGTTATCGATTTTGCTCCACTGCGTATGCAGAAAATTTAATGCTCTGCTTTCGAAAGGGCCAGCGAGACCCAGGCTGCGCTTGTGTGGGTGGCGACCTACGGTGAAGCGTAGGACAGTTCCCATAATGTAAGTAAATCGCGTGCTATGTATATACGTGCAGGCCTGTCTGAGGGAAGCGTTGAAACTTTCAACGTGACCGATACCTTAAGCTGCCTTTGTATCCATTTAACAGCTGTCATGAGGCACTCTGCTGCCCTTGGATGTAGACGGCTGCGACAACGAATCAAGTTTGTACTCGTTGAACATCGCCTCTGCTACCTTGACCTTTTACAACGTAAGTTCTACGTCGACACTTACATTGTGACTCGGATCCCTCGCGTGGCGCAAACTCTTCCGGTCTCGCACACTCTGGCTCGCTGAATGTTAGCTGCAATGGGTTCCTTCGTTAGCTAGTGGATGATCTTCGAAGTCCGCCATGAATCCCACACCCTTCCCCATGTTTGAGCGAGTGTGGGTCTTTACAAAACATATTCCAAACAGAGCTCGGACCCTTTTCACCAACTCACATTCGATGACTTGGCGGGGTTGCCCGACGTAACTTACCTGCTTAGTGTTTGATGCATAAGTCTCGGCCTCTTTGACTTCTTCCGGCGATGTTGTTGGACATACCAGTGCTCTTATTGTTAAATAGGACAGTTTTTTTTCTGGGGCACACTTTCTACCTCTTTCCTGCCTGTGGTCTTGGTGTCAACGAAGGCGGTGTACACTGAGATGCGGTTGGCCAGCTCTAATCATGTTCAAACGTCCCCTTAGAAAATTTATAAATGACTGTGCTTAAACTGACACACAACATTTTTAGCGCAACGCAATCTGACTTTCAACAATCCCTACAAAAGAATGGCCCTGACTAACATTAACCTACACCTTTCACAAATCACTTACCTCACAGAAATCTTCGTTACTCGTCCTACTGCAATACAGCGGGCGCCACTACTGCCAGCTAAATAAAAGATTCAAACTACTGAAGGCACTAACTACTGATATGCAAAGTTATCAAATGAAAGATTTTGATAGAGAACAAACAATGTATTTACCTTAAAAGTGTTCAAAAGTCAGTCTATGATGTCATATATTACAAATTTACTCTTTCTGATGGACACACGTCCAGATCGTCCGCTCTCAAAATTCCGCCATCTCTCTTCCCACATCCACCACTGCTAGCGGCTCACCTCTACTGCGCAACGCTACGCGCTGTTAACAGCCAACTGCTCAACACTACAATGGCGAATTATACTCCAAAAATGCAAACCAATCACAGCCTTCACACAGTACAGTCAGTGATTTTCATATAGAGCGCTACATGGCGTTACCAACATAAAAACCTAAACTTCCTACTTACAACGTGATATAACCAGAAGTAGCCGAACCGCTGGCAGCACAATGTAATGATATTTCACCATCATCAAGAAACAACCAAATCGATCTTGTCTCCACCAAGCTCACCTCGCCGAGTCCCCACTTTGCGTCGTTTGCGGGCCGAATTCTGACTTTCGTCACACGTGCCACTTCTGGCCGAATAACAACGCACACGATATTGTTCCTGGATGACGTGTACTACCCACAGAAGAAGACACTCTGTGAACTGGTTCCGTGGCCTTGCACTTCGATACCTTTTTGTCACCGGTGAGGAGAGGATGAGTGACTGTTGTGTGAGGACGCAGGAGGAGCTGGCCACTATTCGCGAACAGCTGGACGTGCTTTTGACCGCGGTCAGCCGTCTTCAGGTTGCTGCCTCGGAGTGTTTCGGCATTGGGGAGTCTGGTGCGTCGCTTGGTACACCCCAGGTGTTTACATGCTTCACCTACGGTCCCTACTGTCGAGACATCTTCGTGGGTACAGGGCGCGGTTGGGCCACCCTCTCCCCAAGGGGAGTGGCGGGTTCAGCGGCGTTCGCGGCGCACAGGGCGGAGGGTCAATGTGGAGGCTGGCCGTATGGCGTCGCCCCCTTTGCCTGTGAGTGGACATGTGGCAGCTCCTTCTGCAAGATCCGAGCAGGCACACGAGTGGATGGGTTTATTAGTGATTGGGAGCTCCAAAGTTAGGAGGGTGATGGAGGCCTTTAGGGAAATAGCGGAAAGGTCGGGGCAGAATGTCAGTGTTCACTCTGTCTGCTTGCCAGGGAGTCTCATCAGAGATGTGGAGGAGGCCCTGTCGGCGGCGATAGACAGCACTGGGTGCATCCGACTGCAAATTGTTGCTCATGTCGCCACCAATGAGTCCTGCTGTCTGGGTTCAGAGGTCATCCTCAGTTCATACAGACGATTGGTGGAGTTGGTGAAGGCGGAAATACTCGCTTGCAGGGTGGAATCTGAGCTAACTATTTGTAGTATCGTTCCCAGAACCGATCGTGGTCCTCTGGTTTGGAACCGAAGTGCTGTTGCAGCAGCTGTCAGTGGATACTCAACGTTTCCCATCTTGTTCGTGGGTACGTTGATGCCGTGATTGGTGCTAAGTGAGAGTTTTGTTTCCGCTCGGTGGTGCGTTACCCATCCTGACTGGAATGATGGTATTAGTATGCAAAGCCGCGAATCAGAAGAACCTTGGTATGTTACTATGCAGCAAGGGCGAGAGACTTTCGGAACTGTTACGAGTTTTTGTATCCCGTTCTTTCTGAATCGTATGCACGTGCAGGAGATGCCCCTATGAGGATTGCTGACGTTCGGCGGACCAAGGCTATGTTCCTTCTCATTAAGAGGCAACAGGTGGAAGGATTGAGGTTGACGTCTAAGCCACGTTCTCTCGTCAACAAGAAGGTGACTTACTTGAATCGCATGCTTCGCCGTCATACTTGTCGTCGTCGCTCTCTTATTACCTCTGTCACGGCACGTGATGGTCGTCTGATGACTACCCACGGTGAGTTGACTCAAGACTTACATCAATACTAAACACAGCTGTATGCAGTGGATGACACCGTGAGGCTCCCTTCCGATGTAAGTTTTGCTACCCTCGATGAGATGATTATACCTGACGAAACTGTTGATTTTTTAGCAGATTTTCAGGAGGTTAAAGTGATTGATTTTATTCCCACTTCTCCCTGCCACAAATCCCTGGTCCCGACGGCCTTCCGAAACAACTTTATTTACATTTTTGGCAACTCTTGGGTTTTACTTTTACTTCAATTTTAAACGAGATTTTGTGTGGAAGAGGAGGAAGAGGAGGGGGGTAAGGGATTTTCTCTGCCTCGTGATGACTGGGTGTTGTGTGCTGTCCTTAGGTTAGTCAGGTTTAAGTCGTTCTAAGTTCTAGGGGGCCTGATGACCATAGATGTTAAGTCCCATAGTGCTCAGAGCCATTTGAATCATTTTTTGGAGGTGGAGGGGGAAGGGGTCCTCCGAGATACTAGGTGAGGAAAATTACTCTCACTCCGATGTATCATGGCTGTTATACAGCGGCTGATTTTGGTCCCCCCTAGCTACTTAATTTTAACTTCAAAATGGTTGCACGGGCTGCGAACTACAGATTGTTCTTGCTTGATCGTGTGGTTTGTAAACTTCAATGTTACGCCCTGTCCGTACAGTTTTGAGTCCGGTGGCTGAATATAGGGATTTAGTTTTCAAGGTGGCTCTTACATCTGTTCATTGTGTTTTTCCTTCTTAGGATTTTCTAATGTATTTGGTCGCATTTTTGACGCCGTCTTGATCGCATGTTGGAGATTGTTGGTTTTACAGCTCTTGTACATGTCGTTCTTTCTAACTTGTATAATGACATTGCAGCGTCAGTGGTAGTCAATCGTGGGCTGACGCCACCAATTCTTCTTTCTTGGTTGAGTGCTTCAAGGCAATCCGTTCTCCATGACTTTGTCCTGTCTCTTGAATTGTTGGCCAGCCGTTGTGGCCGAGTGGTTGTAGGCGCGACAGTCTGGAACCGAACAACCTCTACGGTCGCTGGTTCGAATCCTGCCTCGGGTATGGATGTGTGCGATGTCCTTAGGTTATTTAGGTTTAAATAGTTCTAAGTTCCAGGCGACTGAAGTCCTCAGATGTTGAGTCCCATTGTGCTCAGAACCATTTGAACTGTTGTCACAACAAGTTGCAGACCGGCTGTCAGGTTTAACACTCTAAGGATGAAATCTGACAGCTAAGGCGTATGCCGACGACGTGGTCATTCTCCTTCGCCGAAGTGAGGAAGTTCCCTTGTTAAAAGAGATAACTGGTGGTTTTTGTCGAACTTCAGGTGCGCTCTTAAATGAAGACAACCACAGATTCCTCAGCCTTTGTGGCTTCGAGGACTCTGTCCTTACCTGGGTACGATTGTGTACCGGCATTTATCTTTGCAGTTGTTGCTGATCGTTGCCTGCTGAAGATGACGGCTCTGAATTGACAGTCAGTTGCTGCTAAAATTCAGGGTGCAATACAGGAACATGAAAGACGCTCGCATACCATATTGCAGAAAGTACGGATATTGGATACCTACATTTTGTGTAATGCATCTTATATCGTGCAGATCTTTCCCGTTTCCAGAATGATAGCGAAAAACCTTGCATCTGAATGGCAGATTTATCTGGAAAGATCCTATTTTTAAACTACTTTATGAGATGTTGACAAGGCCGCGCACGAAAGGCGGCTCGCCTCTCAGATATCACACGCGAGGCGTTTACATTGTACTTCCGACACGTGATACTGATTGTTATCAGTGTACTTCGTATTATCACGTCACGACTCCTCACTCTTGTATGGCTCAGTTGACGCAAATCGCATTCATTTCAAATTGCGTCACGTTCAGTTGGTCAATTCCTGCTTGCTTGCGGAGGTGGGATAATCTGCCCTAATTCCGTTGAACTCTTATCACTGCGTGTTCGTTGGAAAGTTATGTGAACCAACATCAGTCTCCTGATTCAAAAGATGGAAGCGGCTTTCATGGCCAGGCTTCTCGATAGTTTTTCCTCTTGCAGTTACCTGGCGAAATGGCGCTGACTGCGGCAAAAGCTTGATTTCATCACCAGGATTTCTGTCAATGCTCACACCACCGTCTTTATCATGCAGCCGGTTTCCTCCTACCTTCCGAAGTCGAAGACTAGTTCTGCAATGCGGATAATTACTCTTTTTTTACGTTTTGTTGTTGCTGGTGTGAGGGGGGAGACTTTTTGTTATGTCAGAAATACACGCTTACTGCATGCTAGGCCGCCTCGCAGTATCCCCGACATAGAGAAATATTGTAATGTTAATACAGCTACAGATCGCAAACAATCTCTGTTCTGTCAGACATTCATGCGTCTCTGAAGGAACAAACAATGTGAAATAAGTAATACAGGCCTGCAGTGACATAAACGACATATTAATACTAAAGTTCAATACGTTTGCCTCTTTAACCATGCTACGGGTATCCTTGTGATGTTGCAATCAACAGGAGTGTAGACAGTGTACAATAAGGTGATTGGGATCGGTCTCCTGGAAATATCCATGCGTATTCTAGATGGTTAGGATAACCACTCGCGATGAGGGGGAAATTGCGTTCGAGTACCGGTATGGTACAAATTATCATGTATCACCAGTACGTAAAGTGAAGAAAGTCATGCGATATCTCGTAATATAGTGTCGGATTTCCTTTTTCCCGGCGCACTGAACCAACTTGACGTGGCATGGACTCAAGTCGTTGAAGTCCCCGGCAGAAATATTGAGCAATGCAGCCTCTATAGCTGTCCATAATTGCAAAAGTATTGCCAGTGCAGGATTTTGTGGACGAACTGAGCTCTCGATTATGTCCCATAAGTCTTCGATGGGATTCATGTCGTGCGATGTGGATCATCAAATCATTCGCTCGAATTGCCCAGAATTTTCTTGAGACCAAACGTGAACAATTTTGATCCGGTGACATGATGCGTTGACATCCATAAAAATTCTATCGTTCTTTGAGAACATAAAGTCAGTGAATGGCGGCAGATGGTCTCCAATTAGCCGAACATAACCATTTCAAGTCAATGATAAGTTCAGTTGGATCAGAGGACCCAGTTCATTCCACACCGTTATGGAGCCACAACAGCTCGTACAGTGCCTTGTTGACAACCTGGATCCATTGCTTTCTGGGGTCTGAGACACACTCGAATTCTACCATCAGCTCTTATCAGCTGAAATCGGCACTCATCTGACCAGGCCACGGTTCTCCAGTCGTCTAGGGTCCAACCGATTTGGTCACGAGCCCAGCGGAGGCTCTACAAGTGATGTCGTGCTGTTAATAAAGTCACTCGTGTCGCTCGTCTGCTACTATGGCCCATTAGCTCCAAATTTAGCCGCACTGCGCTAACGGAGACGCTCTTCGCACGTCCAACCTTGAATTCTGCGGTAATTTCACGCAATGTTACCTGTCTGTTAGTACTGCGAACACTACGCAAACGCTGCTGCTCTCGGTCTTTAAGTGAAGGTCGTCTGCCACTGCTTTGCCCGTGGTGAGAGGTAATGCCTCGAATTTGGCATTCTCGGCACACTGTTGACATTGAGAATTTCGGAATATTGAATTCCTTTACGACATCTGAAGTGGAATATCCCATGCATCTAGCTCCATCTATCATTCCGGGTTAAAAGTCTGTTAATTCCCGTAGTGTGGCCATAATCACGTCGGAAACCTTTTCACATGAATCATATGAGCACAAATGACAGCTCCGCCAATGTGTTGTCATTTTATACCTTGTGTACGCGATACTGAAGCCTCTGGATACGTCCTTATCGCTATCCCATGACGTGCGTCATTTCCATGTGTTTACATATCTGCTATACCTGATATCAAAAGAATCCGTAATTGCGAACGAATTTCGTAACATTAATACAGCTGCAGATCGTCATCAATGTCTGTGCCGTCAGACAAGGATGCATGTCTTGAGGGATCGACACTACATCATAATTGTTTCAACGAAATTGTTTCGCAGTTTGCGATTCTCAGTGATGTCAGCAACACATGAGAACTTCTAACAGAACTGGACAGGACACTGGATTTCCTACACATCGCGAACGGCCACCTTAACAGCTTCAGCTGTCTCAGGACATCTGCATGAACGATCCGAATATCCATACGTTAAGTAGTCCGCAACCCTTACTCTCGCACATTTCGTGATTAATGCAAGGGGAGAAACATACAACTTAGCGCCATTTTAGTCCGTTGACGCATTAATGCATTATTGGCGGTGCCTGTATCATTACAACGTTCTTCAGACACTATTCATATTATTACAGCTGTGGTAATTAATATGAAATGAATTCGTATTTGGCGAATCTGAATTGACTTCAGTTCTTTGAAGCATATCAAAATTTGTGCCGGATGGGGCTCGATCCTGGATTTCCCGCTTATCGTGATTGGTCACCTTAACGACTTCGGCTGTCAGGGACTTGAAATCGGATTTCTCGCTCTTAGCGAGCAGTCACTTATCCACTTTAGCTCTCCAAGCACGCCACAGGAGAGAACCAAACCTCTACATGCCATTGAGTCGACAACTCTTACTTTGGCACATGTAATCATTTCTACACGGGAGGTAGACAAATATTTTATCGTCATTTTAGTCCATCGAGGTAAGGATACAGTCTTCATGATTACAGTGTATGTGCTTATACAGTGTCCTTATCTTCACGTTACAATGCTCTTCAGAAATAATTCTTCGTCGTGGGTGGACTACACTTTCTGATGATTCTTTCAATTAACATCAGTTTGGCAATTTTCCTGTCTGCGATTAGTGCCATTTTGCATTGCTCCGTACGCTTCCTCTCGGTTATTTAATAGATGTTATTGCCTCCAACAAGTCTGGATTCTCTGCAGGTCCTCCTACACTTCCGTATAATTGTATAGTGTTGCGACTTTTCTGTAGAGACACCAAATATGACACTCCCCCTTGGCGAGCGTTCGAATTTAAGTTTTTTGTCTGATGACTTTTTTCTGTTGAGAATGACATGAAGTTTTCTTTTTATTACATATTTTTCAGCCCAATCACACTCCTGGTCTGATGAGCCGTATTTTGTTCATTACGTGGAGGTATGGAACTCCATCGAATGCCTTCCGATAGTCAAGCAACACGGTATGAACCTGGGCGCATATATCCACTGCCTTTTGGGTCTCGTCGACGAACAGAGAGAGCCGGGTTTCTCTCGATCGTTGTTTCTAGAATCCAAGATGATTCCCGCATAGAACATTTTCAGTCAGTAGACATGTCATAATAAACGAGTTTGAAACCTTTTCCAAAATTCTATAGCGTTATGAGATCAATGGTACAGTCCTATAGGTCGTGCGTCTTTTAGACGATGCTTTATGGAAACAGGAATGAGCTCTGCATTTTTCCAGTCACTAGGACCACTTCTCTGTCACATACGAATTGGTTTGCTTCCTATGTTCAGATTCCAGCAGATCCAGCTGAAGGAAGGTCGCTCTGCCATATTTTCTTTTTCTAGGTAGAAAGAGATCGTGATACTGGCTTTCCCTCATCATGGGTATCTTCTTACATCACGGATAGGCAAGTGTACGGAACGTTCACTTGGTTTTCCGAATTCCTATCAGAATAATTTTTTCGAAACGTAAGGAAAACTCCTGAAATACTCGGTATTTGAGTCTCTTCTGCAGTAATTTTCTGTCCATTGACAACATTAAGTTCATACGTTGTTGGAAGACATCTTTTGGAGACTGTTACTACTTTTTATAACCATAATAAATTTTTATTGCCTTCAAACATTGAACAGCAATCCATAAAACCTCCATTTCCTGACAAATATCCAGGATTCTTAGTTTCAAGATCTGGATACGGTTACATCTGGAAGCTTTTAACTTTCTCTTGTAGATTGTGCCCTATCCTTGTCATTAGTCTACTTCAAATGAGACGTGAGGTCTAATACCATTAAAAGTTACATGTCAGCGTTATTAAGTCAGAATTGGAATTTCGCTTGATTGCTCGGTGTATATCAGTAATATTCACTCAATCATCTAATTTTTTTTTCATTTAAAATGTGTTGTAATGTATCTATGATGCACAACAACTCTTTGGAAAGCGTGATATATGTGATGTTAGAGTGCTTTGCTAATGTATGCTTGTAAATTTTGTAAAGAAATATGAGAAATGTATAATTTACTAAATAATATTTGGGCATGGATGAATGAAATAAAGATATTCGTGTGCCTAATTTTATATACTAGTGTGAATTGTCATTTGTGTAAAATGGTTCACGCTTAGGGACAATGTGTAGCAGATGTGTTGTGTAAAAGATGGAATGATTTTCGACTGGAAGTTACTGTGGAAAGCGTAAAAGGTGGCTTGGGTTTTTGGAGTGCTACCTGCAGAGCGAGCGAGAACGAGAAGACACAGTCTGTAGGCAGCAGTGAAAGAGGCAACACAGGGTCGGATCAGGTGATGCCTTGCCTGGAATTTGTTGCACAGTAGTCTCAGGTAACCACTGCTGAATAATTACTCCTTTGGTACAAGTTGTTGGGCTATGTTATGGACGTTAAAAAGACGCCAAGATGAATTAATTACTCCATACTTTAAGAAACATGTACGCCGCAAACTGGGTGGTGTAGCCGCTATCACTACCCGGCACACCCAACGTCTGCAGCCAACAGGTCACGAACTGTTTAATTAGAATTGTAGAAGCGTGAACCATGAACTTTTCTAAATCATTATAGTGTTAAACATAAAATTTAGTTCAACATGTTTTTTCATTCCTAATCTTTCACCTATGTAGGGCTCTTCTCTTGTGTTCGATTATTCCTAGAAAACCTGTTATAAAAACATTTCAAGTGCTTTATTCAGTATCTTCAAGCACTAATTTTCATCTTTGAATAAATGTTTGAAAGTAATTGTTGTGAAATACCTTTTAAAGTGAATGTAAAAGTATTGTATTGTTTACGTAGTAGAAGAGCTCAAGTGAAATTTATCGATTTGAATAGTCTTACTCTCTTAGTGGCAATAAGTAAAGTGAAAGTGAGTAAATTAGATTAACTTCGAATAAAGTGAAGATAAAATTCTTTCATTTAAAAATGAAATTAAGTACTGCACTAGGACTTATGAAAAGAAAATTAGTCATGTGGTTCAGTAACACTGAATTAGGGTTGCATAAAAATCCTGAATGACAATGCAAAGTGACCTTTGCCTTTTGACATAAGATTTGTTAAGAGAAAGCTATAGGCAAAGTGTCGTAACAAATTTAAATGTGTGTATTATGCTATTAGAGTATTTAAGTATTTAATTTGTTGGTTATACAAAATGCAAACATATAAGTCCATCTTGACCAAGTTTTTGTTAGCGCATACTGATGATTAGACCTTCGTGGCCTTCTTAGATCAAAACTATATATGTATGTGGGTGTAGTAGCTAAAACATCCTTTTGTCTTTCTCGGAACGATATCATGAAAAGTTATATTCATTTGTGAAATTATGTTCGGCAACAGCAGGAATGTAGCCCTATTTTACTTCTTTTGCTTCATTTGAAACTTAACCATTTCCATGCCTAGATGGGGTGACGACTGTAAATCCATTAGACAAACCACTTGATAAACTCGGTACAGAAAGGTCATAGGATCAGTATTATGCAATTTTTACTGCGTGTCTCCCTGATAGCAAAAAAAAAAAAAAAAAAAAAAAAAAAAAAAAAAAAAAAAAAAAAAAAAAAAAAAAAAAAAAAAAAAACCTCTTAGGAAAAGAACTAATAGTCTGATTTCCATGTCCATTAGTCATACGTCACGGTGAAATCCTGTAAATGGGGTAAAATTATACAACAGGTGCACATTACATGCACGTTTCCGCGTATAATAGTGTTTTACGTGGCTTTTCCTGTAGCAGAACTACTTTTTCTGTTGGGGTATAGTGCTATAAGTGCAGTTCTTGATTTGAGCAGTTACATTTTTGTACATAATTTCGTAACTCGTAAAAACCTTTAATCTTCAGAAACACAAAGTTCTTGGATTGCATCGAACTACTAATAATCAAAAATATTTCAACTAACTGTAATACTCCTATTTATCATGGAAGTTTCCTAAAGTAAGTGCACGTTATGTAGGTAACTCCAATGAGTTAAAGATGTGCCTGAAGGTGTAATTCTTTCCTTGATCTGTTGAAATTACGGTATGGTGAAAATTATTAGAATTAAAATGCACTTATTTGCAAATACAGTAATGTTTACTGGTAGATCTTAGGGGAAAATCTGCTTAGCAACAACGTTTATAATGTGGTTATTACTAAGAATTGCAAGTACTGGATGAAGGTAGTGCATATGATGAATGTATTTCCCCAACTGAATGAACGGTCAACCACATTAAATTGCTTCTTTATGTACTTTTCACCTTTTTACAGCCTTTCCCCCGTCCAGTATTCAGTCACAAGAGGAATAACCTATTTCCGGTCGGAAACGTCGTAACCGTAAAGGCCGTCAGAGCGCTCCGTAAATCAAGTGAAATGTATGAGGTAGTGACTTCGTCTGTAGCGGCCACCTGCGGCACAAAATACGTAGTCTATTACGGTCTCCTGCTTAGTGCGAGATCTTCTTGAATACTTACAGGGTTCGTGTAATGGATGTCTTATAACAAATAATCACCTATATACTGAAAATGGGGCAAAGATAATGAAAACTTAACACAATTTACATCAAGCATCAATTAAGACATAAACGTGTGACGAGAAGTCGCTCGGTAAACAGTTTTCATTAAATATTTTGAACAATCGTTATTATTTCTATTTGCTTTTTTTTTAAATGTCCTTTTGGCAGGGACATGTGCGCCATCTCATTAGCCCCAGCTAATCTAATAAAATCACAAAATGTGAGTTAATTTGTCGAAATAGAAAAAAAAGTGTCTGTGGTATAGTGAGAGTGGCGAACACGAACAATACTGATTCTGGCCTAAACGCACATGGATGTAACGGAGAGGAAAAGTGCGAGCACTGAAACAACTGTATCGGATCGGTCCACTGATATTAGGGATTTCATATACGAAAACTACGGACTTTGCACTATTAGGGGACAAACTGCGTGGAAAAAAATTAAAACAGAAAAACCAGTCGTGACACGTATTAGAAAGCAACGAATCTATTCTGCAGGTGTCGTGGAATACGAATGCTTACCTTTTGTTATAAACTTATTGCATTTGCACTGATCTATAATTTAGAGCAGCATCACACAATGACGAGAACTCACTTCACCTTATGCGTGTTAAGAGGCTACTTACGAGTATTCCTACCGCGTGTTTATGATGAACTTCACATGTATTGTCCAACACTTTTTTTAATATGTCGCGAAGGATTCGAAATTAGGCATTATTTTCTCCTCTGTCTCCCGAATGACCTACAGGTTTCACTTCCGGCAAATATGTAAGCCACAGCGTTAAATCAACGTCTGTGTATCACTAAATCTAAGTCCCAAGACCTCGTTGTTCGGTTTTTATCTGTAAGCTTATCTCAGGACCCACTGTAAGGATGTTAATGCGGTTTTCACCAATAAATAGGTGAATTAACAAGCAAAGCTTCTGGATGTAACTTCTCACTACGTCTGACAAGTTGTCCGCCTATTGATACTAAATGCTAACTGTACAAAGACGAGGCAGATCGCTAGTTCTCACTAAAAATGCCTCAACTGTACAGCATTACTCAGAAAGATGAACATCTACGTCCACTAGAGCAGTCACCTGTTACAAAGATATGCGTATACATGCGTTGTTTAAGATATCAGCACCAACCACGACGACTCCACGTTTTCGTATTTTTTGTTGATAGTTGATAGTTGATTGTTTCTTCACTCCGCGTAACCCAGCTATTATCCAAAATCAGAAGTGGAATTTATTAGAGAATATCAGTCTGAACAACTGCCATTGACTCGGACTGCAATGTTCCGTACACCAATGGAGTCTGGCAAGGCTATGGACGAATACCACTAGAACGAATCTCCTGTACTACGGAGCATAGTGTCAAACGTTACATGTCCGTCGTGTAAGAGTTCTGGGGAATCATGGTACCTGAAATACTAGCAATGTCTGCAGTAATTGGTGCAACAGTGTTGGATCATTTACTTTTATCGTGAAAGGTCTATGCCCATATCTCTTATGCTTGTTGCATGCCTTTCACGATAAAAATACGCAACTGTTGCTTTGGTAATTATAGGCTGACTCTGTTGTAAGTGTATCCTTTTCGCCACTCCATTGTACGCACACTTATCGCTTTTATCATGACTAAATGCTCTTCAATTGTAATCATGATTTGTGTAAGGGGCACTCAAACGAAAATTAGACAGAGGGGGAAAAAGTAAATAAACCGTTTATTGTGTCACAAGTAGTCGTCGTAACTGATGATAAATTTATCCCATTATGGGACAATACGGTCAATGTCTTCATGGAAAAATATTTGCATTTGCCTACGAAATCCTGATAGTATTCAGGCTTGTATCTCTATGACCGAAGCAACTGAACGACCACAAATATCTTTCTTCAGGACACCAAAGATATGGAAATCGCCTGGGGAGATATTGGGAAAGCATGGAGGATTTATAAGGGCTTCTCAATAAAACCTTCTACAACTTAATTGGCAATATGTGGTCGGACATTATCCTGTAGCAAAGTGATGTCATCAGTCAACATATCTTGGTGTTTGGACGTGATGGCGTGCTTCAGTTTTTGCAGTGTTCACGTGCTGCAGCCGTCCACCAAGAGTATTACTCATTCTACAAAAAAGTATGGTACCGGTATCACGATTCTCCGATCGACGATCTCACTGGATCTCATCTTGCAGAGTGACTGCAGAAGATTTTCCCTGATTGATGAGCTCCAAAAGCATCGTTTTGTTTATTTCAGGGACAGGCAGCAAGTCAGTAACCCTAGCCTGTAATATCATGCAAATACACGACAAATTCATTTCCAGCTGGGAAATCTATGTTTGTAAATTTACCACTGTGTTGTACACAAAATATTGTAAACTTTAATTAATTTTCTTGCTTCTTTTGTCCATGGATATGTTTCTTCATTCCTTCTGTCAACTACTGACTGAAATGTGAATTGACTACGTACAACAGTCTTATTGTTTCTTTCCATATAATACGTCACCAAATAAATTTCTGCTGTTTATACCTCTTAAGAATAATGAGTCTCAGACTGGAGCTAAAGAAGTAGACCTTGTTCTCGTAGGATGAAATAAGCCCAGCGAGTTGCATTGAATTACACCCATAAATTTTTTAAAACAAATAACATGTATTTTCAGTGAAATATATTTTATATATTCTTCTTGCCCTGTTTTATACTTAACGACCCCGAATTTATTAAATGATGTATATGATTCCAGAGATAAATTAGTGTAAAAATATTAACTGTCTGTGAACAACGGATGAAGATAAAGTTTTGACTGTTGTAACTGAAGGAGCTGGGATACAGGAAGATGCAGTGCGGTGCCAGTCAGACAGCCAGAAGATGCCAGATTCATTTATTACGGCTCCCGCCATGGTTTAATACAGGAAGCAGTGGTGTGACGTAGGCATCCAGCGGCCTCCTGTGAACTGTAATCCAGCAATGTTGACAGAACACAGTGTTGGCTGAGCAGCAGCTCATGATGTAACCGCCTCTGTGAGTGACACTCCAGGACTAGCAGCCTCAGCTATAGTCGCTGGCACGAAAATAGGTCTTCAGGGTCATCTCCGTGTCTTGTCAGTTATTTTACACTAATAATTTCAAATGTTCGTAAAATTTAAAAAAAAGATTGGACAACTCTAATTTTTGTCTATAATATGACGGAGTACTTTCCAAAAGAAAATTCGCACTAGATGCTAGGAAAAAAAATTAAAACTAACTTCACAAGAAATTTTGGAGGAAAATAATTTTTTTCTGCAACCTGTGGTAGTAATAGAATCACTAATGTAATTGGACTGAAAAAAATATATGAACATATTCAAAGTCTACAGATGCATATGCTGCGTCTTTTATTTCGGAAACATAAAAAGTGTTCTGAGATAAAAAATAAAATATATTAAGAGGTGTGAAACTGTGACGACTGCGTAGCGAAAATTGTAGTCACCGATGAATTTTCGTTCTGTAGGACTACGAAGGAACTTACTGCGAGAAAGTTGTTAAGATACCTATAAAATTATTTTTGGTAACATTTCAGACATCATTATTGTTTCGTATCACGTACAGAGGGAAATTGCTTCCACGATACTCCGTGAGCAGCAGCGCGCGAGTCGTTGTAGGCGGTCGCCAAGAGTTTTGTTCAGACGGCTCGCTTTAATATGACCGAGAATGTTCCCTACTTACCCAAAATATTGTACTGGCAGCTAATACATATCCTTCGTCATTGTATCCATCAGTCAAAACGTCAATATACGCTACGCAAAAGTAATTGTAGTTATTTTGAAGCCAATATTTCCACTGAAGTCGAGCAAAATATTTCTTCAAAAGGTTTTGTGAAACCGAAGTTTTATCTAAATTTGCTGTAAGCCTATTATTCCCAGCACGCAATACATACTTGGTGCACAAAAACCATGCTCTTACTACTGCAATGTCTCTGCCTTTTGTCACAAATTTTGTCCATCATTATAGTTTTTGAATTAAAAACCAAGTGGGCGGAGAAGACAGCGCATTGGGGTGACTGGCGAGAATAATCAGTTTTATTACTGGCATTACCCTACATTTCTCTGGTCATCGGATAATATCCTCTGTCATACTAAAGTAATATGTCGTAGCTTTTCGTAAAAGTTATCAAATATAGATTTCTATGCTCTTCTCGAGAATCAGAATAGGTACTGAGTCAGTTCTGATGTTATTGCACTGTTTACATGTACAGTCGATACAGAAGCACCACAACGTTTTGTCATTTTGTGAACTGCATTACCATTACTACGAAACAGTCACTAAATCCTTCTATGAAAAAAGGAGTTAAATTTCGAATGTACAAGTAAACCAAATGCAGTAAGATTATATCTGAAAGTAAAGACACTCGATACTGGTTTTTAGGAAAAACTGTTGTTAATTAATGCAGAATTGACAATCTTATTTTAATTGAGAGTCAAGTAAACCAATCGCCACCACTTGTGATAAATTTATCAGGCGTCTACTGTCAGGGTAAAAAACATTGGCAGTATCTCCTCTGTAACTGAAATGAACAGACAAACATTTAAATCAAGTAAGCTTCTTAGACAGACGACACTTACCTAAACTGAAGGATCTTCTGGCTTTGTGTCTTCAGATTCACGGACGCTTGTTTCAGCCAGGTGCATCATCACAGATTCCACTATAGTGTCTCTTAAACCTTGGTTCAAGAATTCAACTTCTAGCAATGCTTCTGCGTGGTTTACGTACCTCTCCAAGTCCTGATAAGTAACATTGTCAAGAGCTTTGTGTGTTAGCTTCTCGACACCAGAAAGTTTGAAAATAGTATTTCTTTTCGCTACTTCTCGCCTTACTTGAGCCCATATCAATTCAGTAGGATTATACTGGAAGTGATACGGTGGTAGATGTACCACTTGGTGTCCCATTTCGTTTGTCAGTTGATCTAATTCGTAAGACTTTTTGGCACCTACGATTTCTTCCATTGACAGGAGTTCAGCCTTCATTTCATCGACTGAAAAGGAAACGTCCTTTCTCTTTAACCACTCTATAATCTCTGCCTGGCACCAATTTGAGTGTGGTAGCTTTTCCATGTGACTGAAGTGGTAGCTAGCGTTATCCATGACGATAATTGACCCTTCTTCCAACAGTCGAATAAATCAATTCTTAAAAACTCCTCCATTCATTTCTGAATGGTAATCAGATTAGCAAGGACTTTTCCCACCACAAAAAACAAATGTGGCCTCCGGTATGAAGCCTGTGGTTAATGAACCAGAGTGGGTAATGAATACCTCTACCTACGGCTACCTCTATCAATAGGAACTCTCAATCCGCCGTTTCCTTTGGAGTCGTGACATATACGCTTATTGGTGTGTTTCTGTATAATCCAAGGTTCATCCAAGTACACTACAGGCCTGGTGTCTTCAGGACACAAGAAGTGCATTGTACGCAAAAACTTCGCTCTTGCTGCTGCAATATCTCTGTGTTCCATTAAGAATTTCAGTGCGTCATTACAGTTCTTGAATCGGAAACCAAGGGAGTGGAGAAGACGAGGAATCTCTGAGCCGGAGTAATTCATTTTTTCACAGAGGTCACCCTGCATTTTTTTAGTCGTTGGATACTCCCCTCCGTCGTAATATCCAAGTACGCTTCTACACACGAGCTCTTTATTAAGATCGTCAAAGTCGGTTGATTTCCGTTCACGTTCTTATCCCTTTCTTGGAGAATCGAAACACTCATTCATGTCTGGAGAGTCTGCTTATGACACAGATTTGCTAATACGGCCTACAGTTGACTTGGAGACACCACAAGCTTTACCAATAAGTTCATGAATTTGCGCAAAATTTAAGTTATCCCTCACTACTTAATTGTCGGCCAGATCAGTAAAAATCTTAAGTACATTCGATACGATAATTTTGGATTGTTTACGAATGTCATTCCGCCCTTGCTCCTGCATCGTTGTTCACAAAATGGCTAGGTATTTATATGCTTTCAGACTGTGCCTCCTTGGCCTTTAATGTCCTTGCAGCACATATGCTAAACACTTGAACAGCTCCCAGTTTGGAAAGGCTTCTATCCTCTTCCCTTAGGTACTGCTGTGGCAACTGTTGCCACAGCAGGAAAGCTCACCTCGCAACCCTGTGATGCCTATGTAGTATTTTGTGAGGCTTAACACCCACACTTGCCTGTGGCTGGCGTCGTTGCAGTCTACTTCCTAATGTACGTTTTTCTGACCAAATATGTGCTACAGTGCCCTCGTCTTTAACAAGATGTCTTTAAACAGGATTATCCTATTGCAAAACCAGTGCAAAAATTCCCTTTTCATTGGCCCAGTTAGCTCTGGTTGACTTTTTACTCAAAATTACATCCATCATTACAATCCCTTACACACTACTTACCCTAAGCTCTGTTATTTCCATTTTAGCTAAACTTAACTTACAGTTATAGTTCCCTCTACTGGCTCCTAGGCTTTGGGAATCCAGCCCACCCAGATTTATATAGTGGCTGGGTTTAAACTCTGTCTTTGTTTCGCTTCTTGTACGTGTAAACAGATCACTAAAGCTAAGTAGACTAAGTGTCACTATGATTCCTGGTACAATTATGGACAATGTCGGTTGTCTCTTGTACTGTTTCTCCCTGTAAAACAGAAAAGCAAGTTCAAGTCTAGATTCCAGGACCAACGTTAATTCCGGAGTGAGCCCTTTCTGCACTTTGTGTAGTCCCTCCAGGCACTGTTACGGTGGCAACGAGTATTACACCTAGTTGTCTTCACACAGCTTGGTGCATAGTTTCCAGCAATTCCCGAACCTCTCTTCTTGCTTCCTACTTCATTACAATTACTTCCCTATGTAATGCTTGTACTTCGGCTTGTAACCTTTAAATGTTGTGGTTCACAGATTTGCCTTGCTGCCTTGTTTCCTTTTACCCACTGTTTAACTTTTTTTACTGTGCTGTTAATTCTCTTGATGTCCTCCTCAAGAGCAGTTCCAAACACAGTTTCCAGAAATCGGGTCCCGCATTGAATATCACCTGTGTCACCAAGAGGTGCCTGGTGACCACCACATCTTCTAACTTCGTGAAAAACATTCACCCTTGCTAATGAAAAACATTCACCCTTGCTGATGCCAGTTCTGCACGTTCTCTGCTAGTGGGGTACCTATTACCTTTTCCTCCCCCTAAAGTTCCCTGCTGCCTCGCAGCAGTTCATCTTGCCTACACTTTACCTTAAATTATTCTTATACCTAACAAAGACAAAACATAAATGTACTCTTATCTCCTAAGTCTTAATGAGTATGGAATTCCTCTCGCTGGTTCGTCTAAAACCTCTTGCTCGCTCCATTTCACCTTCTTTTCCACTTTTCCTTTTTGGTCTAAATCCACATTTCATGGAATAATTTTCGGGAACTATCGGAGCGATTTAGAACGTCCCACATGTACAATTGTCGCCCTCATCAGCAACTCTACCTTGATGTTCACTGACGACGTGTTTCCACAACTTAACATGGCATTTGATACTTTGCAAAAAACGTTTTCGTCTTCCCCTTTGGAGCATACAAAGTCGATAACATTGCCCATTGGCCAATCTTGTATCGTGGCATTCTTGCTGAGCGCTTCACTACTTCTTCTTGCTTTTCTAGCACCCTGGTGTTGGCCTTGCACATATATGATATTCCATATTTTCTTTAACACTCTCACAAGCCCCCTAAACCGTTTCTCCTATCTTACCCTACTTGGTTTTTCACATGTCAGACATCGATGGCATCTTACGACCTCATACCATGTAATAAGGTGAAAATCCTTTATTTGTGTGCTGCTTCGAGCTATTCGCTGAGACAACATACTGTAAAAGATATCCCAACTGGAATTGTGTGCGTTCACATAGTATTCTAGCGTCTTCCCTATAGTTCTATGTACCCTTTCCGTTCTTTGGTTAGAACCACAATTATTTTGCACACAGAGGCTTGCACAAGTCCTTGAATAATTGTTGTTGTTGTTGTTGTCTTCAGTCCTGAGACTGGTTTGGTGCAGCTCTCCATGCTACTCTATCCTGTGCAAGCTGCTTCATCTCCCAGTACCTACTGCAACCTACATCCTTCTGAATCTGCTTAGTGTATTCATCTCTTGGTCTCCCTCTACGATTTTTACCCTCCACGCTGCCCTCCAATGCTAAATTTGTGATCCCTTGATGCTTCAAAACATGTCCTACCAACCGATCCCTTCTTCTAGTCAAGTTGTGCCACAAACTTCTCTTCTCCCCAATCCTATTCAATACCTCCTCATTAGTTACGTGATCTACCCATCTAATCTTCAGCATTCTTCTGTAGCACCACATTTAGAAAGCTTCTATTCTCTTCTTGTCCAAACTAGTTATTGTCCATGTTTCACTTCCATACATGGCTACACTCCAAACAAATACTTTCATAAACGACTTCCTGATACATAAATCTATATTCGATGTTAACAAATTTCTCTTCTTCAGAAACGCTTTCCTTGCCATTGCCAGTCTACATTTTATATCCTCTCTACTTCGACCATCATCAGTTATTTTACTTCCTAAATAGCAAAACTCCTTTACTACTTTAAGTGTCTCATTTCCTAATCTAATTCCCCCAGCATCACCCGATTTAATTTGACTACATTCCATTATCATCGTTTTGCTTTTGTTGATGTTCATCTTATATCCTCTTTTCAAGACACTGTCCATTCCGTTCAACTGCTCTTCCAAGTCCTTTGCCGTCTCTGACAGAATTACAATGTCATCGGCGAACCTCAAAGTTTTTATTTCTTCTCCATGAATTTTAATACCTACTCCTAATTTTTCTTATGTTTCCTTTACTGCTTGCTCAATATACAGATTGAATAACATCGGGGAGAGGCTACAACCCTGTCTCACTCCTTTCCCAACCACTGCTTCCCTTTCATGCCCCTCGACTCTTATAACTGCCATCTGGTTTCTGTACAAATTGTAAATAGCCTTTCGCTCCCTGTATTTTACCCCTGCCACCTTCAGAATTTGAAAGACAGTATTCCAGTCAACATTGTCAAAAGCTTTCTCTAGGTCTACAAATGCTAGAAACGTAGGTTTGCCTTTTCTTAATCTCTCTTCTAAGATAAGTCGTAAGGTCAGTATTGCCTCACGTGTTCCAACATTTCGACGGAATCCAAACTGATCCTCCCCGAGGTCCGCATCTACCAGTTTTTCCATTCGTCTGTAAAGAATTCGCGTTAGTATTTTGCAGCTGTGACTTATTAAACTGATAGTTCGGTAATTTTCACATCTGTCAGCACCTGCTTTCTTTGGGATTGGAATTATTATATTCTTCTTGAAGTCTGAGGGTATTTCACCTGTCTCATACATCTTGCTCACCAGGTGGTAGAGTTTTGTCATGACTGGCTCTCCCAAGGCCGTCAGTAGTTCTAATGGAATGTTGTACTCTGGGGGCCTTGTTTCGACTCAGGTCTTTCAGTGCTCTGTCAAACTCTTCACGCACTATCTTACCTCCCATTTCATCTTCATCTACATCCTCTTCCATTTCCATAATATTGTCCTCAAGTACATCGCCCTTGTATAAACGTTCTATATACTCCTTCCACCTTTCTGCCTTCCCTTCTTTGCTTAGAACTGGATTGCCATCTGAGCTCTTGATATTCATACACGTGGTTCTCTTCTCTCCAAAGGTCTCTTTAATTTTCCTGTAGGCAGTATCTATCTTACCCCTAGTGGGATAAGCTTCTACATCCTTACATTTGTCCTCTAGCCATCCCTGCTTAGCCATTTTGCACTTACTGTCGATCTCATTTTTGAGATGTTTGTATTCCTTTTTGGCTGCTTCATTTACTGCATTTTTATATTTTCTCCTTTCATCAATTAAATTCAATATTTCTTCTGTTACCCAAGGATTTCTAGCAACCCTCGTCTTTTTACCTACTTTATCCTCTGCTGCCTTCACTACTTCATCCCTCAGAGCTACCCATTCTTCTTAAACTGTGTTTCTTTCCCCCATTGCTGCCAATTGTTCCCTTATGCTCTCCTTGAAACTCTGTACAACCTCTGGTTCTTTCAGCTTATCAAGATCCCATGTCCTTAAATTCCCACCATTTTGCAGTTTCTTCAGTTTTAACCTACAGGTCATAACCAATAGATTGTGGTCAGAGTCTACATCTGCCCCTGGAAATGTCCTACAATTTAAAACCTAGTTCCTAAATCTCTGTCTTACCATTATATAATCTATCTGATACCTTTTAGTATCTCCAGGATTCTTCCATGTATACAACCTTCTTTTATGATTCTTGAACCAAGTGTTAGCTATGATCTTGAATAATTATGACATAATATTGGTCCCCTAATACATCACTAGTGGTAAGTGATCAGGTTGCATGCACTAGGAGATAATTTATTTACCAAACCCACCCAACCACCAAACTAATATATAAAAAAAATTGAATCAATAAAAATTTATTCAGATAATGAACTCCAGATCGTGAAATTCGTTATCATTACTTTCAGTTTTCTTCATTCTTTCATATCTTAGCTTAATATTAGCATCTTCAAAAAACTGAAGGCCCACTTAGTTATTATTTTACTAAGCCTGTCAGGCAAAATAATTTTAAATTTGTCGTCAAGCTCAATACAAATTTTCTCTCCATATCTAGTTTTTTAATATTCACAGCCCATAATTTAACAAGATTCATTTACTTCTGTCTGACTGATCTTTTTAAACAAATTAGAATTGCTCACATTATTAAACTTCTTCTGTTGAGTATCCATTTATACAGAATAAAATTTAAAAACATTATAAATTTTAAATGTTATAAATATGACTAACATGTGGGATAAATCTAAATTTTATATTTTTGTTGACTGAAATAATAAATGAAGAGAGAACCAAGTTCAATATACTGTTTGTAAAGAACCTTTGACACTGTCTTTAGTTATAGAACATATGAGAAGTAAGGACCATACTGAAAGTATTAAAATATTAAAGCAAATTTATGAAGAAGATTCTCTCTTTTTCATGACTAAAAAAGCAGCGAATTACAAGTTACCGATACATAATGTACCAAAATTATATAAAAATATATTAAATCCTATTCATTATGTTTTTAGAATAATAACTTCGTCTATATATTTTTCTCAGATTTTTTCAGGATAAAGGTCATAAAACTGCACAGTAGGATAAAGGCTACACATGCGAATATACTTTATTTTTGTGCTAACACCGTCTGCTTTAGCTCCTAATTTTATTGAATTTCTTCAATCACCATAAAAAGCACCTCCTTGATTCAATTTTAGGTAACTGTACTAATTTATTAAGCTTCTTATACTCTGTGGAGTTAAGCCAATCACATTCCCTTATCTCCATTAAATTATATCCAGCATTTCGTATTTCAGCAATTCTTCTTAAAGTCTTTTGATAAAGGGCATTATTTGTTTCTTTATTTTTATTGTTAATCGTTTCACTTTTAAAACATTTCTTACAACCATGACAGAAGCAACAATGGTAGTGGTAAACAATATTAGTTTCTTTATCGGATCCATCTACTTTTGCTCCAGCTGTTCTTATTTCTTCACCATTAACAACATGTTGAATGTCGTTATTGTTTGGCTCTGAGCACTATGGGACTTAACATCTGAGGTCATCAGTCTCCTAGAACTTAGGACTTCTTAAACCTAACTAACCTAAGGACATCATACACATCAATGCCCGAGGTAGGATTCGAACCTGTGACTGTAGTGGTCACCCGGTTCCAGACTGAAGCGCCTAGAACCACTTGGCCACAATGGCGGTGTTATTGTTTAACCTGTTTAATGAAGATATGGATTCTGTTCTGTAATTCTCTTTTGTTCTTTATTGAATACAGAAATTGAAAATTCAGGTTGAGATTTAGATCTATATGCAGCCGTACAAACCCACAGTGATTGTCAAATAACAGAACAGTTCAATATTAGCTATTAGCATTGGTAAACATAAAAACTTTGAATTCTTCATTAATATAACAACCATCTTTATTACAATTTGGGCAGCCTCGGACTTATAAAATCCACACCCCATTTTCTTTCACAAATACCTCCTTGGTGTAGTTTGTATTGCATGTAACATCTATTAGTTCCAATTTTCACTACTTGATTACAGTTTCTGCAAAATTCAAAGCCGCATTTATGTTATTCAGATCTGAGACAAATCTTTTTACATCCATTACTTTTATAAACTGTATTACAAACTTGTTGGTGATATTTTAAGCAATTTTCATTATAGCAGTATCTAGTATAGTTTAACAGTGTATCTTGTTTTCCCAAGTTCCATGTTCTTGACATTTGCATAGTATATAGATTTTCATTTCTATTATGCAATTATGCTTATACATGTTGTTATATGGTATATTACAGTTATCAGAGAAACATGATGATCCTAAAGAAGCTGTCATAGTGTCATTTCATTTTCATGGCCAATATAGGTAACTGAATTGAAATTCTCAGCACATACAACATTTATTTGAATTTCCAACAATTCTTCAACATTTTTAATATTGCTAAAGTAAACCGTTTTTCATTGTATTCACCGAAGTGGTTACATAATATGTCAATTAAAACTTTTTGTAATTCGTATTTATCTCTTTCTCTACTTTTCTTAACTTCACCAGTAGTTAGATCTCTGCCCATTATTTGTATGGTATGTTAATGTCACAATTACTGCTTTAGTATAACACAGATTATCATAATTTTTAATTCTTCTGATACCTCTTTTAGTCTTTTTGTCTTCAGCTTAGTTTTTCACTTTTTTACATTGACCACCTTCGCCTCTAGGAATTGGCATCATCTGAATATTAAATGAGGTATCTGCTATATCAATAGTCTCATCAGGTGTTAATATATCTGAGATTTAATTGCAAATCTTAAACAGATTCCAGGGTATTATCTAATGCTTTATATCCTTTAGAAATTGGGTAAGACATTTTTGGATGTTATATTCAACAAATCTCCTTTTCTAAAATTTGTTCTCCTTTTGCTATTGCAACCATAGAATTGAGTGCTTTTGTTGTATAATCTGTTTTATCCCTAACAGTATCGAGTTTACCAATGTTAGCATCTTTAAAGTCAATTTTATAGTCAACAGAGAAAGCTTGAAATTTTTTATATCGATATTAGCACAATGCTGACATAAGGAATCCAACCCCAGAATCACAATCTCTACACATTGTCTGAACTGAACTACACTGAGCCAAAAATCTGTCTGTCGATCCCAATGATATGACATTTCTATCCCCCACTTCATTCAATCTATCCTTTGGTGTGTTCCATTGCTTACATTCCACCACATCTCCACTGGCAAATAAAACATGTACCCTGTGTCCAACAATATTCTGTGACTCTCCTTCCACACTATTCCCCTGACTGCACAATCAACTTCCATATACGATTTCATATCATCTAAGTTTACTACGAATGCCTTTTTGGTTGACCTCGGGTTCCTTTTGGCATTTAACGTCTCATTCTATCCTGGTCCCCTACCTCCAAGGCTACCATTACCATTATGCTGCTCTCTACCCCTACATCCACTGTCCTATGGCTGGTGACATTCCTTCCACAATGCCCTGTCTATCTACATTTATGACACCTTATATTGTTCAAATCCACTGACCCATGGCTGAGGGCATTCATTCCGCACATGCCCTTTCTATCCACATCTACAACACCTTATATTGTTCAAAAACAATGTCCGTCAGGCTTGCAACCCATCTGACATGTCAGTTTCCTCCCATTCTACTGCCAGTCTGACAGCTGCATACAAATCAACTGGAGCACCTGTCTGTACTCTCCTTGACTTTTCTGAAGACAGGCCTCTCAAAAGTGCATCTAGCACCACCAGCTGAGCCTCTCACGAAACTTCTTCATTTACTATAGAATTCTGCCCCAATAATATGACTGTAGAGCCATTGCTCTTCCTATTTTATACCTAAATTATTTGATTATGCCTCTTTGTTACTATGCTACTGAATGATCTTACAAGCTGAATTCCATACATTTTACAGGTTAATAAAGACTTCTGACCCCCCATTACCTGTAAAGTGTGATAAACCCACCTCCTTATTTTTAACAAAATTCACCTTATAAGGAACACAGCAGTCAAGTATTTTTCCAATGACAATGACACTATGACAAAAACAATTAAATCTCTTGACTCACATTAGGCCATAGGTTGCACCAAAGAGGCATCGTCAGTACTTTGATGCTATTGGAGGTGCCAAGTGGATTTTCGGTGCAGGTGGCTCCTATTTGGCGAAAGTATAGCAGGCAGAGTCTCCCAAATTGCTTTATTATGACTCCCCACCACGGTTTAATAAAGGAAGCATCCAGCGGCTTTCTGTATGTTGTCGTCCAGTAATGCTGACAGAGCACAGAGTCAGCTGATCAAGAGCTTGTGATTCAGTTGTCTCTGTGAGCTATGGCACTGGTCCTAGTGGCCTCAGCTAACTATGGCCATGAGTGCAGTGGTGCGACATGCGCCCCAATTGCCATCCAGCATGTGGCAGGAAGGTGACGAAACGGCAGTCACTCATCACCTCACATTTATGCTCAGCACACTACTTGCCAAGACCGGTGCTGACTACATGTAGCAGCAGCTCCAACTCCTATGGTTTGAGGGCAGCCTGCCCTGTCGCAGAGGTGTACTGCGGTCAACAAACGGTTCTCCAAATGGAGACCCAACGTCACAGTCCAGTGGTAGTAAAGCCACGGCACTAATACCAGTGACTTAAGTATAAAATAGTTGGTTATTTACAAAGTAGCGCCAAACAGTTTAGAAAGTTTTTGTCTACTAAGATGTACTAAGGGGTGATATATTCTTCTTGTCATAATTATGCTGTAGCAGTCAACCCGAAATTTTACAGGTGGTTTCTAAAGGGGTTTCCTTTAACAGCAATGATTGTGTAGGGCGCTGAGTAGGGTAGCTCAGTGGTCAGCACACTGGACTCGCATTTGGGAAGTCAACAGGTCAAACCCATGTCTGGCCATCCTGGTTTAGGTTTTCGCTGATTTTCCTAAATCACTTAAGACAAATGCAGGGATAGTTCCTTTGAAAATTCACAGCTGCTTTCTTTCTCCATCCTTCCCTAACTGGAGCTTGTGCTCCGTCCTTCATGGCATCATTGTCGACAAGAGGTTAAACACTAATCTCCTCCTCTCCTCAGTGTGTAGGACCATGAACTGAATACTATGATGAATTTCTGAAGAGCATAATTTTCGGCTGTTCGAATCTCTCCGAAAAATGCAATGCAAAGATCTTGGAGTGCTGCAGGGACATCTATTAAGACTGTGTCCATTAATTAGGTGACCCCATAAGAAATAATCTCATAGACTGATATCGTGACTACAAGGGCACCATTCCACATCAGGTAAAGTGAGCGCTAAGGTGTCCAGGGTGGCCATCAATTGTCTGAATGTCGCCTGAAGAAAATGAAAGATGCTTGCAGTATTGCATCGGTGTGTTCCATACTGCATGAACCAGTAGTTTCAGAGCATTCGGCAGCGGTGTGCAGCTGGTAAAAATCAGTTTCCCAAGACTCGTATGTATTTGTCTTCTGTGACAGGTTCCTCATTACAAATGGGCCCAATAAAGCAATGTGCACAGATTGTGCAACAATAAGTGTCTTTTTTGGATGAAGTGGAGCAGCAGCTTGAACGTGTGGGTTCACAGTAAAGCTGTTCCAGTGTTAGGGTTTCCATTCTGAAATGTGAATAGAGGTATCAATGGATAAGCTATAGAACTTTCAAAACTAGAATACAAGAATATCAGAGGAGAATCATTTATGGCATACGATTAAGCCATGGTAGACAAACAAAATCTAACACCTGTTTTGGGCTACCCAATATATGCTTTCTGGCTGAGTCTGTTATGTTAATGCTTCAGCAGCTCCCAGAATGGGAACGCTTTTGCCTTCTTATACTTGGGTACTTCCGTGTCAAGTGTTTCTGCACTTCGCCAGGCCAGTTCCTCTCCTCCTCACCCTCCCCCCCCCCCCCCAACGTTGCTATGGCTGTGTTATATTTTGCAGGGTATAACAACTACAGTCAGTGCGCTATGTAGCCATCTCTAGAAGAAGCATCTCTTTAGCGACTTTTGTGTACTTTGAGCTTAAATTACTTTGAGATCTGCAAGTGTGCGAGAAACAGCAATATTCTACTAAGCACTATGTCACAATCGAAGATGGCGGCAGCCACGATCCTCTTTACCTATCACAGGACAAGACGACCCTCCTCATCTACCCCATGACGTTACACACAGATCCCAACCCTCCCCCATTCCCCTCCCCACACCTCCCCCTACCCATCTGCTCCAATCACATCCCAGTACTTTACAGGTTATAAAAATGAATCAGACAATCACAATATAATCACAGAGCTGCTATCTTTGCTGTGCTGAAATGTGGTCAATGATCTGAATATTTTGGCACATGTTCAAGAATAATTACCCAGAAAATTACATAATCGATGTATCTTGTAGTATTTGCACATATAAAATGTGTCAGCAACACAAACACACACACACACACACACACACACAGACACACACACATACGCAAAAAAATACGCTGAAACAGATGTTTAAAGCATGATTTTGCACTGTTAAATTAAGAACTGCATTGTTATTTTAATGCCTAAATACACATGATTATATATTAAATGTCAATCAAATAACTGACATTTCAACTTAGATATAATAAGTCCGAAACTGTAGAAACAAATTTTGTTTGAAATGCAGTGCTAAGTAGGAAGCACACAAACGAAATACTGCCAGCAAGTGGAAGGAAGTAGCTCATTCTGTTTCTCAGGCCTACACCCTATATAAGACACAATGAAATCTCAAATTAAATATCTGCACATCTAAGATTTTACAAGATGCCTGTCAAGTGTTACTTCCTCCAAATCTAAAATACATAAAGGGCGTTCGTATTTCAATCTGAACCAATGTTAATATTGTTTCATAGAGTGAATTGTAATCATCTGTCCTTTTCACAAGTTTCTTAGTAACTCTCCACTGTAGCAAGCACTGTCATAGTGGCGACAAAGATTATGCATCATGTTCTACATCAATAAATATAATATTGTTGACAGATTCTTATTTGCATTTGAACTAGGCCCACTGAATGTTGCATAAAAAATGAAGTTACGATGAAGCATCCAATATTTACTAGCCACAAGAATGATTCCATAGCTCTCTAAAACAGTAACTTACAGGCAGATTAAAACTGTGTATCATGTTGAGATTCGAAGTCTGAACCTTTGCCGTTCGCTAGGCATGTGCTCTACTAACTTTGCTTTTTTATATTTTTATTTAGAGTCAGTCAGTTACACGCAGCCATGGTGGGTAGAGGTCGAGTCCCGAGGCCTGGCCACGATCCCCCTCCATCGAATCCAGAGCCAGCTGAGCTACCCAGGCATCACGTACGATCCGTCCTCACAGTTTTACATCAGTCAGCACTTAGTCTCCTCGTTTCTAGTCACTCCGCTGCATAGTGACAACCGTATTCTAGGAGCATCCCCCTGGCTGTGTCTAAGCCATGTCTCTCCAATATTCTTTCTTCGATGAATATTGGTCCAGGAAGTTTCGTAGGAGACCTTCTGTGAAGCTGGGGAAAGTAGGAGACGAGGTACTTGCGGAAGTAAAGTTGTGGGAGCAAATCGTGAATTCTGCTTGGATAGCTCAGTTGGTACAGTACTTGCTGCGAAAGGCAGAGATGTCGATCTCGAGTTTCGATCGAACACACAGTTTTAATCTTCCAGGCAGTTTCATATTAGCGCGTACCCTGCTGCACAATAAAAATCTCATTCCGGAAACATCCCCCAGGCTATGGATAAACCATATGTCTCCAATATCCCTTCTTCCAAGAGTGTATTGGAAAGTGGAAGACGATTTACAGGCGGAAGTAGAACTGTGACGACGGGTTGTGAATCGAGCTTGAGTAATTCAGTTGGTACAACACTTGCCTGTGGAAGGCAGAGGTCCCAAGCTGAAATATCAGTCAAGTAAACTATTTTAATATTCCAGGAAGTTTCATATAAGTGTATCCACTGCTCAGATTAAAAAGCGATTTCTCTGTAAAACTGTATTTCAAATAATGAGGTACTAAATAACACTAACAATTTAGACACAAGACCCCATTTAAAATTGCACATGCACATACAACGTTGATTAAATACAAAGAAACTGACTACGCACCATTCCAGGAAGGAGAGAAGAAGGTGTTAGGATGATTCGTTTATTTTATTGTCTTAGTCTTAAAATACATGTTTTCATAATACATAAATATAACTTCCTGTTCAAATATGAGATGTAAACATACAACATGAGCAAAGATGGTACCAGTGAAACACGACAGTGATGAAACATGGTAACACATAATGGAGGAATAAGACAAGATGTAAATTACACACCTCAAGAATACAATTTTTACCACCAAAATAAATTTATTTACAATAATAAGTAACGATTTTGAGAAACTCTCTCTCTCTCTCTCTCTCTCTCTCTCTCTCTCTCTCTCTCTCTCACACACACACACACACACACACACACACACACAAACACACAGGCTGTTTAATTTAACGCATACATCTAATTACAATAATTCAAACTTTACACCAAAATAAAATTGAATCATTTCCCAAATATACAAGCTTTTATTAACAAATCACACAAGGTGTGCTTGTTGGAAATTAATTGTGCTGTAATACCGAAACTAATACACATTGGTGTCATACTGACACTTCCCAACGAAATTCGTAGGTTAAGCATCACATGTAAACCACTGAACTGTGATTGTTGCACCACGCTTTACAATTACAATGCTCCTTCAAATTAAATAATTTCACATGTAGATTGTGTATATAAGTTATTAAAATAAACGGTGCTTGATTGTAGGAATTACTCAAATGATTATAGGTTACAAGACAAGCAAGTATGATATACATACCACACACAAATACAGTGCATTTAGTGTAACAAACTATATATAAACTTATTTTATGACAATGCAAAACACACAAGAGCTTTACTGATGATCTAACTTACAGCCTACAATTTACTTGCAATGATAATAATCGGATCACACAATTTTCTGGCCATGTCTGAATTAAACTAATACTTGTCTATAAAGCCGATACCCCCAGCAGTACATTATAGTGACCCATGTTAAGGTAATAACTTCATCATGCAGTTCAAAATTTTGTCATTTTCTGCTGTTACACAATTTAAACTATGTGACACTTTGGTGAAAGTCCATCCTGAAAAGTAGTAAGACAGTTAGTTATATGGATACGAAATGCAGGTTCTTAAACTCTCAAAGTCATCCCAACTTTATAGCAACACCACACTGCATTATTAACTTTATCTTGCAGAACAAAAAGTTGGATATTTTCTGCTGATAATGCCATGTACTGCAGCACCCATGATCCTAGGGTACTAACTTTACCTTACAGTACAAAAAGTTTCTCAGCTTCTGCTAGTAAGGCTAACCGGTGCTGTTTGCACCACACGTTAATATCACACGTTAAATTCGTCAAATTACTCGAGAATTAGTTCTCTAACTTGGCAAAACGATGTGGGCAGTAGCTTAAACTGCACTTGTCAGTGAGAAAATCCTAATGAACTACTTTATTTTTACGACGTTTGTAAAGGCAACATATTGTGCAAAAGTAGTCTCAGATATTCACCTTTCTCCATACATATTCCAATGCCTGTAATGCATTCATCATAGCAGTATGCTTGGAAAACGCATTTTGTTAGTATGTCAAATGGCGATTGCCTCTACCAGTAACAAAAACCTTTGGTAAGTTGGAGCTGTTGTAACATTTATCCCCAGTAGCATCATGTTTATCAACATTGATTTATCGACTACTTAGCAAGGATCCTGCTTGGTGACGTAAGTTCATCATTTATCCAACCACTTCATTTCTATAAGTAAGAACTCAGTAGAACGGCATACCCATTTGTAAAGGTAAGAAATGATGGTCGATACTATTTAACTCATACTTAAATGATGATATTCACTGGAAACATGTTGTAACTGTTCTATCTTTGCACAGATTTTTGTTACTGACGTTGATAATCGCCATTGGACCTATCAACTGAAACTATTTTCTGGTGGTAGTCATTCTGATCATGTTACTGCAATAATGTACTGGAAGCATGTAAAGATGTTTGGAAAAATAGTGACCCAGTTGAAACAGCATTTATGAGTGCATGGAGCTGTTAGTGCCAACTTCATGTGAATAATAAAGCTTATTTTTAAAAGTTAACAAGTGTAATTTAAGCTATAAGCTAGACCAGTAGCAGTGCCATGCGTGTTTTACATTACTTGTATTTTTTTATGAATTTAATGTGTCATATTAGTGTGTGGTACCAACAGTATTTGTTAGCATTATCAGCACAAGATGTGAAAGCTTTTATACTACAAGATAAATTTAATGCCCTAGCACGAACATTACTGTAATATTTGGCACTATCAGCAGAAATTCAAATGTTTTGTATTGAAAGGTAAAGTTAATACCCTAACATCATGTTTCTATCATGTTTATGGGACATTACAAGCACCACAACCCTTATGGCTAGCCTATATGAATATGTATTAAGTAGTTTAGTATGCTATTTCATCAAACTATCATGTATTTTCGACTGCCTAATAGCAAAATATAACAAGATTTCAAAATGGTTCAAATGGCTCTGAGCAATATGGGACTTAAAACCTGCCATTATCAGTCACCTAGAACTTAGAACTACTTAAACCTAACTAACCTAAGGACATCACACACATCTATACCAAGGCAGGATTCAAACCTGCAACCATAGCTGTTGTGCAGTTCCAGACTGAAGCACCTAGAACCGCTTGGCCACACCGGCTGGCAACAAGATTTCAACTACATTATGAAATTAATACTCTAGCATGGGATTAATATAATGTATTACTATGTATGGCATCAGGTTTAGAGAGGTGACTTTTTTATAATTTAAACATGAGAATAACACTGTTGACTTTGAAAATTCTCACTGACAAGTACACTTTAAACTGATATTGACAAGTACACTTTAAACTGTAAGTTAAATCAGCAGTAGTGCTCATGCGTGTTTGACAATGTTAAGGAGCCAACTTATATCGAATTTACACATGGTAAAAATATCTAACAATGTTCGTCTCCTAATTTATAATTTATTTCAGTAGTACCAGTCAGCAGCCTTAGGTATTTGTTGAAGTTGTACAGGCACTTCAGATGAGCAAGTACTTCGTTTGAAGGCCCACTGTGGAGAGAGTGGTACTATATTCAAATGTGAGCAGTCAACACGTAGTATAAGTTTTATCAGTGCACCCAGTGTGAAAGCCTACAGAACAATTAATTTCCAAGAGCAGTGCCACAAGTCATTTGTGCTCAAAATCTTACTTATTCTGAGAAGTAATACCATTTTAGTTTGGTGTAAATTTTGAGTATTCATTCCCAGTTTGATGTTTGTAATTATACTTGCAAAATATGATAAGCAACTTGTGAGTGTGTGTTTGTTTTTGTATTGTAAATCGTTACTTATTATGGTAAATGATTTTATTTTGGTTGTAAAAATTGTATTTTTGAGATGTACACCTTTCATTTCTGTTTTCTTCCATCATTACCTATGACCAAAATTCAACTCTGTCTTGTTCCACCAACACCTCCTTTGGTCATATTGTGTCTTTAAATCTCACATTCCGAGCATTACAGAGTTACATTTGAGTATTACGAAAATATGCAGTTTAAGACTAAAGTGCAGTAAAGGAATGTTAGAAACATCTCCTTTCTTCCTCCCTAAATTGTCGTTTGGATAGTTTGTTGATCTTTAATCTATGTTGTGTGTAAGTATGTATGTTTAAATACCATATTTTGTTTAGATTTTCGGCTGATAAATGTTTTGACATTCCTTGAAAATTCATTCTGAACATAATGTCTAGTATGCCAAGTCCAAATGCAAAGAAACCAATAACAAGCTGTTAACAACATTCAATATATTTTCTAATGTTTAGTACGATGTGTTATTTTTGTCCTCACTATCATAGCAGCTGAAAAACTTGTGAGAAGGACAGGTGATGACAATTTGGTCTATGAAATGCAACTAACTTAGCTTCAGATTCCCATTACGTATTTTAAATTTCTAGATATGGCTATGAAACTTTACAAGCGCCATAGAACAATTTACATGTCCGAATATTTACTTTGGGATTTCATTGTGCCTTATACTAAGTGCAGGACTAAAAACTAGATTCAGTTACAATTGAAATGTCCCCTTAGAAAAATTAGTGAATTACTGTGATGGTAAACCCCCTTATATTATTCGATTTTCAAACAGCTGTGCAAAACTGAACGTACTCAAACATTTCTCTCTTTGCTTATTCTGATCATCACTAAACTGATACGCAATATTTTTAGCGCAACGAAATCTGACTTTTAATAATCCCTACAGAAGAACGGCCCTGACTAACAATAACCTATACCTTTCATGAATCACTTACCTCACAAAAATCTTCATTACTCGAACTACTGCAATACAGCGAGGGCCAATACTGACAGCTAAATAAAAGATTCTAACTGCTGAAGTCACTCACTACTGATAGGCATAATTAGCAAATGAGAGATTTTGATAAAGAACAAAGAATGTATTTATCTTAATAGTGTTACTTAAAATCGAATCGAAATGTCAAAAAGTCTGTAATGACGTAAAAACACAAATTTGTGAGCATTTCCAACCTATTTTCTTCGCGTCATGAAAATGTATTACAGAATCACGAAGCAGCCATAAAGGAACTGGCAACTATTGTTCACGAAAATCACGACACCTTGCAAGCTACCGATTCGGTTACGCAACTTGCAAAAACTCAGGAAAACTTAACGGACACAGTAGATACGATTTCAACACAAATGAACACTCTGAAACTTGGCGCATAAAAGCACACTGAGGAAGTTCACTATCGGAGAAAGTAGCCGAACTTTCGGAGTAGTTCACTAACTTATCTACAAAAGGTGGATGATGATCTCAATGACACGAGACCTGTAGCCTTCACTGACACAGAAGAGTATGAACAAATTAAGAAATTCAAACAAAATCAGAATCAAATTAATACGCAACACAAAAGAGAAATCCGGGAAGTACAAGATCAGTTGGCACAAGTAATACAAGAATTACATATTTCAGAGGACACCCGCGCTCCAACACGGGAAGAGGGACTTAGAAATACGGAAAAGCCACAAAATAATAACATAGTGCATTTCGGAAATTATGAAAGAAATTGGCAAGGTGCACCGAATTTTGAGATGGAAGCGCCGACACGACGTAACAGTGACCGGTATGCGATCCGCTGACACGAAGATTTTGATTATAAGCTGTTCATTACTACACGTAAATTCAAAACATTTAAGAATTCTGGCAACGACATTCATCCACAAGCGTGGCTTCATCAATTCTCTAATTGTTTTCCTCCCAACTGGTCATTAGAGCACTGGTTAGAATTTTTGTGTGGCTATTTAGAGAATGAACCAGCTCTAAGAATGCGATCGATCATTCACGATTGTCACAGTGAAGGCGAATTTTATCATGCCTTCCTCGCAGCATATTGGTCTCAAGCTATACAAGACCGAGTAAAACATAGCATCATAATGGTGAAACATTTCGAACAATCTGAATTTTCCAGTCTTGTGAAATATTTTGAAGACATGTTGCACAAGAATTAGTACCTGTCAAACCCATACAGCCCCTCAGAACTCATCCGCATTTGCTTGATCAAATTGCCTGAACAATTACGGCACATTATTTTGGCAGAACGTTGCAAAGACGACATTGAAGCTTTTCAGGGACTCTTACAAGAATTGGAAATTGACATTGACAATCGCGGGACCCGAAAATAGGAACACAACAGTTACGGGTCAAATCCGTCACAATTCCGCGATGACAGAAGTAATAAATGGACACGACAAGGCTATTCTTACAACGTAAATCGTGACCAAAACAGACACCACCCATATGACAACCGTTGGCAGAGTAGTAATAATTACAGGGAAAGATCACCTCTCCGCAGTAATGACTATCACAGGTACAATCAGAGAAACAGACAATATGGGAACCAAAATAATTGTTATCAAGGGAGACAGAATAACTTCAGACGCAACGGTCCACCGTGCAGTTACGATTCCGGGAGAAATTCTCCACCACATGACCCACAAAAAAGAAACAATTTAAACTACCGACAAAACGACAGACCTGAATTTCATCAGAACTGGCGGGATTCTAACAGGGCAGGGCCCTCTCGACAAGGTGAATTTGTAGAAGTTAGATCTCCCAATCCCAATAACGATGCGCGCCAATAAAGAGACAGTAGGCAACGACTCACACCACGGGCAGCCACAATACGTACTTATGAAACTGACGACGCAGCTGCCGTGGCTTGTAATTACGTGAAAATGGAAGACATTAGGGACATCTTACTCCAGGAACACGACGTAAAACATAACAACATTGCATATCCTGTAATTCACATTACAGTAAATGACGTGAAATTTATGGCAGTACTTGACTCAGGCAGTCCCATTTCAGTAATTAATGAAATAGCTTTTAGGAAATGCAACAAATCGAACGATTGCCCCACACTTCCTTTACGTAAGATTAAATTACAAGGTGCAATTTTTGGAAAAAGTGTAGATGTACGCGAACAAACCAAAATTAGAATTCCTTTATCAAAGCCACAGTTCTCTATGAACTTCCTTATTGTTCCGTTACTGTCGACGGAAATTACATCGGGAGTAGACTTGTTGAATGAATACAAAGCAATCTTACACTTTCACGATGCTGAAATAAGTTTAGTGAAAGAAGGTAAGTCAATAGCTTTGAAATTTGAGCCGACCGAGGTGGCCGAGTGGTTCTAGGCGCTACAGTCTGGAACCGCGCGACCGCTACGGTCGCAGGTTCGAATCCTGCCTCTGGCATGGATGTGTGTGATGTCCTTAGGTTAGTTAGGTTTAACTAGTTGTAAGTTCTAGGGGACTCATGACCTCAGAAGTTAAGTCCCATAGTGGTCAGAGCAATTTGAACCATTTGAAATTTGAAGATTGGCTCTCAAACTATGACGAGGAAATTAATCGGCTTTACCTTCTGTTAGACAACAGTTCGGAATTTTCGACGGAACTAGACACTAACAATCACTCTGCAAGTACTGACAGGGATGATATCGACGGCGTATTTGATACTAATGAGTTAATTCAGAATAAAATTCAAACAATTGAGGATAGTAATGACACTGATAGGCAGAACCTTTTTGAGAATTTACAAGTACATTCCACAGTTTTCACTCACGAAACAGGAACAATCAAGGGATTTCATTACCAATTTCGTGTTCGTGAGCATACAAAATTTTGTGTTAGACCATACGTAATTCCGGCACATTATGGGGACCGTGTTAGAACAGAAATACAATCTATGCTTGACGAGGGCATTATTGAGCCTGCAGTAAGCTCATACAACAATCCATTATATGTTGTTGAGAAGAAAAATGGATCGATCAGGCTTGTCTTAGATTCGAGAGAAAACAATACTACCATCATTCGTGAAGCAGACAGGTGCAAACGATGGAAGAACTTCTTCAAAATTTTAATGGTGTAAAAGTGTTGTCTTCTATTGATCTCAGATTCAGCTTTCATCAGATCGAACTTCATCCAGAATGTAGAAATTACACAGCTTTCCTTTGTTTCGGCGTTTGTTATCAATTTCAGAAACTTCCTTTTGGTTTGAATATTCTTCGGCAGCATTCATTCGTTACCTAAATTCCATATTACCTGAGTTCTTAAAACGTCACATCACCTTATATGTGAACGATATTCTGATATCAGAAGCCTAATGGGAACAACATAGTCGCATTCTCGATTTCTGAATATGCAAATTCTAATTCCACAAAAACTTTGTTCTCTCACGGAAAAAAATACTATTTGGAACTGGGACGAACAGTCACAGTTGGAATTCAATCCTTTGAAAGAATCACTACTTAACACGTCAATATTAGCTCATCCAGATCTGTCCCAAGATTTCTGCCTTAGCACGGATTCTTCTAAAGTCGGTCTTGGTGCCCATTTATTTCAAGAAGCCATAGAAAATGACGCTACTGTTCAGAAAACCATTGCTTTTGCTAGCCGTGTGCTAACAAAATCTGAAGAAAATTATTTCGTTACTGAATTAGAAGCTTTAGCAATCGTTTGCGCATTTAACAAATTCCGTTTCTTTCTTTCTGGTAAGCACGCAAAAGCATACAGAGACATCGTGCATTACAATTTCTTATTTCTTCAAAATTAAACGTTGGGCATTGTTTCTGCAAGAATTCCACTTCATAATGGTCTATATTCCCGGCAAGCAGAACATTGTCGCGGACGCACTGTCACGCGCACCGGCTGGGCTTGAGAAAAGTAACACAGAAGGCAACCTCGAGGAAAATTTCAGTATTCTTTACATTCAGAAAGTCGCCTTTGAAAACTTCATCACCACATCTTTAAAGGACATTGCTCATGAACAAGATACAGATCTGATTTGGAAAGACATCAAAAGGAAATGGCATGAAAAGACACACACACAGATTCGGTATTATTATCTGGTTGGAAACAACATAATATTCAAACGCTGCACTGTTGATGACAAGCTGTGGGTACTTTTCATTCCTGACGATTTTGTTAATAATCTCACTTAGCGCAGAATTTTATCCAGCATTTGGTTTCCGCTGTTATGAAATTGATCTGGCCTTAACTTATTTAAATGTAACTGCATTCACCATGACCATGTACTCTCATATTAAGAGCTACATGCTATTGTCATCTTTAACACATGTAGTTAAAACAGATGTTAAACAGGCAATCAAGATTTCAGTTACTCAGTTCTTAAATCCATTAACACAAAATAAACACAATTGGTCAAGGCGAGAACCTCAATAAATGCTACTTTACGTACTCTTATTACATCTCCCTCACCATCAGGAAATGTGTAACACATAGTTACGTTTTTCATCTGGGGTATTGCCAGTAGACAGCTGAGTAGTTGCGTTACTATCACCATATACTTTTGAACTTCGCTTCTTCATTTTGCAAACCTGTATGTGAGACATTGCACAGTTATTTTGCTTCACTGTATCGTTCAGTGAGTAGAATTCATTAAACAACTTAAGTTTCTGGTCATAGGGAAGGTGCCTGCACTTAAACTGACATTTACAGGAGACCTGAAAGAGTGAAGTAGTATATATAACATATTTAAATCAACATGTCTAGGTATTTGCAGGTAAGTAGACGATTTAATTCAACTACTTAACTACATCCTCATAATCAGAACGATGATTTTTGTCCATACGAAATTCGTTTCAACAACAAATTAAACGCCTTTAAATACTAGATCATAGCATATGAAGATTCCAACCCTTGTAATAAAAATGAAAACGGCAATCAAGGCCTACCTGACGCTTAAGAGCCTCTTCAGCTAGCATCACAGTGCTGTCTTTTCAAGAATATTCCATTCGTTCGCTGCGTAATTTCTTCCTTTTAATTCGAGCAACACCTTCACCCACTTCCTCCGTTTTGGTGTAGTTTTCCTTTCCATTTTTCAATAATGTGTATTATGTATCTGTAATAATTGCTTCAGCAGTGTTCTATTGTTCCAAACAAACGACAGAGCTATTTAAATTGCCAACAGTTCACACAAGTACGTTTCAAGACAATAACAGAGAACAGAGGGCCCATACTGGTTTATTTGAACAACGATGTTGGTGTTAGACGCGACTGCCATCTTGTGACAGTTGTAAATACTGTTTCGCACTGTTCTGGCGCTTGTATCAGAATATATGTTATTGGCGTTGGCGGTTACAGCGTAATTTCACCTATAACACAAATTTCCATTTTTTGGCACTTGGCTCTTTATTTACATGCATACCACAATTGTGCAGATAAATGTTTTGTTTTTCACGGATGGTTATGGGAAGGTAAAGTAACGCGAGGAACACCGAAAATGAAACACATTAACACGATGCTGTTCTGTTGTAGAGGAGCGTTTTACATTATTTGATCAAAACTATGGGGACTCCGTTATGGCATGTGAAATTGATGAAAAGATTTCACGAGAGGTGGAAGCGGCACTAGAAAAGTATGCAGGGAGTCAACAGAGAAGCAGTAGACCTAACAACAAAATGGGTCCATCAGGAGAGCGCAATGACTTCGAACGTGGTCTAGGCATGAGATGTCACCTGAACAACAAATCCATCGGTGACGTTTAAACACTGCTCAATTTGTCCAAGTAGATTTTTAGTGAGGTGATTGTGAAGTGGAGAAGCGAAGGAACAACCACAACTAAACCAAGTCCCAGAAAACTTCATGCACTGACAGAGTGGGGACGCCGAGCATTGCGGAAAGTGACTGCAAAAATCGTATGAATCAACAAAGGAGTCGTTCGTGAATTTCTGAGTGCTTCCAGCAGTTCAGATACCATAATGGCCGTGTGTAAGGAGGTAAAAGGAACAGTGTACGATAGTTGAGCAGCTGCTCATCAGCCACACATCTCTCTTCTCAGTGCTGAGTGACTTTCGATGTGGAGTAAAGAGCGATGCCATTGGACAGTGAATGACAGAAAACGAGTAATCTGGAGTGGTGAATGATGCTGTACCCTGTGGTAATCCGATGGAAGTATCTGGATGTAGCGAAAGAAAAGAGAACGATACCTTCCATGACGTGCAGTCCCAACAGTGAAGTAAGGAGGATGTGGTGGTACGGCATCGCGTGTTTATGTAGTTATGGTGTGGTTCCCTTATTGTGTTCAAGAAATTTCTAAATCCGAAAGTATATGAACACATTTTACAGGATTATGTAGTGTGTACGGTACAGTATTGCTTCCTCTGATTGTATCAGCATGACAGTGCACTTCGTCATGAGATAGCATCTGCGAGGCAGTGATATTCGTGAAATAGACTGGACTGCCCAGAGCCACGATCTGAATCTGCTGGGAAACTCTTGGGATGCGTTCGAACGTCGACGGCGCTCCAGACCCCAGCTCCCATCATCACTGCCTACTCTGACTTCGGCTCTTGAAGAAGAATGACTGTCATTCCTCCACACTCATTCCGATATAGTGTTCAAGCCGGAATAAAAGCAAATGGTAGAAACATATCATACTAATGCCCACTAATAGCTGTTCGGATACTTTTGATCAGATTACGTATTTTGTCCCCCTCGTAATTCCTAGCTTTCATACTGAAGAATTGTTTCCCGCAACAGGGTTTAGAGAGAATTTTGCTTCCTGCAGACGAACTAAATTAAAGCTCCCCAATAACTATATTACCGCATCAATAAGGTCATGTTATTCACCAAGCAGAGAGTTTACAAATACTTTATTTGTGCTCGAACAGTCCACGGGTGTACTGCCGGTCCATAGTGCCCGTTGGACACTATGGACCTGCAGTAGAGCCGTGGACTGTTCGAGCAAGAAATACGACGGGAGAACTTGAAGAATCACACTTCATTTGTGGTCTAGGACGGGGCACAGTAAAATCATGCAGGCCGTTCCCATAACAGATAAACTGCGCTTTCTCAGAAATTCGCAGTAAGATCCGTCACCTAGTTTTACGTGTTCGCTCCATTTCACTTAGCTTCGTTGATTGTGATTAATACGTTTGAACTCTGTGAGATGCTGCATGCATTTTCCAACAATGCTGAAATTCGATAGTGGCTCCTGTTAGTAACTGGAAAAACCTTCAACCCACCAACATTTGATCGGACGTATCATACAGTGCAGTAACTGAGAAGAGAGGCTGAATTATTCTGTATTTCTTTACAATCCTCCACGAACAATACTTTACTGTAGAGAACAATAATGACAGTCATCATTTGCAGATTGTTGTTGACCATAAGTGCCTACTTTAAGGACAGCGTTTACGAAATAGGATTAAAATTACGATAAAAATATACACATTTACGGGCTAACCACGGGGGTAGATTAAAGTATCCAGTCACTTTCCCGTAACTTCTCTAATTTACACTTTGTAGAAATGAAGTTGGTCGCCGGGCCAGCTTCACGTAGGCTTGCAGATATACGAAGATATTGCAGAAAATTAGTGTAGCTTGCGTGACGCACTATTTGTAGTGCTGTTGTGGGGATCCTTTGAGGCAGGGCGGCTGTAACTGGTGCGGTGAGGCGCGCGTCGCGTGCGAGGAACAGCTGCCACCCACGCGCGGCTTTTGTGGGTCGCGCTGCGCTGCGCCACGCCGCTGACGCAACCACCGTGTAGCAGCTGCCTCGCTCACTGGATCCACACTCCGCGTATTCGCTCTGAGTCCTATATTTGCACGCCACTGCTGGAAATTTAGGAGGGCTCCAAGTGCTTTCGATACAGCAGCAGACTGAGAGCAAATCCGAGATGCCCAAACATGGATTAAACGCTCACCTTCCGCTCACCCTTCAGCTTTTATCACTTGAGTCTACATCTGATTTGCCACACTGGATGAAAATTGAATTATGAATTCGTGACCTATGAATCTTTTATTCGTTAATCCTTAATATATAGCTAAAATCGAAGTTCGCCTTCGAGTAATCTTCTAGACGAATACATTTTTGCGTTTTCCTATCCAGAGCTTCAATAGTAAAATTAATCAGCGGCATATTTTTGTGGCCTACTTTATTTATTTTGTCTAATCTACCAGAACGAAAAAAGATCAGACGTATTACGATCTGTGGACCTTTCAGCTCCTGAATGATCTTCTACGTCCTTCTTAAACAGAGGTAAAATCTGGCGTTCCCCCAGGAAGTGTTACAGGCCCTCTGCTCCTCGTGATCTACATAAATGATTTTGGAGACAATGTTAGCAACCCCCTAAGATTATTGGCAGATGATGCTGTCATTTAGCGTTGTGAAAAGTCATCATTTAATCAAAGCCAACAGCATAATGATCTAGATAAGACATGTGCATTGGTGCCAGAAGTGGCAAATGATTCTAAATAATGAAAAGTGTAAAGTCATCCACATGATTATTAAAAAAAATTGCTAAATTTCGGTTACACTATAAATCACACGCATGTAAAAGCTTTAAACTGAACTAAATACGTAGGGGCTACAGTTGCGAATGATTTAAAGTGGCACGTTATCATATATAATGTTGTGCTTAAAGCAAACCAAAGATTGTGATTTATTGGGATACCACTTAGAAAGTACAAAAGGGCTACTAAAAAGAGAGAGACTGCCTACACGACGCTTGTCCGCCTTCTCCTGAAGCATTGCTTTGCAGTGTGGGATCCGCGTCAGATAAGACTAACGGAGGACATCGAAAAAGTTCAATGAATTGCGGTTTAATTTATGCTAACGCGAAACAGGAAAGAGAGTGCCACGGATATGATACGCGAACGGAGATGGAATAATTAAAACAAAGACATTCTTCGCTGTTGCAGAATCTTATCGTGAAATTTCAAACACCAACTTTCTCCTCAGTATGCTAAAATATTTTGTTGATGCTCACCTACATAGGGAGAAATGATCATAATATTAAAACAAGAGAAATCAGATGCTGCACGGACGATTGAAGTGTTCGTCTTTCCCGCGCTATTCGAGAGTAGAATGGTAGAGAAATAGCTTCAAGGTGGTTCGATGAACCTTCTGCTGGGAATTTAAGTGTCAATTGTGGAGTAATCATGTAGATGTAGGTGTACATGAAGGTAAGACCACAAGGTGGTGAAAGTCTTGCTGGTAAAAAAAAAATAAAAAAAATAATTATTCGAGATGTTTTTTAATGACCTGACGAATAGACTTGGTCTTCGCGATGTGAAAGCAATATTATCGTTGCTAAATATCAATTCAATTCAATTCACGCGATCAGGCCCAGAGGACCGCGCGCCACCACAGTTAGAGCTCTCCATCCGTCTCTGTCTTCTGCTATCTGTCTCCAGTTTTCAGTGACTCCCAGCTGCAACAGGTCTTCTCTCACTCCATCGATCCACCTCTTTCTAGGTTTTCCCACTGATCTGCTGCCTGACGGGATCCAGTCCATTGTGATTTTGGGCCATCTTGTTGCCTCCATTCTAACACGTCCAGCCCATTGCAGTCTTTTGCTTCTCATCACTCCCAAGATGTTAGGCTTCTTGTAAAGCTCTTCTAATTCAGTGTTATGGCGTCTTCTCCATTCTCCAGTAGTCTGATCTCTGACTGGTCCAAATATTTTCCTGAGGACTTTCAAATGTTAGCAGTCGCTTAAGGTCTTGTTTTCGAGTGCTCCAGGTTTGAGAGCCATAAAGTACTACTGGCATTATTAATGTCTTATACAACAGTAGCTTTAGTTGTTGAGAGACACTTCTACATTTTAATATAGGGTCTAGAGAGTGATAGTATCTGTTTCCCGCCTGCAGTCGTGCCTTTATCTCTGCTTCAGTTGATGTTACTTCTGTAAAAAATGATCCAAGGTATTTGAACTCTTTCACGTGTTTATACCTGGTGTTGTTCACAATTAAATCTTGAGAGTTCTGGATCTTTCTTCCTATGGTCATATACTCTGTCTTTTCAGAGCTAATTTGTAGACCAATCCTAGCTGCCAATAACTCCAAGGTCTGGATACCTCTCTCTTCAGATCTTCTTGTGTGCATGCTAACAGTGCAATGTCGTCCGCATTGGCCAGATATGTAATGTGTTCATTACAAATTTGAATGCCCTTGGTGTTTTCTTTGTTGAAATCCCCTATTACCTTCTCAAGTGGCAGGTTGAAGAGGACAGGTGATAGCCCATCTCCTTGGCGTAATCCTGTTACAACTTGGAAGCTTTCTGTCATTTGATTGCCTACCTTAACCTTCAGTTTTGTGTCATTTAGGCATACCTCTACCAGATTGACCAACTTCTTTGGTATACCAAACTCTGTCATAGTTCTAATCAGGCTAGGTCTATGTATACTGTCGTAAGCCTTCTTGAAGTCTACAAACAGGAGATGTATCTCTCTTCCGTATTCGTACATTTTTTCACAGACCTGTTTTAGGACAAAAACCTGGTCCGTGGTTGATCGCCCTGCCTGTAAACCTCCTTGGTATTCTCCAATTATGTCTGTTGCTATAGGTTTTATTCGTTCTAATAGGCAGTTGGAGAAGATCTTATAACAGGTGTTGAGTAGCGCTATGCCCCTGTAGTTGTCACATACGGATTTGTCTTTCTTTTTATATATGGGGCATATCACAGCTACCTTTCATTCCTCTGGTATTTCATGTTTTATCCAAATTTGCTCGATTAGCTTGTGGATTTTGAAACAGAGGATTTCGTCTCCAGCCTTGAGAAGTTCAGCAGGAATACCGTCCTCACCTGGACTTTTACCATTCTTAAGGTTTTTAATCTGGTTCCTTATCTCTTCAATGGTGGGTGGAGGATATTCTGGGTCTACTGTTACTGGTTCATCAAACTCAAGTAGTTCGGTTGCTTAGTAATTCTGTGAAGTATTCCATCCACCTTCTTCCAATTTTTTGATCTTCTGTTAACATTCTTCCATTGGCATCTTTTATGAATCTGTGTTGATGGTATGTCACTCCTTTAAAACTTTTCACTTTTCTATAAAGTTCTTTATACCTATTTCCATGAAAGTCTTGTTCAGCTTCCTCCATGATACTTTTTACATATTTTCTCTTTGCTCTCCTCAATGTGGCTTGGGCCGTCGTGTTTCTTCAAACTTCGATGTTTCTTCTTCTTGCATATTGCTTTGTATCCACAGTAGTTTGGCCCGCTGTCTCTCCCTGATAGCTCCCTCACACTCCTCATTGAACCACACTCTTTTTCCCCTAGTTCGCTTTGGGATTACTTCTTGGGCTGTTTCTTTAATGGTCTCAGCAATCGCCTTCCAGTTCTGATCTACCACAGTATCTCCTTCCTCTTCATTCAAAGCCTCAAAACGGTTTGTTAGTGCTATCTTGAAAGTTCTTCTTATATTATCTTCAGTCAGACTCTCATGGTCATATCGAGTGACTCTTTGCATTCTTTTGTGCTTCCTGGCTCTCCATATTGTTTTCATCCTTCCTCTGACAAGGAAGTGGTCTGATCCACATTCCGCACCTCTTGCCGTTCTAACATTTTGTATCCACTTCTTTATTCTCTTCTCTACAATTAGGTGGTCAATTTGGTTCACTGTTTTCCCATCTGGAGACACCCAGGTTCCTTTATATATTCTCTTCCTGTCGAAATCAGTACTACTTATAAACAAGCCTTTTGCAGTCACAAAGCTAACCAGCCTAGTGCCGTTATCACTGCTCACATCATGTAAACTGTGCTTTCCGATGGTCCCTATGAAGGCTGCTTCTTTCCCTATTTTCGCATTAAAATCTCCAAGGATAATTTTGTAATGTTCACTTGGTACATTGTCTAAAACCGTTTCTAATTCCTCGTAGAACATATCTTTTTTGATGTCATCGCTTTCTTCGGTTGGGGCATGACAATTTATATATGTGAGTTTGTGTTTTCCCGTGTCTATGGTTAGGAGTGAGATTCTGGGGTTGATTGATTTAAAATCTATGAGTGTGGTACAGAGTGATTTCTTCACTGCAAAACCAGTTCCTAGGGAGTGGTTTGTTTCTGAGGCTCCATGGAATATGACATAGTTTTCCATTTCTGTAGCTCCGGTTTCTGTTCACCTTGTTTCTTGCAGGGCCAATAGATCAATTTGATACTTATCTGCCTCCCTTACTACACATTTTGGTGCCCCAGGTTGGTATAGGCTTCTGACATTCCAGGTCCCTAGTTGTATTTCCTTCCGTAGTCCTTGTTCTTGCTTAGGTCGTTTTACAGAGATCAGTCCCATCCGAGGCTCTTCTGTGATGCTAGTACCGGTGATTATTTTTTCCAGGACGGATTGGTAGCCCTTCGCCAACCCCCAACCTGGAGGACCAGGATTTTTCATTCGGGGTTTTCTCCCGTAGAAAGATTGGCTCCTCCAAGCCTGTAGAGGTCTTTCTGCCCTTTTGTACATATACCAGGGAATGACAGGAAAAGGAAATGGTGAGGACAGGTTTGGGATAGGAAAGGGGAGCTAAATGTACTATATACTATACTATATACTATAAATATTTAGTCATGTTGAGACTGAGATTATTAGTTACTACAAAAGTACCAAAATCATTCCATCAGTGACAGTGCCTTATGAGGTACTCCGTTATGCGCATGTATAATTTTTGCTTAATATTAGACATCGAAGGAATAGAAAAATCACCATGACAGCTCTCCCCTGTGATCCTGCGATAGAGTGACAAGATGTACTAACCTTTTTAACAAAGGCTGTTTAACACTACCGCGCCCCTTCCACCAGAATTTATTTAATGTACTAAAAAGACTTCTAGTGATTATTAAACAGGTGTTACTTAAATTAAGGAACTTCTGTTGGTGATTCGCATGATTTACCAGCATACAACACATATTTTAAAAACATTACGCATCAGGAATTATAATTTCATACACAAATACACAACACGAGGAGATGGCCTAGTATTTATCTGCGTGAGCTATACTTCATGTCAAGTATTTCGGCATGTGAAGCACCTTATACGTTTTGCGATGAGCGCTGAAGATGCTGTGAGTAAATACTGATGCACTGTTAAATCTCCAACGGGTATGGCAATGGAATATTGCCAGTTATTTGGGCCAATGTTTTCATCATTCGACTTTCTGTAAAGCGTAAAGAATATGAGATGGACATAGATGGTTTCGTGCTATTGGTTTCCACTACAGTTCTATCCCACTTTCTCTTACAAAACATATAACACGGACAACATGTGATGTTCGATTCTTTCATCATATTTCACCATCATACGCACAGCTAGCCTGGCTACCTGCAGACAACGTACACTGTCCTCCGTATCTCTCGTCAACCTTAACGCTCTTGTCTGAACAGCACGGCAGAAACACCTGCTCCCAACAGAGCAAAATCCTATCTGTCCCACTCCAGCGTAATCACTTTCTCGAAGACATTTTCAGTAGCTGAAATCCAGCTCTGGGATGACCTCCCACAGTACATTAGAGGACTGAAAAACATCTCCAGCTTCAAAAGACAGTTAATGACATATCTACTAATCCAACAATTATGATTACTCTTGTTCTTGTAGGAACTCGTTACCCTTGTAAATCCTTCTTTCCGATCAGATCTTCCTCATTTCCCAATAACCTTAGCTGGTGCAGTCTCCTTATATTTCCTTTCCCCACAACTCATTATATTAAAAATATCTATTTTGTACACCTACGTATTTATTATTTCTGCCACTATCATTATTGTTATTATTGTCATTATTATTATTATTATTATTATTATTATTATTATTATTATTATTTCTATTATCACTACTAGTGGCAGCAGCAGTAAAATTAGTACAAGTACTACCAGTATTAACTTTATTAGTTTATAGTCAGTACTACTTAGTCGATTGTCACTACACACACTCAAATCATTTTAATACCATTTGTCATATTAAAAATGGTTATTTCTTAGGTAACTATGATGTTAGAAAGGAACCGTTTGTGTGAAACCCTGGTCCGTTGTAAGAGGTGACCTGATGGCCCTATCCGACCAGGTTAAATAAATAATAAATGATTGGCGGTGGTGAAAATACCATCGCGATTGGTGGTACATGTAGTACCTGATTACATGAGTACGCTAGGATATTGCTACCAGCGATACTCTTACTGTGACTGAGCATGCTGTATCTATGTTCTAGGTGGTTGCTGGAAAGTTCCGTGTAGTTTCGTAAAAATACCAGCCTGCTGTAGTAATAAATAGGTTCTCCTCAAAGACCACGTGTAGGGACACCTTAAGACCTGTGTAGGAAGATACTACGCTAGTACTAAAGTTGTTCAAGCTAAGTGTTTCTTGACAAATAATCACTTGACAGATAATATTAGTTGTAAAATCATGCATTTCATGTGATACTGAGCGATGGAAGCACCGTTAATATACACCGACGGACAAAACTATTATGACCACACCACAGAGAGACTGAGTGTCACCTGTTGGCGTTGCAGTCAAAGTGACATGGAAAAAAATATAATCGGAGCACAGACCAAGGAGAAACTGTTCTATTGACTATGGTGAGCGATAATGGGGAAACCGCAGTCATAAGAGGCTTTTACAATGGGGAGAATGTTAAGGTATGGCACCTAGGAAATGGTGAAGTTGGTCGGGTGTTCGTATGCTACAGCCCTCAAAATCTATGGAAAGTGGTTGAAGGACAGCGAAACCACGAGTAGGCGAAAACGTGTAAGAATTTCACTCCTTAGAGCTGAATGTGAGGATCGCATATGCGTCCGTCCTTGGTGATCTGTAGCAGATCCGACGACAGAGTACAATGCCGATTCAGCCGCAAGTGTTTCGGAGTACACGGTCTAGCGCACATTGTTGAACATGAGACTCTGCTGTTGGTGACCCCTATGTATTCCCTTGTTAACCCAGTGACATCGTGAGTTCCGATTCCAAAGACTATGGGATAATCGAAACTTGATCAACTCAATTGTGTCGTCTAGTCTGGTGATCACGTTTCTTTTCACACCAGGTCGATAGTCGTGTCCCGATATGCTGTCATCCAGGTTAATGATTGAAACATGCACTGCACCAAGTGATGAATAAGCCACCTGATACTACACTCAGTGAAACGCCTCCAGCTATACATGTATCTTTCACCTCTGTCACCTGCTAAAATAGTTCTATGCACTTCAAAAACGGCTCCTACTCGTGAGCATAATATTTATAGCAGATCCGCTAAAAAGTCTTATCAGTGCTTGAAAACAATTGGCTTTATGATAAAACAGGAGCTAATAAGATTAGTAGTAAAGGTAGAAAAAAGAGATACTGATAATCTTAGAGATTCACCTGTGAGAAATGCTTTGAAAGTGGAATAGGATAAGTGAAACATTCGATCCAACCACTCACGAAAAAACAGAAAGGAAAGACACTGATAAACCCACCAGAGCTTCATCCGAAATGGTAAAAAACTAACAGGAACAGAAAAAGTAGAACATGACTATAATAGTGCCTTCAATACGCTGCTAGCGATTAAAACTGCAACACCATCAAGGGTAGAGAACAGTGCAATTCGACATATTGTATGTGTAAAATATAGTTCGAAGAATGCATAATTACATCGGAAGATGGAGCTATACAATGGGTGAAATTTAGTACACAGAGTTGCCATTTCTGGCAGCAACGACGACTCCTACACGGCTTAGAATCTGGGGGAGCGAAAATTGGTTGACAGATACGAGTACGTCATTTAATGATGCCTCTGCTCTTGGTTAGAGCTCGTCAGTCGTAGTAGCTGGTGACTGGTCGCGTGCTAGTCTCTCGGCAACCCACGAACAAATGTTTCTACAGGGTGAGACATTTGGAAACGCACTGACCAGGGAAAAGTCTGAGGACCTTCCAGGATCGAAGTACGTCAGAACATCAATGACAGTCTAATGTCTTGTGTTATCTTGTTGAAATACAGCGTCATGGAGACCTCAAATACATGCCAAAGCTATTAGCGTTATCACGTGAGAAATGTAGCTGCCGCTGTCGAAATTACCGGCAAGGCGTACTAGAGGTGATCGTGCTGTGTACTCTATGACACCCCAAACTTTCATACTAGGTTCTGGGCTTCTATGACGATGACGAATGCAACGTTCTCGTCGTAGTCTCCGCCCGCTGATGTGTCCATCGTTATGCTGTAAGCAGGACCGACAGGTGCTACAAAGACGATTACCATCTCCACATATCTAACGCACTTAGGTGACAGTATCTCCTGATATTTGAACATCTAAATATTATTTTCCATTGAAGCTTAATCTGCTAGTCTCTAACTAGCCATGAAAATTATCGAAATATCTAATTATATTCACAGATTTAAAAGATTTCTTCTTATTCTGTCCACATCAAGACTCCTCTCGTCCCCCTTCCCCTTTTCCCACCCCACAATCTTTGTTCATGATTCTTTTGTAAACTACTGCTTCATCCATCCCCTGCTAAAATAATCTCCCACAGAACATTCATCGTACCTTCCCTGATCCACTGAGCCCACATCTACTCAGGGCCGTTCTTTCTTCATTTACAGAATCCCACTCGCTTTTCCATTCTTACTCTCATAGCTATGGCATTAATTCGTATTACTGAAGCCAGAAATTATCGTCTTCTACACAGCACGGAATGTGTGCAAATTAGGAATTGTCATTTTATGTCAAACACTAAAACAGCTCCTTTGTTCAAAATTTATAGTAAATTGAAAATTATTTGTTTTATTTTGTTACTTGATTTCAAAGTAATTGCTCCGGCTTTTTCATTTCATTTTAATTGGTAAACTACTTTGGTATGGAGGATCTCTTAATGAAATTGATGGCAGCTCACATTTCGCCTGGGTACATGAGGTAACTGAATTAACAACAAAGACATTAAAAGTCTCAGACAGCATACGAACTCTCATATTAATCCTACGTACCAAAATAAAACGTCGTTAAATAGCTTAACAGAGCACAAGAGAAGCGTGAGCGAACTCGCAGAAACAAAGTTAACTACCCACACATTTTCACTGAGGCTTTCTTTTGCACATTATCATGCTGGCGTTATAAATTCTTTACTCTCTCTACGAATTTTAATTACCGTCACCTTTTATAGAGAGCGGCTTTGGAGGTGGAGCAGAAAGAGAATAGAGCTGTAGATACTTTTCAGGTGCTTAGAACCGTCGGACCTGATTTCGCGCGGAAATAATTTCCTTTTAACCGGTGCAGATCAAAGCTAGGGTATTTAAAATTGAGAAGCTCCAGAAAAATAAAAATGTTTTCTATGACTGTCTGAAGAAAATAAGAAAAGACTAATTAAAGGTGTGAAAGAGCCACAACAAGTTCCACCACCTCCAACTCGGCTTCGCCGCACTAGGCAAAAGAACAGTTTCAGTTCTAAGACAATAAGGCGCTGCTAGTTCGTTGTCGACTGAAGTTCGCTACAGAAAAATATTTCATCGCTATTGCTACCACTCGTATTGTAAAGGATACTAACTGAGAGCGTCAGCTGCAAACGATTCCAGTTTTACTGGACGCGCGAATAACGCGTATGAAAGAAATTGTAAAACGTCCTGAAACTTTTATAGTGGGAAAGCTGGCTCAGTGGTTAGCACCCTGGACTCGCATTCGGTTCAAATCCCTGTCCGACCTTTCCGATTTAGTTTTCTCGTGATTTCCCTAAACTCCAGCAAGCAAATACTGTGATGATTTCTTAGAAAATGCACGACCGATTTCGTTCCCCATCTTTGTAACAGACCAAATTTGTGATCAGTCCGTAATGAACTTGATGACTACAATACGTTAAACCCTGTCCTTCCTTACTTTCTTTGAAACATTTACGTTCGTTAAAATTTAAACATATTGTTTAAATTACTCTGTTTATAGTCTTAAAGTGCCTAAAGGTAAGTGGCATAGTGAGAGAGTGTGAGAGAAAGAAAAAGGGTAATCCAGTAGGTGCAAAGAAAACTCATAATGTGCGTCCCAGCGTTTCGATCGTGCTGTATTATGCTCTTTTATTAGTATTTAATCACTTAGACAGACAGAAGCATTCGAAAGTAGTGATTAATTGTGTTGTATGTATTGTGTGTTAACCCCGGGGGCCTAGAAACGACGGAGAGGCTCCGTCCCCGCCACAGCCGCAGTGGTCCATAACTCAACGACGACTACCACAGTCCACACTTCACCCCTCCGCCACCCCACACCTAACCACTTTTCCAGGGTTATTGTGCGGTTGGGCCCCAGGTGGACTCCCCCCCCCCCCCCCCCCACACCAGACAAGTGTCACCCCTATGTTTGCGTGGTAGAGTAATGGTGGTGTACACGTACGTGGAGAACTTGTTTGCGCAGCAATAGCCGACATAATGTAGCTAAGGGGAACTAGCCCACATTTGCCGAGGCCGTTGGAAAACCGCCTAAAAACCATCCACAGACTGACCGGCTCACCGGACCTCGACACAAGTCCACCGGGGACCAGGCGCTCCTTCTCAATCCGGAAAGCGTTAGACCTCACGGATAACTGGGCGGGCTAGTGATTCATATTGAGATTTTTTTACTGATGTACTTGTACTGCTGATGTACTTTACTGCTGTACTTCCGAATTCACTTGTTTTGGTCTTCTGTCAGGATACATACGGAAGGCAGCTGTAGCCGGCCGAGACACAAGCAGTAACAGGGAAGTAACCGATTTTGTGGATTTTACGAGTTCCTAAACAAGAGCGGATTTTATAATATATTCTGTGTGCCTTAATAGTTTAGTTTCTTGAATTTCTGCGTGTTTATTTCATATCTAATAGCGACAGTTCTTATGTTTTCGTTTGCGTCGGAAAGTAAACCGATTTTGTGACATGTTGCAAGTTCCTAATCAAGGGCGAATTATTTAGTTTCATCTGAGTGCTTCGGTAGCTATGTTTTTGAATCTCTGCGTCGTAATCTAAGTTATTGTACACAGTTCCTGCGTTTTCGTCAGTGTCTACAGTAGAGTTAGACAATAAGTGACGTTAGTCCATTTGTCTGCATAGTTTCGTTTTCCACAGTCTTTACTTTGCACAGGGACTGCGATTGTTGTGTGCAAATGCGACCCGAATTGGTGAAACCTCGCTCTCAGCTTCAGGCTTTGATGCCTTAGATTACACAGCTTGAGGCTGCAGTGGATGGCACCACTGTTGAGGGCCGGCCGTACGATCCAACGGACGTCCGTCACCTCCATGTCCTCCGATCGATCCACACCGGTGGCCAGCCCAGTTACTGCTTGCACTGAGGTTGACCCCTCACCTGTTTTCGAGTGGCAAGTCGCTCCGGGGCGTATGAGGTGGCGAAAGTCTTCACAGGTGGCCGCGCGTAAGGCCTTCTCAGTCTCTCTGACAAACAAGTTCCAGGTGCTGTCTGTGGCTGACAATATCGCTGAGCCAGATGTAGTCTTCTGTCTTGTTTCAGAGAAGATCTCTCAGCCTGCAAGATCTGGAGAATCACAGAGGGTTGGATTATTGATAGTTGGGAGCTCCAACGCTTGGCGTATTATAGGGCTCCTTAGGGTCTTGGCTGCTAAGAAGGGAAAGAAAACCAATGTGGACTCCGTGTGCATACTGGGTGGAGTTATTCCAGAGGTGGAATGGGTCGTCCCAGATACCATGAAGAGCAGAGGGTGCAGCCAGCTGCAGGTGGTTGCTCACGTCGGTACCAATGATGTGTGTCACTTTGGATCTGAAGAAATTGTCTCTGGTTTTGAGGAGCTAACAGAAGTGGTAAAGGCTGCCAGTCTTGCTTGCAAGATGAAAGCAGAGCCGACCATTTGCAGCATAGTCGACAGGACCGATTGCGAAACGCCGGTTCAGAGCTGAGTGGCGGGTCTAAATCACAGGCTCAGAGGTTTTGCGACCGTGTAGGCTGCAGATTCCTCGACTTGCACCAGAGAGTGGTTGGGTTTTGGGTTCTGCTGAATAGGTCAGGTGTCCACTATATGCAGGAGGCGGATACATGTTTAGCAGGGGCTGTGTGGCGTGGACTGGGCGGTTTCTTAGCTTAGAGGGTCTCGGGAAAACACAAGAAGGTCTTCGTTCAGAAATAGTGCATGCCGAACACAGCAAGAACGTAGATACAGGTACCATCAGTATAACAGCTGTAAATTGTCGTAACTGTGTTGGGAAAGTACCAGAGCTCCAAGCGCTAATAGAAAGAAATAATGATCAAATCGTTATAGGCACTGAAAGCTGGCTAAGGCCAGAGATAACCTCAGCCAAAATTTTTACGAAGAACCTAACGGTGTTCTGAAAGGATAGTCTAAACACGTTTGGCAGTGGCGTGCTTGTTGCAAATAGAAGTAATTTATCTTGTCACGAAATTGAAGTAAATAGTTCATGTGTGTTAGTATGGGCAGAGGTCATTGTTGGAAAATGGAATAAAGTAATAATTGAATCCTTTTACTGACTTCCAAATTCAGATGATTCAGTTGCTGAAAGGTCCAGAGAAAATTTGAGTTTGATTTCAAACAGGTGCCCGACTTATACGATTATAGTCGGTGGTGACTTTGATTTATCCTCGATATGTTGGTGAAAATACAAGTTAATTTCAGGTGGTATGCATAAAACATCATCCGTAATTGTGCTAAACGTATTCTCTGAAAATTATGTCAAGCAATTAGTTCATGAACCGATGCTAATAGTAAACGGTTGTGAAAAGCACTTGATCTCTTGTAAGGCGTCCGGATTATACGGACCTTATAAGAGCTTGATCTATAACGACAGTACAGTACAGTATAAGATCCTCAGAAAATAATAATTATGTTATATCAACAAAAGACAATTGCAATAATCTCATGTACTGAAAACTAACAAAACAATATCTACCAATATGGACAGGGGCATGAATAAACAAGCTAGAGTGAAACACATTTTGGAGACGAACCGAGCAGGTGGTTAATGACATCAGAAAACCCCACTTAACAAGAGAATGGCAAGCTTCAGCGCATAAAGGGATAAGGCCAGAACAATACATTATTCCTTTTAACGTAAATATGGCTGGGACTGAGGGTAAGTGGCTGGACGGCTTTAACAGGGCTAGGCTCCGACCTGGCAAGAAAAATAAAATTCATCTCTAACAAGATGGCGATTGGCTGAAGCCATACTAGGCAACGCAGACGCGACACGGTGGGGAGATCCCCATTATACACTCCTGGAAATTGAAATAAGAACACCGTGAATTCATTGTCCCAGGAAGGGGAAACTTTATTGACACATTCCTGGGGTCAGATACATCACATGATCACACTGACAGAACCACAGGCACATAGACACAGGCAACAGAGCATGCACAATGTCGGCACTAGTACAGTGTATATCCACCTTTCGCAGCAATGCAGGCTGCTATTCTCCCATGGAGACGATCGTAGAGATGCTGGATGTAGTCCTGTGGAACGGCTTGCCATGCCATTTCCACCTGGCGCCTCAGTTGGACCAGCGTTCGTGCTGGACGTGCAGACCGCGTGACACGACGCTTCATCCAGTCCCAAACATGCTCCTGTTAGAACAGCAAGTTCCGTTGCCGGTCTAGGAATGGTAGAACGATGGGTTCGATGACGGTTTGGATGTACCGTGCACTATTCAGTGTCCCCTCGACGATCACCAGAGGTGTACGCCCAGTGTAGGAGATCGCTCCCCACACCATGATGCCGGGTGTTGGCCCTGTGTGCCTCGGTCGTATGCAGTCTTGATTGTGGCGCTCACTTGCACGGCGCCAAACACGCATACGACCATCATTGGCACCAAGGCAGAAGCGACTCTCATCGCTGAAGACGACACGTCTCCATTCGTCCCTCCATTCACGCCTGTCGCGACACCACTGGAGGCGGGCTGCACGATGTTGGGGCGTGAGCGGAAGACGGCCTAACGGTGTGTGGGACCGTAGCCCAGCTTCATGGAGACAGTTGCGAATGGTCCTCGCCGATACCCCAGGAGCAACAGTGTCCATAATTTCCTGGGAAGTGGCGGTGCGGTCCCCTACGGCACTGCGTAGGATCCTACGGTCTTGGCGTGCATCCGTGCGTCGCTGCGGTCCGGTCCCAGGTCGACGGGCACGTGCACCTTCCGCCGACCACTGGTGACAACATCGATGTACTGTGGAGACCTCACGCCCCACGTGTTGAGCAATTCGGCAGTACGTCCACCCGGCCTCCCGCATGCCCACTATACGCCCTCGCTCAAAGTCCGTCAACTGCACATACGGTTCATGTCCACGCTGTCGTGACATGCTACCAGTGTTAAAGACTGCGATGGAGCTACGTATACCACGGCAAACTGGCTGACACTGACGGCGGCGGTGCACAAATGCTGCGCAGCTAGCGCCATTCGACAGCCAACACCGCGGTTCCTGGTGTGTCCGCTGTGCCGTGCGTGTGATCATTGCTTGTACAGCCCTCTCGCAGTGTCAGGAGCAGGTATTGTGGGTCTGACACACCGGTGTCAATGTGTTCTTTTTTCCTTTTCCAGGAGTGTAAAAGCAGTTTGAGAACTAAAATTTTTAGATATCTCTCTCGTCTCGCGGCAGACCGCACAAGTGTGTGGAAAATAGCGAGGGCGACGAGAGCTTTGCTTTCTGTGAAGTGTGGACGATACGCTTCATGCATCAAGGCGACAGACAGCAAACAGGTAGTTAATTATTCCTGCGGGAATTTTTGCGGGCAAAGAAATTGTCGATGTCGCTCAACGCTTAGTGAGTGTGCTGTAGCCATTATTTCGACTAGGGAAAAATTAACGTTCTACGGAACGCAGGAAAGTTGAGACTGAGTGAATTCAGTCAAGACCAGAGTAGAGAATTAGCATTTCAGATCCAGCACCGAGACGACGCCATTACAGATGCCACTTGGGAAAGTACAATCGCGCATTATGCCCCAGTAAATGTTGAGTCGAGATTTTACTCACTCCAACTTGCGTTCGCTTCGACCATTGAATATCATAAGCTAGGATACTAACCTGCCCTCATATTTTCATTGGTTCAAAAAGTAAATTTATTCACTATCAACTCAGTACATTGACCAGCTACGACATCGTAGATGGAAATGAGCTAATGAAGATTTTAATCATTTTTCCTGTGATAAAATTTTTTTCCTATGTAGAGATAACTATTTTAATAATCATCAGTCCAATATGTCCAAGAGTTAAATATTATGTTATTGAGTGTCAAAAGTAACTGAACATGATTGTTGTGTATCATTTGACCCTTGAAAACACAGTTGATAAATTATATGTAGAAAGAAAAAGGAATAGCTGTTTTGTATTTCTAAAATGGATCCGAAACATTCAATTTTATTAATTCATGCATTCTAGTTACGTGACAGCAGCATTGCTAATGAATTTTATTACGATCTGTACCTGATATTAGTTGCCTTACAAGGCCATATTTAACATTCTGGGCTTGAGAAGAGAGTTCAGATGTTTTGTCCATTTGTACACTAAGTGGTAAGCTACGTTTGCACACATTAGTCCACTCATGGTGCAGATAGAAAGTGCAGAATATCTCACACTCTTAGCAACAAATAATTCTGAGTTGATAACGAGCATCAAAACGGACACTGACACAGGGATTAGTGAACACAGGGTTGTCGTAGTGAGATTGAATATTGTAATCCCCAAATCTTCCTAAAATAATCGAAAAATGAACCTATTCAAAAAAGCAGATAAGAATTAACTTGACGTCTTTCTGAGAGACAATATTCACTCCATCCAAATTAATAGTGTAAGTGTAGACCAGATGTGGCTGGAATTCAAAGAAATAGTATCGGCAGCAATTGAAAGATTTACACCAAATAAATTAGCAAACGACGGAGCTGATCCTCCCTGGTACACAAAACTGGACAGAACGCTGTTGCAGAAACAACGAAACAAACATGCGAAATTTAAACAAACGCAAAATCCCTAGGGTTGGCGGTCTTCTACAGAAGCTAGAAATGTAGCGCGGACTTCAATGCTAGAAGTTTGTAACAGTTTTCACAACGTTCTGGTCGCATGTGAAGTATGTTAGCGGATAGAAACAATCAGTGTCGCCCCCCCGTCCCACCCCCCGCCCCCCCACACCCGTCGGAGGTTCAAGCCTTCCCTCGGGCATGAGTGTGCGTATTGTCCTTAGCGTAAGTTAGTTTAAGCTAGATTAAGTAGTGCGTAAGCAGTTTGGTCCCGTAAGACCTTACCACAAATTAAAAAAAAAATGCTCTCTCTGCACGATAACAATGGAGATAATATCGAAAACAGTGCTGCCAAAGCAGAGTTATTAAACAGAGCCTTCCGCAATGCCTTCACAAAAGAAGATGAAGTACATTATCCAGAATTCGAAACAAGAACAGCTGTCAACATGAGTAACGTTGAGGTTAATATTCCAAAAGTAGTGAAGCAACTTAAATCACTTATTAAAAGCAAGTCTTCTGGTCCAGACTGTATAACAATGAAGTACCTTTTAGAGTATGCTGATGCATTAGCTCCATACTTAACAATCTTATACAACCATTCGCTTGACGAAAGATCCGTACCCAAAGACTGGAAAGTTGCACACGTCACACCAATATTCAAAATAGGTAGTATGAGTAATCCATTTAATTACAGGCCCATATCATTAATATCGATATGCAGCAGGATTTTGGAACATATATTGTGTTCGAACATCATGAATTACCTCGAAGAAAGCGGTCCATTGACACACAGTCAATACGGGTTTAGAAAACATCGCTCTTGTGAAACACAACTAGCTCTTTATCCGCATGAATTGTTAAGTGCTATTGACAAGGGATTTCAGATCGATTCCGTATTTCTGGATTTCCGGAAGTGACACTGTACCACACAAGGGGCTTGTAGTGAAATTGCGTGCTTATGGAATATCGTCTCAATTATGTGACTGGATTTAAGACTTCCTGTCAGAGAGGTCACAGTTCGTAGTAATTGAGGGAAAGTCATCGAGTAAAACAGAAGTTATTTCTGGCGTTCCCCAATGTAGTGTTATAGGCCCTTTGCTGTTCCTTAACTATATAAACGATTTGGGTGGCAATCTGAGCTGCCGCCTTAAGTTGTTTGCAGACGCCACTGTCGTTTGTCGACTAATAAAGTCATCGGAAGTTCAAAACAAATTGAAAACAACTTACAAAAGATATCTGAATGGTACGAAAAGTGACAGTTGACCCTAAAGAACGAAAAGTGTGAGGTCATCCTCATGAGTGATAAAAGGAATTCGTTAAACTTCGGTTACACGATAAATCATTAAAATCTAAAGGCAGTAAATTCAACTAAATACCTAGGGATTTTGTGAACAACATATATGGGAAGAAACACATAGAAAATGTTGTCGGGAAGAGTAACAAAAAACTGCATTTTCTTTTCAGGACACTTAGAAAATGTAACAGATCTGCTAAGGAGACTGACTACATTACGTTTGTCTGTCCTCTTTTAAAATACTGATGCACAGCGTGGGATCCTTACCAGATGGAACTGACAAAGTACATACAAAAATTCAAAGAAGGCCAGATTTTTTGTATTATCGCGAAATATGGGAGAGAGTGTCACTGAAATGATACAGCATTTGGGCTGCACATCATTAAAACAAAGGCGTTTCTTGTTGAGACGGAATTTTCTCTCGAAATTCCAATCAGCAACTTTCTCCTCCGAATGTGAAAATATTTTGTTGACTCCGACCTACATAGAGAGAAACGATCTCCACTATAAAATAAGGAAAGTCAGAGCTGGTACGGAAAGATATAGGTGTTCGTTCTTTCCGCGCGCTATACGAGATTGGAATAATAGAAAATTCTGAAGCTGGTTTGATGAACCCATTGCCAGGCACTTAAATGTGATTTGCAGAGTATGCATTTAGATGTAGATGTAGAAGGAGCATCACATAAACAGTAGAATATATACTTGTAAATTATGTAATCCCTATTATCATAGACAGAAACATGACTGTTTCTATACAGATTAAAGCCATGTCCAGATAAATGATCATGGGTCAGTTACTCTGATAAAGGCTGCCTGCAATAGCAGCCACAACATCTATCTCTGTACAGGAAATATTCTTCTTTACTGGGATGCTTGTGTACCAACCTATTCTGCCGTTGAACGAATGAGACACTTTTGGACTGTGACTAGTTTTCCCTGTTAAAGCATCAAAAATCGTAGCTGCCCCATGGAATTTGATGAAATCATCTGAAAGCAACCTTATAAAAAATAATTCCTAACCGCAGAACGTTTGTTTATCTGATCAAGATCTGAATTTTAAATTATGACACATCTTTTGAGCTGGCGATTACTATCTGTAGATGGTCACGCAACTCTGATTTGTTGACCAGTTGCTACAATGACAGGAAGAAATCGCAATAACAAGAAGTTGTACGACATAAACGAAATTGGTAGGCGTGTTTCTACATCTCAAAGCTATTCAGATTTCGTGTCAATCGCATAACATTGACGCTAATACCGCCACTATGAGAACACAAATCAGGTTTCCTCTAAGTACGCCCCGGAACGGTCGTGAGCGATAGTTACCTTCTAGGCACGCCTCTGGTTGGTAGTAAGTGAAGGCTATGTTTGCACTATACGCACAAATCCACTTATGGCCGAGTGCACCAATCTCGATTAACAGTTAACCGCGGTTAGGTCGATATATAATCCTGGTCAGCGCAGTATTCTGGTGCACCAACATCGATCTAAGTTAAACGAGGGAATCGACCGCGGTTATATTTAACCGAGGCTCTTTCCCGGTTTACTCGACATAACCACGGTTTTAGAAGCATACGCTATTAAGATGGCGGCGCGTTTTGATGTTATGGATGGCACTGAGGAAGATTTGTTATACCTTGACCATTTAAATCGTGACCGAAATCGTGTTGGAGTGATTGTGGAAAGGGAAAACCCTTTTGAAGATTATGGTGACAAGAAGTTTGAAGAGAGATTTCGTCTGTCAAAAGAAACAGTGTGGTGGTTATTAAATCAAATTAATGATAGGTTAGAATTTCCTACTGATCGGAATAACCCTATTTCTCCGATAAACAGACTTTTGATTACTTTAAGGGCATATGCAACAGGTGCATTCAATATTATTATTGGGGACAACAGTAATATACATCGTACAACAGCACAACGAATCATCAGTGATGTATCAGATATCATATCATCACTGTCTCCTCGCTTTATAAAATTTCCTACAAGAGAAGAAGTGCGCTCTATGATGTATGGTTTTAGTCGATTGGACCGATTTCCTGGCGTTCTTGGTACCTTGGATTGTACCCATATAAGAATTCAGTCTCCTGGAGGACATAATGCTGAACTTTTCCGCAATAGGAAATCATATTTTTCCTTTAACTGTCAAACCATTAGTGATCACAATTTGTTAATAAGAGATATTGTCGCTCGATGGCAGGGCTCTGTGCACGACAGTACCATATTTCTCAACTGCGCTCGCAGAGCTCAATTTGAAAACGGAGAAATACCACAAGGTCACTTATTGGGAGATAGTGGTTATGCATGTAAATCCTACTTGTTAACTCCACTATAAAATCCGCAAAATGAAGCAGAGCATCGATATAACAGGTCTCATATTAAGACTAGAAACACTGTTGAGAGAAAATACGATATGTGGAAGAGAAGATTTCCCATATTATCTGTAGGAATAAGATGTAATCCACAGCAAGCAATGTCAATCATTGTGGGTACGGCTGTCTTGCATAATATTGCGAGGAGTACAAGCAGTCAAGAACCACCAGAAGACCCTGAAATTTCTCGACATTTAAATCAGTTACGTGATGAGAGAGGCCCCAACATTGAAGACAACGAACCAGTGCTACCTGGACAGCAGATGTATCGAGATGATACATTACCTGGAAGAGCAGTTCGATGTGCTGTAATTAATGAACATTTCCGATAATCTAACATAAATTCAGACATTGTTCGTAATGAAAAATTATGATTATAGTTATGGGATTTCGCCGTATTTTCAATTTTTTAGATTATTTCAGCATGTAATCTATTTTGTTTCTGCTGTCTAGCGAACATAAAAGTACTCACTGAACTGGGTGTGTGATGCGAAATTTGAGGTTTTGTTGTGCCAGTGACAAGATGTGCTGCCTACAGACAATTACCCAACTGCTGCTTTTCTGAGATATTTCTTTTAGTGTGGAACTGTTGCTAATTCATTATTAAAGATATATTTCTTGCATCACATTGGTTGTGAAAGCAATGCAGTACTCTGTTATTTATGTACATGTTCAGTTTCTGGGTATGTACTTAAATTTGAGAACAAATGACTCCATTACATTTAGAGAGTAAAACCGAATGAAATAAAATATAATGGATATTTCTGTATTATGTTCACTATAGATCCTAAACATCTCTTAAATTTTCTACTGTTACAACAAATATGTGAATGTCAAACAGTTTTGCAATATTAAAAGAACACATTCTTCATTATTAGAACTTTTCAGTTTAGAGATTATTTTATTGCACTTCTCCTCAGTATTAATGCAGTCTTATCACCTAGATTAGCTTAAAATTGTGAATATGCAGTACACACGTGGGCACAAAATAAATAATCATTTGTGTAATAACATAAAATGTCAGATTGGGATTGTTTATTTGTTAAATTTTTTCCATATTAATCACTATTCTTTATTTACAATATGATTTTCTTAAACATATGTGTGTGTGGCCATAAGGTATGTACAACTGTATGGCATTAAAAAAATACATGAAATTGAAGACAAATTTGTGTTTAGAAATTGCCACCAAAACCAAGTTCTCATTGCTACAAAAGGCAACGGAATTTTGTCAGCAATGTCTAATAATTTGGGGATCAGTGCAAGAGCAATAATTAGTTAAGGAGTGTGCTACTTCGGAAGATATGAAAGCAGAACTGTAATGCTGTGGGTTGACGGTACGAAGTGTCATACTTTAAGTTATTACTGAGGGAAACTCCCTCCCTCACTCTGTCACTGATACTGATGCAGTTTTTTCACATATTTAATGCTCACCTGTAGAGAAGGGAATTCCTTGTCATTGCATAGTGCCACTGAAAAATGCCTCACTACAAATACAGTTGTGTCAGAAGTTATGGGTTGCAATCAGAAACATTAGCAGGTGCATAGTATTGCTAAGAAAGCCACACATGCTATGAATACTATACCAGAAAACAGTAACCCATCATAGGAATGCATTTCTGAAAATATCTTGCTACAAATTTTGCTGTGATAAAAGTTATGGGCTGACATTGTAAACATTAACAGGTGCAGAGTATTGCTAGAGAAGCCACACAATGCTAATCTCACTACTGACCATATTAGCAATGTATTATTCAATAATGCCTCTCTACAAATACTGTTGTGATAAATGTTACAGGTTTCCACCACACACATTACCAAGTGGTGTGGCTAGGAAAGCCACATATGCTATGCTTACTTTTGCAGAAAAGAGAACCCACCACAGCAATTTATTTCTCAACATACCTCACTTCAAATTGTATTGTCATAAAAGGTACAGTTTCCCATTATAAACATAACCTGGTGCAGAGTATTGCACGGAAAATGGCACACACAAAATTATGATTTGGAGCACTTTCCCTCATAATTTAATATGTTAGGATATTCTGGTACAAACAATGCAAAACATGATAACATTGGGCCTCATGTACATAACTGTTACAGAACATATGTTCATTCCAAAGTTAGAGTAACAAGGATGATTTATTACTATTATTTTGTTTCATTAACAGTCTACCCCATTGTTAAGTCATTTAAGTAGAAATTGGCACGTGATGTTATGGCTGCAGGCCTGCAACTGACATGTAGCTTGTGTAAACTGCAGTGTTGCTAATCTGTTTTATATATGAAGTAATTCTAATTTTAAGTGATTGGATGAAACTTAGTCCAGACCAAATAAGCTGTAAGCAGATATTAGTCACCAACTAGGATAGAAGCAGAATCACTAACAGGACAAACACAAAGAAACAATTTGAACTGTGAGGCAACTTTAATACATTGGACAAAATACAACACAGCACAAAAAATTTAAAAAATTCACTGTCACAGGAAAAAAAGTCACATGTCACTGGCATTTTTCTTCTTCCAGTACTTTAGTTTTTCTTTCAGGGCCAGAATCTTTAAACTTTTTATCCTCAGCTCCTTTTCGTGCTCTGCCTTCATCATGAGTAGTTGGGCTTCCAGTAGCTCCACTCTCTTCTTGCACACATTGTCAATCACTGTTCCCGAACCCGATGGCCTTGGTTTTGCAGGCATCCTGCGACGATGCCATGTATTTTTAGGCGTGCAAATGTTTTCGTTGGGTTGATCAGGAGACTGTGAAACAGATTGCAGCTGGGTGACATCCACCAGAATATTATTTGGTGTCTCTTTACTTAGTATTACGACAGGTGTGTGGGAAGTGCTAGGTTGTGTGCACTCTGCCAACTCGACAACTGAAACAGGTGGCGTATTCTCACTGCACTGCACTGCACTGCTCTCCATGTTGACAACATCCACAATCATGCTAAACTGTGCATAGGAAGCATATGCATTTGTTAACGGTTTCATTGAGGAACCAACAATTTCTAATAGTTTAGCCCGATCATGGATCGTGGTTTTTTTGGGCAGGCTTCCCCCCACCTGTTTTATACACTTCCTCCTTTTCTTCTGCAAGGTCTTTTAGAAGTCTTCTTTTCATATTTTCATAACAGGTTTTCAGCCTGTCACAGGATCTTTTTGTCACACCTGAAATTAAATAAATGTAGTTTGTAGTACCATAAATTAATTCTTATATTATTTAATTCATAAGTCCATTTTGCATTCTGAGGCTGTTAACTTACAAGTGCAATAAAAATCTAAGATCTGTATATGGCTTTTGTTTACATATCAGTTCATTAAAAAGAAAGTGGTATAGGCATATACACTCCTGGAAATGGAAAAAAGAACACATTGACACCGGTGTGTCAGACCCACCATACTTGCTCCGGACACTGCGAGAGGGCTGTACAAGCAATGATCACACGCACAGCACAGCGGACACACCAGGAACCGCGGTGTTGGCCGTCGAATGGCGCTAGCTGCGCAGCATTTGTGCACCGCCGCCGTCAGTGTCAGCCAGTTTGCCGTGGCATACGGAGCCCCATCGCAGTCTTTAACACTGGTAGCATGCCGCGACAGCGTCGACGTGAACCGTATGTGCAGTTGACGAACTTTGAGCGAGGGCGTATAGTGGGCATGCGGGAGGCCAGGTGGACGTACCGCCGAATTGCTCAACACGTGGGGCGTGAGGTCTCCACAGTACATCGATGTTGTCGCCAGTGGTCAGCGGAAGGTGCACGTGCCCGTCGACCTGGGACCGGACCGCAGCGACGCACGGATGCACGCCAAGATGGTTCAAATGGCTCTGAGCACTATGGGACTCAACTGCTGTGGTTATCAGTCCCCTAGAACTTAGAACTACTTAAACCTAACTAACCTAAGGACATCACACACACCCATGCCCGAGGCAGGATTCGAACCTGCGACCGTAGCAGCCGCACGGTTCCGGACTGCGCGCCTAGAACCGCGAGACCACCGCGGCCTGCACGCCAAGACCGTAGGATCCTATGCAGTGCCGTAGGGGACCGCACCGCCACTTCCCAGCAATTTAGGGACACTGTTGCTCCTGGGGTATCGGCGAGGACCATTCGCAACCGTCTCCATGAAGCTGCGATACGGTCCCGCACACCATTAGGCCGTCTTCCGCTCACGCCCCAACATCGTGCAGCCCGCCTCCAGTGGTGTCGCGACAGGCGTGAATGGAGGGACAAATGGAGACGTATCGTCTTCAGCGATGAGAGTCGCTTCTGCCTTGGTGCCAATGATGGTCGTATGCGTGTTTGGCGCCGTGCAGGTGAGCGCCACAATCAGGACTGCATACGACCAAGGCACACAGGGCCAACACCCGGCATCATGGTGTGGGGAGCGATCTCCTACACTGGCCATACACCTCTGGTGATCGTCGAGGGAACACTGAATAGTGCACGGTACGTCCAAACCGTCATCGAACCCATCGTTCTACCATTCCTAGACCGGCAAGGGAACTTGCTGTTCCAACAGGACAATGCACGTCCGCATGTACCCCGTGTCACCCACCGTGCTCTAGAAGATGTAAGTCAACTACCCTGGTGAGCAAGATCTCCGGATGAGTCCCCCATTGAGCATGTTTGGGACTGGATGAAGCGTCGTGTCACGCGGTCTGCACGTCCAGCACGAACGCTGGTCCAACTGAGGCGCCAGGTGGAAATGGCATGGCAAGCCGTTCCACAGGACTACATCCAGCATCTCTACGATCGTCTCCATGGGAGAATAGCAGCCTGCATTGCTGCGAAAGGTGGATATACACTGTACTAGTGCCGACATTGTGCATGCTCTGTTGCCTGTGTCTATGTGCCTGTGGTTCTGTCAGTGTGATCATGTGATGTATCTGACCCCAGGAATGTGTCAATAAAGTTTCCCCTTCCTGGCACAGGGCTAAGTGAGAAACGTATGTTCACAATTTTCAACATAAAAGCTTCCGTTAATCACATAATATTTAGTTAACAGTAGCACAGCATTGGATTTTAAATTTAAAACTAACAAAACAATTCCAACCTTAAATGTACATAGTCCTATCACGTATTTCAGTGGTACGCCAGTAGCAGTTTCAAATTTCAAACCAAAAGCCTGTGTTGCCATATCCTACGCTTACGATGAACATAGAAAAGTTATTCATTTATGAGTAAACTTACCAGGAGTAGAATTAAATTGCGCCTCCACATGGGACCACATTGCCCGTTTGTCTTTTAAGCTGCAGCCGTCGGTTTTCTTATTTTCAAGAACGGATGCAATTGCACCCACCAGTTCAAGAAGTACATCTATCTCGTACTTCGAGAAATTCGGTGTTCTTCTTTTATTCTCCATTATTCTCCAAAAAAGAAACTAACAGATCAGAAATAGGTACCGAGGTACGTACACACACTTCTGCTTGTCGACGGAAAAAACAGCAAAGACAGAACGTGGCACCAGCGATTATCTGTGCAATTTCATGTTTACTAACATCTTTGCGTTGCTAGGGCACGTTCCATTGTAATGTAGAGAGTTTACCGCGGCCAAATGCACAGTTGGCTGACGACGGTTTGCTGACCAGCGATTAACGTTGGTGCACTGCAGAAACATTTTAAACGTTATTTATTTTTAGCCATGATCGCGGGACATTGGTTATCATGCTTTTTGACCGGGGTTGGTGCACTCGGCCATTAGTGCGCATAACGCAGTTTGAACCCGACCTGTAAGTGAACGTGCTTTACTCACTAATGGTTTAGACTTTAGAAGAATAGCTGACATCAGTGTTCCTAAAATAGTTCAAAGAGGTAGGAAGGGGACCTCTGTCTTAGAAAAGACTACAACTATTTCCTGTAATTTTATTTATTGGAATTACTTTTGCACATGTTGGGTCATTACACTGCACAAAAGCAATCTCAGGTATTGCCTGTTCAGACAAAGGGGGCCTGCTATTAAATTTCTCAAATAACATAAAATATAAAAGATCAATAATATCACAAAATTCAAGATGGTTAATTGTTTTAACTGAGAGAAAGACTCTCTGGTGGGAGACTATCTCTTGTCGAGCTGAACAATGTTACCGGCTCTAATAAATTTTATTCTTTCCCCGAAAATGATAACCAAACGTGGCCATCAAGTGCAAGAAGGGGATTTCGGGAAATACTACAAGGAGAACAGGTCTTCCTACTTCGAGCTTCGTATCACTGGAGTAAAAACTGGCTTGTGACTCGAGATTTACATTTAAAGACGTGCTGTGTTCTTTACCTTGTGTTGAACAGCGTCGTCGGCTTGGCTGCTGCTGTGTGTCGTCGGATCTGTATATCTATCTTATACTGAGCCTGGCTGATTCTGCATCAGTAAACATGCCCTACGTTTTCGTGAAGCGAAAAGCCTTTACTTCACCCTAGTCTGCTTTTAATGGCTAAGCACACGCGCAAGGCTGGCGCGCCGTGTGTTACTCTTCCCTCGCTGTTACCACAAGAATTTAACTATATTGGTTATCTTCGTTCTCCGTTCAAGAGATTTACGAAAAGAATTCAACAAGTTCTTGACTGAATTTTGGAGTCGGGTGAACAAAGTGTTCACACCAATATATCTCCTTTCCCTGTCGTCATGTCAGAGAAGGATGCCCTCGAACCACATTCGACGACGTCTTAAGAGAAAGTGCCTGTCGCGCTCGGCAGTCACCCGTCTTCTCAGCCTAGCTTCCCTTCCTTTTACAGTAGTGTTGAACACTGGATGGAACAGCCAATGGCAGTCGCTCTTTCATTTCTAATTGTCAAGGCTGCTCAGTCAACAAATGGATTGATAAGTACAGTGTCGTATAATTGGTTGGCTTTCAAGTGAACAGCCAGGTCTGATACCCCCGTTGTTAACACTCCATCATCCACAAGAGTGGTAAGCTACGTCCTCACGCGTCGCTCACGTGATATACAGTTCTTCCCCCCCTCCCCCCCCCCCCCCAGTTCTCTACCGCCGCCGTCACCTGCGCTTGACCTTAACTAGGCTGCGGCTCTGCTGGCCATTGTGTCACAGTGTGCCGAACTGAAACTACCTTCCCCTCCAGTGATGTTTCCACCCTGTTCCTACATAACTTAAACACGGAAATTTATGTAAGGGAGTTATTCTCGGCACTCTCGATGCCACGTGCATTCAGTCTCAAAAAAGTGAAATATACACACAAAAACCTGTACCATGTTGCAAAACCAGTGTCTTGCAACACTATAAACGACACGTAAAACTGAGGCACCCGACATGTAAGGTGTTGGAAAACCCGACGCCTAACAACCTTTGAGATGGGACGTGGTGAGTTGATGTCAGCTAAGAATACCTTTAAGGTGAGAAAGATTCCGTTATCAACAGCTCACTTAGTTTGAACGAGGTCGTCTAATAGGGCTACGAGAAGGTGGATGTTCCTTCTGCGATAGTGTAGGAAGACTTGGCAGGAATGTAGCCACTGTACATGATTGCTGGCAGCGGTGGTGACGACAACGTACGGTCGCTAGAAGACCGGGCTCCTGACGACCACGTGGCGCTACCGGGAGGGAGAACCATTGTGTTCAGCGTATGGCTCTGGCGCTTCCTACTGCATCTCCGGCAGCAGTCTGACAAGGGAACCTCCCCATCGCACCCCCCTCAGATTTACTTATAAGTTGGCACAGTGGATAGACCTTGAAAAACTGAACACACATCAATCGAGTAAACAGGAAGAAGTTGTGTGGATCTAAGAAAAAATAAGCAAACTATATAAACTGAGTAGTCCATGCGGAAGATAGGCAACATCAAGGATAATAGAATCACCGGAGCGTTGTGGTCCTGCAGTTAGTGTGAGCAGCTGCGGAACGAGAGGTCCTTGGTTCAAGTCTTCCCTCGAGTGAAAAGTTCAGTTTTTTATTTTCAGTTTATGTGACAAACTATTATGTTTTTATCAGTTTTTTGGGAGTGATTATCACATCCACAAGAGAACCTAAATCGGACAAGGTAGAAGAATCTTTTTACCCATTCGCCAAGTGTACAAGTTAGGTGGGTCGACAACAAATTCCTGTCATGTGACGCACACGCCGTCACCAGTGTCGTATAGAATATATCAGACGCGTTTTCCTGTGGAGGAATCGGTTGACCTATGACTGTGCGATCAAATGTTTTCGGTTCCCATTGGAGAGGCACGTCCTTTCGTCTACTAATCGCACGGTTTTGCGGTGCGGTCGCAAAACACAGACACTAAACTTATTACAGTGAACAGCGACGTCAATGAACGAACGGACAGATCATAACTTTGCGAAAATAAAGAAAGTAAACTTTTCACTCGCGGGAAGAATTGAACCAAGAATCTCTCGCTCCGTAGATGCTCACGCTAACCACGGCAGCACTGCGATACTCCTCTAACGCTGTCCTTGATGTTACATATGTTGCACATGGACTACTCAGTTTGTATATTTTGCTTATTTTTTTCATAGTTCCACACAACTTCTTCCTGTTTTCTCGATTGATCTATGTTCAGTTTTTCAAGGCATATCCACTGTGCCAACTTATAACTAAATCTGAGGGGGGTGCGATGGGGAGGTTCCTTTGTGAGTAGCAGTTGGCAACACAGTGATACAATGAACTGTTGCAAATCGGTTGCTTCATGGACAGCTCCGAGAGAGACGCCCTGTAGTGCACATCCCGCTGACCCCGTACCAACGCGAGTTTTTACTTAAGTGGTGTCAAGCTAAAGCTCATTTGAGAGTAGTGTGGAGGTCTGTTGTGTTTTCTGATGAAAGCTGGTTCTGTCTTGGTGCCAGTGATGGCCGTTTGTTGGTTGGAAAGACGCTAGTTAAGGGACCACCTGGAGTTATGGTCTGGGGTGCGACTTTATGACAGCAAAGGGCACTCTCGTGGTTATCCCACGCACCCGGACTGCAAATCTGTACGTCAGTCTGGTGATTCGTCCTGTTGTGCCGCCACTTATAAACAGAATTCCAGGAGGTGTTTTTTTTAACAGGATACCGCTTGCCCACACACCGATGTGTAACTGAACATGCTGTACAGAGTATCGACACGTTGCTTTAGACTGTTCGATCACCTGTCTATTTCGGATCGAGCACATATGGGACATCATCGGATGACAACTCCAGCGTAAACCATAAACAGCCGTCCCTGTGCTGACCGACCCAGTGCAACAGGCATCGAACTCCATCCCATAAACTTGTACAACACAACCTATACACATTTGCATGCTTTCATTCAGTATTGTGGCGTTTATACCGGTTGTTAATGTACCAGCATTTTACATTTGTAACGGCTTATCTTGCGCTTACTTTAACGTACGGTCTTGCAATGTTAATCACCTGAATATGGTGCCTAGACGAATATATTCCCGAAACTTCATTATGATACATTAAAAATTTTTTAGTGCTGCGATTTTTTCCATCAATGTATTTCTTCAAACGTAGGGCGTGATATAACCGTATTGCCACGAGCGCAATAAGCTGAGAAGTAAATACTCGTCCTGAAAGGATATTAACTCGTTGTACATGGATGAGGGGTTAAAAATTTCCTTTATTGAGAGCGGCAAGTGATGAGAATTCATCTGTTTTATTTGAGTTTTAGCCCACGTATTGTGTGGTAGATCTATGTCTCATCGCATGTAGCTCTTTTTTCGAACAACTGTTCAGTTCATTTTGGTAACTGGCCCAAGCAGAGGAACATTTAAATCTCTCCGCTTATCTGAAAGGATTAGCGACTTCAAAGTTGTAGAGACAAGACTGTCAAGTCAAAACGGTTGTGACTGACTTTCTTAGTTGGTATCACACCGAATTTGTCGTCTAGACAGTACTTACGCACCGATCATACAAATTGCTAGCCTGGACTTGATCGAATGGTTCTTCATTGGTGGTACGCACCTCATCTTGGAAAGATAACTGTCTCCACCGAACAAATCGCGACCGAAACACTTTATTAATGGGGTCACATGTAGTGTAATGTACCTTTTCTTGGCAACAAAACGCGGCATTACGTCATGTGCAAGAGAGAGCTAACAAAGACACAGCTTTTTACATGCACAAATAACAAAAGAAAATTATTGAGATCAGGAGGAATGATATTATAATTAGCTTCACGACAGAGGCTAAGACACATAGGACATTTAACTTGAGGAGACAGACACATTCGGTATACAAGACACTGTATAGAACGATGCAAATGTGGATAAAAGCAGATAACCATCCTACTTGATTTCCATTACTAGTAAATCGAATGTGAACATTGTTATATCAAATATGTGACTCAAAATTAACTTATACAACATGAGTCGTTCAAAGTCAGATGAATCGAATAAGCACATAAACTTTCTGTTCTCGTCTCCGTTGCTCAGAACACGAAAATCACAATTGAAGTAATGATTGTTTGGAGGTACACCTTCAGGGACGGTACAAAGTCAGCTGAAGGTTCACAAATTCCCGGGAGCAGCACACCTCCTAATAACTATTAGCTTCTGCTCTCGTGCCTCCGCCGACAATCGATTATCGATTGGCCCTACAGGTGACGCAGTTATCGCGGCGCAACGGAGAGGCTATCCATAGCTGTACTTCACGGCTTCCACCCACAGGACGGCTGTCAGAAGTGCCATTAACTGTGATCTGTACCAACTGAAAACTGATACAGCGAGCCCGTGACATATTGTCTGTGAGACTATTTAGCTAATCTGAAGAGTTTTATTATAACACACATGTTGGCTATCTGCTTGACAGGCGTTGATATTGTGTAATAATCCTAGTAACACCAACGCATTTTTCATAACACGCATTACTTTATTATCACCCTAAAACAATTAAAAAGTAAACAAAATTAGTTAGCTGTTGTTGATTCATGTTAACAAGATGCCTTTTAAACAGGTGCTGATATATAAATATGACGCAGAACGTGAAAATATCTATTAGCAAATTAACGCCCTATCTACCGGGAGGGAGGGGGGGGGGGTGCAATATACGACCATCACAAAAAACTTTAAGGAATTCAAATTCCGTTCAGTATTGTTGACTTTTACTCTCAACATATTTTTTAAGGAGGTATTCCTGCCTAAGTAAGTCCTTGAGTCTGGAAATATTAAATGTGACATTCACTGGCTAAAGTGACAGCTACTGTTCGGATTTAAATTTCTGGGTAAAATTTAACTGAAAAATGTAAAACATATGTGGAGACAATAAATATTATATAAGAAATTTTATGTGCAAATTAACACTCTAGATGACAATATTTTCAGAAGTTGTGCGAGAATCAAGTGCAACAGTTCAGTGTATGTAATTATGATGACTGTTTAAACTAGAAGAGCCGGCCGGGGTGGCCGAGCGGTTCTAGGAGCTGCAGTCTAGAACCACGCGACCGCCACGGTCGCAGGTTCGAACCCTGCCTCGGGCATGGATGTGTGTGATGTCCTTAGATTAGTTAGATTTAAGTCGTTCTAAGTTCTAGGAGACTGATGGCCTTAGAAGTTAAGTCCCATAGTGCTCAGAGCCATTTGAACCATTTTAAAAGGGAATGGATCCTTGTTCATATTTTCGGTAATCGCGATGGAAGAGAGAAAGAGAGAGGGAGAGATACAGACAGACAGACAGGGCGGGGGGAGGGGGGGGGGGAGGTGGAAGGTAATGGGGGAGTGAAACCTGGCGATGACTCAAACAAATAGCCTGCTTATCCATCAGTCACACACTCTCGCTACATGCAAAACTAAGAAAAGATTTAGATTTTAAGCCAGAAATTTGGAACACAGTTTAGTCAACAACAATTATGCGCATCTACTCCTCCTCCCCACGCCCTAACAAATAAAGATGTTGAAAATTTATTCCATCACCAGAATTGTAAACGGCAACATAGAGATATGATGCCACAGTATTAAAATGAGTTCGTGAACTTAGCTACGAAGACATGCGAGTGTTAAAAGTAGGATAAGAAAAGTGTGACGCACTCTCGGTAATAGTTGTTTATACTCTACTAGGATTAAAATATTGGTTTAGTTGCATTAGGTAGAAGACAGACTACACATTTATCCTACCCTTCCGTTGTGTTTACGAGAAAATATGTCTTCTGCATGGGTTTTCCACAAAATTCAAATGTGTCGGCTTGTATCCTGTTGTACAAACTTTATTTTAGCACTATTTTGTCTGTTATTGTAAGGAGGATAGCGCAAGCGAAATGCAGCATTGTTACACTATAGAAAATTGAAGTGTGTATCGTAACGGTGTGGGCACAACTCGCTCTTCATACCGCTTTTCACTCATCAGGGATAAATACTTCGGTAGGGTGAATCCATGAATATGTCCAAGACGAAATCGCAATGATCCGTAACTGACTAGAAGTAATAAGTATGGAAAATAGGACCACTGAGGCGATGTGGTGATTATTTACTTGGCCGAATGACCAATAGCACGGTCCAGACGAGCTGAAGGTGGTAAAACTGCGGAAGGGTGAGGGAACTAACCAGCAGTGGTGTGACTTGGACACTGTCCACAGAATCCTCCCTGACGACATCTACGCGAGGCAGAAGATCAACTGCAGGGCGAGCGAATGCGACCAACGTATCAGACTGGACCAAGTTAAATCAGTTGGACAAGTGATATCATGCGATCAGCTATCGCAGGGCAATCTCGTGTTTTTATGATGTGATAGGAAAGAAAATAACATTCGGAATACTAGTCTCAATGACGTCGAAGTCAATGGAGCTGGATCAAATGCTCAAGTTGGACAAGAATAGCAAAAAGTATCGAACGTGTCCCTATTAAGGAATCATTCCTGGATCCTCCTTAAATGATTTAGGGAAACCAGTGAATATTTAAATTTGGCTGTTTAACGGTTATTTATATCCAACTCGTCCCGAATGCGAATCAACAACATTAACGTCTGCTTCACCTCACTCAGTTTATACGACTGGAATATAACAACAACTCCGAACTATTGCAAACGGACTGGTCGTCATATCCTAATACACTAAATAGTGACTGCCTTAAAAATATTTATTAGTAAATTATATCACAGACCTCTTGAATTTGCGAATATTCGTACATAAAACTATCTACAACAGGTTACAATACTTGCCGCCTTTGGGAGCAAACCCCGAATTGCAGTGGACTCTTATGTTTATACTTCCACTCGGGAGGTATGCAACGAATTTAAAATTGTGTTACAGTGCAGGTATTGTAAGGTGGTGAACAAAATTAACCCTAACTTTAAGTGAAAAACGAGAACTTAGTAGGGAATTTACACTAATTTTCAAAACCTTTAGCAGCATGTGGTGAGAACGCCAGCAGAGTAACATACTGACCTACAACCAAGGCAACTGAAGTAACATGAAGTTCTCAGCAATTACAAGAACCAATTTTGTGAATATTGAGTTCAAGCTGACTATCATAGATTGTCAAAAGGAGAAGCTAATAAACACAAATATGTTAATGGAATTTAGGGCTAAACCAATTTCAATTTCCCACTGCCGTCTCGAACAAATGAAAAAAGGAAATGAGTTTAGAGCTTAACGTTCTTTTGACAGCTTGGTCATTCGAGATGGACCACAAGCTCATCTTATAAAAAGACAGGTCAGGAAATGTACAGTACTTCTTTCAAAGGAGCCACCCCAGCAGTTTCCTAGGGCGATTTAGAGGAATTAGGGGAAACTTATACCTGGATGGCCGGATGGAGATTTGAACCGCCGTATTCCCAAAGGCGAGCCCTGTGTGCTAAACACGGGGCCATATGGCAAGGTAAAAACGCAAAGGGTGAATACAGTTGTTTCAGGGAAAAGGAAAGAAAGAAGATTAGCATTGAATGTCCATTAGACATCGAAGTCAATGGAGAAAAAGCGCTTGGCACGAATGGATAAGGGTGAGAAAGGAAATTGGCCGTTGTTATACTGAGTAAGAAATTATGACATTCTACAGACACAATTTACGAAAACTAAGAAAACATAAATTGGGTTTACCTGACAAGGTTTTTATACTATACTCATCTCAGATTCAAATGTAGTATTCTGCGCACTCCTCCAACTCAAAACAGTAATAAAATTTCTGTCGAAGAATGTTTTCATCGAACAGAGAGTCAAGTTGTATTGGGCAACAGCAGTAAAACCAAGAACTGTGCATGCGCAGTTTGCAGATTCTATCCTCCTAGAAGGGTCTCGTCTTATTTGCTCTTGCTATCTGGTCATCTCTTACTAATGAGAGTAACCAGCAATTTCTAGAGGCCAATTAGGCTAATGGACGACCCTTGGTTGCAATAGCTCGTGTCCTTCGTTGTAAGGGGGGATTGCACGGACTTACATATTTACTTGCAGTTGGTCAAACGTTTGAGCGGAGCGAGAGCAAGATCCTCATTAATTACCCAGTGACTTATTGCGGAATTTTCAAAGCCAAATGAAGACCGATACTGAACAAACGGATTATCAAACTGATCAGCGTGAAGTCTAGTTTTGCAAAAAGGATTTATTTGCTTGAATGTAATCTGCGTAATTAAAAAAGTTAATTAGTTAAGTGAGGAACAGTTTTTGTCCAAACTTTCAGAGCCAAACAAAAAGTCTTAAATGAACAAGGGGGAAAAAAGTTTTGCAAAAAAACATTATTTGCTTTAAAGTAATCATGGAAATCATGAAAAACGTAACATAGATTTGAGAGGAAAATTGAAAAATTCACGAATAACAGCCAGATACACTACCGACTATCATAATTGCTACACCACAAAGATAACGTGCTACAGACGCGAAATTTAACCGACAGGAAGAAGATGATGTGATTTGTAAATGACTAGCTTTTCAGAGCATTCACAGAAGGTTGGCGCCGGTGGCGACACCTACAACGTGCTGACATATCGATCCCCGAGTCAACAGATTGGGACGTTTGCAAGTCAACAACCTTCTGTACGAACAGTTCGGCGACGTTTGCAGCAGCATGGACTATCAGCTCGGAGACCATGGCTGCGGTTACCCCTGACGCTGCATCACAGACAGGAGCACCTGCGATGGTGTACTCAACGACGAACCTGGTTGCACGACTGGCAAAACTTCATTTTTTCCGATAAATCCAGGTTCTGTTTACAACATCATGATGGTCGCATCCGTGTTTGGCGACATTGCGGTGAACGCAAATTGGAAGCGTGTATTCGTCATCGCCATACTGGCGTATCACCCGGCGTGATGGTATGGGGTGCCATTGGTTAAACGTCTCGGTCACCTCTTGCTCGCATTGACGGCACTTTGAACAGTGGACGTTACATTTCAGATATGTTACGACCCGTGGCTTTACCCTTCATTCGATCCCTGCGAAACCCTACATTTCAGCATGATAATACACGACCGCATGTTGCAGGTCCTGTACGGGCCTTTCTGGATACAGAAAATGTTCGACTGCTGCCCTGGCCACCACATTCTCCAGATCTCTCACCAATTGAAAGCGTGTGGTCAATGGTGGCCGAGGAACTGGCTCGTCACAATACGCCAGTCTCTACTCTTGATGAACTGTGGTATCGTGTTGAAGCTGCATTGCCAGCTGTACCTGTACACGCCATCCAAGCTCTGTTCGACGCAATGCTCAGGCGTATCAAGGGCGTTATCACGGCCAGAGGTGGTTGTTCTGGGTACTGAATTCTCAGGATCTATGCACCCAAATTGCGTGAAAATGTAATCACATGTCAGTTTTAGTATAATATATTTGTCCAATGTATACCCGTTTATCATCTGCATTTCTTCTTTGTGTAGCAATTTTAATGGCCAGTAGTGTAGCTATGTAAAGTGTGTGAAGTGTAAAAAAGTACATTTCTTCAAGACCTAGCTATACGGCGCATACTAAGCTACGATGAAGTAGTATTCAGCTGTCAAAAAATCTTCCTTCGAATGAAGTACTAAATTTAGGACATTTCGAGAACAGAAGACACTATAAAGGCAAACGAGTTGCCAAAAGTTCATATCTTCAAGGTGTAGGTATTTTGCAGATAAAATGTTGTACTGGTGTGACATTTTAGTTTTCAAATAACTTCCTCCAATACAAATTCTTAATTTAGGACTTTTGGAGAACAACAAACACTAGCTTTTGAAAAATACGAATCTCTTCACATCGAAGGAGGTATAATTAATAATTTGTCGACTAGTGCAAACCAGAGCTCTCTATGACAATTATTTTTTCCGGATATGCCCGTTTAAATACTTTGCGATTCTCGCCAAGCTGCCAAGTGTGTATGGCCGCTTCGAGCCCTCGTATTTTCATTAGTGTAGGCTGTAGAGAGCTGTAACCGCCTCAAATCGACAGATAGGGCATTCCTCGCTTATGTCGGGTACAATATCTTCGATTTAAGCCGATTCTTGATTTCAAACTCAACGAAACCTGCCCGTTTCGCTAGATGAATTTCTCGTAGGAGTATTTAACTGTCCCCATTTACAATACTGAACATTTACACTTTTTTGTGTAATCTCGAACGATGCGGCAGACCTTCCTCTACACGACATTTCACACAACAGTTCTCTAACCCATGTACTTCTCTAGCAATGCCTGTCTGAAGTTTCTTCGACACACGCGTAGGGGAGCCATGTAGACGCCAGTTCTGCCATTGCTCCTATTTCTGTTATTGTATCATGTGTGGTACATCGAAAGAAGCATAGTTTCCAGCTCTGTTGATTGGTACAAATAAGAGCTTAGTAAGGGTACTATTTCTTTGGCTAAACACGTTTGAAAAAGATTATACACATTGCACGGAGGGCCGAGTATTCAAAATTAGAATAAATATACTTGCAGTTTTGTAATCGATCCTATAGTACTCTATTTGAAGCCGAATGAGTCAAGGTATGGTTTGCAATAGAAAAATTCCAACTTCAAAACTTTCGAAAAAAGACGAAAAATGTTTTACAGGACGGAATATGCACCATTATATTCCATTTTTGGGGCCAAATAATTTTGTTTGTTGAAAACCATGACTTCACCAACATCAAAATGAACTGTAAAAAACTTTATCCTTTCAAGGCCTTGATATTTTACTCATAAAAAGTTACTTTCGTGTGATATTTAAGTATCCAAATGATTTCCTTCGAATCAGTACTAAACTAAAAACATTTTGAGAAAAGAAGACAGTAATAAACCTAATTAGGTGTCAGTAAGACCACACATTTTGAATAAAACTTGAAAATAAAAACATGAAAGGAAACATGTGTCAACTGTTTTGTAAAATGTATGTCTAAAAGTAAGAAACAGAGCAAAGAAACAACTGACATGCCTTTGAAAGAAGCTCAAAATCAAGTATAGCTAATGAGATGCATAAAATGTTTCTCTAATCTGTTTTATTTATTACTTTTAGACAAATCATTTCACAAAATGTTTAAACGACTTCCTTAGATTTTTTATTTTGACTAAAATTGGAACGAATTCCACAAGTGACCGTGCCCTCGAAACAAGTCTACGTCAGGCAAGTTTGCAAATATAAATAATAACGGAATTACTGCTTTCCAGAAGGATCACTGATAGTAGCCAGCATACAAAATGTGTGGATAAATTAATTCAAATATTTATTCGCCGTTCATAACATTCAGATTGGTGTATTGTGGGCTTATAGTGAAATAAATATCGTATATGAAGCGAGTTGGTTATGTCCGATTCAGTTAAAGTTTTGTTTACGTAAATATGTGCTATTAGATTCCCTCAGGCAACTGGCGGATAAATGCAAATTTCGGTTGTGCCTTGCAATATTTCTTTCTTTACAGCCATCATATTCAGCAACAACAAGCTCTCCTTAGAGCAGCTGAGAAGGCAGCTGTGGAAAGATGACGTAATGTGGTGTTCGGTACGGGTATCGTGAGTGACACCGCCTAAATTGTGGTCCTTCTCCGCGATTGGCTGCTGTGTTCGGAAGTTGCGCGCCAAAATGATTATCTTCTGTTATTAATATTAGAAAAACTAAACAACATATTTACTTGCATTTCATATTCACGCAGCACTCAATACTTTGTTATCATTGCACTATTCCACAAGTATTAATAAATTTATTGAGATCACTTACCAAATTGGTAGCTATATCATTTACAGCAAACAACCTCAGGTCTTACATAAAAGTGTCAAGTGGTTTTTGGTTCTATGTAACTACCATTTGAGATACAACGAATATCCTACCGGTAATAAATTTCTTCTCACGGTCACTGCAGCAAATCGGGGGTAACTAGTGCAATGGCCGCATTGATTCTAATTTTCTGGCCAGCTGGACTGTTTAGTAACATACACATGGTCTTTAATGAAAAATCAGAGAAAGAGAACCAGTGTGGGGAGCGAGGTGGCCATGGGCTCGGCCCTTCACGGTCAATCTACCGACCTGGGATGCGATTGTCGAGGAAATAGTAAACCTCGAACTTCCGTGAGGAAGTGAGGTGATGCACCGTCTTTCTGGTTGTAAGCCATTCACCTCTGTCGTCTTCATCGATCTGTCGGATTAAAACGTTTTCAAGCATATCCAGATACACTATACCAGTGACAGTTTTATCATTAACATGTGAGCGACTTGAAGATTTGTCATGTCACAGTGAACAACCCATCTCTACGAAGCTATTGTGCTAAGAGTAAATTGTAGGCCTGCTTGGGGGTTCTTTAGCGTTTTCTATGTGAAATTTTCATCGAACAGTTGTTGCAGAGTTCGTTTCATGGAAACAAAACACACAGCGAGGACGCTCCACTCCAGTGAAAGTAGCCATTTCAACTGTGCACTACACTGGCGCCCCTGGTGACGGAATGGGCACTGATGCACTAACGAATCAATCTTTAGGTTGTTTGTTACAAAAATGACAAATCAAATGATTCTGTAAGTTATCTCAATAAATTTCTGCATCATGCCAAATGTGTAAAGTCCTTTGTATTTCTCTAGCCGGCCGTTGTGGCCGAGAGGTTCTAGGCGCTTCAGTCCGGAATCGCGCTGCTGCTACGGTCTCAGATTTGAATCCTGCCTCAGCCATGGATGTGTGTGATCTCCTTAGGTTAGTTAGGTTTAAGTATTTCTAAGTTCTAGGCGACTGATGACCTCAGATGTTAAGTCCCATAGTGCTCAGACCCATTTGAACCATTATTCCAACTTGTGTATCTGAGTTTGTTATGTCAGCATCATACAGGTATTTTCTGACTTCGATCACCCACTTAATGTTCTTAATAATTTATGTGTACTTCAAGATATGTATAGTTTGTTGGGCACCTGGCATTCTCATGATATGTCAGTCGAGGTTTCTTGACGACTGTGTTAGGTATCTGTTCGGTATCTTGACTACTTTGCAATCTGTAGAGTTCTTCTATGTTACTGAGCTCTAGAATTTTCCTGATGTTTATCCTCTCCAGCTTCTTAACATTTTCTAGATGACGTTTCCGACCCATGACCGACGTTTCTGATCTGTATAAGGTTTATGGTATGATGAAAGTGTTGTATCGTCTTACATTTACGTTAGGTGGTTGTGGGCATGGTCTATTGTAGACGTTTCCAGTCTTCGGCAACGCTCTTGTCTCCTTTTGATGTCTGTGTTCTTAAACTTCTTTCTCTATCCCATTTGCATGTATTATCTCCCGAAGATACATGAATTTCTGAACGCTCATGAAGTCACCACATTTGTCATAATATTCTTTGGTGTATCTTTTTGGTTTGAAATGTATTCTGTTTTCTCTAAGGATATCTGGAGCTGAAACTTTTCAGTCCTCTCTTTCAGGACCTCAATTTGCTTTACTGCAGTCTCTATGTTATCTGTGAATATTGTGAGTTCATCAGTTAATGCCAGACAACCATAATCTAGTACTATATGTGGCTGTAGGCTTTCCTGGCGTATACTGTTGAAGAAGGTTGCTCGGGTCTCCAACCGGGTGGTAGCGTTGACATAGACGTTTCGGGAAGTGTCATATTACCCATCTTCTGACTTCGCCAGAAGATGGATAGTATGAAACTTCCCGAAACGTCTATATCAACGCTACCACCCTGGTGGAGACCCGAGAAACCTTCATTTTCTAGTACTCTGGTTCTCTTTCCTAGCCTGATAATTTTATAAAGTACCTGTATGATCAAGTCTTCTTCCCATTTCCACACTGTTTTGTCAAATATTATGTTCAACAATAGTGGTGAAATACCATCGCCCTCTCTCACTCCTGTTCTAATCTCACAGGACTCTGGTAACTTTCCTATGGATTTAATTTTTGGTTTAGTATTTGTTAACGTTTGCTAACGTTCACTGTTTTATCGTCGAAACTCCTCTCTCCCAGTTCAGGGATCAGTCATAGTCTGCTTATAGAGTTTTATGCCTTCTTAAGATTTCCAAAGCTGCGTAAGGTCTTTCTGTTTCTCGTCCCATGGTATCTCAGGACTGCCTTTAAACTAAGTATCAGTTCAGCACAATATCATCCTGCTTTTTATTCTTCTGCCTCGTTTTCCAGTTCGAACTATGTCCCATATAGCAAGCAATCTGATAGAATTTTGTTGTGTGTTTGGGCAGTAAAGCAACCCCTCTAAAACTGTTAAAAATAAGTCCTATACCATTTCTCGTGTACAGTTTGTATAACTGCACACGTCCAGTCTTCAAATTAATTCGGTCTGCCATGTGTCTTGTGTGATATTTGTTATTCCTCTGATGGTGTTCGGACCAGCTTACTATAGGGATTCAGCGATGATGACACCTTCATCTACTTTTCCAACGTTTATATGTGCTGATGATTTCTTTACTGATTTCTAATTCGACTGGTACTTTCTATTATCATTTCCATTGATCTCTTGGCTTCTTGGGGATCATTCTGACTATTCAGGACCATTTAATATTTCAGTGAAGTTCTTCGCCAGTCTCACAGTTCTCTTTGTTGTTCACTGCAATTTCTCCATTCTTTCTTCTGAAACACACGTTTTGTGGTTCGTATCCTATGATTCTGGATTTAAATGTCTAGTAGAAGTCTGCTGAGTTATATTTGAAGAAACTGTCTCCTATTCTATTAAACTAATCCTTTTGATATTCTCATTAGATTCTCCTAATGTCCCTTGTCGTCTTTTCTCGCCTACACGTGCGTTGCTAGTTTAACTTCTGCTTCGCCACTGTTCCATTTTTATGCTATTTTCCGGTTCTCATTTGAGAACATTACAGCCTTTATGATTATCGTTTCAAAATTATTGGTATGCTTCCTCATCATATTCTTAAAAGTGTTAAGAGGAAAGACATCATTTGCTTTATGTACAGAGTTGCTCTCGTTATTAAAAGCAACTGTAGAGACCTTCATCGCTTTCAGGGCTGTATCATTATTTCATACTAAGTAATTCTTAATTTGCTAAACGAAAAGATTTTCCTGGAAAAGTTCTTCACGTTTGTTGTTTTCTGAGACACCATTACTTTGATCCGGTCTTACCTGTAAGATATGTAGTGAGTAACATCTGATTACCTTGTAATCGAAAGATGTGACTCTAGACGTCAGATTCATCATTCGTAAAATTGTACATTCAAATTAAGTCTCAGATCACTATGAAAATATATAAGAGAACAGTACAGTACTTATGATTACGGCTTTAAACTTATTCATAAGGTTCCTAGTCACATTCTTAAAGGTGTTAACAGCAAAGACATCATTTACTTTATTTACATAGTTGTTCTCATTTGTAAAAGCAATTTAAAGCCCTTCATCGCTTTCAGAGCATTATTTCATACTAAGTACTTGTTAATTTCCTATACGGCAGGATTTTCTTGGAAAAGGTCTTCACGTTTTGTCTCTTCTGCGGAGCCATTACTTGGACCCTCTCTTATCTGTAAGATATGTAATGAATGATATCTGGTTATCTTGTAATCGAAAGACATAACTGTCACGTGAGATTCATCATTCGTAAAACTGTACGTCGTCTCAAGTCACGGTGAAACTACAATACATTATTTCCACTTCACGTCGAAGGTAGACTGCTGCCTGGTGAAGTTGTGGGCACTTGACGCCATAAGAAAACTGTGGAAGGGCGGTAGAGACGAATGACAATACTCCTGACGATCAGTGGGGAAATTCACTAACATAAGCAACTTTGACAAAGGGCACCTGGTTCTGGCCTGGCGCCATGGAACAAGTGTCTCGGAAATGGCGAAGTTGGTCAACTGTTCACATGCTACTGTCGTGAGCCTTTATTGAGAGTGATTGAGTAACAACCTGTTGAATTTCCACGTCTCATCATAGAATATGGGCTTCAGAGATTTGGCCACTCAGTAATATAGGGTAGGTTGTGATCTGTGGCAGATATGACGACGCAGTAGAGTGCTAATGGAGTACCTTGTTGAACAAGGGACTTCGTAGCAGACCGACTCATACGTGTTCCATTGTTCATCCAACAACGAAGCCAAATTAGGTTTATGGGCATGGGATAATTAAGATATGACCGCGAACCAATGTAAACGTATCGACTGGTCGTATTAATCACATTTCTTATTCCCCAAAATACACTCCTGGAAACTGAAATAAGAACACCGTGAATTCATTGTCCCAGGAAGGGGAAACTTTATTGACACATTCCTGGGGTCAGATACATCACATGATCACACTGACAGAACCACAGGCACATAGACACAGGCAAAAGAGCATGCACAATGTCGGCACTAGTACAGTGTATATCAACCTTTCGCAGCAATGCAGGCTGCTATTCTCCCATGGAGACGATCGTAGAGATGCTGGATGTAGTCCTGTGGAACGGCTTGCCATGCCATTTCCACCTGGCGCCTCAGTTGGACCAGCGTTCGTGCTGGACGTGCAGACCGCGTGAGACGACGCTTCATCCAGTCCCAAACATGCTCAATGGGGGACTCATCCGGAGATCTTGCTCACCAGGGTAGTTGACTTACATCTTCTAGAGCACGGTGGGTGACACGGGGTACATGCGGACGTGCATTGTCCTGTTGGAACAGCAAGTTCCCTTGCCGGTCTAGGAATGGTAGAACGATGGGTTCGATGACGGTTTGGACGTACCGTGCACTATTCAGTGTTCCCTCGACGATCACCAGAGGTGTATGGCCAGTGTAGGAGATCGCTCCCCACACCATGATGCCGGGTGTTGGCCCTGTGTGCCTCGGTCGTATGCAGTCCTGATTGTGGCGCTCACCTGCACGGCGCCAAACACGCTTACGACCATCATTGGCACCAAGGCAGAAGTGACTCTCATCGCTGAAGACGACACGTCTCAATTCGTCCCTCCATTCACGCCTGTCGCGACACCACTGGAGGCGGGCTGCACGATGTTGGGGCGTGAGCGGAAGACGGCCTAACGGTGTGCGGGACTGTAGCCCAGCTTCATGGAGACGGTTGCGAATGGTCCTCGCCGATACCCCAGGAGCAACAGTGTCCCTAATTTGCTGGGAAGTGGCGGTGCGGTCCCCTACGGCACTGCGTAGGATCCTACGGTCTTGGCGTGCATCCGTGCGTCGCTGCGGTCCGGTCCCAGGTCGACGGGCACGTGCACCTTCCGCCGACCACTGGCGACAACATCGATGTACTGTGGAGACCTCACGCCCCACGTGTTGAGCAATTCGGCGGTACGTCCACCCGGCCTACCGCATGCCCACTATACGCCCTCGCTCAAAGTCCGTCAGCTGCACATACGGTTCACGTCCACGCTGTCGCGGCATGCTACCAGTGTTAAAGACTGCGATGGAGCTCCGTATGCCACGGCAAACTGGCTGACACTGACGGCGGCGGTGCACAAATGCTGCGCAGCTAGCGCCATTCGACGGCCAACACCGCGGTTCCTGGTGTGTCCGCTGTGCCGTGCGTGTGATCATTGCTTGTACAGCCCTCTCGCAGTGTCCGGAGCAAGTATGGTGGGTCTGACACACCGGTGTCAATGTGTTTTTTTTTCCATTTCCAGGAGTGTAGATGGTCTTCAACAGATATGGCGTCATCTCAGAGAATGAGGATTCGAAACATGCACCACTCCGCGAATGCTGGCTAGCAATTGAGCTTCCACGGAATCTGTGATAATAGCCAGAGGCATGATGACAGCTGCCAACAGCGTGGCAAATTTGCGGACAACCTGCAAACTTTCATTCCAGATGCTTTTCTCAACGACGATGACGTCTTCTAGCGTGATAACAGTCCCTCTCATATGGCCAGACTCGTGCTACAGAGGTCTGAGGTGCATGATAGTGCACTCATATTGAAATTTTGGTCTGATCTAAACCACAATAAATACATTCATGGAAGCTTTCGGTTGTATCTTAACACCTACACGCCACCGGACAACAGGAACCGTGTGAGCTCTTTGTAGGCACCAGGTCCCACATCAAACTACAAACATTCCAAGGACTTGTTGAATCCACGCCCTGTAGAATCGCAGCTGTATTGCGCTCTGAAGATGGACTAACACACTATTAAACAGGTGAGCAGAAGATTTCGGCTCATCAGTGTATTCTAGTAAATCCTTAAAAAACTCTGTGATGTGATTAGAATGTAAGTTACCAATGAGATAGCCCCGCTCTGAGAGCCAACCATTAAGTGACATTAATAATTTAACAAACTCAAACAGTAAAAGGTCATGAGATAAGGGGTTGATGTATGAATGGAACACATTGATTAGATGATTAAAACATGAAATAAATGCATTTACTTCACTACTCTATACACAAAACTAAACAAAAATTAAAAATCCTGAGGACAGATTTGACTAGGGTTGGGCGTTACTCGGTTATTGAGGCAAAGGAGGAGGAAGAAGTATTACCTCAACATTCTTCGTCGTTATTTGTCATTTGGCGATGTCGGCAGCAGGTGCTGGGTCGGTACGCACTTCACCTCGGAGCTGTGCGGCATGAGTCGGTTGCTCTCCCCGGTGCCCGGTGGCTGTACAGCGAGGGCACGGACCGGTGTTGACAGTTTGACGTGGTTTTTGTGGTTGTAGAAGCATTATTGTTGTGTCGTATGGTGAGTGTTAGGCAACGAAATTTATGCTAAGTCAAGTGCTTCATTCCCAAGCACTGTATCGTAAGGATTCGTCCATTTAACACGGAACAAGAACAGAATAAGTCACACAGCGACGACGAATATTAGGATGGGAGTTAGGATCAGATTCAAAGTTAGCAGACTAAGTAGGCTATGAATGGAATAGCCACAAGTCCTCCTGCTACCACGCTGTCTCATCGACTGGCATTTCACTTGTCATCACTCAGTTCACCGAGTCCTCGAATTTTTGTTCCTCTCGGTGTTGTCGTTGGCAGACTAAATTTGCAACGTCACGCCTCCCAGTGCAGCATTCAACGTTCTTATCTTTTGTGGGCTGATGTATGACTCAAGAATTAGCTTCTTTCTAACGTCATCAGTGTCAAGGATGTTCCCAGCGACGGTCGCACATTGTTCTGATGTTTTCCTGCACTCCTTATTTACTGTGAAAGCAGCCAAACTACACTCTTTTGTAGCAGTTATTTCAGACTGAGACCTGGACAGTTTCATGTTAAGGCTTTGTGTAAGAATCTGCTAGTGGTCGAGTGGTCCTGATTTATAGTCAACCTCCTTCCTGTCCCGAAAATATTTTTTAATTAGTATGATTCTTCCATAGTTTTTTTAGTTTTAAATGCCGCCCTGTGCGAATTCTTGAGATTTTGGGCTGTGCGAATTCTTGGCACTTGGTGCGTATGCTCTGTCCCAGTGCCTGCAGAGATCTCTCAGTCATTGGCACATGTCTGGCTTTTCTTTCGTCATGGGCCGATGGCACTGTGAAATTGCGAAAGTGGGCACTGGCAGAGGTACCACACAGATCCTTGTCATGACTTTTCAGCTGTTGATACGACAGATTGAGAGTCATGGCAGAGTGGTCCAACTATGTTCACCTGGCCTGTCGCATGAACATAGCAAAAAGAAAAGCAGCATCAACAGGGAAGTAACCGATTATGTCAAATTTTATGAGTTCCTAAACAGGAGCGGGTTATATATTTTCATGAGTGTGCCTTGGTAGTTTATTTTTTGAATCTCTACGTGTTAATCTAATTTACTAAACATAGTTTGTACTTTTCCGTTTGTGTCTGCAGTAGAGTTCCGCTGCGCGTGTCGATAGTCGTTAGTCTGTGTAATGTAGTTTTCCACTGCCCTCAGTGTAAATAGGAACGGATGCGAGCTGAGTTCTTGACACTTCATCTGAGCTCCAGGCCGTGTTGGCTTCGGTTACACAGCTTGAGGCTGCAGTAGATGGACATCACTGTCGCGGACCGGCTGTGGCGATCCAGCGCACGTCCATCACGACCCACGAGTCCACTGATCAATCCGCACTGGTGATCAGCCCATTTACTGCTCGCATGGAGAGTGAACGTTCACCTGTGGTCGAGTTGGAGGTGCCTCAAGCCTTTACCTGTGGTGGAAAGGTTGTCAGTCGTCCTTGAGAGATGAAAGCAGAGCTCACCATTTGCAGCATAATCGACAGGACCTATTGCGGTCTTCGGACCTCAGTTAAAGACACGAGTGGAGAGTCCGAGTCAGAGGATCAGACAATTCTGCGACTCTGCAGCCTGCAGAGTCCTCGACTTGTGCCATAGAGTGGTGGGGGTTTCGGGTTCCGCTAAACTTGTCCGGAGTCCATTACATGCAAGAGGCGGCTACAAGGGTAGCGTGGGTTGTGTGACGTGGACTGGGCTTTTTCTGTCAGCGAGTCTCGGGGAAACACAGAAAGGGCTTTAGCCTCAAAGGGTGCAGTCTGCACACAGGAAGAACTTAGAGCTAGGAACCATCAGTATAATAGTTGTAAATTGTCTGTTGTGGGGGAAAGTGCCAGAGCTCCAAGCGTTAATAGCGAGTACTGATGCTCAACTCTTTATAGGCACTGAGAGCTGGCTAAAGCCGGAAATAATCTCAGCCGAAATTTTTGCGAAGAGCCTAACGGTGTTCAGAAAGGATAGGCCAAATACAACTGGTGGTAAAGTGTTTGTTCCTGTTAGAAAATTTTTATCTCCAAGCGATATTGAAGTAGACAATTCCTGTAAGTTACTATGATTAGAGGTCTTTCTAGACAGCTGTCACAAAATAACAACTGAATCATTTTATCGACGCCCCAACTGAGATGATTCAATTGCTAAAAGGTTCAAAGTAAACCTGAGTCTAATTACAAACATGTACCTGAGCCATAAAGCTATACTTGATGGTGACTTCCATTTATCCTCGCTACGATGGCGAGAATAGATGTATAAATCCAGAGGTACGTAGAAAACATGACCCAAAATTGTGCTAAACGCATTCTGGAAAATTATTCCGAGCAATTAGTAAACGGCTGTGAAAAGTCACTTGACCTCATAGCAACCAATAATCCTGGGCTGATAACAAGGAACTGAATCTCTTGGAAACAAAAATCTCGAACCCGAGATGTACCACAATGTTAGCGCACAGGTTTGCTTTATCAGACCAGAGAGTCACGCCGGATCTCTGGAGTACCGCCAACTGTTGATTTATGTCGCACATGTGTTTTTCATATGTTTCAGGCGCGGCAGTTCTGTAGGCGACATAAAATACTCCCACATCTTGTGTAATTACCCGATTCTGTGCCCTCACAAATGCCGAACTCAAATGGTTGAAATGGCTCTGATCACTACTGGACATAACATCTGAGGTCATCTGTCCCCTAGAACTTAGAACTACTTAAACCCGAGGCTGGATTCGAACCTGCGACCGGAGCAGTCTCGCGGTTCCTGACTGAAGCACCTAGAACGACCGGCAAATGCCAAACTCCATTCTTTAAGTCCGAATGGTACTCTGTATACACACTGTTCCCCCTCGAAAAGGCAGGCAGTGTACTTTGGCAAGCCGTCGCTTGCTTTAAACATAATACACTCCTGGAAATGGAAAAAAGAACACATTGACACCGGTGTGTCAGACCCACCATACTTGCTCCGGACACTGAGAGAGGGCTGTACAAGCAATGATCACACGCACGGCACAGCGGACACATCAGGAACCGCGGTGTTGGCCGTCGAATGGCGCTAGCTGCGCAGCATTTGTGCACCGCCGCCGTCAGTGTCAGCCAGTTTACCGGGGCATACGGAGCTCCATCGCAGTCTTTAACGCTGGTAGCATGCCGCGACAGCGTGGACGTGAACCGTATGTGCAGTTGACGGACTTTGAGCGAGGGCGTATAGTGGGCATGCGGTAGGCCGGGTGGACGTACCGCCGAATTGCTCAACACGTGGGGCGTGAGGTCTCCACAGTACATCGATGTTGTCGCCAGTGGTCGGCGGAAGGTGCACGTGCCCGTCGACCTGGGACCGGACCGCAGCGACGCACAGATGCACGCCAAGACCGTAGGATCCTACGCAGTGCCGTAGGGGACCGCACCGCAACTTCCCAGCAAATTAGGGACGCTGTTGCTCCTGGGGTATCGGCGAGGACCATTCGCAACCGTCTCCATGAAGCTGGGCTACGGCCCCGCACACCGTTAGGCCGTCTTCCGCTCACGCCCCAACATCGTGCAGCCCGCCTCCAGTGGTGTCGCGACAGGCGTGAATGGAGGGACGAATTGAGATGTGTCGTCTTCAGCGATGAGAGTCGCTTCTGCCTTGGTGCCAATGATGGTCGTAAGCGTGTTTGGCGCCGAGCAGGTGAGCGCCACAATCAGGACTGCATACGACCGAGGCACACAGGGCCAACACCCGGCATCATGGTGTGGGGAGCGATCTCCTACACTGGCCATACACCTCTGGTGATCGTCGAGGGGACACTGAATAGTGCACGGTACGTCCAAACCGTCATCGAACCCATCGTTCTACCATTCCTAGACCGGCAAGGGAACTTGCTGTTCCAACAGGACAATGCACGTCCGCATGTATCCCGTGTCACCCACCGTGCTCTAGAAGATGTAAGTCAACTACCCTGGCCAGCAAGATCTCCGGATGTGTCCCCCATTGAGCATGTTTGGGACTGGATGAAGCGTCGTCTCACGCGGTCTGCACGTCCAGCACGAACGCTGGTCCAACTGAGGCGCCAGGTGGAAATGGCATGGCAAGCCGTTCCACAGGACTACATCCAGCATCTCTACGATCGTCTCCATGGGAGAATAGCAGCCTGCATTACTGCGAAAGGTGGATATACACTGTACTAGTGCCGACATTGTGCATGCTCTGTTGCCTGTGTCTATGTGCCTGTGGTTCTGTCAGTGTGATCATGTGATGTATCTGACCCCAGGAATGTACCAATAAAGTTTCCCCTTCCTAGGACAATGAATTCACGGTGTTCTTATTTCAATTTCCAGGAGTTTATATCTCTGAGTGAGGCTAAATGCTATTATCTTTACGTAAAGAAAAATATTATCATGGCAATAACCTTCGAATCGTGTGCTACGCTGTTAGTTTTTTTAATGTGAATTAGTGAATTTACTTATGGCACTTCTGTTGCCCTATTCCCTTATTCACTTTCAGAACTCAAATTAGTAATCAAATTAACTAATTTAATAATATTGAACCTTAAATTGCTGATGTACACATGTAACACAACACTACAATAAAAAGGGTGAGCAGTAAAGGGAGTGTGAATGAGAACTGTGGTGCATTTAAGTTTACAAAATTATGACAAGTTGTATTAATCCTTTAGTAACTAAAACTCTATGGAGAACGAGCTGATAAATCATACACAAAAATGACATACACAAATCAGTTAAGGAACGGTGTTTGACAGGCAAAACATACATTAGGGTGAAGCTATACTAATTCTCCACTATATTAATCCCTTTTACAACGTAATCTGACTTTGTTTACATGAATCCACAGCAAGAGCCAACAGTATTTAAAATGAAACAGCTACGATCAAGTATGCCACAAACTATGGTTCGTCTGAGAACCGAGCACTGTGAGTATCATTTAACAACACCACGTCGATGCAACAATATTTCGTCGTTTCACCGTCATTCAGGTGGCAGTAGAAAATGTAGCGCTGGAGCGCTGCGACAGTTGTAATATTCCGACCCGTCCATGAAAATATGCTAACTACGCAGCCTGACATTCTGATTATCCCTGTCAGATCCCTGAAATCCTGGCAGATGTCAGTGTGAGGTGCATCCGTTCGCTGGTCTGGCCAAATCAGTTTGACTCACAGGCACGAAAGTGCATGCTGGAATTGTCAAAGTGAGACGGCCGACTCAGGACGAATAAGTTCATTCTCGTGAGATACAATATGTCCCAGATGACATGCAGTTCCACTGTCGGTACAGCTGGGAACTGTCACTGGGTCTTAGTCCACCCTAAGTTACAGAGAAGAAGTTTCACGCACTAGGGAAGACCTGAAGTTCTCCACTGGGGGAGGACCAGAATAGTCTGCAGCTCGTGGTCGTGCGGTAGCGTTCTCGTTTCCTACGCCCGGGTTCCCGGGTTCGATTCCCGGCGGGCTCAGGGATTTTCTCTGCCTCGTGATGACTGGATGTTGTATGCTGTCCTTAGATTAGTTAGGTTTAAGTAGTTCTAAGTTCTAGGGGACTGATGACCATAGATGTTAAGACCCATAGTGCTCAGAGCCATTTGAACCATTTTTGAAGGACCAGAAGACGCAGAAGCCCAGGAATCACACTTTCCACCAAGCCTTGGTATGGGAGTCGCATTACCAAAAACGAGACCCGCCCCCCAAATTGCACTAACCAATCGATCTATCGTCTACTCATTGAGTCTCCCCTCTTGAATGTTCTGCTGGCTTGGTAGCCAATCCATACACAGCACTGGGCTTCCCACTCTGGGGGAGCATGCCACTACTTTGCATCTATTGAGAGGAACCAATCAGCATCTCCAAATCTCCTCATTTGAAAAAGGAAGATTTTAGACTATGGATGCGTCGTTCCCACGGTAAGAATGACCATGTTTTGGCAAAAAACATCAACCTGGACGCGACCACAGTCCGTGATTTACAGAGTGATCTAATCTTTCCAGGCCGACCATTTGCAGTTTCTGAAAGAAGGCTGTTAAGCTTCCTAGACGATCGTACCAGTGAATTATATGCTTTTTCCGCTCGCTAAAAGAATCTGGTGACTTCCTGGAGGCATGAAGGGGTTACAGTTCTGCCTCCACTAAACATGTACACCAGCCACTCTGTCTGTATAATCCCAGGTTCTGATATGAGAATGCTCAGAGTTTTATGGCCTTCCCACAGTTTGCACAAAAATCTCAGTTTAAAGCAGTCTTCCTTAAATGGCTATCTCCATCCATTTTCAGCCATCCGGCTGCCTTTGCGACGGACTGCTGCCTGGCCCAGGAACAATATTTTGTGGAGGAGGAGAGAATTTCGGCAAGAAGTCGCTGTGCAGGTAAGATCCACTGAGTGCTGCCTCCCACAATCACTCACATGGGCAGGTCGCTGCACTCAGCATTTATGGCCCTCAATGCATCTCTCTCCCTGTTCTCTATCGTCCCAATTGTGACCTTTTGGGTACAAGTTCTCTACAGGTTACACATGTAGTTATAAAAACATTTTGCTCACAATTTTGCCACGTAAAAAACTCGTAAACCACATATAGCAAATGCAGTACTTGGGAACACAGAGATAATGACCTAAAATATGAATGTCAGTCTGACTGACAACGTTTTTGAAGTCACAGAATGGTGTGGAACCACTCACTTTCGCCACGATGGATCGAGCTCGACTGAATCCGGTTGTAATGTCAAAGGTCGACAGCCAAATTTTCGCCGAGGTCTGGCGTCTTATGTTCTGATTCGGTGCTGGCCTTATTCCGTTTGACTGAATATGACAGAAACGGACAGGTCCGTCTTTTTTAGGCACTATGGCGAGCGGATACACATATTCCGACGCGGTCCACGATTTTACTCCAGCTGCCTCCATCGGCTGCATCGCTTCCAAGGTAGCTTTTCGGTGCTTCCAAATCACTGAGTATGCTTTCACTGTCAGTGGGGAAGTCTTGCCGGTGGGAACGAAAAGATATCCGTGAATTCCATGATTATTATCTAACGTCCCTGGTCCATTCTCAGCCATTCTCTTTCTAAATATTCCTATCGGATCAGCCTCTACGTTCTCCACATCAACTCCTGGCTGATCGTCTGTGCACTGGTCGTTATCTACCGAGTCTCTTGTTTCTGAATGAGAAATTATCACTTTGTCTCACCACTTCGACGCATGGAAACACCTGTGGTCCTCCGAAACACGTCTGATTTTTGCAAATTTTTCGACCATGGATAGAACAACGTGGCCTTCTACTGCTGGTGACTGAGTATACCCTATCCTTTCGTGGCGCACGTCACACTGCTTCCCGGCCACTCTCCAGTCTCCTTCACATCCTCCGTTGCACACAAGCTGTGGGGGCTTCAGATTTAGCTTTTGTCTTTGTCCTGGCGCCCTTGTTGCGACGGCCTTTGATTCTGGTCGCTGTATGGATATTATTAAGTTACTTGTGCAGCCTGTCTTCCGTAGTCGGATGAGCAGCATCGTTTGTCACATCATATTCGTCAGATTCTCTTTGGTCGACTGTGTGTGTAAGAAATTATCTTCACGACCTGAGGACTACAAACTGACTTCATCTTGAACACATGTTCCCTCTAATAAATCACCTTTTAACTCCCGTAGCCCGTCTACGGAAATTTCATTGTCCTCCTTACATGTTACTCAATTAATATTGCCGTTAGTGCTGTCTGCCCTCCATGGGACCGTATCTTTCAATAAACTGACCACGATTTTAATGGCCCTGTCCATTGTCATTGCTCTACTCGAGAGTGTGTCATTAACAATTATAAAATTCGCCTGGAAGTCACTTCTTCCGTTACTTAGAGACACCAAGACCTCCTATTCTAGCCGGCCGCGGTGGTCTCGCGGTTCTAGAGGCGCAGTCCGGAACCGTGCGACTGCTACGGTCGCAGGTCCGAATCCTGCCTCGGGCATGGATGTGTGTGTTGTCCTTAGGTTAGTTAGGTTTAAGTAGTTCTAAGTTCTAGGGGACTAATGACCACAGCAGTTGAGTCCCATAGTGCTCAGAGCCATTTTTGAACCTCCTTTTCTACATTCTTCCGCTTCGCTCCAAAAAGAGGAGATAGTGAAAAGGCATCTCATCTGATTTACTACCACTTTCCATTTTTGCGTAGAGGGACACGGAAACTGCTGTCACTTCCGATCCAGAATCTGTAAATGCCCTGGTCTTAATTCCTTGCACGTTTATCTCAGTGAGGGGACACATACTGTCCGCCTTTTCAGACAACTCTTGGTCATCACAGTACTGGTTAATGTCGTCTTCCTCTTGCGATTGTCGCTATCGCACAGTGTGTGTGTGATGTTTCCTCCTCTACTGAGGCATCCCTGTAATATGTCATTGAGCCGCGCCGAGTGGCCGCGGAATTAGACGCGCCGTGTCACTGACTGCGAGGCCCCTCTCGTCGGAGGTTCGAGTCCTCCCTCGGGCATGGGTGTGTGTCTTGTCCTTAGAATAAGTTAGTTTGAGTAGTGTGTAAGTCTAGGGGCCGATGACCTCTGCAGTTTGGTCTCTTAGAAATACACACACATTTGAACACACAATATCTCACTGAAACGTCACCTTAGAAAAATTAATGAATTACTGTGCTCATAAATCCCATACGTTATTTGATTTTCAAACAGCTGAGAAGAACTGAACGTACTCAAACATTTCTCTCTTTACTTATTCTGATGATCACTAAACTGACACACAATATTTTTGGCGCAACGCAGTACGACTTTCAGTAATCTCTACAAAAGAATGGCTCTGACGAACAATAACCTATACCTTTCATGAATCACTTACCTCACAAAAATCTTCATTACTCGAACTACTGCAATACAGCGAGCGCCAATGCTGCAAGCTAAATGAAAGATTCTAACTACTGAAGTCACTAACTACTGATAGGCATAGTTAGCAAATAAAAGATTTCGATAAAGAATAAACAATGTATTTACCTTAATATTGTTCAAAAGTCATTATATATATATATATATATATATATATATATATATATATATATATATATATATATCAGTTAATGGCATCCAGTCTTACAAATTTACTCTCTCTGATGAAGACATGTCCAGATCATCCGCTCTCAAAACTCCGCCATCTCATTCCCCACATCCACTACTGCTGGCGGCTACGCGTTGTTCACATCCAACTGCGCAACACTGGAATATTCCAACAATGCCACCCAGCCACAGACTGCACACAGCACAGCCAGTCATTTTCATACAGGGCGTTACCAATATGAAAACCTAAACAGCCTACTTACATAATTGTCTTCCGTCATTCACTGGTGCGATCTCACATACCTCTGCCTGGGGTGCAGCCAGTGCTGGTGAACATCCATTATTCTCATGTAATCTCTCATTATGCGACGCTTGCACGCAATTCACTCTGAGTCCGAGGTCCGGAGCATCGATCCTGCATTGCTCTCCCTGGTGTGAACCATAGCGCGTACCCTGCTCCCGTATTTTCCCTTTTTCTCTCCTTCATCCGTTTTTGCACCAGTTATGCTTGTTATGGTGCTGAACAAACACGTCTGACGCCCTATTCTGTGTCCTCTTTGTGGTAGCGTGTCCTTTGCTTCTCCTGCTCTTCGATGTCGTTCAAGGACTTAAAAATATCGAGGGACTGTACTCTAGAGAGCGCACTTTGTACATGAGCAGGAAAATGTAATCGTATAGCTCTACACCATCCCACATTTGTCATTCTGTCGTGGAAGTATCTCGCCAGGACGACAAAGTGAGCCATGTATTGGCGCGATTGTGGTGCATACTATCCCCGACATATGATTATCTTCGCACTTGCATGTGCGGCCAAGTTTCTGTACGTTGCAGCTAGAAACTTGGTGCAGAAATCCTTGTAACTACTGTTCTCATAAATTTCTATGTCGAATCAGGCACCCTCCTCCTGGTCTAGAGTCCTCCGTGCAACAAGTAAAGGGTTGCATTCCGCCAATCCTTTCGCATGCAGACACATATCTAAATTCTTTAGGTCGTTTTCCCGCGTTTCTAGGCTGCCAACGTTCGCATAACACGATTATCTCACCTCATAGTAAAGGGTTGCATTCCGCCAATCCTTTCGCATGCAGATACATATCTAAATTCTTTAGGTCGTTTTCCCGCGTTTCTAGGCTGCCAACGTTCGCATAACACGATTATCTCACCTCATCCGGGCTGTTGGTGTCCTCCATTCGCTTGGGTCTTCAATTCGCGTCTAACTTCAGCGATCTGCCCCTCAGTCTTCTGACTGCAAAGTTTTACCTCAGCTTACAGTCTTTCAAACTGTGTTTTATTTTCCTCTTTGACAGTGGTGAACAGACATGCTTGCATCTCTAATATCGCAAGAAATCGATCCACTAGACTCTGACTTTACGTATCCTCTATAGAAGGGCCTTGTGTTGTCTCGCACCCCCCCCCCCCCCTCTTTCCACCACCCACTGAATTTCCCTCAATTAACATGTCGGTTTCTTGGAAATTTTTAATTTGTATACTTCCCACAGATTTGACAGGTCATCCGTTACTCTCCTGTAAATTCTCCTCAATTCTCCTTTTTGTTTTCATATTCATCAGTCTAGAAAGCCTCAGTTGTATACAAAAACAAGACCGGAAACCAAAAGAACTCAACAGAACGAACTGACACAAACAAAGCGACGCTGATGGCAACGCTGGCGTCGGAAAACAGACCAATGAAAAAGAGGGACAGAATATTCACAAAAACAAGCTACACACTCTAAAAATACGTATAAATTCGGAGAAGGTGGTGTGACACGAAACTAAATACACTGCTTCATACTATTCATTTGCAACACACTGAGAACACACAAACACGTCATCTGTGGACCTGACACGCCACACAGAACTGAAACTATATACACTACTACTTCATACCGTACATTTGCAATACATTCAGCACAAAAAACATACCATTCGTAGGCCCGATATCACACACAAATAGGTTAGCACATTCTAATAAAGTCACGGGACGTTAAATTGAAAGGGTCCTGTAGCCACCTTTCATTAGTCCGGTAGCCCATTTTCACTAGCATTTCTCTTTCTTTTCCTTGTTTCTCTTTTCTCATAATTCTCATTGTGGTGTGATTGAATGAATGTGGTTGTGTGTCACGTTACTAGACGGTGGCGTAGTCTGCTGCAGAAAGTCTGCGATAGTCGTACAGCTTCAGCAGCAATTGTACAGAAGAGCCAACTCTCGTAGTGGTCAAGTAGGCAAAGAGGTTTGCGCTACTTGTGAGAAATCCACCTGCGTTAGGTTAGTGACGGAAATGGCATCCATGAGTTTTCCGGTCCACGCGGAGCGTGGAGGAGGCTAGAGAAGAAAAAGGGAGGCATGCTGCCGCCGGTACGGGAAGCATCCACAGCTGTGCTCCAGTCGAGGAAGGGTGAGAGACTGGCCGCGTGGCGCGTTGTTACTTGGCGAGAGGAGAGCTGTTAGCTTTTGGTCTCGCTTTTCAACTCTGAAAGATTACTTTGCCTTGTTGCAGCAAGGAATGCAAAACTTTGGGACATTTTTTTTAGTAAATTTCTATAGCAGATTTGGATCCGCCGGAAGAGCGCCACACAAAGGTGTCGATAAGAAACGATCACTCACTTCTGTATGAATGTCTGTTTGCTTTCATTTTTCTAAATATTAATAGCTTTGCCTTCTCGTAAACTTTCCTTGCTTTATGTATCTTTCGTCCTTGGGGAACCAACCACGAGGTTGAACATCACTAACTGTCCGATCTCATGTTTGTTTTAAAGAATGTTAACTGTTCATGATTGTGTGATGTGGTATTGTTGCAACTAGGCCACGATACCTAGAAACTGCGTGTCCACAAACCACGTGGGCACGCGGGTGTACTGAAGTTATTGCGACCAGTTATTAGGCAACAGCAGTAGTATGATTGATTCATACCAATGATTTTAGATGTAGATTATAACGGTGAATGTATTGATGCTTTTCTTTAATGTCTTAGGAATTAATGTTATCAGGAATTGAGTACATGCCTCACATCCATACCTTAGGAATAAATGATTTTATCGACAATTCTCTATTGTACTCCGAGGTTACTTTTTGCACCTAAGCCAGTCACCTAGTAGCATTCCCGTTAGCACATCCAACACGTTTCCTTACGCACAGGTCCAGGGATTAGTTTCCCCTTTTATTTTAAAACAAATGCTTTAGATTAAGTCTTATTTTCAGGTGTGTTGCTGGAAGCTGATCTTATGCACAGTGTTGATGCATTTCCTATTTTATATTAAATGTTTGTTTCTCGTGAACAGTGCACGGGAAATACTAATAATTACATCGCATCCCTCATGAGTGATATCACAACGTGCCCATTTTTATGAGTTTTTGGTCTGTGATCAAATTAATTTATTTTCCGACTCGGCTAAACCTTTAATTAGTTGTATGGTTAGAGTCGGTGGCTACCCTAATCTTCTCACGTTAATTTCACACGCAATAAGTATTTCCATTCCCAATAATCTTAACGTAATAACCCGTAGAAACAGGTTAGTTAGAAAATCTTCCTATGTCGTATCCAAAAATTTAGAAATTCCCACACGAACAAAAATTACAAAAATTGGAGACTGCAGCCAAATCGTGGTCCCATGTTGGGAGCCAAAAATTTAGTTTATTCTTCAAAATTCTTTGCGTTTTAACATCGCATGCAAATTACCAATGAGATTGCCACCCCGCGGGAACCAATAATTAAGTGCATTAATAATTTAATGAATTCAAACATCAAAAGGTTATGAAATTAAGGGACTGATGCATGAATGGAGCAGACATGAAATAAATGCACTGATTTCAATACCATTTACACAATTTAAAACAAAAATCTCAGGGCCGACTTGACGGAGCGTCGATACGATTCGGTCATTAAGGGGAAGGGGAGATAAATAGATCATCTCACCATTCTTCGTCGTTATTTGTCGGGTGGCGATGTCGGCGGCAAGCGCCGGGTCGGTACGGCGCGCGCCTCGGAGCTGTGTGGCGCGAGTCGGCTGCCTTACCCGTTGACCCGCGGCTGTGCAGCGAGCGCCCGGACTGGTTTCCACGTTGGCAAGTTGCAGCGGGGTTTCGTGGCCGAAGTAGCATTACCGCTGAGCCTGAAGCCCGATATTACGCTAGAAAATTCTATGGTCACATGAGTGCTTCTTTCTCAACCACTGATCTGTAAGTATCTGTCCATTTAACATAGAACAGGAAAAGCATAAATCGCAAATTCACGGTGAAAATTAGGATGCGAGTCAGAATCAAATTCAAAATCAGCAGACTAAGTAGACGATGGGCGGAAGATCGCTTATGTCGTCTCACCGACAATCATTTCACCCCTCATCACTCTGCGCAGCTCACCGACTCGAATTTTTCCTTCTCTCGGTGGTGTCATTGGCAGTACAAATTTGCAATGCTTCCCAGTGACTGACCGTCGTTTCGTGACCACGCCTCCCAGTACAGGGTGGAACTTTTCTGTGTTACGTGGGCTGGTGTGTGACTCAGGAGTTGGTGTCTTTCTCACGTCTTCACTGTCGATCCTGCGCCCCAACTTTGGTCGCACATTGTTTCAAAGTTTTTCTGCATTTCTTAGTTACTGTGAAAGCAGCCACACAACACTGTCAGTCTCAAGCTGGTGCTTCGTCTAAGATACTACTTGCAATCGTGATTTACAAACAACATCGTTACTTCCCAGTAAGCATTTTTAAGCAGGCAGACCTCTTCCGTAGTTCTTTAGTTTTATCCGCCTCCCTTTGCGTATTCTTGTTGCTTTGTGTCTATGCTCCCTCCTAATGGTTCAAATGGCTCCGAACACTATGGAACTTAATATCCGAGGCAATCAGTCCCCTAGACTTAGAACTACTTAAATCTAACTAACCTAAGGACATCACACACACCCATGCCCGAGGCAGGATTCGAACCTTCGACCGTAGCAGCAGCGTGGTTTCGGACTGAAGCGCCTAGAACCGCTCGGCCACAACGGCCGGCAATGCTCCCCCCCCCCCCCCCCCCCCCCCAGTGCCTGCAGGAGTCCATCAGTTAACGACACGTATCTCGCTTTGTAAAGCAGGCAAAAACTGCTGTTGCCAGCCAGAAGCTTCACAGGCCTCCAGGTGTGCATTTCTGTCGCTTTTCTATGTGCACTCTATCTCTGTGCCTGCATGGGTTTGCATCGTCCGCTAGGCTCATCACAAGGCGTCTTTTCTTTCTTTTTTTTGTTTATTTATTGTTCCGTGGGACCACATTAAGGAGAAGTCTCCGTGGTCATGGAACGAGTCAATACATGAATTTATAACACGATTGTAGAAAAAAATAAAATGAAATATAAGAAACATATTCAGTTGTAGATTGTAGTAATAGACAAAATGATATATAAGAAACATATTCAGGCGACAAGTCGTTATTTTAAATAAAGAAAACCAAGAATGTAACACTGGAATTTGATTAAGATTAGGTGATTTTCTTAAGCGATGTGAGGGCATCCTGCAGCGTACCACTTGTGTGGTTGTAGAATACCTCCAGTATCCACGTCTCATTCGCTTGCGGTGTGGTTTCCGACTTACCCTTTGTCCTTGGCCGCTGGCGCTGTGAATATGTGTATGTGGCCACTCGAGGAGGTATCACAGTATGTAGTGACGCAGTTTTTTTCAGCTGACTGATAACAGCTTTACAGAATAAAGCCCCATGAGAAAAGAAGGATGATTGGCGTTTAACATTCTGTCGAAAAGTGGGTAATTAGCGAACACAAGCTCCGACTGGGGAAATTTGGGAAGGAAATAAGCTTTTATCGTCATCCAAGGAACTATCCTGGCTTTTGCCGTAAGTGAGTTAGAAAAATGACAACCCCGGTGAGAATCCAGTATCCTACCACTGTGCCACCTGAATTGGTAAAAACAACTCGGAAAAAAATTACCTTAGGAAACATATATATATATATATATATATATATATATATATATATATATATATATATATATAAGCAGTGCTGGAATATTTATAATAGATGAAAAGTACCAGTTTGCTTTTGTTATACAATAAGTGTAATACTGTAGAACCAAAGCAAACTTGTGATTTTCATTTATTATAATGCTGTTCTACCAAGAAACGACGAAAGATTGAGTTAGCTGGAAATTTTCTTTTCCTTGAAAAATTGTTTCAGTAGTGACACGTAGGATTTAGATGTGTAGCTTACATGAGCTGTGGATGTTACAGATACCAATGCATAGGAAGGTAGATTAATTAGTAACCATTGTTATTACAGTTACGATTAACTCTCGCTCGTATTGACATCGTCTAGGTACGTGTTCTGTAGCTGAAGATTTTACATGTAGTCCTTCCCAGAATTACCAATACTGACGTAAATTATGAAGGAATTATTATCTAAAAACAATAAAACGTCATGAAAACAAAAAAAACTAGATTTTACCACCTATGACGTTATAAGTGTTCGGCTACAAATGACAGATGAATCGCATTGCGATGAGTTCTTCATTAGCCCAACCATACTTTGCGATGTGCACGACGCCACAAGTTTGGCATTCAACTGCTGTAGCACTGTTAGTTAGGAAAGCCCATACACCACGCTAAGTTAATTTTCATTCGAAGCGAAAATCGGTTTTTATCATCCTGCAGCCAAAAACCTCATAGAAAGCAGCAATGAAATCGGTTTTTAGATGTCTAGAGATCAAAAGCCACATGAAAAGCAACATTGAAGACATATTTAACTGTCATGAGACTGGCGCAAGAAATGGTCAGTATGCTTTCCACTTATTTTTCCCACAAATTGAAATAGAGGAAAAGCATATTCCACAACAGATCAGAGGGGCCAGCTTCAGAATATTTTCCACAGTGCATACCTTCAATTTAGCTACGTTTGTAGTTGTAGCACTGGACACAACATCTTTCAGACAATTTCATAGCCAGAAGACACACGGATTAAGATCAGGTGATCTGGACAGCCAGGCTGTAAACAAATGACAACCGATAATTCTAATATTTCGTAAATGCCTATGCAGCAGCTATTTCACTGGCTCTGCAAAATGGAAAGGAGCTCCAGGTTCCATAAAAATAGTTCTACCCAGACATCCATGATGCTGAAGGGTTGGCACGACGTTCGTGCAAAAGACTCACATAGAGTTTACCAGGATCTGCAGAACCTATCTTCTGGAAAGAATACGCTCCTACAATAAACGATGCCGTGAGCCCGCACCATAAAGTTGCCTTCGCTGAATCAAGCAGCACCGGTTGGCGTGAGAGCGGATCTTCCGTTGCCCATATTCTACAATTCTGTGTACTGACATGCCCTTGAAGATGTTCCATAGCCATTCATTGTACATTTCCATGTGGGCAAGAAATTCTAGAGCAGACGTTTGTCTTAGTGGGAGGTCAGTCGCTGAACAGGTGTAATTTTATATAGACTTCAATGCAGGACGTTTTGTAGACTTTTCTGCACTGTGCCCACTGGCACGTCCAAAGTTGGGGCGATTTCACGTGCACTGTACCTTTGTACACCACTGCTCGAGCCCTCCTGGAATCCTATGGCCACATCTTCCACTGTCACCAGATAAATTGTTTCCCTCACTACATTGCACATAAAATAAACCTGTCTTTCCTAACCTCGTAACCATTTTTACAGACTCTTGACAAACATAAGGTTAGTGCGCTTTTTCATACCTTTGTGTGTTAGGAACTTCTGCAGAGCTCCTGGGACACACTCACTGTTCCTATGAAAGAGCTTCACCAGCAGCGATCAATGTTGCATTGAGACAGTCATGGCGAGTCTGTCAGACGCAAGCTCGGTAACCGCCATGTACCAGTTTCTTTCAGTTTTGCGTAATCTGCCGCCGACAGCGCCATCTAGTTGTAAAATTTCGTTATCTCTTTTTTTTCTTTTATTTCCGTACCATTTCTCCCTTCTTTGATAGTCTGTTGAAATTAGACGTCATTGTGAGCGCTGTTTATCTTTTTATAGCATTTTGAAACTGGAACTTTAATTACAGTCACGCTTTATACCTTGTTAAGAGAGTCTGTGGTTTTTGTGGCTGTATGTAATTTCCGCTGTAACTATTTCTCTTTCGTAATTTGTCATCTGCAGCCAGACAAGCTTAATGGACAGAAGTTATTTGCAGGTCACTCTTTACTATCTGTACATATATTATCTCAGTTTTAAGAAGAGTAATTACAAATTTAAAACAAATAGTTTTGTTTATTTAAACCTTGTTAACAGACTCTATGACTTTTGTCGCCCTCTGTATTATCCGTTGTAGCTGTTTTTCTTTCACAGTTTATCATTCGCAACCACAAAGAGCTATCGAAAATTTAGGGCTGGATATGTTGGGCTGTTGTTAACATTATTTTGTCTTCTGTGAAAGATTGTGAGCGTGCCCTCGTTCGCCTGCGCTTAGCCCGCTTGTGTGTGTGTGTGTGTGTGTGTGTGTGTGTGTGTGTGTGTGTATTAGTGTCTGCGTATGCAACATGTGTGTACTAACTTCTTTAGGTTTTACCATTATCTTCACTGTTGAACTGCTCGTTTGAAATAGCACAGTGTTAATGTTTACCGGCTACGAAAACAAAACGGCGAACAGCTGAATGTGTTTTAGAGAGGAGTTTTGAATCTTGTTTAGGTCTAAGGCTCTATCTTCATTCTCTGTATACTGAGATATTAGCTACAGTTTGTATGTGGGTTTTGCAACATTATTTGGTGACAGTTTTTCATGTACGTGTGTGGTTTGATGTTCAGAATTCTCAATGTCACCAACCCTCCTCCTCCTGCAGGAAGTAGATGAAGATAAGATTAGAGAAGTCATACTGCCTGAAGAAAGACCTCAAACGAAACAAAGGCGACATGGACAAAATTCCTTTACAATTACTGTGGTGCTTGGGATTGCATATTACAACAGAACAATTTCTCCTGATTAGCAAGATACATCAGGCAGTCGAAATACTCTCAGACTTCAACGCGGATGTCATCAGTCAAATTTCAAACGAGGCAGGTGCTGTGAAGTGTAATCATCCGTTTAAAATCCCATGCCTGTGAAATTCTCAGACGAATTATTTACGGAGAAATGGAAAGACTTGGAGAAGCCAACATCTGGGAAGATCAGTTCAGGTTCCGAAGAAATGTTGGAAAGCTTGGGGCTCTTTAGGCTGTGCTTACTCTACAGCTAACTTTAGATGATTCTTTGAGAAAAGAGAAACGCGTATTTATAGCGTATGTAGATTTAGAGAAAGCTTTTAACAATGTCGGCTATAATACAATCTTTGAAATTCAGAAGGTAGAAAGGCCGAAGTTACGGAAGTGAAATGTTTTCTACAACTTGTACAGAAGCCAGACTGTCGTTGTGGGTCGAAGGACGTGAAAGGGAAGCAGTAGTTGAAATAAAAGTGAGACAGGGTTGCCGCTTATCCCCAATGTTTTTCACTCTGTATAGCGTGCAAGCAGTAAGAGAAACAAGAGGGAAATATAAGAGAAATATGGAGAGTGAATTCAGGTTTGTAGCTGACATTGCAGTTTTTTCAGAGACGGCTATGGACCTAGAAAATCAGTTGAACCGAACGGATAGTGTCTACAAAAAGACACTATCTAAATGCCAACAAAATTAAAGCAACGGTAACGGAATGTTGTCAAACTAGATCACACAGTACTAAAGAAATTAGGGAATGAGACACTAAAAGTAGAAGGTGGCTTCTGTTACTTACGCAGAAGTATAAATGACGATGGCACAGAATAGAGGAAACAATTTGCAGACTGCAAATATCAAGAAAAGCGTTTCTGAGGAAAAGGAATTTATTAATATACAATGTAAATTTAAGTAATAGGAAGTCTTTCTTAAAAGTATTTGTCTGAAGCGTACCGTTGTACGGTAGCGAAACGTGGAGAACAATCATTTCAGGTGTGAAGAAAGAAGAAGCTCTCGATGCGTGGTGCTACAGAAACATACTGAAGTTTAGACAGGTAGATCAGAAGTGTTATATCAAATTGGGTAGAATCGAAATTTATGGCACGGCTTAACTCAGCTTTACTAAATGTAGGGATAGGTTTATAGGACAACCCGGAGGCATCAAGGAATAATTCTTTTTTTGAGGGTAATGAGTGACGGGGAAACATTGTAGTGAGAAGGTAATACTTTACTACATGAAACTGATTCTAGTGAGCGTTGCTGCACTAGTTCTGCAGAGATGAAGAGATATGTAGAGCATAAACTAGAGTGGAGAACAGCATCAAAACATACTTCGGACTGCAGTCCACAACAGCAATAACAACAACAAAAATACAGTGGACTGCTCTCTAGGAATAGAATAAACACTTAGTATTTTAGTGGGGTTGTGTTTAACGCATCTACAAATTATGAGAGAGGCTCTTCTGTTTCTTCCAAACATTTCATTTACACTATCCCATAAAAGTATTCGGGTTTCGATGTTTAATGCAGATTTGAGCAAAAAATGTCACAACAGGCGAACCCGCAAGTTTAAAAGGAGGCGGCGGGTGTTGTGGTGTTAGTAGGCAAGCAGTAACAGCAAAATGGCTCGGTCAGGAGAGTTCAGTGACTCCGAACGCAAACTAGTCACTGGACGTTACCTGACTGACCAATCCCTCATGGGCTTTTCAACCCTTCTAAAGCTTCCAAATGTCGACTGCTGTTGATGAGACTGCGAAATGGGAAAGCGAACAACAATCATAGAATAATCAAGACAAGGCAGGCCTCATGTACTGATAGATGGGAATCGTAGAGAACTGCGGACGATATTTCTAACAAATCACATAAAATCAACACAAGAAATCACTCGTGAGTTCCAAAGTGCTCCCAGCAGTCCAGCTAGCACAATGACCGTGCTTATGGCGATAAAGGAACTGGGATATAACGGTGGATCTGCTCCTCGGAAGCTACACGTTGCTGCATTCAATGCTAAGCGACACTTTGAGGTGCTGTATAGAGTGACACCACTGGCATTTAAGGATTGGATACGGAATAATTTGGAACTATGACTCAGGCCATATCATATGGCACACCGATGAAATAATTCGGGTTTGGCGAATACCTGCGGAACGTTATCTGATGTCGTGTGTAGTACCAACAGTGAAGTACGGCGTAAGTCCTGTTACGGCATGAAGACTTGTTTTTTGCAGTTGCCTTGTGGTTCCCTTAAATGGGCTAAATGGGGAAGTATGTGAAAACATTTTACAGCACTGTATGCTGCGTAGAGTAGAAGATTGTTTAGTTGTCCACAATTTTTCGTATCAATATGACAATGCACCGTGTCATAAAGGAGTATCTGTCAGGCAATGGACTAGTCTGCCCAGCGTCCCGACACGAAACCAATAAAACCACTTTGTGTGTATTAGATTATCGGTTTCATTCCAAACCCAAGCGTTCATCATCACTATCTTCTCTGGTTTCGGCTATTGAAGAAAAAAGGACTGCTATGCCTCCACATACATCCAGCTACCTCACCGAAAGTGTCTTCAGCATAGCTCAAGACGCCTTAAAAACAAAGGGTAGACAAATGCCGTATTAATGTCCACTAATACGTGTCCTGGTATTTCTGATCAGGGAGTGTATGTTGCTAGAGTATATCGCTTGTTTGTAAGTTAAGCGAAACGGAAGCCAAAACTAACCCTTTGGGCAGTCCATTTTCAATCAAATACGATTTACTTGAACATCTTCCCATAGTGACTCTGGACGACATAACTTTAAGCATAATCTCCACTAGTTTGGCTTAGCACAGTCTACTGTTCGATTGTATTGGAGCGGTATCCAATTAAGTTATACAGTATCACTAACTGCTGTTAAATAAACGGCGTATTAGAAATTTTCTGGCCTGTGTAGAAGACCGATTCAGTAAATGAAGTTAGTACTTATACCTGCTTACAAGAACTTTGGTTTAGTCTGAATCCAGCCTACTCTTGGGTATTGTTCAGTCGATATATTCCGAACAATGCGATGGAACTATAACTAGCTGGCTCTTTGTGAGGTATTCCTGCCTTTCAGACAGTACACATGAAAAAATATTAATCTGTAGTGGAATTATTCCAGCACTGTCTATGGGAGTAGAACTGTGTTAGCCATTTCCTAGCTTGTGGGCCCAGACTTTTAATAAATTGAGAGTAAATTCCAACGTAACCTGCTGTCTTGCTCAATTTCAGCTATATTATTACGGTATCAGTACATCTGTAACACTTGAAGCAGTGTTTAAATTGTTCCGTGAAATGCAAGAATAGGGCTGAACGACGTGCACAGAGTGACTAAGTCACCTTCTACGTCTTCATCTCTTCGTATACTCCACAATAGTACCGTCTGTACCACTGCCGCTTCCCGTTTTACTGACCTATTCGAGAAAGGTTTGTGGGAAGAACGATAGCTGGAAGGCCTCCGTGTGAGCTCGAATCTCTCTAATTTTACTTTCGTCTCTTCGCGAGATATACGTAGGAGGGAGCAATATATTGGTTGACTTCTAGGGAGGTACTCTATCGAAACGTTAACAACAGACCATACTGTGACGCAAAACACATTTCTTTCAACCCCTGCCAATGGATTTGACTGAGCATCTCCACGATTCTTGCGGGCTTAATTAACGAATCTACAACGAAACGCACTGATCTTCCTTGGACCTCCTCTACTTTCTCTATCAATCCTACCTGGTATGAATTGCAATCTGAAGAGCAGATTTAATTATTGGTTAAACGAGGCTTTTGTACGCTACCGCCTTAGTGGGTGGGCTGCAATCTTTGAGAATCCTTTAATAAATCTCAGTCTGGCATCAATCTTAGCTAAGATAAGTTTTATGTGGTCGTTCCACTTTCAGTAACTCCGTACGAATAACCCTACTCCTAGATAATTAATGGATGTACAAACATCAAAAAAAGTTTTCTATCACCTCGGTGCCGAGAGTTCCTGAACCAGTACAGAAAATTAGAATAGAGATCAACATAAACATCATTCCCGCCCTTTTTATTGCTCATGAAAACCACACATTGAATATTGTACCAACATACAGTGAGACCTTCATAGGTTGTAAGGTTGTGGGGAAGATACCTGTACACACCGGTACCTCTAATACCCAGTAGCACATTATCTTGCAATGATGCACGCCTGTATTCGTCGTGGCATACTATCTACAGGTTCATCAAGGCACTGATGGTCCAGATTGTCTCACTCCTCAACGGCGATTCGGAGCACATCTCTCAGAGTGGTTGGTGGGTCACGTCTTCCATAAAGAGCCCTTTTTAATCCTGAAGGAAGTCATGTGCACGATGGGGATTGGGGATGGCGGGTGGGGGCGGAGGGGGGGGGGGGGAGGGCGGCGGGGAGCCAATTGTCTTATATGAAGACGAATGCCTCGCCAGTTTGCTGCCGATATGGTTGCACTATCGGTCGGAGGATGGCATTCACGTATCGTACAGCCGTTACGGCGCCTTCCATGACCACCAATGGCGTACGTCGGCCCCATATAATGCCACCCTAAAACAGCAGGCAACCATCACCTTGCTGCACTCGATGGACGGTGTGTCTAAGGCGTTCAGCCTGACCGTGTTACCTTCACACACGTCACCGACAATTGTTCGGGTGAAGGCATATGCGACTCTCAACGGTGAAGAGAGCGTGATGAAGATCCTGAGCGGTTCATTCGGCATGTTTTTGGGCCCATCTGTACCACGCTGCATGGTGTCCTGGTTGCAAAGATGGACCTCGCCATGGACGTCGGGAGTGAAGTTGTGCATCATGCAGCCTATTGCACACAGTTTGAGTTTTAACACTACGTCGTGTGGCTGCACAAAAAACATTATTCAACATCGTGGCGTGCCGTCAGGGTTCATTCGAGCCATAATCCGTAGGTAATCGGTGATCCACTGCAGTAGTAGCCCTTGGGCGGCCTCTGAGCGACGCACGTCATCGACAGTCCCTGTCTCTCTGTATCTCCTCCATGTCCGAACAACATTGCTTTGGTTCACTCCCAGACGCCTGGCCACTTCCCTTGTTGAGAGCCCTTCCTGGCACAAAGTAACAAGGCGGACCCGATCGAACCGCGGTATTGACCGACTAGGCATGGTTGTACTAAAGACAACACGAGCTGTGTACCTCCTTCCTCGTGGAATAACAGGAACTGATCGGCTGTCGGACCTTCTCCATCTAATAGGCGCTGCTCATGCATGGTTGTTTACATCTGTGTGAATGCTTAGTGACATCTCTGAACAGTCAAAGGGACTGTGTCTGTGATGGTTCAGATGGCTCTAAGCACTATGGGACTTAACATCTTAGGTCATCAGTCCCCTAGACTTAGTACTACTTAAATGTAACTAACCTAAGGACATCACACACATCCATTCCCGACACAGGATTCGAACCTGCGAACGTAGCAGCTGGGCAGTTCCGGACTGAAGCGCCTAGAACCGCTCGGCCACAGCGACCGGCTGTGTCTGTGATACAATATCCACAGTCTACGTCTATCTTCAGGAGTTCTGGGAACTGTCGTGATGCAAAACTGTTTTTGATGTGTGTATGAGGGACTTTCCGAAAATAAGTTTTGCAATTCTTTTTCACATGAAAACTTTATTACCAAATACAAATCACCATGGCACCATGTACTAAAAACCTTGTTCTGTTTTTCGAGACAGTCGTCACCTACATTGAGACATCTGTCATCGCCTGCCATCAGATTGAAGAAACCACATTGGTTAAATTCGGTGCCTTGTAACGCAAGTAACTGTCGCACAGCCTTCTCCATCTCAGAATTGGTTTGGAAGCAGCCTTGGGATGTGGGGTAAAGTGGTTTACCCATATTTCATGGGCTGTGATCATTCTGAGCAGAAACTCATTCCCCTCTTGAATGTATCGCATCAAGTATGCGAAGCTGATTGTTATTCTTGCACTCATGTGATCCGAAGTCAGATTTCTCCGTATCCATCTTACAGACACATAACGGAGCATGTGATGGGTCCGAGCGTGGCCAGTACGCGGTGTGGACGCCACGTCTGACATCGTTATGCACCCGTCTGCCAACACCTCGTCCTGTAGTCTAGCAATGTTGTTTTCATTCGTGGATGTGGAGGGACAGCCACTTCGATCTTCATCTACATCTACATCATACTCCGCAAGCCACTTAACGCTGTATGGCAGAAGGGAGGGTACTTCTTGATAATTTCGCGAGATGTATATGGCACGAAGCACTATGTAGTTCGACTCTTTCCGGAAAGTATCCTTTCAAAATTTCAATTGGAAACGTCTTTGTGACACACAACGCCTCTCTTGTGACGTCTACCACTAGAGTTTGTTGAGCATCTCTGTAACGCTCTCGCGCCGACTCGACGGTTCCGTTACGAAACTCTCCGCTCTTCTTTGGATCTTCTCTATTTCTTCTATCAGTCTTAACAAGTAAGGATCCCATATTGATAGACGGTACTCAAGAATCGGTCGAACAAGCTCCTTATAAAAGCAACTTCCTTCGTGGATGACTTACTTTCCTTAAGGTTCTTCCTATGTCTCACACTCTGGTATTGCTTTGCGTGCAATGTGTTTTATGTTGTCATTCCACTTAAGGTTGGTTACACTTAGACATTTAACGGTAGATACTGTTTCCAGCAGTTTCTCGCCAATAAAGTGGTAGTACTGTAATGGATTTCTTTTCCTTTTAACGCGCACTCTGTTACGTTTACTCACCTTCAGGCTCAAGTGCCAGAACCTGCACCATTGGCTTGGTTCAAATGGTTCTGAGCACTATGGGACTTAACTTCTAAGGTCATCAGTCCCCTTGAATTTAGAACTACTTAAACCTAACTAAGCTAAGGACATCAGACACATCCATGCTCGAGGCAGGATTCGAACCTGCGACCGTAGCGGTCGCGCGGTTCCAGACTGTAGCGCCTAGAACCGCTCGGCCACCCCGGCCGGCCCTGCACCATTCATCAGTCCTCTGCTGGTCATTAAATATTTATTGTCCTCTGCCTTGCTACTTTTATATGCCACCCGCGTCAGCTACGAACAATCTTAAAGAGCTCTCGACGCTTTCTACTAGATAATTTATATACATGGTAAACAGTAACGGTCCTATCACACTTCCTTTAGGTACTCCGGAAATTACTTTTACACCCGTCGATTTTGTTTAGATAAGAACGAAGTGCTTAACCTATCCACAAGGTAATCTTGAATTCAGTCGCAAATCTGTCCCGATGCACTCAATAATCTAGCATTGATTTCACTGACCTTTGTCAAGTCAAGGAACACGGCATCAACGTGGGTGCCGTTATCTACAGCGCTGTGGATCTCATGGAGGAACAGAACGAGCAGAGTTTCGAAAGATCTCTGTTTGCAGAGAAGATTTTCGTTCTCCAAGAGATTACAAAAGATTATAATTTTAGCATAAAACATGTTCCTTCACACTCCATCTTCCTACTCTGAACAAGCAACACCAGCGACCAACCATTTGACGAGACATGACTACTTCACCAGACATGGTCTGTAGGTCCTCATTCATGACGGATGCACCAGTCGCACGTGCCCAATCATACCGGATAACAGCGCATGTTGTCAGCTAACATGCGCCAGCTATCGTGATGTGTACTTTAATAACCTTCGGCATGCCAGTCTGTTTCTTCTTTCTCTTCTTCGGCGCTCTGCGCATGCTTCTTTCCTCCTCCGCTGACACCTCCGTTGAACCAGTCACCAGGTGTACCATCTTCTCTTTCAAAAACAATGATAAAATTTACTGTCGGAACGTCTATCGTAACTCCTTCCAGTGACAATTCTTCGGCTGTGTAATCATAGAGAACAGAGGCTTTCTGTCCATTTATGTGCAATAATTTTACATTTGCTTATGTTGAGGTTGAACAGCAGCACCCTGCACCAATCGTCGACTTTCTTTAAATATACCCGAAGTTACATTTTTGTCCTCAGGTTTCTCTCCTATGCGAATGCCATGCTATAGTTTATTTGATAGAAACTTTTCTATCCGGTCACACAGCTGGTCTTATATTCCGTACGACCACATTAGGTTCGTTAGGTCATAGTGCCGAACTGTATAGAAACTCTTCCAGATTTAAACAAACGGGTATATACTGACTGCTGAGCCCCGTGGGTGAACGTAGCGAGTGGTGTTTCGCATGATCCTTGTTTTCAGAACCCATATAGATTCCTAGAGAGGAAATTGCCGGTCTCCAGAAATGTCATAATACGCGAGCATAAAACATGCTTCAAAAATCTACAACAGACAGATGTCACAGGCATGTGCGTGTAGTTTTGTTCGTCTGTTCGATGACTCTTCTAGGAAACAGGAATGACCTGTACCTTTTTTCAATCATTTGTAACGCTTTACACCTCGAGCTACATTAGCTGTACTGCAGCTATAAGAGAAGCAAGTTCTTTTGCATACTGTATGTAGACTCGTATTTTATCCCGTCAGGTCCTGTGAACTTTCGTACGTTGCGTGATTTCAGTTGTTTTATATACCATGTAAATTATTCCGATACCTGTTATTTGATGACTGTGCGATTGTTTACATGAGAAAATACAGTGCGAATAACCTTAGTAATATAGTTTCGGAAAAAGACGTTTTGTATTGCGGCCTTCTCTTTGTCATCCTTCATTTCGCTGCAAATGTGGTCACAGAGTGTCTGTAATGGGGGATTTGTTCCATTACAGTTTTATTGTTGGTGTATTATTATTATTATTATTATTATTATTATTATTATTACCATTATAGCCGGCCGTGGTGGCTGAGCGGTTCTAGGCGATACAGTTTGGAGCCGCGCGACCGCTACGGTCGCAGGTTCGAATCCTGCCTCGGGCATAGATGTATGCGATGTCCTTAGGTTAGTTAGGTTTAAGTAGTTTTAAGTTGTAGGGGACTGATGACCTCAAACGTTAAGTCCCATAGAGCTCAGAGCCATTTGAACTATTTTAGAATATAATGGTATTCTGTTAAGTTGTGAGTCCATTGTGTCGGAGGTGAGTAACGTGGACAAATAGGTGGTGCTCGTATGATTGGTGCTGCCGTAACTATGGTAGCCGAAGTGTATATACTGCATACAAGGAAAGCGATCATCCGCTAAGTCACAGCACGGCTGAAAGTGTGTGGTGAGTGATAGTTGCAAATGGTCATTGTAGAGGGCTGCGACGAAAAATATGAGGACGACAGCAGCAAAAGTCTCTTAAATACTGAATATCGCACTCGCTAACCCTATTGACACAAAACAACACGAAGGGAGCTGCACAAGACAGGAATCAAAGGGCGAGCTGGGATTCAAACTCACCATTGATGAACTGTTTCCAACATTCGTCAAGTATCTACATCTACATTTATACTCCGCAAGCCACCCAACGGTGTGTGTCGGAGGGCACTTTACGTGCCACTGTCATTACCTCCCTTTCCTGTTCCAGTCGCGTATGGTTAGCGGGAAGAACGACTGTCTAAAAGCCTCCGTGCGCGCTCTAATCTGTCTAATTTTTCATTCGTGATCTCCTCGGGAGGAATAAGTAGGGGGAAGCAATATATTATTCGACACCTCATCCAGAAACGCACCCTCTCGAAAACTGGACAGCAAGCTACACCGTGATGCAGAGCGCCTGTCTTGCAGGGTCTGCCACTTGAGTTTGCTAAACATCTCCGTAACGCTATCACGCTTACCAAATAACCCTGTGACTAAACGCGCCGCTCTTCTTTGGATCTTCTCTATCTCCTCCGTCAACCCGATCTGGTACGGATCCCACACTGATGAGCAATACTCAAGTATAGGTAGAACGAGTGTTTTGTAAGCCACCTCCTTTGTTGATGGACTACATTTTCTAAGGACTCTCTCAATGAATCTCAACCTGGTACCTGCCTTACAAACAATTGATTTTATATGATCATTCCACTTCAAATCGTACCGCACGCATACTCCCAGATATTTTACAGAAGTAACTGTTACCAGTGTTTGTTCCGCTATCATATAATCATACAATAAAGGATCCTTCTTTCTATGTATTCGCAATACATTACATTTGTCTATGTTAAGGGTCAGTTGCCACTCCCTACACCAAGTGCCTATCCGCTGCAGATCATCCTGCATTTCGCTACAATTGTCTAATGCTGCAACTTCTCTGTATACTACAGCATCATCCGCGAAAAGCCGCATGGAACTTCCGACACTATCTACTAGGTCATTTATACATATTGTGAAAAGCAATGGTTCCATAACACTCCCCTGTGGCACGCCAGAGGTTACTTTAACGTCTGTAGACGTCTCTCCATTGATAACAGCATGATGTGTTATGTTTGCTAAAAACTCTTCAATCCAGCCACACAGCTGGTCTGATATTCCGTAGGGTCTTACTTTGTTTATCAGCCGACAGTTGCGGAACTATATCGAACGCCTTCCGGAAGTAAAAAAAATAGCATCTACCTGGGAGCCTGTATCTAATATTTTCTGGGTCTCATGAACAAATAAAGCGAGTTGGGTCTCACACGATCGCTGTTTCCGGAATCAATGTTGATTCCTACAGAGTAGATTCTGCGTTTCCAAAAACGACATGATACTCGAGCAAAAAACATGTTCTAAAATTCTACAACAGATCGACGTCAGAGATATAGGTCTATAGTTTTGCGCATCTGCTCGACGACCCTTCTTGAAGACTGGGACAACCTGTGCTCTTTACCAATCATTTGGAACCTTCCGTTCCTCTAGAGACTTGCGGTACACGGCTGTTAGAAGGGGGGCAAGTTCTTTCGCGTACTCTGTGTAGAATCGAATTGGTATCCCGTCAGGTCCAATGGACTTTCCTCTGTTGAGAGATTCCAGTTGCTTTTCTATTCCTTGGACACTTATTTCGATGTCAGCCATTTTTTCGATTGTGCGAGGATTTAGAGAAGGAACTGCATTGCGGTCTTCCTCTGTGAAACAGCTTTGGAAAAAGGTGTTTAGTATTTCAGCTTTACGCATGTCATCCTCTGTTTGAATGCCACTATCATCCCGGAGTGTCTGGATATGCCAATTACTGATTTAACGTAAGACCAGAACTTCCTAGGATTTTCTGTCAAGTCGGTACATAGAATTTTACTTTCGAATTCATTAAACGCTTCACGCATAGCCCTCCTTACCTTAACTTTGACATCGTTTGGCTTCTGTATCTGGGTGTGACTATTCGAAATGATCTCAAATGAAATGATCAGATTACACAAGTAACGGGCAAGGCGAACTCTAGATTATTGGTAGAATCCTGAAGCGATGCAGTTCTTCAACAAAGGAAATTGCTTACAATAAGTTTGTTCGTCCAGTTAGAGTATTGTTCGTTTGTATGGGACGCTGTATCAGAAACTTCTTAATTATCTGTATTTTCTGCCAGTACGTACTTATCCTATGTATCGATTCCTCCTCTGAAAAGGTTTACAATTTTTCTTCTTCCACGTGTTGTCTTCTTTGTTTTAGGGCATCTTTTTTCCGCAGTCGCAGTTAGACAAGCTATTTAGTGGTTAATACTCTAAAAATATGAAAAATCATGCAAATAATAAAAAATGGAAAAATAAAGAAAACGAAATTACCAACAAGCACATACAAGTACGCGCGCGCACACACACACACACACACACACACACAAACACACACACACACACACACACACACACACACACACACCAGTGGAAAAGCCATGCGGTCTCAGGCGCCTGGATCCAGTTCGCGCAGCTCCACACGTCAGAGGTTCGCGTCCTCCCTCGGGCATGGGTGTGTTGTCTTTAGCATAAGTTAGTTTAAGTTAGATTAAGTAGTGTGTAAGCCTAGGGAGCAATGATCTCAGCAGTTTGGTCCCATTGGAACTGACCACAATTTTCCAAATTTTAGCAGTCGAAAAATGCAAACAGACACAAACCAATTTCACGAAATAGTGAGATGGCAGTGGACCTACAAAACCGAAAATCGTAAATGTATTTCGTGTCCGTGAAAGTGCTGTGTGGAAAGAATCTAATACATATGTGTACAAGAACGTTAAGAATGACGAAAGAAACAAATTAACTGTGAGTAATGAAAATAATTTTATACAGTTTATAGTCGTTAGTTAAGGCATGAGATCTCTTCATGATTCTAGGAAACAAAATCGCACTAGAAACCATACCGCTGCACTGATCGCTGTAGATCCTTTGAAAGAAAGCGAAACGCGTTTCGTCTTAATAAATATTTTGCTACAGTCGCAAAAGACGGTATTAACCTAAATACAATATCCTCTTCTTGTTCCGACTTAATCTAAGGTCACGTACCTACTGTAAATCTTGAGAACGTTTTTGACGTACTTCTCAAATGTTATTTAAGAGACCAGTCGTTGTTCTTCCCTTCTTTTAATCTGGGTTATGATTTTCTTGTTGGGCTCTCTAATCTTCTATCCTTCCATTTTCTGTCACAGTAATTTCGCGTTCTGAACATCTTTTCCTGGAGACTGTCGTGTTAGATGTTTTATTTCTGATTAGACACATTATTTTTTGCATACAATGTTATGTATCCTTTTATATCTTGTTTACTATTTTCCTAACTTACTTAATCCTCAAACATCCTGTACAGTTTAACTTTATTTCCGAAACTGGGCATATCTGTTAGTGGGAAGCGTTCTCGCTTCCCGCACCCGGGTTCCCGGGTTCGTTTCCCGGCGAGGTCAGGGATTTACTCTGCCTCGTGATGGCTGGGTGTTGTGTGATGTCCTTAGGTTAGTGAGGTTTAAGTAGTTCTAAGTTCTAGGGGACTGATGACCACAGCAGTTAAGTCCCATAGTGCTCAGAGCCATTTGAACCATTTTTTTGTTAGTGGGAAGTGATCCACGATCCTTATTTCCTGGAAAACAACAAACTTTTTTTCAGTATGCCGATCGTTGTTTATTATTTTAAGATTTCCCGTTTTCGGTACTATCGCCGATTTTCAGCTCATATTTGTAGTTTCACAGAAACCGCACATGACGGATATGTTTGAGCGCCTTTGTTTCGGATTTTAGCCCGGTGTCGTCGATCAGTGGAACATCCGCCTGTCATATGTCGTATAATCAAAAGCTTTTCTGTGGCGTTAATTTTGTCAAATATGCCACGCAGTATGGTGGAAAGAGCTACATTGTACTGCTGTCCCAGGTTTATGATTTTCTGTCGCTCTCGGGGCTGCTCTCAATGTTATTTCTGTGTATGAACTGATGTTTTACGTCATGTCAGCTACATCGTACATATCTCGGGCTCTGTTATATATACTGCGCAGCCAGCTTTTAGTTGTTCCGTGAAACCATAATTACCACAGGCCTCAGCGCTAGTCATAAACTGTCGGCATGCGAAATCCGTGTTCCAGGAGACCCGGAGGAATATATCGTTTCAGAACAATTTTTATTCCTTTGACTCCATTTCCTACGTACATTCGTTTAGCTACTTTCACATTCTTTTTTAATCCGCTGTTATAATAGATAAATGCTTGCCAAACCTTTTTATGTTAGATCTAAATAAGTAAATTAGACATTCACGCTGATCTGATGCTTAATCCAATTTAAGGTATTGTCACATGAATGATCTTGACACTTCTCACAAATTTAGCGCACTATTGGGGCACATAACTGATAATTTAACGAGAGCTGGGTTTGCAGTGCAATATCCTTTGTGGACAGCGTAGGTCACGTTTATCTTTCTGTTGAAGCAGTCATAGATATATGCATCTTGAATCTTGCTTCTCCGAAAAAAAAATGTAATGTCATATCAGATTTTCTCAAAACTTGCTCCAATACTTTACTTGTCTATATGCACGAAAATCACCGTCTGACGAACAGCTATATTCAGGTGCCACAGCGAAAGCTGCCACACCAGTTGCTGTACAGCCGTGGATGCAACGGAACGCCACCTACAGAGAACGTTAAATGTGACGTTATCGCCTTTAGTCCGTCTGCTTACGAACTACTACCCAACCATGATATCACTGCACTTGGCCTCCCGAGGTCGTTATCGGAAAGTGGCGGTGACATTACAGAAAACAAGGCCAGCATCAATTTTTTCGACTGGCGTAGGCACCGTGGAAGACCTAATATCTTCACGAGCAAATTGTCTAATAGTTAAAACAGCAGAGCACATTCTGATAGGGTTGAAGCGCGAAGATAAATACGCGAGTCAGTCGAAGAGCTCTCACTCCGGGGTGCAGTGATGACAATAGTGCTACACGTACGATGGAAAATTGACTGAGAAGCTTCGGCAATTTTTTTTAAAGTTACACTTTTCCCTTTAACGAGAAATTACAAAGAGAAATAAATCAAGTATTTACCGTAATCATGCGCAAACTAACTTAAACTGCGAAATTCGAGATCACTAATAATATGAATGATCCTACGATGTCTCACTTCAAGAATGTAATTGTACGTCGTTGATTTACAAGGAGGGATATCAACAAACAAATGGATGATATTGTACAGTCTAAGTCAAATAATTTATTGCTTTTCGTTCTTTACAAGTTAGGTACCTAAAAGATATACACTACTGGCCATTAGAATTGCTACACCAAGAAGAAATGCAGATGATAAACGGGTATTCATTGGACAAATATGTTATACTAGAACTGACATGTGATTACATTTTCACGCAATTTGGGTTCATAGGTCCTGAGAAATCAGCACCCAGAACAACCACCTCGGGCCGTAATAACGGCGTTGATACGCCTGGGCATTGAGTCAAACAGAGCTTGGATGGCGTGTACAGGTACAGCTGTCCATGCAGCTTCAACACGGTACCACAGTTCATCAAGAGTAGTGACTGGCGTATTGTGACGAGTCAGTTGCTCGGCCAACACTGGACAGACGTTTTCAATTGGTGAGAGATCTGGAGAATGTGCTGGACAGGGCAGCAGTCGAACATTTTCTGTATCCAGAAAGGCCCGTACAGGAACTGCAACATGCGGTCGCGCGATATCCTGCTGAAATGTAGGGTTTCGCAGGGATCGAATGAAGGGTAGAGCCACGGGTCGTAACACATCTGAAATGTAACGTCCACTGTTCAAAGTGCCGTCAATGCGAACAAGAGGTGACCGAGATGTATAACCAATGGCACCCCATACCATCACGCCGGGTGATACGCCAGTATGGCGATGACGAATACACGCTTCCAATGTGCGTTCACCGCAATGTCGCCAAACACGGACGCGACCATCATGATGTTGTAAACAGAACCTGAATTTATTGGAAAAAATGACGTTTTGCCTTTCGTGCACCCAGGTTCATCGTTGAGTACACCATCGCATGCGCTCCTGTCCGTGATGCAGCGTCAAGGGTAACCGCAGCCATGGTCTCCGAGCTGATAGTCCATGCTGCTGCAAATGTCATTGAACTGTTCGTGCAGATGGTTGTTGTCTTGCAAAATTTCCCATCTGTTGACTCAGTGATCGAGACGTGGCTGCACGATCCGTTACAGGCATGAGGATAGGATGCCTGTCATCTCGACTGCTAGTGATACGAGGCCGTTGGGCTCTATCACGGAGTTCCGTATTACCCTCCTGAACCCACCGATTCCATTTCCTGCTAACAGTTATTAGATCTTGAACAATGCGAGCAGCAATGTCGCCATACGATAAACCGCAATCGCGATAGGCTACAATCCGACGTTTATCAAAGTCGGAAACATGATGGTAAGCATTTCTCCTCCTTACACGAGGCATCGCAACAACGTTTCACCAGGCAACGCAGGTCAACTGCTGTTTGTGTATGAGAAATCGGTTGGAAACTTTCCTCACGTCAGCACGTTGTAGGTATCGCCACCGGCGCCAAATTTGTGTGAATGCTCTGAAAAGCTAATTATTTGCATATCACAGGATCTTCGTCCTGTCGGTTAAATTTCGCGTCTGTAGCACGTCATCTTCGTGATGTAGCAATTTTAATGGCCAGTAGTGTTGAAAAATCATCTTCGGCAAAGGATATTTATGTAAGATATTTTCAGGCTATTATGTACCATTTTACACAATTTTGTCAATTTGTGGCGCTTTGTCTTAAATATATATTGCTTCTGTTAATTGTGAACTTCATTTCGCCTCATCCTCAACATTCTATTATCCCTTTCTTTTAGCTACAGGCGTGGCTTTTGTCTTACTTTATCAGTTTCATATTTAACAAAATTGTTTAGTACAATGGCCGGATGCTGTCGCGCTTCCTTCCGGAACCGCGCTGCTACTACGGTCGTAGGTTCGAATCCTGCCTTGGGCATGGATGTGTGTGATGTTCTTAGGTCGGTTAGGTTTAAGTAGTTCTAAGTCTAGGGGACTGATGATCTCAGATGTTAAGTCCCATGGTGCTTAGAGCCTTTTGAACTAATTCTTCTTTTTTGTGTGAGCATGGACAGATATACTTCTTGAAACGAGCTTTAATGTACTTACGGTCTTTGCTCCTGGCGTATAAGTAACATCGTCCGTTCGTCGTGAGAATATTCACAGCTGTACGTGTTACTTTCCCTCGCGACCATATGATGATGTTTCCCCTGCTTACAGTATCTTGATGTTGATACACTCATACCCAAAAATTAATAATAGTATTGTGTACTTTCAGTGTAAGCCTACGGTAGTTTGAGTGCGTCTATTGATGTTGAGATAGTTAAGTTCTCGCCCAAGACCTTACAGGTACGGCTTTCTTCCAGAGATCTTTGTGGGGTGGGTCTTTATCAATTCTTTATGTGTATGTTAAAATACAATATAGAAATTATATGCTGCAATGTCAGAAAAAAATGAAAAACATTGCCGTTGGCCATCACCACGTTGCTCGATGGCATCTATGCAGTCTTGCATACTTACAGAGTGTATCCGCTCCAGACCCTATTCATTTTCATCCGGCTCGCTGCTGTCAGAAGCTACCTACTCTACGAGTTCCACGACTACATCTTTAGTTTCACTGCTTGAACTTTCGCATAGTTTCTCACTAATTTCATTGTCTGAGCTGCTAGGTAAATTTCTTATTTCGTCATCTGTCAGTTTCATCTTTTTATAAATCACAGTAGTGTGTCACGGAAATGTAAGCTTACACTTGTCACACTGTTTACCAGTTGACTCAGGATGACTGTTACGATGCTACACATTCAATCTTTAGAATCGCTATAGCTCAACAATCAATGTTAACCTAAAGCTCTTCTTATTATCAACTGTGGGAATAATCATTAGCATAAATGTCATGTATGAATTAAATAAAATACTCAAACCAACAGGAATTGTAGCCCAAAAATTTCGTTGGGTTCAGTCACTTCATCCCTTCCCCGCCCCACTGGCACGTAGAACGCATCTCATGGTCGTGCGGTAGCGTTTTCGCTTCCCGGGTTCGATTCTTGGCGGAGTCAGGGATTTTCTCTGCCTCGTGATGGCTGGGTGTTGTGTGCTGTCCTTAGGTTAGTTAGGTTTAAGCAGTTCTAAGTTCTAGGGGACTGATGACCGTATATGTTAAGTCCCATAGTGCTCAAAGCCATTTGAACCATTTGAACTGGCACGCAACTTTAAAAAAAAAAAATGGTTCAAATGGCTCTGAGAACTATGGGACTCAACTGCTGTGGTCATTAGTCCCCTAGAACTTAGAACTACTTAAACCTAACTAACCTAAGGACATCACACACATCCATGCCCGAGGCAGGATTCGAACCTGCGACCTTAGCAGTCGCACGGTCCGGACTGCGCGTCTAGAACCGCGAGACCACCGCGGCCGGCACGTAACTTTTTACCTTTTGTTACATGCATAAGTGTAGCATACTGTTATGTAATAAATTAGAGATCACATTTTGACAGAAATATCATTCACATCATTTCTGCCTACTGCACAGGAATTAAATTCGACACATCTCTCACAGCATAAACATCATAGGCGGAAAAAAATGCAGTATCACCTATGTCTATAAAAAGAGGAACCCTCTTTTCGTTTCTGTCTCAAATACAGGGCGAACTGAACTAATTTGAACCAGGAAGCTGTCTATTCTTCCCGAATAGGAACTGTGTCCACTGTCAATAGGACAATGGTTGGACACCTGTAAGATTGCCTCTGTTGAATGACACAAAGCAAAGTGTCTCTCTTTTTCTAGTTTTTTGGCAGACATGAACCCTATCGAACATGTCTGGGATAGATAGAAATGGGCTGTTTATGGACGACGTGACCAACCAACTACTCTGAGGGATACAAGCCGAATCGCCGTTGCGGGGTCAGACAATCTGGACCTATAGTACCTTGATGAACTTGTGGAGATTATGCCACGACGAATACAAACGAGCATCAATGCAAGAGGACGTGCTACTACCTACTACAGGTACCGGTGTGTACAGAAGTCTAGACCACCACCATTTATTTTTTTAATCTCATGTTGTTCGCATGTGTTCGTTGTATCTGCTCGGGGCGGACGTCGTAAGACATCCGATTTAGTTCGTTGATGATCGATTAACTCAGTTTTTTTATTACAGAGGGTACGTAATCCTCTGACCGAAACCTCTGAAGGTCACGCTGTGTGGTGGTACAACATGCAATGTATGGTTTTCATTAGCAATAAAAAGGGCGGAAATTATGTTTATGTTGATCTCTATTCCAATTTTTTGTACACGTTCCGGAATTCTCGAAGCCAAGGTGGCCGGCTGGAGTGGCCGAGCGGTTCCCGGCGCTTCGGTCTGAAACCGTGCGACCGCTACGGTCGCATATTCGACTGGTGCCTCGGGCACGGATGTGTTTGATGTCCTTAGGTTAGTTAGGTTTAAATAGTTGTAAGTTCTAGGGGACTGATGACCTCAGATGTTAAGTCCCATAGTGCTCAGAGCCCTTTGAACCATTTTAACCGAGGCGATGCAATTTTTTTTTATGTGTGCATTTTTATAATAGTTGCATGCTACATCCTATGTACTTTGGCACTGTTGGAGCAAGCCTAAGCCTATGCCGACACTGCGGCCTTGCACTAATAAGACACACAGAGTGGTGACGAGTCAGTGTTGTGTGAACTACGCTATGTGACAGTGGCACAGAAATAAACTGTCGCCAAAGACTATTTACACGCGCCCAGTAAGCACCAGGCATGTTGATACCAGTGGTCGTAGCCAGACAGATAACAAGCAACTGGTGGCTCAACCACTCGCTGGACAGCCGTATTAATTGTCATCTTGCCGCTCGTAGGCCGTGGTGCAGAGTTCGGGACTACCCATGCCTCTTTGCCACTACTCTCTGCCCAGTAATGGAGCCAACGCCTGCTAGCGCCAGACTATCCGGGTGGCCTGTCATCGCTAGCAACTACTCAGCACCCAGCTACATCAGCTAACCAAACCTCGATGCTGCAGCCCAGTACACGCGCCGTAGCGTAAGCTGGAGTAGGATACGTGACAGCGCCCGTGAGGTGGGAAAGTTCACCTGGCTTCAGTAATGTCTTTGCGAATTCGGTGTTAAAGAGTATTTGTCAGCTACTAGCGTTATAATGACTGATTCCTAACCTCCACGTCCACTAATGAACTCACAACGCCTGGATAGAAGAGCAGCTACGACGTGCTGACAAACGGAAGAACGACTGGCCCACCTCTCTAGTAGAGGTCATACAAGAAGATGACAGAAACAAAATTATTATGTTTGTGGCCTGCATAGAAAACACAGCTCTGGATGTACAAATTATAAAGTGAAAATAAAATAGCTAACGAACTTACACCACAAAAGAAACTGATCATTAATTATGACTGTGTAGGAGATCCTATAGCTACTAAGTGTGAGACTGTACAACAGAACGTGAATTTAATTGACCTAAAATACTCAGCTATATAAAAGGTAGCCTTTACTGAAATATCTAGCATAATATTAAGAGCACAATGGCGTAGAGTGCCTGAAAATAAAACAATAAAAGTGACTGTACCTTCATAAATACATGCAATGAATGAAACTGAGTGTTCTGACTCTCTTGATGTTTGGTTTATATCAGACCCAGTCTGATTACTCTCATTTTCTTGTTTTACAATTTCTGAACTCAGATATCTTATGCAGATCTACATGCTTTTCTATTTCCTGAGGGCTTTAGTCACAACACACACAAATATCTTCTTGATCGTTCTATGATGGTAACACAGCCTCAGCGGGACCTATCATCACTACTATCTTTGTGACGTCACCGCCAGACACACTTGCTAGGTGGTAGCCTTTAAATCGGCCGCGGTCCGGTAGTATAGGTCGGACCCGCGTGTCGCCACCATCAGTGATTGCAGATCGAGCGCCGCCACACGGCAGGTCTAGAGAGACTTCCTAGCACTCGCCCAGTTGTACAGCCGACTTTGCTAGCGATGGTTCACTGACTTCTACGCTCTCATTTGCCGAGACGATAGTTAGCATAGCCTTCAGCTACGTCATTTGCTACGACCTAGCAAGGCGCCATTATCAGTCTATTGATATTGTAAATCATGTACCGTCAAGAGCGACGTTCGCCATTAATGGATTAAAGTTAAGTATTCCACCAGCTACGTCCGTTTTTCTCAATTCTAATTCCCTTGTCATGTTCCAGACCTCACGCCAGCCTGCGTGAGCTAAAACGCGTGCATTTCGGCCTCCTTTAGTTGCACAGTGTTGGCTCTCCTGCCAACCACAACAATCTTTGCAGGTATTAAAGCGTCCCTGTATGCTTTCGTGGAGACTTAAAGTACAAGAGTTAGCTTATCTATTGACGATAAATCCTGAAACCTAAGTCTGAGGGAATAATATGAAAAAGTATTATAGAGTTTCAAGCCGTGTCAAGTGGTTAACTGGCCACGAGCTTTCAGTTGAGATCTCCTCTGCTACTGTTCAAAAATGGCTCTGAACACTATGGGACTTAACATCTATGGTCATCAGTCCCCTAGAACTTAGAACTACTTAAACCTAACTAACCTAAGGACATCACACAACACCCAGCCATCACGAGGCAGAGAACCTCTGCTACTGTCAAGTGGTCGACTGTCGTCTGAATGCCGCTGCAGTGCTTAAACAGCCGCGCCGCCGGCAGTGACGTCACTGGTGCCTATCCCCCACTCCGTATATGGCAATGTTTTGGTTGGGCAACACCCGCGCTCGCTTCGGCTCCCAGATCATGGGATCCCAGGCTGTAGTCAGCTGCAGTCCACCGTCTTTATTGAGGGTGTTGTCCGCGATATTTTTATCTCTATTGCTTCATGTTCTACGTTACCCCAGAAGCTATTGGTCCGTTTAACAATAGAAGTATCGTCGAATGCCAAACCATGTCCGTTTTCAGTGCATGCTCCGCTACAGCTGATTTTTCGGGAAATTGTAGGCGCGACCACCTTTTATGTCCTATGCGACGTTGTTCAATAGTGAGGGCAGTCTGTCCGACATAAAACTGCCCACACTAACACGGTATTTTGTATATTCCCGGTGTTCAGAGGCCTACATCGTTTTTAACAGCCTTCATTAGTTGCCGGATCTTTGCTGGGGGCCTGAAGACTACTAATTTAATCATTGTTTGGGTGCCGGCTAATCTTCCCTGCTATTGAATCACAAAACGATAAAATCACTATCTTCTTCGTGTCTTCTTTGGAGGTCACTGCTTTCGAGGCTTAGCAGAAACTGTTTGCGAAATTTGTATGTTGTGGTAAATGTTTACCTTGAAAACTTTATGTAAGTGGCGCAGTTCCCTCAGCAGGTTTTCGGCTTCTGAGACGGTTTCAGCTCGATGTACCAAGGTCCTCAGAACAGACCGTTTCTGTGATGGGTAGTGGTAGTTGGCGGCGTGCAGATATCGATCCGTAGGGGTGGGCGTGCGGTAAACGCTACAACCGAGACACCAGTTGGTTTTACAGCGGACAAGGACATACAGGAAAGACAAAGAACTGCCCTCTCTACTTCCATTGTGAGCTTTATGTGGTCGTGGATATTGTTGATATGTTCCAGGAATTCTCTGAGCTTTTCATGTCCATAGAGCCATATGACGAAGATATCGTCGACGTAGCGATAAAAACATCTAGACTTTAGAGGTGCCATGTCCAAGGCGATGACATCAAAATGCTCCATAAAGTGGTTCGCTACAAATGGAGCTTATAGGCTCCCCATCACGCCGCGGTCCGTAAGGCTGAAATATTTTCCACCATGTAAAAAACTACGATGACGTCAGGGTATGTTTAAATACATCCGCAGTGGTGTCGTCAAAGACCCAGGGCAAAGTCTGTGATGGGCACACTCGTGAATAGCGAAACCACATCAAAACTAACCATAATAGCCCCTTCCCCAAGCCGTAGACGGTTAATTCGATTGATGAAGTCTTCCATATTCTTTATATGGTGCTCACAGCGTCCAACGTGCGTCGACAAGAGGCTGGTCAAATTCTTTACAAGTCTGCACGTCGGCGATCCGATGGTGCTCACTATAGGCCTTAATGGTGTATCCGTCTGATGCACCTTCGGCAGACTGTAGAACGTGGGCGCGACCAAACATCCAGAATTATGAGGAAGATATCGTAGCTTCTCAAACAGTCGTCTCTGGAAGAGACTGTTATTAAGAACCTCCTCCTCACGCACCCAGATCAAATTTAAATCATATATTTTAACAGATATGTGGATGACATCTGCTAGATGAGCAAAATGAAAAATTAGATGAATTCCACTCGGAAATGAAGAAAGCACATCAGAACATAAAATTGACACTTGAAAAAGGAAATCAAATTAATTTTATTGACGTAACACTAATAAATTAAAATGGCAAACATACATTTAACATTGTCAGAAAACCAACAGCCACAAACACAATAATACATTTCACATCTAATCATCCTCACTACCAGAAGCTTGCAACGTTAAGACATTTGCTATATTGATTAAACAGATCCCAGTCAACAAGAGCAACTATGAAAAAGAGCCGGCCGGTGTGGCCGAGCGGTTCTAGGCGCTTCAGTCTGGAGCCGCGCGACCGCTACGGTCGCAGGTTCGAATCCTGCCTCGGGCATGGATGTGTGTGATGTCCTTAGGTTAGTTAGGTTTTAGTAGTTGTAGGGGACTTGTAGGGGACTTACGACCTCAGATGTTAAGTCCCCATAGCCATTTGAACTATTTTTATGAAAAAGAAATGAGTATAATCATACAAATAGCTAGTAACAATGGGTATGACACACTCGTTGTACACAGATTCAGCCAAAAAATAAAACCACAAATACAAAACATTCACAATATTTTCAGAATACAAGATAACTCTCAAGCTGCAAATTCACACACAAACTCAAAACGCACACACAATGACAACATCACACAGAAAAGAAGCAGATGGTACACTATGACATACACACGTAAATTAACACACAGAGTGGTAAACATACTAAAGAGACAGGCCTTCCAAATAGGATATAAAACTATGCAAACACTCCAATGAAACTTGAGCCAACCAACGAACCAAGAGGGATAAATAACATTGATCAGGAATATACAAATTTGAATGTCAAAGTTGTAATGCAGTATAAATAGGCATGACATGCAGGAATTTTAAAACATTTTACAACGAACATATCATGTGTTAGAAGTACGAAACTAACCATTTCGCATTTTCACAACATTTAAAACACCATAACCACCATCCTACAAACATGGAACAATATATGAAAATAATGAGAATAAACAACTATAATAAATACCTTAGCAAATGCAAGAAAACTTCTTCATCCAGAAAGCCATTGCTGAAAACAGACATGCCAAATTGGCTTTACACACATCACTATAGACTCCCTATTACACTTAGTAAAATAAATTATAAGATAGAAATTACCCTTCTTGCGCATGAATACACATTGAAACAAATGCATGTCTTCCTCTCTTTCCCTCTCCCCCCATCCCCCGACCGACCATTTCGCCGTCTGGTCACCCAAACACACACACACACACACACACACACACACACACACACACACACATTTTACACACACACGTACACAAACATAAAAACAAATCCAATACAATTACCATTTCACATACACACATGTGTATACACAAACAGATCACAGATATCTCAAATATTACTCTGGAAAGTTTGCAATAACATTCGAACTTTGGCAATAACATCCGACAGTCAGCAACACTAAAGCAAAACATAGCATCAAAACAAGCGTTCATTTCCTAGTGCTATGAAGCGTGGAAAACAAAAAACCCAAATGGCAGTTGTAAGAAGAAGAACAGCGCTAAAAATGGAACAAAACACAACATGTAGAAAATCATCCACAGAACCTGTAAGTAGAATTTAAAATATTACTACGCCACAGAAAAACCAAGCACTGGAATTGTTGTTGTTGTTGTTATGGTCTTCAGTTCTGAGACTGGTTTGACGCAGCTCTCCACACTACTCTATCCTGTGCAAGATTCTTCATCTCCCAGTACCTACTGCAACCTACATCCTTCTGAATCTGCTTAGTGTATTCATCTCTTGGTCTCCCTCTACGATTTTTACCCTTCACGCTGCCCTCCAATATTAAATTTGTGATCCCTTGATGCCTCAGAACATGTCCTACCAACCGATCCCTTCTTCTAGTCAAGTTGTGCCACAAACTCCTCTTCTCCCAAATACCATTCAGTGCCTCCTCATTCGTTATGTGATCTACCCATCTGATCTACAGCATTCTTCTGTAGCACCACATTTCGAAAGCTTCTATTCTCTTCTTGTCCAAACTATTTATCGTCCATGTTTCACTTCCATACATGGCTACACTCCATACATATACTTTCAGAAACGACTTCCTGACACTTTAAGCCATACCCGATGTAAACAAATTTCTCTTCTTCAGAAACGCTTTCCTTGCCATTGACAGTCTACATTTTATATCCTGTCTACTTCGACCACCGTCAGTTATTTTGCTCCCCAAATAGCAAAACTCATTTACTACTTTAAGTGTCTCATTTCCTAATCTAATTCCCTCAGTATGACCCGACTTAATTCGACTACATTCTATTATCCTCGTTTTGCTTTTGTTGATGTTCATCTTATATCCTCCTTTTAAGACACTGACCATTCCGTTCAACTGCTATTCCAAGTCCTTTGCTGTCTCTGACAGAATTACAATGTCATCAGCGAAACGTAAAGTTTTTATTTCTTCTCCTTGGATTTTAATACCTACTCCGAATTTTTCTTTTGTTTCCTTTACTGCTTGCTCAATATACAGATTAAATAACTGCTTCCCTTTCATGTCCATAGACTCTTATAACTGCCATCTGGTTTCTGTACAAATTGTAAATAGCCTTTCGCTCCCTGTATTTTACTCCTGCCACCTTCAGAATTTGAAAGAGAGTATTCCAGTCAACATTGTCAAAAGCTTTCTCTAAGTCTACAAATGCTAGGTTTGCCTTTCCTTAATCTAGCTTCTAAAATAAGTCGTCGGGTCAGTATTGCCTAAAGCGTCCCCATATTTCTACAGAATCCAAACTGATCTTCCCCAAGGTCGGCTTCTACCAGTTTTTCCATTCGTCTGTAAAGAATTCGCGTTAGTATTTTGCAGCCGTGACTTATTAAACTGATAGTTCGGTAATTTTCACATCTGTCAACGCCTGCTTTCTTTGGGATTGGAATTATTATATTCTTCTTGAAGTCTGAGGGTATTTCGTCTGTCTCATACAGTTTGCTCACCAGATGGTAGAGTTTTGTCAGGACTGGCTCTCCCAAGGCTGTCAGTAGTTCTAATGGAATGTTGTCTACTCCTGTGGCCTTGTTTTGACTCAGGTCTTTCAGTGCTCTGTCAAACTCTTCACGCAGTATCATATCTCCCATTTCATCTTTATCTACATCTTCTTCCATTTCCATAATATTTTCCTCAAGTACGTCGCCCTTGTATGGACCCTCTATATAGTCTTTCCACCTTCCTGCTTTCCCTTCTTTGCTTAGAACTGGGTTTCCACCTGAGCTCTTGATATTCATACAAGTCGTTCTCTTTTCCCCAAAGGTCTCTTAAATTTTCCTGTAGGCTGTATCTACCTTACCTCTGGTGAGATAAGCCTCTATATCCTTACATTTGTCCTCTAGCCATGCCTGCTTAGCCATTTTGCACATCCTGTCGATATCATTTTTGAGACGTTTGTATTCCTTTTTGCCTGCTTCATTTACTGCATTTTTATATTTTCTCCTTTCGTCAATTAAATTCAATATTTCTTCTGTCACCCAAGGGTTTCTATTAGCCCTCGTCCTTTTACCTACTTGTTCTTCTGTTGCCTTCACTATTTCATCCCTCAAAGCTACGCCTTCTTCTTCGACTGTATTTCTTTCCCCCATTCCTGACAATTATTTCCTTATGCTCTCCCTGAAACTCTGTGCAACCTCTGGTACAGTCAGTTTATCCAGGTCCCATCTCCTTAAATTCCCACCTTTTTGCAATTTCTTCAGTTTTAATCTACAGTTCATAACCAATAGATTGTGGTCAGAGTCCACATCTGCCCCTGGAAATGTCTTACAATTTAAAACCTGGTTCCTGAATCTCTGTCTTACCATTATATCATCTGTCTGATACCTTTTATTATCTCCAGGGTTCTTCCATGTATACAACCTTCTTTGATGATTCTTGCACCAAGTGTTAGGTATGATTAAGTTATGCTCTTCGCAAAATTCTACCAGGCGGCTTCCTCTTTTATTTCTTACCCCCAATCCATATTCACTTATTGCGTTTCTTTCGCTCCCTTTTCCTACTACCGAATTCCAGTCACCCATCCCTATTAAATTTTCATCTCCCTTCACTATCCGAATAATTTCTTTATTTCATTATACATTTCTTCAGTTTCTTCGTCATCTGCAGAGCTAGTTGGCATACAGACTTGTACTACTGTCGTAGGCGTGGGCTTCATGTCTATCTTGGCCACAACAATGCGTTCGCTGTGCTGTTTGTAGTAGCTTACCAGCTTGCCTATTGTTTTATTCATTATTAAACCTACTCCTGCATTACCCCTATTTGATTTTGTATTTATAACCCTGTATTCACCCGACCAAAAGTCTTGTTGCTGCTGCCACCGAACTTCACTAATTCCCACTATATCCAAATTTAATCTATCCATTTCTCTTTTTAAATTTTCTAACCTACCTGCCCGATTAAGGGATCTGACATTCCTCGCTCCAATTCGTAGAACGCCAGTTTTCTTTCTCCTGATAACGACGTCCTCTTGAGTAGTTCCCGCCCGGAGATCCGAAAGGGGAACTATTTTACCTCCGGAATATTTTACCCAAGAGGACGCCATCATCATTTAATCATACAGTAAAGCTGCATGCCCTCGGGAAAAATTACGGCAGTAGTTTCCCCTTTCTTTCAGCCGTTCGCAGTACCAGCGCAGCAAGGCCATTTTAGTTAGTGTTACAAGGCCAGATCAGTCAATCATCGAGACTGTTGCCCCTGCAACTACTGAAAAGGCTGCTGCCCCTCTTCAGGAACCACATGTTTGTCTGGCCTCTCAACAGATACCCCTCCGTTGTGGTTGCACCTACGGTACGGCTATCTGTATCGCTGAGGCACGCAAGCCTCCCCACCAACGGCAAGGTCTATGGTTCATTGGGGGGGGGTCGGAACTGATTATTACCTATAAATTGCCCCAAAATGTACACTAAGTAGTAAATATATGTATATACTCCAGGCCACCGAAGATGCCTTGCAGAGAATAAAGGCGAAAAGCGAATGGCACGATAGTGACGGCTTCCAGAAGGCGTTGTTCGAGGCGACGAAAAATATTCTTATCGGGATGTCGCCTTCGAGGATACTGTGCAGCATGCGCACGAGGAGCAGCAGCAGCGTTATCGGATGCACCCAGCAACAAAAGCATATCGATGTATTAATAATTTCTGTACTCCACAGGGAAACAGCTCAGTATGAACTTGACAGGACCAGTTATCTCTGTGTAACGTGTGGTTAGTAAACACAAGCATGCAGTTTAATGGATCCCATTATCATGTGATATCCTACTGTCATAAGACAAAATGATGTCCTGCTTATAAATCCAGTGGACACACTTCTAAAAAAAAAAAAAAAAAAAAAAAAAAAAGGGAACACCTGTCAACGATTCGAACTATAGTTAAATTGTGGATGTGTGTCTGATGTCTCAGTCATCTTCCCGGTCTCCAAAGGGAGGGTTGTGGGCAAAGTGGGCAGGGTTTAGAACCCGAGACCTGGTCACCATGTTCCGTTCCCAACCCCAAGAACTAAGGAAAGCGTAGGGAACGAACAGTAGAGGTACAAAGCATGTCAATGAGACAAGGGTATTTTTTTTTTTTTTTAACACAACCACTCCTAGCACGTAACCGGCATCGTGAGACGGAGGCAGCATCAGTTCGCATACGTGGTGGAACTACCCATTCACATTTTCTCTAGGAAGAACATTCCAGTGATAGAGAATATTCGGTACGAAGAGTGGAAATGTGCTCATTGCAGAAACTCTGCAATTCCAGGGGGGGGCTAAGAAAAATATTACGAAGAGGATTGGAGAAAAATGTTCTATGTTTGGGATCAGGAACAACTGCACAACGTCATTCATTAAGGAAGTACCAAAAATCAAGGATATTTTTCTCGCTGTCAGAAAAGAAGTAGTGAACTGCGCGTCCACAAATCCACTTCACAGAGTTTGTCTTCGTTTGTGGAATGTATGCCGAATCCAGAAAGAGCGAACTTCACAGCAAACATAAACATAGCCAAAGCCTTGCAGACAAACAAAAATTACGCGAAGCGAAATATAGTGTGAGGAGGGCTATGCGAGAGGCTTTCAATGAATTCGAAAGTAAAGTTCTATGTACTGACTTGGCAGAAAATCCTAAGAAATTTTGGTCCTATGTCAAAGCGGTAGGTGGATCAAAACAAAATGTCCAGACACTCTGTGACCAAAATGGTACTGCAACAGAGGATGACAGACTAAAGGCCGAAATATTAAATGTCTTCTTCCAAAGCTGTTTCACAGAGGAAGACTGCACTGTGCTTCCTTCTCTAGATTGTCGCACAGTTGACAAAGTGGTAGATATCGAAGTAGACGACAGAGGGATAGAGAAACAATTAAAATCGCTCAAAAGAGGAAAGGCCGCTGGTCCTGATGGGATACCAGTTCGATTTTACACAGAGTACGCGAAGGAACTTGCCCCCCTTCTTGCAGCGGTGTACCGTAGGTCTCTAGAAGAGCGAAGCGTTCCAAAGGATTGGAAAAGGGCACAGGTCATCCCCGTTCTCAAGAAGGGACGTCGAACAGATGTGCAGAACTATAGACCTATATCTCTAACGTCGATCAGTTGTAGAATTTTGGAACACGTATTATGTTCGAGTATAATGTCTTTTCTGGAGACTGGAAATCTACTCTGTAGGAATCAGCATGGGTTTCGAAAAAGACGATCGTGTGAAACCCAGCTCGCGCTATTCGTCCACGAGACTCAGAGGGCCTTAGACACGGGTTCACAGGTAGATGCCGTGTTTCTTGACTTCCGCAAGGCGTTTGACACAGTTCCCCACAGTCGTTTAATGAACAAAGTAAGAGCATACGGACTATCAGATCAATTGTGTGATTGGATTGAGGAGTTCCTAGATAACAGAACGCAGCACGTCATTCTCAATGGAGAGAAGTCTTCCGAAGTAAGAGTGATTTCAGGTGTGCCGCAGGGGAGTGTCATAGGACCGTTGCTATTCACAATATACATAAATGACCTGGTGGATGACATCGGAAGTTCACTGAGGCTTTTTGCAGATGATGCTGTGGTGTATCGAGAGGTTGTAACAATGGAAAATTGTACTGAAATGCAGGAGGATCTGCAGCGAATTGACGCATGGTGCACGGAATGGCAATTGAATCTCAATGTAGCGAAGTGTAATGTGATGCGAATACATAGAAAGATAGGTCCCTTATCATTTAGCTACAAAATAGCAGGTCAGCAACTGGAAGCAGTTAATTCCATAAATTATCTGGGAGTACGCATTAGGAGTGATTTAAAATGGAATGATCATATAAAGTTGATCGTCGGTAAAGCAGATGCCAGACTGAGATTCATTGGAAGAATCCTAAGGAAATGCAATCCGACAACAAAGAAAGTAGGTTACAGTACGCTTGTTCGCCCAATGCTTGAATACTGCTCAGCAGTGTGGGATCCGCACCAGGTAGGGTTGATAGAAGAGATAGAGAAGATCCAACGGAGAGCAGCGCGCTTCGTTACAGGATCATTTAGTAATTGCGAAAGCGTTACGGAGATGATAGATAAACTCCAGTGGAAGACTCTGCAGGAGAGACGCTCAGTAGCTCGGTACGGGCTTTTATTAAAGTTTCAAGAACATACCTTCACCGAAGAGTCAAGTAGTATATTGCTCCCTCCTACGTATATCTCGCGAAGAGACCATGAGGATAAAATCAGAGGGACTAGAGCCCACACAGAAGCATACCGACAATCCTTCTTTCCACGTACAATACGAGACTGGAATAGAAGGGAGAACCGATAGAGGTACTCAGGGTACCCTCCGCCACATACCGTCAGGTGGCTTGCGGAGTACGGATGTAGATGTAGATGTAGATGTAGATGTAGGAGCAGGTGGAGAAGTATGGGATGCGATGCGATGTCATATGGGTAATAAAGGCCAGCATTTGTCGCACCATGAACTATACACCTGTCGCCGATCCACACAGAAGGCGTTGCTCGTCCATGGTCAGGACATCACGAGCCATACTTAATGAGGTGCATGCAAGGTGAATCCTGTGCAGGTGTGAGCGGCGTACTTCTTTCCCATTGACTGTAGGGTACCATACAGATTGGACGTCAGTGGCAAGTTGAAGAGCACACACCGATCGCTAGACGGCTCTCCAGTCGACATGGGGATGCCTCCCCTCAACCATACTCGGTGTCCTGTTCTACTGAAGAAAGCTGTAGATCGCCTTCGTGGACATCAAACACATTGGCAGTAGTGCACTACGGACATAGCTCAGTTCAAGGAAAAAGAAAAGCGGAAGTGAAAGACTGATGATGGGACGTCTGAAAGGTGGGTAGGGTCTGACAGAGAGGGTTGAGCAACGATCTATAGCAACATGCTGGTGAGGTAAGTGAGACAAAGCCATCACAGCGCCATCTGAGAGCTGATGAAAAGGTCTATAGTTCGGCGAGGGACATGATACAGTCATAAACCACCTTGCACTACGGGAGGATCACGATCTCGTACCGAAACGTGAACAGCAAGCCGTGGAGAACGTATGAACCCAATGCCACTACCATGCGGCGGGTGATGGATGGTGGAATGGGGAGCGCCGGTACCATTTGGGGGATATGTGGAGCAAAATAAACTTTAACATTTGGCATCCATTGCAGAAGATCGAGGATTGGTAAATGGTGGTGTAGGAGGCCAACTCGTACTTGCAACAGTAGGCACCGCCAGTTCAGGGTAATCTCGCGCCTCATATCACTCGTGAAATCGGATGTTAGCAGCTACACGCAATGGAGCAACACTGCTGTCAGGAAGCCACGCACCTACAGCCATAGCCCTCTATTTGTGGACGCTGAGGCGGCTACCAGAAGCTTCGCCGTAGGTGATAACCCATACCAAGGACTCCCTGACCTCAGCACTGTCACAAAGAACGACGACGAGATGGTCCGCATAAGCAGTTCAGCTGAATACATGGCGACCGAGAGGCATCCCAGACAGGTGTTGACAGAGGCCGCAGAGCAACGGTTCCATGGCGAAAGCATACAACAAGGCTGATAGCAGGAAGCCCTGACACACCAAACAACGGATCAAGATGAGAGCCGGCTGATGTGGCCGAGCGGTTATAGGCGCTACGTCTGTAACCGCGTGACCGCTACGGTCGCAGGTTCGAATCCTGCCTTGGGCATGGGTGTGCGTGAAGTTCTTAGGTTAGTTAGGTTTAAGTAGTTCTAAGTTCTAGGGGACGGATGACCTCCGAAGTTAAGTCTCATAGTGCTCAGAGCCATTTGAACCATCAAGATGGGAGGAGTGAGATAGCCAATGCAGAGAACACGGGACGTCGCTACCCGAAGAAGATGCATTACGACGTTGACCATAGTATCAGGGTACCTCATATTGTGGAGCACTCTCTCCAGGTAGTCTTGATCTACCCGATCGAAATCCTGGATAAAGTTGAGAGGGACCAAAAGCCCAAGCGCACGACGAGCGGAAGCAAGAGCGGTTATATCTTGGTGGTGACAGATGGAAGTGCAGATGCTATTTGCACCGCCCAAAGAGGTTTGATAGGCGGAAGCAAATGCCGAGCCGTCCGTTTAAGCCATGCAACCAACAGCTGATTAAAGATCTGTCGCTGCTGAGGAACATCAAGAGGCGATAAGCACATATCCATTATGTGCCCCGAGGGTAGCAGATGGGAATGAGGAGATCGTCGAGGAAAACATCAGGGATCTGAAGTTTAGAAGACATAATGTCTCGACAAATTTCCGTCCATCCCCGCGACAGTAGGGAAGAAAAGGTCCCATGAAACTGTAATGGGAGTTCATCAGAGCAGGACGACTTGTTCGTAGAACCAGCCATGCTTTTTCCTCCATGACAATGACTAGAAGATCCATCGTGGTAGCTCCTGGAGCTGAGCCAAAGGAGATTCGGGAGACCACCGCATTGGTGGCGGAGTGGGGATATGCTGAGTACATTATAGCATAATTTGAGTGTCGGGCAGACCCTATATCGCAGTGCGTAACTAAACACCATCCATCATCAGTCCTAAGAACATTAATCAAAATCCTTCTACGGTGGCGCTGTTTCACTTCCAAGTGGTACATAAACGGAAGCTCTAGCGCTAACCCACGTTGTGCGCGCGCTCTGACCGTACATCCTTGAAGGTGGCGTCGGGAGATGGTAGTGAGTTCTTACTTGGCACGATTCACTATCACCTAACGCTCCGGCGAATAGGGCATCATAGCATATTTCCAGAGAATGGTGAAGTAGAACTCCAGGTTTTTTCGCTGCCACACCACGACCTCATTTTCGAAACCAGTCAAGGTCTTATGGAGGGCAGGCTTCACGCAAAGGACCCAGCATGAAAGGGCACGCTGCTATGAATCACGGCGTCGACGACCGGCTGTCTACGTGGTTTCAAAGAGCAGCTAGCAGTCGGGTGAAGTAAGACGGATCGAACTCATTTTCTGTGATGACACAGATTCAGCTATCACAGTCAGCGGGTAAGATTTCGCCAGCCTGCGTCTCATCGACAATATTGTGAGTAATATAAGCGTGATCGAGGCGCTAGGAAGAATGGCAAATGAAACGGATGAACTCCGGGCGATCGCCATGAACATGCTCCCAGATGTCCACTAGGTTGACGTGCTGGACGATTGCCGTTAGCGCCACATACGGAGAGTGACGCGGCAGTAGGCCTTTGTGTACCTGGGTGGGGTTGAACTGGCCTCAAATGATCAATGCATCCTGCCGACACAGGAAGTGATGACTGACCACCTAGGAGAAGAAAGTCTACTCAGTGAGCTACAGCAGCTGGTACGATAAATGGGGGCTATGCAAGTTGGTTTGAACATTCCAGTGCACTACACAAAGTAACAGTGTTTTCAAAATGCACCAGATCTGATTTTGCTAGATAAACTTTTGCCTTAATCTGGAATGATGTCGGTCTCCAAGTCCGGCGTTTCTTCTTCACACTATATTTAGTCGTAAACAGAATGTCTCACATACTAAACTGAATTAAGGAAATAAATTAAAAATGAGAGAAGTCAATCTACTACAGAGGGACGAGTTCCGCAGTATTCTTTTGTTATCAGTACAAAACTTTGCCTTGAAAAATTGCTTACATGCTAGTTATACCGTGTCTTTGTCCTGACCCTTCTCAGTCTATTCAGGCTTACATTTACAGTTTTCACACTTGCGTCCACTTGTTACCCAGTTATTCACGCAATGATTATCTTTGCTACCTTATGAATAATATAAATTATGGAGGCGAAGCTAGTTCACAAACATTCACTCTCCCTTCAGAGCAGTGTTGAGGGGACCACACCCTGCCTATCTAACCCATGTTAATTTAGGCAAGTATTTGACCCATTTCTGAAAAAAAACTATTTCATGCAGGACCTTAATATTTTTACTGTATGTTACATGATGCCAATAGAGTCAACTGTACTAAAATCTACTTTATCCATTTTGCAGTTTTTAAGAAATACTTTTTTAAATTTATTAACAAAAAATATTAAGTTTTTCTGCAGAAAATATTTTTTTTGTGAACTTCCTAATGGTGGAATATCAATGAATGTAGTACCAGATGTAGCTTTTTATGCTATGCAGAGTCTCTGAAAACTGCATTCATTTATCTATGATAGTTTCTAGTATAATGGGGCATACATACTGAAAATTTTAGTTTACGGGAAATAGACTTTAAAGAAAAAAGTTTTGAAATTTGTTACTTACAGTTAAATTAAAACTGTCCTGCTGCACATGATGGCCCTTCTTTGGCCTCTAGCAGGTCTTCCAGCTTCTTTTTTTAGCTTCCTGGATGTTTGTCTTGCTTTCCTGGCTATATTAGATGCAGACCTGTCTGCATGGGCTATCCTCATTTTAACACAATGTTGCAGCCAAGTGATCATATTTTCACCAGGATTAATTCCTAGCTTTTTCAGTACCCAACAATTTCCAGTATTACCACATTTAAATGTAATAACAGCATCATGAACTCCTAGTTTCATTGTATGCATCTCTACAAATGCAGTTTTAGGAGGGCAGTACCAAATTATGCTGTTGAAACATTCATTTGGGTTCTGTGTCTGCCCATGCAGACATTTCCTGAGAAGGTCAGAATGAGCCACGTCTCTGAAAATAGGTTTAATTGCGGTAATAACAGCAGCAGGAAGAGAATGCTGGTCAGAATAAGATTCTCCAGTTGCCTGAACCCTATTGTATTTGCATGACGAATTTTCTCCTGATGGACACAATCCATGACATGGCTTATCATCAGTAGAGGACTTATGGAAGAATATGGCCCAAATATCTCTCTTCATTGCCTCCAGAGTTTCTTTATTTCTCCTAATTGCCTGCCCATAGTATACTTGCAAGTTTTCTATTTTAGTTTTACTTAACCGACCCTGTCCGGTCAACAATTTCCCATCTTCTAATTTTTTCCTCTCACATCAACTGTTAGTTTTCTCAGCCTTGTTCCCAAACGTTTCTGAACATGGCCTACACATTCTATTTTGCTAATAATGGCATCTTCGTATGGATTAGAGTTTACCACATTGTTGTATGCCTTACTGTCACTATCGCCCACATATTTGGTGTACCGTATGCCTCTTGTTTCTACAGAGCGATGAAATATTTGTTGTACTCCATGAACTTCAGTACCACTACTTGTTCCTCTAAAATTAGCAATATAGTTGTGTTCTTTATGTTCATTGACTTTACAGTATTTGCTATATTTAGACATTATCCCCACATCTAACACTTTACCGGTGTTTACACTCGTGGCAGTCACTACTCCATTCAGAGAAGTATGTCCTCTTTTTCTGCCAAATTCCAACAAGTGCAACTGCAATATCCGAACATCCATCATCTTCTCCCACTGCTCCCCTAGCATCCAGTTTCATACTTTCCTCATTGACCTCACATACCGCTTTCTCTAATATTGCAGTCAGTTTTTCAAATTTATTTGGTGGTTGATGTAAGTTCATCACTGAACAAAATGTTCTCCCTGCAGCCACGCCCTTTCCAATGGATTGTAAGGCATAAACTAATCTAATATTGATTTCATAAAGGCCACTTGCATCTGGTTTTGAAGAACTCATAAATGAAATCACAGCTGAGCATTTAGTGGAAATTAAATCCAAAGCAATTGCTAGGCCTTTTCTCCTACTGGCACTCTCACAAATTTTCACACTCTGTAACTCACCATATTGTCTACATTGTACAAATTTATAAATTACATCTGATAATTTTCTCAAATTTATAATAATATTACTGCACCCCTTGTTACTTACAGTAAATTCGTTTTAACTCACTTGAAATGGTGAGAGCTTCTTTGATGATGCACTTGTTGAAGAACTACAATTAGAAACATTGTTGCCAGGCGACATAACCTCTTGTACAGAAAGCTTTCTAAACTTGTTTCCTCTAAATTGTCGTTTCTTGAAAATGCCTTTAGGTTCGTCATCTTCAATAAACACTACATAACACACATAAATAAGCACTGCAAACGTAAGTATAACAACTACTAGCAAACACACTTGAACATAACTAACCGCGTGTTTGAAAGCGCGTTGTTTACAAACAGCAGAAACAAAAGAACACCGACCGTTGCACTCCAAGGAGAGCCAACGCACTCGGGAGTAAAAAAAAATCCCTAACGTGCGATGTAGGGGATATAAAGATCCAAAATATATGCAGAGAAGTGGGTGACAGAAAAGTAGGCATGGAACATAAACACACGTGGAAGGAAAATGCTTTTTAAATGTTCGAAAAAAAATGTTTCCAGCAAAATCTTTTTCAAAGCTCTTAAATAAAACTTTAATCTATCGAAATATAATGAAAACCGAAAATCGATTTTTTTCGACCTGAACCACGGTGTGGTCCCCTTAACACAAGTTCGTTGCGATGGGGTTGGGACTCGGTAGGTCTTCTACAATTACTTATCATTTACACCATGATATCCACGTTTAAGTGACAGGATGTCCAGCGAATAAGTCCCTGATCTAAAAATGAAATATCTCGAAAAGTAAGTCGACAGTCGATACAACGAAAGATGTATAAATTGAGAATACTGTAAGAATTTTATACCGATGTTCCGGAATAGTTCGAAAAGCTGCTAACAGATGGCGCTGCACGCTGTGCTGCTCGTACAGTATCAGCGTGCATAATTAAACCCCTTCTATGCAAGCAGTCTTTGCAATCAGTTCTGGTAGACAGTGTCTTTCAATGTGCCCCAGAGAAAGTAGTCACAAGGAGTCAGATCGGGTGAATATGGTGGCCAATGCATCAGTGTGCCAGTAAATTTGGATTTATACAACGCAATTCCTTTATTGTTGAAACATTCATCAAGAAAGCGAAATATCTGTTCCGTGTGATGTAAACTGGTGCCAGCTTGCATGAACCACTCGGTGCCCAGTCGATCTTCCAACGGTAGCTGTATGGCAACGAATTTTTAGAAAACTGAAATGTTATATTCATTGGTAAGCATTTCTCGCATATCACTACTCAATTCGGATGGCAGTGCGCTACGTCTGTGAAAAACATGCAGTCGTTGTGATAACGTACTTCGCAAACTCAGTCCGTAATCATACAGCTCGTACAGGTATTGCCTGGTGTATGTGTAGACTGTGTCTCAGTATTCTCTGCAGCAGTTCTTCAGCCAGACATCATAGGATTTTGCTGAATAATTCCAGAAATCTTGACGAAATTTCAAGAAGTAACTGCAGTTTGCTTGGGGCCAATATTCCCTGCTGGATCAACAGACACGTTGCCTATCCAATGGAACTTGGCGAAAAGCTTGCGAATGGTTTTCGCTTCAGGTCCTTCTGGAAGATAAAATCGTGTTTGAAAACTGCGCCTTGTTGCCGAGTTCTGATCTATGGTATACCAGTACCAGAAAAACACTTTGATTTCAACCTCTTCCTTCGGCACGTTAACCTGCTCCCACGTTTCGACGGTGGAAATAATCTCTCTGATCAGCTGTGCAATATTTATAGGCATTACGTATTGAGATTACAGCACCATCTGTTAGCAGCTTTTCAAATTATTTCTAAAGCTTTTTATAACTTCTGTATACAGTTTTTACATCCTTCACAATAAATATGCTATCTGAAGCACTCGTCTATCGATCTTACTTTTCGAGGTGTTTAATACCGAAAATAAGGACAACTTCGCTGGACACTCTGTATCTCAAATTACAGACTTATTCACATATTCATTGAGATCCACGAAAATTTCTGTTTAAATTTGTAGCAAAGCAAAGACTTCATACTCCGCATTTTTAATGCGAATGAACTACTCAACAACAAACTCGAATTAGGTGACTTCATTGTCCTACACCAGATAGATGTCCTTTTAACTACTGGAACACACCTTCGTGCGACTCAAACATTTACGGTAAGGACAGTGGTAGGTTGTAGGACGGTCCGCGCAAATGGCCGTGGGGGCGGCACAGAAATGTTATTTAAAAAATGCATCGTTTATGCCCAGTCGTTCTCCCGCCGTTATCTACACTGGAAGCTACAGTGGTCACCATCTCGACTTCCTATGGTACTAATATTCTGGTGGTGGCCTACTTGAGTCCGCAGAACCCATTTGATAAGGAGGACTTCAAAGCGATATTTGACGGTTACTCCAAGGTGCTGCTGTGCGGTCACCTAAATGCCGAGTACCGTGCACGGAATTTGCGGCGAAACAACCCACGTGACGTTCGCCCGCACAAACAGGAGGAACCTTAAATTACAAACCATAAACGATCTCACATCGGAACACCACCCTGTACTTGGAGTGAGATCAGAGGCTCTTGCACACCTACATACACCATCGACAACGACAACCAACTGGGAACAGTTCGAGAAGTGGCTCAACAACAATGTTAACTCTACCGAAGATTAGTCCACTGCAGCGTGGGTTCAAAACAACACCTCCACTCTCACCAGTAAAATCAAAAGAGCTTTTCAACGCTCGTCATTCATAGTAGAACGCCACACGTCGTACCATGACACCTATTCGCCACCGTTGTAGGAGCTGAAAGCACTGAAAAATATGGCTTGGCGACGCTGGAAACGTTTTCGCAATCCCGAGGACTGTATAGAAATGAAGAGGCTTTCAAAGGAACTCCGACAGAACACTAGGAGAAAGTCTGGAAAGACAAAATGGTCTTCCTGGTGCTTCAATGATGTGATCACTGGAGCTTAGTCCGAAATATCCGTAACTCGAAATAGCCTACACGGATCCCTCACTGGGAAAGACAGAGATTTTTGATTATGAAGACGAAAACCCAATTGAAGATCTGGAGAACGACGCAGACGTCGAACGGATTTGCCACAGAGCTCAGGAAATCAGAGGAGCTGAACACAGCTCTTACCCGTCAATAATAACACGTGGTGAGTTTCGAAAGATAACCAGACAGCTGGGAGCTCTCTCCCCCCTGTCCCAGACATTATTACCAATGTACAGCTAAGACATATTCTACGGAAACCTCTGGTGTTGCTTACGAGAATATACAACAGTTGACTGAGGATCGAATATTTCCCAGACCCATGAAAGATAGCTCACGTCGTTCGACTTTCTAAAGCGGGAAAAGTCCGATCAGTCTCTTGTCCCCGTTATTGAAAATTCTGGAGGGACTAATATTGCACCGTCTAAGACCTTTAATCACCGACCACAACATTTTCCGAAGTGATCAGTTTCCTTTTCAGTCTTTGCTGCTTGATGAACTCCTACTTTTACGAATCACTGAATACATAGCCTAAAATATCGATGTCTCCAAATATACATCTGCCATATTCTTGGACAAAGAAAAGGCTTTTGATAGAGTTTCGAGAAATAAGCTGCTGCTGAAACTTCAAGAGTTCAAACACATCCCTATCTACTGTATTCTACTGATCAGTAGCTCTTCCAGTATCGACAGATCATGGTTAAACATTAGGACAGCGGTCAAGGCCCTGTTGTCTAGTATCAGATGGATCACTGCAGCCGTCCGAGGGATACAACGCCAACTAACAGTAACAGAACAATGGGCTGCAGCAAACCATGTACGCCTCAATCGCCTCAGTCCGGATAAGACTATGGCCGTTATATTTACTCACCGACGTCCGAGCCTGCTAGACAGATTTCTTCTCCATAACAATGAACTAGCGTAGTCCAACAGAGTCGAATATTTCGGGGCCACTCTGGCCCAGAAGTTGTCTTTTATGTCACACATCAAGGCAAAGAGAGTATATCTCATCTATGTTCAGCACCAACTATACCGCATTTAAACAGATGAATGCTAGAACAATACTTGAGTTATACAAAGCAGCGATCCTATTTGCAGTCCTGTATGGCAGCTCCACGTGGGGAATCACTTCTCCAAATGTTCAAATGTCCAAATGTGTGTGGGACTTAACTGCTAAGGTCATCAGTCCCTAAGCTTACACACTATTTAACCTAAATTATCCTAACGACAAACACATACACCCATGCTCGATGGAGGACTCGAACCTCCGCCGGGACCAGCCGCACAGTCCATGACTGCAGCGCCCTCAGACCACTCGGCTAATCCAGCGCGGCAACACTTCTCCCACTAACCTTAAACCCCTCCAGACTTTTCACAATAGATGGTTATGCTTGTCCTGGGAGCTTCACGATGGACGCAAATCACCGATCTATATGCTGAACTTCATATTCTAACGATTAAAGACCAAATCAAGGAGTCGACGCGGTAACTCCTGGAAAAAAACTGATGCGCTATGGGCAACAACGAGACACCTTCAGTACCCCGCTTCTGTAACTCGAGAACGGTGCCACTGGACAAAAGGGCCTTTTGCTACTTTGGAGGCTCCTCAAGAACAGGCTAATCTCCCGCACCACCATCTCAGCACGGTATAAGGACCTCTAGACCAAGCCCGTGCTAACGCTTCAATAAAGATAATGTTGCCTCATGTACATTCCCATCCCATAAATTCAGCCTCAAGGAAGGTAGTACTTTGGATACAATATACACACAAACACACACACACACACACACACACACACAGAAATTAATTACCAGAATCACTGAACATATTTATATTTGTCATATTTCTCGCATTATACATCATCCTATTAACGTGTAGCATATTACTAACGTTTTAAAATCTGCGCTTACAGTACATTATACATCGTCCTATTAACGTATTGCATCTTACTAACGTTTTAAAATCTGTCACTTACAGTAAAAAACAGGAACTAGGGCAGAAGGTCTTAAATGTTAATTATTTGTAAAAAATCCGTGATGAGGGCACTACAGTTTGGCGAACTGCCTCGCAAATGTTAAAATTTTAACTGTCATCGCACAGATGACTGTTCAACGTATTGTGCCCTACAGACTGCATGATCACTGACATGTTTGATTATTCTCATGTACTACGCTATTTCGACCTTTCTCTTACAATTAGCCACAGACGTTCACTCAGATCCATCATCTGCTACTGTATTTCAACACCTATTGCGTACCTAGCACCTTCTCTTCACTACATTGATTTCCTTGATATGTACAAAGTTCTCCCGTAACGGCGAATTTCATGTTGCCCCCATAGTTCCTTACACTGGTTCTGAGACTTATCTCGAGCAGATTCCTTACTATCGTGCCAGCCGAGTTTTGAAGGCGCGGGAGCAGTATGGCGATGGCGTTATGGCCAATGATCCACCACTTATACATGCGGTATCTCAGCACCAAACTGTGCTGTTTTTAGTTGGATATTGCACGATGGAAAGAAACAAAATTTCAACGATAGACAATTTAGCTGCTATGGTCTACCTCTTAAGACGCTGGCCTGCTTTTATTCATACAGATCGTATCATAGTTTCCATCTAACTAACTAAGAACAGAAATGGAGAAGAGGAAGCAGTGGACAGCCCCTGCTGTAATTATGAAATCACGTAGCGTTTACGACCGATTAAAACAACAGCTGAAAGAAACCAATAGGATCGGAACTAGGAAGGTTGACTGTTGTGCTCCACAGAAGAGCCATATTCACGTCTTTGTAGAGGACGTCCTTCGTCACGTAGAAGACAGAGTGATAACGAGTATTTGAAACGCTGCCCATACCATTTGCACTTACAGAACACGCAGGCCAGAACTCACTGTCTACGTTGTATGCGGGAGATCTGAATATAATCCGATCTTAAAACTCTTTTTACATCCAAACGCTACGTTCGTGGACATGTGTTGTTTATCTTAACCTAATAAGTCCCCTCTATAGCCCTTAAAACACTTGTAATAGAAGTTTTTGAAACATTCTGTATATAAAAATACAAATGCTCCTACTAAAATCTGGATACTTGCCTGCCATGTTTGAAACATTCGCCACTTCACTGTGAAAGAGGCACGTAATTTTCTCATTTGGGAAGTGAAATCTGTAGACTATCTTGTAATCTGACCAGAATTTTCAGTTGACTGAAGAAAGAAAGACAAATGGCTACAATGTAGATGCCGCTAGTTGTGTTCAGTTGATGGCCTTCAAGAGAATTTAAGACGTTAATTGTTTCCGATTACAAAATGTTGGACCATGATGTGAAGTGATGTGAACAGATAACGGTGTCATACACTATTTTAAGTGAATAGTGTGTTCCAAGCTTCACAATGTGATGAATCTCAGTACTCAATAGCCACAGCATCTTCCCCCCCCCCCCCCCCCAATGTTTTCAGTTTTCAGAAAGTTGGATGTTCCTATGTTCCTCTGTCACACCAGAACGGCACTATGAACGGTCGTATTAATTTTAGATCATTTAGAAGCGAGTATCCCGCGATCGAAGTATGGACGGACCGGCGGCAGTAGAAGCGAGTACTTCCGGCTGGGTCACGCTCCACTGTCCAGGAGCGCAGATGCCCTTCTTTGACTCTTGGGCGGAGGCGGGGATAGCTGGGCCTTCAGGTCGTACTCCCGACACTGCGGCTAAGTGCTGAGTTTCTAAGTACTGTCCATAATAAACTGGTCGTCAGATAACTGCTCCATCTGTTCAGTGATGATAAGTTGGTTCGATGGGTTTTAATGCTTGTGCTCTGCTGACTTTGCGACAATATCTGAGTTGGTATGTCATGCTAAACGATACGGAAAACGGATAATGAACAGCAATCGTAATTGGCTGCAGGTCAGTATTTCCTAGAGATAGGCCAGGCGATGGTAAGTTTGTATCAGGTGATCTAAAATTAATGTCAGTTACGCAGCCTGAGTACTTAGAAACTCAGCACTTAGCCGCAGTGTCGGGAGTACGACCTGAGGGCCCAGCTATCCCCGCCTCCGCCCAAGAGTCAAAGAAGGGCATCTGCGCTCCTGGACTGTGGAGCGTGACCCAGCCGGAAGTACTCGCTTCTACTGCCGCCGGTCCGTCCATACTTCGGTCGCGGGATACGCGCTTCTCACAACGCAGCAGCAGCTGCAGCGGGCCACACGATCAGCAACCGGTGGTCGTCGTACCGGTGAACGGTGTGGTGGGGTATTGATCACGCTCGCCATCGTTGCTTGCAGTATCCTAAACCCATGCTTGTAAACAAACAGGAATAAATAAGTTATTAAAACCTCACCAGGACATTATTCTGCTGCACCTGCTTCTATTTTCGGCAGAGATCCACTGCCCTACCCAGCCACCCCTGGTATCGCGTTGTAGTACTGAAGTTGGTATCTTTGGCTAATACTGGCAATCGTGATCACATCCGCACTTCTAGTATGGACAGACAATTGGATCCCGTTGATGTGACACAAATTTCTAAATAGTAGTTGTAGTTTCTGGATAGGGCATTCAACGGTACCAAGAAGTATCAAATCAGTGTATGGATAATGACGAATTTTGTGTAAGTTTCAGTGTGCTCAGGTGTCGGTATTAGATTTTGGATTTTTAATTCTGTTAGTCCGGAGAGGATGACAATACAAACTGTAGAAGGTCATGCTTAGTGTTCTGTTTATCATTTACCGACGTATACGAATACCTTTGTCAGTTTTGGTTGAGATAACTTGACACAGTAGACACATGCTTCACTTGGCGGATATATGAAGAATGATGGAGACCAAAAGAGGCACAGAGCAGGTGAGACTAAATAAAACACGAGAGTATCATCGATGAATAAATTTCAAGACTGGTTATAGCAAAGAAGCACCTATCGCTACTGCTGTTGATTGCGTTGTTTTGAGCCATTTTGTGCTATACGTGGGAAAGATATATCTTTGAGACGTTGTGATTTGTCGTCTTGCGATTGCGATAGACATATAGTGTCACGATTTAACTCGTCGTTTTGGAATGCGAAGGTACATAAAGTACAACCTTGCTTCTAAGGCGACACGAATACTGGAAAGTCAATGGTAATACAGAAAGTTACTCTCCATCAACAAATTGTATATAAGCCATTGTATTTCGAAATCGAATTTGGTGGATACAAAAAGAACATCCATAAAATTATCTTCTTGGAAGAATTCTATTGGCTGAAATCGCGGCATTGTTCATGTACATTGAAGCGTACTGTATACGAGTGCCTTGTTGCAGTTAATGGAAAAATACCGTCCTCGATTAACTATCTGCCATCACGGGCTAGTTATATTCGTTTCAAACGAATTTGTTATTGGTAATGAGGCATTAATATTACGGTTACAGTTTATGCATGCTGAGTGCCATGTTACACATTGTCTTTTTCTAAAGTTGGATTTTGATGCTCCCCTCGGCAAGACGAGGGATGCAGCGACGCGTTCTGACACTTGCTCGGCGTCGGATCATGAATCGTAATGTCCGGCGGTCGTCGCGACTATACAAGCTCTTTGTGGCAAAGCGTCGTATATTGCGCCGTGTGAAGACCACATGACGTGTATTTCAGTATTTCTATCTGTATCTCAGTGAATTTCATCTTTCACTAATACATTTGAAATGGTCTGGGGGACTCTCGTTACAGACAAGCATCGTCTATTTCTGATACAGAACAATTACAGCGACACGGAAAAGTCACATACAACTGCCTTCACTTTTTCCAGTTACTGTCTCTTTGAAAATACGCAGGAGCACCCTAATAAAGTTCCTTTCACACATGTGCAAAAGTACCTCCTGCATAGAAGATAGGAAACCGAAAGGGAAGTTACATTTTAACGCTATGCCAACATCAGGATTGTTAGAGACTGATAGCTGTTTCCGACTTGTTTAGAAAAAGTACTCTTTCTGATGTAATAATCCCACAGAGAATTTTGCAGGAATACTTCGACAGAACGACATTTAGTCAGAAATGTCTGATCCTTCATCGTATTTTACACCAATCTTTCCATCGAACGACAAATTTATTCAGAAATGTGATACTGAGCACTTTACGAAACGAAGAAAGACGTAGTATTCTATCTACTCTGCAATTTACTCTACATGCTACTCTGCAATTCACTCACAAGCGCCTGGCAGAGGAATCATCAAACCACGTTCACACTTTTTTTTTCTACTGTTCCACTGTCAAACAGCGCGCTGGGGAAAAGAATACTCGAACCTTTCCGTGGCTCAAATGGTTCAAATGGCTCGCAGCACTATGCGACTTAACTTCTGAGGTCATCAGTCGCCTAGAACTTAGAACTAATTAAACCTAACTAACCTAAGGACATCACACACATCCATGACCGAGGCAGGATTCGAACCTGCGACCGTAGCGGTCGCTCGGTTCCAGACTGCAGCGCCTAGAACCGCACGGCCACTCCGGCCGCCGATCCTTTCCATGTCAGCCCTTATTTTCCTTAGTTTATTGTAATGACTATTTCTCCCTCTTTAGGTGGGTGTCAACAAAATATTTTCGCTTGCAGAGAAGAACGTTGGAGACTGAATTTTCTTGAAAAGATAACGTCGCATCGAAGAACGTCTGTGTTTTAGTGAATGCCACCCCAATTCGCGTATCATATCCGTGACAGTCTCGCCCCTGTTTCTCTATAATGCAAAACGAGCTGCCCTTCTTTGAAATTTTTCGATATCCTCCGTTAGTGTATCTAGTAAGGATCCCATACTGCACAACAGTGCTCTAGCAGAGGACTGACAACTGTAGTGTTGATAGTCTCTTTAGTAGATCTGTTGCATCTTCTAAGTGTATGACTACAGTATCAACGAACCATGACTGGAATCAGTCAACTCCCACAAATAACTTTGTGCAACAGTTTGTAGGGCTATTAAACTGACGAATAAGATAGGATGAGTCCTATTTAAAGCAGACGGCAGACTTCGTGTTCAGCGATATGGTACTGGGATAACGCAATCCGTCTGCAGAGGAGACTGATTACAAAAGAACTCATGTGACCCATCCAAGAATATTACTCAAGTGTGTGGTTCCCTATCAAGTAGGACTAACAGCGGATGCCGAAAATGTACAAAGAATGGCAGCACGAATGATCACAGGTTAGTTTGATGCACGGGAGGGTGTCAAGGATACGATTAAAGACCCGAACTCGCAGACGCTTGTAGATATACAAAAAGTATCCTGCGAAACACTACTACTAAATTTTCAAGTACCAGCTGTAAGTGAGGAATCTAGGAATATACTACAATCCCTTACCAGTCGTCCTCGTAGGGACCGCCAAGACAAGATTAAACCATGAAATTCTTCAAACTTCCCCGTCGATCTGTTGACCTCTTGAGGAGTCGGGTTTTCTGCGGGATATCAACGTCGTTCTTTCACAATATTTTGACAACGTTACTCGTTAGCTTCATCTGATGATACTTGAGACTGTCTCAGGTAGTACCAAATTAGGATAACGCGTCACGTTGTCGAAATATTGTACAAGGACGACGCTGATACCTGGAAAAGTACCTGACGCCTCAAGATGTCAAGATTCAACCAATTTTGTGGGAGTAGAGGAGTTTAGGCAGTCGTTCTTGCTCCTCTCCATATGCGAACTGAACGGATAGAGGCCCTAACAACTGGTACCCAGTACCATGCACATCCCAGTGGTTTAAAATGTATTACTATAAATGTCAATGTAGATAAGTATCTTTTCGCTTCTGAATAGTTCGTTTCATTTCATGAAGGTAAATAAATATGAATATTAGTAAGACAAGGAATATATGACGTTTTTAGCGCTTTACGATGATACCTACTTTTCGCAGAACAGTGCTGGCGACATGGCAATAACCACCGTAAATGAGCTGCAGACAAACCTGAATTAATGCCGCATAGAAGCACGTCCCGAGTAAAGCACTGTAACTTACTTCTCTATGGTCCACAGTAATAAATAACGCAATAGAAATGAACGTACACAGAGCGTAGCGTGACTTCCAACGAGGGTGTTTGGCTTCGTCAGAACTTGAAAATACATTGCTTGCCATAAAATATTTCCCCGAGAAATTATTTCTTGTTCCACTTGTTTCTTTTCAGAATGTGGACAACACAGAGATGTTGCAATATTTACTACCGAAACAGACGCACCACAGCTCATGTTCTTGAGAACATTTGTCCTTTCGTTTTGCATCGTTTTAACGAAAGTTTAAGTACGTCAACCCACTTTCGGTGTGAAAATGCCCTTACGCTATTCCGCTTGTATAGTATTTAAACTATAGTGAAATTAACCGTCTACATGTTTTTCTCTGAACGCACTCGCACTAGTTGATAACGTCACTTATTTCACTTTTCTCGAAATGTGTACCTGCAGTAATAAATTCGTATATCTGAAAAACAGATCTCCGTAATGCAAATCACTCGCGACGTTTTACCATCACTAATTTATAGATTACAGCGACATATCCTGTAGTTAGTCAACGTTCTTGATATCTACAGAAAGAAATCAATGTTTAATTATTAACTGCAACATTTTATCGAAGAATCTGGAAGTCACGATACTGAAAAGTCTCAAAAATTTGCTTACTTTATTGTGGGTATTTTATCGACGTATTATTGTCTTAATCACCAGTTACAGTGCATATAAATATCTTAATTCAGCTCTTTTATTGTATTTTTAAACGCCGCCAGCTCTAGAATCCCCGGAGTTCCGCGTATACACTTTTCATGTGATCAGATGCTTATCCTTGCCTCACGTGTCGAACATCAGCCGTGGTAATTTGAGATGGAAATGTAACCTTCTTGTAATCGGAGCTGCTTCAGTTTACAACTTTCGATTACGTTCATGTACGCTCGATAGCTCCGTCTTTTTGGATCAGAACTCTTATGTATACCTTGTCATTTCTTGTTCAGCTGCTTATGGAGCCCTGCCTTTGTTAGAATTACTTGCAATGTATGCACGTCAAGCTGTCCAGGCAGCGTTATTCTAGAGAACCATTGGACACACTCCAAAAGTTATAAGAAAACTGCTCCAAATATTATGATAATGCCTGACGAGCCTTAGAAACGTCATCCTCTAATTTCTCCAGTACATTCTTACACTATTCTTCTGCCGAAGTTCATACTCAGAGTAATGTGTACGTTAATCATTACGTCTCCCAATGAAGACTGGTGCTGGACTTTCAACAGAATACACGAAGCTATCTACGATACAATGCTACAGACGTTAGATGGTAATTTCATCAAAGCGCTGTCACTGGCGTTCTCAGAAACGCAAATAAATTCTTGTTATATGTTACAGTTGTTGGTCAAAGAAAACATTCTGTCATAACAATTGTGCTGAGAATCAATTAAAACCAAGAAATTCATTAAACAACTCATTGCCCAATGGGATAATTTAAGATTGTACAGGAAATACAGAGCTAAATGAGACCTATTATTCAAGTATTAGCACAAATCTATTTAAAAGTATACTTTTCAAACAACTGAAAAGCCACAGTGATCACACACATATATAGGAAGGCCAGAAGAGCCAACTCGTAAAATCAATACGCTATTCTCTCTGACATCACTCTCTTTAATATTTCTAGGACACAGTGTATTATTTAAAATAGTAATCACCTGAAATAGAAACAATACATATCCTTAAAACATCCATTAAGAAAAACACAACCATAATGTCATCATAGGCATCATTATTGATAAGCAGGTGTATGTTGTAAGAAGACAGAGTCCAGCGGCGGTAACATTCAGTTAAATGTTCTCGCGCTTCCAGCCATGCAAAACCGTTAAAGGTTAGAGCGCCACGACTTTTGACCATGTATTCCCAGGCTACTGTCAAGTGGAATGACTACTTATGGGCTGCTGGTACGTCATTATTCTCATGTAACCTAGCTGCCAGTTGAGACTTCACCAGTGCCCATGGTATCGTCGTACATGTGTGTGTTCGATGCGTATGCTTTAACCTGGCAATCGCTTGGTCCGATGCCCAGCTAAACAATAGGTCGCCGTGTCTATCAAGTGTTTTGGCCGTGGTTTTCATTTCATTGGCGTCTATTTTCCCTAAAGCCGTTAGTGCGAGCTACGACAGGAAATGTCGTCGAACTTGATTCGGGGACAGTTTCCCATATCATGCTCAGTTGTAGCGCAGGATAGCTGTGCAGAGATACCTTCCAGCCTGTTTTCATAGTGCTCTCTGTTTGTCAGACTTACGATTGTCAGCACTCACAGGACATTTCGTAAACTTCAGGCGTTCCCAGACTTGCAGCATATTTTACTGCTCACGATAACTAGTAGATTTTTGACAGAGATTTGAAGATCGTCTTACTCTGGTGTCTCTTCAGAAGACGTTGCATCGCCCTCGACACAGAATCACAGAGCAGCAGAAACACTAACTTCCTTTTCTGCTCTTGGTCGTTGCTCTTATTGGGTCTTTTACATATCATTTGGTTTATTTGTCGATTCTGAACACCATGCTCAAGTGGTCTAACTCACCGGGCAGGTGTACCACTGTTTTTCCGCGACGTACCACAGTTTTGATCACAGTCTTCTTCTGTACCAGCTGATTATGGTGATTGAGGACGTGAAAGTACAGATCAGCATATTACCTGCAGTAGCTAAAACTCCAGAATGAGATTTCCACTCTGCAGCGGAGTGTGTGCTGATATGAAACTTCCTGGCAGATTAAAACTGTGTGCCCGACCGAGACTCGAACTCGGGACCTTTGCCTTTCGCGGGTAAGTGCTCTACCAACTTTTTTTTCCTCTACCAACTTTTTTTATGTTTTATTTTTTTACCCTTTTTCTTTTTTAATTTTTGTTTTTTTCTGTTTTTTGTTTTTTATTTTTGTTTTTTCCTACCAACTTTTTGTTTTTTTGGTTTTTTTGAATAGACGCTACCGCCTTTTTTTAATACCCTTTTTTTAGTAATTTCCCTTAAAAAGCCCCTTAGGAAAATGGAACTAAAAAAAACTCCTAAGTGCCACTGCCACTTTTCATCCTATAACAAAAAATCTGATCCACTTCAGGCGTTGGCTCCTGAGTAAACCCACCCCAGAGAGCTGCTATATATCAGGGGAAATATGGGAAATCAAGGTTAGGGCTATCCTTTGCCACTTTTTTTTGTTACATGATTACATTTAGGGAACGTGTACAAATGAGAATTCTAGTAACTAAGTGTTACAAGTAAGTGTTATAACAACAAAGGTGGCCTAAAAGAGTAATCCAGAAATAAAAAGAAAAAAAAACAACATAAATCACTGATGTAATTCCAACTAAAAGGTTCTTCAATAATGTAACTGGTTCCACTTCGAGCCTCGTCATCGTTATCTGATATCTCCAATTGCGCCTTTGAAAGGCATCTGCAACGGAGGCATTCGCTTCGCTAGTGCCTCAAGGAAAACAGCTTCCTTGCAGCAGCTTGTCTCTTCCTTCGCTCATGGCTGACAAGGCAGAACGTTCAGCCGTTTGTGTGATGCGGCACAGAACATTAACCGCAGCTCGGCACTCCCCAGCTGAGTGGGGGGTTAACGAAAACGCTGCGTAAATAATTTGCGAAGAGCGTACGGTATTTCGGTGTGCGTTCGAGGGCATTGTGAGCATTTTGCAGGAACCACCAGTAATCAAGCTGCTCTTTCTCTCAGTCGCGAAAGATGTAGGCGACGGTAAGTCCTTTGAACCATGTAAGCGCATGATATTTTGCAGCCGGAAAGTAAGTTCCATCGGGACAGAGTAGGGTCTGAGGGTCAATCGTATCAGGTGTGACCCGGAGGTAACAAGCCAATATCTTCTGTGTTAGTCGCCAAACTCCGGACGACGATGCGCAAGTAAAACGATGTTCATCAGTATCCAAAAGGTGACAATCTGGGCAATAAGGGGAGTCTGCCAGTCCGATAGTGTGAAGTCGCTGTAGTGTGGCATATTTTTTGTTGGCGATTTGATACCACTTCGAACTCACCGTGGAGGACAGAAAGTTGTGGTGTATCGTTTTCCACACTCTTGGCCAGTGAACCGTAGGGTACTTGTTTTCCACCACGTTATGGGGAACAGCACGCAGAAGGTTGATATAAAAATCTTTCGCCTTTGGTGGACGCGTGGCGGAGAGGTTCGAGCTGACATAGCTGTAATCAAGAATGAAGGTCGACACATGGGAGAGCTGTGGTGCGACGTGCGCAACCGACACCGGCGGGACGTTAGAGACTGGCATCAGAACCTGTAGTAAACGACTCGTGAGAGAGGTATATTGACTTTTCCATCGTTTCCTCATGTTGCTCATGTAAAGGCTAGCTGCTCTCGCCCTGACGTTGACCAATCCCAGTCCTCCTTTGTGCACTGGGAGGGTAAGAGTGTCGTATCGTACTTTAAAGATATGACCTGCGGAAACGTAGTAACTGAAGGCCGCTTGAAGCCGGCGACATATCTGCAGCGGTAGTGGGAGGACTTGTGCCACGTGGTTGAGTTTTGATGCCACGTAGTGGTTCAGGTATTCAACACGTTGTAGCTGGTTCAAGTCCCGGAGCAGGTTCTGTCGCACCACTGCGCGTTTGATCTGTAATAACCGTCGGTAGTTTGCTGCAGCTGTTTTACGTACATCTTTCTTGAACGTGATTCCCAAATATCGCAGATCAGAAACTGGTGGGAGGATAGCGAGGGCTTCCGGTCCGAGACCACGCCCAATATCCAACGCCGCCTGCTTGTTGATGTTCAGAAGACTGCCTGCAACCTGTCCGTATCGCTCAATCCAGGTTAGTACGCTTTGAACTTCGTCATTGGAACGAACCAGCAGTATCAGGTCGTCAGCGTATGTCCTATAGCGAAAGGTGACGTCCCGCAGCGTGATGCCAGATAGGCGGTGGTTAAGGCCCCCTAGGAGTGGCTCGAGTGCGATGGCATAAAGGTAGGTAAAAAGGGGACAACCCTGGCGTAGAGACCTCTTAACGGGTACTGGACCTACCGTCCTTCCATTGACCTGGACGTGTGAGCTGGCTGCGGTCCAAAGACGCCGTAGGGTGTCGATGAGGCCCGGTGGAAATCCCATACAGTCCATCACTCGTGGGAGGAAGTTGTTGTGCACTCTATCAAAGGCGCGGTTGAAATCTACGGAGACGAACGCCGCTCTCAGACGGCACGCAGAAGCGATTGCTATTAAGTCCCTGCAGTCACCGGTGGCCATGTGTATGTTGGCTTCTCCCCCCTGCGTCGTCTGTTCTGGAGCGAGGATCATCGGCAAAGTCGTCTTAATACGGCTCGCCATAATTCTGGTGAAAATCTTGTAATCGGCGTTCAGCATTGTAAGCGGCCGATAGTCGTTAATCGATAGTCCTCCACCTGGCTTGTGTACTGGTATGAGAAGACCTTCTACAAACGCTGGTGGCACAACACAGTCTGGAGACATAAGTTCGCAGAACATTATAACCCAGCGAGGCATCATGATGTCACGGAAAGTCCGGTAGAATTCGATGGGCAATCCATCAGGCCCAGGAGACTTATTGGTCGCACCTTTGTCCACGGCGTCTTCGACTTCTTCGAGTGAGATTTCCTCTGTTAGTGCATTCACGGTAGCCTCGTCGATAGTACGTGTTACCTGCTGTAACACTTCAGTAGTGGCCTCGTCATCAACGATTCTTTCCTTGTAAAGATGACGAAAATGATCCTCCACCGCCTTTACTATGGTTGCTTGGGTCGTACATAAGCGACCGTCGTGTGTTCTGAGTTGTGTGATTAAATGTTGGCGTTGTCGGCGCTTATCCGCCACAACGTGGTGCATAGTGGGTTCCTCCGCAAACGTTCGGTCGTGCCGTCGCGAGCGGACGACTGCACCTTCTAGTCGGCGCTTCGTCAATGATAGTATGTGAGCCTTGATTCTGCTTTGATCATGTTGTCTCTCCGGGGAAGGGGGTAAGGCGTCGAGGTCCCTGAGTGCCGCATAGTAAAAATCGAGGGTCTGTCGATGCCACGCAGTCACGTCCTTGCCATATTGCATAAGTGTCCTACGGATTGCTGGTTTGGCACAGAGGAGCCACCACTCCAGGGTCGAGGTGTATCGAGGGTGGCGGCGTTCACAGTCAGTCCACGTTGCTGCAACTTGCCGACGGCAATCCAGGTCCTGGAGATGAGTTATGTTGAACTTCCAAAAGCCATTGCTGCGCCAGACTTGTTGGGGGCGTAGGTGTATAGTGCAGATATAGGCACTGTGATCAGAATAGGCTTGAGGCCATAGTTCGACGTCCACCACACCTTGTGTGAGATCTTGTGACACATATATGCGGTCGAGTCGGCTGGCCGAATGACTGGTAAGATGAGTGTGGCCAGAGCGGTTACTGTGGACTTTTTCCCACGTGTCGCACAAGTGAAGTTCTTGGATCATCGCACCCAGTTCCGGACAAGGCATGTAATGTGGGATTTGTTCCTTGGGGTGAAGTACGCAATTAAAATCGCCGACGAAGACGCTGTGGTCGTATCGTCCTAGGAAAAGGGGAGCGACATCTGTGGAGTAGAATTTGGCGCGGTCGTGACGTCTTGTGGTACCCGACGGCGCGTGAACATTAATGAATCGGGTGTTGAGTGCCGTAAATGCTATTCCTCGCGCGGAGGGAAGAAACGTGATGTCGGTAACTTCAATACATTCACGCACTAATATTGCCACTCCGGTATCTGCAGGGCTACCGGGCGTCACATGTGTGGTGTACCCGTAGAAGTGCGGGAGTGCAGTCGTTTTCACTTCTTGTAGGAAAGCAAAGTCAACCCCCATGGCTCGTACGGTTTCTTTCAAAAGTTGGATCTTGACAGGAGAACTGATCATGTTGATATTCATTGTCGCCAGGCGGTAAGCCTGGCAACGTGTTGTTTGGGCGGGGTTATCCATGGTGAAGGTGGAGAGAAGCGAATATCGGAAGTGATGTCACCCCCCGCCGAACGCGGTCCTCCTTGTGCTGCTTACGCTGCACGATCCGGCGGCGCCTCAGCTGGCCGCGGACCGGGAACTTGTGTCTCGACGTCCTCGGCCCACGAAGCGGGCGCGGATGTCTGTTCATGGTCCATAGCCTTGGAATGTTTGATAGTAAGGGACCGGGCGACTTCGAAGCCTGCACTGGTACCTTCCCGCTGCTCACTGTTCTGTCAATGGGCTGATGGTCGAAAGCTGCATGTTTTTCTGTCTGTTCTGCAAGGTTGGAGTCAGTGGAAACAGCTTCAGCTTCGCGGCTGGCTTCTTGAGTCGTCAGTCGTTCTTCCCCGTCCGAATGCGAACCGCTGTGTTCCGACACGGTCCGACGACGCCGCTTTCGGCGTTTCGGTGATCGCTGTTTCCGTACGTGGCCTTCATTGTCAGAAGACGGCACTGACTCATGCTCCGCCGGAACAAATGCTTCGGTCGGTACAATAAGGGAATCAATTGCCATCTTACTGGCGTCAATGTCTGTCGCGTTCGGTAGCTCCAGAGTCGTAGTACTATTTTCCACCACTGGCCAGGTCGGCGGATCATCCAGGTCTTTGTCCGTGGAAAGTGATTCTTGTACCGCTGAGGCGGTAGGCTGTGTCTGTTGTGTGAAGAACGTCGTGAACGCCGCCGCGTAAGTAACGGGTAGAATAGTCTTCGCCGCTGGTGGTGCAACGTCCTTCGGTGGGAGTTGTGTGATCTGACACTGGAGGCACTGGGAACGAAGGTGACCTTCCTTACCGCATCCGGAACACGTCTTCGGTTGGCCGTCATAAATAACTATGGCCCGGCATCTACCTATCTGTAGATAGGATGGCACGTGTCGTTGGAGATCTATGCGCACTTGGCGTACTCCATTGAGTACTGGATACGTCTTAAACTGGGTCCATTTTTCAGCCACATGTTCGTGTACCGTGCCGTAGGGGCGGAGCGCCGCTACAACTTCTGCCGCCGGGAGTTCAAATGGAAGTTCGAAGATGCGTATAGTCCGCAGTTCCATTGCGGCATGGCCGACCTCGACGTTGCCTACATTGCCATCTGCGTGGCAGAAGCGGAGTTCTTGTTTCATCTCTCGAAGCACCTTGTCGCAAGTAGTTTCGTTTATGAGCTTTACATAGACCGTGCTACTGACGATCGAAAAGTGAATGCCGACAATGTCGGCAGCCGGGATCTTGGCTTCCTCTTTTAAAAAACGTTCGACTTCGAGCGCCTTTGGTCGGGTAAAGTCGTTCCGAAATGTGAATTTCAAGGTTGATCTTCTGTATTGGTTTGCCATGGTCTTGGAGCGCTACGGCGTCACGTGAGTGTCGGCCGAAGAAAGTAAACAAGGCGCGCGGGCCCTCTCTGCCAGCGGAGAGCACACACCGCACGTCCGCTTCGCTCGGCTGCGAGAGCCGCACTGCCAACTAAGCTACCGAAGCACGACTCAAGCCCGGTACTCACAGCTTTACTTCTGCCAGTACCTTGTCTCCTACCTTCCTAACTTTACAGAAGCTCTCCTGCGAACCTTGCAGAACTAGCACTCCTGAAAGAAAGGATATTGCGGAGACATGGTTCAGACATGGTAGAGCACTTGCCCGCGAAAGGCAAAGGTCCCGAGTTCGAGTCTCGGTCGGGCACACAGTTTTAATCTGCCAGGAAGTTTCAGTAGCTAAAACTGTTGAACGCGTGCTTCAGTCCAGTGAACAGACCACCTTGAAAATTGTAATGTTCACGATAAATATGAATTTGGCCGCCTTAAATGCCATAGCTCGCAACTGCATTGACCAAAGTGGCGACATGAAAAATTACATACAAAGGCACGAAGCGATCGTTTTAACATTGTTTGAATCCATCAGCAGTTTTTGCAATACTAATTTCTACCGGTTATTTGCGAAAGTTTCTCTCAGTCAACATAGAAACATGTGTTCTTAGCAGTACTGTGATTCAGTCCAACACGGTACAAATAGCGATAATTTCAGACTCCTCGAGCTACCCATAAGTGTTGGTATGAGACATGTGTCTCACAGTTATTTGTTTGATGACGTCAGTCCTTCTTGTGTTCAGTTATGTGACGTGGTTTTAACATGCTCGACCTTCATCTCGATTTCTTACTCACTGGTGTCACTGATATCTCAATTCTCATATCACATAATTATCAACATTACGTAACAGCAGCAGGAGAGCCGATACGTCCTGGATATTGGCTCTACCTACATACACCGAAGAGCCAGAGAAACTGGTACACCTGCCCAATATCGTGTAGGGCCCCCCGCGAGCATGCAGAAGTGCCGCAACACGACGTGGCATAACCACGCGAATTTCTGAAGTAGTGCTAGAGGGAATTGACACACCATTACAGATCCTCCACGAGCTTGAACAGTCCCCTGCTGACATGCAGGCTCCATAAGGTTGTCTCCATACCTCCATGAGGCTGTCTCCATACCTCTACATGTCCATCCGCTCGATATAATTTGAAACGAGACTCGTCTGACCAGGCAATATGTTTCCAGTCATCAACAGTCCAATGTCGGTGCTGACGGGCCCAGACGAGGGTAAAACTTTGTGTCGTATAGTCATCAACGGCACATGAGTGGGCCTTTGGCTCCGGAAGCTCATATCGATGGTGTCTCGTTGAATGGTTCCCACGCTGTGTCTTATTGATGGCCCAGCATTGAAATCTGCAGCAATTTGCGGAAGGGATGCACTTGTGTCATGTTGAATGATTCTCTTCAGTCCTCGTTGGTCCTGTTCTTGCAGAATCTTTTTGCGGCCGCAGCGATGTCGGTGATTTGATGTTTTGCCGGATTCCTGATATTCATAGTACACTCGTGAAATGGTCGTACGGAAAGATCCCCACTTCATTGCTACCTCAGAGATGCTGTGTCCGTCCCTCGTGTGCCCACTATAACACCACGTTCAAACGCACTTAAATCTTGATAATCTGCCATTGTAGCAGCAGTAACCGCTCTATTAACTGTGCCAGGCTCGTGTTGTCTTATTTAGGCTTTGCTGACCTCAGCGCTGTGTTCTGCCTGTTTAAATATATTTCTATTTGAATACCCATGCCTATAACAATTTCTTTGGCGCTTCAGTGTATAACAAAAGGTCTGTGTCCCTCTCCTTACAACAGCCCTTTGAAAAAATTACCAAGCATCGGATTTACAATCGTACTGCCTTCAGGAGAAGATTACGATGTTACGCGTTATCGCTGGCATACCGGTGAAATGAAATGTCGTGTTGCTAGGGCCTCCCGTCGGGTAGGCAGGTTGCCTGGTGCAAGTCTTGTTAGCTGACTACACTTCGGCGACTTGTGCGTTGATGGGGATGAGATGATGAAGACAACACAACACCCAGTCCCCGAGCGGAGAAAATCTCCCACCCAGCCGGGAATCGAAACCGGCCCCCTTAGCATGTCATTCCGTCGCGCTGACTACTCCCCTATTGAGACGGCCACGTTTTTGGCCTGCAGGCTCCATTCGGGTTCGTCCGCCAAGCGCAAGTCTTATTTCACTCGACGCAACACTGGGCGATTTGCGTGCCAATGATGAGGATGAAATGATGACGAGGACACCACAACACCTAGTCCACAAGCAGAGAAAATCTACAACCCGGCCGGGAATCGAACACGTGCCCGCTGCATGGGAGACAAGCACGTTGCCGCTCAGCTAAGCAAGCGGTCACATACCCGTTATTTCGGTATACCGCAGTTGTCTTCCTTCTGCCCAACTACAAAAATGGCTCTGAGCACTATGGGACTTAACTTCTGAGGTCATCAGTCCCCTAGAACTTAGAACTACTTAAACCTAACTAACCTAAGGACATCACACATATCCATGCACGAGGCAGGATTCGAACATGCGACCGTAGCGGCCGCGCAGTTCCAGACTGTAGCGCCTAGAACCGCTCGTCCACACCGGCCGGCTGTCCAACTACAAACCAGTTTTTTGTCCCATCACCAACACTATTCAATCTTTCTTCATCCGTTACCCTTATATCATCTGCTAAATTTGTCCTTACTGCATTACCTTGTTCTTCAGTAGACCGTTCAGCCTCCTCTCCTAATTTTATTCTATCTGTGATTCTGATATCCATTGTTGTTAGTATGTAAACTCTCCCGTTCCACAGGAATGATTTGTTATGAAAAAATTACTTAATACAATGTTAATAAGGCTGCCATCACTGTAATACCATATAATCATTATAATGAATGCTTTTATAAGTATTATTATTCTGCACAGCTCATGGTCAGTGTACACTGGGGTGTAAAACAGCCAGGAATTTGCAAATGCACTACGTAAAATTCTCAATTGGCATTTTAGGAATATGGATTTCAGTGAAAAGTGGTTTCTCCCTCGCGCATTAGTTGGTAATGTGAATTGTCTTCACTAATTATTTTCAGATGTAGTTTCATCACAGAATTATGAGATTAGTTCATGCAGTTCTCTTTATCAACAGTAATGCCATCCTTGTCGCATTTTCCAATAATTGTCTTTCTTATACCTGTCATTAACCATATTGGTCATTCATCATGACATGTACTTCCGCTACAGTTCATACTTGTCCACTAAGTCAGGTAATTCTACGAGATTTTTTCTTTCATTGTCTGGGCGAGGTGGAAATAAAACTATGTGCCGGCAACGCAAAATACTAGTCGGAAGAGATGCTACCGAAATATGAAGTGCAGTTCTGGAGGTGAAGAGTATCGAAGAGTTTTTAATTGTTGTTGTTGTGGTCTTCAGTCCTGAGACTGGTTTATGCAGCTCTCCATGCTACTCTATCCTGTGCAATCTTCTTCATCTCCCAGTACCTACTGCAACCTACATCCTTCTGAATTTGTTAAGTGTATTCATCTCTTGGTCTCCCTCTACGATTTTTACCCTCCACTCTGGCCTCCACTGGTAAATTTGTGATCCCTTGATGCCTCAGAACATGTCCTACCAACCGATCCCTTCTTCTAGTCAAGTTGTGCCACAAGCTCCTCTTCTCCCCAATTCAGTTTAATACCTCCTCATAAGTTATGTGATCTACCCATCTGATCTTCAGCATTCTTCTGAAGCACCACATTTCGAAAGCTTCTATTCTCTTCTTTCCCAAACTATTTATCGTCCATGTTTCACTTACATACATGGTTACAGTCGATAAAAATACTTTCAGAAACGGCTTCTTAACATTTAAATCTATTCTCGATGTTAACAAATTCATCTTCTTCAGAAACGCTTTCCTTGCCATTGCCAGTATATATTTTATATCCACTATACTTCGACCATCATCAGTTATTTGGTTCCCCAAATGGCAAAATTCATTTACTACTTTAAGTGTCTCATTTCCTAATCTAATTCCCTCAGCATCACCCGATTTAATTTGACTACATTCCATTATCATCGTTTTGCTTTTGTTGATGTTCATCTTATATCCTCTTTTCAAGACACTGTCCATTCCGTTCAACTGCTCTTCCTAGTCCTTGCCTGTCTCTGACAGAATTACAATGTCATCGGCAAACCTCGAAGTTTTTATTTCTTCTCCATGGATTTTAAAACCTACTCCGAACTTTTCTTTTGTTTCCTTTACTGCTTGCTCAATATACAGATTGAATAACATCGGGGAGAGACTACAACCCTGTCTCACTCCCTTCCCAACCACTGCTTCCCTTTCATACCCCTCGACTCGTATGAGTGCCATCTGCTTTCTATACAAATTTTAAATAGCCTTTCGCTCCCTGTATTTTACCCCTGCCACCTTCAGAATTTGAAAGAGAGTATTCCAATCAACATTGTCTAAAGCTTTCTGTAATTCTACAAACGCTAGTAACGCAGGTTTGCCTTTCCTTAATCTTTCTTCTAAGAAAAGTCATAAGGTCAGTATTGCCTCTCGTGATCCAACATTTCTACGGAATCCAAACTGATCTTCCCCAAGGTAGGCTTCTAGCAGTTTCTCCATTCGTCTGTACAGAATTCGCGTTAGTACTTTGCAGCTGTGACTTATTAAACCGATAGTTCGATAATTTTCACATCTGTCAACACCTGCTTTCTTTGGGATTGGAATTATTATATTCTTCTTGAAGTCTGAGGGTATTTCGCCTGTCTCATACATCTTTCTCACCAGATGGTAGAGTTTTGTTAGACCTGGCTCTCCCAAGGCTGTCAGTAGTTCTAATGGAATGTTATTTACTCCGGGGGCCTTGTTTCGACACAGGTCTTTTCAGTGCTCTGTCAAACTCTTCACGCAGTATCATATCTCCCATTTCAGCTTCATCTACATCCTCCTCCATTTCCATAATACTGTCCTCAAGTACATCGGCCTTGTATAGACCCTCTATATACTCTTTCAACCTTTCTGCTTTCCCTTCTTTGCTTAGAACTGGGTTTCCATCTGAGCTCTTGATATTCATGCAAGTGGTTCTCCTTTCGCCAAAGGTCTCTTTAATTTTCCTGTAGGCTGTATCTATGTTACCGCTAGTGAGATAAGCCACTACATCCTTACATTTGTCCTCTAGCCATCCCTGCTTAGCGAATTTGCACTTCCTGTCGATATCATTTTTGAGACGTTTGTATTCCTTTTTGTCTGTTTCATTTACTGCATTTTTATATTCTCTCCTTTCATCAATCAAATTCAATATTTCTTCTGCTACTCAAGGGTTTCTACTAGCCCTCGTCTTTTTACCTATTTGATCCTCTGCAGCCTTCACTATTTCATCCCTCAAAGCTACGCCTTCTTCTTCGACTGTATTTCTTTCCCCCATTCCTGATAATTGTTTCCTTATGCTTTCCCTGAAACCCTGTACAACATCTGGTTTAGTTAATCCAGGTCCCATCTCCTTAACTTCCCACCTTTTTGCAGTTTCTTCAGTTTTAATCTACAGTTCATAACCAATAGATTGTGGTCAGAATCCACATCTGCCCCTGGAAATGTCTTACAATTTTAAAACCTGGTTCCTAAATCTCTGTCTTACCGTTATATAATCTGATACCGTTTAGTATCTCCAGGGTTCTTCCATGTATACAACCTTCTTTCATGATTCTTGAACCAAGTGTTAGCTATGATTAAGTTATGCTTGGTGCAGAATTCTACCAGGCGGCTCCCTCTTTCATTTCTTAGCCCCAATCCATATTCACATACTACGTTTCCTTCTCTCCCTTTTCCTACTCTTGAATTCCAGTCACCCATGAATATTACATTTTCGTCTCCCTTCACTACCTGAATAATTTCTTTTATTTCATCATAAATTTCTTCAATTTCTTCGTCATCTGCAGAGCTAGTTGGCATATAAACTTGTACTACTGTGGTAGGTGTGGGCTTCGTGTCTATCTTATCCACAATAATGCGTTCACTAAGCTGTTTGTAGTAGCTTAACCGTATTCCTATTTTCTTATTCATTATGAAACCTACTCCATCATTACCCCTATTTGATTTTGTATTTATAACCCTGTATTCACCTGACCAAAAGTCTTGTTCCTCCTTCCACCGAACTTCACTAATTCCCACTATATCCCAATTTAACGTATCCATTTCCCTTTTTAAATTTTCTAACCTACCTACTCGATTAACGGATCTGACATTCCTCGCTCCGATTCTTAGAACACCAGTTTTCTTTCTCCTGATAACGACGTCCTCCTGAGTAGTCCCCGCCCGCAGATCCGAATGGGGGACTATTTTACCTCCGGAATATTTTACCCAAGAGGACGACATCATCATTTATTCATAAAGTAAAGCTACATGGCCTCGGGAAAAATTACGGCCGTAGTATCCCCTTGCTTTCAGCCGTTCGCAGTACCAGCACAGCAAGGCCGTTTTGGTTAGTGTTACAAGACCAGATCAGTCAATCATCCAGACTGTTGCCCCTGCAACTACCGAAAAGGCTGTTGCCCCTCTTCAGGAACCACACGTTTGTCTGGCCTCTCAACAGATACCCCTCCGTTGTGGTTGCAACTACGGTACGGCTATCTGTATCGCTGAGGCACGCAAGCCTCCCCACCAACGTCAAGATCCATGGTTCATGGGGGTTGTGGGGAGGGGGGGGGCGGGGGGGAGGCGAGTTTTTAATTACTTGTCCATAACTTCTAAAGAAAGCCGAATAATATTGTTGAAGAGGTACACAACTGGTCTTCTCTCAGGAAATGGGGTTTCTTGCTGTAATGTAATACCTTTTTAAAAGAGCAAACAACCATTTCATTGTACATTATCATATTTGTCCTTTGTACTTTTCAGATTACGGCTTTTATTCCATTATCAAGTACAGTATTAAAGGTTGTTAGACCATGATTATGTCATGCTTGTTAAGGCAGTCCAAAGCAGGTAAACAAGGCTAACACAAGCCCTTAAGATGTAATAGACAGTTGGCTGTTACATGGAAGGTTTGTCCCGTTATTTGGCAAGTAGTCCTATTGGTTAATAACCCATCCCCTAAGTTCAATCCGTCTGGTCGCCGTGAGATTCCCCTGCTCGTTACGTCTCGCGGCTATTGCCGTGATATGATATGTGTAATAAATACACTGAAAATCTGTTTGCTGGAAATGCAGTCAGGGTTGCAAAATATCCCTCCAACAATCTAGTACCTTCTCTCTGGCTAAGAATAATAGCACTGTGCATTTCCTCTGGCTAGTTTGTGTTACCTTGTCCGAGCACACCGTGACCTTTCTTTTACGATAATGTTGCAACTCCTCCTCCGTCATTATTGCTTGCCTGCTACCATCGTACGAATTTAAGAACACCTGCACGAATTTTTAGAGAACTCCCCACTTCAATGGGTGAACGGTGCAACACCTAAACGGTGCATATCTTCTTGTTAGCAATGATTGAATTAGAGTATACAGTGGCGCTTGGTGAGTTTTCACTTCTAATGATGCTATGTGGTTTTGTCTACTGGGTTCCAAAATCAGACCTAGCTTACGCGTTATCTCACTCAGTGCTTTCTGTAATCCCGACGAGTACTGTTCAGGGGACAAAAGGTTTGCACTCAGTTGACCATGCTACGCGTAATGTATGGTTTCTTGCAAGTCTGACGCTATAACCGTATGTTCGATACGCTATCCGTTAATGCTTGTAACAGCCTTGTCACTATAATTCCCTTGTCCAATACTTTTACCCGTACTTGCAGTACTCTTAAATTCCGATTAATCGTGTCTTCCGTTCCCCTAGCATAACCCATTACTCTACTCGTTAATTTCCTTAACAATCGTGTGTTTTTAAGCACTTCACTCGTCATATTCACCGTTTGTAACAAACCATTTTTCTGCTACCTTACTTCCCTCTGCCAATATTTTTTACCGCTCTGACTCCAGTCCCTTTTTCTTGTCATCGACGTATCGCAGCTTGTGGACAGAAACAAATATCACCGTTCCTCCTTCCTTAGAAGGTTGCTGCCACTAGCAAACCCATTCACATAGAACAAATTAGCGGAAAAGATTTACACTAACGTAGCTTATTCACTGCAAGCATATGAACAAAAGAGATCCTTGACAAACACATCTCATCTTGATCTTAACCAGTACGATTCTTTGTAAGCAAGCTCAATCACATCTTCTTCTCTCTTCCTTCGACTTCTCCTCAAATTCTTCTCTGACTGCCTCCTTGAAACTCCCATAATCGACTCTGGACAGCCTCGAAAATGTCGTAGACGTCCAACATGTGCTGTTGTCGTTCTTACAGGCAATTGAAGCGTCACATTGACTGGCGAAGTAGTAGCCACCACCTGGTGAAGTCTCTGATACCTTGTGATAAAGTTTTCCATCTCACCTTTCGGCGTGTGTGGAATGGATAACATCATCCACACTGTCCAACTTCATGTTGTGGTAGTCCTGCCGGATGACTCACTAATTCCTCCTGTTTCTCTAACGACTTCTGTACTCGTTTCCACATTGCACGCCAGTACATGACGTAGTCGGTATCATGGAAGAACATAGTGTTCATTATTTTCTATCAAAACCCATTGCACGCTAATACCTGACGCAATAGTTATCATGGCAGGGCGGGTGAAGGATCAAGACTTCGCTCTGAGCGACTGGAGCTGTGACGGTGTCAAGAAGACCGGAAGAAGAAGAATGGCGTACTCCTTCCCAACAACATAAATGCCGTAACAGTAGGTCCATCCAGCTGCGGCAAGACAAATGTTCTGGATGGAGTCCACTATGAGCATGTATGTGTATTTTAAAAAACACTGTTTCAGCTCAAATACCAACTACCACAGGAGAGATTGCAGGGTGCAGATGGTGTAACACACACGACATTCAGTGAGAGCACTGATCTCCCTCTACCGGAAAAAGTAAAGCCAAATACAGTGTTCATATTTTACGGTGTTGCTATGGAAAACCAAGATCAAATTAGGCGATATTTCTGTTTTAGTCGCCATATGTTGATGTATTTTATCTGAGTCAGACGTATTCCAGAATCCCAAAACAGCCGGTGAGAGATAATGCAAACTTAATTATGGCATTCAAACTGCACAATCTGAATTTAAAACACATTTACCACGCTCATGTAGGAACCGAAATGTCGTTCAATGATGTTGCAAAGATATGTGCACATTGCTGAAATCAATCAGAGTATGGGTTTCTCGATATTGGTAAAACAAGGAAACTGAATAATGGCTGGTATAGACGGAACTTCCTGAAGTTCCTAAATATATAGCCATTCAAAGAGCTGAGTTCATCAATATACACACCACAGTGGATAAATTCGCGCGCATACCGGGAACTCAATTTGATAAGATGGGTGTGCATAGACAGAACATTCGCTTGTACATGGACCCGAAAATTCAAATTCTAGAAGGTAAGGTTGGAGGCGTACACAAGGAACCCAGTTCTCTAAATGATGAAGTTAATGCAATCGAAAAGGAAGTAAACGACTTAACTGAAGGGGAAATAGCCGTTATTGTGAAAGGGACACTGTATGAAATGGGCGATATGACTGAAGGGAAAATAGCTGTTACCGAGAGGAGTGAGGAGCATAAGAAGAACAAGAGACGATATATAAAACTTCACGCTGCACAGAAGTCCGATTTACACTCGCACGCGATTCCGAGTTGCGATGTCGAGGCGGAAGGACGTGTTTGACGGTAGAGCGAAGGGTGTGGCGGATCGCTGTCCGGCGGGGTCAGCTCAGGCGACTGAGTTGCTCCCGTCGGCGGCCCCATCCGGCCCCCCACTTATGACGAACCGGCGCCGACAACCTGACGATGACTTGGATGTTTCTTCTGATCACTTTTCTCGCTCCCAGGAGCGCATGCTCGTTCGCATGCACAAGCTTGCGCATGGGGGTGACTACCCCGGTCGTGCGGAAGACGTAGCTGCCGTGCTTGCTTACTGCAATATCCGGAAGGCTGCTGCACTGCCGGGCACGGGGCGACAGGAGGCAGTTGAGCCGGTGGGGGCCTCGCCAGGTGCGTTGTCTGCGTCCCTGGCGACGGCGGTCTCACTGGGTGCGCCACGAGGGCCGGCCATGCAAGAGGTTGGTTCTCTCGTGGCTGCTCCTACGGCCCTGCAACAGCAAGAACCCGTTGCCACGCCAGTTACTGCCCCGCCCTGCGCGAAGTGCACTACCGCGGTCTGGGCGGGTGCAAAGCCAGCTGAAGAGGCCGCCGTGATTGCCGGCGACGACGACTTACCAGACGCTAATCTTGCGGAGGCTATTGCTGACGCCGACCGACGTGACGCTGACGATGCTCGTGCGCTCCGGAAGCGCCGTGCAGACGCGGCTGACGACTCCAATGTCCGCTCCCAAGCCTCCCACACTGCTCGGCCGCGGAAGAAAGCCCCTAAGGCCTCCCGACCCGCTGCTGCCGCCGCGGCCCAGGTGGTCGCGACGGCGATGCGCACGAGGGGGCAGCAGCCCTCCACAGGGCCTCCTGCCGTGCGCCTCCCCGATGAGGACGGGTTCATCACCCCTGCCAGGCGGCACACGGCGCGGGCAGCTGTCCTACAGCCTGCGCAGCCACTGCCGACTGCCAACGCCTTCCAGGACGCGTCTGTTGACGTCGCGGATGACGCTGGGGTTCCGCCCCGGAAAGCGACGCCGCGACCCCCGCCGATTGTGGTCCAATGGGACGGCCCTTGTAAACCGTTCGAGCAGAAGATCGCTCGGGCGGCGCCCACTGCCAGTGTCAGGACTGCTGGAACTGACCTTTACCGTCTCTCCATGACCAGTATCGAGGACTACCGTGCAGTCATGGATGTCATCTGCAAAGATGGCCTCCATTGCTACACACATCCGTCAGAGCCGCTCAAGCTGTTGAAGGTGGTGTTCCGCCGCCTCCCACTACAGTTTGGGGCGGATTACCTACGTGAAGAACTAGAGGACATGGGCTTCGGCATCCGCCACACGGGCCTCATGAACTCCCCGCGCACCCACCGCCCCATGCCGCTGTACCAGGTCGTTCTTGTCGACAACATTGCAAATCGCAAGATCTTTCAGGTGCGGCGGGTTGGGCATGTCGATGTCGAAGTGGAGCCACTGCGAGCCAAAGGCAGGAGGGCCCAGTGCTTCTCTTGCCAACGGCTCGACCATGTGTCCCGCTACTGTTCGATGCCTCCCCGCTGCGTCAAGTGCGGAGCCCAGCATCAGAGCAAGGAATGCTCGCTCAAACGTGAGGATAAACCGACGTGCTGCAATTGCAGTGGCGCGCACGTCGCGAGCTACCTTGGATGTCCGGCTTTCCAGCGTGGCCGCCATCAGCACCGTGGCCTGGCTGCCCCTTCCCGCAAGGTGCAGCCTGGCACCAGCTTCGCTGATGCCGCTAAGGGGGGAGCGCCCAACCCTTCCCCTCCGCGGCCTGCTGCCTCCGTTAGTGATGCGCCGCAGCGGCCTGCCTCTTCCGCAGCGGCTGCTGACCCTGCACCCACGCCTGCCTCTCCCGCTGCCGCTCCCCGCCGGCGCCGACGACGCCCGCGGCGTATTGCCCCCGCGACGGCTCGTCCGGCCGCTGGTGCCCCTCTGGAGCGGCGGCGGCCTGACCCCCAGGCTGTGCCCCCGCCGACACCGCCTCCTGCGGTTCCACCGCCACCTGCTGTTCCTGCTTTGGAGGCCGCCCCAGAGGCCCCAACGGCTCCCGATGCCGCTGAGCTCCGTACGCTACTGCGTTCGTTGAGCCGGCTGCTTGAGCAGCTCCCGGTGCTCGTCACCGCCGTCACGTCTGCCCTCCAGGCCGGCGTTGTTCCTGCTGACCGCCATGGATAATGAGCACATCCATGGGCTCACGGTGTGCGGTTTCAACGCACGCGGTTTGGTTCCCCAACAAGGGGAATTCCGCCAATTCCTCCGCGATGAGGCGATCGACGTCTGTCTCGTCTGCGAGACGTTTCTGAAGCCTGGTGTGGCCGTCGGGGTGGCGAACTATCGCTGCTACCGCACCGACCGGCCCATCCATGGCGGAGGCACCGCCATCTATGTGAAGGCTTCGCTAAAGCACCATGAAGTCCTGATGCCACCTCTTGCTACGGTGGAGGCCACTGGGGTGGCTGTCTCCACCACGGCGGGGGTCATTACCTTCACCGCCGTCTACAGGCCACCGAGAGGCCATCTCCTGGAGGCCGACCTTGATGCCCTGCTGACGCTGCGTGGGAAGCTGTTCATTGCGGGCGACCTGAACGCCAAGAGCCCACAATGGAACTCTCGCGTCACCGTCAGTGGGCGGCGCCTTCTCCGCATCACTCAGCGTCATGGCGCTGTCGTCCTCGGTCCGTTTGACCACACCTTCTTCCCCAACAGAGGCCAGTCCGACGTGCTCGACGTCGCGGTCCTAAAGGGCGTTGGGCACTTTACGTCGGCTACCGTCCGCTGTGCCCTGTCGTCCGACCACCTTCCGGTTGTCTACGACATGGACATCGTCGGCGCCTCCCTTCCGCCTGGCCGTCGTACCTTCCGCGGCATTGACGAGGCCCGTTTTCGAGATGAACTGCTCGGTCGCTTCGTCGATGCCCCAGATCCATCCCTGGTTGGGGCCGATGCTGCGCTGGCCTTTTTTACGCGGCACACTCTCAGCGCTGCTGCTGCTGCGTCTCCCCGTCAGCTGAGGCGGCCTCGTGAGATGTCCCGGCAGCTTCCGCCGCACATCTTGGAGGCTATTACCGCCAAAAACCGTCTCTTCCGTGAGTGGCAGCTGACTCGCCAGCCTGCGACCAAGCGTCGCCTCAGTCGGGCACGGCGTGAAATCCGGGCCGCTATCGACCAACACCGGAACCGTGACTGGGCTGGCCTTGTGGCCACCCTCACCACGACTGATGGGAGTGCCTGGCGGACCGCCAAGCGATTCCTCCGCCGCCATCAGCCGGTTCCTCCGCTCCACGTCGGCGGCGAGGTTGTCTGTGCCCCGGACGCCAAGGCCAACGCCCTCGCCGACGTGTTCGCCGACAACTTCCGCCCGATCGCGGACGTCCTGGATGCCGACCATGTCCGTCTCGTGGAAGACCGCCTCCCGGTTTTCCTCGCCGCCAGGGCTCCTGACGATGTGATCCCACCCATCACCGCCGCTGAGGTTGAATTCCAGTGCCGCCGCCTCAACCCCAAGAAGGCGGGTGGCTCCGATGGTGTCACGAACCGCCTCCTGCAGCTATTGCCACCGGCGATCCATCACTCACTGCCGGACACTTTCAACTGTGTTCTCCGCTCCAGGATCTTCCCTTCCGCGTGGAAGTGGTGGCTATCCCGAAGGCTGGCAAGGATCCGCGTCGGGTGGAGCACTACCGGCCGATCAGCCTGCTCGCGTCTCTCTCCAAGATCTTTGAGAGGCTATACCTGGAGCGGCTGTGGCGCCACGTCACTGCCGAAGGGCTCCTTCCTGCGGAACAGTTCGGATTCCGGCGGGGCCACTCGACCACGCAGCAACTCTTACGCCTGGTGGAACAGGCGATGCGGGCGCTGGAGTCGAGGGAGTACCTTGGGGCGGTACTCCTCGACGTCTACAAGGCGTTCGACTGCGTGTGGCACGAGGGCCTCGTGTACAAACTCCTTGTGCATGGGGTCCCGACGTCACACGCCCTTCTGCTGCGGTCCTACCTCGCAGGCCGCACCTTCCACGTCCGGGCCGGCGGCGGCACCTCCACTGATCGGCCAATTCGTGCGGGGGTACCGCAGGGGTCCGTTCTCGGCCCCCTGCTGTACACCTTGTACACCGCTGACGCTCCGCGGGTGGCGCGCGTGGAGTTGGCTCTTTATGCCGACGACACTGCGCTGTTCACCCGCAGTATGAACGTGGTCGCGATGTGCCGCCGGCTCCAACTGGCGTGCGATGTCCTGAGGACGTGGTCGACCAAGTGGCGCCTCAAGTTTAACGCCGCCAAGAGCCAGGCGGTCGTTTTCACTCGGAGACGGTTGCCTCCAGACCTGCCGCCTGTCTCGATCTCGGGAGGCCCCATCCCGTGGTCACCGACCGGCACATACCTCGGTGTGACGCTTGACAGGCATCTCACCTGGCTGCCACACATCCGCGACATCAGGGGGCGGGCGACTGGGCGTCTCCGGGCGCTCTACCCGCTGCTGAACCCCTCATCCACGCTCCCCCCTCGGCATGGCCTGACCGTGTACTTGGCCCTCATCCGGCCGGTACTCGAGTACGCCGCTGTTGTGTGGGGGAATGCCGCCCCATCGCACGTTGCGATGCTCCAGCGTGTTCAGAATCGGGCGCTGCGGCTCGCTCTCCACAAGCCGCCTCGTTACTCAACAAGGCTCCTTCATGAGGAAGCTGGCGTCCCGTTGCTGCGGTATCGCTTCAGGCAGTCCGCCAGGGTGTTCTATGCCTCTGCAGAACACTCTGGCAGACGTCTTATCCGTGGACTGGGTCACCAAGTCCACCGCAGGCCCACCACGCGTTGGCCTGATCTGCTGCGGGAGTAGTTTCTCCCGCAGCCTCTATGACGCTTTTGACGCAGCGTCCGCCCCCACGCGGCCGCTCCCATAGGCCAATCCTACGCGTGAGGCCCCACTATAGTTCTAGAGGTCCACACAGGAACAGCAGCTTCGCTGCTTAGCCTGTCTCCCTCCTGGTAGATTTATCCAGAGAATTGCAGTGCAGTGCAGTGCAGAGAAGTCCGATTAGTATACAACTAGATGTCGACTAAGCACAAAGTCATTGGACACGGAAGGCCGTTCGCGAGAAGTTACTGTTTCTGAGGTTAGGGCACTTAAAGCGGGAGCAGACACTGTGAGAAACCCTTGAACTAGATAATGAATCTCTCGATGAATTCTCAGCGAAATTCCACTACGACGACGCTATTACCGATTTCATTAACCATCACAGTGACGCTAGGATAGACAAACATTTGGTGTCAGTGGTGAAAAACCGTAGATGTGGGGGACGCAGCTTATAACTTTAAATGAAAAAACAATACAGATCAGTGACAAATAGTTTCAAAGAACACCTGGTCTACTGGGCCTTATTTTCTTAAGACTCAAAATAACTGTAAATTATTCGCCTAAATACCTGGAAATGTATCGTGATCTGCATAAGAATGGAAAAAGCCGAATCAATGTGAAATACACATGCGTTATAAAATATATATTGGGTGGAGAAAGAAATAGCAGTGGTGATGGTATTTACATTCAGCATAAAAGAGTGAGCAATCGACTCCCGCAATACGACGACCCCAATGAATAAATAGACCGCCTACAAGTCCTCATAGCATCAGGTGCCGCTGATAATACAGCTCATTCGAATGAAGCAGTTTCAGTAATTTCTGACCTCAAAGAGAGAGGTATCATCGCATAAGATATACGTATTGTATACTGTAGACTCAGCAGTATTGGGGTTGCAATGCGGCAACTACGTATCCCAGCCCCTAGACAACGAAAACTGCCAAAACTTTTAATATTTCAACTCTGAGTCGGAGGGTGCGTATTTAATTTGAAAGCCCGCAATTGGAGGCTCGTCCAGTAATTGTGTCCTTCAAAGTGGTAATTCCTTTGCTCTATGTTATTCAGCATACTATGCGAAATGTAAAAACCTTTGCAAAACCAATAGAGATTTCTGTAGAGTGAACGTCTCACAAAACACCGTGTGATATCGTTTTTTTTCCACAAGTAGGTTTCTGCAGATAGTGAAATTACGCAGTAATTTTTCACAATTAACACATGCTATCGATAGAGGTAATAATCTATCACGTAAAAGGCAATTTGTGTGTGGGCTCAGAGCCTAAATAAGTTGAGTGCAGGGAACAGTAGCAGTCAGAGCGTTTAACAGACAGCGATATTGGATACGGTTGGAATACGCGGTAACGGGTGGCAGCTATGGTTACATCAGTCGACTTCTCCAGGGCTGACGCACCTCAACATCAGTACCACGGCAGCTACTTCGAGTACTCCAGGGCAGTCTTCAATGTCGATTTTCACTACAACCGACGGCGTCGCCATGGCAGAGGGAACCATATCAGATCATACAAGTGCCTGCGCAAATATTCAGAGAGTGTCTGTTACTGAAGTTCAAGCACCACTTTTAGATCTCGCAGATATTACGTGTAATTCTGAAAACGATAGTGAGACAGTTAGTCCGAAATCAGAGCGCAAAAGTGTAAGGAATTCAGGCAAGGCGAATGAATGTGAGGGAAATATGATGTCTCAACTAATGTAAATGATCCAGGGAATGGCAAATAATATCGGTGCAGTTCGAACAGAAATGGGTACATTGCGAACAGATATGGGCACATTGCAAACAGTTACAGATACAATTCTGAGTGATGTGGATACAATGCGAATTGAAATAGGTTCCGCTGTGAAACAGAAAGTTGAAAAAATTATGGGTAACCTTGAAAAAGCAATTGATGATAAATTAAAATGTGTGCAAGTGGATATGGAGAAAATTACAGAAGAAGTTGTAATAGTAAAATCTGAAATCGAATCAGTGGAAAAAGGTCTTGGGAAAAAATGGATAAGATACAGACGGAACTTGGGGACAAGGTAAGCGACTGTACAAAAGCGCAAGATGCTCATAAAAGCGATGTATGTTTAGCAATTACTGACATAGCCAATCGTGTAGGTGAGGGGGAGAACGAAGTGGGCAAAATTAAAGATAAAATGGAGTCCAGTATCACTAGTGAAAATGAATTAAAAAAACAAATGCAACAGATAAAAAGTGATTTAAATTCGTTAGCCTCCCAACAAGCCACTGCTGTCATAAATATCCCTTGGGAAAATACCGGATCTGTGAAATGTTACACAGATGACGGAAGATATCACTCAGTAAATTTCTTGGCTGCGTGTAGGGGCGTCTTTGTTCACTGCAAGTCGGATGGAGCGAAAATAAAATACGTTAAACGGCATTTGGAAGGAGACTCACAGTCTTAGGCAAATGTTAAATGTAGTTGGTGCCGATCGTACGAAGAGTTTGAAATGTGTTTCTTGAATAAATTTTGGAGCGAGGCAAAACAGATGAAGATCCAAAATGAATTCTTAAACGGGCCGAGTTACAGGTACGGTAATGGGATGATGAGAGATTTTTGCAAGTGCAAACTTGGTAAGCTTATGCTTGTGAAAAATCCGTTGGGGTATTTAACGGAAATCACCACATTCAAAATGCTATTACCTAAAGATTTGCTGTGGGATCTTGCCCATAGTCCATGTGATTACATGGACGAATTGCTAGAATGTAGAGAAAAAATTAGAGAGGGCTTTGAAGTTCAAACCTCAGAGTAAACCGGGTGGTAGTTATCAAAATGGGAGTCCAAATAATCACCACCAAAATTATAATCGTGAAAGAAATCAAAGAAGTTCTAAGGGAGATAGTAGCTGGAATGAGCAGAATGGTCGGAGAACGAACTGGGGTGATAACGGGACACAAGTAAAGAACGCAGATTTGACGGAGGAAATTCGAGCGAAGTGCAATCGCGTAACAACCAGTCGGAAAACTGATGTTCGCCACATCTCAGGTCCGAGGATGGCCATATGAACAGGCGATGAAATGGACTGGAGATACTGGTAATGCTAGAAATGTTGATAGGTTTGGAGAAAGGCAACAAATATGTAACACAGAGTATGTTAAAGAGGAAGGATATATAGGTGGCTCTTTCAATAAAAGCAGGCGTGAAAGTAGGGAGCATAGGTTTGTGAGAGATTTAAGTAAAAGTAATGGGAATAAAATTGCGGGGAATGATGTAAGTTATGAATGTGTAATGTGAATGTGATTCAGTGCTTCAAAAAGAAGTTAAAGAGGAGATGAATTTCGTGAAAGCAAATTGTGTGGAGAGTTCTGAAGAGGTATTAGAAAACAGTGGCATTTGCAGTAAGGATGGTGTTGTAGTAGCAAGTGAGTCGGCGAAAAGCGTCAATGTTAGTGAAGGCTGCGTAGCTTTGGTATCGCCATCTGCGAGTGAGGGTGATTGTGTTTCGGTGGAAAGCGTCAATGTTACTAAGGGAGGCTTAACATTGGCCTCGCCAGCAGTTGAAATTATAAATGTGTCGGTGGAGGTAGATGATTTCTGTTTAAAGGAACACAGTAAAGGTAATTTATGTAATGATGTAAAAGCTAATGGTATTGATACTTCGGTGGAAGGAATTTACGCCTTTCTAGTCACGAATGAAGGCGAAACGAAGCTTATTGATGAATGTGTGAATCTAAAACGTTTGTCAGAGTGGGAAAGTGAGAACATATGTAAAATAGAATTGGGGGTTAATCTGGATGAAAGGTGTGTAGAAATGGCAGTGTGTGCTGGAAAAATGGCTCTGAGCACTATGGGACTTAACATCTGTGGTCATCAGTCCCCTAGAACTTAGAACTACTTAAACCTCACTAACCTAAGGACATCACACACATCCATGCCCGAGGCAGGATTCGAACCTGCGACCGTAGAGGTCACGTGGTTCCAGACAAAAGCGCCTAGAACCGCACGGCCACACCGGCCGGCCACAGTGTGTGCTGATTTTTGTCCGATCACAACGGAATGTAGCTAGGCTGGAAGTCCCAAAATTGTACGACAAGGTAGCAGCAATTTAGAACATAAAGTGTTTAACAGTGAATTGAGGTGTAATTTTGTTGAAGCTGAAAGTGTAGATATTTAGGAGAGGAAAAACAGTAAAGTTGTGCATGGTGTGGGTAGTGAATCTGCGAAATGTGTGGAAGAACTAACAGAAAATTTAGAGAGGGCTGAAGTAAATAATGTGGATGGCGACAGTTTGTGTAATGAATTTCGTAAAAGTTGGTATATGAAGGAGGAGTGTGATTCTAGTGAGACTGATTGGCAATGGTGCAGTAGAACGTTACAGTCGTTGCTGCCACATATGTGGAAATGAGAGAAGTTTAAAATTGTTAAGTGTATATATAGAAAGGCAGAAGTGAAAAGCTGTTCTAATGTGCAATTGTTAGTAGTGATTTTGGAGGGATAATTTACATATTTACTCGGGGATTCATTAGTAATTTGTTAGTTTATTGTGGCACTGTATGTGTGCAAAGGGGGAAGTTTATCCACTGAGGGTGGGTGGAGGTCAGTGACCTCTTGGATTTAAGTAAAATGTGTATTGGTTTATGCTTTGTATAAGAGTGTGGCAAAGAATTTAGTGATCAGTTTGAAAGGCATTAAAATTGTAATTCTATGTGCACGCATTTTTTGGTGTGTGGAGGTAGGAAGGACTTATTAAAGTCAATTAAATAGAACTTACAGGAATTTGAGGTTACTGCGATTCAATCGTTTTCCTTGTGACCGGAACCGCTCTGCTGCTACGGTCGCAAGTTCGAATCCTTCCTCGGGCATGGATGTGTGTGATATCCTTAGGTTAGTTAGGTTTAAGTAGTTCTAAGTTCTAGGGGACTGATGACCTACGAAGTTAAGTCCCATAGTGCTCAGAGCCATTTGATCCACCTGAGCATGCACATTACCGTTATTTGCACGACGATTCTGATGGTGTAATCAAATTTTCAATATCTTTATTAGTTTAAAGTTTAGTATCTGACGGTAAATTATACAAGTAACACCCAGCAACGAATTTCCAAAATCTGAACAGTTGTTACTATTTCTTTGATCTACATGTCCTTAGAAAGCTATTAGTGTAAACCTAAATTGGTATGAATTACAGGCATGTAACTTAAGTAGTACATGAGTTACTGGAGGTCAAAGTGGTCGATTACTATCGATCGCGTCATGCCATAAGTGCTCCACAGTTACATTAAAAAACGGTAGCAACATGCTTACAAATATATGTTATTCATCTATGTCTTTGTTTATTTCAGATATACAAGGTGTTACAAAAAGATACGGCCAAACTTTCAGGAAATATTCCTCACACACAAATAAAGAAATGATGTTATGTGGACATGTGTCCGGAAACGCTTAATTTCCATGTTAGAGCTCATTTTAGTTTCGTCAGTATGTACTGTGCTTCATCGATTCACCGTCATTTGGCCTAATTGAAGGAAGGTAATGTTGACTTCGGTACTTGTGTTGACATGCGACTCATTGCTCTACAGTATGTGAAGCACATCAGTACGTAGCATCAACAGGTTAGTGTTCATCACAAACGTGACTTTGCAGTCAGAGCAGTGTTTACAAATGCGGAGTTGGCAGATGCCCATTTGATGTATGGATTAGCACGGGGCAATAGCCGTGGCGCGGTACGTTTGTATCGAGACAGATTTCCAGAACGTAGGTGTCCCGACAGGAGGACGTTAGAAGCAATTGATCGGCGTCTTAGGGAGCACGAAACATTCCAGCCTATGACTCGCGACTGGGGAAGACCTAGAACGACGAGGACACCTGCACTGGACGAGGTAATTCTTCGCGCAGTTGACGATAACCCTAATGTCAGCGTCAGAGAAGTTGCTGCTGTACAAGGTAACGTTGACCACGTCACTGTATGGAGTGTGCTACGGGAGAACCAATTGTTTCCGTACCATATACAGCGTGTGCAGGCACTGTCAGCAGCTGATTGGCCTCCACGGGTACACTTCTGCGAATGGTTCAGCCAACAATGTGTCAATCCTCAATTCAGTGCAAATGTTCTCTTTACGGATGAGGCTTCATTCCAAAGTGATCAAATTGTAAATTTTCACAATCAACATGTGTGGACTGACGAGAATCCGCACGCAATTGTGCAATCACGTCATCAACACAGATTTTCTGAGAACGTTTGAGCAGGCATTGTTGTTGATGTTTTGATTGGGCCCCATGTTCTTCAACCTACGCTCAATGGAGCACGTTATCATGATTTCATACGGGATACTCTACCTGTGCTGCTAGAACATGTGCCTTTACAAGTACGACACAACATTTGGTTCATGCACGATGGAGCTCCTGCACATTTCAGTCGAAGTGTTCGTACGCTTCTCAACAGCAGATTCGGTGACCGATGGATTGGTAGAGGCGGACCAACTCCATGGCCTCCACGCTCTCCTGACCTCAACTCACTTGACTTTCATTTATGGGGGCATTTGAAAGCTCTTGTCTACGCAACCCCTGTACCAAATGTAGAGACTCTTCGGGCTCGTATTGTGGACGGCTGTGATGAAATACGCCATTCTCCAGGGCTGCATCAGCGCATCAGGGATTCCATGCCACGGAGAGTGGATGCATGTATCCTCGCTAACGGAGGACATTTTGAACATTTCCTGTAACAAAGTGTTTGAAGTCACGCTGGTACGTTCTGTTGCTGTGTGTTTCCATTCCATGTTTAATGTGATTTGAAGAGAAGTGATAAAGTGAGCTCTAACATGGAAAGTAAGCGTTTCCGGACACATGTCCACATAATATAGTTTTCTTTCTTTGTTTGTGAGGAATGTTTGCTGGAAGTTTGGCCGTACCTTTTTGTAACACCCTGTATACTATTCATGAAGAAATTGGTTAAATACACTCCTGGAAATGGAAAAAAGAACACATTGACACCGGTGTGTCAGACCCACCATACTTGCTCCGGACACTGCGAGAGGGCTGTACAAGCAATGATCACACGCACGGCACAGCGGACACACCAGGAACCGCGGTGATGGCCGTCGAATGGCGCTAGCTGCGCAGCATTTGTGCACCGCCGCCGTCAGTGTCAGCCAGTTTGCCGTGGCATACGGAGCTCCATCGCAGTCTTTAACACTGGTAGCATGCCGCGACAGCGTGGACGTGAACCGTATGTGCAGTTGACGGACTTTGAGCGAGGGTGTTTAGTGGGTATGCGGGAGACCGGGTGGACGTACCGCCGAATTGCTCAACACGTGGGGCGTGAGGTCTCCACAGTACATCGATGTTGTCGCCAGTGGTCGGCGGAAGGTGCACGTGCCCGTCGACCTGGGACCTGACCGCAGCGACGCACGGATGCACGCCATACCGTAGGATCCTACGCAGTGCCGTAGGGGACCGCACCGCCATTTCCCAGCAAATTATGGACACTGTTGCTCCTGGGGTATCGGCGAGGACCATTCGCAACCGTCTCCATTAAGCTGGGCTACGGTCCCGCACACCGTTAGGCCGTCTTCCACTCACGCCACAACATCGTGCAGCCCGCCTCCAGTGGTGTCGCGACAGGCGTGAATGGAGGGACGAATGGAGACGTGTCGTCTTCAGCGATGAGAGTCGCTTCTGCCTTGGTGCCAATGATGGTCGTATGCGTGTTTGGCGCCGTGCAGGTGAGCGCCACAATCAGGACTGCATACGACCGAGGCACACAGGGCCAACACCCGGCATCATGGTGTGGGGAGCGATCTCCTACACTGGCCGTACACCTCTGGTGATCGTCGAGGGGACACTGAATAGTGCACGGTACATCCAAACCGTCATCGAACCCATCGTTCTACCTAGACCGGCAAGGGAACCTGCTGTTCCAATAGGACAATGCACGTCCGCATGTATCCCGTGCCACCCAACGTGCTCTAGAAGGTGTAAGTCAACTACCCTGGCCAGCAAGATCTCCGGATCTGTCCCCCACTGAGCATGTTTGGGACTGGATGAAGCGTCGTCTCACGCGGTCTGCGCGTCCAGCACGAACGCTGGTCCAACTGAGGCGCCAGGTGGAAATGGCATGGCAAGCCGTTCCACAGGACTACATCCAGCATCTCTACGATCGTCTCCATGGGAGAATAGCAGCCTGCATTGCTGCGAAAGGTGGATATACACTGTACTAGTGCCGACATTGTGCATGCTCTGTTGCGTGTGTCTATGTGCCTGTGGTTCTGTCAGTGTGATCATGTGATGTATCTGACCCCAGGAATGTGTCAATAAAGTTTCCCCTTCCTGGGACAATGAATTCACGGTGTTCTTATTTCAATTTCCAGGAGTGTATTTACTATGTTTTTAGAAAGCACAAAGACATTAGGCTATTGGCTACCTTTTGTTGCCATTCTTTTGATATATGTTTATTTAATTTGTTTATCTATTTAATAATGTGTGTTAGAGCAAGTTTATGGTCCAGCCGTAAGAATGTTTATTTATTTTCAAGTATTTAAATGTAAATCCAGTATATCGAATATGTTTCATTATGTTTGTGAGTGTGCGTTGGTATGAAGACATGGCGAGAGCGCTGTAGCCAATCACAGCGCTCATGAATGGGGAGAATGGATGGAAGCGAGTTTCCGGATAGGATACCGGGGAGTTCCGGCAGTGCGGCAATTCTGGACGGTAGGGCAAAGGACGGGAATGAGTGTTGGACGTGGACAGTACAGCGCGACGGACGCACAGTCGGTGGTGACTTGAAGCAGTTACAATCGGCGGAAAGACTTGGACAGTGCTGCAGTTTGTGTGTGGTCGCTGAGAATAGAAATTTTTCGGAGTGCCGACCTGTGTTCTTGTCCGTGACTTCTGCAGTGAAGACGTAGTGTGCTTTTAGAATTGAATATCTCGCGAGTTATGTTGTTGTTCACACCTAATTACGTGCAGTAGGAATCTCTTGTTTCCCTGTTATTCAACTTAAAATTTTTTTAATTGCTGGACCATCGACACCAGTAAGTGTTTTGCAGAAATATACCACATTCTCAAACGTACTTCTGCTATCGTACTCATCATTTAAAGTCGTTAAGATAGTACCTGCACATTTTATTTAATTGCAATCTTTCATTTATAAATTTATATGTTACATTAATAATTCGCAATTGCCGAGTGATAGGAACCTTCTACCATTCGATTCATGTGTCTATTCATATTGTGTACTGTAGACTCAGCAGTATTGGGCTTGTAATACGGCAACTATGAATCCCAGCCCCTAGACAACGAAAGCAGCCAAAATTTTTAATATTTCAACTCTGAGTCGGAGGGTGTGTAGTTTTTTTGAAAGCCTGCAAGCTACTGTATCTTACCACCTATGGCTGATGTCACCTGTGGCTATGGTGGCATGAACACAAGAAAAAACTATTTCATCCCCGTATTCTACTCTGTGGCATATCTACTACAAGAAATCTACTAATATCAAACACAGGCCTTAATTTTAGGAACATTTTTTAGGACTGTACATATGGAACGCAACATATTGTATGCAAGTGAATCATGGACTAGAGCAAAGCCAGAAAAGAACAGAATGGAAGCATTTGAGCTGTGGCGCTACAGAAGGATACTGAAAATTAAGTGGAGTGATAAGATAACAAATAATAAGGTTTCGCAGAATAAGTGAAGAATGGAACTGATGGAACGCAGTGACTAGGGGAACGAACAGAACGACTGAACACTTGTTAGAAAATTAGGGAGTAACTTCCGTGGTACGACGACTGTAGAGAGGCAAAAAATGTATGAGAAGACACAGATCAGAATGTATTCAAGAAACAATCGTGGACGTTGGGTAAAAGTGCTACTATGAGATGAAGAGGACGGCATAGGAGAGGAAGTCATGGCGGACCGCATCAAGACCAGTCAGAAGAATGATAAGGAAAAAAAGTGCAGTGTGACCTAGCACTTCTATTATTGTTCCACTACACAAAGATAAGCCCACCACACAAAAAATTAGTCACCCCCACGAAAAGCTTTATTTGCCGCTATGGACAAAGGCCTTCTCTGGGGTACTCGATTTCGTATGTCCGCTAGATGCAGTCCTTCGCAATGCTCGCGAATGAAACTGGTTGATATGAGTATTATTCATTGACAACACCGGTTTATGTCGTGTCTGAAACCATATACACTCCTGGAAATGGAAAAAAGAACACATTGACACCGGTGTGTCAGGCCCACCATACTTGCTCCGGACAGTGCGAGAGGGCTGTACAAGCAATGATCACACGCACGGCACAGCGGACACACCAGGAACCGTGGTGTTGGCCGTCGAATGGCGCTAGCTGTGCAGCATTTGTGCACCGCCGCCGTCAGTGTCAGCCAGTTTGCCGTGGCATACCGAGCTCCATCGCAGTCTTTAACACTGGTAGCATGCCGCGACAGCGTGGACGTGAACCGTATGTGCAGTTGACGGACTTTGAGCGAGGGCGTATAGTGGGCATGCGGGAGGCCGGGTGGACGTACCGCCGAATTGCTCAAAACGTGGGGCGTGAGGTCTCCACAGTACATCGATGTTGTCGCCAGTGGTCGGCGGAAGGTGCACGTGCCCGTCGACCTGGGACCTGACCGCAGCGACGCACGGATGCACGCCAAGACCGTAGGATCCTACGCAGTGCCGTAGGGGACCGCACCGCCACTTCCCGGCGAATTAGGGACACTGTTGCTCCTGGGGTATCGGCGAGGACCATTCGCAACCGTCTCCATGAAGCTGGGCTACGGTCCCGCACACCGTTAGGCCGTCTTCCGCTCACGCCCCAACATCGTGCAGCCCGCCTCCAGTGGTGTCGCGACAGGCGTGAATGGAGGGACGAATAGAGACGTGTCGTCTTCAGCGATGAGAGTCGCTTCTGCCTTGGTGCCAATGATGGTCGTATGCGTGTTTGGCGCCGTGCAGGTGAGCGCCACAATCAGGACTGCATACGACCGAGGCACACAGGGCCAACACCCGGCATCATGGTGTGGGGAGCGATCTCCTACACTGGCCGTACACCTCTGGTGATCGTCGAGGGGACACTGAATAGTGCACGGTACATCCAAACCGTCATCGACCCCATCGTTCTACCATTCCTAGACCGGCAAGGGAACTTGCTGTTCCAACAGGACAATGCATGTCCGCATGTGTCCCGTGCCACCCAACGTGCTCTGGAAGGTGTAAGTCAACTACCCTGGCCAGCAAGATCTCCGGATCTGTCCCCCATTGAGCATGTTTGGGACTGGATGAAGCGTCGTCTCACGCGGTCTGCTCGTCCAGCACGAACGCTGGTCCAACTGAGGTGCCAGGTGGAGATGGCATGGCAAGCCGTTCCACAGGACTACATCCAGCATCTCTACGATCGTCTCCATGGGAGAATAGCAGCCTGCATTGCTGCGAAAGGTGGATATACACTGTACTAGTGCCGACATTGTGCATGCTCTGTTGCCTGTGTCTATGTGCCTGTGGTTCTGTCAGTGTGATCATGTGATGTATCTGACCCCAGGAATGTGTCAACAAAATTTCCCCTTCCTGGGACAATGAATTCACTGTGTTCTTATTTCAATTTCCAGCAGTGTATCATTGACAAAGAGTGGTATGCGACTGCAGTCCTTGTCGTTTATTATCTTATAGAATGACTGCAGAATGTACACGCAAGGCTTTGAGTAGTACACTATTAGCTGCAGATTCGCTAGAACGGCCGCTTTGGTACACTAACAAATTCGTTAAGTCCCATAGTGCTGAGAGCCATTTGAACTAACAAATTTGGCAACTTCGGTCACAGTTTGGTCAAACGTACATCCAAACACGTTAGCTTGTTGCTGCTATTCTGTCGTGCATCTACGTAGAATCATTTTACTGTCTTCACTGTCCTAATACCATAAAAGAAGTAAAGCACGCGAAAGGGAATAGAAACGTCTAAAATTGCGATTGACATGAAGTGCAAAATGGTTAAGCGGGAATGGCTGTAGGACAAATGTAAGGATACAGAAGCCTATACCATATGGGATAGACAGACGCGCTACAGCAAAATTGTAGATATAGATATAGAGCAAAGAGAGGCAGCTGTATGAATATCAGCGTCTGAGATGAAAAACCAGTATTAAGCAAAGAAGGGAAAGCTGGAAGGTGGAAGTAGTATATGGAGCTGTATAAGAGAAATGAACTTGAAGGTGATATTACAGAAAAGGAAGCGGGCGTAGAGGTAAATGAAAATGAGTTGGGAGTACGATACTATGAGAAGAATTTGACAGATGACTAAAAATCCTAAGTCGAAATAACGCTGCTAGAGTACAGGTCATTCCGTCGGAACTACTAATATTCTTGGGAGAATAAGCAATTACAAAACTATTCCACTAGAGGAAAATGAAAATGAGTTGAGAGTACGATATTACAAGAAGAATTTGACAGATGACTAAAAATCCTGTAGCAATAACGCTCCTAGAGTACATGTCATTCCGTCGGAACTACTGATATTCTTGGGAGAAAACTACATTTATAGTATTTATATATATTTAGTGAAAGCTGTTGACAGTTTTGCTGGAATGCTCTATTTGAAATTCTGGAGATAGAAGGGGTAAAAGAAAGGGAAGGCAAAGCTGTCTACAGCATACACAGAAACCAAGCTCCAGTTGTAAGCGTCGAGGGGCATGACAAAGAAGGAGTGGTCGAGAAGTGAGTGAGACTGAGACAGGGTTCTAGCCTGTCCCCTACGTTACTCAATCTGTACATTGAGCAAACAGTAAAGGAAACCAAAGAAAAATTTGGATAAGGAATTTAAGTGTAGGGAGGAGAAATAAAATCTGTGAGGTTGTCAATGACTTTATAATTCTCTGAGAGACAACAAAGGCCATGGAAGAACAGTTGAATGGAAGGGACGGTGTCTTGAAAGGAGGATATAAGATGAACATCAACAAAAGCAAAACAAGACTAACCAAATGTAGTCGAAATAAATCAGGTGGTGCCGGAGGAAACCAAATATTAAAAGCAGTAGATGCGTTTTGCTATGTGGGAAGCAAAATAATTAAAGATGGGCGAAGTAGAGAGGCTATAAATGTAGACTGGAAATGGCACTACAAGAGACACGATCTGAGACATCAAGAGATCATCAATTTACTAATGGCATAGTGGCGTGGTGGGGGTTTGGGGGAGGGGGCGGAGGGGTAAGAGTTGTAGGGGAAGACGAAGATATGAACACAGTAAATTGGTTCAAAAGAATGTAGGTTTGAGTAGTTATTCGTAGTTAAAGAGGCTTGCATAGGATGAAGTAGCATAAAGAGCTGCATCAGACCACTTTTTTCGGACTGAATATGGTCGTCGTCGTTGGACTTGAGTAGGAAAGGCGGCAGAAGCAGAGGGATTTGATTTAAGGTGGATCGCAGCCTGCACAGAAGTGACCCCCTCACTATGATCTAGGGACCATACTCTGGGCCTCAAATGAAAAGAGACGTCCAGGTTCTAGTGCCGCTTCTGTAATGGCTGCGGCAGACTCGAAATACCACTGAGCTGTGCCCTCTCAACTAGTCCGTGTGACATGACCTCATCCGCCTCCACGACCGTTGAGAACCACAATAAGGAGGTTTCTCCACCGTCCGTTTTGCCGCTTTGTCAAAACCAAAGGACTGCTTCAACCGCCAGCTCCACCGTTCCGATGACGTTGTAAAGTGTGCGTTCAGGTACTTGTAGATTATCCGTGTGAAATATGTTTGTGCTTTCACTTTAAGCAGTAAGTAAAAGAATGATCGATCGCCATACAGTGGCACATATGACGTTTCTTGTCTCCAATGAAAGCAAGTCAAGTCATCAGCCAAAGCATTACTTCGGACTGAGATCGAAGTCAATCTAATCGTCACCTTTTCTACGACCTGGTAGCTGATGTATGGGATGCGAGTGCATAAAATTTACTTGAGCTCAGTCATAAAGTTAATGTTCGTTTTGGGTGCCCTAATAATTGTATGTCAGCAATCGCCACAGTTACATCGTATTGTTTTTCTATAAACGTCTAAGAAAGTGAAAAGGTGGGAGACATATAGGGATTTAACCTTCCGTGGACGTCCGGTTCATTATAGAAGGAAAAAAGCGAGACACGAATACTACATTTGATTCTAAAAGCAGCCTTTGCGGCGTACCAAGTCCTCATGGTGAAGAGAAACAGCCAGATATTGTCACGGGAGGAAAACTTCGAAATCAGCTTGAGTGGCCAGGTGAAAGCTGCCCTCAAAGGGACAGTGGGACGTAATTCCTTCGATTACATGGCGCCGAGCATCCGTGGAGAAGGCCATAACGGCTGGCTATAGTGATTCCTCTGTTGTCGCCAAAAATACCGTGTTAACTGCTGGAGTAAAAAATGGACAAATCGCAACGCAGGACTTGAACTATAAATATTCTGTTTACTATAAAGTAGGTTGTTAATTTCGTCATAAACAGGTAAAGTGGGGCAATGTTATAGCATGTCATGTGGGGAGATTTTTTTCTCTTGTGTGACAGCCAGATGAAATGAAATTAATACTAAAGGCTTGGGGGAAGTGTAGGGAGGAGCTTACCGCCGGCTAACTAATGCAATCACTGTCTGTGTAAGTCTGTCTGGAGACGAAGTATTCGGAAAGACATATGTTGCTGGGATCTCGAGGGAGCGAGCTGTGCAGAGAGAACGTCCTGCTTGAGTGGTGTGCAACATTAGTGAGATGTGGCACTTACATTACCTTCCACATTCACCGTGGCGTCTTCCTCATAACTATCAATTCATGGCTTTCTTAATTTCGAAGTAAGGGATTAGTGAAGGATGGAACGTGTGTTTCTTGACACCAGTCAGTCGTTTAGCTTTGTTAAGGGATTAGCCTAGTAGATAACTTCTGTATGTTTTTAACAGGATTTTAACGTGTGACTGCCTAAAGCAACTGCAAATGGGGCGTGCTTATAGCAATAAAAATGTAATTAACATGCTTATCATACATTCATATTCGGGTGGTTATCGAGTGTTGACCTTGGCGTTTTATTAATTCCTACTGATGTGCGTCTGCCATAGTACGATGTTGTGCACGTCTATTGTGCGAAAGGGCACAGATATGATAGTTTGTACAGGAAACATAGCCTGACCAGTTTCTTTATTTCCTCATACATGTCAACCCACAGCCAGGATTTTACTTACATTCCTTCATACACGAGGAATCTAGACTGGTTTTGCTGCGTAACCCTTTTATTTATTTCGTTATACCTTTGCTGACAATACACACTAGCTACGTAAAAATCGCCAAAAATGTGTTACTTTCATTGAAAGAAATAGAGGTGTTTTAATACCCTGTTAAGTTTATTTTATCAGCATCGTCACCGAATTATGATACTTACTTTATATGTTCAGTTTTGGAACAAATCCTCAGACCCTTCTAAAATAAGGTACACCACTCACACCTTCAATGGGGATAAATGTCTTAACAGTTCTGAAGACAGCTTCGAGTAACAAATCTTTAATAACATTTCTTTCTTGCTCTCAACATATGCCTTTCTTCCGTTGAAAAATCTGTATCAACAGACCACGAACTGCTTATCATCTCGTAGTCTTTCGCGTGCCTGAATAAGGTGTTGACCTCGACGTTGGAGGATTTTATACTTTGGTAATATGGTCGCATACCCTGAAGTATTTTATTGACAGTCTTCCTATTTAATTACTTAAATAAATATCACATGCTGACTAGAAACAAAACACTAATTTGAACTAAAATGGCTTGAAGAACTGACGTGGACAGTTATTACAAAATTCCATAACATGTGCAATTTTAGACAAAATGGATGTTTGAACACAAACTTGATAATCGATCATTGTCCTTATACACGATGTAAATTTCGGTAAGAAGTACCTGTTTATAAATAGATGTAAAGTGTTTAAAGGAAATATAACAAACTTTACTCAAAATGATAAAAATACTATTATCCTAGACAAGTGTCAAGATAATTCTCTAGTTTTATTTGATGACTTCATCCTAGAAATCAGAACAATGTTAAGGAGTACATTATCAGAGGAAAACACAAAGTAATCGATTGCTTTTATCTTGCACCGGTATACATCAAAATTCGCAGACAACTTATAAGAGATAAGCTGATTTTCTAGGATATTTTTAGTTGCAGTGATATCATTTAAAAGCACATCTATCAAGAAGTGGTTTGTGTGGATTAAAATTTTTATGAAATTGTAAAAATACTTTCAATATATATTTTAATATGCGTGGAATGTGGCATGGTCGATTTCTGAGAGAATCGGCATTTTGGACCCCATCAAGAGAAAGGCTACGAGAGGGACTCTACTAAGATACATTTTTGGGTCTGTTTAAACCAGAACTATTATAACAATCGTCTGACAGGTTTATTTTGTTATCATCTGATACTACAGTGTAAGTTCTATAGATTTTGGCAAATCTCTTGTGTAGCTACAGTCTGCTTGTATGATACCAGCAGAATTCAAACACGTACCCCACTCACACATTTATACTCAAGTTGGTTGTGACTTTAATTTACCCTCGACATGTTGGCGAAAATATATGTTTAATTCCGGAGGTACGCATAAAACATCACCCGAAATTGTCCTAAACACATTCTCAGAAAATTATTTCGAGCAGCTAATTCATGAGCCACGCGAATAGTAAACGGTTGCGAAAGCACATTTGACCTCTTAGCAACAAATAATCATGAGTTAATAACGAGCATCAAAACGAATACAGGGATTAGTGAATACAGGGTTGTCGTAGCGAGACTGAATATTGTAAATACCAAGTCTGCCAAAAATAAACGAAAAGTAGACATATTCAAAAAAGCAGAAAAAAATCACTTGATGCCTTCGTGAGAGACAATCCCCACTCCTTCCCAATTAACAATGTGAGTGTAGACCAGACACGGCTTGAATTCAAAGAAATAGTATCGGCAGTGGTTGAGAAATTTATAAGAAATAAATTAACAAACGACGGATCTGATAATGCATGGTACACAAAACGGGTCAGAACACTGTTGCAGAAACAACGAAAAGAAATGTCAAATTTAAACAGACGCTAGATCTCCAAGACTGGCGATCTTTTACAGAAGGTTGAAATTTAGCGCTGATTTCAACGCAAGATATTTGTTACAGTTTCCACAATGAAACTTTGTCTCTAAACCTGGCAGAAAATCCAAAGAATCTGGTCGTATGAGAAATATGCTAGCGGCCACGCACAGTTAGTGCCTTCTCTGCATCATAGCAACGGAGATAGTATCGAAGACAGTGCTTCCAAAGAAAAGTTACTAAATACAGCCGTCCGAAATGCCTTCAAAAAAAGAAGACGAAGTATATATTCCAGAATTTGAATCAAAAACAGCTGCCAAAATGAGTAACGTAGAAGTAAATATCCTCGGAGTAGTGAAGCAACTTAAATCACTTAATAAAAGCAAGTCTTCTGGTACAGACTGTATACAAATTAAATTCCTTTCAGAGTATGCTCATGCATTAGCTCCATACTTAACAATCATTTAAAATGGTTCGCTCGACGAAAGATCCGTACAAAAAGACTGGGAAGTTGCACAGGTCACACCAATATTCAAGGAAGGTAGTAAGAGTGATCCACTAAATTACAGGCCCATATCATTAACTTAGATATGCAGCAGGATTTTAGAACATACATTGTGTTCGAAAATTATGAATTACCTCGAAGAAAACAGTCTATTGATGAGCAGTCAACGCAGATTTAGAGAACATCGTTCCTGTTAAACGCAACTAGCTCTTTACTCACACGAAGTGTTATTACTGTTGACAAGGGATTCCAGATTGACTCCATATTTTTAGATTTCCGGAAGACTTTTGACAATGTACCACACAAGTGGTTTGTAGTGAAATTGCGTGCTTGTGAGAGATCGTCTCAGTTATGTGACTGGATTCGTGATTTCCTGTCGGAGGTCACAGTTCGTAGTAATTGATAGAAAATCATCGAGTAAAACAGCGGTGATTTGCGGCGTTCCCCAAAGTAGTATTATAGGTCCTTAGCTGTTCCTTATGTAAATAAACGATTTGGGAGACAATCTGAGCAGCTGTCTTAGGTTGTTTCGAAATGATGCTGTCGTTTATCGGCTGGCAAAGTCATCAGAATATAAAAAAATTGTGAAATTCGATGGACATCATTAAAACAAAGGCCTTTTCCGTTGCGGCGGGGTCTTCTAACGAAATTTCGATCACCAACTGTCTGCTCCGAATGCGAAAATATTTTGTTGATGCCGACGTACATAGGTACTCATCATAATAAATCTTCATAATAAATAATCATCGTAATAAAATAAGGGAAATCAGACCTCACGACGGAAGATATAGGCGTTCGTTTTTCCCGTCGCTGCAAGAGATTTGAATAACAGAGAATTATTGTGAAATTAGTTTGCTAAATCCTCTGCCAGGCACTAAAATGTGATTTGTAGAGTACCCATGTAGATGTAGATGTAGATGTCGATGTAGACGTTATGAGATACTCCAATAGTTGTTCACCTCACGGTTTCAATATCTAGTTCTCTGCGACAGGCCATTTTTCGAGATCATGCTTTCATATTTCATTACACAAGCGTTTGAAATAGTCAGTACACGTAGACTTACAGGGAATTGATTGTGAAAGTTCTTTAAGTCCAAAAATGAACTACCTTTGAAGAATGATATACCTTTCAAATGTCATAGCATGGTACGCCAATCACAAAATTCTTTAATACGTGTTGCTTTAAGCTTTTATACATTGTGTAATGTCAACTTATGGACAAGTTGCAGGAGCGAAACATTCATTCTATTAAATTTTCTTTCAGTTTTACTCTGATTACTAGAGATGGCTATCCCCAAATAGCTGCGTCACTATCTGTTACCGAAAATGTAAATTCTGTGTCTTGTTCTCCGAAGAAACTAAAATACCCTTAGGCAAAAATTTCAGTGTAGTAGGGGACTTACGTGAATTACCTGTCATCCGTTCATTCCACAAATAGTATGCGCTGACATCATTAAATTGTTCTTTATCAGTAGTATCGTAACCGGAAGTAAATCAGAATGTTCTGTTCCTAGTTACACTTCGCCATACTGCGAAAGTATGTAAATGCTCAAGTAGTACATTTTCACTTAGTGAATTTTGGTGCTGTATCCCTTTAGCACTGAATGGCGTAGGTAATTGTGGAAGGTAATAGGCCCACAGCTACCGAAAAATCTCGTGAACGATTTGGTTTCCATTAACGAGATAATGACATACATTACCGTAATGAAATAGCGTTATCTGCGATGGGCAGGCTCCACACTCCCGAGCTTTAGCCACTACCGTGCCTCACTTTGTTTGCTGTGTGGACCGTGTGGCTGGTACTGCAAACACTGATCTCACTTCCAGGCAACTAGTCTATGTTGTACGGTGATGCTTTTCTAGCCTTTCTTGCGTATCGTACGAAGGTAACCTTTCGCTCATAAACGTGACTCTTGGATTGTACCTCTGATGAATTTTGTTACAGGTAAATAAGGTACCTGCCTTTCTAAGGGGGTGTAATATGTTTCCGTTAGTTATAAGGAGCGTGTCATATGTGTTTTAGTCCATTTGAGACTTGCCAGTCTGGATGTGAAACCTAATGAATTATTGCTCAACGATGGTGCACTGTGGCTAGATTCGAATTCATATCTCGGAGTTAATGCTCCGGAAATTTGTTCGTCAGTACACGTTAGTATAAGTTCGCCCCACTTCGTCATCCTATCAGCTTACAGAGGTGTGCAGCAATATACTTTTTTTAGGCACAGTTCACTCGAATAGTAGACGGTGTTGCACTTCCCCATATTAGAAATAAAAAAATAATTTGGAATTTGTCATTCTTGATTAGTTCGAATCCATGGGAAAAGGGTCAGAATTACTTAAATATCACAGTTACGTGGGCACATCTGTCAGTTGACCTCACTCTCAGCCACTGCAGGAAACATTATTTTCTGAAAACACTATATACGGGATATACGAGTGCATTAAAAATGATACACAACAAAATTATCTACTACCATTGATATGTAGACGATACGTTACTACTGACAGATGGATATAGGACTGACATACAAACAGTTCATCAGCAATGAGATAATTTTCACCCAAAAATAAAATTTATAATAGAAACGGAGAAAAATAAATGCATAAATTTTCTGGTCCTAAAAATAACAATAGTAATAACCACCACAAATAAAAACTTATTGAAAACATACTACTGCGGACATAATTATAAATAAAAATTAATGTCACCCAACATCACATAAATATGATAATGAATAGAATCGTAAAATAACCTGTCAAAAATAACGCTATATAAATTGAAATAACAGCTCTACAGTATATAGCACAAAGAAATTGTTTTACTTCCCATGTAGTGTTCAACTTATTTGAATAATATACAAAGCTTATAACAAATAGTGTACGTAGGGACATAACACTGAGAAGAGAAAACAAACATAAAACAAGTCTAACGCACGTTCCAACAAGATACATAGGCCACATATCGAACAAACTGAACAATATGCTAAATAAAAAGAAAAAACTAGCTTTGCGCACAAACAATAATCTGAAAAGAAAAATAAGATCAGGGTAAAATGAGGTCCCTATTGTTTCGAATCCAGGCATATGCAAACTTTCCTCTGAGGATGGCATTAAATTCTATATCGGAGAAATTGGAAGAAACTTGGAATCAGATTTAAAGAAGACATAAGGATCTGTGAAAGTAATCAGTCAACTTCATTGACACCTGAAAAGTAAAAATTGTAAGGCAGAACAAACAGACAACGCCTTGTAAATTCTATAAAAAATACCTAAAGATCATGCCATGAACATCTTACATATATGAAAAAATCCGAAGGACATCCTTAACGTACAAACGACTGTGATACTTAAAAATTGCTTAGAAAACTTTACTGAAATAATAGAAAAAGAGAAACAATAAAAATGACACGCTACATAAAAAACAATAGAAGATCTCAAACTTCGTATAACAACAAATTTACAATCTCTGAAACTCAAACACCATCCCTGGACTTTCGCGATATTTATTCTGTAAACATAAGGCATCACTGGAAAGAAAACTGTCAAATAACAATCAAACAAGTTCTATACAAAATCACATTGACTTTGAGTCCAATACAAAAGAAACTAGGTGAGTTAAATAAGAACATATTTTCAGACAGAAAACTCGCTCCAAGACATCATTTCACCTAGACGTAAGTACGTAAGTATTATACGGAAAATATATACAGGTAAATATACTGTAACAACTATAACATCTCAACAAGTAGACTTGAAAATTGTAATTCCGCCGAAACGAGCTCACTGAGTTTCAATTTAATCAGCACAAGATGAATAAAATAATTTACAGCTAACATTGTACAAGCTGAAAGAAAATGTCGTAGTTTGATCTTATGTACGTTGCGGGCACAATAGAAATATATGCTACTCATGTCGCATACACTGAGATTTTGCCATCTGCAGTGAACAGATATTTCCTGGTAAACGAGTTAGCAGACTTATTTATTCAACGCTATGATGAACAGAAACTAACATGCACTGTTGTGTTGCATCTGTCGAGAGGTATTCTCTGAGAACGTATAGATCGATATTATTAAATAATCGATTCGTGCTTAAGTTCGTAGCGTTTTTCCATAAGATTAAGATACACAACAGTTACATGTGACAGAAACTTTAGTCATCAATAATATATTCTCTTTCGGTATAGAGAACAGTTTGCCACGCTGGAATTTCTTTTCGATCCCGCGGCTGTAGAATTAACGTGCTTTTGAAGCGAAGAAGTTGTCGATCCAACTTTGAAGCGCATTTTCATCCCGAAAGAAAATTCCTTGTAGGTTGTTCGATGGAGAACGGAGAAGGTGAAAATCTGAGGAAGCAAGATCAGGTGACTTAGGTGGGTACGGAAAGACCTGCCAACCAAACTCCGGTACTGTGTTTTTTGTCAGAATGCGGGCGGGCGTTATCCTAGAGGTGCGGCTGCAAGTCGTCTCAGTCGTTCACAGTGAATGTCAGCAGTGATTATTACACCTCGGGGAAACAGTTCGTAATGCACCAAACTGTCGCTGTTCCATCAGATGCATAACATTGTCTTTAGTGGATGCGCGCAGGTCTTCGTACGCCGAGTGTCCGCTTTATTTGGGCTCAACCATCACTTTCTTTTCTTTACGTTAAACACTAAGACACCATTTCTCGTCATCATAACGATGCAGGATAGGCATGGTCGGTATTGTTCACAAGCCAACTGATGACCGGCAAGTGGAGCTGCAGATATGGCCACACGCAGATTTTTATAATTTTGGTTAAGAGCATGCGGTACCCACACACCCAATTCTTGAACCTTCCTCATATCATGCAAACGTCGCACGATGGTGCAATGACCGCAGTTCATCACACTTGTCGGTTATCGAGTCCACTGACGTGGATCGTTGTGGAATAATGCGTTTAAACGATCTTCATCAAACTCCCAATGTCTTCCTGAACGTGGAGAGTCACTAATGCTCTATGCAATAGGATTATCCCCATACACAGCGCAAATGTTTCTGGCTGCCTTCGCTGCTTTCACATCCATTGACCTCAAACAGAACAATACGTAGGAAAAGTTCCGAGTTCTCAATTTGATACTCTATTTTATAGCGTCCACAACATCACTCACTATCTCCAAATGACAATATGTAAACTCAAACAGCAACAGTGTACTACTAATAAAAAATTACAGTCGATCAATAAACCCATAGCTATTGGAATACCAACAAACAAATCATAAACGCTACGGAATTACGCACCAACCTAATAATTTGTGTTTCAAGTTAGCTTCTGGTGTGTTGAGCACATCAAAAGGTATTCACGAGAGTGTACGGAATGATAGTATCAGCTAATTTATGGGCTGAGATAAGGTTCCTCCCGAAAATCTGAAGGCAATAACCAACAAACGCTCCTAGCGTACATGTTCTAATACCTGTGCTGGATGGCATGACTAACTATATTCAGCGCCGATCTAAAATATCCATTTCAGTACATGTCCGGGCGCTAAGTTCCGTGACGAATGATACGTCATCCTGCATAATACTTACACACACCATTAGATGACTGTCACAAAGGCATATCGTCGATCAGCCACTAGTAAAGATGGAGAAATTTCAAGTGACTGCTCCACTAATATTGATCATATAGTGTAATATGCGACAGGTTGGCTTAGATGTGTAACATAGGACGTCTCAGACCGAATCACGAATAATACACTGGCTGGCATGACGACTGAATCTGAACCAATAGCAGTCGCCAATTTGACTCTGAAATTCCTGGGAGCGACGTAATTAACGCAGATGGTAGATACGACGCTTGAAATGGCAGCAGTGTAATGCCATCCACTGGATTTTGCAGAGGTTGCACGGAATATCATCGATTCCTAGCACAGTTCGTTGTTCTCAATTGCGCACCTGTCCTCCCTTCAGGCAATGCTACGTCTCGGGTTTTACTACGAATTATGTTGCTACAGTGACGGTTTCGGCTAACCAACTACTTTACCGTGTCTGTGCTGCTCGCATACCTCGTACTGGAGAATTACGTACCAATGCCAGATATGCAGGTGGATTACAACTCCGGCAAATGACATTTACCGCACGTCGCACTTGGCCTAACTGCATCTCAGTTCTTACTGTCTTACATGTATTTCCTACTATTATATGCTGAATATCGTTAAGAAGATGAAATTAGTTCAAAAAGTTTGAAAAAAAAATCGAACGTCTGTAGTTAGATGTAGCCTATGTTACAAAGCCACAAATGCGCTCTGACAGAAATCATAGCTTCTCACTTCTCAATTTGCAGAATTGAAAGCTGCTATGAAATTCAGATAGAGTAGTACTGCATGCAAGCCAGAACTTGATTGTAGAATTCTGCCTTTTGCGATATGTGATACAGCCAGCTCAGCTACCCAGATGCTATCTGACCCAACTTACCGACACCTACATTTTAACTTTAACAAAGGCTGTCAAGCGTTTGTTGCTGACTAGCAACTCTGGGAGGAATGACATCACGGTGAAGTGGCATAGCGGTCTACTATGGATTGTTTCCAAAATACATGTGAATTCCTAACGGAACAAACTTCTGAGGTCGTCTGTCCCTAGACTTACACACTACTTAAACTAACTTATACTAAGAAAAACACACACACCCATGCCCGAGGGAGTACTCGAAACTCCGGGGCCGAGCAATCCGTGGCATGGCGCCTCTAACCGCGCGGCCTCTCCGCGCGGCGATTGTTTCCAGAATGAAAGGATGTAGGACTGACTGTGAGACTCACATTTGTACATCTGTCGGAAAGACTCTCACTAACAGCAAGGTCCAGGGTTGAGCCCTAGTCGGTCACATAATTTCACTACACCACATACTACGCTGCACCTTGAAATATTCACTATGGATGCAGTCCAGAGGTTCTCACGAACGGCCAGTAACGGACAAAAATTTACCTTGCATTTTACTTTTATTGAAAAGTCATAACAAATATCCTTCTACGTTTATAGGCCTTTCTTTCTCTGTCTGTCACCTTATAAAGTGCTAAACTGTACATTTACCTGATTAAACTTTAAAAAAAGAACTGGAAATAAATTATATAGTTTTTAAGGACAAGGGCGTATTTTACCATGAGTTGGTACTGCCTGTGACCATAATTCTAATGGTGTTTAATTTTAATTTGGCAGCTTCGAATGTGGTTTTTACGGTGCACGACTGAAAGTCTGATTCTTGAGTTTAATTTTCATTGTTGATCCATAGACTAACCACTATTTTGAGCAGTTTGTCACAATAGAGAAAACTTGTTACTTGCAAGGAAGATAATCTTTAATAAGTTATAGAGGCTTGATCTAGACAGTAATCCTTGCTTAACATTTAGTAGACGACAGATTATCGTAATTCTGTAATTTCGAGTACGATCACACGGAAGTTGAAGAGGATTCATAGGAAGAAGAAAGAGAAGACAATGAGGAAATAAACCACCCAAGTAACGCTCCAAATATGTTACAAGTTCTACTGCCAATATAGTCCGTGAACCTCATGGAATAACTAGGTACTACTTGGAAAGTAAGAAATAGATGAGAATCATTCAAGAAATTTTAAACCCTTGAAATGGTTGACCATACAAAAGAAGAGGCCGAAGAAAATTTGTCTACAGCTAGCGAATCTGAAATTTAGAAGGGAATTTTAATTTTAGTGGGAGTTTATCAGGGTACAAATGTTTCATTCTGTGATTTATGCTCACGTTTACTTGGAAATTCCGAACAGAGAGGAACTTTGAGTAAGGAAAGAGCTTATCAACTGCTAAAAATTGTTCTTTTTGATGATAAGGGTACCAAGGCAGAATGACGTGTAAGTGACAAAACTGCGTAGCTGCGTAAAGTATTTGGAGAACTGAACGGAATATTCCAAAGGTAGTTCAGAAGCAGACCTCGGGATACAACAAATGTTAAAATGCTATGTCTATCAGAGGCCATTGTTCATTTGAAGTTTTCCTCAAAGAGAAGCTAGGAAATATGGACTACTTGGTAGAATTCTCAGCGATGCAACTGAGCAAATGTAATAAAAATATAAGTACACTCAGGAAAATCCAGTAGACCAGCTTGTTAATGAGGTCCCTGCGAGACTGGAAGACACCGGAGGGATCAGTAAAAAATACAGGCTACAATATTACATCTGACCGTTTCTATACATCTGTTGAATTGGCGAATAGTCTGTATGCATATTACAAACCCACCTTGATTGGGAAATTCAAATTCAACAGAAAACACATACTAGTAGACCTTAAAACTTCAGCAGGAGAGCTTTAGCCCTCCAAGTTTGCATTCACAGATCCATGACTAACAAGCATCCAGTAACAATTGTCTCTTTCATCACAACGGAAAAACCGAACAAAATTATGTTGATGTTGTCTACACAAAATCGTCATGCAGGAGTGGACTGATGCACCAAAAAAATAAATATAAATCATAATTGCATTAAGAGATTAATGGATGCCATAGTCCAAATGGCTAAAACATACTCAAAATAAAGAGGTACGAGAAGATGGCCACTGTCAGTATTGTATAGTCTACTTGATATAGCTGCAATGGTTAATTGGAATTAAGGGAAATCAAATGCCAGAAAATTGTATCCCCATTAATCATATCTTGATCTTTAGAAACCATAAGTAGAAGAGCAATCCAAAGACTTGAAAGGAGTCAAATCGCCTGTTGGTGACATACATGGAATGATACTAGAGATAAGAAAATTACTCAAAATGAAGAATCAGCTATGAAAGCAATAAATATGCTTGAAGAGTACAACTAACTGTAGAGTTAGAGATAACATGTTGCCGTGCGGTTAGAGGAGCCATGTCATGGATTGCGCGGCCCTCCCGCCGGAGGTTCGAGTCCTCCCTCGGTATGGGTGTATTTGACGTTCTTAGTATACGTTAGTTTAAGTAGTGTATAAGTCTAGGGCCTGATGACCTCAGCAGTTTGGTCCCTTAGGAATTCACATAAATTTTTTGGTAGTATCCCAAAACCAAATTAACGTGTGGAACCTGCGGTCGCCAAGCGTGTAAGTGGCATTCAGAATAAACCATTCTGTATGCAGGGGTAAACGTGATCTGTAAATGACTGTAGTTTCTCAGGTTGAAGAGAGTTCCTTGATATTTTTCAATGTTCCGTAACCTATGTTGTGCAAGTTTTTTCATTTCTGTTTTTGTAAAAAAAGTAAAAAACTGTTATTCAGTTATTATATCAAAAAGAGTATAAAAATTTTGGTCAGTCTGTATATTAAAGTAGGGAAGTAACGTTTCAAGTTTATGCACACTTTCATTGTCTAAGGATTGAGTACTGTTGCCTGTTACACTTCACCAGAGAAAAATAGGATGGTAACGTATACGTTTTTGAACGCCCTTATATGTTTCATACATTACGTTTCTAATTATGATGTCACTGAGCACTTTTAAACTGACCTCACATTGGAAACAGAATCGCTTAAAATAAATACATATTACAAGATTTATAGCTTATTGTAATACGCACAAAGTGTGCATTTGGTTGGTGCTCCATGTAACCTAAAATAACTTGTCGCTCCTAGAATTAATATTTCAGGAGTTAATAAGTTAGACGACGTAGATTACAAAGGTCAACTAAAATATGTATAATAGTCAGTGGGGCTAGAGTTCCGACTGCTTCAACGATAAGCATAAAACATACCTGAATAATATGAGCTGAGCTACACAGGTGAAGGCTATTTGTTGATGCGGAGAACAACACAATAACCACACGAGTTCAAATCAAATTTCAAAAAGTTCACTAATCGAGTAAATTAAACTATTCAGCTCTCTTCGGAGCATTTCTACAGCCCTTCTGAGGTTGTCACTAGCGACAGCAGCTTCATCTGTGGAAAAGTGGTCTTGAATCAAGTGGTGATAGTCAGTATGAGCATAATACTAAACGTCGACCTTCATCACCTGACTGAAGCTTTAGCATCTGCTGATGATGGAGAGGAAACAAGACATTGCGAAACTACGTTTACCATATTTACGTGTGTTAACGCCGATATGAGTTAAAATTCGTCAACGTGCTGCAAAGACTAACAAGGGTTTGCCATGACACTGAGATCACAGATTTACTACATACTTTGTACTCCTTTACTAGGTCATTAAAACAACATAATGCATAATGTGCAAAGCAGTAAAGCGCACTACTCTGGTAATTTCGAGAAAATCGCAAGAGAAGGCTTACGCGTCTCTTATGTACCGAAGGTATCTATGCTAGGTGCTGAATGTTATAGTTCGTGGTGACCGAGTGGTTAGCGTTACATTTTCGTAAGACGAAAGTGTATATGGCAACTTAATTTTTAATCTCTATTTTGTTCATCAGTGGTCATATTATTTAATTTTTATGACATTTGAGATGTAATATAATTAAAAAACCTAGTTTATTTGAGTGAAGTCTCAGTGAGTTTCATGTTATTTGACCACTTACTAATTTTTATTAAATTTAATTATTATAACAAACTTATTTATAACTGTCGACAAGTAAATGAAAAAACGCATAGAGTTTTCAAGAAAATGTATGGCTGCCGTAGTTCGCGAAGTGCCTTATAAATGCACTCTGGTAAGGTACTCTGAACTATTTTGCACCTGGACGTTTCGAGCTGCAGACAGAGACGCAGGCCTCATTTGGCAATTAACCTGCATAGGGGTGAGACGTTGCTAATGTAGCGAGAATGAATAACGTAGGCGAAAATTTTTTTAACATGGCATAATTTACACTTGTACTACAAAAATTTGAAGATTTGAGCGGTAGTCGAACCGTCGCCTCGTACACCTTCATCTTACAAAGCTCGAACACTAACCGCCTTTTTTTTATGTGAAGAGTTGAGTGATCAGTTCTGAGCTGCTAGAGACAGGATGGGAAGGGGTCGAAACCCGAGGCTTGGCCACTACGCCTCCCCCTTCCCATCCCTTAATCACGCCCTTACAGTTTCTTTATTTATTTATTTCTTATCTTTTTTGACCGGGAACAGGCTAAGTAAACAAAATTTCTTTATTTGTACAATCATAAATACAATAGAAAAGCCATCCTTCTGGCGGAATCAACATGAGACATTATGCTCGAACGAGGCGAGCAGACGTCTTTATTAACAAGGCGTCGTAAAAAAATAAAAATCTGAATTAAGCTAAGAGGTGTGAGGCAATAGAAAAAAAGGGAAGAAGGTGCAGGGTTATGATGTGACTTGCAGGCAGCTGCCCTGCAGATGGAGCGTGGGCTCAGAGCGGGCAGGGGTCAGCGTTTGAGGACTGGCCACTGTTTCCCTGGCACTGCTACCGGGGAGAAGAGCACGAAAGGAGGGTAGAAGCCAAAGAGGAGGGGACAATAGAGGTGGGGGAATGAGCAACGTGCTCTGGTATAGTGCATAAAAGAAAGGAGGCGTTTATCCATGTTACGATATAGAAAGTAGCGCGGAGAGTCTCAGATGACAGCAGGAGGAGGCGCGAGTGTCGTCCGCGTGTCGCACCATGCAGCTGAGGAGGTAAAGATCGCGTGTAGGTAACTGCCGAAGAAGGTGAGGTAGCGCGGTCGGTGCTCGACTTCACTGTGGGCAGTTTGTAAGTACTGCCAGAAATCGAGGCGTGATTTGTCGCCATCATTATACATGTAGATCACCCATTCAAACGCATGATTTTTCGTGTCGGGGAAATAAGTATCCTCAGGATCGACAAAAGTCCATGGGTCAATCGAATCCGGCGGAACGCGGAGGTAACAGCAACGAATCGTCGCCCAAGTTTCTAGACGTCACTGGTGGCAGCCCAAGTGGACGTCGTCATCCGCGAGATGGCAAATTGAACAAAGCGGAGCGTCAGTCTGATGGCGTGGAGACGTTGATTTACGACGTGGTACCATGTTGCCTGGCCGTTGGAGGGAAGGCAAATCTGGTGGATATAACATCAAACGGTGGGCCACTGCGTTGATGGATGTCTTAGTTCGTTGTTGTAGGATATGTAACGAAGCAGTGGGGTGTAAGAATCTTTAGGTTGAGGAGAAAGCGCCTTCGGTAAGTGAGTGTGAGCATAACTGAAGTAGACGAAGAAATCAGATATGTGCGTCAGATGGTGCTTGATGTGTCCGATTGTTACTGGTGGTGTTATGGTCGCGGACATAAGAATTTCCACCAAGCTGCGCGTAAGGGAGGGGCCCTCCTTCCACACCTTGTGCATGGTGGACATGTACAAGGCCGCCGCTGGGAATCGCACACAGACAAGGCCGAGGCCCACTCACGGGGGGAAGTTGAGCGTTTCGTAACGGGCCTTAAACAGCGTCCGAAAGCATCCTGGAGGCTGCAGCCAATAGTTGATGGCAGCGGGATGACCTGTGCGATGTGGACCATTCTAGAGGCCACATGTTGATTGATGTATTGGACCGTTGTAAAGAATCGAGTCGGCGAAGAAGATTTTGTCGCACCGCCTAGCGGAAAATTTGGAGCACACGCCGAAAATTGATGGTAGCGGAGCGGCGCACGGTGGAGGTGAAAATGATACCAATTTATCACAGTTATTGTACATACGGGAGAGGTGCTTAATCACCGTGGACATCGCTGTGGACTTAGCGACATTCATGTTACTACCTTCTGCAGTTCCGTACGTTGATATCAAATCAAGCACCGTTTGTGTTTCATTCCGTTAGGGGACCAAGAGGAGTTGGTCGTCCGCATACGCACGATACCGAAAACTGTGCTGTCGCGAAGTGAGACGTGAAAGGTGTCTCATCAGACTCCCGATGAGTTGCTCCAGGTTTATGGAACGTCGGATCGTCACTCGTCCAGCCGCACGGCTACTGGCCTGAATCAGCGATTCGGCGGTGCCGCATAGGCGCCGGATGACATAGATAAAGGCGGGTGGAAAAGCCATTCAGCTCATTACGGAGAAGATGGTTCAATGGTTCAAATGGCTCTGAGCACTATGGGACTTAACATCTTAGGTCATCAATCCCCTAGAACTTAGAACTATTTAAACCTAACTAACCTAAGGACATCACACAGATCCATGCCCGAGGCAGGATTCGAACCTGCGACCGTAGCAGTCCCGCGGTTCCGGACTGCAATGCCTAGAACCGCACGTCCACCCCGGCCGGCCCTTACGGAGAAGAGAAAACGATGCCGCACCTTGTCGAAATCAATGGCAACCACCACGGCGCGGGGTCTGCACGCCGCTGGTAGTGCAATTAAATCACATACTTCTGTGGCCACTTGTATGTTAACTGATCCACCAGGACTTTCTGTTCTGGGGATATAATGCTACGAAGGATCTTGCAACATCGCGTCGCCAGGAGTCGTGTAAATATTTTATAGTCTGCGTTAAGCAGAGTCAGGGGACGGTAGTGTGCTGTCGTCACTCGCGGTGTCGGTTTGCGGATGATTACAATAATTCCTGTGACGAAGGACGGCGGTACAGCGATCCCCATCGTCATCAGTTGATGAAACATCGTCGTCCACCGTGAAGCCATTAGCGCGATTCTATCGGCAATCCGTCGACACCAGGTGACTTACTCAGAGCACCTTTGTTGACCGCGTAGTAGACTTCGTCGCGCGTAAGTAGCTCCATCAGTTCGTCCGCTTCTTCGCTAGCGAGGGTGCGAGTTACGTATGGTAACACGAAATCCTATAACTCCTCAGCTGGTACAATGTGCGGTAGCAGTCTACAAAGGCATTGACGATTTCGGCCTGTCATGTGACTTGCTGGGCGCGACAGGTGGAGATCTCGGTGATGAGTTGTTGTCGGTGTTTCATATCGGCGGTGATATGATGCATGGTGGGATGTTCTCGTTCAGCCGAATCTCGACGTCGGGTCAGTACCATCGTCCCTGCAGTCTACGGCGTGCCAACGCTACAATTTGTACCTTAATCTTGCCGCGTTCCCTCTGGGTTTCAGAGGTGGGCGGCTGGGCGTTCAGCACGCGGAGAAAGGCGTAGAAATCGTCGGCAGTGTGCCGGCACCACGCACCTACTTCCTTGCCATACTGAATCAGGGTACGTCGAATGGCAGGTTTGGCACATTCCAGCCTCCAAATCAAGACTGTGCAGTACTTAGGTAAGCGACGTTCACAGGTGGCCCATGCCTCTGTGACACGTTGAAGACATTCGGGATCATGAAGATGGGAGGTGTTTAGCTTCCACGGTGCACGACTGCGCCAGACCACTTGTTGCGGAAGGAGAATGTTGCAGATGCACAGTGGTTCGAAAACGGCAAGGGCCAAAGTTCAGCACCTTGGACTGCAGGTGTAAGATTCCGAGAGACGTAAATCCGATCAGGACGGCTCTCGGAGTGACTCGCTTGGTAAGTATGTCCAGGTGCGTCGTAGTGCCGAACTTCTCAAATGTCACGGAGCAACAGATCGCGGACGACGAGGTGCAGTTCTTGACAGATGTTGTAGTGAGGCATTTTATCTTTAGAGTACAGGACACAATTAAAATCATCCCCAAGCAAGTAAGGTCACAGCGTCCAACAAACAAAGGGGCGATTTCTTCCGAATAGAAGTGCGCCCTGTCGCGTCTGCGGGTGGACCCGGAAGGGGCGTAAATGTTAACAATACGTGTCCGCATGACGATGACAGCCAAGCCTCTGGCGGATGGACGGTATGTGATATCAGCTACCGGAATGCTTTTTTCGCGTGTAGATGGCTACGCCACGTCCTAGGTGGTAACCAGGAGAAGGATAAGTATTACACGACGCGACGTCTGGAAGTGTGGCCAAATATACTTCCTGTAGTAGTGCGATGTCGACGTCCGATGTACATAACATCCCTCGCAGCAGTTGAATTTTCACGGGGAAGCTAATGGTGTTACTGCTGATCATCGCTACTCGGTAGGTTTGGAGTCGTACCTCGCCATGGAGGAGAACTCCATCAGTGGAGGGTCGGTCTAAGGCGCTGCAGTCATGGACTGTGCAGTTGGTCCCGGTGAAGGTTCGAGTCCTCCCTCGTGCATGGGTGCGTGTATTTGTCCTTAGGATAATTTAGGTTAACTAGTGTGTAACTTCGCAGTTAAGTCCCATAAGATTTCACACGCATTTGAACATCAACAGAGGGTGAAGAGGGGCGTGGCAATGGCGAGTCATGCCATACGGCACCTAACGGCGTTATCGGCGGAGTAACCAGGCTTCCGCCTGGGGTAAATCCGTCCCCTGTGTGCAGTTTGGGCCTTCGTCGACGTCGTCCCTCCATGCCATTGAAGGCGCTGTCATTGTGATGTTCCTATGTTCCACTTCGTTCGTAGCAGCGGAGGACGTCTGGGCGGCAGTCGCAACAGTGGAGTCCATTGTCTCAGATGCAACTGAGCGAGCCTTTTGAGTAGGCACCGGCACAGCCACAGCCGGCGTCATGTTGTCGTCATTCGTGTCGTCGTGCAGGCCCGCGGCTCCGTCGAGCCGGACGGCCTATGGAGCCTCAGTTGGAGGTGATCTGTCTCGTCCTGGGACGGTACGGCGCTTCCTCTTGCGCCTTTGAGGTGAACGTTGTTTGGATGTTCGTCCCTCGGTGTCGGAAGACGAGAGGGAGTCGCAGCGGTCTGGGAGGAAGGCCGTCACGGGAACGATAAGTGACGGTGCGTCCATATCGGCGGTCGGGTGGGCATCGGAAGTCGTCGCTGTTGGTAGAGGTGCTGGAGTAGCATCAGGTTGTGAGGGCGACGGATCATCCCCCGCGGTATCCGTAGCAGCTCGAAGGGTCACTGTTACGTGGTCCGACAGACGGAGGCCGGTGGGACGAGAAGAGAGCGCCGTTGCGTAGGTGAGCGGTAAAACCGTCGTCGTAGTCGGAGGCGCCACGGTAGCGGCTGGCAATTGGGTGATTCGTCGCTGAAGACACTCACACCTTAGGTGGCCTTCTTTGCTGCACCCGGAACAGGTCTTGGGTTGGCCGTTGTATATGACGACCGCACGGCACCGCTGATTTAAGAACGGGGTACGTTCGGAATTGTGCCCAGCGTTCGTCTGTGTGGCGACGTACAGTGCCATAGGCGCGGGAAGCGACGATAACGTCTTCCGCCGGGAGCTCGAACGGGAGCTCGAAAACTCGTATGTTGTGCATTCCTAAGCCTGCGTGGTCGACAGTGATGGCACCGACATTTCCGTCGGCGTGGCAAAAGCGTAGTCCGTGTTTGGTGTCACTATGTATTCTTTCGCACACCGCGTCACTGACGACTTTGACGTACAACGTACTGCTCACTATGGACAAATGGATGCCCAAGATGTCGGAAGCTGGGACCTTAGCAACGTCGCGTAGGCAGTGTTTCACTTCCAAGGCCTGTGGTCATGTGTAGTCGTTTGCAGAAGCTGAATCGTAGTGTTGATTTTCTAAAACGATTGGCCATGATTCTACTACACGTGAGCGACATGGAAGTACTGGCCGCTGAAAACCAAACAATAGTGAGAGCACGCGCTCCGCAGGCGGAAAGAACAGCACGTGCGCACCGCACGGCTGGGAAAGCCGGACTGTAATAGAAGCACAGAACTTTTCTTAAGATTCACTCAGAATTTCCAGAATAGTGCACTTTACTACTGGCAAATTATGTTGTGTTAATGGTCTACTAGAGGTACACAAAGTTTGAAGTACGTCGTAGTCGCCCCTTGTAAGTTCTAACAGTGAAATTAAGATTTCAATTTTAAAACTAACTTGTGCAAATGTAGTTTTAGAATAAGTTTATCTGTGCGGAACTGTGCCAAATACACACTGTTACTGAGAAACCACGAATAAACGCAGCGCAGTCTGACGAAAAGAAACCTTCATGATATTCTTCTGGAGTTTGCCCGTTCATGTTCGTTCAAAAGGCGTAATCAAATTCCGTTTCGACGAAATCAGCACGCCTAAAAAAGTGTGACATCGTTTGATACACTAGTCAAAAAGTTTAAAAATACAGTTTTGCTAGATTCTGGCACCAGAGGCACCTGTAAGCCTAATACTCTTCTGTTTCTGACAGTCTTCTGGCCAGATCACCTATTATTTCGAGTATCTGTGCCTCAGCATTTGTCTGACCAAGAGAGATACTGAGATGTTTTAATCACTGTACTCGTTTTTAGAGGTGCGAAGTTCATATCCGCGGCTGGCAACCCTGATTTAGGTGTCGCATGCTTTTCATAAATAATCTAAGACAAATGTGGAGAAAAATTGTTAGCTACACCCTGGATGGATTTCATTTGCCTTCCTTGTTGTATCCGAGCTTGTTCTCTAAGTCGATGAGACATTAAAGACTAACTCTTATTCCTTCTCTGGCCGACGATGTAGAGTAGCTCAGTGATCATCCATCAGTGCTTTGTCCACTGTATGAGATATAAAGGCAGAATGCGCCTTGTATCTTAAATGGTGGCCGCTGACGGGCATCGCAGTTCAATGATAACCGTACTTTACCTTGAATGTACGAAGAAACACAAATACCACGGCATTGTGTGCTAATATTGTTTATGACTGTCCTCGACAAGGCTCTATCCGCAAGCGCAAAGGTGCTCTGTACTGGAAATGCCCTGCCAGTAGTATTGTGTAGGTGCCAGGATGGACAAGGAAGAAGGCTTCCGGTATGGGCATAATAAAAATAGGAGGCTTTAGAAGTAAACATGAAAATTATACTTCTGGTACGCGATATATAGTACGACCGCTAGTGAAGGCGTGCTAGCCACCAACCATTGGAGTAACTATCGCTCTGAGCTGAGGTGGACATAAGTCCAAAAGGTAGGAAAAGAGCAGGCGGAAGGTTAAGCAAGTCTCGCCAGTCAGAGCCAACGCCAGCGAGAACGAGCGCCTCCCACCCGTTGTCCTGGAATCTGCAAAACAGCACGTGATTCTGATCCCACGCACCCTACTGGTTGGCTTCAGGAGTCGCACGGAAAGAGTCGCCTGTCAGCAACCATTACTGGAATTAAGTCAATCCTTAAATATAAACTAGTTTGGCACTGTGGCCATGTGAGAGAGTGCCGAATACAGAGATGAAAAAACCATCAGCGAGAAAAAAATGAAATTATCAATACACTACTCCCCATAGTCCACCAAAACTGATGGTTTCTTGTACATAATGTATAGAGCTCACACAATCAAAAAATAAGTAAACGCAGTGTACTAAAGGACATGTGATGTAGAACACTAACTTGTGAAGCTTTCTTCACTAATTATCTGTGACTTCTACTGTGCAATAATTTGACGTAAATCTTCGTCCGACGAGATACAAAAACTACATCCGGCCACTGAGTGTCTGTGAAGGCGAAGATATACAAAAGTGCCGAGCAGTGCTCCTCTTTGCTTGCTAGTAAATTTATACGATACCTTTCGAATATTCACACACGCGAGAACAGCACGAGTGAAATATACTTACCTTCTTTTGAGACTAATGTGGGAAAGTAGTGGCATTGACATTTCTTGTGTTCGTTTTCTTTCCCGATCGGCAGACATCCCAGTGCTACAATGTTACTCCTCGACTTCATGAAAAATCTTGAAGAAATAACGCCAGCTGACTAAGTGAAAGAGAATAAAGAACATTACAGACATTCATATAGCTTGCTACTTTGTGTAGATACGATATGCAACCTGTCGCTTTTTAACTCTGTCATTATTTTTTCTGTTGTTAACTAGTTTTCGAGCCAATGCAAGCTTATCGTAAGATGGAGTTAGACGAAGACATTATATAAAAGAACATTGCTTCCTTTAGTATATTTAGGTAAACCACTACTTGGTGTTGATTCTGCAGTAGCTAGAAAACCAGGTAACGGTATAACAATTTGTACCAGATACGAAGAATTGCTAGTTGCATAGGATTCCTACATAAGTTATCAATCTGAACCTCAGTTGTAGTTCATCATGCGCAGTGGATAGAACGCGTTTATGTATCGTTTGTTTCACAGACGCAGTCACTTCACATATTTTTCTACTGCAAATTTCTGCACCACGCAAAGAAGTCGTTTTCTCGGATTACAAATTATGCTTAAAAGTTATATTCGCTGTCCTTTGAAGCCGCGTTTGAACACTTACATAAATTTCATGCACTCCCCAACCACTTTATGCTTTATGGAGGTGACTGAAACATGCAACCGTATCGTTTTACAACCGACATTTTTCATAAGCGAAAGTGTGAATGTCGTTACGCCGAGTGGCGAAGCTCTTTCTATCCGTCGTTAACAGCTGCTCATTATCTCGGAGAAAGCCTTCCGTAATCCAGACGATTTTCAAAATGTTAGTTATCAATTATAAAAGAGTACAGGGATTGGGTGTTACAATGAAACACAACGCCAAGAAATCGAGTCCGGATTGAAATTACACTAGTACGTAGGAAGCACATAAGACACGCACGTAAGTTTGAACGTAATATCTTTACATTATGTAATTATGAATACAAAGAAATAAAACACAGTGTGACACAAATACGTACCTATGAGCTAAACAGAAGGATGAACAAAACTGATAATAAGGAAAAATTTTAAATTACATTAAAGCTATATTTTAGAAACCTCAATAAATTTTACAAAATGCGCTTGAAGGCTTGATTGCCCAAGAAACGTAGAAATAAATAAAGTGGGAGCTCCAGCATTTTTTAAAACTTTTCTTCTCTTTGATTTTTGTACTTGACACACCCTATCAAAGTAAGTTATCAATTTGAGCGAATTATGTTACAGTTGATTATGTGGAGGGTACACCGCGAGTATTTGAACAGAGAATTGGCCATCTACATATGTTTTCTCATTTCACGACAATACTCTAATGGTGATACATCTCAGTGAACAGCTTCTCTGTACAAAAATATGTCATCCCCAAACAGCCTCAGAGGCCTGCCAATTTTTTCTTGAGGTAATTGAAATGCAAATATATATTCGTGTTAAGAATAATTATTTCTTGCAGTTCTTAAAATATGAAACTGAAGTAGTTTGCGGAAAATAACTCAACTATCAACCTCAGAAAAGGATACTATACTACACACATATCACTGGTAGATAAATTATTAGTGCTATTACATAATACTGGCATTCAGTACGTTATCTTGATCACATTCTTTATATAAAGAAAATGGCCAAGCTAATTTTCTAAATGTAGGAATTGTGAAATAGATCTGACCAATGAGATAATAACCGTTACAGGGAACAAACTGTTTTAATGCTATCGATCATAGTGAGAAGTTCTGTCATTGTACCGTTTCACGTATACTACAGCTTACTTTTTATATTATTATGCACTGTAATTAGAATAGTTAACTACAAATTACCTTGAACATTGAGGTATTCCCCAAGGGAGTATTTCGCATCACTGCTTTTCACAATACGCCGAATTAGTCCAAAAAGTTTCGAGGTTGGATTAATGAAACTAGAGAAAAGTTGAAGTGATGGTTTCAATGCCACATCCCCTCCCCTCCTTGAGTAAAATGCTCGTCACGTTCATGTAACCATAGGAAACTGTCATAAAAGTACTTCTTTGGGATGTTGTTCACCTCCCGTGTCACATTAGCTTGAATGATGTCAATTATACCGTCAAAGCCTTGACCTTTCATGTGAATATTTCTGGACTTTGTCGCTTTGTAGTAGTTCCATAATAATAACATCAACTCTTATCACCCATTTCAACAAGCCGTGGCGGGCTTTCACACGTTTGTTATTATTCCTATTGTCGTTCTTTTCGAGTCAAGGTGTATAGGGCGAACCCTTTACACACTTTGCTCTTCTTGCAGACATTCTGGAGGATGTCTTGAGCATTTTGTAAACTGCCAGTACTCTTCGGTGTATTTACAATCGATTGTAAATCAGAAGCACCTAATTTTCGTATAAGATATCCATTCCAAAGAATGTGAACCGTCAGACTGCCGAAAAATGTATGACTGATTATTTTCAGGATAAGGAAATACACGGAACTAATGACGATCAGAAAAAGATTTGTGTAATTATGTTGATTTTTTGGTGACTTTCTTATTAATTATGAAGCTAAACTTTTGTAGAACTGCAATTATAATGCAAAATACTGTGTAATTATCCTGATTTTTTGGTGACTTTCTTATTAATTATGAAGTTAAACTTTTGTAGAACTGCAATTATAATGCAAAATACTGTCCATTCCGTTCAAGGGCAATAGATATAAAAATAGCTGTATTGCATTGCAATTAAACTTATGTAACAATTAATGAAATGTATGTGGGTAACAGCAGTCACTAAACATCTGCGATCTTAGTTAAATTTTCAAGTCATTATAAGATATTAGACAGTTAATTATCATTACACTGGGCTCTTTTAACATATGCTGAAAATTGTACACACCCTGTTGTGTAAGAACTCTGAAAGGGCAAACACGTCGACCTGTTTAGCAGCAATGCAGTCGTGTAGGTATTAGTTAAAATGGTGGCTGTATTAGAATTTACCCTACCTTCCCCACAGTATAATTGCAACAGTGAACCACAGCGTAAACGTGTATCTCAGAATTTATTGTCCCCTAAAATATTCATCAAACAGTGTAATTGCGAAAGTGAGCTCCAGTATCCACAGCAGCAATAAACAGAAGCAGAGTATTGTGCAGTTTGGAACGATCATCCAATGATTCTGTTTAGTCCCAATATGTTACGAGCAGCCGAGTTACCTCACGAGCAATGTGTCGATACTCACGAAGAGCAGCAGCATTGTTGCTGTTGTTTTGATAAAGCAGCTTTACGAGTAAAGCTCTGCTCACCTTGCACACACACATGTTGACTGTCTGCAACTATAATTCATATTGATGCCTGTGTTTCAAGCCTACGTCGCCATACCGGTACAACAACAACAACAACAACAACAACAGTGCCACGTCGGCTCTGACAGTGGGTGAGACAAAATCTGCTACATAACAGTAATGTGAGCCCGGCCGTTAGTCGTTAGCGCCGTGGATACGGTAGCGCCGTACAAATTTTGAGTCATACAGTAACCATTCCTTTGCTGTTATTGCATAAAGGCTGTCATCGTCCTCTGCACAATACGCAGTACAACCGATTTGCTTTACTGTGGAAGGTTTATCTGTTTAGCAAGAGTAGTAGAAGGCAGATTTCAGACTACCTAACAGATCAAAACGAAAATTTCTGTTCCCACACTGACAATGTTTAGTGTTTATGAAAAAAGTTCAAGGCAATCGTAAAATGGGTTTTAGACAGGTACCTGCCGAGTAAAACTGTGAGGGACGGGAAAAACCCACCGTGGTTCAACAACAAAGTTAGGAAACTACTGCTGGAACTTCCCCTTAGAAAACTTTTATGAGTTACTGTGCTGATAAACCTCTTACATTATTTGATTTTCAAACAGCTGAGCAAAACTGAACGTACTCAGACATTACTCTCTTTACTTATTCTGATCAACAGTAAACTGACACATAATATTTTTAGCGCAACGCAAGCTGACTTTCAAAAATCCCTACAAAAGGTTGGCCCTTACTTACATTAACCTATACGTTTCACAAATCACTTACCTCACAAAAATCTTCGTTACTCGAACTACTGCAATACAGCGAGCCCCAATACTGCCAGCTAAATAAAAGATTCAAACTACTGAAGGCACTAACTACTGATAGGCATAGTTAGCAAATGAATATATATATATATATATATATATATATATATATATATATATATATATATATATATATATAATAAAAGATTCAAACTACTGAAGGCACTAACTACTGATAGGCATAGTTAGCAAATGTATATATATATATATATATATATATATATATATATATATATATATATATATCAGTTCATGACATACAGTCTTACAAATTTACTGTCTCTGTCCAGATCATCCGCTCTCAAAACTCTGTCATCTCACTCCCCACATCCACCACTGCTGGCGGCTCACCTCCAACTGCGCAAAGCTACGCGCTGTTAACAGCCAACAGCCCAACACTACAATAGCGAATATTACAACAATGCCACCCAGCCACAGACTGCACGCAGCACAGCCAGTGATTTTCATACAGTGCGCTACGTGGCGTTATCAATATAAAAACCTAAACAGCCTACTTACAGATGTAAAAGTCATTCACAATCCCGTCACTCGGCAACTGGTTACCAACAACGCTCTGCATGTGATGCTCCATCAACCCAAAGATTGACACTGTCGAAGAATATTACTGTGACCACATCATGATATCGAAAGCCATCACTTGAAGACACAGACATCTAGTTGCCTCTAGCTCTTTGGAACTTCTGTCTACAGAAGTATTCTAAAGTTTTGACAGCATCCTTCAAGACAACGTCTGACACTTCTAGCAGCATGGGAAAGCGCAGTAGCTTTCAGAGAAGAGTCAGCATCCACAGGGAAGACAGTTAACATGTACTGATGATCGTGATCTTCGATGATGAATTCGTGAACAAATTGCCCGAGAGTGCTTTCCACGTGAATCACTCTTCCTAGAGAATGCAAAAGATTACCCCTATAGCCCTCATGCTAGAGCGAAGGCTGAATATTTTTTTCCTCCCCGGAAACGATTTATATATATCTTATGCAAAATAATTGTGTCTCATTTCGACAGTCTATTTCGATAACTTTGAGAAACTTCTGTGTTGCACTATCGTTAAAGGCAGTCGCCATCCGTCTACTTTAGCGCCGTAGAAGTGGTAGCGTTCCACGAGTTGTCGAAACAGTCACGTATTTAGTGTAAACTGATCGACTGGGGCCAGTTGGCTGCCCTAGACACCTCACCATAGTCAGTGTTGTAACATGAGCGGCAGGTGTGTCTCTTCGGTTTCTAAGACAATGGTGCTATTGTTCCAGAGACATAACTACAATCCCGTCCGTTTTGAGAGAGGATAATACCCCTTTTGGCAACTCGGATTAACAGCTATTTCTTTTATTTTGCCCTTTTCGCGTACCTACACGTAGACGGCGTGGTTTTATCGGATTTGGCATCGGAAATGTTAGGGGATGGCCGAATGCCTTCCTGTTCCCTCGATTTACCACAGAGGAGGGAATTTGTGTATCCCAACTGTCCATGTGTAGTGTCAGCCATGTGAAAGTATGCGAACGTTTTCTAAGTGTTTGCGAATCGTGAAACTGAGGCGGGACGTGAGTACCAGCCCGATATTCACCTAGCCGGATGTGGGAAATCGCTTAAAATCCACGCCCAACGTGGCCAACACACTGCCTATCTTCGTTAATGCGCCGGGTGGGTTCGATTCCTGGGCAGCCCGCCTGCTATATTCCGGAAGCGGTGTGTTAACACGCGGGCAGGATATGGTTAATAGCTACTGTCAGTGATGGTACCAGCAAGTGAAATACAAACTAGCAGCCTGTCATTCGACTTGCACATCTCCTTCACCAGTAAACGCTACATTATGTCAACGATAATACCACTTTTGGCAACTCTGCAACACTACCACGACCATCATTAACATTCCTGTAAGACAAATGAATATAAAATACCCTCATTTTAGCATAGTTTTTGATAGGTTCCACGCGTAACATCACATAGCAACGACCGGCCGGGGTAGCCGAGAGGTTGCAGGCGCTACAGTCTGGAACCGCGCGACCGCTATGGTCGCAGGTTCGAATCCTGCCTCGGGCATGGATGTGTGTGATGTCCTTAGGTTAGTTACGTTTAAGTAGTTCTACGTTCTAGGGGGCTGATGACCTCAGAAGTTAAGTCCTATTGCGCTAAGAGCCATTTGAAGCATTTTGAACAAAGCAACGTAAATAATTCTCTCGGGCTATATCCGAAGCACCAGAAGGGCTTCTTCGCCTCAGCAGACAGCTTGGGGGCTTTTGAATCGTGCGATGGAGAACGAGCCTCCCGGCCTCCTCCAGAACTGCCACGTCTGCTGCAATCGAATTAGCTGCCTGCGGCGCGGTCCGCCAGATCTGATCGACGTGAAAGGCGTGACGCATGCAGCAATTCCGAGGAGTGGCCGCTGGGGCGCCTGGTGGCCCATTCAGGCTTCCCTCATTCAGCGGCCTGACCCCGCGGCACATATATTGACAACTGGCAGCTGAGCCCCGGTGCAACAGTATAGTCGCTGCTGCGCCTCACCGTGCATGCTATCCATCCAACATACTTCCGGATAGTCTTATACACTAGGGAACGGCACCACGCTGGAGTAGGTTTCGCTTCTGGACAGCGTTAGTGTCTCCCACCTCTACAAATACATCTCTCTGTCACCCTCACCTTTAATGAGTACAGGTGCCTAAGGCTTTAAAAATAATAACTATATATTACGAGAACGTGCTGGAAAGTATGTTGTGGTGGTTTTCAGTCCTGAGACTGGTTTGATGCAGCTCTCCATGCCATACATGCCATACAGTAAAGCTGCATGCCCTCGGGAAAAATTATGGCTGTAGTTTCCCCTTGCTTTCAGCCGCTCGCAGTACCACAACAGCAAGGCCATTTTGGTTAGTGTTACAAGGCCAGATCAGTCAATCATCCAGACTGTTGGCCCTGCAACTACTGAAAAGGCTGCTGCCCCTCTTCAGGAACCACGCGTTTGTCTGGCCTGTCAACAGATACCCCTCCGTTGTGGTTGCAACTACGGTACGGCTATCTGTATCGTTGAGGCACGCAAGCCTCCCCACCAACGGCAAGGTCCATGGTTCATGGGGGGAGGGCTGGAAACTAATGCCTCCGAATATTTTGTATGAAAACTCGTAAAGGCTTTTAAATAACACAAACTTTAATAACCATCTACATCTTTAATCTTCATGACTACACATTTATTTCTCAAAAGAGCCATTCTGGCAACGAACATATTTCTCTCAACGAGACATCAATTTCTCGGAACCGTCACTGTAAAGCATTTGACTTTTTTGACGGAGCCACAAACTCACCTCTGCTTGCATCACTTCATCACTATCAAATTGAAGACCTCGAAGGTATTCTTTTAGTTCTGGCAACATGAAAATTGAATGAGGCCAAGTCGGGATTGTATGGAGGATCGTCGATGACAGTGAACCCAAGGCATCGAATCTTGCAGACGTCGCAGCGCTCGTATGTGGTCTGGCACTGTCATGCTGAAGGGGGACTCCCTCTATGGACGGACTCTTCCAATTCAAAACTCGATTGCAGAGTGCTGTTTCTCACGCAGCGACAAAGTTACATTACTCACTGCCATGTTAAATGCTGCAATTCGGTGCCCTCTAGCGGTACAGGCTGCAGACATGTAGATATAAAGAATGAAGACGTAGAGTGATAATTAAAGTTGTTTTATGTAAAAATCTTTAAAAGTTCCACATAAAAAATTAAGAAGCATTATTTTTCAGCCCGCCCTCGTTTTACTACAACACATAATTTTATCTGATTTGTTTATGTCGGTATTTAGTCTGTCGCTTTAGAGTAATTTCCAGTAAACTGCTGTTGAGATAAATGCATCATCTAGATCGCACTTGTCTAAAAAGTTTGAGAAGTGTCGTGCAATTATTTTAAGAACTGTAATAGCAACAAACGTTGACAACTTTGATAACGTCTTAATATATATCATATGAAACCGAGGTGTGCCTTCAATGAACTCTAAGATTCTGGACACAGGATTGCAGGCTATAGATATGGAAAGATATAAATGAGCGGAATGCTGTATCTTTCTGTTATTTATACCTACGTTCATGGAGGTGGATCTTCTATTATTTATTCTTCCGTAGTGGATAATACTTCACTTTCTATTCTACCCTCGCTCAACTTCCGGTGGTTTCTCAAATGCATCTGTGGGCTCACGAACCGTGTCAGAATTGTTCGTCGCAGACGTCATGGGCAACCCGTGGGTAGGTGCCTTTTCCTGGCTGGAATGTTTTATACAGACAGACAGGCCTCAAGCTCATCAATGTGGCCCATGCAAGTTAGCTAAAATTTTGGAAATAAATGTTGCGAAAATTATAAACGCTTTTCTTTGTGGGTAGGTGGGGGGGGGGGGGGGGGGGGGTAGGAATTTGTACCTGTCCTGGCAAACACTAAGATACTGAGTGTGTTATATTCGCTGGTGTGACCACTTCTTCTTCAGTTTCTTAGAAGCATGTTGCCAGACTGTTTGATACCCCCCGTGTAACAAGTTATGACGATTTTGAGAACTGTTTCAGAAAATTAGTTCCTTTTGGCTTGATCAGTGGACTCTGGTGAGGAAGAAAACAGGCGGAAGCGTATTAAAAACATCATCTGGGCATCTCGTGGAGTGATTTAATGAAGAAACAGACGGCCAAGTCTTGATGTAGGAATACAGAATCTCGCGAAGCCATGTTAGAATAAAATTTTCTGTTATCCTGTCGCGACAGACACAAACAAGAATGAAGCTTTCGAGAACTCTCTCAGTGTTGATTGTAAGGTACTGGTAGCGTACCTGATACTGTGGTTTACATTCATAATTCTACCTATATAATCTATGGGGATGACATACGGAGGCAAGGAATTTGCATGTGCTACGAGAAATTACCAGGTGTGTCAAAAAGTTTGGATACTGGATTTATCAAAAATTGAGAAAAGTTGAGATGATGTTTGTAATATGTCGGATGTTCTGATGTCTCTCCCCCGCCCCCCCCCCCCCCTCCACGCCCCCCACCCCGACCCGCAACGCCCCCCCCCACCCTCAGCCATTGAGTTCAACGCACATTCAAAAATGTTCAAATGTGTGTGAAATCTTATGGGACTTAACTGCTCGGGTCATCAGTCCACAAGCTTACACACTACTTAACCTACATTATCCTAAGGACAAACACACACATCCATGCCCGAGGGAGGACTCGAACCTCCTCCGGTACCAGCCGCACAGTCCATGACTGCAGCGCCTCAGACCGCTCGGCTAATCCCGCACAACGCACATGCAAAGAATCCTGCAAAAAGACCGAAAAGCCCTTTTTTGGGATTTTGTTGAACTCAAGCGTCACTTTGGATTGAATGTCGATTATGCTTTCAAAGCGTCGACTCTTCATGTGAATTTCTGCAAATTGCCAACCTGCCGTAGTTTAGTATTGGTAACAGTAATCCTCGTCACCCTGTGAACCTTTTTTCCAGCGATGAGTTGTTTGTGTTTTGCATTTCAATTAAATTGCGACAAGCGTCCATGGCCGTTGTTTTTGTTCGTGAGACAATGTGTGCGGGACAAACATGCTAAAGAAGGGCTTACTGAAGAAGATGTTGCACATTTGATTTAAAGATGTTGGTCTACTGCGGTTCGTAAGACAACGATGTTGACATACTATAGCCGCACATCCATTACTTAGCACTGCCTGCTCCCAACTGACTACTCGAATGCATTCTGTTGTTTACAATTGTTAGTTTGAGCCCTGACGTCACTTATACGCCAACAAGGAAATCAGTATCGGAAATTCGTGGACGAATGGTGTGTGTCTATGTGTGCCTTAGAATAAAGCTAGTAACGTCACCGATCACCGTCAGAGAAAAGAATAAAATAAAATTTAATGCTATGCCTCTGCAGGCTCTCAGTATCGAAGAGCTCTACAGAACGGCACTTGGATATAGCAGTTATTCCAGTTAAATACTGGGCATCAAAGGCATTCAATCTGCTTGCGCCGCGTGGGATTAGCCGAGCGGTCTCAGGCGCTGCAGTTATGGGCTGTGCGGCCAGTCCCGGCGGAGGTTCGAGTCCTCCCTCGGGCATGGGTGTGTGTGTTTGTCCTTAGGGTAATTTAGGTTAAGTAGTGGTAAGCTTAGGGACTGATGACCTTAGCAGTTAAGTCCCATAAGATTTGACACACATTTGAACACAATCTACTTGCCAACAAACCAAGAAGAGAAAGGAGGTACTGTATCTGCAAAAAGACAGACTTTGTGTCTAGGTGTGAAACCCGTGTCTATTATTATTTACATTTCCTATTTTATCGTTCTTTCTTACTTAAATCGCTTTCTTGCTAATGACACATTCAACTCCTCATCATTTATTTTCTCATAAAATATAATATGCTCCTCTCTGAAGTCTAATGGAAAGGGGATAATGTTGGAACTATGGTAATTAGTAAGGACCGTCGTTAAATGGGCAGCACACATTAACATTTCATCACAGGTCGCAAAAGCATACAGTAGTAGTGGAGAAGGGTAGATATTGGGGCCACATTTAAGGGCACCTGATACGCCACCGGTGCCCCTCAGGTAATTGTGTGGGATAAAATCAATATCATGATGGAACCTGATACCAGTCGTGTCAAGGTGAGTCTCTCTTCCGACGTTCACGCCTCTGGGACAATTATGTGACTGAAAACTGTGGAAAAATTGCGACACATCCACTTTGCACGTTCTCGCCCCAAAATCAAGGTCCGCCTCCCCCACTGATCAAGACCAATAGGATGACTTAAAAGTAGCGGGAGAATGAAGTTCCCCGTCTGCACAACGTCTGCATGAGGAACCGTTTACCATTTGCAGTCAGGTATAATAGTGGCCTTGCAATGGGTAGCAGTCTTGCTGGATTATTAGCTGATATTTACATCTTGAGCAAAAGTTTTTCTCATCCAATAACCAAATGAACAGTACAATAATTTACTACAAGAGATACGTAGATGACGCTCTATTACTTTTTGATGGTAACAGCAGCAAAATTGATGCTTTAGGTGAAGATCTGAGCAAATTACACAACAACATCAAATGCACAGTGGAGCATGAAATAAATAATAGCATCAATTTTCTGGATCTCAAAATATCAAACATAAATAATAAACACAATTTTGCTATCTATCGAAAACCAACAACCACAGATGTTACTATAAGTAACACATCCTGCCACCCGAACCAACATAAGATGGCTAATTTCCGATCAATGCTACATCGTATGCATACAGTCCCCCTCACCCCCACTGAACAGCACAAAGAAATCAGCATAATCAAATCAATTGCCCAAAATAATGGCTATAATGCTTCAATCATAGACACACTCTCTCAAAAAACAAAAGAAAAAATTGCTAGCAATTAGTCTTTGCAACAAGCAACAGCCACAACAACTATGAGAGACAAAAAATCAGTAAAATATGTAGCCCTACCATATATAGGCCCACTTTCACACAAAATTTCCAACTTATTCAAGAAGAAGAATGTCAAAATCAGTTTGTCTACCAATAACAAACTCCAACAAAGAGTCATACACTCACTCCCACACAATAGCATACCCCATAAAAGATCTGGAATTTATAAACTCAAATGTAACAACTGTCCTAAATTCTACATTGGCCAAATAGGTAGAGCTGTTGAAATAAGATTCAAGGAACACATTGATGCCCTACGTCTGAAAAACCTAAGCAAATATGCTTTTGCGCCCCATCTTGCAGAAAACATGCAGTTGAGAATATAGAAAACAACCTGCAGATATTACACCTTAATGACAAGGGTTTCACATTGAATCTCCTAGAGGAGATTGAGATTCATACACACAAAAACAGGTTCCCTGATCTCATTCTGAATGAACAGACAGAGTCAGTTAACACCCCCTTCCTAAATAACTTTGAAGAAGTCTTCACTTTTTTAAAATAACTTAAGCCTAATATTCCATTAAAAACATTCAGTATACAGGCTCCAGAAACTGCTTATATGTCATTGAAAAATTGCATAATGAAAAAATGTGCATATCTTATCATGTCAAATATTAGAATTTATCTCCTACAACTGTAACAACTAATTAGTAAACACACAGTAACTCTGTACCACATGTAATGTTTGTAATCGTATTTGTAAGTAATTTTATTTTATTCCGTTTTAGATTAATTTCATACACTAGCAAAGAGATATTTTACTGTACCAATATCGACTATACAGCATCTGTAAGTTAACATCGTTATGACTGTAAGCTCTTTGCAAATATTGTTCTCATTTGAAATATGAAGCTGGGCCACGTTTTGTAAACGTTATTCGTGTGTGCTGCGTGTGTAATTAAGATGATGAGGTTGAAAGTGACGTCCATTGACTGGAATAGCACTCACATAGTGCAAATTGTAAAGTGTATTAAGCTTGCGTTCGAAAACAAAAGCACACGAATATTTCGTCAGGCAGAACTACAGAGCACGTAAATACACTAACCTGCACGTTTACCAAGGTTAAAAAACTATCTCATGAGCAATTAGATATTGAAAGAGAAGTAAATTTTTCGTAAAAATACCATACCGATATGACAACAAAAATATTTCTTTTCTTTCCCAGTGCAGCAAACGAATAACAAAAACAAAACTAGGTCCAACTAAGAATGCTTGTAACTGCCATCTGAAGATGGATTTGTAAAGAAAAATCCGAAACCGGTTATGGTCTGAAGAAAATAAACCTTTTTAAACCATACATGTGGCTGGTAGCTGTTTTTTTATGAATTATAAACCTTATAGTACAACAGCCACGTTTCTCAACATGTCGACTTTCGACAAAATAGCGTTAGGTATAATAGTGTTGGGAGAGTGATCGTAAAAAGATCCTAACCATCAAGGACCAGAAATAACTGTGACATATCGTCAATAAGATTCACTTTCAAAACCGATAGCAACTGCTGCTAGCAGATATTGCAGGTCAATCGCTACAAGTTTCTTAATGGACAGTGGCAAGAGAATTTCATGCAGTGAACATTTGCAGTTGGGTACCGTGAGATAGGCCATTATTCACAGCAGCACATAAAGCGACACTTCGTATCCTCGTTACGTATCTCAGGGGAGGAGGTACAGTTGATGGCAGTCAGCCTAGAAAAGTTGTACTTGTTCTGAATTACATATTACATTTCGTTTTCGTAACTGATAAAATAATTTGCAGTATTAACACTATAAGGGCGAGGGGGAATGTTTCATTTTACTAAACCATGGTAAATTTTACTACTCCGTATTTTATTCAAAGGAAGCAACAGTATATAGTTTATGCACAAGTTAATTACAATTTTAATGTCGCCAGTGGTATGTCTCGTGCGAAATAAGTACAAGATATCCTGTTCTACACCATATCCTGACAATATCACACTGGCGGGAACCGCGAATTGTTACCCGCTAGTATCACGAATTTTACGAATCTTTAGTAGTATAGGGTTAAGAAGATGTCCTATTTATAGCGTGAAATATAGCATGTAAATGAAGTTTTACTTTCAGCTAATAAAAAACTGAAACAAACAGCGTCAGAGCGTGCCCGACATCCTCAGCCTGTGGGTGCGGATAGAGGGGCATGTGGTCAGAGTACCGCTCTCCGAGCAGTTGTCAGGTTCCGTGCCCGGTGTCACTACTTCTTAACCAAGTAGCTCCTCAATTAGCCTCACAAAGGCTGAGTGCATCCCGCTTACCAACGGCACTGGGCAGATCCGGACGGTGAACCATCCAAATGCTAGCCAAGCCCAACAGCAGTTACTAACTACGGCGATCTGATGGGAATCGATGTTACCACTGCGGCAAGGGCGTTGGCCACTTCCTGCTAATAACAGAATGAAATGTCGTGTGGCTAGGGCTTCCCGTCAGTTAGACCGTTCGCCTGGTGCAGGTCTTTCGAGTTGACGCCACTTCGGCGACCTGCGTGTCGATGGGGATGAAATGATGATGATTAGGACAACACAACACCCAGTCCCTGAGCGGAGAAAATCTCCGACCAAGCCGGGAATCGAACCCGGGACCTTAGGAGTGACATTCCGTCACGCTGACCACACAGCTACCGGGGCCGCACAATAACAGAATAAAGACGTGAGACTGAAAGTACGTATCTATTGTGGCAGTTTGAGTAAAGAGAAAGGAACAGGGGAGTATGAATCTCAGTTAATGCGGTGGAACAAATGAATCACATCCATGTGTTCCTCCAATTATCCGGGAGTCTACTTTCACTGGGAACGAAATCTGAAATCTGTACACGCCATAGTTAGTAGTCCATTCGAAAGATATTACTCCTCATTACGCTGTTGTACATTTCATCGAACTTGCTAGTAAGGCAACATTTGATAACGGTCGTTTCCTGCCAAGATGTATTTCCTCGATGACATGCTTGTCTAACGTGTACATTTAGGTAACTGAAGACACAATGACAAGATCGAGGAAAAACATGGGACCTGAAATAGACTCCAAGCAGTTGATTCCGTCCAACACATACAGGAGTACGATGAGTAAACAAAGCGCCACTATACATGAGAGGAAGTCAATGCTTTTTCTTAAGGAACGGGTTGGTTCACATGTAAATCTGATCTGGCGTAGAGTGGGTACTATCTAACCACTCGTTTTAGTATTTAAAAGAAAGTACAAATCCATACCAAATATGTCCGTGTAAATGCTTCCACCGTTGCAAAATCATGTATCTTTGTATTTTAAAATATTTAGCCAGATCTTTCGTATACGTTTCCACTCAATTAATGTCTGAGCAAGGTTAGTCGAATATTCACGTTGGTCATATACGTTAAATGTTTACCCATCATCCCTTCGTTGCAGTAGTTTCCGGGAACGAAGCACGACACGGATTAAAACTGGGCTGTTGGAGTTGAGATCGGCAACGACCTGAGACGTAATAGTCGCTTGGTGACAATGAGGACGAAGAACAATAGTGGCGTTGCGTAGGCAATTGAAAGCGGCACCAGTGGCAAGTGAAACAAAAGGGAGCCCTCAGTTATGGCCTGCGGTAATCTGAATGCAGTGGCTGCCCAATCAGGAAGGCCATTCGTGCATCGCAATCAGCTACTGAAGAGTGATCTGCGTCTTTCTCCGGGTGCTTACAGAAATACTTGATGAAACAAACTAACTGAGAACGACTTATCTCTTTTTCCTACTAAATGAGTTTGCAATAATTATCATACATAAACGACATACTTTAGTGACGCTTTGTATTTCCTGTTCGCTCTTAATACGATTGGTTCTCAACCTAATGAGTGCCTCTGAACAATAGTAATTAGCTACTAAGCTGGCTAAGTATGTAGCGACTTCAGTACACATAACTCGATGAATCGCTGAAGGAAACCCGATGAGGACAAATAACATTGACTGTTGTGCTTTCAAGCTCGTTGTTGGATTATGCACTGATTATATGCTCCTTATAACGTCGAAAGAATATACTTTTCTTTAATTAGGCTGCAGTAACGTTCAATTGTGATTTTAACTTTGACAAACAGCGGCAGTTATAAATAATGTTAACACACGATAGCTGCTGAATTCTAAATAACATGTTTGTCTCTACGTCATCGCAACACAGAGTCTTAAATCAGCAAACAAGTTAGGTTTCCATCTGATATTTTTTTCACCGAAAGAAATGTTCTGCATCCGTTTTATTTTACAAGGTATTGTGCTACTGAAAGAAGAACGTAAACCACTGCCTAAAACTGCAACGCTGCATTCCGAGTGCATTTCCTCTTGACATTTGTTAACGTAAATTGGAATAGACAAGTAAAACTCATAAGCAAACCCCCAAGCCTATGCCGAAACTGTTATCCAGCTGTACATCCTTGTACGAAGTTTCACTAGAAGAGGTGCCAATGTACATTGATGCGCCCTATCATCACTGCTATTCACGTCCGGCCACGGTAACTTAGTGGTCAGCGCGACAGACTGTCAATCCTAAGTGCAGGGGTTCGATTAGCGGCTGGGTGGGAGATTTTTCTCTGGTCAGGGACAGGTTGTTGTGTTGTCCTGCTAATCATCGTTTCATCCCCATCGACACGCAAGTCACCCAAGCGGCGTCAAATCGAAAGACTTGCATCCCACATGAGGCCCTAGTCACTCGACATTTACATTTATTACCACTCACACCGTTTTGGTTGTCAGAAGCGTCTTTTCATGGCTCTATGCACTCCGTTATACCATATCAATGTGACACTTTTCTGCAAAAATCATAATATTATTACGGAGGTCACTAGCAGGTAATGAAAAACCGGCAACTGCGAGTAGGACTCGCGCTCTAAGGGTTGCGTACAGACTTAATTATGTGTACAGATAATAACTAAGTTAATTTCGTGTAGCTCAGTGGCCTGGTGGAAGTCTTCCTATTTGAAGATACTTCGACGACTTTCATGCCCCTAATCTACCCTAGGTATCCAACCGGGGACAGGGGATGTACTGTCTGACGTGGAATTCGAGCTTGTTTCTGGTGACTCCTCACATAGCTGGGTGGTGAAGGCTAGGTTAACACAAAGGCTGGGAAATCCAGTGTGCTTTAGAGATTCGATCACGCGACCTTTCGGTTTGCGGTCACGTGGTTTACCGATAGACCACTTTTTTTTTGTCTTTTTTTAAAACTTTTTATAGTGTCTCCATCCACCTCGACAACCAGGCCCAAAATGTATACTTATAGATACTTCATCTATAGATTTTAATGAGTAAGTTTGCGAGTACCAAAATTTGTGACATATGTGGCCGTATTTTTCGATTGCATTGACTTAGAAGCTTACATCTCCATGGGACCGTAGTTCTTAGTATTTGACAGAAATTTCAACTTCATACGTCTACCAATTCCTGAGAAAAAGGGTCTTTACAGACTGCCATATGTTTTGATTGCACTTACGCAAAAGCTTGAATGTTTTACACCACCTACGGATCGGAGACCTTAACATTTTACATATATTTCAGCTTGATACCTGTACCCATTCCTGGGATAAAGAGGTCTTAACATACGCGCTCACAGCAAGACGGAAAACAAAAGACAATAAAATGCATTTTGTAATATAATTACAAATCAATAATTTTCGGAGATTTTTTCTTTACTGGTACTGTGACACCTTGTTTGTTGCCGGATTTAATGATTCTAGATCAATAATGTAGGTTTAGATGAGTGAGTTAGTGAGTTTCAGAAAAGGTGAGATAAATTGTCGTAACTTTTCATTGCCTTGAGTTAGAAGTTTAAATTATTTACACTGGTAACGGACCGTGTACCTTGGTCATCATCATCATAATCACCATCAGCAGCAGCAGCCATTTCGATCTTTCGGTGATGTGGCCTCTTTGAGTTGGCGAGCAGCATAGGACCTCTGCAGGTTCTTCCATTCCTGCTGGAATGTAAACTGGGTTCCAGTCTAGAACCTGTTTTGACCACCTGATATCTTTTTTTCGAGCAACATGACTAGCCCACTGAAATTTCAAGTTTGTAACTTTTTCCATTACGTCACTGATATTTGTTGTCTGTCTCATATCAAACGCTTTCTTCCTGTCTTTTTTGTGTAGCTCAGCCCTGATCTTTCCAGTTCTCTCTGTGCTACTATGTTTTCTAATAATGAATTTATTTAATGTGCATGTGTCACAGTCGTAAGTTATGAATGGCAGCAAACAATGGTCAAAAACTGTTTTCTTCAGTAGACCCTAGTATTTTTCTAAATTCTTTATTCAGACCAATAGTATCATACATGATAACCCACAACCCTAGTGTTTGACATAAATTTCAAGTTCATACCGCTAACCATTCCTTAGAAAAAATGGTCTTAGCAGTCGGACAGATAGACAGACACACAATCACGCGGACAACGAAATGATCCTATTATCATACTGTTTTTACCGACTCAGGTACGGAATCCTAAAAGGGAACACGTGAAGAAAGAAAGGCGTACGTGGATGGGGCAGCGAAGATGGAAGTGATCCAAACCTCTATATCAAAGCATGTGGGGGATCCAAGTATTGAGCATGATAACTCTAAACGAATATCAACTGAATCTGACTCGGTGAGAAAGTCATACGTTGCTTAAAGTCTGTTAACATCAAAGACGTACTGGAAGGTGTTGACGATTAAAATTAGAGAAATTAATTAAATTTCAAGGCGAATGTAGTGTAGATCTGCTCCAGGTGTTTGGTTTCGGAGGAATTCTCCAGCGTGGAGGACAAAATATGTCAGCTGTAGGTTTATATCATTGTTAGTATCAGTGGCACACAAAAAAGTAGAAGTATTCGTGGAACTCGTTCCCGTCGGCATAAAGATTTAGTCCTAACGCATTGAACGAGCAGATAATTACTGATCTCGTAGCAAGTACTGCACAAATGGTGAAAAATGAAGTACCCATCATGGGCATGGAGTAAGGATAGGAGAAAATCTACTTTCTCTCAGGTTTCCATTTGCATGTAATCGCAGTACCGCCCACGCTTGACGGTGCAGAAAAAGATAGAACTGGAATAAGTGACGGAATGCCTTGGCGTCAGTGATACTCGTTATAGAGTGCGGCGAACCAAAAGTAGACTACCCCGGATGACAGTTGCTTTCTGAATGGTTTCTACTTCTTAGCAGAGCCCGTCCTAGTAGAATGCATTGTCCGTCAGCGAGTGTGTAAAAGAGATATTTGCTCCTCTTCCCTGGGCGCCGCTAGGACGTCTCGCTAACTCAGTAGCCACGTTAGAAGTCCATTCTAATCACCCAACCATTCTTACTTTACTCTTAGAGTCAGATGCAAAATGTATTGGTGCTTTAGTGATTTATACAGCTGTCTTCACCGGTTTCTAACAACTCTGTGCCCAGGGAGCAAAATGCATGTATATTGTGATAATGGTATATATTGAACGATTTGATATGCCGGTCATTATATTTCCATGCGATATGATACCAGTGTCTGGTGCACATACTGTGTGAAATGTAGCCTACAACGGCAGTTAAAGGGAAAGAGAGGCGTATCACTATGACAAGAACAGCACTCCGTCTTCGGGCCACAAGTGGCCCATTGGAACCATCCGACCGCCGTGTCATCCTCAGTGGGGTTGCGGATAGGAGGGGCAGCAGTGGTCAGCACACTGCTCACCCGGTTGTTACGATGGTTTTCTTTAACCGGAGCCGCTACTGTTCGGTCGAGTAGTTCCTCAATTGGCATCACGAGGCTGAGTGCACCCAGAAAAATGGCAACAGCGTATGGCGGCCTGGGTGGTCACTCATCCAGATGCCGGCCACGCCAGACAGCGCATAACGTCGGTGATCTCACGGGACCGGTGTATCCACTGCGGCAAGGCCGTTGCCACTATGACAAGAAGGGGTCCCATTAATTATCTGCTGTTAGTTGTTTGTCAGCAGATTACTCTCTGAACTCTATGGCGTGAACATAGACACAGGGAAGTCGTTGTCTGGAGAACAACTACGGAACGTTTGTACAAATGCACCAAACGCCCTGCTAGAAAACAGCGAGTTGAAGGAACCTGGCCATCGAAGAAAGAACTTTTCCATGGGCATGATACGTGGCAGCCATTCATATAATTTCCTATCACAACGTTATCTAGAGGAATTTATGTGGCCTGGCACCAAGAAGGTCTAGGGCGAGACACGATGTTGTAACGTGACATCCCACTGGCTGGATAGTGTACAGCGGACAGGCCGATACGAGTAAACAATGGAACAAAAAGAGCATGAACAAAAGGACCCTTCGTAGAATGTTTTGTTTGGTTGAAGTCTTGGGGATAAGCATTTGGCAAAAGACTACTCAACCAATTCGCAAGTGGTACGAGACGTCTAGTAGTTGAAGAATGCAAGCTTCGTGATTGAAGGCAGGATTATTATAATAATATAACATGACTGCCAATAGAAGACTGTAAAAGACTGTAAAATCAGATTTGATGCATTGAGAAAAAGAGGTGAATATCAGTAACGCAAATTTATATTTGGATCAAAAAAATTACACTCACATATAACTTAGCGTTTAACTGTAAACGTACTCTGAAGAGCCAAAGAAACTTGTACACCTGTCTAATATCGTGAAGAGCCGCCGCGAGTACACAGAATTACCGCAACACGACGTGGCGTGGATTCGAATAATGTCTGAAGTGGTGCTCTGAACAGCGCATCGCAAGGCATCCCATGTATCTTCAATAATGTTCATGACTGGGGAGTTTAGTGGCCAGCTGAAGTGTTTAAACTCAGAAGTGTTTTCTTGGAGCCACTCCATAGCAATTCTGGAGTTGTGGGGTGTCGCATTGTCCTGCTGGAATTGCCCACGTCAGTAGGAATGCACAATGGGCATGAATGGATGCAGGTGCTTAGACAGGATGCTTACGTACGTGTCAACTGTCAGAGTCGTATCTGGACGTATCAGAGGGCCCCATATCACTCCAATTGCACACGCCCCACACCATTTCCAGAGCCTACACAAACTTCAAGTGTCCGCTGCTGACATGCATGACATGAGGTTGTATACATAGCTATACATGTCTATCCTCTCGATACAATTTGAAACGAGACTCGTCCTACCAGGCAGACGGTTTCTAGTCATCAACAGTCCAATGTCGATGTTAACGAGCGCAGGCGAGGAGTAAAGCTTTGTGTCATGCTGTCATCAAGGGTACACGAGCGTTCCTTCGGCTCCGAAAGCCAATATCGATGATGTTTCGTTGAATGGTTCTCGCACTGACACTTGTTCATGGCCTAGCATTGAAATCTGCAACAGTTTGCGGAATGGTTGCACCTCCGTCACGTTGAAAGATTCTCTTCAGTCGTCATTGGTCCCGTTCTTGCAGGATCTTTTTCCGGCCGCAGTTTTGTCGGAGATTTGATATTTTACCGGATTCTTGATGTTCACGGTGAACTCGTGAAATGGTCGTACGGCAAAATACCCAATTCATCGCTACTCGCAAACCATTGCTCCAGCTCTGACTATAACACCATGTTCAAACTCACTTAAATCTTGATAACTTGCCATAGTAGCACCAGTAACCTTTCTAACAACTTCGCCAAACACTTGTTGTCTTATTAAAGCGTTGTCGACCGCTGCGCTGTATTCTGACTTTTTACATATCTCTGTATTTGAATACTCATGCCTGTACCAGTTTCTCTAGATATGACAACTATACAGCAGATGTTAAGTGTGTTTGATCTTTCTCGCCAATATAAAGTATCATAGAGTCATTTATTAATGTTACTAGTGTTGAAAGTTCTCTTTCATATTTCTTTTACCGGTAATGTCATTTCCGAATTTAATTTAAACGTCATGAATGTACAACTTCCGAGTTATTGACTGAAATAACACATATGTAGGCATATTTGTGTCATGAACCAGCTTTTCTCTTGTCTTACACACTATTTTTATTATTACTAATATTAATACCAAGCTTCGCAGGCTATGTGAGCTCTTCGCTGCTGAGGTCACAATGCTTTTTCACGTAGTTCTACCTTGGAATTTAATTTTCCAATTCATCACATGTAAGACTTTCATGTCTTCTCTGATGTTGTCGAAGTATCGTAGTCTTAGTCTTCCAAAAGACTGTGACTTTATGAGTGGGTAAGATCTGTGTGAGCGCTGAATATATGATTGGACTGTTTGTGGTTGACAAGTTGCGCTGTGGCTGACCTACTGACACTTCTCCCTAGTGAGAGACGCCGGGCAGTCGCAGCAAGCACTTAGTGCAGGTCAGCTGCTGGCGGCAGGTACCATAAACTTGGCAGCGAGAAACACAGATAGAGCGCGAACTCTGGCGGCATGCCCTCTGAGCAAGTTAACATGGCTTCAAGGAGTTAGAATATGCAGTACAAACTATAGTATTCACTGAAGATATTTGAAATGCCTTACAGGCGTGCTATGAGGGAACTGGAGACAGTTTATGATTCACGAAGATGAGACGCCCTCTTTGCTAATTAAGCTGTGATTGCAAACATATTATTTGTGAAGTTCATAACATTTGTTATTATTATTGTTCATGCAGTTCATAAAAACTATAGCACACACGTAAAGTACATATATGACATGTTATTTAAAATACTTGATACCAGCAATGAAGATAACTAGCTACTATAAGCGATTTATTGAATAATATGCAGAAATGTTTCTACACTACGATTTCTTCAGAAGAACACTCATTAAAACCAGCATGTGAATCCCAGTCAATGAGCCCACTGATTCCTATGTTTATTGAACTATAACTCGACGTTATATTGTATTTAAAACTGATGCTTTAACAAAGGTCAAGACGAACTACCGATGTACATAAGTTATTGTTTTGATTTGTTATGCAACAGCGCCGGATGTGGCGAAAAAATCTCACTGCAGTTAGTTATTGTTACAAGATTTGGATTGAAATGTATTTATATGAGGTTGCAAATGAACAGAGAAAATTTATCATGTGTTATAAAATGTATATACGTAAAGTTTAAGTACAGTTTTCTCGAATGGTACTCATGTTGCAAGACAGTGTACTGAGTAGCACAACAGTCATGCAAGCGAGGTTTAAATAAGGATGCAGAGAGGAGTTTGCGGTTTTTCGTCGAGTTGTTTTCAATTTCTTGTCTCTGGCTCGGTGGCCAGAGCTCTGCTCAGGCTTCAGACTAGATTTTTGGGATTTAAGATATTTAGGTGATAGCGAGTTGAACTCTTAGATGTATTCAGGAGTCTGAATTCGGTTTTCGATTTACTGTGATTGATCCTTTATATTCACGTGAACTTCAGCGCGACTTAACTGTTTGCAAAGTAGCTGTGAACTCTGGTGATTTTAGTGGATTATAACTATTCGGATCCAACTGACAGATAGGCTTTTAAGCTTCTGCTTCCGGTTCTTCTTGAATTAATGTTCGGATTTATGCATTTGTTATGCATTCCATATTGTCTGTTAACGCTCTGTGTGCACAACAAAACCTGAGTCTGCTTTGAAACTTCACATTATTGTCCAGTTAATTTGTCAATTTTGTGCAAGGCAACCATTCACATATATTGCGTATTGCCTATTGCTTATTATGAATAAAACTATGATCATAAGTTCAAACAACTCATTGAACACAACATTATTATCCTACGGGATTGTTATCATATATTTACCTTGTTATTTAATTAATTTATTTATTTGGTTACTTCCTGATTCATATCACTATTTTAGATACCAGTAAAAGAACTTCAGACCTATTTACTGCTTCAAACTGAGCTTAAAAGCAATGACGTACGACTAATCTCTATTGATTCAATGAGCCATGTTGAAATATTAAGTCGTACTTGCCCATAGAAAGCTGCTCACCAAGTCGCTATAGAGTTGTGTCTAATAGGGCCTACCAGCCAGTTGAACTCCAGGATCTTCTTCCTTTAGGATATTTTGAACATTGTTGTTACAGTTTCCTTTCTTCTGGGGATCTTAGTGCGTATCCAATACAAAAAAGACACCTAATTTTAGCTTTGGACATAACATTTGGTTTCCCATACACATCATATACTCCTTTGATTCTTAATACTGTATCTTCCATTCTGCTGTGTTATTATTTGGAATCTCGCTAGATATCTTACTTAAAATTTTCCATCCAATGTTTCTTAATTTTGCTTCTTCTGATTTTGTTAAAGTCTATGTCTCACAAACAAATGTCAGTACTGGTATGAAGAGGGTTGTATAGATGTGAATCTTTTTAATTTCTTGAAATCACTTAGCTTTTTATTATGTCCAGTAATGTGAAATAACATCTATTTGCTTGTTGTGTTGTACTATCTATTACTTCTTTCATATTGTTTTTTGTAGTTAGTAAGGTTTATACAGGGTGTTTCAAAAATGACCGGTATATTTGAAACGGCAATAAAAACTAAACGAGCAGCGATAGAAATACACCGTTTGTTGCAATATGCTTGGGACAACAGTACATTTTCAGGCGGACAAAGTTTCGGAATTACAGTAGTTACAATTTTCAACAACAGATGGCGCTGCAAGTGATGTGAAAGATATAGAAGACAACGCAGTCTGTGGGTGCGCCATTCTGTACGTCGTCTTTCTGCTGTAAGCGTGTGCTGTTCACAACGTGCAAGTGTGATGTGGACAACATGGTTTATTCCTTAGAACAGAGGATTTTTCTGGTGTTGGAATTTCACCGCCTAGAACACAGTGTTGTTGCAACAAGACGAAGTTTTCAACGGAGGTTTAATGTAACCAAAGGACCCAAAAGCGATACAATAAAGGATCTGTTTGAAAAATTTCAACGGACTGGGAACGTGACGGATGAACTTGCTGGAAAGGTAGGGCGACCGCGTACGGCAACCACAGAGGGCAATGCACGGCTAGTGCAGCAGGTGATCCAACAGCGGCCTCGGGTTTCCGTTCGCCGTGTTGCAGCTGCAGTCCAAATGACGCCAACGTCCAAGTATCGTCTCATGCGCCAGAAGTTACACCTCTATCCATACAAAATTCAAACGCGGCAACCCCTCAGCGCTGCTACAATTACTGCACGAGAGACATTCGCTAACGATATAGTGCTCAGGATTGATGACGGCGATATGCATGTGGGCAGCATTTGGTTTACTGACGAAGCTTATTTTTACCTGGATGGCTTCGTCAATAAACAGAACTGGCGCATATGGGGAACCGAAAAGCCCCATGCTGCAGTCCCATCGTCCCTGCATCCTCAAAAAGTACTGGTCTGGGCGGCCATTCCTTCCAAAGGAATCATTGGCTCATTTTTCAGATCCGAAACGATTACTGCATCAAGCTATCTGGACATTCTTCGTGAATTTGTGGTGGTGCAAACTGCCTTAGACGACAATGCGAACACCTCGTGGTTTATGCAAGATGGTGCCCGGCCACATTGCACGGCCGACGTCTTTAATTTCCTGAATGAATATTTCGATGATCGTGTGATTGCTTTGGGCTATCCGAAACATACAGGAGGCGGCGTGGATTGGCCTCCCTATTCGCCAGACATGAACCCCTGCGACATCTTTCTGTGGGGACACTTGAAAGACCAGGTGTACCGCCAGAATCCAGAAACAATTGAACAGCTGAAGCAGTACATCTCATCTGCATGTGAAGCCATTCCGCCAGACACGTTGTGAAAGGTTTCGGGTAATTTCATTCAGAGACTACGCTATATTATCGCTACGCATGGTGGATATGTGGAAGATATCGTACTATAGAGTTTCCCAGACCGCAGCGCCATCTGTTGTTGACAAATGTAACTACTGTAATTTCGAAAGTTTGTCTGCCTGAAAATGTACTGTTGTCACAACCATATTGCAACAAACGGTGTATTTCTATCGCTGCTCGTTTAGTTTGTATTGCCGTTTCAAATTTACCGGTCATTTTTTAAACACCCTGTAGATGGTGAATTAAGTTAATGTTTCTATTTTCTGTAAGACAATTTTAAACGTATGATCTGCTTTAGTTTGTTGTGAGATAAGGATGTATTTGATTTTACTGATATTAATTTGTACTCCTGTTGCAAGTAAGCTGTCTTACAGTCTTGTAATGAGTGAAATAATTTCCTGATAATTTACTTCTAAGATTACGTTGTCATCTCCAAATGCGAGTATGTTAATACTGTGCTCTTAAACACAAGTATTGTTTAATGAGGTGTTTCTATAAGAATTTTGAGACAGATGGTACTGAACAGTGGTAAATGACATTTGAATATTAATGCTACGAAGTGAAACAAATTAAATAATATAGATTTCAACCAGAAAACTTTCTGAAGAGTTTTTAAATAAAATAATTCCGGTTTTGGCTGTTAAAACATAGTTTATTGGGATTGCTGTTTCAACATGTTGTCATTTACAAGTGGTGTGAGATGTTGTAACTCAATCAAGCACAAAATGGTGTGCTGCACTGTTTAAGAGCACTAGCATGTTGTGTTGTGAATTTATTACATACATACATATGTTAATACTTGTTCCATAGATAATGAATACGACATTTCGTAATGATGTGGAATGTGTCACTTTAATATAAGTTTTCTTCACACAAAATAATTAATTAATTTTTTCTTTTCCATACAGTTGCTACATCATACCTAAAAATTCATCTACTGAGTAGAAGGAGTTGTCATGTAGGAATCCTTTTAATTTGTTTTCAAGTGTTGGTTGGCTATCTGTCAGACTTTTGTTGCTATTTGACAAATAAACAAAGTTTTTTGTGGCAATATAATTCACCCCTTTGAGTGCCAAAGTCCGATTTAACCCAGAATACTGTTGTAGCTATGCACTTCGCTGTTATTTTTGAATTCGGATAGGTTATTAATAACAAATTTCCAAAGTGAGTATATTTATTGCGGAGGTATACTGTGAATATCCTGAGTTCCTTAAATAAATGTCTGTAAAGTGATCTTGGGTGGGCTCCAGCTATTATTCTGATTACAAGCATTTGTGCTATGAAAACGTTTTCTCTTAATGATGAATTATCCCAAAACATGATGAACTAAGAAAGTAGTGAATGAAAATAGTGTTAGGAGGCTATTTTACAGAAATTTTTATCACAAAAATTTGCAATAACCCTCATAGAGTAGGTAGTGGGACCTAACCGTTTTAGCAGATCATCGATGTATTTCTTACATTTCAATTTATCACCAGTAAACACACCCAGAAATTTTGAATATTCTGCGTTAGCGACGGACATCTCTTCATAGTCTACATTTATCAATGGTGTTATACCATTTACTGTACAGAATTGTATATGCTGTGTTTTCTCAATATTTAGTGATAATCCAAATGCAGAGAAAGACTTAATAATTTTCTGAAATACATTATGTACAATTTCCTCAGCTGATCCTTCTTTTTGGGTGTGATTACTATACTAGTATCATCAGAAAAAAGATCTAGCTTTGTGTCTTCATAAATATAGAGTGGCAAGTCTCTAGTATATATTACGAACAATAAGGGACACAAGACTGAACCTGCGGGACGCCATTCTTGACACTCCCCTGTTAGAGGGCTCTGCTGAGTTTTGCAGACTATCTGTACTGTTAATTTCAAACTTCTGCATTCTTCCAGTTAAGTATGAATTACACCATTTCTGCAGTGTCCCACTCATACACGATACTTAAGATAATCTAGAAGAATTTCATTATTCACACAAACAAAAGCCTCGAAGAGATCACAAAATATCCCAATGGTTGATGTTTGGTTATTCAATGCATTTAATATTTGCACAGTGAAAGCATATATAGCATTTTCTGTTGAAAAGCCCTTCTGAAAACCAAACTGCAATTTTGTTAGTACTTAATTTTTGCAAATATGGATGCTACTCTTGAATACATTACTTTTTCAAGAATTTTGGATAAAGCTGTCACAAGCGAGATTGGGCAGTAGTTGTTGGCATCAGACCTATCCCCTTTTTTATGCAGTGGTTTAACAACAGAGTTTTTCAGTATATCTGGAAAAATGTCCTGTTGCAGTGAGCTACTATATATGTGGCTCAGAGTCCTACTTATCTCTTGGGAACAAGCTTTTAGTACTCTGTTGGAAATGACATCAATTGCATTTGAGCTTTTACTTTTGAGTGAATTTATTATTTTCCTCATTTCAGTAGGAGCGATGGGCTGAATTTCTAAGTTATGAAATTGCATAGGTATTGCTTCTTCCATATACTACCTTGCATTTTCTAATGGATAGCTGGATCCTATTTTCTCTACAACACTTAAAATGTTTATTAAGAATGTCTTCTACTTCTGACACCTTAAGTGAATACTATCATTAAGTTTGATAGAAATACAGTCTTCCTGTGCTCTCGGTTGCCCAGTTTCCCCTTAACAATATTCCAAATTGTTTTAATTTTATCATCACATGTGTTATTCTCAGACTTTATGCTCATCCTTCTGGACTTTTTAATCACTTTTCTAAATACAGTGCAGTAGTTTTTATAATGTTTCACTGCTTGTGGACTATTACTCCTCCTAGCTATAAGATACATTTACCTATCCTGTTTACAAGATGGTTTTGTCCGTTTAGTAAGCCATGGGTTTTTAGATGATTTCTTACAATTACATTTCACTGTTTTATTAGGGAAACTGTTTTCAAATATATTCGTAAAGGTATCATCAAAAAGGTTAAATTTTAAAGTCGCATCAGATTCCCTGTACACTTTATCCCAATCTAACAGTTGCAAGCTTTTCCTAAAATTTTCAGTTGCTAAATCGTTAATTGAACTCCCTATTTTGAAGGACTGTTTTGCATTACCGAATGAAGCTATGTCATGTACTCTAACTATCTGTGCACCATCATCAGACAGACCATACTCAACGGGAAACATTTTTATTTGGTTACATTTATCTTGCTCTATAAAAATATTATGTATTAGTGTGCAGCTTTCCTGTACCACCTGAGTAGGAAAAGCAATAAGTGACATCAAAATGGAAAGAACCAACCAATACTCCAAGGTCAAGTTTTCTATCAGACTCTTACAGAAAATCTAGATTGAAATCCCAACAAACAATAATCTACTTCCCTCTCTCTGAGTGATAGCACAACAAAGAATCCAAGTTTTTTCGAAAATTCCTGAACATTTCCCAATAGGTATTTATACATGGCTACCATTATTTAGATTAAGCTCACATGCACATGCTTCTATTTGTTGCTCTACACAAAAGTTTTTAGTTTCCAAAATTTCATGCTATCACAGATTTTAACATGTGTGGAAACTTCTCCTCTATTCATCCCTACGTACATGTGCTGAAAGCTTATATCCACCCCCATTTATCATTTCCATACCTGTGATTATATTATGCTCAGACAGGAATAGTACATCTATTCCACCCTTAGTTTCTAAATCTTCTAAACAAACAAGAAGCTCATCTATTTTGTTTTTTAATCAACTGATATTCTGATGCAATTTAATAACATTATTTTTCACTGGGCTTTTATGAGAATCTTGTGGCATATTAACATTATTTTTCACTGTACTGTTATGACTATTTTGCGATATTTTAAGAGCTCTCGTACCCGCCTGTCTGAGCTTCTCACTAAGCTTAATTTCAATGAATATTGGATGATTGTGATCTTAGCATAAAAAGAGGTATTCCCATTAGTTTCAGTGCCCTTTCCCCCTTAAAGATTTTGCTATCTTCCCAGCCAATTTACCCCTCCCTTCCCTTTCCTACTGAGATGCAGGCTGTGTCTTGTGACGTCCCAGCTGACAATACTATCAAAAGGAACCAAACCCAAGCCTGACGTCACACTCAACATTGTAGTCCTGATCTCTATCAGAACTGTTTCCCGTTCCACCTGCTACTACAACATAATTCCACTTTGTAAAACCCTTGCATAATGATCCTAGATTCTCTATCACTCTATAAGACATGCAGTGGGCTTGAAAATATTTGTAACCTGGTACCTCTCACCTAACATAAACCAATTTAACCAGACAATATGAGTCCATTTAAACAGTCAGTTTAACTAGACAATATCAGGTTCATATAGCATAAATGATGGAAAGGTGACGAAATAATTATACAAACACTTAAGTCTAAATTTCATGTACCAGGTGTGGTAAATGGATTAAAGAAGCAGCAAAGATGTACGTTTACGGGTATGCATGTTTTCATATTTTCCGATTTTGTGATCCATTTGCCACGCATGCAGAATTTTCCTCCTACTTTTTTTGAAGCAGTTGTTTTTCTAGTGAAAGTTAGTTGAGTGCTGACTACACTTACATTTACTTGAGCCTCTTCGTTAGTTAACTGAGGTAACAAGGTCAGTCTATTATTTGTACCAATGACGAAACTGTCAGATACTGTTCTCTTTCTGTGGCCCATGTTTCTTGCTACAACTTCCCTCCTGTCTTCTCCTTTCTCCGCTCGTAACTTCGTTAGTTCCTACCTAGCACTATCCAGTTCAGCCTTTAGGGCTTAAACAGCCAAAAACGGAACGATTTCTTTTAAAAATTTCGCCAAGGCTGTGGATTCAGGTACGTTCAAACTTCTGGAGAGTATTACCAACCTATGAACGTGAATTCCAAATGAAACTACAGAGAAATTGTCTGCTTGAACACAAACGATTAATAAGTAAAGAAGTAATTCTGTTGAGTTCTGAGGAATGCCCAAGTGACAGATATAGTTAGGTGAGAGTATGTTGAACTAACGTATCTTAGGACAACGAAGATGTCTCGTTGTGTTTCGTGTGTATGATCTGGTCATCCAGAACCATCTATCCTAATTCCCTGAAAATGAGGAAACAAAGACAAGCAAATCGAAGGCCAAAACAAATGAAAAATGAAGAAATAAAATAAGAAAACCAAAAGGAAAATAGGACTAGAAATCTAGATTAAAGGGAAAATACGTGTGATTCAGATGTTTCGATGAACAGAAAACTAAGTAAAATCCTATTCACTGTTTCAAAAAAACAAGCCAAACTCTATGCATTTTTCGAAACATTAACGCCAGCTTTACTATAATCGGTACAAACTGACCACGCAATTCAAAGAATAAAAGACATAACATTAGAACAGAAAGAGAGCCTAAAAAAATGGTTCAGATGGCTCTGAGCACTATGAGACTTAACTTCTGAGGTCATCAGTCCCCTAGGACTTAGAACTACTTAAACCTAACTAATCTAAGGACATCACAAACATCCATGCCCGAGGCAGGATTCGAACCTGCGACCGTAATGGTCGCGCAGTTCCAGACTGTAGCGCCTAGAACCGCACGGCCAATACGGCCGGCAAGAGAGTCTCATTTACAGTAGTTTTGGTGAAGGTCCCAGAGCGTTCGCTGACTGCGCACGGTCAGAAATCTGCAGTTACACACGCCAATACTCATCCCAGAAGCTTTTGGGGTTACCAACTTTTCCTTGGTAGCTATAACAGGTTTTTTCTTCGAAAATATGAGCTGCTGCATTTTCCTTGGACATTGCCGCACAGGTCCGCAGCATGTTAATGAATTATGATACTGTTAAGAGGCAACTTGTGATGCCAGAATACAGTACAAACAGATTAACTACTGAACAAAAGGATCGCCATTAGGTTTTATCACCTAGAGCAGAGTGAAATTCACATGTTTCTCATGTCCAAGTCCGAAGAGAGAAACTGTACTTTTGTCGATTTATTATTATGACTGTTGTTTGTGAATCTTCGTAAAACATTTTTTATTAATCAACAAAATGCATGTTTATTACTTGAAGTACATGCAGGGTGTTAAAAAAGTGTGGAATATTTTGAGAAGTGGTACAAGAAAGCATACTTCCTGATATTTGTGCGCTAGTTCATAGTGACTAAAACAAAGGTGTCAAATAGTGTGAAGGGTACAAGTACACATAAAAAGAAAAAAAAGGACCGTTACACATTGGTCCAGAAACGTGTGCTTTCTGTGACCTGTACACTTGTTCATAGGAGAGGTTCATTCTGACATCCATTCATGATATTTGTTACATATGCTCAATGTGACGCCCATCCATACAGTTCTCCCCCTGTCCTTCGGAGTAAGGAATCACGCTTTCTATGAAATGTACCCGGTTGTTGTTACACGTTGATCGTAGAGTATCTGTATATCATTAACAGAAGTGGCGTAGACTAACGCCTTCAAGTGTTGCCATAACGAAAAATCTAGGGGATCTAAGTCTGGAGAACGGTAATGCCAAGGTGTTGGGCCTCCCCGCCCAGCCCAGCGGTCCTGAAATGTCAGCGACATATATGCTCGCTCAGTGCGGAGGATATGTGCTGGTGCGCGGTTGTGCATGAACCACATCTGTAGTCTTTGCTGACATACCACACCGTCCAACTAGGTGGGCAGTGCGTTAACAATGGTAATGTGATCCATTTAAGCTATGTTGTAGGATGTATGGCTCCAGTAAATTATAATCAACATACTTTGATGGAGAAACAATCTTGATGCCCTCTATCTGCAACTGCATAGCGTTTAGCATCAGCCCACACATCTTGGTTATACAGTGTCTCAACGCCATCTGTCTTGCACCACCCGTCCCCCCTCCCCCTCCACGGTTAATAATATCTTGGACGAAAACGGTGAATCTGCGGCACACCGCTGCAAAGGCACTAGACAGAACTGCAACTTACCGTGGCGGTATTCTGGCCTTAGTACCTGGACGCGCTGGAGATGACATGGATACAGCAACTGGTCGTGTAGTACCGCCTTTAGCTTCTGGCAATCGCAGCACACTGGCTCCAAAACTTTCGTCCAGTACATGAGCATATGCTCCTCCATATGAGATGTGTGGACTGAGGACATCCGCTGTCCACCTAACGGAGTGCTAGAGAAGTTGTGTCCCTAAGGCGCCGAAAAAGTTGACCCAACAATTTATCAGATGAAACTCTGCGACGTGGGCATTTTGCTGCTAGAAGGCACAGTTACACAGGATACTTGCATTTGCTATCGCTTAGCCGAAAATCGTATCCGCTATGTTACCTGTAGAGCAGTACGCTTTAATTGATAGCAAGTGAAATAGAAAACAAAATGTTACGAATAATATGTGTACAGGACGGTACAAACATCACAATAAGAGCAAACATAACAATCAACCCATTTTCGAAGCACATACGATACTTCGATGTATACGTAGCGTTGTGAGTAGTTTACTGTACAAAAACACACACCAACAAGACTGATACTACGGTACCTGCAACACGACACAAACAACAGAATTACCTGTAGACTACTCAGAGCTCAGACTGATGTGTACACTAGAGTACTTCGATACAGCTCGATGTTTACCTTGTTCGTCACGGAGGCGGATATGTTCACAACCAAACATCTTCAACCACTACGAACAAGTGTATAGATCTAAGAAAGTATGAATTAGCGGACCAATGCTCTTAAAATACTTGGAACTTTTTTTTACAGCCTGTATGCATTACACGAAAGTTTCCGACGATGGTAATCCTAAGACATTCGCTTTTTTACATGTTTTTCCAATAACTAAATATCTATACCATCGAGAAAATCCTATAAATAATTCATATGTTGGCAAATACATATAGTCGATCGGCGATCATCAAATCCCCCACCACAAGCCATAGCTCTTCCCGTTGTTTCAAAACTATAATATTTTATTATTTGTAACTGGAGACATAAAATCTTCTTTTTTAGGAGTCTGTGTCTTACTATTTAGCAAACTAGTTCGCTCACTATGCTAATTACTCATAATTGTAGCATTCGTGATTTAGCGCCATGGTCCGACCCCACGGTTAAGCCGTCGGTTTGAACATCTCCCCGACTCGAAGGGTAGCGGGTGGGAGAGAATGCTTGCCCAGCGGTTCTTTAGAGAGAAACCTTTTTGGAATGGGCCGCTCTCCGCCCTTCTGCCGACTATGAACGGCCCCCACCATACAGGCACCACGTGTGTTCAAAGCACACTCCTTGCTCTCGTTACCGTACAAGGTAATACTCTCAACGCTGACAAGTACTTGAGGCTGGTACAATCTACTGGAGAACAGGATGCTTGAATGCCCGTGAGCGTGTGATAGGGGCACTTGCTTCTCTATCCTGGGCGTAGCTAGACACAAACTGTTGCTTATCTTCCATGTGCGCAGCTAAACAGAAATACAGCATACTGATGGCAGTAGATGTAAGAATTCGCACGTTTAATTCATCTGAAGTTTTTACTGAGTTATCACGCTCCTGGTTACCTTTTATTTTTATACTAGGCGAAGGAAAGAAACTGGTACCAATTTCAGAGCAGGGTTGGGGTTATCAAATAGAGCTAAATTTTCCAAATAAGATACTGTAGGTCAGAAATACACAGTTGTGTAGCAAAGGCGTAAAACGACAACCAACCAGAGACGAAAGCTCTGAAGTGTGTGAATTTAAACTAACGTGCCCTAGCTAATGCCTGTCAAGCTAATGAGCACAGTTACTAATTAACTTTGCTGAATGTAATGGTTTCAATTCAACATGCAAACCATGTCAAACTTTAAATTCCTATCCATGGGTGGTAATGTTAGATACGAACTTTCTGTGATGTTTGCTGGATGAAGCTTGAGTATTACGTCACCTAAGTTAAAAGTACCGCACTGTAATTAAGTTTCGAAGATAAGTTAATTCAGAAAAAAAAGTGCCGTAAGAGAGTCGACATGTGACATTTTCAGGTGCATTGTTAATAATAATGATATGTGCATGCTGCATATTTTAAAATTTTCTGATGTACAGCAAGCACGAATAAACTGTTAATGTGTTAAGTGCAGTATAACAGTTGGTGTAAACTAAAACAATGATGAAAAAGAAAACAGAAATTAAATTTTATAAACTCTTTCTTTCGGTTTTACAGGAAATGCTCAAAACTCCTGTCTTCAGCATCGACGTAGAAAAAAAAATTGTTAGCAACCCTCTCAAAAATTCGTGGCATGTTGCGAATAACTGTCACGACCTAAAAAATTCCAGCGGCCAGTTTTTCGTGGGTGCTGATTTCCGCGCGTAGCTCCTACATTTCTGATCTGTGGTTATCTGCAACATTTCACTCAGTTCGACATTCCCTTCCCCATTGTCAGTTTATTTCTATACGTGTAGCATATGTGTAAGTAATGCAGCTGTATTTTTTGCTGAATCTGTCTCGCTCTGTCGAAATCCGTTGACAGCAGAGTAGAAAACAGTGGTACTGAGGGAGTACAGCAGCCGGCCTTGGTGGCCGAGCGGCTCTAGGCGCTACAGTCTGGAACCGTGCGACCGCTACGGTCGCAGGTTCGAGTCCTGCCTCGGGCATTGATGTGTGTGCTGTCCTTAGGTTAGTTAGGTTTAAGTAGTTCTAAGTTCTAGGGGACTGATGACCTCAGAAGTAAAATCCCATAGTGCTCACAGCCATTTGAACCATTTTTTTGGAGTACAGCGACATATACTGTATATGTATCCTACACTTAGTTCGCATTTGTAGACGTTATCAAAATATTATTACAAGAACCCACGTATCATGCCAAGGGAATGCAAGATACATCTGAATCTTCACAAACTCCATTTTGTTAAACTTCTTACAACCGTTGTGTGTTGTGCTCTTCCAGTAGCACGTGTCTGTGCGCTTCCTGTACGTGTTCTTAAAACTCTTTCCAGAAATTAGTCAGTTTCACTGCCCAGAATTTATACCAGTCTTTTCCTCCACTTGCTCTTGTGCTGCGTAGTGAGTCGAGTGGTCCTCTTAAGCCCTACTACAAGAATTTAGTATGTGTCACGGTGATATACGGTTACATTACACGGTCCCTAGTATGAAGACACCTATTAGTAGACATTAACATGGTATGAGACTAACCTCCGTCTTTACAACAGCTTGAAATCTGCTGGGGACATTTTCCATGAAATGTCTTAATGTTTGTGGAAGAACTGCAAACCATTCTTCATCAAGAGTCGAAACTTGAGAAGGTAATCGTCCAGGACGCTGGGTTCTGGAACGAAGTCGTCGTATTAGCTCCACCAAAATGTGTTCCACTACGTTAAGGTCTTGACGTTAGGCAAGTCAGTCAATTTCAGTAATGTTATTGTCTACAACCCATCGCCTCACAAATGTTGCTTTATGTCAGGGTGCATTGTCATTCTGACACAATCAGCGTCTCCAAACTTTTCCGCTACTGTACGCAGTACCCAATTCTGTAAAATGTGCTCATATCCTTCCGCATTTAGTGTCTTCTTAAACACAATACTGTAACCACGAAAAACGTCTTCATACTATAACACAATCTCCTCTGCACGTCGATGTTGACACTACACGTGACAGCAAGCAACATTTACCAGCCATTCGCCATACCAAACCCTACATTTGGTTTGCTACAAAGTAAGCAGTGATTTACCACTACAAATCACTCGTTTCCAGCCATAAACAGTGGCATTACTGTTTGCACCGCCTCAAGCGTCGAGTAGCACTGATTGCAGAAATTTGTTTTTTTTAATGTAATAATTTATCAACAGGCGTATGTATTGTAGAAATTTATTTTATGAACTTCTTATGTGCTACCAGTTTCGGCATTACATTGGTGCCATCTTCACGTCCCTGTACAATGAGTAGAACAAATGTACTATTATAAAAAGTATAGAACATACGTTAGCAACTGACAGGTATCATGTTAACTATGTAGGTGGCTCAAATATCCATATTGTATATCGTTAAAACTATACGTAACATTAGGGCAAATATGCTTCTGCCTATGTCATGCTGTTGTTAATAGTTTTCACAGTGTTACTCGAATATAGCATAATAGATGAGCATATGTATACGCTATTATTCATAAATCCATACCACACAGTTGTAATAGGCCATGGAACACAACAATCAAATGTACTGCATACAATCATATGTCCAGGGGAAGAATATTTCTTAAAATAATTAACTAATATAAATAAACAATAAAATAAATTAAAATACAAGAAAATGTGACATAACGATGCCAGAATACGTAAGTTACATATGTGTAGCCTAGGTCGTATTATATGTGGTACGACAAATAGCTGCCACAATATTAACGATAAAAAGCATTAAAGAGTTTGTCTTAAAACCCAATTGCATTCACGAATTAAAACAATGCAATCGTACTATAAAAATCATAAAACATCTGGTCCCGTAGGCACTTCATTAGAACCCCTATGTAAGAACATCCCGCACTGTGCTGAGTGGATTACTGCAAAAAAACAAAACAAAAAAGTGAATATAGTGACTACAGTCTCTGGTGCCTACGCTGAAACTAGCATAACGGTATTCGTATACTGATCAGGGAAAGCTGTTGTCACCATCGCAGTCTGAGGAAATTCTTATGCAAACCTGAAGCTGTCTCATGGACTGCTATTTAATTTCCTGCAGTTTTGAGTGAATTTTCTGCATCCAGAAGATGGGATACTGAACTGTTTTCTCATGCCCTGACAATCTGACTAAACTACACACGGCATAACACACCTGCACTACAAGCTAGACGCTCATAAATAATACAGGGTGGTCCATTGATGGTGACCGGGCCAAATATCTCACGAAATATGCGTCAAACGAAAAAACTAAAAAGAACGAAACTTGTCTAGCTTGAAGGGGGAAACCAGATGGCCCTATGGTTGGCCCGCTATATGGCTCTGCCATAAGTCAAACGGATATCAACTGCGTTTTTTAACATAGGAACCCCCATTTTTCATTACATATTCGTGTAGTACGTAAAGAAATATGAATGTTTTAGTTGGACCACATTTTTCGCTTTGTGATAGATGGCGATGTAATAGTCACAAACGTGTAAGTACGTGGTATCACGTAACATTCCACCAGTGCGGATGGAATTTCTTCGTGATACATTACCCGTGTTTAAATGGACCGCTTACCAATTGCGGAAAAGGTCGATATCATGTTGATGTATGGCTATTGTGATGAAAATGGCCAACGGGCGTGTGCTATGTGTGCTGCTCGGTATCCTGGACGACATCATCCAAGTGTCCGGAACGTTCGCCGTATAGTTACGTTATTTAAGGAAACAGGAAGTGTTCATCCTCATGTGAAACGTCAGCCACGACCTGCAACATGTGATGATGCCCAAGTAGGTGTTTTAGCTGCTGTGACGGCTAATCCGCACAAAAGCAGCAGACAAACTGCCCAAAAATCGGGAATCTCAAAAACGTCGGTGTTGAGAATGCTACATCAACATCGATTGCACCCGTACCATTTTTCTATGCACCAGGAATTGATGGCGACAACTTTGAACGTCGAGTTCAGTTCTGCCATTGGGCAAAAGATAAATTACGAGACGATGACAGATTTTTTTGCACGCGTTCTATTTAGCGACGAAGCGGCATTCATCAACAGCGGTAACGTAAACCGGCATAATATGCACTACTGGGCAACGGAAAATCCACAATGGCTGAGACAAGTGGAACATCAGCGACCTTGGCGGGTTAATGTACAGTGCAGCATTATTGGAGGAAGGATAATTGGTCTCCATTTTATCAGTGGCAATCTAAATGGTGCAATGTATGCTGATTTCCTACCTAATGTTCTACCGATGTTACTGCAAGATGTTTCACTGCATGTCAGATTGGTGATGTACTTCCAACATGATGGATGTCCGGCAGAGAGCTTGCGTGCGGTTGAAGTGGTACTGAATAGCATATTTCATGACAGGTTGATTGGTCGTCGAAGCGCCATACCATGGTCTGCACGTTCACTGGATCTGACGTCCTTGGATTTCTTTCTGTAGGGAAAGTTGAAGGATATTTGCTATCGAGATCCACCGACAACGCCTGAGAAAACGCGTCAGGGCATTGTCAATGCATGTGCGAACATTACGGAAGGCGAACTACTCGCTGTTGAAAGGAATGTCGTTACACGTGTTGCCAAATGCATTGAGGTTGACGGACATCATTTTGAGCATTTATTGCATTAATGTAGTATTTACTGGTAATCACGCTGTAACAGCATGCGTTCTAAGAAATGATAAGTTCACAAAGGTACATGTACCACATTGGAACAACCGAAATAAAGTGTTCAATCGTACCTACATTCTGTATTTTAATTTAAAAAACCTACCTGTTACCAACTGTTCGCCTGAAATTGTGAGCTATATATTTGTGACTATTACAGCTCCATCTATCACAAAGTGAAAAAAGTAGTCCAACTAAAACATTCATATTTCTTTACGTACTACACGAATATGTAATAAAAAATGGGGGTTCCTATTTTTTAAAAAACGCAATTGGTATCCGTTCGACCTATGGCAGCGCCATCTAGTGGGCCAACCATAGCGCCATCTGGTTTCCCTCTTCAAGCTACACAAGTTTCGTTCTTTGTAGTTGTTTCGTTTGACGATTATTAAGTGAGGTATTTGGCCCAGTCACGATCAATGGACCATCCTGTATCCTGCAATAGTAGTTCAAGATAATCTTTCACAGGTGTATAGCTGTCTAATTAAAAACATAAAGAGAGGAACAAAAATGTACACCACAAATTGCAGGATACATTCCTTATATGTAGGTGAAGAAATTATGTTATATGTACATGGGAATGGAAACGCTTTTTTTCCATGTTACATAAACAGCAGATATGCCCCTCAACCCTCCAGTGCACCTCTTGCAGTATGCCGATGACACCGTATTCTTTGCCCTCGCTCCTACCACTCCAACGCCCTTCCTGTCAACTACGTCTTTCTGATTGCCTTCTTCCTCTCCTGCCGCCCCTTCTACATTGCCATCCATAATGCCGATTCCCACACCTTCTACCCCTCTGTAGGTATGCCACACGGCTCTGTCCTCTCCCGTCTCCTCTACCTACTGTACACGGCAGATATGCCCCAACCCCCTCCCCCCTTCCAGTACACCTACTGCAGTATGCCGATGACACCGCATTCCTTGCCCTCGCTCCTACCCTCGAACTGTCACAACGCCTTCTCCAGAATCACCTTGACCTTTCTGCCACATGGTGTAACCAGTGGCTCCTGAAAATCAATCCTTCCAAGACCCAGGCAATCATCGTAGGTCGTACCACTCGCTCCTTCTGGTTCCTGGATTTCTTCCTTACCGTCTGAGTCTGTCCAGTCCGCCTCTCACTCATCCTCACCTACCTTGGCCTCACCATTGACTGTCACCTCACCTGGATCCGTCATCTCCGCTCCATCCAATCCAAAACTCACAACCGCCTACGACTCCTCAAACTCCTCTCTGGCTGGACATGGGGTTGCAGCCCTCTACCATCGTCTACACCAACAAATACTCAATCCGTCCTATCCTCTGTTATGCCAGTTCCACCTGGATATGTGCCGCCCCCCCCCCCCCCCCCAAATTCTATTAGTCCCTCCAGATCCTTGAGCGTCATGCACTCTGCCTCACCTTCCGTATACACCTCCCGTCCCACACGCAGATCCTCTATGACCTCATTCCTTTCCCCCATCTGCTCCTGTTCCTCGAACATCTCCACATACTCTACATCTCCCCCTGCCTTGATCCACCTCACGCCCTGGTTGCTGCTCTCCTCTCCTGTCCCCACTCCCAGCCATGCCTTCACTGTTGTGTCCCCCCTACCCTCCATCTCTACACCCCTCATCTCCTTTCCCAAGGTGGCTTCCATCAACTCCTCCTGCCGGATGATGCCCTCTCTCTGTCCCTTTAACCCTCCTATCAACTCTGATCCTCACTCCCCCTTCTTTCCCCTGTCCTTTCCCTGGGCTCCCTCTCCCACCCCTTCCTTCCTGTTTTCTCCCTACCTCCCTCCGCCCAACGAGTGATTTTGTATTCCCCTCCTCTGCCTTTCCCCGCTCCCTGTCACATCTGCCCAGTACACCCCCCCCCTTCCTTTTATGGGTCCTCGTCCTCCATCGGCTCCATTCCCCCCTCCCCCCTTTTGTTCTTCCTCTCCTTCCTCCCTTTTTTATGTTCCCATCATCTGTCCAGGTTCCCCCCACCTGCCCTCGGCTGTGGTATGTCATACACTCCTGGAAATGGAAAAAAAAAAAACACATTGACACCGGTGTGTCAGACCCACCATACTTGCTCCGGACACTGCGAGAGGGCTGTACAAGCAATGATCACACGCACGGCACACCGGACACACCAGGAACCGCGGTGTTGGCCGTCGAATGGCGCTAGCTGCGCAGCATTTGTGCATCGCCGCCGTCTTTGTCAGCCAGTTTGCCGTGGCATACGGCGCTCCATCGCAGTCTTTAACACTGGTAGCATGCCGCGACAGCGTGGACGTGAACCGTATGTGCAGTTGACGGACTTTGAGCGAGGGCGTATAGTGGGCATGCGGGAGGCCAGGTGGACGTAGCGCCGAATTGCTCAACACGTGGGGTGTGAGGTCTCCACAGTACATCGATGTTGTCGCCAGTGGTCGGCGGAAGGTGCACGTGCCCGTCGACCTGGGACCGGACCGCAGCGACGCACGGATGCACGCCAAGACCGTAGGATCCTACGCAGTGCCGTAGGGGACCGCACCGCCACTTCCCAGCAAATTAGGGACGCTGTTGCTTCTGGGGTATCGGCGAGGACCATTCACAACCGTCTCCATGAAGCTGGGCTACGGTCCCGCACATCGTTAGGCCGTCTTCCGCTCACGCCCCAACATCGTGCAGCCCGCCTCCAGTGGTGTCACGACAGGCGTGAATGGAGGGACGAATGGAGACGTGTCGTCTTCAGCGATGAGAGTCGCTTCTGCCTTGGTGCCAATGATGGTCGTATGCGTGTTTGGCGCCATGCAGGTGAGCGCCACAATCAGGACTGCATACGACCGAGGCACACAGGGCCAACACCCGGCATCATGGTGTGGGGAGCGATCTCCTACACTGGCCGTACACCTCTGGTGATCGTCAAGGGGACACTGAATAGTGCACGGTACATCCAAACCGTCATCGAACCCATCGATCTACCATTCCTAGACCGGCAAGGGAACTTGCTGTTCCAACAGGACAATGCATGTCCGCATGTATCCCGTGCCACCCAACGTGCTCTAGAAGGTGTAAGTCAACTACCCTGGCCAGCAAGATCTCCGGATCTGTCCCCCATTGAGCATGTTTGGGACTGGATGAAGCGTCGTCTCACGCGGTCTGTACGTCCAGCACGAACGCTGGTCCAACTGAGGCGCCAGGTGGAGATGGCATGGCAAGCCGTTCCACAGGACTACATCCAGCATCTCTACGATCGTCTCCATGGGAGAATAGCAGCCTGCATTGCTGCGAAAGGTGGATATACACTGTACTAGTGCCGCCATTGTGCATGCTCTGTTGCCTGTGTCTATGTGCCTGTGGTTCTGTCAGTGTGATCATGTGATGTATCTGACCCCAGGAATGTGTCAATAAAGTGTCCCCTTCCTGGGACAATGAATTCACGGTGTTCTTATTTCAATTTCCAGGAGTGTATTTGCCAACTTTTTAGTGCAGTGTTCAAGTGAATGTTCAGTGTTGTTCGTCTTTCCAAAGTGTTGCGAACAGAAATCATGCTGTCGATAGGTGTGAATTTTATGTCTCTTGCAAACAGAAACCAGACTGTCGTGTTTTTTTAATTGCCTGTCTAATATTTTCCCTGCCTGCTTCATATGTATTTTATTAGCACCACAAACCCTTTGTTTCTATGTTTTAAGTTCCACGTTTTTTTCCACCGTATTACCCTTCAAGTAGCCGATTTTATCGCCTGTTTTTATTACGTTCATCTTTTTAAAACAAATTCTGTAGACTGAAGAGCGGCATACTAAGTTGCTGCCAGCCCGCCCCCTTCGGGGGGAATCAATAAGGAAAAAAATATTCCATGTTACAACTCATTCTCTCCAACTCATTAATCATGGGAAACACATGCGAACAGAAAGCACCAGCACACTACACGCAACTCTTTCTCATAAGTCATGTTTAGAATGCCCTCCGTGGGCATCGCTACATTCATCAACCCACAGTCGTAGTGATTCTCGGTTGCGCTGATGTATTCGTGGAGTACATCTACATCTACATTTATACTCCGCAAGCGGAGGGCACTTTACATGCCACTGTTATTACCTCCCTTTTCTGTTCCAGTCGCGTATGGTTCTCGGGAAGAACGACTGCCGGAAAGCCTCGGAGCGAGCTCGAATCTCTCTAATTTTACATTCGTGATCTCTTCGGGAGGTATAAGTAGGGGGAAGCAATATATTATTCGATACCTCATCTAGAAACGCACCCTCTCGAAACCTGGACAGCAAGCTACACCGCGATGCAGAGCGCCTGTCTTGCAGAGTCTGCCGCTTGAGTTTGCTAAACATCTCCGTAACGCTATCACGCTTACCAAATAACCTTGTGACTAAACGCGCCGCTCTTCTTTGAATCTTCTCTATCTCCTCCGTCAACCCGATCTGGTACGGATCCCACACTGATGAGCAATACTCAAGTATAGGTCGAACGAGTGTTTTGTAAGCCACCTGCTTTGTCGATGGACTACATTTTCTAAGGACTCTCCCAATTAATCTCAACCTGGTACTCGCCTTACCAACAATTAATTTTATGTGATCATTCCACTTCAAATCGTTCCGCACGCATACTCCCAGATAGTTTACAGAAATAACTGCTACCAGTGTTTGTTCCGCTATCATCTAATCATACAATAAAGGATCCTTCTTTCTAAGTGTACGCAATACATTACATTTGTCGATGTTGAGGGTCAGTTGCCACTCTATGCACCAAGTGCCTATCCGCTGCAGATCTTCCTGCATTTCGCTACAGTTTTCTAATTCTGCAGCTTCTCTGTATACTACAGCATCATCCGCGAAAAGCCGCACGGAACTTCCGACACTATCTACTAGGTCATTTATATATATTGTGAAAGCAATGGCCCCATAAGACTCCCCTGTGTTGTGTATGGTTTCGCAGTCTTCCATAATAGGGGTGCGGAGACTCTGAATATCTTGTACTGGGGTTCCATACACAGAGGTTTTCAAATACCCCCACAAATAAAAGTCAAGTGTGTTTAGGCCCGGAGAGCGTGGAGGCCAGGCAACTGCTCCATCTCCACCTATCCATCTGTCACCGAGGGTGTTGATTAGAAGCTGACGTACAATAACACTAAAATTGGGAGTAGCTCCATCGTGCATGAAGAACATGTTTTGTTGTACAGCTAAAGGCACATCTGCTAACAGATCAGGTAAGATATTCTCTACAAAACTATGATGACTTTTTCAGTTGAGCCTGGATGGAAGAAAGTGATGCCCTTCTGAACGTTTACCAATGACGTAGGCCCAGACATTGATAGAATGACATGTTTCAGCAGTTGCGCGAGGACTGACCTCTCCCTATAAGTGTAGATTGTGGAAATTTACAATCTCATCTCGTTGAAACGACGCCTCATCTGTGAACAGTATCGTTGCACTGAAATTAGCGTTGACACTTTGTTGAATAAAATCATTCACAGGAGAGTAGCCATGCAGGAAAATAAGCTGCTGATAGTGGTGCACACGCTGTAAGTGGTGTGCATACATATGGTCCTTGTGTAACAATCGCCAGACACTCACGAGATCGACATTCAGTCTTGAACTGACACTGGGATCGTAGTCAATTGCATGAAGAATTGCCGCCTGCCGTTAAGCTGCCCTCGTACTTCTAGGCCTCCCCCGGTCGCGAGTGTCAGCCTTAAATGCCCCGTATTCTCTAAGGCGACGATCAATGGCTTCAGACGTTTCCCTGTCAGAACATGTTCGTTTTCGATATCTCTCCCGGTACAAACGTCGAGCGCGAGTGCTATTGCTGTTGGCTAATCCACACATCAAACGGACGTCTGCCATCTCTGCATTCGTGTACACTGACATTGCACGAGCCAAGTCTGTAATTAAATATACGTAGTAATCCATGTGTTTGCAACGTTTATACTGATCGTTGGAACAGCTGATGTTACCTGTAAACAAGCAATGACGTACGCCGCATGGCAACATGGACACGCAAAACCAAACACTGGCGGTGCACAACGTAGCCAGACGTCTCCAAGTGTGCATGCTCCCCATGATTCTAACGCTATGTTCTTGTGTGTCTCCCATGATTAATGAGTTGGGGAAACTGAGTTGTAACATGTAAACAAAGCGTTTTCATGTTCATATAACAATTTCTTCGTCTGCGTGTCCTGTAATTTGTGCTGTACATTTTCGTTACAACCTGTATACAATGTAAGCTCTGCATAACATGTGAACGAAACGTCATTCAGGTATGGATACTGTTGCCTGATGTTCATTTTTATTATTAGACTAAGGAAATCATCGAAAAACTACGTTTGGTTGTTTTACAAGTCATTTTGCATTTTAAAATGGTTCAAATGGCTCTGAGCACTATGGGACTCAACTTCTCAGGTCATTAGTCCCCTAGAACTTAGAACTAGTTAAACCTAACCAACCTAAGGACGTCACACACATCCATGCTAGAAGCAGGATTCGAACCTGCGACCGTAGCGGTCTCGCGGTTCCAGACTGCAGCGCCTAGAACCGCACGGCCACTTCCGATGGGCCTTCACGACCTCAAAAGCCTATTTTTCCCTAGCTAGTTTTCTTGTTGATTTATTTATGGTGGTAGAGGGTTTCTTCATTGATACATCATCTAAAACCTTGTTTTTCACCATTGATACGATTTTTAATTATTCAGCTAGCAGTCTGTCACGTTTTGGTTCTGACTCACTGTTTCCAAGTAGAAAACACTCTCTTTGCTGGACTATGAATGTTTAACTATATTCCATGCGATTCTATATTTCGGCAATCATTTACGCCATTTTCCTAATCTTCCCACGGACTCTCTCTCTCTCTCTCCCTCTCTCTCTCTCTCTCTCTCTCTATCTATCTACCTATCTATCTCTCTCTGTCAGACACGTACACACACACACACACACACACACACACACACACACACACACACACACACACACTGTATACACTGACCAAAAGTATGCTGACACCTACTAGTGAACGTTAGTGTAGGGTGCGTCCGCCCTTCGCCCTTACAGTGACGTGAACTCTGCTGGAAAAACTTTCAATGAGCTGTGTGAATGCCTGTGGAGGAACAGCAGCCAATTCTTCCTCAAGAACCGAAATCAGAGCAGATACTGATATTGGACGCTGGGTCTGGATTCAGGTCGCTGTCCTTGGCAGGTCGTTTCAGCAATGTTACTGTCCATAAACCATTACCTGGAAGCTGCTGCTTTATGACAGGGTTAATTGTCTGATGATACAAACAATCAATGTCTCGGAAGTGTTCCCGTGGTGTACACTACGCAACAGACGATTCGTGCCGGCACGGTAGCTCAGCGTGTTCGGTCAGAGAGCCGGTTGGCCTCTGTAATAAAAAAAAAACTGAGTTGAAGGATCAACAACCGAACTAGAACGGATGTCATGTAACGTCCGCAACGACCAAACACAACGAACGACCAAAAAAAATAAAAAATAAAACGAACATATTCCCATGTTGATACAAAATCGAAAATAACGATTACAGTGGGCATGGTCTGGTCTCATCGAGATTAGGACAAGGAACAATGGAAACATTAAGCGAGGTCGGGTGAATCACGTCTCATGTTACACCAGGTCGATGGTTGCGTCCTGATATACCGTCATCCAGACAAACGGTATGACCAATGTAAGCACACTGAAATAGTGCTACAGCTATAAACAAGACCGGAGGAGACTAAACGAAGGACGAATTCCGTTGCACACGAACCCAAATAAATTGTGCTGAACTATCGCTTATTTCATAGGATAAAAAAAACACGATGCCTATACTAAACCAAAGATTATTGAATACATCATTTGAGACCCAGAAAGTACATTAAATCAAATATAAAAGATGTAAACCTTTTTTTTTTAAAAAAAAATACGCCTAGCTGCGCGACTGAAAAAGGTGGCGTTCCCATTACTGCCATCTTCCGGCTTCCGTGGGGGCAGCATAAATTCTCTCCCTTAATCTCTGGAAGAGCAGAGAGTAGCTATGTGAAGGAAAAACAATTCTGCACACTTCGAAACACGGAATAAAGGCCTGGTGAGGGTACGCTTCTTCAATGCAGCCGTCTTACAGCGTCTCAGGGCAGCCGATAATATTCCTTGGTCAGATAGCGGAGTTCATATGAGAGAAATCAAATTGAAAATATTTGCTGGCGCAGATGATAAATTGTTAATTATATTGCATTTGAAAATAACGACTAACAGTAGACAAAGTTGTGTAAGGTAGCGGGTAGATTTTATCCTGGTATTGGTTTACACTGATATCGTAGCCCAAATTACAACAAATGATATCACAGCAGTGTTTAACATCAAGATATTTCCAACAGAGATCAAGTATGGGTTTATAAGGAAATTAAAAAGATTCTTCCTAGTTTGCGACATGATTTTCCAGACGTAAGGAAACATTTATAGATTTTTATCTGGTTCGTAGTCGATAAACGGAAACGCTTGAAAACAGCAGAAAATGAACTGAAACGTGTACTATTACTGAAAAATAAAACGAGTGACAGTGTTCCGCATAAATCTTATATTACACAGTAACTACTTTTTCCTAGAAAATGATTGACACGATTCGTTAGTTCAAATAGTTCTGAGCACTATGGGACTTCACTGCTGATGTCATCAGTCCCCTAGAACTTAGAACTACTTAAACCTAAGTAACCTAAGGACATCACACACATCCATGCCCGAGGCAGGATTCGAACCTGCGACAGCAGCGGTCGCGCGGTTCCAGACTGTAGCGCCTAGAACCGCTCGGCCACTCCGGCCGGCCCCGATTAGTTAGTAACGACCACAGTATACTCATCCCCAGAGAATGTGTGTAAATGTAAACGAACTTAAGCAGTTATGTCTTGTTAGTACTGAAGGTTTCTCTTGGCCGAAGGCGGTAAATAAAAGTCGAGCTACGACTCATAAAGGAGCATTGGAGAAGAAAGCGTACAGGCAGCTGACTAGTTACGGAAGTTCGGCAGAGGCAAGTACGTCTGAAGTGCTCATTATGTCGACAACCCTTGCGCTTCGTAAGTCAAATTTTCGTTACGACCGCTGTTATCTCTTTCTCTCTGTTTCTGCAAGCAATGGACATATCAACATATAATTTTACGTGTAACTCCAACAAAATGCGACTTAGAAGAAACGACAGAGTTTTGAATCTGACCAGCTGCTTTGTTAAAAGTTCCAAGCCAATTATACCTGTTTGAAATTGAGTGCTACGTCTCATCTTCATAACTTAACTGAAATATCACGAACACTCAATCCTCGTTTGCCGTTAATAGTCGAACACAACATTTACCATCACATATTAAAACCAGGCGGTAGCTACCCCTTCAGTTTCCGGATGCCACCACTTTTCATAAGCCTGGTTTGTACACGCACCATGACCCACGTGTTAATGAAGCAATGCAATGTCCAGTTTCCAGTTTTATTCCATGCGCGTCTAATCTGGGTGAAGAGGTAAATGTTGCCGATGTGTAACGCCTGTCAAGCGTGATTCATTCCTCTAAATCCAGAAGTAAAATTTCGTCAATACATTTGTAATTTGCAAAGTTAATAATTCAATATAATGTGAGGTTATTCTGAACTAAATATGTAACGGGTATATTTTTCCAGAACAAGAGTGGAATTCAAATGTTGCAAAACTATTTTGTCGAATTCGAAAACAAGTTCGTAGGGGGTATTACGTAATAGTAATTTCTGAATAAAAACAGCACCTTCTGTAATTGTCAGTTTATTTATCCACACAATACAATTAGTTTTTCTTAAATTATTTTTCCTGTAGACCAGATACAAGGGGAATACATACTGTTATGTCTTCCATACAGACAAATATATTCATATTTAATAAACTTTATGTTAACGTTTGAATTAATAAAATAATTAGTTCTTATGATAACTTCCTATTCGTTACTATAAGCCAATTATGGCATGCACAGTATGCATATAATTCAGAAAGAGAAGATGTTAGGAATAAGACCTGGAAATGTGAAGTGTCAAGCAACGGGCCGTTAACATTGATAAGTACGAGTATTGAACCTTTGGAAAGGAACATAAACATCAGGGACAAATCTTTACAGCAAAGCGAGTAATCTTGACAACTATTAGGAGGGCAAGATTTTCTCATGACACTTCGAATAATTAACGCAGCCGACCGGTGTGGCCATGCGGTTCTAGGAGCTTCAGTGTGGAACCGCGTGACCGCTACGGTCGCAGGTTCGAATCCTGCCTCGGGCATGGATGTGTGTGATGTCCTTAGGTTAGTTAGGTTTAAGTAGATCTAAGTTCTAGGGGACTGATGACCACAGATGTTAAGTCACATAGTGCTCAGAGCCATTTGAACCATTTTAATTAACGCAAGAGACATGTGACTACGAAGTTTTCCCTGACGTATCCTTGCTTAATTACGTTTTGGTTAAACTGTCTCGTAATGTTCAAATCAAATTCAAAATTTTCGATGACTGCCAACGTCATCATCGCCAGGCAGTCGTCAAAAGCTTGGGATTTTCTTTATATATGAAGCGGAAAGCTAACCGAAGAACTTTTATTCACTAGGGATACGTGTAATACAACTATAATAGACCATCTTTCTTGCGCAAAATAGATGAGAAAAACAGAATTATATTACACTTGATATAGAATTGCACTTAATCCATACTTAGAATTTAGCTACAAGTTTTCGTTTATAATCTACAGTTGACTCATAACAACAAGTGCATTCATGACAAGGAAATAGAATAATACCAACTTACTTTGTTTACGTTATTGATGGAAATGCTGTAAATAACAAATCACTGTGTAAAAAATACTATTTTAGTGAAAGTGGTGGAAAAAAGACTCAATACACGGTGGGTTACAACAAGCTGTGCATGTATGTCAAGATAGATTCCTGCCTCAATTCTTGCAACTCCAGTGAGTTTGTGTCTAAAATCAGATAATGGTTTCTAACATCTGATAGAAGCATGTCCACAGGGACCTCCCCCTTTAAGGTATGAAGTTATCTTGTCCTGGTGCTTTCTGTTAGAAAGCCAGCAAAAATCTGTCTCTCTATTAGCAGTTGGATTTTTATGCAACCTGGAGGTATACATTCAGTTGCATTTTTTACGTACCCTGGTTTGATGTAGAGGTCTTGTTAGTCTTCCACAAGAGAAAATTTTTCTTCGCAGTGATATTAGTTTTGTCAACCTTGCTTGTCGTCTTCTTATAGTAGGCCATAACATAAGGTGTCGAATACTTATGACTGTGCACCACTTCATTCTTGTGCATAAATGCTATTGGAAAATGCGAATCCCAAAACGTAGACAGCATCGTGATAGCATTTACTTTATAACTAATAAGATACTTAATTTGCTTTTAAATTCTCCTGTTGATAATCTAATGTTTTCTTTTATCATAGTAAAAGGACCTGTACGATAGGCTTCTGCAGCTCCATATGCCTTTTTGACTGAGTAAATATAACCCCGTAATTTAATAAGGTCGTCGAGGACTACATGTGTAGGTTTCGGTGCACATATTCTTTCCCCTAGTGTATAACCATCTCACCATTCTTTCGATTTTGTAGAAGAGGTATCGAAATTCAGTACATATATTGTTCTGAATAGCATAAACACCAAACCACATCCCCTCTCCTGACAGGCTCCATAGGCATGTACTATCATGCTCAAAAGCATCCGAACAACTTCGCCTGATTCGTATGCAGCCCACAAAACCTAACTAACTTACAGATTCTCTGCTCTCTTTTCGGCACAGCTGTTTGACAATACAAAATGATTACCTGAAAAGGCTTGAAGACATAATCGCTTCATGTGGCTAACAACCCAGATAATAATTAAAAGTAGGATAGTGGAAATATCAGAAAATAGGTTATTATAGATGACAGTCACTGCGCTTGTAAACTCAACTTTATTACAATAAATGACATTTCAAAAAGCAGCTTTCACCTTGAAATTGACGAAAATTTTGTACTGGACTGGGACCTAGGACTCTCATCCACCAACTGTTGTTCTTGTTAACTGACCATAAAAGATCTTAAATGGGGTTTCAGTCACGCTTTAACTTGAAATGACATGCCACAAAGACTTTGGTTGGACGGAGATTAGAACTCAGCAACTAATCGGATTGTTAACTAAGCTCAATCAAATGTTAGAAATCGCAGTTTCTCGCCAGTAGCGAGATGACTGAAAGTGAAACAAGAAGAAAAAATGTTTCCTTATTGGGATGCTAACCCAGAACCTACTGTCGTTGACTTGTAGTCACGAACAGAAGTTAAAAATAGATTAGATTCTTTCAGCTGCGAGCTGTTCACATGTCTGAACAGGAAATAACGTGACAAAAAGTTCTATGCTAAGCGGGAATCGAACACTACACATCATCGTTGATGACTACACATGAAGAAACATTGACTGTCGAACTCTTTTTCACAGTAACTAGGAGCGACATGCTTCAACCCGAAATGATATGACGAAAAGTTCTATGTCTAACTGGGAGTCGAAACCGCACTTCAGTCCGGAGCCGCGCTGCTGCTACGGTCGCAGGTTCGAATCCTGCCTCGGGCATGGATGTGTGTTATGTCCTTAGGTTAGTTAGGTTTAAGTGGTTATAAATATAGAGGACTGATGACCTCAGCTGTTAAGTCCCATAGTGCTTAGAGCCATTTGAACCATTTTTGGGAGTCGAAACCATTAACCATCCTTGTTTTTGGCAACGAGTGGAGACACATTACAAAACATAAATATTATTCACCTATAGTTTTGTGTGCGTATGCTACAACTTGAAATGACATGATAGAAACTTTTGTTTCATAGCAGGATTCGAACCCACACACGCGCCTATCGTGGAGACGTAGTGTACTTCTGAATCTTGGGGAAACAATGAAACGAACGAAATGCATCATCTCAAAGAGTAAAACTTTACGAAAAGGCAGATCTGACTTTGTATCCCAGTTCAGAACCAATATTTTCCACATCTCAAATTCATATAATATGATATAAGTTCTCAATGACCTTGGGTGACGATTGGGTCAGTAACACAAAAAAATTCTCAGGTAAGAAAGCTTCCCGGTCACAGAGCTTCAATCTGGCTTGACTTCCCCCTCTACCATGGCCCAAACTACGCCGACTCACCTCCAACAAGCAGCGAAGAGGCGTCGTGTTTAATGGGGACTGGGAAGCAGGGTAAAACCCTACATGTTCAACTGGCATTACAAGAGGTGTAGAGGAGCTGTTTGTGGTTATTAAAAATGGTTAACTGGCGTGAGACTAAAACCCAGACCTTACGCATACGTAGCTTGAAATCTCGTTTCCTGGAGGTTGATTACAACCTGTTACAAATATTCAAATCGAAATTCGCTAGCTGCAATGGCAATCCAATGCGTGCTTTTCACTTGGTTTTGTAATCACTGAAATAAAATGACACACCAGTCAGCTGCAAAAACTGGCAACCGATGAGATGAGGAAATTTTTGCCGAAGTGTTGCTTTCCAAATGTTCAAAGGTTCAAATCTGTGTGAATTCCTGAGGGACCAATCTGCTGACACCATCCGTCCCTAGACTTAGACACTACTTAAACTGACTTACGCTAAGAATAACACCACACACACCCATGGCCGAGGTAGGACTCCACCCTCCGGCGCGAGAGCCCGTGCAATCCGTGACATGGCGCCTCAAACCGCACGGCCACTAAGGGCGGCTGTTGCTGTCCACTTGCGATTCCGTGCTGATGTATATAGCTATAGTTTGCTCATAAATACACTGAAGAGCGAAAGAAATTGGTACACCTGCCTAATATCGTGTAGGGCACCCGAGCACGCAGAAATTCCGCAACGCGACGTGGCATCGACTCGAATAATGTCTGGAGTAGTGCTGGAGGGAACTGACACCATGAATCCTGCAGGGCTGTCCATAAATCCGTAAGAGTACTAGGGGATGGAGAGCTATTCTGAACATCACTTTGCAAGGCATCTCAGACGTGCTCCATAATGTTCATGTCTGGGGCGTTTGGTGGCCAGCACAGGTGTTCAAACTCAGAAGAGTATTCCTGGAGCCACTCTGTAGCAATTCTGGAGGTGTGGGGTGTCGCACTGCCCTGTTGGAATTGCCAAAATACGTCGGAATGCACAATGGACAAGAATGGATGCAGGTGATCAGGCAGGATGCTTATGTACGTGTCACCTGCCAAAGTCTTATCTAGACGTATCAGGGCACCCATATCACTTCAACTGCACCACCAGATTGAACAGTCCCCCTGCTGACATGTAGGGACCATGGACTTATGAAGTTGTCTCCATACCCGTACATGTCTATCCGCTCGATGAAATTAGAAACGAGAGTCGTCCAACCAGGCAACATGTTTCCAGTCATCAATAATCCAGAGTCGGTGTTGACAGGCGCAGGCGAGGTGTAAAAAAGGGTTCAAATAGCTCTAAGCACTATGGGACTTAACATCTGAGGTCATCAGTCCCCTAGACTTAGAACTACTTAAACCTGACTAACCTAAGGACATCACACATATCTATGCCCGAGGCAGGATTCGAACCTGCACCGCAGCAGCAGCGAGGTTCCGGACTGAAGCGCCTACAACCGCTCAGTCACATCGGCCGGGCGAGGTGTAACGTTTTGGGTCGTGCAGTCATCAAGGGTACACGAGCGGTCCTTCGGTTCTAAAAGCCCATATCGATGGTGTTTCGTTAAATGATTCGCACGCTGACTCTTGTTGATGGCCCAGCACTGAAAACTGCAGCAATTTGCGGATGGGTTGCATGTCCGTCACGTTGAACGGTTCTCTTCAGTGGTTGTTGGTCCCGCTGTCAATGGATATTTCTCCGGACGGAGCGATGTCGTAGATTTGATGCTTCAGCGGATTCCTGATATTCGCGGTACACTTTTCAAATGCTCGTACGGGAAAATCCCCTATTCATACCTCGGAGATACTGTATCCCATCGCTCGTGCGCCGACTATAACACTATGTTCATACTCACTTTAATCTTGATAACCTGCCATAGTAGCAGCAGTAACCGATCTAACAACTGCTCCAGACGCTTGTTGTCTTATATAGGCATTGCTTACCCCAGCGCCGTATTTTGCTTGTTTCCATATTTCTGTATTTGAATACACATGCCATACCAGTTCCTTTGGCGCTTCAGTGTATGAAGCAGCGTAATCCAAAAGGCTGTTTTATCGAGTACGCGCTCATATTTACGGTTCTAAACAGAATTTTGTCTCATATAATCGCAATAACGAGAGGCTAGTGGCATTAGATCAGGCTGTATTTTATATCAAGTGTAGTGATGTTTATAATCCATGAAATCCAAATCAATCTGAAAAATGTAGGTAGAAGTATAACTTCATTGGGATTTTCTTTGGCTTGTTGTTAAGATATTTAACAGTTGTTATTTTTCACTAAATTTTTCTTTCCATGACTAATTGAATGTTGCCTGTTTGTGTCTCAAGCTTTAGAAAATGGAAGAAATCACACCGGAATAGTGTTTACAAATTATAATCACTTCGTCGTCAATTATTCCCCATAGCCTATATGACCTACAGGTTCTGATGAATGGAGATTTTATGGTTTACCAATATGGAAAACACGATTACGCGAAATTATAATGAACTGTGACAAACTGAACTTCGTGGGACGCTTGCACTCAATGGGCGACGTTAGGTGAAAGTGAAACGAAGGAAGCTTATAGTTTAACACCACGTCAGCTATGAAGTCACTAGAGACAAAGCAGAAGCTACTATTGGAAATCAACTTTGCCAGTTTCCTGGAAAGATCCCTCCATTTACCTTCATCGATTTAAGGAAGTGACAGAAAACCTAAATCAGGATGGTCAGACGGGGATTTTAACCACTGTGCATTAATTTCTGTTTATGAAATTAATACACAGTGGTCGGCCCTAACAGAAAGTGTCTGAAACAAAGGCCAGTCTGAGTCCTCAAAATGTTTTATTATGCATATTGTGTGAAGATCTGTATCCCCGTGACGTATTCACTGCATCTGTAATCTGTTTTCAACAACTGAGGCTCTTTGTGGTCGCAAGATACGATAAGCGACCAAGGAAACTGCAACTAATGTTGCTCCTGTACGAAAACGCCCGTCTGCACCCTGCTGGAATACATAAAAGAAATTGTCCAGCACTTCCTCTTCTGATTTAGTGTCCTTAAGCGGTTATCCTTTTTGCTCCTTATCGAATAACTATCAGGAACGATTATTTGTGGACGAAAAAGAAAGGGGACAAAATGTCTATGTCCTTAGCAAGATCAGAACCTAGTGCAAAGATAGTGATTTCTGCACAAAACAACCACGTTACCATTTGGTAGCAAGCCAGTGCTACTAGGAGCACTCTCTCAGTGTGGTATTCTTCATTAACAATGAAAATTAGTAATGTTAAATATAGGATTAGTTATATCATCCGTGTGAAATGGCCTTTATGAAATCAAGTAATTAATTTGACACCCAGGTGTTACACCTTAAGTGAGAATGCTGAACCACGACAGGAAGTATATCGAAGACCACATAGATGCCAAACGTATTCCACAACGTTACCAATTCTCCATTAGACTAGCGACAGAACGAATACTTTGGCTCAGCTAATATGCTGAGCCAAAGTACGCCCATGCAATGTGCTCCAGGGTCACGCAGGGGATTAAGCTTCACGATGATCTTCGCTGCACAGAAACAGTTGCAACCTAGTGGCGGCTTAAAGTTAGTCTTATTGAAGATTTCACAATCATGTCCTGACTGTCCTGTGTGTCGTTCTTCTGATTTTGTTTAATCTTCTGGAAGACGCGGCATAGCTGTCCGTGACCGAGTTTACTGGCAGCTGAAATATCTGAAGCAGAGAGATTTTTTTTCTCATTTTTGTAGGTATGATTTTGATCTAAAATATAATTACAAATAATATCCAGACTCATCGACTGCACATCGAACATCAGAAATAAAGAGTAAGTGGAACTATTTGGATGGTCCTACTCTTGCGTAGCTGTTGTAGCTGTTTCTGTTTTTTATGTCTTACATTCACTGCAAATATACAGCAGTGACTCACTTTTTTAGCATCACCTGACTCCATTAACATTACGACTAAATAATGTTCTTTTTAATATTATTCACTTCAAGCGCTTTTCCTTAAGAAGCTTTCATTGCCATCACCTGCTACATATAACAACACAAATGAAAAGACAGCGTAACACCGACTAGAAAACCAGAACATCCACAAACATTTTTCGTAAGCTGAAAATAAAAACCAGTTTCAAATCAGAAAATCCAACACTACAAGGAAATCTATTTCCTGACGAAAAAAACAGGAATCAAAAGTATGAAACAAGCGAATGAGTACTGTGCAGCTTCGATAATGTTAAATCATGTGGGAGACTATGTTGCTGACGCATAAAGTATTTCTTATGTTTATCTGTTTTGTTAAACAAACTAACGAAAATATGCCGTGAAGTATACACTGTGTTAATACTAATAAATTTCAGTGACCATGATAACATTTTAAAAATCTTCGATAATAAAACAAAATTTCCATAACACAAACGCCCCAAAATCGACATGAATTAGCAATATATTACGTACTTTTGGCATAAAAACAGTCTTTGGCTATGTGCAGTCAACGTTCATAGTGAATCAGCGTTACAGGACTGCCACGAAAGTATGGAAATACAGCAGTGGTGGGAAACACATAACAAATCCCAGTTAACAAATTATTCAGCGTCCTTATTAAGTTACTAAAATTATTTTTTCATAAACAACTAAAAATTAACTCTGGAGAAGCAGAAAAAGCAGTAATAACAAGTGTGCAGATCTGTAAGTTTTTCTCTTTTAAATCTACGGTGTACTGAATCAAAGTAGAAAGAAAACTTAGGAGGGAGACGTTTTTGTCGATGTGCCTGAGTGTAACTTTGTCACAGAAGAAGTAAAAAAATCGGTCTCCAGCGAGATTTCAACCGACAACTACTAAAGCCTTTCCTTGGCCGGGCCATCGCGTTGCTACGCCCACGCAACGTGCCCCAGGTCACGGAGGGGATTAAGCTTCAAGATGATCTTCGCTTCACAGAAACAGTTGCAACCTAGTGACGGCTTAAAGTTTGTCTTCTTGAAGATTTCACTATCATGTCCTGATTGTTCTGTGCGTCGTTCTCCCGACTTTGTTTAATTTTTCGGCTTCTCGGAACGTGAAGTGCGCCACTCCCCGGAAAGTGCGCATTTGCATCTTCGTTGCTCCAGATGACGACGAAGCTACTCTCCTGGTGGTTTTTATTTATTTATTTACGTTAGAATTTAACTCAAAATGGGACAATACCAATTGAACAGATATGGTGGTTTCATGCATGCTTGTTGAAATGTTCCTCCGAAAACAAAACATGTGCTAAAGGCACTTACAGTCCGTTATGCACCCATAAATAAATAGAATTTCTGAAAATTTTAACATGGTCATGTGAATATAAAAGAACGTTGAGGACACTTATCTTCCTTTTAGAATAAGATGCTTGCATAAAATTCCATTCCTTCTGTAGTGCTAGAGGGCAATAAGACATGACCGCATTCGGCGCTCTTTTCATTGTCACGCTAAGTTAAAAACAGTCGGTAAATAGCCACCCAACCTCGCTTCTTCCTTCCCATTTTCTTTCCCTCTTTTTGTATTTTTTTTGGAGATTTTGTTGTACTATTGGGTGATATCGTATTCAAACTCTAATAGAGATTTGCTCTCCTAGTCCAATCAGAACTCAGTGAACTTGCCCATTAAGCAACAAGTTGGATGTCGTTTCTGATTTGGATAAGGCCATCTTGTTGAAGCCAACAGTTCTTCCTAAGTGATATTGTTATCAGCCGTACGGTTCTTGATGGCAAGCTTATGTAGTGTCCATTGCCATACCTCGTTAGTGGCACAGCAAGTAAAACGGTGAAGTAGAGTATCAGTCTGCTGACAGCCCAAGAGTTGGTCAGTATATGACCAGCCGATCTTCAGTAGACGTACATTTGTGCTTACGGTGTTGTATAAAGAGCAATGTCACGTAGCTCTTACGTGTGACATGAATGTTTTTCCAAACTCTACTCCAAGTGATTGTAGGGAAGTTCTCTACTTTGCTTCTACACTTATCTAATGTTAGCACATTATAAACATCCTTGCTTGTGTAGTTCCTTATCCTATTGTCGGATGTAGCTGTTCTTAGTAATATATATAATATCCGAAACCTATAATTAATATGGCTGACCATAAGTGGCAGATTGCTGTCTGGAGCAGACACTGCGTTCACAAGGTATGCTGTGAGAGTTTCATCACCAGCTGCTAGCATTTCTGCGACCCTAGATATCAGTAGAGCTCTGTATTTTTCTCCAACTATGGTGAGCCCTAAGTCACCTCTCTTTCAGGTAGAGTCATGGTTTGATAATAAACCTAAAGGACACAGCCTCTGAATATGAAAACCGCTAGAGCAGATTCAGTTCGTATCCCTATTGTTGGAGGCGACAGAAAAATACTTGCGAGGTAGTGTGCCTTAGGAAGCATAGCAGGATTTATCAGTCTGATTTTTTCTATCTTATCTAGAGAGGATATAAAATGTAGACTGACAATGGCAAGGAAAGCGTTTCTGAAGAAGAGAAATTTGTTAACATCGAGTATAGATTTAAGTGTCAGGAAGTCTTTTCTGAAAGTTTAGTATTGGAGGGCAGCGTGAAGGGTAAAAACCGTAGGGGGAGACCAAGAGATGACTACACTAAGCAGATTCAGATGGATGTAGGTTGCAGTAGGTACTGGGAGATGAAGAAGCTTGCACAGGATAGAGTAGCATGGAGAGCTGCATCAAACCAGTCTCAGGACTGAAGACCACAACAACAACAACATCTAGAGATCGGGAGGAATGCTCTTTTAATACTTCTCGGAGGATGTTGAACTTTATTTTCCAATTCCAGGCAGCTTTCATGGTAGGACATTTGCTAATCCTTATCCCCAGAAGTTTGATGTTATCTTCTTTTTCCACTGATCCAGTTAAACGAATCCTATCCCTCTGACTAACTGTAAAATGCTAGATTTACCTAAATTTATTTTAGTTCCAGAGCAGTGGCTATATGTCTAAAGCACGTCCTGTATTTTCATAACATGTACAGTCAAGTACACGGCCAGGTCAACAGCGTAACATCTACGTACATATTTGTTGCCTCCAATAGGAAAATAGTGATCGTACAGAAGATTCGATGGACATGCGGAACAGCGTCATCGAGAGGGGCAGCCTTGTCATATCGACGTTAGGATTTGAATTCTTGCTGTAAGCTGCCCATTGACAAGAACTGTTGAAGTTACATGAGTGCATAACCTCCTGATGGCTCCATTCCCAATTTCGACATGACACGAAGCAAGCAGCTGTGACGGATCCTGTCAAATGCTTTGTTCATTTCTAACGACATGATGGCCACTCTACAGTTGGATGCAGAAGCGACAGCCATTACATCCCGGTATTCCCCCAGCTACTGATCTAAACTCCTTGGAACGGCACACGTCTGATATTGACTGATAAGGTCACCAGCAACGGTGTTCAGTCGATGAAGCAATCCCCCAGCAACTGTCTTGTAATCATCGTTGAGGAACGATATAGGATGCATGTTTTGCAAATCACTAGCGGAGCCCTTTTTAGGAACCAAGTCTATCAGCACTTCGAAAACGTCACAGGGGACAGTGGCTGACGTACGTACTTCGTCGAGCACTGTGGTCAATGTACTGCCGATTAAATTCCAGTACTTTAAGTAAATCCCTACTTATAACCCATCAGGTCCAGGGGATTTATTTGTTTCCTGTTCAGCATTTTCTGCTCCCATCACAGTCAGGTCAACGTAATTTGTCGTTGACTCCTGTGTCCCCGTCAGCATGCAGTCTCATGTCGTAATAACTGGCAAACTTTTTGATGTTCTATTGGTGGATAAGTTGTCTTCCATCATTATTTCAGAGAGAACTTAGGTGAAGCCGAAGACCTCTTTTGAATTCGGCCAGAAGGTGTTTCTTTTTATCTTCTTTCTTTCTTCTTTCCTTTTGTATGGTCTTATGGGACAAAACTGCTGAGGTCATCGGTCGCTAAACCTGCGCACTACTTAATCTAACTTAAAGTAACTTACTCTAAGGACGATACACACACCCGTGCCCGAGAGAGGACTCGAACCTCCGACGGGGAGAGCCGCGCGGACCGTGACAGACCGGCAGGCTTTCTTTTTTTTAGCCTCTTCTCTCTATCTTATTTTAACTCCCTCTTGTTGCTGGCGTTTGAGAGAGATTGTTTTGGCCTTGATCCGTTTTATTCTTATGATGTGGCATATTGGCAGTGTCTGCGTGTATTTCTCTTAGACACTGGAATTAGAATTCCATTGTGTGTCTTTCCTATCGGTTTTATTCAAAACCGTAGCCTTTTTTTTCAGTAAAAATCGTATTTTAAGTTTTTCCTGTGTTACCCACCATCCCAGCTAGGTTCTGTAGTGCCGTGTTTTCCTTAAGTACATTTCCCAACCTCGCTTTAACTCGTGCTCCAGTTCAGTGTCCATCACGTATGAGATATTGAATTCCAGAATCCCCTGTCCCTAACAGTCTTTTGCCTTCGCATATTAATATTAACCACGACTGCCAAATTGTCAGAAAAACTGTCCGGACAAATTTCGGCGCTCCGAACAGTATTTTTAAGGCTACTAGAGGCGCGGATTTGGTAAATCCTACTCATGGCAAAGCTAGTAATACAGGTAAACCTTGGACTTTTCTTGGCTGAGTGTGCCAGATATCGAGTAAGTGCAATTCTTTCACTAAGTCTCCCAGTTCCAGGCGTATGTTAGTACTGGGTGTTCGGCCGGCGGCGGAAAAAACACAGTGAAATCACCAGAAAGGACGGTGTTCTCTTTCGTGTGACTGATTAACGCAATTATGCTTTCTCTAAAGAAGGTTGTTCTGTCCAGTCTGGCTTGCAAACCGAATGGAGAGTGAGTGTTATTGTGCTGAGCTGTCTCTGTTTCGACAGAAATTCCACGCCCACTTCCTAACTTTTTAACATCTCTAGGTATAATCCTATCCCTGAATAACGTGTCAGTGCCGCTTTCAGTTCCTCTATTGAGTATAGTATTGTATCCCGCGATATGTTTCACACTGTCTGTACACACTTCGTGCAGTATGACTATGTCTATATCGAATGCATATCTCATAGGCATTCAGCTTTGGTCAATATAGTGATTCTGTTAATGTTAACTTTAGCTATGCTAAATGATTGTAAATTAGTGCTAGTACTTATTTCGGCCAAGCTTCGATTCACAGCTGTGTGTTAATAGGAGTTGTCCTCCATGTCTGCTTCAATCCCACCGAGCTTCAGTGTATTGCGTCCGCCACTGTGTGTTGCCGGCGGATTTCACTCCTCCAATACTTGGTGCCAAGGTGTGTTGTGTAGTGTTGCAGACATCTCCATGCTTTTAGGCCCTCTTAGGACGACTATCACTGTGCTCTCCTCCAACATATGGGGATTCGTTGCTTTGCGGTTTGTTACGAATCTTTTCTCCAGAGACAGTAGATTTAATGTACGCTTCTTTCGATGTAAGATCTCGTGTCTGACGGAGTCCTTTTCATCCGAGTCTTCGTGCTTTGTCTTCTGGTGTTACCGACATTGCTTCGGTGTGGCTTCTTCCTTATCCTCCTTCCATGCCTGCAGATGGTTAGCTTTTCGTGTTCCTTTTTTACCCTTCGGCGAGTCCGTAGATTGATTGTGTTTGCTGCACTTTTTTGAATTATTTTGGTGTTTGTGGATTGCTGTAATGTTCTTATTCCACGACCTGACTGTTCTAAAGTTCGTGATTTCTTCGACATTTGTTTATGTTCTTCCTCACTCTCAGAAGGCGTGTGATGTAGTTTCTGTCGTACCTGCTTCATTTTTTTCTTTTAAGGTGGGCGCACTTTTATCAGCTCCGTGATGGGCAATCCTCGTTTTTTATTTTCGTTGGTGGAGTTTTCTGTTGATGCATCGTTTGTCATCTGTTACTCAATCTCATGCGCGGGCTGCTGTTCATTGTTTGGAACTACGATCTTGCCATCGTCGTTAGCGATGTTGTGCACAATCTCTGCATCGCTGCCTAGTTCATTGTCACGGGGATTGGATGGAACTGTATTTTATAGTTTCTTCTGCATTGGTCTTTTGCATGCTTGCGTCCTCTTCGACGTCGCGCGTAATGTCATCAATAACTGTCTCTGATGTCGTAGGTGGGGTTCCAGGAACTGCTATGACGTATATTATCGGTAGCTGTAATATGTGGGTGGGACAGCTGCTTCCTCCGTTGGTAGTTGCGTCATTCGGCGCTGCAGACACAGAGTGCATATTTTTCATGTGGAACCACATCCCGCGCACGTTCTGCGCTGCCCCTCATAAATAACTATAGCCTTATATTCACAGTTGTTGATATATCAGGGGAATTACTTTATCGCGTCAATTTTTATCTGCCTCGCAACACTTAAGACTGGTTATTTACTTCGAATGTTGCCATAAGGCTTCAACACTGCATTAATTTGTTCTGAGATTATTTCAAACGGTAGTTCAAGAACTCTAATGCTTCTGGTTCCAAGTCGTGCATGAGTAACTTTAACATCGCCGAAATTGCCGTCAGTTGGTTTGACCTTTAAGTTGCTTCCACATAATTCCACAATTTACTCACATTTTTCGGGATTCTTTAATTTAAGATAGACGATACAATAATGATCGATAGATAAACTCCAGTTTTATCCTCAGCTGTTAAATATTTCTTCCATTAAGTCCACTACCTCAAACGATTTAGGTCCTACACAGTTATCGTCAAACATAAACCTCATAAACCTCAGAGTGTCTTTCCTCACAGATTCTACCATTAGATATCCAATCTGATCTGTGGTAATAAGTTACGAACGCTCTACGGCGTTAAACTCACCACCAACAGCGCACGGCCACCAGCAGCGGAGACGTAAACACGGCTACTTCCACTCGCCACGTCCACCAAGGGCCAACTACCCTTCATCTGGTAGATAACGGTCGGACAGAGCTCCGTCTTTGCCTCAGTGGTGGATGTGTTGCAATGTAAAAGACGAGAGTTGGTGTAGTTTGAGCTTGGAACCACCGACATGGACTCAGAAACACCAATGTTCTATCTAATTTTTTTATAATTATCGCTACCAGTGACTGGTAGCAGTAATTTAAAAGAAAACTTTAACATATTTCTTGAGACAGTTACGGTCGAAAAATAGTCAAAATGGGTTCACATTCATCAATGTTCCAACTCTATACCATCCCTTACTTGAGAACCATTCAGGATATTTAATACAGGAAAATATTATGTGAATATAGCAAGATAATTCTCTGCTTATCCAGGAAGTAAGTCGAAAGTCAAAGTGTTGCCAAATATATTCTGGGGTATTGTCATGTCCCTAGCTAGTGACAGGAAAAATCTTTCCACAACTTAACTGTATCTTGAGATTGTCCTACTTGTTTTTGAAAGATACAGAACAGGCATGGATTTTATTTGCCTTTCTGTAACTAGGGGTCGAAGCTGTATAGTAGTTATGATTATTTTTCGGATTCGCCGACGGAGTACTAAACACCATAAATCTATATTTGGGGGAATCATTTGGGTAGCCCAATTCTTCATTAGCTGTGGTAATTATTTTTTTCTGTGTTATGCGTGATGCAAAGTGGAAAGTTCCTTTGTGGACACAAATCAACAGCAGCTGTTTGCTGCATCATTATAGCCCATACTTAGTCTCTGATACGGGAAAAGTTACTCAACTATTATGTTAATTTCATTAGCACTACATGATCCCACACACTACTTCTTCGCCGCATCATGGTTGGTAAATAAGTTATTTACACGGTATATTATTAGTTTATCTGAATATAAATTCTTGTTGGAACTAAATCCCTTTGGTTATGAATTATTTCTGCAAGGCTTCATACTAACAGCAGTCATGCTGATAGATAAACAAATACCTTGGAAAACAAATGAGATACTGAACTGACAGAGCATTGAATCACATAACTCGAAACAAGGCATTTAGGGTAGAAGATGTTCCCTAAAAATTACTCAAATCCTTGATACAAAGTACCTTGATAACCTATTCAACCGGTTATGCTAAATATATGACACAGGAAAAATACCTTCGGACTTCAAGAAGAACGTAATAATTCTCGTGCCAAAGGTGGCACTTGCTGACAGTAGAGACGTGTTAACGAACTGTTGGTCATATAAGACGTGGGTGCGAAATACTGAGACGAATTATTTACAGAAGTGTCGACAAAAAATACTTATGGAAGCCGGGCTCAGGGTTGATCGGCATGGATTTCGAAAAAACTCAGGAACACGTGAGGCGATACTGACCCTATCTTAGAAAATAGGTTGAAGAATGGCAAGTTTAAGTTTCTAAGATTAATCGATTCTGAGAAAGAATTTGACAGTGTTGACTGAAAGACACAGTGGGATTCTGAAGATAGCGGAAATAAAATACAGGGAGCGACAGGTTATTTGGAGCTTGAACAAAAAAAAGACAGATTGTGATTGAAGGTCATGAAGGGTAGCAGTTGCTGAGAAGGCAGTGAGAGAGTGTTATCCAGTCGGTGCATTCAGCAGCCTATTAGCGATACCAGGGAAAAACTTAGAAAGGAAATTAAAGTTCAGAGAAAAAAATAAAAACTTTTAGTTTTGCCGATGACACTGCAATTCTGTTGCTAACAGCAAAATACTTAGAGGCGCAGTTGAACGGAATGGATAGTGTCATGGAAAGAGACAATATGATACACGTCAACAAACGTAAAACAAGGATAATGAATTGTTGTGGAATTAAAATAGGTGATTCTGAGTGAATTCGACTAGGCAAGGGAATCCTACAAGTAGTAGATGAGGTTTGTCAATTCGGCAGCAAAATAAGTGAAGATGGTCTATGTTAAGCTGACAGAAAATATACGTGCAATAGCAAGAAAAAGTTACTGAAAATGGGAAACTAGTTTACGTCCACTAAACTATAAATGTTGGTAAGTCTTTTCGGAAGTTATTTGCCTTGAGTGTAACCTTCAATGAAACTGAATTAAGAGCTATAAACAAGTCAGACAAGAAGAAAATAGAAGCTTTCGAAATGTGGGGCGCAGAAGAATGTTGGTAGGACACATCGTGAGGCACCAAGCAGTCGTGATTTGGAAACATCTAGCGGTGTGTATGTAGGCGGGGCCGGTAGAGAGTGGGGCAGGAGGGAGGCGGTAGGAACAGTTGAGGAAGACCAAGGTTTGAATATGGAACGAACGTCCAGGTGGATGCCGGTTGTAGTAATTATGTAGAGGTAATGCAGATGTTGGATTGGCATGGAGAACTGCATCAAACCAGTCTTAGAACTAAAGATTACAACTACCACAACAGAAACAAAATAAATATAAATCAGTAATGCAGTGTTTTCCTTTTACCTGTGGTCCTCCAAATGATTTGATGCAGCTCGTCACGACTTCCTCTCCTGAGTCAGTCTCTCCTCTAAACGTTTTCAGTTATATGATGCAACTATTTCAATATCTGTCTTTCCCGACAGCTTTTACCCTCTACGGTTCTCTGTAGTTCGATGGATGTTTTCTCCTAGTGTCTTCATACATGTTTTGTCACCCTGTTGTAATTAATATTTTCCACTTTTATGTTGTGAAACTCCGAATTTCCTTTCAGACAATTAAATTTCTTCGTTATTACATAGAACCACACTTGAATCGACCTTCTGTCCCTGGTTTCAAATGAAAATATAGCTATGTCACAAAAACAGCCAAAGGCAGGAGTTCCTGTGTAGAGAGTTTTAGAATGAGCCATTTCAATGGTTAGAATACATTAGGCACTTGGCTAATATGATGAAACATTGAAGAGCAGTTAGTATCTCGGCTTTCGGCAGCGGTTTATAGCTTTTTTAAAGTGGCGCTAACATGTGAGGTCCAGGTAGTGTATCGAAAGTGAGGTGTCGACAGGAATGAGTCGACGAAAATGTGTTAGTAAAATTCTGAACATTGAAAGATAGGTGGAAGTGCACAAAAAAATGTAAATGTCCTATAAGTCCCAGTCCGCCTTCACGCGGAGGGAGGGTGAGTGTTTCGTAGCAGACTTGGAATAGGAGTCCAGCGGCAAGATAACCTGAGCCATATCCAAACGCTGCTTGCAGTCAATATTGGTAGAACCTGAGCCATATGGATCACCTTAGTCGCCACGTGAAGGCTGAGGTATTCCACACAATGTAGGAGGTCCATCCGTCGAAGTATGTTCCGGCGAATTTCTGTGCGTATCGCCTGTAGTAATCGTTTATAGTTCACGGCAGTTTTGCGGCGCACATCCTGTTTAAATGTTATGTCCAAGAACCGGATCTTGTTGGCTAGTGGGAATGGGGCTAAAGCGCCCTCCTGTAGATCTCTCCCAATAGGCATCGCTGCCGACTTGGCCACATTAATGAGGCTGTCCGCTGCCAATCCGTATCGATTGACCCATTGTATTACCGAGCGTACCTCCTCACCAGATCGGACAAGAAATAGTTTATCAGCATACATCCTGCAGTGAAAGGTGTGATCCCTCAATGACATTCCCGAGAGCCTGTTTTTCAACCTTCCGACAAGTGGTTCCAGTGCGATCGCGTAAAGGAGCGTGGAGAGTGGGCATCCTTGGCGAAATGTCCGTCACAGCGGCAAAGGACCCGCAACCCGTCCATTCACCAGTAAAAGGGACGCAGCTCCGCGGAAAAGGCGCTGAAAGATGTCGAGAAAGTCAGGCGGGAAGCCTATGCGGGCCATAACTGACAGAAGGGACTAGTGGTGAACTCTGTCGAAGGCGTGGTCGAAATCAATGGAGATCAGAGCAGGACGTGGCAATGGCTATTAATCCCTGCATTCACTGGTTGCCGTTTGCAAGTTGGTCATTCCGCCCTGTGTCGTTTGCTCCAGGGATAGGAGTAGTGGCAGAACCTTCTTTATGCGGTCGGCGAGTAGTCGGGCGAAGATTTTATAGTCCTGTAGTCCTCGAAAGTCCGACCTCTGGAAGGCTTGTGTATCGGTACGAGGAGACCTTCCACAAATCCAGGTGGCACGTGGGAACTAGGGGTCATCAGTTCTTGGTACATGGTGATCCATCGGAGCGTCATTAGTTCGCGTAAAGTCCGATAAAACTCGAGCGGTAGTTCGTCTGGCCCTGGTGATTTGTGGATGCTCCCATGTTACGCGCGTCCTCGATGTCGTCCCGTTAAGTCCAGCTAAAAGCGACGCAACTGCTGCATTGTCGATGGTGTGCGACACGTGCTGCACTATGTCGTGATCGTCCGCTTCCTCCGTAGTCACCTCTTCGTAAAACCGGCGATAGTGCTCTGCAAAGGCTTCTGCAACCGCCGCTGAGTCATTACGACACTACCATCGGGTAAAATGACGTCCGTGATCAGCTACTTTCGACGTCGGCGGCTGTCGAGCACGATATGATGGATAGACGGCTTTTCTCCTCCCGCTCGGTCTTGACGTCGCGACCGCACGACGACCCCCTCCAAACGTTGCCTCGTAAGAGACAATATTTTACCTTTAATTCGGCGGCTTTCCGTTTGTCGATCTGGTGACGGTGGTTGGATGGCGAGTTCGCGGAGAGTTGTGTAATAAAACTCCAATGTGTTAGTACACGCCGAAACGCTGGTTTTTCGCATTCCATCCACAGTGATAGGGTCGAAGGATATAGGGGAAGATCACGTTCGCAATTCATCCATGTGCTGGCGATAATATCACGGCATTCCGGGTCTTGAAGGTGTGCCACATTCAGCTGCCAGGGTCCACGGCTGTGCAATATCCGCTGCTGCTGTAAAGTGACCGTGCATATGAAAGCGCTATGATCGGATAAGGCAAGAGCCTAACGTTCGGCGTCCAACATTCCCAGCGCTAGAGCTCGTGAGACATAAATGGTGTCTAGGCGACTTGCGACTGGTATGTGGGTCTTGGACGGTCCCATACGTTTTCTCCCAAATGTTGGTGAGAATCAGATCTCGAACCATTAGCCGAAGTACTTGACAAGTCGAGAAATGTGGGTCTTGGTCTTTGGGGAGGAGCACACATTTAAAGTATCCACCGAAGATATATTGATCGAAGCGACCAATAAAGAGGGGGACGATATCCTCCGAGTAGAACTGTGATCGATCTGCCAGTTCCTGATGGAACGTAAATGTTAATGATGAGCGTGCCCAGTGCTGTGACTGCCAGCCCCCTGCCTGACCGAAGGTAAGTCACTTCTCCGATGGAAATTCCGTTGTGCCCTAGTATTGCCGTACCGCTGCCATTTCGGTCCCCCAGTGACACATACGTCACATAACCGTAGAAGACGGGGAGGGCCGCTACATAAACTTCTTGCAACAGAGCATTGTCAACACCCGAAGAACGAAGCATCTCACGCAGCAATTGGATCTTCACTACTGTTCTTGTCGTATTGAGGTTAATGATGGCTGTACGATACGCTTGTTGTCGAACCGCAGTTTCTAAGTTATCCATTGAGATTGGAATTGTCTATGGAGCTTCCGAGTGTATCGGCACCTCTGCATCCCCACAAACCTCACTTGCAGTCGTCCCTAGAGGGCCGGCGCCAATGCCGTGAGCCGTGTTGGCGTAACTTGCATGGTGCCGTCGTCGTCGTGGTCAACCGCCCACGCTGGGGAACTCAGAGCAAGATCGGCTTCCCTAGCTTTCTCAGGACACGGCATGGGTGCCTGCACTTCAGAATGTGGTGGACAGCATCTATCCTGCATATCGGCATCCGATTGCGCCATTGTGGACATGTGTGATTTGTCCTCAGTTCCGTTTGGTGGAGCCACACTGCAGCAAATGGCGGCTGCCTCTGTGGTAACGTCGAGATTGAAGATGGAGCCGTCGTCCTCTGGAGACTGTGTCGCATCCTGTTCGGAAGTTGCTCTACGCCTCCGCTTCCGTCGCTTCGGAAAGCGTTTCGTCCTGGTGTGTTCTTCTGTGTCAGACGATGGCAGCGACCCACAACGTTCCGGTACAAAGGCCGTCGTTGTCACCATAAGCGAGTCTACTGATATGCTATCGTCATTTATCGAGTCATCCGTCGACGGGGCGGTGCTGTCGGAGTCTAATCCGTAACTTGTAGAACGGATGGGTCGTCATCGCCCCGTATTGGAGGACGGAGCGGCGTCTCAGCAGTGGATATCGGCTTTCGTATTAAATTGGTAGCGGTCTTGAGGGTTGCTACGTAAGTCACAGGAAGCAGCGACGGCTGCGGTGGCGGGTCCGTGTCAGCCGGCGGCAGCTGAGTGATTCGACGTTGGATACATTCGATCTGAGGTGTCCCTCCTTCCCACAACCAGAGCAGGCCTTCGGTTGCCCGTCGTAGATGACGATGGCACGGCAACCACCGATATTCAGACATGAAGGTACATGTCTTTTAAGTTCTATTCGGACCTGGCGGACTCCGTTCAGTACAGGATATGTCTGGAATTGCGTCCATTTTTCCGCAATATGATTATGCTCCGTGCCGTAGGGGCGCAGTGCTGTCACGATGTCCTCCGCCGGTAATTCGAATGTAAGTTCGAAAAGTCTGATCGTGCGGAGTCCCATGCCAGAATAATCGACGTGCATAGTCCCCACAATACCATCAGTATGGCAGAAACGGAGGTTCTGTTTCGTCTCCCAAAGGAGCCGTTAACATGTTGCGTCGTTGATGATCTTGACATACACGATGCTACTCAAAAGGGAAAAGTGACTGCCAAGAGTGTCGGTCGCTGGGATTTTTACCTCTTCTCGTAGGAATCGTGCACCATGGTGATCTATATTCTGAGTACGGCACGCTCGCGACAGCCGAGTATTATGTAATCATCACAAGCGCTCGCTCCGCGGTAGGAACACAAACAGCGCTTCCTCACCGCAGCAGTACCATTGGCCAACTTACCTGTCAGCTACCGGGGGCGGACAGTGAACTGATTATTTATCAAATTGTAACAAAATACATGTGCAGTGACCACCATTTCACCTGTGTGCTAGACGGTAAGATTAGTTTTTCAAATTATCTATGAATTAACAGAGATGATTGTAGGCCCAAGCGACAGAATCCGCCCCTTGCGACGCCAAGCTGAGAGGTGTACAAAGGGCACCATAACTGTAAAATTTCTGTACACAGGACGCATTACGATCAGCAGCTGCCGTATGCGGTGCCCCTGGCGCCCAGATGCAAGATTTGTATACGATGCATGTTGCCTTCAGTAGCGAAAATATATGTGATTGAGAATGGGTGACGGAAAAGGGGGCAAATGATAAGACGCTTGTCCAGAGAAGTATTCTAGAATCGGCCTTGGAAATTGACACAATAACTGCAGCAACCTACGAATTACGGTAGTGAGCAACAAGCTGTTAAGAAGAGATAATCCTGTAAAACAATGAAGAGTTTTTGCGCATGTCTGCAACCAGTTCTGATTGTCAGCCGATACAACACTGTTTTTATGCTTTCACAAGGCCGGCAACATTATTTTCAGATCAGTGCGGTCCCATACTGCATGTTATCAGCAGAAGAAATTAAAATAAAATTAGGGTTACCGATTGAGTCACATTCAGCGACAAATAGAGTACTGCTTAACGGAGTAGTTTGTTTTGGAAACTAGAATATCGTTTTGGAAACTAGAATATCGTCATTCTCATTTGAAGTTTCGGATAACCTTGAGGCTACTCTAGTGCGAAACAATCAGGAACTAATTGTAGAGCAAACATCGTCAATGCGAAGCTCTCGTAAGAAACTTAGCCTGACGCTCATCTTGATGGACCTGTTACTGACATTTTGGTGTCCCTCTGTGGGAAGTGTACAGGAGATCATTCGTCAGAAACATTTCGGTTTCACTGACAAAGCTATATCAGCAATTATAAATGATATTGGTCGTTATTTTGATTATTGAAAACTGAATGGCAGTTTCGCTTATAGAAGGTGTATATCTGACAATACAAATAATACTGAATAGTGGGCTCCATATGGTTCCCAAGTTGAGCAGCGACCGTAAACCATAAAATTACCAAATAATCAGCAACCAGTCACAAACTCATATTTTCTTTATTTACTTTTGCAAATCGATTTCAACTCGTTAACGACCATCATCGGTGCTACAAATACAAGAATAAAAATAAAAATAATTAATAACAGTAACCAAATGAATAAATGTACCTAAGGCAACGTAAAATGTTCGTTTTTACATGTGCTGATGACTGCTGTTTCTCCCTTCATGTTAGCAAAGGCACGAAACGAATTTTATCTGCGCACACTCGCAGGGGCCATTTCTTTGTCAGTTTGTGAACCCAATTCCCTTTCTTGATTTGAAACCTTACGTTGTTCGTAGCTTTTCGTATATGCTAATAAAAGTATTCGATGGAATGAAATAATTACAGCAGCTATTGAAGAGTAGGGCCATCCAAATATCAGCCCCCCCCCCCCCCCCTCAATCTCTATTTCTGATGTTGGATTTACAATCGGTGTGTCTGGTTATTATTCGTAACTATGTTTTAGATCAAAATTATATTCACAGAAATTATAGAAAGCTCTGAGCTATGCTTCAGATACTTCGCCTGTTAGTACACTCGGTAGCAAACAGCTTCGAAAAGAGAGATTTTAAAATCCTAGCCAGCTTAGCACTTCATCTGAGCCAACGTATTCTTCCCGTCACTAGTGTAACAGAGAATTGGTAAGTCTTCAGAATACGCTTGGCAATCATGTGATCATCGATTTACATCTTGCTGTGGTTTAGCATTGACCTGCTAAATTCATTTGATATTTCCTTGGCATTTCCGACCAATAATCTGATTGATTCTCACTTAAGGTGTAACACAACGGTGACAAATATAATATTTCATTCCATAAAGGTTATTCCACACAGAATCCACAACCAATCTCATATTAACGTTACTAATTCTCTCTATTAATGAAGAATACCGCACCGCGTCATATTTATGAGTAGATCATAACTATAGAAACTGGCACAGAATCGCAAGTGGAAAACAATAATTCTGCAGAAATTTCCTCATCCTACCACGTTACCAGTTCGTGGACTTGGCTGGTATGTGATTTTATTTCAGTAACTGCAAAATAAAAAGCACACACTAGGCAACCAAAACACTTAGCGAATATCGATGTGGACGAACAAGTAAATGAATGTTAGGAACAGGATGTAATAAACTTCCAGGAAATCAGAATTCTCTTTGAGTTTGGAGCATCCTTTTTTTACGACCAAACCATGAACAAATGTTCTTTGTAGGTTGATGGTTTTTTTTTAGAAAGATTGTAGCTGTACAGGCTTAAGGCCTGGATCCTATTCTAACTTTTAACTTTGTGTTCTGCCGTATGGCAGGTCTTGTCGTGAGGGAAGCCTTGTCAGGGAGGTCCACCACATGAGCGTCTAGGGAAGTAATTCCAGTGGTAGTAGTCCGTTGCCTTCCACTGATCATGATGAAACGATAATGAGGACAACACAACACAAAGTTCCTGAGGGGAGAAAATCTGTGACCCAGCCGGGAATCGAACCCGGGCCATTTGGCGTGACATACTGCCGCGCTGACCACTCAGCTATCGGGGCGGACATATGCTAACAACAGTCAACCATTTTTAATGAGCACAAACAGCTCCTCTACACCTCTGGTTACGACTATTGAAAAATATAGTTTTGTGCTGTGGTTACCAGTCCACATTAAACACGACGTCCCTTCGCTACCTGTTGGAGGCGAGTCGGCGTAGGTTGGGCCTCACAGAGGTGGAAGGACGCCAGTTTGAAAATATGTCACTAGTAAGCTTTCTTACACGAGAATTTTTTGTATGTTAGTGAGTCAATTGTCAGGTAAGGTTACAGAGAAATTATATCTTATTGTATGAGCTTGAGATGTCGTAAATACTGGTGCTGCACTGGGATACAAACTCAGATCTTCCTTTTCACTAGGTTTGAACCCTCTAAGATGATGCGTTTCCTCAGTTTCATTGTTTCCTCAAGAGTCCAAAGACCTCAAGGTCTCCACGGAAGGCACTTGTCTGTCTCGAAGCCTAGTCTGGCAAAAAATTTTCAATCGTGTCGCTTTAAGCTTTAGCGCACGCACATCCAAGTACAGTTAAAAATAATTGATGTTTTTTACGCATATCATGCGTTTTCAACAATATCGATTGGTGCCGTTTTTCGACTCCCAGTCAGGACTGAACTTCCCGTTATATCATTTCAGCTTATAACGTGTCACTCCTAATTACTGGTGAAAAAGAATTCGATCTTCAGTATCTCTTTTTATGTAGTCAACAAAGATGAAAGCGTAGGGTTCGAGTCTCAGTCAGCACAGAAGTTTTCGTCACGTTATTACCAGTTCAGATTTGTATACACACCGTTAATGGTGAAAAAAACATGTATTCAATGTCTGAACGTGACTAGAAGTCAACGACGATAGGTACTGGGTTCGAATCTCGGTAAGGCAAAAATTTTCGTGTCCTTACTTCAGTTGCCGGCTGGTGTGGCCGAGCGGTTCTAGGCGCTTCAGTCTGGAACCGCGCGACCGCTACGGTCTCCGGTTCGAATCCAGCCTCGGGCATGGATATGTGTGATGTCAAAAATGTCTCTGAGCACTATGGGACTTAGCTTCTGAGGTCATCAGTTCCCTAGAACTTAGAACTACTTAAACCTGACTAACCTAAAGACATCACACACATCCATGACCGAGGCAAGATTCGAACCTGCTACCGTAGCGGTCGCACGGTTCCAGACTGTAGCGTCTAGAGCCGCTCGGTCACACCAGCCGGCTGTGGGATGTCCTTAGGTTAGTTAGGTTTAAGTAGTTCTAAGTTCTAGGGGACTAATGACCACAAATATTAAGCCTCATAGTGCTCAGAGCCATTTACACCATTTTTTCCTCACTTCGGTTTTGTCATCTCGCTACTGGTGTAAAACTACGATTTCTAAGATTTCATTGTGCCCAGTTCACAATCCGATTAGGTGCTGGATTCGAATCTCCGTCCAATAAAATACTTCATACCATGTTATTTAAAGTTAAAACGTGAACACACTTTCACATTCGTGTTTGATACCATATATAATATTCAGAAAAAATGAATAATCTGTAAGGCAGTTGTTTCATACAATCTTTTATTGTGTACACAACCGATTTCGCAACATTTAAAGCTCCATCATCTGGTGTAAACTGTAATAATAAAAATATTATGTTAAACACGAATGGACGGGATCCTCAAGTCGGAAATATCAGATAAGGAACAATGCGGCTAAAATTTCTAGACTAAAACAATTAAACCAGCAAGCAGGGCGTTTCTTCAAAATAAAATCACTTAAACATATGAGGGCATCATGACCCCAGTGTTGTCTTGGCATCATAGGTTCCGTGTCAAGGTGAAAAGGCCTAAAAAATTAGAAGAAAAAGCCGACATCATGACTGGACACCAGAAAATACCAAAATAATGAAACCACCGTTGCCCCGTTCTGCGTCAGGAAAACAATGTAACAGTAAATGCTAGCCAAGAGTACCGTAGTCGCACACGAGCCAAGCACAGGCGCCGTGCGAAACAAACGTAAGATTGGTGAATTGTTTAAAGCTGAACAGCAGAAAGGAAACGGAACCATCACAACATTAAGAGGGAAGAGGACATTGAAAAACAAGAAAAGTTACGTTATATGGACACCTTAATCCGCCTGGATAATGTCATAGTTAAAATATTTTTGGGATACATGTCTGCTCGTTCATTAATTGTATCGAGAAATTGGAATGAAGACTTTTTAAGATGTCAATTTCTTTCAGAACATTGAGTAGCCAACCTTTCTCTTCAGTGTATAAGACAGTTGAGATATCGCTAGCATACTGCAGTCAAATGCATTATCAGAACTGCCTGGAATTGGCCACGTCTTTGTGTTCTTTGACTCTCGGAAAAATATTCCTGCCTGTCCTGCCAATGTATCTACTATTACACTATTGGCTTTTACCGCACTGAATACAATACACTCCGTGATAGGAAAAAGGAAACTTTTTGAAGACTCCACAGTTCCTTAATCTACTGCCCAAATCTTTCGGTATGAAAAATGCCGGAGCTATGTTGGCTGACATCAATTTCTATCCACTATAAACAATTCAGCAAACCCATGTCTGTTTCATACCATGCCTGCACTTGGAGCATCTGCAGCTTCAGTACTCAAGGTTAGTATCTACTATTATATCGTTTTTCCATAATGTTCCCGTCCGCGGATCTCACGGGAACAGTTGCTAAGGAATTTTTGTAAGTAATTCCACACTGAAACACATAATTAATAAATTACACGTATATGTGCGTCTTTTCTATTATTATTATTACATGCGACAGTAATGTTGAAGTTCCCAGACGAAGAATGGTCAAGACAATTCCGATATTTAAGAAACGAAGTGCCTAACAGAAGCTTTATTCTAACGAGGCTGGCTTCCTCGAAGAATGAATTCCCCAAATTCGAGGCGGAATCTCTGATCCAGCAATATGTGAGCAGGACGTGAGGAAACTGTGTCGTCTCTGGCCATATCGATTCATTTTAATTTAATTTTCAATTTCAATTCAAATGCTGCAGAAAACCATTCTTCATTGTATGTAACGCTGGTAGGTAGGCCTTGCAGCGACAGATGCTTCTCTCCTGCCTCAGAGGCAACCTGAAGAGGTTGTAAGCTGCAGAGGATGAGAAAGTATTTCATTTTAGCTCCCTTTCGCCACGTTACGGAGTAGGAATATTTACCCACCAAAGCCCCACTATTATCCATAAAAAAATTTTGTGACCAGAAAACGGCTGCCTCTGAAGACATCATCAAAAACATCTTAATATACAAGTATTACTTTCATTTGAACCTCGACTATTTTGTAAGTGGAGTAAGAAACATTAGGGGAAGGAAAATTTTAGAGTGTGGACGGTTGAACACGGCGATAAAAAGAGAAAATTGCACACTAAAACGTTGGCAGCTAGGGCCTGAGCTTTTAGAGAAGTCGCTATTCGGTGCCCGCATGTACAGTTCAAGATAAAGTTGTGAAGTTTCGTTAAAATATTTGTCACTGATACATGGAAGTTCTATTTTTTCTTTTCAGATAGTATTTTCTGCTAAGAAACAAAAATGTTATCCTATGATTTTTACGGTATTACCACTTACTGTTGTCCGCCCCCGAAAGCTGAGTGGTCAGTCCTAAGGGCCCGGGTTCGATTCCCGGCTGGGTCGGAGATTTTCTCCGCTCAGGGACTGGGTGTTGTGTTGTCCTAATCATCATCATTTCATCCCCATCGACGCGCAAGTAGCCGAAGTGGCGTCAAATAGAAAGACGAGCACCCGGCGTACGGTCTACTCAACGGGAGGCTCTAGTCACACGACTTTTATTTTACCTACCGTTCCCAAATCTTACTATGACATCACAATATCAAGCGGAGGCCACGAAGTTGTGATCACATATTTACTTCAAACTTTGTACACCTTTAGTAGGCCATAATAAAAACTTAAACTGCAAGTAGTAAGGTGCATCACTCCGGCAATTCCGAGGAAAACGCAATAGATGTTTCACGTGTCTGTTATGTAATTGATGTATCTGTACGTAGGTGTCACATGCTACAGTTCATGGTAGCCAAGTGGCAGCCTGCAGACTGCCTTCAGCAGTGGTAGGTGCTCACGCCTTCTTTTCGTCTCGCCTGTGGTGCTGCTTGCGAAGCAGCGCGCGTTTGTATAGTTCCGCGTTGCGGCTTGTCTCAGAGTCCGACTTCATCGACCATCGTGGTGATTTCTTACCACCAAGCCACAATTAAATTAACTGTTCCTTTGGATCACGAACGACCGTAGGCGTATGAAATAGAAGGTTTTATACGGGATGAAATGCGTCTACTGCCACAAGATGTAGTCGGAATTCAGTACTACTGTGTACGTAAAGCTGGCGAATGACGAGCTGTGCGCCGACGTTGTATGGCGCCACGCTAACGCTCTCAAGTTCCGATACTCTGGCGGATATACAGGGGCTGTCGAGGCTGACCACATTGGTTTTGACTCCGAACGCCGTGGGTTTTCGAACTCCAGTTTGAGGTACCGTCGGACGTTCTTGTGGCCGTCTTTAAACACGGCAACGTCGTCAGTCACGTTGCTTAATCGTGGAAGACGTTAGAAAGATACTGTGTCCTCCATGGCGTCCGACAGAGAAAAACTGAACTATGGAAACACGTGCCTTCCTACTTGGTTACTGCTGGCTTCAGGGCTGTGGTCATATACAGTGGTCAGTCACGTACCTTTACAGGTTGTGGTCGGGAAGGTCATGACCGTTCTGAATGTCTCCGACGTAGACTGATTCAGACGCCTATCGGAGACGTCACTCTCCGTGCGGCGCCCACTGTCGCCCTGATCGCAGAGGTATGGTTCTCACGTTTAGTGGCCTCAGGATCGACAGTGTCTATGCACAATATGCTTCGGGTCGCCTCCGTGAACGTTCCACCTTCTTGTCAAGGACAGTCACGCTTTTTTTCCTGGGTAGGCAGAATGCATTCCTCATGGGAAGTGGTTTCAGCTGCACCCAGGCACCCAAAGACCATCTACGACATCAATTTCCGTGCACAGCGTTAGCGACAATTCTCTAGCACCTCAGCCTTATGGTTTCTTGGAAGCATGTTCATGGAGATCGTCTGGGGTTTACGCGTTTTGCTAGCCATTGCTCCAGCTGCCTCGATCGTGTTTGCATCTCCAGCGATATTGTCGTTAGGGTGCAGGCTGCTCAAGTCAGGCTCATTGCGTTCTCTGAGCATGACACACATATCTGCGCCATCAATATCTGCCGCCAAAGGATGTAGTGCGACCGTGGAGCATGGAAACTGAAGACAATTCACCTTACTTCATCCGACTGCCGACAGCTCATCGAGACCACGTGGACAGCTTGTCATCGACGCCGTGATGCCTATCAGTATTCCCTGTCTTTAAGGGTGCTCTTTGCAAAGTGTGCCATTCGCAGAAGCCTTGATTGGTTATGAAAGGGAGGTTGCAGCGTGGTAGCGGTGAACTCAGGAATTCTGTTTCACCATTCTCCGGAAATGTACTATGATGGGACTGCGTGTGAGATCGCTCTCCAAGTTTTTATATATTTTTAGGTTTCAGATATATATTTTAACGGTTTTTGTGATAATATTTACTATATAAGTGACTTATTAGTGTTTTCTTCATTCACCTCTGCCTTTCTTGTGTTGTGACCTGATATTTGTGTTTCGTATCGAGCAACTTAACCTCTTAACCGTGTTTACATTCCGCGCTGACCAGTTGCAGCTGTAGCGGCGCATCGAAAGCTAAGTACTAATTAATTGTTTGTGTATAATAGTTTATTTAGGAACTTTAGTAATATTCAACCGGTGTTCTTAGTGTTTTCCGGTGAAATAACTTCAGAAGAAATTTTTGCGAACTGCTTTCAATATCGTTACTGTGTCGTTAGACGTTTGATTTTCTTTCTCTGTTAGTATTTTGTTATATTCTCATTTGTTGTTGATTAATACTGTCAATAATAGTAGTTACTTCCCTTGTAGAGGAAGTTTGTGATTATTGTCGGCAGTTTTTAGCATCTTCTTGTTGTAGTAGCGGAACTTAGATAAGGTTGTTTTCTTGTCTCAATAACTGTAAAATTTTACCATGAGTGAGAAGTGTGGGCTTTGCCGTAGGTTCGTGAGTAGTGGATTGCGGTGTGAGACTTGTTCGAAGTATTTTCACTGGGGGGAATGCAATGGGGAAGCCAGTGGACAATCTGGTGAAATCCTCTCCAGGAACTGCAGGTTATGTAGCAAGAGTAAGTTGATAGAGGAGCAGGAGCGTAAGATCTGTGCCCTTCAGGTGCAGTTGAAAAACGCACAGGAGGAGCTAGATAGGATGAGGAGGGAGAAGGGGGTTGGGGAATGGGAGCTGGCTGTTGGCAAGAGATCTGCTAGGAGAAGGAGATTTTCAGATAGTTTTACTATTGGTGTTTGTAATAGATATGACCAAATGTCAGTGTCTAGTGGAGAGGAATCTCTAGTAGCTGTAGATGTAGGAAGTATGCAGCAGACCTCAGCAGTTACGGTGGCTAGGACAGATGCAAAGTCTAAGGGAAAGAAGAAGGTTCTGCTGTTAGGTAGTTCTCATGGCAGAGGTGTAGGCCAGCAGTTGCAGGAAGTTTTGGGGAGTGAGTATCAGGTCACCAGCATTGTGAAGCCTAATGCAGGATTGGCTCAGGTGACTGTTAACATAGGGGGGTTATGTAGGGATTTTACTAAAGAGGATCAGGTAATGATTGTGGGTGGGGCTGGTAATAGTATTGATAGGGATGGGGAGTATGACATAGATGGTGACCTGGAAAAGATAGACACTCAGACTGCCAACACGAATGTGCATTTCGTGGAACTGTTTCAGCGTCACGATCGGCCTCATCTTAATACAGCCGTCAGGCGTAATAACATGAGACTTGGGGGTGCGCTGATGACAGAAGGCATGAGTCACATTTCAGTGGTGTCGGTGGAGTCTATCAGCAGGACGGGTTTCACTAGACATGGCCTGCACCTCAACAGGTATGGAAAGGGGAGGTTGGCAAAGCTTATAGGTGACACCATAGGTGGGGGTGGTGGGATCACTCATGGGAAAATTCCGGTAGTTGTGGGTGTTACAGCTGTACCTTTTTTAGATTGAAGTCAGCTTATAGGTATTCCTGCTTAAGGGAAGTCTCCCTAACAAAGAAACCACTTTCGACAAAGCTTAGGTATCCGATTAATGAGGGAATTAGTATATTTCATCAAAATATACTGGGTATTAGATATAAAGTCAGAGAACTGCTTATAGATGTTGACTCTGAAATTATTGGTATATCTGAACACTTCTTAAATAAGGAGATAATTCAGAGGCTTCCTTTACCAGGATACAGGTTGGCTGGCAGCTATTCTAGGAGCTCTTTGCAGTGTGGGGGAGTAGCCGTGTATATGAAAAACGGTATCCCATTTGAGTCAATTGATGTTTCAAAGTACTGCACTGAAAAGGTGTTTGAATGTTGTGCAGGTGTGGTTAAATTTAGTGGAGCTAAACTTCTCACTGTTGTTATTTATATATCCCCAGACTCCGATTTCACAACATTTTTGCTAAAGCTAGAGGAGGCTCTTGGTTCACTTTATAGGAAATACAAAAAGTTAGTTATATGTGGTGACTTCAATATTAATTGTATAAGTGATCGTGCAAGGAAAAGGATGCTGGTAGAACTCCTTAATTCATATAATCTTATGCAAACCGTATTCTTTCCAACGAGAGTGCAAGGGAACAATAGAACAACCACAGACAATACTTTTGTTCATTCCTCATTACTAGAAGGGCATTCTGTTAGCAAAAAGGTAAATGGCCTTTCAGATCATGATGCACAAATTTTAACTCTAAAAGATTTTTGTGCTACATCACGTGTTAAATATAGTCATCAGCTGTTTAGGAAAGCAGATTTAGTTGCTGTAGAGACATTTGTAAACCTCATCAAGGGACAAGAATGGCAAGATATTTATAGCGCTGATACAGTAGACGATAAATATAGTGCTTTTCTCAAGACTTTTCTCATGCTCTTTGAAAGTTGCTTTCCGTTAGAACGTTCAAAACAGAGTACTAGTACAAACAGGCAGCCTGGGTGGCTGTCTTGAGGGATAACAAAGTGGCAATTATATCAAAACGTTAGAAACAGTCACAATCTAAATGCAGCAGCTCATTACAAACAGTATTGTAAGGTGCTTAAAAAAGTTATTAGGAAGGCAAAAAGTATGTGGTATGCAGATAGAATAGCTAAGTCTCAGGATAAAATTAAAACCATATGGTCAGTCGTAGAGGAAGTGGCTGGTCTGCAGAGACAGGTAGAGGATATAGAACCAGTGCGTAGTGGGAATGTCCGTGTTACTAATAAGTCGCATATATGTACAGTATTTAATAATCACTTTATGAATATAGCAGGTGAACTAAATAGAAACCTAGTGCCAACAGCGAATCATATAGCGCTCGTAGAAAAAAGTGTTCCGAGACTGTTACCTGAAATGCTCCTCCATGATACTGACAAGAGGGAGATTGAGTTCATAATTAAATCACTAAAGACCAAGAACTCTCATGGATATGACGGGGTATCTAGCAGAATACTGAAGTATTGTTCCATGTATGTTAGCCCAGTACTTAGCCGTATCTGTAACTTTTCCTTCAGGAGTGGTCGGTTTCCTGACCGATTAAAGTATTCGGTAGTGAAGCCACCTTATAAAAAGGGATACAGGGATAATATTGACAATTATAGACCTATTTCTATGCCATCGGTGTTTGCTAAAGTTATCGAGAAGGTTGTATATACAAGGTTACTGGAGCATTTAAATACGCATAATTTGCTGTCAAATGTACAGTTTGGTTTTAGAAGTGGCTTAACAACTGAAAATTATAAATTCTCTTTTCTCTGTGAGGTTTTGGACGGATTAAATAAAAGGTTGCGAACGTTAGGTGTTTTCTTTGATTTAACGAAGGCTTTTGACTGTGTTGACCACAAAATATTACTGCAGAGGTTGGACCATTATGGAGTAAGGGGAGTAGCTTACAATTGGTTCGCCTCTTACTTTAAGAACAGAAAGCAGAAGGCAATTCTTCGCAATATTCAGAGTGGTAGTGATGTTCAGTCCCAATGGGGCTCTGTTAAGTGGGGCGTTCCCCAAGGGTCGGTGCTGGAGGCATTTCTGTTTCTTATTTATATAAATGATATGCCTTCCAGTATTACAGGCGATTCAAAAATATTTCTGTTTGCTGATGACACCAGCTTGGTAGTGAAGGATCTTGTGTGTAATATTGAAACATTTTCAAATAATGTAGTTCATGAAATAAGTTCGTGGCTTGTGGAAAATAATTTGATGCTAAATCACAGTAAGACTCAGTTTCTACAGTTTCTAACTCACAATTCAACAAGAACTGATATTTTAATCAGACAGAATCGGCATATTATAAGCGAGACGGAACAGTTCAAGTTCCTAGGCGTTCGGATAGATAATAAGCTGTTGTGGAAAGCCCATGTTCAGGATCTTGTTCAGAAACTAAATGCCGCTTTATTTACCATTAGAACAGTATCTGAAATAAGTGACATTTCAACACGAAAAGTAGTCTACTTCGCATATTTTCATGCGCTTAAGTTATATGGTATTATTTTTGGGGTAATTCTTCTGATTCAAAAAGGGTATTTTTGGCTCAAAAACGGGCTGTTCGAGCTATGTGTGGTGTAAGTTCTAAAACCTCTTGTCGACCCCTATTCAATAGTCTGGGAATTTTGACATTGCCCTCACAGTATATATTTTCTTTAATGTCCTTTGTTGTTAGCAATATTAGCTTATTCCCACGAGTTAGCAGCTTTCACTCAGTTAATACTAGGTAGAAATCAAATCTGCATGTGTAATGCACTTCCTTGACTCTTGTGCAGAAAGGAGTCCAGTATTCTGCTGCATACATTTTAAATTAGCTACCACAAGAACTCAAAAATCTTAGCAGTAGCCCAAACACTTTTAAGTCTAAACTAAAGAGTTTCCTCATGGCTCACTCCTTCTATTCTGTCGAGGAGCTCCTGGAAGAGCTAAAAAATTAAGCAAATTCCAGTGTTACATTCTTGATTTTCTTTATTTACACTAACGACTTGTTGCCTGAATATGTTTCTTATATTTCATTTTATCTGTTTGTACAATCTACAACTGAATATGTTTCTTATATTTCATTTTATTTGTTTCTACAATCTTGTTATAATTTGATGTATTGACTCGTTCCATGACCATGGAGACTTCTGCATAATGTGGTCACACGGAACAATAAATAAATAAAACAAAAATTCCGTATTCGCCAGAGAGCCAGTCCATGGTGAATCGTGCCAAGGTACAGCTCACATCTCTCTCTCACCGCCACCTTGAAGGAGCTATGGTCATGGTGCGCGCTCACGACAGATTAGTGCAGAAGCGTCCATTTATGTTTCATGCCAAAGCGGAACGACGCCACCGTCGGAGGACTTTGATTAATTTTCTTACGACTGATGATGGGTGGCGTTTTTGTACCCAACTGGATATAGGGTCTGCCCTCCACGCTCGTAATGTTCTACTCTATTCTCAACGACGTCACCATCCTGCCTACATCAAACTGTCTCCAGACTGCCCTTTGGTTCGGTTCCCATGGATGCGACTACGGATCTGCTTGCTAGCTATCTGGATGCTATCCAGGCAGGTTCCATGAACAGGTCGCCAGGCTCAGACGGCTTTGAACTGGAGTTTTATCGGATATTTCCTCTCCTTCTGGCGACAGTGTGGGCGGAGATTTGTCAGGACCTTATGTCACATTTCGTACCGATTCCAAATGGCTTCCTCGGTGGTTTCCACATTCCCATCCTCAAGCCTTGGGGTACCTCATTGATATGCGATTATCGCCCCTTGATATTACTCAACAGCGACGTAAATATCTTTACCTGTCTGTTGACTAAGAGGCTTAAACGGACGGCTCAGTACCTGGTTTTTCCCCGATGAAACTTCTTTGGGAGGTGCCAGTAATATTGCCCTCTGTCGCTATCGGGACATAATTGCTCTTGCTCACGCTCGTCATTTACCTGGACTTTCGACAGCTCTTGACTTCAGCCAGGCCATCGATCTGGTCGATCATGACTACATAGAAAGGGTGCTCTGCGATATGGAATAACCTGATACTATTGTTGACGTCGTAATCTTCTTCGTGGAGATACGTCTCGTGTACTATACAATGTCCGTCTCACTCCTACTATCACGATCCATCGATCAGTGCGTCAAAGCTTCCCACTCTTTGCACTCTTGTATGCTTTCGTTATGGAATCGTTGCTTTGCGGCCTCCGTCAACGCCTCTCTGGGATGTCTCTCGGTAGCCATGTGTTCACCTGCACTTCTTATGCATCGTTCTTCGTGGCGGTACTGGGTTTAGGGAGTCACTGGCATGGGTTACCACCTACAGCGAAGCTTCCGGTAGCTGCTTTAACGTCCGCAAATCGAGCGCCATTGCTATAGGTGCTGGATCCTTGCGGGCAGCGTGCTTCTTCGCGTGCAGCGGATACTATCCGATGTGTAGGACTCGATTTCACAAGTGATCTGCGGCGCAAGATTGCCCTCAAATGCCGGTACCTAATTTCCCAACTACGAGATGGGCTCTTAGATCACCTCCCGCGGTGCAGGATGTGTTTAGGTCTGTATCGTGTGCCTCACAGAGCAATAGCCTTCTCATTGGGTCTCACATGGCGTTGTGGCGCCATTGTCTTTCGTGCCTTACCAGCCTATTCCTGGAGGCCCTTGTTGTTCTTCGTACGGGTGGCAGGCTGGTGCTTGTACGTCCGCGGGTGGCAGGCTGGTGCTCCCACCATGGAATCGTCCGTCAGGGGAACATCTTGAGAGGTGTGGTCCTCATCGTCTTGAGACTGCGTCCTGCAGGTGTCAGACGGGGCGATCCGCCGTTTCCGACGTCTCTTTGGCGACTGTTGCTTGCGCACGTGATCTTCAGTGTCCGCAGATGGCTGAGGATTCGGATGCTCAGGCTCAAAGGCAACGGTAGGCACAACCATGGAGTCAAGGGCCATCCCCTGCATCAAGGATTGCTCACCATTGCACAAGACGGGAGGAGAGGACAAGGGCGTCGACCCGTCCGCAACAGCCTGAGACAATACTGGAGACGACGATGTGTCTGTAGTAGGACCCAGTGGTGATCGCGGTCGGGGGTCGTTATGGAGAACTTCGACAAACGTCGGCGGTCGCCTCATCGGAGCGGTCGTGGCATGCTGGTCCCCTGGCGGTGACTGTGTGACTCTGTGTTGTAGACAGCTGGAATAGAGGTGTCCTTCTTGACCACACCCCGAGCACAGTTTCACCTGGCCATCATAATTATAATTGCATGGCAGCCACCAATATATAAGTAGGACGGCACATGTTTGGTTTGCTCTATGCTTCATTAAGAACCGGGTGTGTGGTGAGCTGAATCCATTTTTCAGCTGTATGACTAATCACATTTCCATATGGGCGGAATGCAGATACCACCACTTCTGAAGACACATCGAAAGGGAGTTTAAATCCACGGATCGCCCGCAGTCCGAATCCCGCTTGTTCCACAGTTACGTCACCGATGTGTCCATCAGAGTGAGGTAACTTAATGAGCACTTCGAGCTGTACTTAGAATTTTGTCACATACTTCTTCGTTAATCAGTTTCACGTATACCACACTGCTCACTATAGACAGACGAGTGCTAACAAGATCGTTGGGACCAATCTTCATTTCTTCTCTGATAAATGTTATATTTCAAGTGCTTTTGGTTGGGCATATTCAGGTGAAAAGCTAATCTTAAATGTCTATTTTCTACGTACATCAGCCATTTTCTTTCTAAGGAAATATAGGGCCCTAAGATGGCAGAATCATGTAAACAATCCCGCAAACGAACTGCGCGCCGAGGACGTGACAAGAAGTCCGTGCCGCTAGCCTACCGAAGGGCGACTAAATTGGAACGCTGACCGTTTGACCACCACTAACTCTAACGTAAAGCGCCTACGCACAGGTACATCAGTTACATAATAGACGCAAAAATTTCTCTTGCGATTTCCTCGGAATTGCCAAAGTAGTACATCTTGCTAACTGCACATTATGTTGTTTTAATGGCCTACTAACGGTATACAAAATTGGAAGCAAATCCATGATCCCAACATCGTAGCCTTCCCTTTTACGTTTAATCTTGAAAACTACAGTTATGGACACGCTAAGAGCAGTCAGACGTGACCAGATTCAAGATATTATAGCAGGATACAAAACTCAAACACGTCGCTTTGTAGCACTGGAAATAGTGTAGAACGAGTAACAAGCAGTCATGCGACAGTTCATCTCTAACGTAGGCCATGGTAGTGAAGTGTAGCATTTGGGCCAATCAGTTCTATAGAATAATCACAGTAAGTCGTGTCGGACGTGTATACGTGACAGAATGCCAAGAACGAGCATGTTTAAATGTGTCCATGACCACTCCGACAATGAATTTGCCCGTCTTTTTGGTGTAATAAAGTGAACTCTCCTACTTGTTTACAAGGAATGATGTAGCACTCACAGCCATGTAACACGGTGCAATAACAGTAGTCACAAAAAGATCTTACCTTACAGTGTGTGTTCCATGTCAGCAACATTCGGTTTCAAACTGAGCAGCAGTCCAGCTGTCAATGAATGCAGGTCTATCTCTACTAGTTTTTTGAGCAAACACTGGGAAGAGAAGCTCTAAATATTTTCATTCGAGGGGGTAAATCACAACAGGCCATTGTTCATAGTAGTACATCAAACTGCACATCTTAAAATGGCTGCAAACGCCGAAAATAGACCGCAGTTGATCATAACGTGTAGTATAGTCCGATCGTGATGTAACCTCTTTCCAGATGATGCATAACATGATTAGGAAACTGACAGTGTATGGTATCTGAAACTGGATAATTGTGAAAACATTGATACACGGACGTCCCACTGAAGGATTTAATTACCAATGTAGGAAAGTGTAATTCAGCTTGCATGTGCTTCAGTGATGTGATGTTTTAGTGGATTTTTTCACGCTGTGACTTTGCACCACTCATTAAGGCTACCGTGCATTGTCATTCTCAATCTTCAGACATAAAAGTAAACGCAGGCTTATACCAAGGGAGTGCAATAAGGTCATTATTTTACACAACATATATAATAAAAAAATGGTCAAAGTCAGATGTTCCATTGTGCTTTTTACGGATGGCGTTGCTGTATACGAAAATTTACAATATTACGAAATTTGTATCGAAATGCAGGAATACTTGCAGAAGATCGGTGCTTTATACTAGGATTGGCAATTGACCCTCAGCATAAACAAATGTAACATATTGCGCAGAAATAAGCAGAAAAAATCTAGAAAAAGTAATCTCAGGCAAAGCAGATGCCAGAGCGAGAGTCATTAAATGAACCCTCATTTAGTATCCGACAGTGGTTCGGATTCTCCACCTAGCTCGAGAATCAACGGCGTGTTTATTGCAGCAAAAAAATTCGATAAAATCTAGCGAGGTTGTCACGGATTCCGAATGCGAATGAATCTGGGTGACATTGAGTATCAAAGAACTGTCAACAATGGTGATCGAATGCTTTTATAGACCACCTGGGTCAGGATATGTAGTTGTGGAGCGATTCGGACAGAAATTGCAGAATATCATAAGTAATTTTCCTGATCATGCCGTTGTGACAGGAGTAGACTTAAAGTTGCCTGGTATAGACTGGGAGCGGTACGCCATCAAAACAGGTGCCCGAAATAGGAATTCGTGTGGCATCATTCTGGAAGTCTTTTCCGAAAATTACCTTGAGCAGACAGTTAGAGAACCAACTCTTGAGGGTAATGTTTTAGACCTTCTGGCAACAAAAAGACCTCAACTTATCGAATCAGTTAACGTAGAGAAAGGTATCAGTGATCATAAGGCTGTGACAGCATCTATGACGACAGGTCCTACAAGCAATGCTAAGAAAGGTAGGAAGATATATTTTCTCGCCAAGGGTGAAAGAATACCAATTTCAGAATATCTTAGTAGTCAGCATAAAATATTCGGTGACGAGGACGAAGAAGTGGAGAAAAAATGGAAAAAATTCATAGGCATCGTTCAATATGACCTAGACAAGTATATTCCGAGTAAGGTTGTAAGGAATGGGAAAGGTCCACCATGGTTTAATCGCCGTGTTATAAAAGCGCTACGTAAACAAAGAACACTTCATCTCAGATTCAAGAGAAGTAAAAATCTAGCTGACAAACAAAAACTGAACGAAGCGAAAATGAGCGTAAGGAGAGCAATGAAAAAAACGTTCAATGATTTTGAGTAAAAATCATTCTCTCAGCGACGACATCGGCACCGAAACGGAAGCTAACAGATAGAAGGCCGAAAATCTAAATTCGGTTTTCCAAAGTTGTTTCACTGTGGGAGATCGTGACACCTCCTCTCCTTTCAATGGCCATACGAACTTCGAAATGGCAGATATTGCGATAACCGATTGCGAAACCGAAAAGCAACTACAATGGCTTAGTAGTGGAAAGGCATCAGGACCAGATGAGATATCTACAAGGTTCTATAAAGATTATGCGAAAGTACTTGCTCCCCTTCTTGCAGTAATTCATCGCTTCAGCAACGAAATGTACCTAACGACTGGAGAAAAGCACAGGTCATTCCAGTTATTAAGAAAGGTGGTAAGACAGATCCACACAATTATAGGCCTATAACGCTGTCGTCAATCTGTTGTAGAACTATGGAACATGTTTTATGGCCAAGAATTATGACATGGAAAAATGGCTCAAATGGCTCTGAGCACTATGGGACTTAACATTTGAGGTCATCAGTCCCCTAGAACTTAGAACTACTTAAACCTAACTAACCTAACACACATCCATGCCCGAGGCAGGATTCGAACCTGCGACCGTAGCAGCCGCGTGGTTCCAGACTCAAGCGTCTTGAACCGCTCGGCCACTCCGGCCGACAAAGTACTTATCTTTCTCAGTTCTACTTACAAGGCATCAGTTCGTGCACAAAACACTGCACCGACAACACTTTTGCAAGTATGGATGGCTGTAAAGGCAACGTGGTTCAATATTTCTTCAGGTGACTTACAGCGACTTGTTGAGTCCATACCGCACCGACTTGCTGCACTACGCCGAGAAAAGGGAGGTCCAACACGATATTAGGAGGTATCACCTCAGTGCAATGTCATTTGAAACTGGCAATTCAGATTTGCGGAAACTACTCATCGCTGTGCAAGTAATTGTGATCTCGGCAATTAAAGTGTTCGTATAATAAGACTTCAACGTTTATAATTATAGGTCAGTTAATACAAAACTGACTATACCATTTGCCGCGCGGGATTAGCCGAGCGGTCTTAGGCGGTGCAGTCATGGACTGTGCGGCTGGTCCCGCGGAGGTTCGAGTCCTCCTTCGGGCATGGATGTGTGTGCTTGTCCTTAGCATAATTTAGGTTAAATAGTGTGCAAGCTTAGGGACTGATGACCTTAGCAGTTAAGTCCCATGAGATTTCATACACAATTGAACATCTTTTTGACTATACCATTTAATCGCAATATTTGAATATTGTTCGTCACTATGGGATTCGTATCAGATATGGTTGATAGAGTAAACAGAGAAGATCCAATGACGGGCGTTGTGTTTTGTTACAGTTTCATTTATCAAGCACGATAATGTCACTGAGGAACTCAGCCAGTTCCAACGGCAAACACTGTAAGAGAAGCGTTCTGCATAATAGCTTTGTTTACTGTTAAAATTAAGAAAGCGCATGTCTCTAGAACAGTAGATCGAGGTATTGCTTCTTCCTACGTACATCTCGAAAAATACCAGGAACATAAAGCTAGCGATTCGAGCTCACATGAAGGATTATCAACAATAATTCTCCCAGAATTTTGGTGAAGACTTGGTCCACAGCCTTTGTGTAGTTTCTGAATGAAGTCAGTCCGTTTAGATTGTTAAAATATTATTCGATACAGTTTTGACACACGGACTTTGTCACGCATTCTGAAAGCTGTCACCAAATAAAAATATTCGTAGCTGCTAAACTGACAAATTTTGAAAAATAATTGTTCCCGCACATCATTCGTGGCTGGGACAAGAAAGGAGGAGGAGACACTGATGAGTAAACTAAGCACCTCCTCACAAGGTATTGTGGCTTTGGGAGTACAGATGTAGATGTAGATATTGGTGTAGATGTTATTTATTTTAACATTCTCGATGACCAAGAACGGCTCTCTCCTCTGCACCTTCACATTATGTGTGGTGTGGATACTTTCGTCTATTAAGATGACCACTGCCATGTACACATTGCTGCATGCGTCCGATCCTGGTATGACGAACATTCAGGCTCCTTATCGCATCTCAACTGACCCGCAAAGACACCTGATTTTAATCTCATAGAAAATGTCTGGAACCATTTGGAACAGCTGACGAAACGCAGTAGTCAAAGTACACGCAGTCTGATACCACTACAGGATCTAACCATCAATGAGTGATCACCTTCAGTGGGACGTGGCATAATTGAAGAAAGGTGTGGTCTCTGTTCTTAACTGAGCTGAGGCTATTATAAAGGATGTTAGCGTACTGTTACCTAGGGGTGAATAACTTTTTGCCCACAGTGCTTATCTGCAGTAATGAGAGGCAAACAGTATAAACGTATCCCACGGAATAATCATCTGGGCAGGAACTCTTGTTTCCGAAACTCCAGGTGGCTGGTGAGAGATTGTTGCGAACCTCATTACCTGCTAAATTCAATTCGTCACCCAGTTGAACATTCTCTAACTTTCGCAATCACGTGCAATTAACTACTTACAAAACAGCCTTCGATTCTAAGTGCACTACAGGACAATTATCACAACTCAGGAACTGTGTGAGTTCACATAAACCCAGTTCAATTTAACATACGTTTTGGGAGAGCGCAATAAAAAATGTGAAAATAAGAAATTAGCTTTTATTTCCCGGAAGGTGGCCTGAACGGTGTGCGGAAAACAAGATTTAGTAATTGTCTTGGCATGTATCTACTTGGTTGTGTCATATTAGGGAAGCTTGTTCAAAGTCGTTTATCGTTTAGATTGATATCTCGCGCTGTAAGTTGCTCTGCGTTGTAGACCAGCTTTTGTATAGTGAACTGTAAGGTTACCCTTCTTCTCACTGTCTTTACAGAAGGCAACATTTTAATGCCACGATTAAACACTGCAGCCGCTAGAGATACTGTTTTTTCTTCGTCGAAAGTAGGAGGTTGCCAAAAGGAAACAGGTGGTAGACTTACGATCGTGATGTATGGTTCTCTTCAACGTTTAACTTGGGTGATCTCATGTAATATGATTATCTTCTAATTTTCATTAACGATAATTTCATAATGCGACAAGCAGAAACCCTGTTTCGATATATAGATCCTTTGTGGATCAGGTGGAGCTTCTAGAGTCCCTCCTGAGGTTTTTCCATGAGACCTTCATTTTCTCGCTCATGGTTTTCTTTCTTTCATCCGTCCACTTTATACCGGTCTTTTTGGCTCTTGTCTCTGGCTGCTGGACTTTCCACTTGTCTATTTTGCTTCTGTAGATGTTACAGTCTGCAGTGTCCTGAATGGTGAGTTGAGCATCCGTAAGGTATCTTCGTACTTGTTCGGCCCATGTCATACCCTTAAGGTTTTCAGTGGCTGTGAGTATCTGGTGTGTGAGTCTATACTCAGGTAGGCTGTGTATGTGTCCGTGGAATTTTAGGCGTCTTTTTCTAATGCCAGCAGCAATATTGGAAATCTTCTCTGTAGTTTTGTTGGTTTGCAGTCTATATCCAGCTTCAGTTTTTCTTGGTCCAAGGATTTTCCTAATAATCTTTCGTTCTTCTTTTTCTAGATTTTGTAGTAGCATCTTTTTACGGAGTTACAAGATTTCTGTTGCGTAAAGCACCTCGGGTTTAATGACAGCGCTGTAGTGCCTGCGTTTTGCATGCGTGGACATGCACTTTTTGTTGTCTTCGTTGGTGTGTGCGGGTTCAATAAGTGGGAATCTTTCTGTGGTTTCTGGACAATTCCGTAAATTGGTGAAGTAAACTGCGAGTTCTTTGCAGTTTTCTTCATTAGTAAGTGTTAATTTTCCATTTTGTTACATAAAGCAGAGATTTTGTGGTTTGCATCCTCGTATCCTATTTGCAAATGTCCTGTATAAATCTCTTATATTGTAATTCCGAAAGTCACTCTCCAGTTGTTCGTTTAGATATCATCTGCTGGTTTGTCCGATGGTTCTGGCTGTTTCTTTCCGTACTTCAAAGAAATTTTGTTGTGTTTCAGGTATTTCATTGCTGCTGTATTTCTGGAAGGCCAATTTGCATGTTTTAAGGGCGTTTTCACAGTTGTCGTTCCACCACACGTGTTTTTTCTTTTTTCTCGGCGGGGGTAGTCCCTGTGCTTTACGCATGATCTGGTTTGGAGCTCTTCCCATGTGTTTGCTTCCTCTTTCTTCCAAATGGCTCAAATGGCTCTGAGCACTATGGGACTTAACATCTATGGTCATCAGTCCACTAGAACTTAGAACTACTTAAACCTAACTAACCTAAGGACAGCACACAACACCCAGCCATCACGAAGCAGAGAAAATCCCTAACCCCGCCGGGAATCGAAACCGGGAACCCGGACGTGGGAAGCGAGAACGCTACCGCACGACCACGAGATGCGGGCTCTTTCTTCCATTCATCCTTTATGTTTGTTTTGTGGAGACTGTTTATGTCGAATCTCTGCAGGTGCTATTTCTTGGGATTGTACTTTCTAGGAGTGAATTTTATTTTGACTCGTGTAAGATAGTGGTCTCAGTCAGTATTGGCACCTCTTCTGACTTGTCCGTCAAGAATTTCTCGTTGCTTGTGGGGCAGCGGGTGGAATTTTTGATGTTATTAAAATGTTCCTATGATTTATTTAATGCTGTTGTTTGCCGTTCTCAACACTGGCTCTCTAACTACAATATTGGCAACCAGAAAGTGATTAACAAAACGTGAAGCCTGTAATTAGAAATCCTAGTGCCCACTTCATCTGAGAAATACACTTATAGCCACAGCTTATAGCTCTGAGGAATTAGGAGATTGTCTGGGATTCATAATCAAAAAACGATTCTTTCAAAATTGTTCACTATATTCTGAAAGTCACAGAGCAAAAAGAATCCACACAATCCAACTACCAGAGCAGTTCAGAGTCTAATGCGCTGATGCAACTATAACTGTTCAAATTAAATGCTTAAGTGAATGCTCGCCATAATTTGATGATAATGTTCAGCAAATGCCACGCTAAATAATGGTAGTATGTGTGTCCCGCGGCGGCACGTGAAAATACGACATAGGCAAACTGAAGATAGATTATTAAAGTTACCCCAGAATTAACACTTCACTCGAAAATGATTTCATAGTTACGCGTATCCCGAGTAACTTATTACGGCATCCGAGGCTGATTATAGCAATGATACCGACGCGACGCGACTCCCGGCACAGATGGTGCGCTAATCAGCGTCTGGAGAAAACTGGGGCCTTTCTTTCTCGCGCAGCGTTCTTATATATATAAAGCCGCGGTGCGGACGGCTAAGGGAACGCCTGATTAAATCCAATGTCCCGACTAGCCGCTGGGCTAGTAATTCACCACTTTAAGTTATTAAATAAATTATGCTTCCTTTGCTGATGGCCGATGAAGCTCTCAATTTAAATGTGCAATCAGCACACAGGTAAGTGATCATAATAAAAGTCTGACGTAGCTCAGTAAAATATTTTGGGCGAGAGAATTAATTTAATTACACTACACGCAGTAGACGAGCTCTGAACTTGCCCTTTGAAGATACGCTTGTGCTATAGTTTTATAGTTATTCAGTTGAAACTTCTCACATCTTTATGATTGTAGCGTATCTCCCTTCTATTAAAATTTAAACATCCTAGCTTTATTTATTCGCCTACTTAATCTATCTTGCTTCCTTAATTTTTAAGACAAAAACCAGAAAATCATGAATTTCAACCAGAATTTTAATTTGTGAGATCCAGAATACTGTTTCTACTAAATTGTTATGCGAAAGGAATCTAAATATAAATTCTTAAGTTTATAGCTCTCTTCTGTTGCGCCAATGATTTTTACAGAAAAACGTCTAAATATCGAAAGTGGTTAAAGTTATTGAACTGATATTCAACACATACTGATTTAGTATTACTCCTGACATGCTAGCAACGTTTCAGGTTATTTATTTGATTTTTAAAGTATTGCGCAACATTCAGACGTCAGAGCTAGTTACAGCGGACTGGCTGGCACACAATGGAAAGACTGCTGTGAATTTTATACGGCGTGAGTAGGCTGCTTCCCTACATGCTGCGTGTGGGTGATTGCCATATGGTCAGTCTGGATTTCCACAAGTTCTAGAACAGGAGAGCGCCAAGTTTTTTTGCTTTCTGGAGTGCTTTCGTAAAGATGTCAACATTATCTTTTTGTTGGATTGTTGGCAGAGATCAACTAGTCGCCTTCCTTATCTGTCGGTAAATTTGTGCACTGGATATCTGCCTGCAGTCTTCCTGTGTTCTTTCTCACCGCCCAGTTGTGCATTAAAGTCACCAAGGGGTAAGATGGTGTCCTTCTTGGGGATCTTCGCCATAGTTTGCTCCAGTTGGTTGCAGGAATTCTCCACTTCGGTAGGTTTCTCTTGTTGTCTATGTTGGCTGGGGCGTGAGCGTTGACAAGTGTATAATTTCTGTTGGCGCACTGTATACGTGCTGTTATGAGTCTGTTGTTGACGGAATTGACTTCCTTGACGGGGTTTATGATCTTCTTTTGTGCAAGTATCGGCATTCGCAGCAAGGGGGCATCTATGCCTATCAGTTTTGCTCTTGAATATGCGGTAGTTACCATAATGTATGGTATCATCGTCAGTATATCGTGTTTCCTGAAGTGCTAGTAAAAGGATTTTTTGTCTGTCGAGTTCTGTAGTAAGATTGAGTAGCTTTCCACGTTGTACTAGTGTACTGATATTTAGGTTGCCAATGAATGCTGGTGTTTTAGTGGGTAGTTTGCCAGAGAACTCCGACTTTCTCTGAGTTCGTGGTTGCCCGGGTCCCCCAGAATCCGAATACCCGGTTGCTGCCTGTCGACGGGTGGATTGATTACCACCTGGAATAATGTTGTTGTTGTTGTTCTCACGAACCATAGTGCTTGTTATTAAATTTTGTCCAGCTAGGCTAGTTGTGTAGAACCAGGGACTGTTATTTCCTGGAGCAGTTGCTACAGCCGCACCCACTGGATGAACAGTCGCTGACCAAGTTGCCGGTGGTTTCCATAACAGGCGCCTCTTGGGTTTTAAGAAGAGAATTCTTACGCCTTGTCTGCCGGTGAGATCTTCATCTTCATTCGCCATCAAAGCCGTTGATCCTCCTCACCTGTACCCTGGTAAGGGGCCCCTACAAGGTGCTATCAGCTGGGCCAGCTGGACCAAGGTTTTTTACGAGGTGTTACTCCTCCCCCTTCTCCTTTTTCAATATGTAACATAATATACTTCGCTAAAACTTTTCGATTCCTGTTTATTAGCACTGATAATAATTCAGGTCACTGTCGTAGTTTCTGGAAACAGTTATACTTGTTTGTTATTCTATACAGACTGTCCTAGGAGGAAAAGTCGACATTCGACGATAGGACAGGAGCGATCATTTGAAGGAAAAGTCCTCATATGGACATAAACCCTATTTAGATGTTTTCGTGACTTGCATATTTAATGTATATTGTTATTTATTTTCTATATTATTCAAAACACTTTTCACGTGTTTACACGTGCAACAGTTAGTAAACATCACAACAAGTGTTTTACAAAGCAGTAATTGAAAAATACGTATTTTTATCACATTCAATTCTCAGCATTATCGTACACGTCACATTACAGTTATTCTACACTTCAGATTAAACGTGCGAATACCCTCAGTCAACTTCAGTGCATTTGTGAACTCTTAGGAGACATGCTATGTTGCTTGTCTGAGTGCCTCTGCTGGTTTGCCAACAAGAGCAGCAGCGCCAAGATGCGACCAAGCGGTCCTACTCTCGTATTCACCTTTCGTTTGTACACTTCAGACTTCATCCAACCCCCTAAACAAATATCTAATGGCGTTAGATCCGGCGATCTTGGCTAACAGTTAACTGTACTATCACGACGAATCCTGCGATTAGGGTAATAAACATACCCTGTACGTGGGCGCAGCTAGTTAAAAAACAAATCTATATTAAATGTGTTCTATCCCAGAAACCATTCGGAATAGGGCGTATATCCACTTCAAGTTTTTTGCTTAATATGAGTGTCCCTGTCATATGTCTGGATATTGCTCCTTCCTCCTGGGACGCCGCGTGTAATAACTGCGAAATTCCCATTGCATTAAATCGAAAAATAGATAAGTGTGGCTGGTTCAAATGGCTCTGAGCACAATGGGACGTAACAGCGGAGGTCATCAGTCCCCTAGAACTTAGAACTACTTAAACCTAACTAACCTAAGGACATCACACACATCCATGCCCGAGGCAGGATTCGAACCTATGACCGTAGCGGTCGCGCGGCTCCAGACTGAAGCGCCTAGAACCGCTCGGCCACTCCGGCTGCCTAGATAAGTGTGAAAAAGTTCATTCATTCAGTCATTCATTCATTTCTTTCGAGGTCTGGGGCTTCGATTTGTTTCGTTTTTGCGATTGTGATTTTGCTTTTGGGAGGTGGGCGAGGTGAGAACTCGCCACATTGTTATTATGAAAGGTGATCCTTATACACTGAAGACCCAAAGAAACTGGTACACCTGCCTCCGAGAGCACACAGAAGTGCCGCAGCACGACGTGGCATCGACTCGAATAATGTCTGGAGTAGTGCTGGTGGGAACTGACACCGTGAATCCTGCAGGGCTGTACATAAATCCGTCAGACTACGAGCGGATGGAGATCTGTTCTGAACAGCACGTTGGAAGGTATCCCAGATATGCTCAACAATGTTCATGTTTGGAGAGCTAGGTGGAAAGCGGAAATGTTTAAACTCAGAAGAGGGTTCCTGTAGCCACTCTGTAGCAATTCTATACAGGTGGGGTGTCCCATTGTCCTGCTGGAATTGCCCTAGCCCGTCGGAATGCACAACGGACATGAACGGATGCAGGTAATCAGACAGTATGCATAGGTACATGGGTAAGTGTCACGTTTCAGAGTCGTATCTAGACGTATCAAGGGTCCCATATGACGCCAACTGCACACGCCCCACACCATTTCAGGGCCTCCACTAGCTTGAACAGTCCCCTGCTGACATGCAGTTTCCATGGATTCATGAGGTTGTCTCCATACCTATACACGTCCATACTCTCGATGCAATTTGAAACGCCCCTGCTGACATGCAGTGTCCATGGATTCATGAGGTTGTCTCCTTACCTATACACGTCGATCCTCTCGATGCAATTTGAAACGAGACTCGTCCGACCAGGCAACATGTTTCAAGTCACCAACAGTCCAATTCCGGAGTTGACAGGCAAAGGCAACGCGTAAAGCTTTTTGTCGTGCACACATCAACGGTACACGATTTGCCGTAGCTCCGAAATCCCATATCGATTATGTTTCGTTGAACGGTGACTCTTGAAGATGGCCCAGCACTGAAATCTGCAACGATTTGTGGAAGTGTTGCACTGCTGTAATATTGAAGGATTCTCTTCAGTCGTCGGTGGTCCTGTTCCTGCACGATCTTTTTCCGGCCGCAGCGACGTCGGAGATTTGATGTTTTACTGGGTTCCAGATATTCATAGTACACTCGTGAAATGGGTGTATGGGAAAATCCTCACTTCATCACTACCTCGGAGCTGGTGTGTTCCATCACTCGTGAACCGAGTATAACACTAGGTTCAGGCTCACTTAAATCTTTATAATCTGCCATTGTAGCAGCAGTAACCGATCTTAACTGCACCAGACACTTGTTGTCTTAAATAGGAATTGTCAACCGCAGCGCCGTGTTCTGACTGTTTACATATTTCTGTATTTTAATACGCATGCCTATACCAGTATTTTTGGCGCTTCAGTGTATAAACGCAGTCTCAGAGATTACCAAATTCAGAAGTTGTAGTAGAACTGAATGACTGAGAGACACAGTGGAAGTTTATCTAAAATGGAAGAAGAAATTGCATTCTAAGACTGTCCTGTTTGTTCTAAATACTTCAGAAAGGAATGCGAAGTGAACGGAAAGATAGAAAGACAGACTAGAGATTTGTCTGAGAAATATAAGACTTCCCCTTCGTACTTGGTACATGGAAGCACTAATTGTGATAAAATAATGTGGACCATAGTTTCAAAGAATACCGATTTCCTTCTACCTGGAATGTATACTGGTTTCTTTTACTATAATTCGCTTTCAAAATCTTCAGTTACTTTCACACTTACATGCTTAAATAATATGTATACCATGTACTAGAGCGGAATTCAATTACTCAATTCAAGTTAACTGTAGCAAACTTTAGATTACATCCTAGGATGAGTGCTGGGAGACAATTTTTCCTCTACTTTAAGAGCAATGTTGTTCAGCGTCTACGAGGGGTGTTCAATAAGCAATACAATACATTCCTTTTTTGTATCAGTTTCGGTTGAAAAAATGCGTATTTGTTGTGGGACATCGAGGAATATTCCGTCATCAGCGTCTATAATTTCATAAAGTTCCAGTAGGTGCTGATTCTAAACATAGCCTTCAAAATGGCGTATGGAAGGGAGGTGCTTCCCAAGCAAAGAGTTGTCATTGAGTATCTTTTGACGGAAAACCAGAGCATCACAGATATTAATAGGAATTTGCAAATTGTGTACAGAGATCTGACAGGGAAAAAAATGCACGCCGAGTCATTGAGATAGGCGTCTGTCATCATCGCAGTTGAGGTCCACGACGGAAACAGTCACGGCAACAAACTCGCAACGTCACACTAGTCGACTTGTCCGTCATACTTCGCAAACATTCCGCTCCGTGCAGCGCCTACAGGAAATCAGTATGTAATTGGAAAGGTACCAACTAAAGGGCTTAACTTTTTCGGGTGCTGTGTAGAGCTTGCATGCATGTAAACGCGCAGTGAAGAATTATTAAATTTGTCTGAAATAACTACTCACTCCCCGCCGGAGACGGCTGCTAGTTCCCATAAGATATGACGTATGCGCCACAGCCTGTTTTTTGTCGTGGGCCTCGCTTCTCTACAATGTCGCGCAAACCTGTCTAACCTCCCGCGTGTCGGCCGGCCGCTCAGAGCTGTGACTGCTGCAGTGCTGAAACGTGCAGACACTCTCATTCGAGGTGATCAACGGATCACTAGGGAACACCTCGCTGTTCGAATGGATGTCTTTGTTGGTAGTAACGAACACTCGTCGTTCAGTTACGGTACTCAAAAGTGTGTGCCCGCTGAGTTTCTCGCCATCTAACAGAAGATCGTAGAGAGCAGCAAAGACTGATAGTGAAAATTTCTTTTAGAATGTCTTCACAGCTAATGAAAAATAGGTAAATTGCCTATAACGGAGTAGCGCACGCAACCTCTCTTCCGAATAAAAGTTTAAAGCTGCACCCTTAGCCGGCAAAGTCTTCGCGACAGTCTTCCGAGACTTTCAAGGGGTTTTTCTGTTTGATCTCTTTCCTCATTGTGCAACGATCAACCTTGAAGTGTATTGTGGCACCCCAGTATATTGAAGAAATGGCACAAAAATGCAACCCAAGGCCTCACACGGGTCAGCGTACCTGACAGGAGCTCAAAAAACTTCACTGGACTATTCCTCCTCATCCATCCTACAACACGGATCTCGCACATGCCGACTTCCATCTGTTTGGGCTAGTGAAGGATGCACTCCGCAGGAAACAGTACGTGAATGATTTGGAGGTTATTGGTGCAGCATGGCGCTGGCTCTGACCTCAATAATTAGAGTGGGCATACAGACCACACAGTAAGGTAACGAGGTGGCGTAAGGCCGTCGTATCGAACGGAGAATATGTTGAAAAATAGGGTTTGTAACGAAAAGAGTGTGGAATAATATGAGGTACTAGAATCCTGAATAAAACCAAACTGCTTCCACGAAAAAAAGGGGTTGCATTACTCATTGAACGCATCTCGTAAATTGCTAGTGGTTGAATCCACCTACATAGATTCAGTTGATGCCGACCACAGTCGCATGTATTTACGATATTCTGGCCTCACAAGGGGACCACGCCATAATTCGGACTATGACAATGTCGAAAATTAGCAGGATGAAAGAAGGGAGACAATAAAGGGACACATATTTTGCCCTAGGTACCAACACTCAATAGTTCCCTAGAAAACGACAGTGGAATGTGTTGAAGCGACTTCATCAGTACGCGCGCGACATGAAAAAATTAACTGAAATTCAATGTCTCATTTTTTTGCCGCGGAAGTGTGTCACATCAGCACTGACAAAAGAAATAAGCGTTTCAAATTTTATAAACAATTTTAAAATCTTATATAATTAACAGTAACTGAAAGTGGAAAAACGTATGTATTCTACTATTTCACTTTTTGCTTTGACTTTTCATTTCCTTTGTAGTTGAAGAGAACCAATGCATTTTGCAAGTTGGTATCTGTCAAAAAACATTTAATACATAAAGATCTGGAGCACCACGGGAAATGTGAGAAGGCGCGTATGCCACTGTCGCATTTACTAATGTAACCGTAAGGAAAGCAACCTCCTAAACGTCGCTAAATATATTTCATTCTGGTGATAATTTCACGACAAACCGTACATATTGAAGCACTTTCTCGAAAGCTGAAGTCTGAGGTTCATGAATCAAGATGTTTATTTTAACTGTTCGCTGCTACTTGTGATTTCCGATTTCTCTGAGAGGAGGATAGGGCACTTTTGTAATCAGTGAATGTAATTCTTCACCTGTCTGTAAATTTGTACGTCGTAGCGTTAACCGAACGCAATATGTTTTTGGGGAATTACTTTTAATGAACACGTCTGTATAGCGATGTCATGGGCAAAAAAAAAAAAACATCGTATAAGGAGGGATTGCTTTTCTCAACCTACTAGTCAATAATGTTCAGAAAGGCGTTAATATTTACATAACATCATTAAACTTTGACCAAAAACTGATGACGGTTTTTTTTGTGAGTTTTCCACATTTTGTGGCTGTTGTGCACGCATTCTGATGCCGTTCCATTAACTGGTATATGTCTTGTTGAACTAAAGGACCAAATTTTTCGTTTCTTCTTGTAGACAAACAAAAACTGATCGTAGCAGGTTTCCGGAAAGTGTCAATAAATAGTGGGCAGTGCGCAAGCTCACAAGTACAAAATAGCTATCACCAGCTACCCAAGTGACAAGCTGAATACGTTCGTGGGTGATACGATACACGGCTTGACCAATAATCAGTTGCTCGCTTCAGCTTTCGACACAATGCTTCCATATGCATGATTTGCGGCGAAATCATCGCTAAACGGAGAGGTATTTAGCAACGTTAATCAGGTTGCTTTTCATAATGATATTCACTCATAGAAATGTGAATGTGGAACGTCAGTCTTTGCAATATACTCGTGGTGCTCCAAATTTTGATGATTTGAATGAGTTTACGATAGATATCACACTGGGGAAGGCATTGAGTGTCCTTTAGTATAAAGTGAAAGCAGAAATTGAAGTGCTAGAATTTATGTGTTTTATTTCCCATCACTGTTAATTACATAAGCTTATGTATGATTTAAGACGATAAAATCTATTTTTAATAAAAACTAAAATGTTTTGTTGTCTGTCAGTATCAATCTCACAATTTCCGCAACGTCAGAAGAAAAAAGATGAAATGGCAACATGGGGCTTAAAAATTTGAGACTATTTTCTTAACTACATTTCTTCGTCGTATTTTTTTCAGAAGTTCTGTTCGAGTGTCACATGGTACCTCCGAAATGCTACCGATACAATAAGTCCCATACGGAACACGAAGAACTACAGTGCCAATGGCCAATTATCGTTGGGCTTCAAAACTACTTCTGTTGTGGTCTCTGAGACACTGAGTATTGGCACCTAAGCCAAAATAAATAGCTGTTCCTTTATTTTCGCCATGCGAAATTCCGACTGTCTCAGAGAGTTACCTATGGCGGGTTCCTCTTTTCAGGGCTGTCTTCATTAGGTGTAATGGCTCTTGTACTAAGGCAACAGGAGGGGTAACGTAAGTCGAATAACACAAGCAGTAGGAAAGAAGTTTATGGCAAAAGTGGACAAAAGGGAATTATTTTTATGGGGAGAGGGTAAAAGTTTCAGAGGCCAAGGTTTGAATGCAGGAAGCGGATGAAGGTTCAGGAACTGAAGCAGAGATTAATAGGCTCGCACAGGATAAACTAGCGTCGAGAGCTGCATTCAACAGGTCATCGGACCGAAGACCGCAACAACAGGCAAAGTAAGGAGCCTCGCCGTTTTCCTCTCACAGCGACGTTAAGCAAAAGTTTTGTTTCAATTGATTAATTGTTTCATATTCCTGAAGAAATAGGACCAAAACTACTTTTAAAATTGAAAACATTTTAAAGTTACTTTTTTAAAAATTCAGTATTACATTAACGTGGAAGGGCTGGCCGCGGTGGCCGAGCGGTTCTAGGAGCTGCAGTCCGGAACCGCGCGACTACTACGGTCGCAGGTTCGAATCCTGACTCGGGCATGGATATGTGTGGGGTCCTTAGGTTAGTTAGGTTTAAGTAGTTCTAAGTTCTAGGGGACTGATGAACTCAGATGTTAAGTGCCCTAGTGCGCAGAGCCATTTAACGTGGAAGGTAAATGAACATTGTGTGAAGAAAATGGCAAGAAGTTACCACGCACATTGTCTCATATAATCTTTTTCAGTAATTTTTATGCGGGCAAGCTGTAAGTCACGCCAAACCAGAGAGGTAAAGTTATTCATGTTACATATTCGATACATCATCATTAACATCAATGTCTTTTCTGATATTTTCCGCTATTGACCTCAACTACTTAGACTAGTGAAGCTAGAAAGAGTTGCAAGGACACAGAGCAGAAATGTAGTTGCGTGTTATGAACAGGAGATCACATATCCATGTAAAAAATACGCTTAAGGAACTATTTTCTGTACGTCTGTAGCTAAATTTTTATTATAGAATTGCGTCTTTGAAATTACTAACAAAATTTCACTGACATAACCAACTATATTCTCACGGGAAGTTTGATTGTTGAGGCTGACATTAAGAAAGGAATACTGTGTGAAAGTCATCGTCGAAACTATTAGTGAATGAAATACCAGTATGAAGTGACGGGAACTTGCAGCAGAGTTAATTGCTTATGTCTACATGTTAAGAGTTGCGTAGCTGCGCTGTCATTTTCAGAAAAGTTGCAGTATGTGTGTGTCAGAAAAATGGAAGCGAAGGGGGTATTCATACTTTGATCATTTTCTAGCTTACTGTCTGGCTGGTCCTTTACGAAATCTCACAATTTATTTTGCAGACGAATCTTCAAAGAGTCTTCAGATATGTTCATCCCGTTTTGAACTCAGCGTAAAAAGAAAAAAAAAATGCTGGAATTATGGCAAAGGCTACCTCAGATTTTCAACCTTCCTGCATGACACAATTTGTGCAACCAGTTTTATACTCAGTGTGACACTTGCTAGAGGCAAAATCTTGTTTCGAAAACCAACGAGGAATCAAATTTCCGTGATCGAAAAGCGCTTAGTTGAATTCATATTGGTACGGTATCGAGAGGATATCTGTGCCTGACGAGTTCGCGCAGGACGTTCTGAAATTTTTAAAGGAGATCGACCACTGTGATGCCGGTGCTCTGGTTCTCGCTAGATGCCCAGAGAACAATTCTCTCTCAGACTTCGTTTTTCTATGTTCGGAATATATAATGTCTACGTTCACCTGTTATATTCTCATCCTATTACTTTATGCTAATCACGTATTTAGAATTTTATATACAATTTAAGGTAGAAACGCTCCCTCTGATTTAAGCATTTCACTGATGTCACCATGTTCATTAACAACAAACTACAACACCAAAGCGTAAAACGCTCTGCATATTTTCACACTCACTGAATGTGCGCTTTTGGTTTTAGGAGCTTATCAGTATAATGTGTCGTCAATGTACTGTACTGTAATTATGTTGTATTCCTTCATACTACTGACTTAGCATTGAAAATATCGTCTGGACACTATCAAAACGGGAACAATTGCTGACGAATGCAAATACAGTCTAATGTATTAAAGTGGACCAAAGCAGCGGAAAGCATTTGCAACGAATAACGATAATGTGATTACATCTCGTGCTCCCCGTTAGTTCGTATAACAAGAAGTTGTAGCCTGCAAAACAATTTATAGTCGACTTACAAGTTTCAAGAACTTTAACTTTAACATAATTTGAAAGAAAACCGGATATTTTTTGCAGTGTTGTGTATGCAAGCGTTCCAAGGACATTAATATATTCGCTTGTGAGCTGATGCGTTTAGTAGAATCGGTGATCATTGTTTTTGTATGAAAGGTTTATAAGAACCGCGCACATAAATTTAAGGAAACCACCGGGACAGAGTGTGACCTAAGACTGGGTCGAAAAGCTGCTCACATCAGCATGAGTATTCTCGGAATCGATGACATAAGCTTCAGCATTCTTGTAAGTCTCGCATCATTGCATCAGGACAACTTCACCAAGGCCATGAAATCTTATTATCACGGCCATTTGAAAGTACCCCCACCCCATATGCACTACCCGCCCACCTCCATACCACGCACTCGTGAGAGTCGCCTGCCCCCCTCCCCCAAACCCTTGAATAATTTTAATTTTGCGTGAGCTGTCTGTAAGTTTTCAAGTATCAACCGCCATTAGCAGAAGCAGCAGCTATTAGCTGGGAAGACAAAGATTATTAGTATCTTTTGTTCATCCATCCATCTCTAATTATCATTATTATGTGTGTGTTTCGTTACACGTAGGTTTTGTTGTTGTTACGAAGTACGATTCGATGCTGGTGAGAACACTCAGGTGTTCTGTGACGTGGTACTGTCTGAAACACCACCATACCAGCAGCTACAGTACTCACTGGCCACAGGGTGTCTTCCTGACCTTTCTGACTTGGTGACGTTCGTCTACGCCGTAGCACAGCAGCAGGACATACAGGACATACCGTAACTTAAGTCTCAGCTGTGTACTAGCAGAATGCTGCTATTCGGCATTATGTACAATTTCACTGCAAGTGGCTCTAACCTTTTGAATGTAGGTGTAGCACCCTGCAGTGACTTTGATATGGTGACTGAGATAGAGAAAATTCTGTGTCTTGCTACTAGAGTGCACCATACATGATGTGAACGGAACTACATGTGTATTGTGATAGAGTACATAGAGAGAAAGATAATGGCTGAATACATCCAACTGCATTCATCTATTAACAGAACCATATGAAAGGGTGATGTGGCAGTTCTCGGTATCTGTGAAGAGGCAGTCATATATATGAAAGACTGAAGTTTGGTGTGTGTAAACAACCTGTCCCACACTGTAATGACTGAAGCAGAGAGACTGAGCTGCTGGCTTCCTTGTATTATAGCTACATACTGTGACTTTACTATTTGCATGTCTTAAATATAAATACACATAAATTATGTAAGTAGGCTGTTTAGGTTTTTATGTTGGTAACGCCATGTAGCGCTGTATATGAAAATCACTGAATGTGCTGTGTGGAGTCTGTGGCCGGTTTTCAATGTTGGAATTTGCTATTGTAGTGTTGGGCAGTTGGCTGTTAACAGCGCGTAGCGTTGCGCAGCTGGAGGTGAGCCGCCAGCAGTGGTGGATGTGGGGAGAGAGATGGCGGAGTTTTGAGAGCGGATGATCTGGACGTGTGTCCATCAGAGACAGTAAATTTGTAAGCCACCAGTCTGACGATCAAGAGTAGGGCCATAAAGACAAGCACATTGACATTGGTGGTGTTGTAAGTCCACCTCCAGATGGCTCCTGCAAAGAAAGAAGTGGGACTGATAAGTATCAGGCTCACACACTTGTAGTGGATACATACACACATCAACAATAATTGGAGATACTTACGTTGCGATTCATACACGATAATAAGTGGTTTAGCCACTCTTCATCTCCATCATTCGGGGTATTACACATTTATCCCGATATTTTTTCGTTCAATAAAGCATTCAGATCTGTGGCTATGTTGTCATGAAGTGCATCTAAAAACAAGCAAAAAGAAAGTACATAACAAATACTCCATGCAAACATAAATTTTTATTATTGTCATTATTATTAAGCTCTTTATACTCATGAAGTAATGAGGGTTGTCGACAGGGGATGTCAAACTGACTCCATATTTCTGGATTTTCAGATGGCCTTCGACACCGTTCCTCACAAGCGTCTTCTAACCAAACTTCGTGCCTGTGGAATATCGCCTCAATTGTGCGACTGGATTCGTGATTTCCTGTCAGAATGGTCACAGTTCGTAGTAATAGATGGAAAGTCATCGAGTAGAACAGAAGTAATATCCGGCGTTCCCCAAGGAAGTGCTATAGGCCCTCTATTGTTCCTGACCTATATTAACGACATAGGAGACAATCTGAGTAGCCCTCTTAGATTATCTGCAGATGATGCTGTCATTTACAGTCTTGTAAATTCATCAGATGACCAAAATGAACTGCAAAATGATTTAGATGAGAAAGATATATGGTACGAATAGTGTCAGTAGACCCTGAATAAAGAAAAGTGTGGGGTTATGCACATGAGTAGTAAAAAACATCCGATAATTTCGATTACGCGGTAAGTCACACAAATCTGAAGGCTGTAAATACTTACGGATTACAATTATAAATAACCTAAGTTGGAACGGTCACATAGATAACGTTGTGGGTAGAGCAAACCAAAGACTTCGATTCATTGCCAGAACACTTACAAGATGCAACAGATCTACTAAATAAACAGCTTACACTACACTTGTCAGCCCTATTCCGGAGTATTGCTGTGCGGTGTGGGATCCGTATCAGTTAGGACTGAAGGATGATATTGAAAAAGTTCAAAGAAGGCGGCTCGTTTTGTATTATTGCCAAATAGGGGAGATGGTGCCACAGACATGATACGTGAATTGTAGTGGCAATCATTTAAACAAAGGCGTTTTTCGTTGCGACGGGAACTTCTTAAGTAATTTAAATCACCAGTTTTCTCCTCCGATTGCGAAAACATTCTGTTGACACCCACCGACATAGGGAGAAATGATCATCACCATAAAATCAGAGAAATCAGGACTTGCACATAAAAATTTAAGTGCTCGTTTTCCCGCGCGTCATTCGGGAGTGGAACAGTACAGACAACCTGAAGGTGGTTCATTGAACCCTCTGACAGTACAGAGAACCTGAAGGTGGTTCATTGAACCCTCTGACAGTCACTTAATTGTGAATAGCGGAGTAATCAAGTAGATGTAGTTGTAGATTACTATTATTGGTAGAAGAAGTACTATTACTCACGTGTCTGCTCCGAAATGACCAGTGTCATCTCCATGACCCTGAGTAGAAAGTGATGTCACAGCCTGTGATTGTGCCACCTCACTGTCAATGACTCGTATTTGCTCATCTACAATAACGATGAAACCCCACGAGCTCTGACCAGAAAATAGTGTTGTGGCACATGGCACTTTAATGTCGGCAGCACCTACTGAAAAAAAGGAACACCCAAGCACTGAACTATACGAAAAAAACATAAATTAGCTACAAAAAATACTTTATTCAACATATAAACATCACTACAGATATTCGGATTTAGGTTATGACACGTGCGATACGCCTGCTATCATTGGCGATAATGTAGTGCAGACGAATAGCAAAATTCTGTATGACTCGCTGTAGTGTCGGAATATCGATGATGCCCATGACGTCCTGAATGGCTGTTTTCAGCCGACTAGTGGTTTTGGGGTTGTTGCTGTACACCTTCTCTTTAATATAACCCCACAAAAAGGAGTCATATACGTTCAGATCCGGAGAATATGGCGGCCAATCGAGGCCCATGCCAGTGGCCTCTGTGTACCCCAGAGCCAGAATACGGTCCCTAAAGTGTTCGTCCAGGACGTCAAACACTCTTCTCCTTCGATGGGAGTGGTTAGCACACTGGACTCGCATTCGGAAGGACGACGGTTCAATCCCGTCTCTGGCCATCCTGATTTAGGTTTTCCGTGATTTCCCTGAATCGCTTCAGGCAAATGCCGGGATGGTTCCTTTGAAAGGGCACGGCTGACTTCCCTCCCTATCCTTCCCTCACCCGAGCTTACGCTCCGTCTCTAATGACCTCGTTGTCGACGGGACGTTAAACACTAATCTCCTCCTCCTCCTCCTCCTTCGATGGGGTCTATCTCCGTCTTGCATGAACCCCATCTTCTGTAAATCAGAGTGACTCTGGATAACGGGAATGAAATGATCTTTCAAAACCTTCACATACCTTTCGGTAATCACTTGCAGTCAAGGAATATCGCGCCGACTCTTCCATGACTGGACATTGCACACTATACAGTCACCCGTTGAAGGTGAAAAGACTTCTCTGTCGCGAAATGCGGATTCTCAGTTCCCCAAATGCATTAATTTTGCTTGTCGACGAACCCATCCAAATGAAAGTGGGCTTAGTCGCTAAACCAAACCATATTTACATGAAGGTCCTGATCGTCAATTCTGTAGACATTAGTGTTTGTGAAACACAACCGCTGTTCTATAGTCCTAGGGCTGAATGGCAGATGGTTTTTAATTTTGTATCGGAGGAGATGCAATTCTTCAACAACAATTTGTTGCAGTGTCTCCCAGTTGATTCCCACTTGTTGTGCAGCTCGCATGATCGATTTCCTGTGGGTGGTTTGAAACATAGCGCGTGTCATTTCGGCTTTTTCAGGCGTTTTCACCCTTTTTGGACGACCACATTGCCAGCACTGTCATCACGAACATTACCCGTTCTCTCAAGCTTGCGAATCCAATTCTTTATTTTTAGCACATTTGGAAGGGTTGTCTTCGCTTGAATTCGGTAGCCAGCTTCCTTTGAGCTGTAGTTGGACTGTTGTTGCTTGCGTAGTATTCCTTCACAAGCAATATACGATCAGGCGCGCTGCGCCGTGACATTTTCACAACAACAACAAGGTGCGTGCGCATGCGGGTACTAATTCTCATCATGCCCCGCGGCCAATTGTGCAAATTTGAACGTCCTAACGCAAACCTCTGAGAAATTAAGAAGACTTTATTTCATATACTTCAATAATTGGCACCCTGTATATACTTACGTCCACTGTCCTGGAAATCACGCATTAGGAAAGTCATAACTTCATCGTTAAGGTTTAGTGATGCCCTGCTACTGCACTGTTCCCACATGTATACGAAGGCATACTGAAAATTAATGCCTCAGGCTTTTTTATGTAAAAACTCTTAGAGCTTTCTAAATGAATGAGAATTTACCAATATTCTGCATCTTTATTCTTCATGTTTACAAATTTATTCCCAACGTAGTCACCTGTAAAATGAACAAATTTCTCGCAATTAGAGTCCAGTATGTTGATACCGTCGCTATAGAGCTATTTTGTTGACAGAGACACAAACTCATCACTGCTTGCACCCCTTTCCCACTATGGAAGTCAAGTCCTCAGAGGTGTTCTTCAAGTTTTGGAAACAGATGAAAATTTGATGGAGCCAAGTTGGGATTGTATGGACGGCGATCGGTGACAGTGAACCCAAGGTGTCCGACTGTTGCAGACGTCGCAGGGCTGGCTGTGGTCTACCATGATCATGTTAGAGAAGAGAGTGCTCCGTGTGTGGACGAACTCTTGAAATTCATGCTTTCAGTTTTTGAAGATACGCTCATGTACTGACATGGTTTTGTTACTCATTGCCATGTTAAACGCTACAATTAGGAGCCCCCTAGTGACAGAGGGTGGTAACTTGCATCAGCAAAGTGGGAAAGTCGACATGTTAATATGCATGATGTTAACACCTCAACCGATATTGTGAACAAAACGAAAAATTCGAAGACATCACTTTGCAGCACACCCTCAAATAAGAGTATTCAGATCACCTAAAAAAGCATTTTGTATGTGTTCTTTGCAGTATTTAAAAAGAATTTACACATATCACATAAACATCTACACTTACATTCCTGTGAATCATTCAGGAGGGAAGCCATACTTAAATAGCCAAAGAGCAGTGACTGTGTGTCACTGTCACATAATAAACGATTGTGCTTACCCACACCATCACCCTTAGCACTACAGCCTAAGGTTTCATATACACACTATACCCATCTATGCCAACCAGACTGACGTGAAGATGAATTGCTGAGACCGACTCATAACAGATTAGGTCCCACAAAAACTATGACTGCGTGATGGAATTTTTGCAATACAGAAGCAACCAGCTTGCCACCAGGACACATACATTTAACTTCACGACCTCAAAACGCGCCGTAGCGTTCACACTGTTGAGGGTGCTGCGCATTCAGTGTTGACAGCAATACACGTACACGTGATTTCAGGAACTCAAATCACGCTACAGGCGTCCATGCGTTGTTATTTTTGTTTGTTCATTTGTGACAGCACAACGCTGACACATTACGGCCTTAACACTGCCTGCTCACAACTGACTGGTCGAATACACATTTGTTGTTCACAGTTGTTAGATCAAGCTGCAACTGTAGTTAATGCTTGAACATCACTTGTACGTCAGGTATAAAATCAGGCTCGAAACTTTTTGGACTGATGGTGTGTAACGCTGTGTTACTGACAGTTAAGTGAAAATGATTCAGCCACCAGATATTTTTTACTGTAGATATTTTATAAAAAAAGAAATCCGGTAACTGAAAAAAAGCCACATCTCTTACTGAAAGAAGTGGCTTTCAGTCACCATTTCGTGGAACTATTTAGTACACTGGCTAACCTAAGGAAGTGTCTCGACACACAAACAGACGTTCATTTATGACTCTAATAAAAGTCTTAGAAAGCCCTAAGCGATGTTGTCTCAGTTTTCTCACCGTATTAGGTTTCATTGAGCCCTGAAGTTTTCCACAATTTCCTCCGTCATCATCGTCAAAATCTGACTATCGTAACTGATACTGTATTTAATAGTCGGCAGTCACACGGCATAGTGGCTTCATGAGGAAGTCAAGGAATTTATGTGAACTACCAGAACAATGTTGATTACAATGATACATGGACGCTACAGCCTTTCCGATACCTGGGGTTTAGTTAATGCTGTGAGACAAAAGGAGTGTTTCGAGGCTGGTGTACTTCAGTGCTTGACACTGGGAGTTCGTGAATGTTCTCGGACGTGGAGGAACTGCGGCTGTGGTCAGAGCTGCATGGGGGCAGGCGTCTAGCAGCTCTCTCTGGCGGTTAATGCTACGGCGCGGCGCTCAAGCGAAGTCTTGCGTGACTTCAGTAAATTATGATGTGGGTTGTGTTAGGTCTCTCAGCAAAGCGTCCATCTAGAATCCAATTACTGTGCAGTTATAGACCGTCTTTTATTCCCTAGTAAACTATTTGTGCTGGCGTACACCTTCGTCAGCACACCAGTTGGCACTATGGAACATCGTATAGCAGGAGCTGAACTAAGTGCGGCTATGACAAAAGAAGACCAAGACACGCTCCATGGCTAAGCGACGATAACATCCCCTGGGCAGCTTGTAATGGTACTTGTATTACGTAACCATTACGGCACCTCACCTCAATCTCTCGATACCAGCAATATTCTACTGTGTTTCTGTAAAATAGTTAACATATTTCTGTGACAAAATTCAGATTTGATTTCATTAACGTAGAGGTAGTTCGATACATCTATATGTATATATTGCAATGATATTATTCTTATGTGTATTCTTTCTTTTGTCACTATGATCATTGACGTACTTGTAACTCTGATTTTTGGGTGCGTAAGCGGTTATTAGCGAGTCAAGCTTTGGTCGTCATATTAAAAATGCGCAAATTGTAGTCAGTTTATGAAATGTGAACTTTAACAGTGAGGAAGATATTTTCAAGTATGTTTTATATTGTGAAGTGATGTTTTGGAACGAGTTACGTGATATTGCAACAAAAGTAATAAAAAAGAAATGTAACTTAAATTCGGAGTGCTGATTAATTTTTTACATCACCATTGTCCTAACTTGCAAAACTTCAAGAATGGTTTATGAAACACATCTATAAAATTTTTGAATATCGCAGAATAACACCTAGGCCTCTTTGCATCCGAGCTTGGAATCATCACTACCTAGAGTTTCGACGATTGAACCATGAGTTCACAACAAGACAAGCGTGGAAAACAAGAAAAGATGAGTGCCTAGTTTATCCATTATTTCAAGAAATGACTTTATTAACTGTGCTCTAGTGATACCTGCCACATAATATAACTTTGTTCTTGCCCGAAAATGCAATATTTAGCACCGTGAGCAACACTACAATCATAATTAATTTTTGACCTTTTGTTGTGGTAGGGTTGTCAGAAGCTGCATATAGGTCGCCACCACCGACCGAGCTGTCTTAATCGATCTGTTTCATAATGTCTCTCAGTACCTCAGTACGTCTCATCGGAACTCAATTCGCATTGCATCTCAATACGTAGCACTGTGCTCTAGTCTTCCCCAGTGATAGTCGTCGCCTCGCACATTAGCTAGCTATTAGCGAACGTTCGTTATTGGATAGAGTTGCGATATGGACACGGACAAGATTCAACAATTAGTACATGTTAGCGATGATTGTTAACCAAAGAACTTCAGATCTGATACCATTGAAATTAGGCACTCAGTTGGTTACTGTAATTAAGTGTATCTTAACCACGTGTGCATTTTGTGTTGTAGGGAGAGGAAACCGGCCACCCACCTAGCATACCCTCTCTCCTCATCCAGCCAGGAACCACGAAACATTACAAGAGGGCCAGCCATAACACTATTAATTTCAAATATAAAGGATTAATCCCAAGTTGTTGCTCAGTGAAGAGATCAGAGCGGTAGCTGAGCAAAGATCTTTTTAGTAATGTTTTTGGAAAAAATTTGTTTCAAGTTGTCAACCAAGAACTTCCGACTCGGCTCCAAGCTTTGAGTTCCGGGAGACTGATGAACTTGTGAAGGAGGAACGGAAGGATGGACCAAACAGCAAGCTGACGCCAGTCGCTGCTGCACTGCCCAAATAAGAACAGTCGCTTAACAGACCCAGTTTTGCATACGTTTCGGGCTGGAGTATTTATGGTTGCGCCAGGCAAGGGCTAGTAATTATATTATTAACATTGACGAAGAAGCGTTAGAAGTTATTACCACGAGGTGAAGTGTCTGTAATTGTCCTTAAGGAATCTGTAATTTATTTTTATTTTCTCTAATTCGAAATGAAATGCTTCTTGTCATTTGCCCAATATAAAACTTAGTGCAGTCATTATATGAAACTTTGTCGACGCCTGGGTTGGAGTACATGTGCGCATTTCTCTTTCCTGACCTTAGTTTTGTTCTTCGATTATTCTTTATGTTAAATGCTAGCTTTATGTTCGTTCTTTTCTTCCACAGTTTGTTTATTTCGTTCGATATGTTAAAGACGACGAAATAAAACTAGCATTTTGCACTAACAGTAATTTAAAAGCAATGGACAGGACGTTAAAACCCGACTCTGGAATAACCTCCCTCGTTATGTTAGAGAAATTAAAAACATGTCCAGCTTCAAAAAACAGTTAATGACGTATCTACTTAAGCAACAGTAATGCCTTCCTCTGTACATGAATGCACTTCACCTCATTACTTCCCTCTTTCCCCCTCCTTAAATCTCCATTCCCCAAAACACGCTAAACTAGTAAACATCTACTTTACACACCAAGATATTATACACTTGCACAAACCTTCATTACTATTGCCAATCCTTCTCATGTTTGTCATTATTATTTGATTTTTTACTGTTATTATTATTGCTTATAATTGCTTTTATCATAATCTGTATGTATAGCACCTGCTGTAAAAATATTGCCAGCATTTAATTTATTAGGTCTTAGTCATGTTTATCATTACTTTTTTTTACTGTTATTATTATTGCTTTTATCATAATCTGTATGTATAGCACCTGTTGTAAAAATACTGGCGCATTTGCTTTATTAGGTCTTAGTCACTACTCTTTATTCATATTGCCACTAGAGTAAGCTAATTTTCTCATTTAAACTATTGTCATGATGTAACTCTGATGTGTGAAATGCTGAATGTGTGGAACACTGGTCCGATGTAAGAGAGGGCCTGATGGCCCTAATCTGATCAGGTTAAATAAATAAATAAATAAATTAAACACAACGTTGCTTTTTAATTTTAGAACAAAACTAAGATCAGAAATCGAGGCGCCTACAAAATTTCATGTAACGACTGCACTGACAGGGAATCCCTTGAGAGCGACGTCCCAAAAGACCAATGATGTTTATGGCATTAATGTGATGTTGTGGTAGACACATATTGTATACGAAGCAATCACAGTATTGGCTGCGAATGGGAACAGGAGGAGGTATCCAGTGGTTAACACAGCATGAGGCTACAGGGCGTAGTTGAACTGTTTAGTCAACGATCACTCACAACAGTGCTACAGAGCTAGTGCTGCTAGTGGTGTTGATGCAAAGCAGAGCAGTGGCAACGAGAAACCAAGCAAACATGGCACTAATTCTACAACAACAGTTGCCAAAGATGACGTTTCGGCAGAAAGGAACCTAAGGAACTTCCCAGGGCGAGAAAGAAGTAGCAGATGAAATATTAGCATTTCTGCAAGGTGATTCAGTGGAATGTCTGGTGTCGTATACGCTCGACCGTGCGAAGAATGTATATGGCAGTACAACAGGTCGAGAATGATTTTAAAATTCTGCAAATAATACCTGCAGGACCTACTCTAAACATTGAGGAGAAACTGTAAATTTACATACATAGGAATGAAGTAATTTTTCAGAGCTAGATCAGAAATGTAAGGACTATGGTATGAAGATTAGCATCTCCAAAACGAAAGTAATGTCAGTGGGAAAGAGATATAAACGGATTGAGTGCCAAATAGGAGGAACAAAGTTAGAACAGGTGAATGGTTTCAAGTACTTAGTATGCATATCCTCACAGGATGGCAACATAGTGAAAGAACTGGAAGCGAGGTGTAGCAAAGCTAATGCAGTGAGCGCTCAGCTACGATCTACTCTCTTCTCCAAGAAGGAAGTCAGTACCAAGACTAAGTAATCTGTACACCGTTCAATCTTTCGACCAACTTTGTTGTATGGGAGCGAAAGCTGAGTGGATTCAGGTTACCTTATGAACAAGGTTGAAGTTACGGATATGAAAGTAGCTAGGATGATTGCAGGTACTAGTAGATGGGAACAGTGGCAGGAGGGTGTCCACAATGAGGAAATCAAAGAAAAACTGGGAATGAACTCTATAGATGTAGCAGTCAGGGTGAACAGGCTTAGATCGTGGGGTCATGTCACACGCATGAGAGAAGCAAGGTTACCCAAGAGACTCATGGGTTCAGCAGTAGAGGGTAGGAGGAGACGGGGCAGACCAAGGAGAAGGTACCTGGATTCGGTTAAGAATGATTTTGAAGTAATAGGCTTAACATCAGAAGAGGCACCAATGTTAGCACTGAATAGGGAATCGTGGAGGAATTTTATACGGGGGACTATGCTCCAGACTGAACGCTGAAAGGCATAATCAGTCTTAAATGATGATGATGAGGAATAAATATCCCTACAACACTCTCAGCGGGAGGACGACGGTTCAATCTCGCGTCCGGCCATCCTGATTTAGGTTTTCCGTGATTTCCCTAAATCGCTCCAGGCAAATGCCGGGATGGTTCCTTTGAAAGGGCACGGCCGACTTCCTCTCCGGTCCTTCCCTAATCCGATGAGACCGATGACTTCGCTGTCTGGTCTCCTTCCCAAAACAACACAACCATTCTTAACGAACAAACTGCTTGGAAACATAAAAATCATTGAGAAAACTTCTCTGAAATTTTAGAAAAAGAAAACGAAGCCATATGACACTCAAAAACAATAGACAAACTTTAACTTCAGTTAACAACAAATTTTAATATCTATTAAACACAGCCACTATCTCTGACTTTTAACCGGTAAACATAACATCATAGGAGCGAGACGTGTCGTTTTGTGTCAAAAATAATTATCTGAACAGCAGAAATTACGTGATTCATACAACTTGTCACCAGACAAACATTCGTTCCAAGATGGTTTACGAACGTCACTCCGGCTAGTTGGAATTAAAATAATTCTAAAACAACTTTATACAAAACAGACACAGATCTAAGTAAGCTCTGTTTACTGTAACATCAACTGGTACACTTCACATGTGCATAGTAGGCTAGCTGAAACGAGCTTGTAGCGAAGAAATACGGCCAACACAGGCTAAATAAAATACTGTTCTGCTAACAGGGAATCAACTTATATAAAAATGTTATCTTTTGACCGCATATATGCTACGGGCCCAGGAGAGCAGAAATGTTATTTAGTGTTCCGAGTAGTTCATACCGACTGAGGTAGCGCAGTTGTTAGCGTACTGGATTCGCATTCTGGAGAAAAAAAAAAAAAAAAAAAATCCGAGGTTGTGTGCAGTCTCTAATGACCTCGTTGTCAACCAGACATTAAACACTAATCATCCTTCCTTTCTTCGTAGGTCTTTACAAATTACACGACGTGAAAGTGAGGTTACTTTATTTTCATTTAGCTGCATTTTTATTAACTGTTGCGTAGAATCGAGACAGTTGATTATTCTTAGTTTCATCAGTAAGTATTCTTCAGAGTTCAGCCTCTCTCGTGGCGGCGGAACATTATTATCATAGTCAGATACATATTCTATGGCCCCTTTCATGATTTTTGTTGAAAATGTCTGACATTGTTAAAATAGATGAAAGAAATTATAAGCAGAGAATCTAATGTAAAATTACAAAAAATTCTATAAAACTTCAGAATTTTCAATCTATTTCTCAATCACATTTCACATTAAAAATTTTTTAAAACCGATGACCATTTACGAAGCTTAACAACCATCTTCAGATCACATGTAGTTTTATAAATGCGCTAGCAGTGAACAACACAGTTGATGGTCCATAACATTCTTGAGGTAAATGTGCTACGTACATCCACGCTGCCTGTGACAGTAATTTAAACAAAAAGCCTGTACAGCGTTATTCATTGAAACGTCCATGTAATTATTTTCGTTACAGTCAGTAACCGCCAACAGAGGTTTGTTTCTTAAGCTGCACATGAAGTTAAATGTAAAACATAAAATACATCTCCAACATCGTGATACTGGGTAACTTGTCCAAACAGTAAAGATACATGTACACTAGGTGACACGGACCCCACGCACTCATAGTTACAGCAATACTATGTTATGGTCGATGCAATGATGTTGTATTCCGCTGGTGCATTTATAATACTACATTTGATCTGAAGATCGTAGTTAAGCTACCGAAATTGGTCATCATTTGGTAAAAAAATTTTAATTTTAAGTGCAGTTGAGACAATATAGAGAAATTATTTGAAAATTCTAAAAATGTTTATGGAAAGTTCTTATAATTTTTTTAAATTTTATATTTGATTACGAGATATTTATATTGTAAGATCAATATTCCCAGAGCATTTTTATTCTAGACCGCTAATAGCGGTGGGCAATCCGAGTTTAACCGTAAAAAACTTTGAACTTAGACCTCGAGTTGCAATCCTTATTCTATTTCAGTTCATTGGAGAAGGGAGCCGGCAGAGGCCCTCTCAGTGAAGGCTATCGCGTCGTAAGGATGACTCTCCTTGCCATTCCATTAGAACATGTGTTGCTCAAAAAATTTTGATGGTTGCGTTTATCAACGTCCTGTATGTCGTATCTGTTTTGATACAGGCGGGACGTGAGCTTTTATTGCCTAGCATGAGATCTACAACACCAATGTACGCAACAACTAAAGTTATTCGTCATCTCTCAGTTCTGTTATGCTTTATAGTATTAGGTGAACCCTCAGAAGGGACTAAGTACCGATGTCCCAGTGTTCTTTAGCTGGGTACACAGGCAAAAGCATTTGTGGACGTTGTATTGAACCCAGCCCACGCAATGCGCAATAACATAGTGCAAGTTGCAACGGCAGTCTGTTTGATCTATGTAGAATAAACTTTACGTCGTGTTGCTGCAGATGCCAACGTCTCTTCACCTGTCATGCATAGGTTTCGGGAAAACTACAGGGAGACAGGTCCGAACACAAGGCGAAATGCACAGGGTCGCCGACGCATTGCAACCCAAGTGAAGAGCAATACTGGGCCATATTTGCGTTGCGACGTCGTACGGCTACCACCAGAGCACCACAAGACGGTCTCAGAAAGGCCACTGGAGCCGCTGTGTCCGATCAGACTGTATCGATCAGGCTACGAGGAAGCATCTTACGACCCAGACATCACATACGATTACCCACCTGGACACAAAATCTCGCAGTTGGCCTTCAGTTCTGCCGTTCTCACGTCAACTGGCAACTTAGTCACCGGCCAAACGTGTTATTCACAGACGAGCCCAGATTTCGTCTGACAGAATGTGATAGCTGTTTTCGTGTGTGCAGACGCCTTGGTGAGCATTACTTGCCAAACTTCGTCTAGGAAATCGGCGGATTCGACGAAGGTTCTGTGATGATGAGTGGAGGCGACAGTGTTGACAGCCGTACGGATCCCGTCGTTGTCCGTGCTCGTCTCACCGTCAGGCAGTATATCAAACAAATTCTGTTGTAGGCTACTATGTTGTGACTGAAGCATAGGGTGGTGGTCCTGATTTCCTACTAAACCACGGTAATGCCTTGGCCCGTATGGTCTTGCGTCATCAGAGTCGTCTTTCGAAGCCTGGACATTGAAGCAGTGGAATGGCCAGCGGTGACTCCCGGCCCAAAGCCCATCGGCCTTCTTTGGGTCGTGGATGACAGACGTTTTCGTGGTCGTCCTGTTCGACCAGAGACTCTCCAAGAATTCTCAAGGGTTCTCTTTTAAGAACGGGAACTGCTGCCACAGGGTGACCACCGTAGACATAAACGGAGTATGCCATGTAGGTATCAGGCTGTGGTATCACTTAGTTTTCGATTCCTGTTGGACGTTCCAGTTATTGTTATGTAAATGAACGAGAATGTAGTGATGTTCTTTGTGTACTTAATTCATGGAAGCTAAACGTATAATTTGCTAACATACCCAGTCCTCAACTATTGCTCATTGGAGTATGCAGACGCCCTAAGTCTTGTTTCTCTAGGCGCACGGGGTACCCGAGTAGTCTCAGGCGTCCTGCCACGGTTCGCGCGACTCCCCTCCGTCGGAGGTTCCAGTCGTCCAACGGGCATGGGTGTGTATGTTGTCTTTAGCGTAAGCTGTTTTAAGTTCGATTAAGTTTCATATATTCATATTCGTTAACTGGCCCTACACTTCAGCCGAGGCGACTTGCTTTCAGTATTTCACATAGCGCTAACAACTCGCCGAGTTTGAGCCAGAGCACGCACTTATGCTCATACTTTTGCTTGCGATCAGAGCATTTGTGACATGGTGGGAGTAGGGGGGGGGGGCGGAGGTGAGAGTAGCGCGCGCGCAATATGTGGTCGCAACAAAACGGGACACGGAACACTACGAAACAGGGGAACGTCAGTCTGGACAACGGTACCATCTAGTAGCAGCAATAGCGAGTCGGCCTTATTTAACATTGACAATGTCTTAGCAGTCTAATTCACTGAGCGAGAAATATTACTCTACACGAAAAATTAGCATAAGGTGAGTAGAGATATTGTATTGATATCTGTATGTTCTTTTGACAAAAGGGTAAGTGGGTATGCAAACTAGTGATGTTTCCTGATGGTTAAGGAAACGAGACTAACCTCAAGGTAGTTATCGAATAATGGCTGGAAGGCAGTAAAATTGGACAAGTAGTCGAAAATATGAATATTGGCTGGATAGTCTGCTGTGAGCTAATGGACCACCCACAAATGCTACAAGGTAAGGTGTATTTGTTGTGCGGCTGAACACTACGGGGCCCAAGGCTCAGGGCGGACCGACGCGGCCGCTCCAGACCACCCCAGGATGAAGACCGGATGTGGGTAAACCACAATAGAGTGGAGCTGGGCATTGGTCACTCGCTTAGCAGAATGTGGAATGACCAGCAATGGCGGGCTCTGAGACAAGACGACAGATGGCGTCTTACGGCTCTTTGACACTCTATACTAAATTACAATCAAGTATTAAAGCAAATCAGAATACACTGGTGATCCCAGAGGAATGAAGCACATACAATGACACAACAATATTTCAACTTCTTTTAACCTACAGAAGTTAATATTTCGCAGCGGAAAAAAATTTGTTTTTCCTATTCGCCCACATTCATTTACACTCTTCAATATTTACTGTCAGCTGCCATTCATCACATCAATTGTCATTCATCACACTAAATAGAAATTTTGTCTAAGTCATCTTGTATCATCCTGTATTCAATCATCTTGGACATCTTCCCATACACTACAGTATCTTCAACAAACAACCGCCCATTGCTGCCCAACGTGGCCGCCAGATCATTTATGTGTATAGAAGATGATAGCTGTCTTGTCACACTTCCCTCATGATGCCGTAGAGTACTCTTTGTAAAACCGAACTGGCATTCCACCTGGACCTGGAGATTTATATGCTTTCAAATCTTTCAGTTGTCTCTCTACTCCAGCGAAAGTTTTCATTGTGTCTGTAAGCTGGCCAAATGACGGTATGTTCGTACGATTCTCGTGAGTGAATGTGAAATTGAATGTTTCTGTTTTCGTTTTGCTATCCTCAGCTGTCACATCAGACTGGTGAACAAGGGACTGAATTGAAACCTTACAATACACTCGCTCAGCGATTTTACATAGGATCAGACGCATGTAACAGATGTTTTAAGTAATGAATTTTGTGAATTATGCGTGGATGTTAATGGAGTTAATTGTGATAAAGTCTGTAGTAATTTGGCGGAAATATGTGAGAATTTGTTGAAGGGGGCCAAGTTTTAAGTTGCATAGTTAATTGTGAGAATATTGTAGCTCCTGATATCATTAATTCAGAGAAAGCAAACGGTATATCTGATGCTCACGAGGATGATGAAACGACGGGTTTAGAGGGTGATTTAAATCCTACAGGTGAGTTGGAGGTAGATCAAAACAATCTAGCAATGTTTAATGAAACTGAGGGTTCTCCTGAAATTATAACGTGTATCATAAATGTGGAAGAAAAGGAAAGGACGTCGGAAATGAGTGTTTGAGGGCATAGTGTTTAGAGACGGATGAAATTAAAAATGTGTAGCCTGTAAGTGAACTGAACGATGTTAATGATAAAAGAAAGTGTGCGTATATCGAAATAAATGTGGTGTTCCAGCGGTTGCCACAAATTTTGCATGTGAACGTAAGAATTAGTTGGTGAACAAGGAAAAAGGGCTCGAATTTTAGTAGATGAAAGAGCGAATAAAAGTGAGATTCAGAACATACTCACACTGGCGAGGGAAATGCTATTAGAGATAACTGTGACACACATGCACCTTTGGAAAGAAAAATGGGGTGTGTACAAATGTGTATATATGTGTAGTTTTTAAGGATTTTGGGGGAGGGGATTATTTTTGTTTTATGCAAGGGTTGACTAAGTGAATTTAAGATGTATGTAAATTGTACGGAGGCACGATTTGGTACAAAAAGTGTGTCGACATTTGGTCGCATGACTCTTGATGCCCGGAGATGGACAAAACATAATTATTTTGTTATTTGCGAAAGAGAGAAACAAATTATACTGTACTCAAGATTAGAGAGGAATTTCAAGAGGTTATTTAAGTGTGTTACTTCTGGCAACTTGTATGTGTCTCCCTTATAATGTGTGCGATATTCAGAAGTACATTCAGTAAGGGTCACAGGCGTCATTAAAATCTTATTTGCTTGTGCGAGTATTAGCTAAACTTCTGGGAGTACATTACACAGGTTAATTGTGTAATGTAATTTGTTTTGTAAAGGTTCTGAATACATTTGTGTACGTGAAATTTTGCAAATAAATTGGTAACATGTTTGTGAGAATAATGTCTGGGGATAAATCGTATTTTAGTGAAAATAAAACATTTACTCAATTTATGAATCATTTATATGCTGAGGTAAAAATGAGAGTTATATGGACGATTTCTGCGAAGGGTGAATTAGTTCTAATCTTTGTAATTATACTGCAGCATAATTGCAGAGAAATGATAAAATGTTAGTTGGTTTATGGTGTCGAAAAAATTGCATTATACAAGAGACGTGTTTTCTAGTGGCATCGTGGACAGAGTGTCTGAAATGTCGAGTTGAATCAAGTACTTTACATATGCCACAGATCTTTTTTCTTACTATCGTGTTTGTGATTGTTTCGATTCCAAAAAAAAAAAAGGTTCAAATGGCTCTGAGCACTATGGGACTTAACATCTATGGTTTATCAGTCCCCTAGAACTTAGAACTACTTAAACCTAACTAACCTAAGGACATCACACAACACCCATTCATCACGAGGCAGAGAAAATCCCTTACCCTACTTTTCATTTTTTTTTTTCCGAACCCGGTTACCCGGGCGCGGGAAGCGAGAACGCTACCGCACGACCACGAGCTGCGGACATTTCGATTCCACTTTTGGTGGGTATTTAGTGCATGATGTATGGGGATTGGGGATGTCATATGATGAATGGCAACTAAACCACAGTCGTATTTCGACAGCTATCGTCCTTCAGTACTGACGGTGACTTTTCAGCGCAGTACGTGGCCTAAGGGATCCTGAATTTCAGCAGAGGCGGCTGAACTGTGAACAATCTACACTTCAACGTCAGAATACCGATCATGTGCTGTGTCTGTGTTGGTGAAGGATTGCGTAGAACTGCTGAAAGCAAAAAGTGCTATAAAGTGAGCACTACTGCGCTAAAATGTGTGGACAAGATCTAGTTGAATCGAAAGTTTATTGAAATTAATGTTTTGTTTAATTTGGCATTAATTATATGCAATAATATTTATAATTTGTGTTAGATTTAGTAAATTAATTCTGATAAGATGTTGTTATTATATATCCTAAAAGGAATATGCTGTTTCATATACCACCACGGAGTTATTTACGCTATGGTTCTGACACGCAAGTAGGGTATTCCATTTATTATGTTATGTATGTATTATATAAATATTTCAAATTGGTGCTAATTATACTTAAGTTAATGAGTTAATATGTAACATTGCCATATTTAGGGGAGCTAATCGGCCGCCCAGGTTGCTACACGGTATCTAATGTACACCTGAACAATACCAGGCCCGGCGCTCAGGGCGGACCACCGCTTCCACTCCAGGCCAGCCCTGAACGAAGATCAGATGTGGGTAAATCCCAACAGAGCGGAGTTGGCCAATTGTTGCCCGCTTAGCAGAATGTGGAATGACCGTGAATGGCGGACTCTAAGATAAGATGGAAGATCGCGGTTTACAGCTCTTTGACGGTCTATAATAAATTACAATCAAGTATTAAAGCAAATCAGAGTACACAGACGAGCCCAGAGAAATGAAGCGCATGCAATGACACAACAGTATTTCAACATTTTTAAAACTACAAAAATTAATATTTCACAGGGAAAAAACATTTATACAATGAACCTCTGAATTAACAACTGTTAACCGCTTCGTGCGATTCCAACACACGACATCTCACGTGACAGCACTGCACTACTGCTATTATCTTTGAAATCTACGTATTTGCGCCTGTTTTATTTCTTGACTTATTACGTCTTTTATCTTTATTTTACTACACAAATGTTTGTGAGAACGTAGTACTCTCCACATTTGCACAAGAAATAAACACAGCATTAATACCTCACTTTTGCAATACTTGTTTTTTTTATTTAACGAACAGTGTACTACTCTTCCAGTAACGTTATTTAAATGTTGATTGCATTGATGTTAAAAAACCGGTAATTTAAATGTCTTTTAATGACATGATTATTACGAATGTCAGCCAGCTACACTGCTTTTTAAATGGTTTTTATTTTATAAACTATTCTCGATGAGCCCATTTCGGCATACCGCCGTCATCAGATGCTCTGTAAATACATAAGTAAGCGATGGTTTTAATATAATGGTTTGCAACTATGATCAGAAAAGTTATAAAACGTAGTTAGGTTTTTTTTAAATTGCATTTAACATCGTTGCTGCCATGACGTGCTTTCTTTAGAATTGTTATTTGCTTCTTAGATGTAAACTGAATATGTGTATCTGACTTGAGTTGGTTTTTATGTGCGACATTTTACTTCACAGTTCGAAAGTTGCTATATACAACAGCCCCGGCATTTAAAAAATTTCGTGTAACACATGCCACAAATTCTACATGTGGCAGCCGGTACAAACTTCAAAATTCGATACAGAGAGCATTCCAGAAGAAGTGAAAGAACCCATCCACATACTTTCAATATCTGCAAACAGAAATACATGAAGCAAAACCTATAAACGGAGCACTAGAAATCCTTCATATTACGCAGAAGAGAGTATTCATGAGAACGAAATCTACAAAAATAATAAAAAACCGAATTTCCACACATCACTCATTTACAATGTTAACCATGATGACATGTAATATCGCTTATCCATTGTCATCCAAGCTGTCAAGGAAAATAGCGTACATAAAAGCCAACTAAAATCGGATAACCATTTCCAGTGCACATCTAAGGAGAAAACAATAATTCTAAAAAAAAAGAAAAAGTAGGATATGGCAGCAACGATATTACATCTGAGGTAAAAGCATGTAACGATGTATTATAACATTTCTGATCATAGTTACAGACCATTATATTGAGACGATCGGTCACTTGTGTATTTACAGATCACCTGATGTTGGCAGTATGCCGAAGTAGGTTCATCGTGAATCATTTATAAAATCAAAGTCATTTAAAGAGCAGTGTGGTTTATACTCGTAATAATCATGTTATTAAGAGACATATTTTGCACAGCGTGCCCCTAAGAACAAAAGTCAGTTTAAATGTGTCCAATCACATGTGTAAGCGGACACCACAACTGAAAAGAGAGCCAAAAGACATCTCTGTCAACAAGGTATATATTATTGTTTGAATGGTATATAATGACAGTCGGTTTTTACTGATAATAATGCTTGTAACATTTTTTAAAAATATTGTTGTAATATATTAGTTTAGTCTGGGAAGTGGTCAACTTGAGTCATGTCATGTCTGTAGAGCTTAAGGACGATGCACTTTCGGTGGGGATGGCCTTCAGCCGATGGAAAAGCAGATAGTAGCGGAACGGTATAGGAGTCAAATGGAGACTGGGACCTTTTGAGTGAAGAACTCAAGACAGCGATTGCAGGAATTAATGTCGATTTCTTGAAGAAGGCACACCTGCCTGTGGTATTGTGCATGATTCGGTCATAGAGGTGATTTAATCTGGATAGTGAGCTGCCGTTACCATATTTTAGCCTATGAGGGGTCTATATACTCCGAAATGTCTGAAAGTGCTACGTGCATAAATTGCAGACCTCAGAAAAGAGCCCTTTTTATTAAATTATTTAGTTATCTTCTGTTTCATATTTCTGAGTATTTTATTAACTGGCAACTTTAGTCAATGCATAGACCATTTGATTGTTTGATCAAAGTTACAGGTTATCATTTGCAACGAATTTGCTGCGTGGCATGAAAGGAGACATGATTGGCTCGAGCCTGTAAGTTAAAAGGTACAGTGCCGTGCATAGCCGCAGTACCGAAAATAATGTCCGGGTTCCCGGGTTCGATTCCCGGCGGGGTCAGGGATTTTCTCTGCCTCGTGATGGCTGGGTGTTGTGTGATGTCCTTAGGTTAGTTAGGTTTAAGTAGTTCTAAGTTCTAGGGGACTGATGACCATAGATGTTAAGTCCCATAGTGCTCAGAGCCATTTGAACCATTTGAACCTAAAATAAGAGTAACCGCAGGTAAAGACGCATCTGGGTTGCTAGTATGGAGTGCTGTTTGCAAGAGCAGCTACACTCAGCGGTAGCCGTTAGGTATGGTCTCATCATGCGGTAGACAGTTCTCGTGAAAATCGTAGTCAGAGGTGATGTCAGACGGAGAGAAGCTTGTGGGCTGTAGGCCATATAATACGTTATCTGCAGAGAACTAAACATTTACAAGGCCCGACGGCGCAGCATTTTGCGAAAAGGGTCTGAATTGGCCTATTATGAGAGGAATTGGTTGTTAAGTCAGCGACCGCTCCACCAGTACGATAATATACAGTATTTTATCCAGCATGAAATTCGTTAAGATAGTATTTCCAGAGTAGTGTCATACTTTGTAGTGTTAATTGGTGTTAAGGTCACTGAGCTTCCACCTCAGTTGCGTCTAGCACAGTGGATTTTAGTTTGTCGTTTAATTACGAGGAGTTTTCTGGTAAGATGATTCTCGCCCTGCAGAATGTGTCCGGCAGTTAAATGTGAAAATTCTGTGAGTTCGTTCAGACGTCCATTAAAAACGAATACAGAATAATGCCGAATGAGTATAAAATGAGTAACTTCCATTTTACTAGCTACAGGGTATACAGACGTACATTTGTGAAACGAATGAAACCTTTAATAAGGGAAAATTAACCTACTTACGGTCCTTGTGCGTGCGTGCGTGTGTGTGTGTGTGTGTGTGTGTGTGTGTGTGTGTGTGTGTGTATGAGTGAGTGTGAAGCTGCCGGGTCTAAATCATATTATACTTCACTCACATGCTCATCACTTTTTTGGACCGATTATCGTTTAGGAGTCAGCAATACAGTGGGATTCCAAAACTGCAGAGGGCGCAAGCTCCTCCACGTAATTGGAGCAGGACTGTGCTTAACGCTTTCTTTATCAGTGGTTACTCTGAAAAACCACCTGTTTTAGAGAGACTATTCAGCTTACGAGTGGTGTGATAACTGAACAATGATGTCTACTGGTCGTTAGTGACGTCTAGGCGCTCTCTAAAATACTAGGTGTTCAGTAGCTTTGAGATTATGGCTGTGGCTCATTTTTAGCAGGTGTTCCGCTGTCGGTAAGTTGTGTATGGTTTGTGATCATATAGTTCAGTGAGCTTGATTTTTCTGAAAGGTAAGTATTGATGTATTTTCAGAATTACTAATACATACTGTATTTAGCAAGTCTTTACGAAGTGTCAGATTACATTCTAACAGCCGAATAAGTGTACTTTCAATCTGTAACCATTGGCAGACAAAGATCATGTCATTTGCTCTTCTCAGTCAAGGAATAGTAGAATTTACTGACCTAATCAGTGACATGTTATTGTACTTAATGGGTGAATTACCAAGTAATCGTTCGTCAGTAATCTCCTACACCTACAATGAAAGTCAGGCTGAGAATACGGAAGTCACTATACTTAAAAATGTGGATGCAGTACCTAGTATTTCAGAGGATACTGCAGCCGAAAATGATGCGGAGGAAATACTGCTGTTACCAAACAATAAAAATTAATTCGTGTCCGTTCAACAGCTCGGACACAACACAATTAAAAATTTTTGGTGTAGACAGGACCTGATGATTCCAAGGAGCTAAGTATTCCACCAGAACTTTCAGAGCGCCGTTTTACTCCTGAACTTGCAGAACATCTTACATATCAAATTAATTTATGTGCAACACAGAAAAATCGATCATTTAACATTTAGCCAATAAATTCCCGTGAAATAGAGAAAAATATATTGCTAGAAATCTTCATGCAATTGTGGAAAGGCATCTTGGTCTACTACTCGCTTATTATGTCTTAAACAGATTTTCTTTGCTATAAATAACGTTGATCCAAATGCCAACAGCTAACAACTCAAACTGTATGTGTTAGGCATGTGATGTTGGACTCTGCATAAGTAATAATGTTAATTAGCTCACAGAGTAACACGAAACGTGAAGAATACGTGATTTATTAGTGGTTTTGTTGTGAAACCACAGACAGAGTATAGCGGGTACAAGTGCAGATATTTTTATATGTGGTACCTTAATATGTACACACATCTGTGTATTGGTTGCTTTTTCCGTGCGTCAAACAACCTTCCCATAAACAGATCACAAACCTTACAAACTGATGTTTTCTGCTCTGTCGTACTGTACCACAGAGTGTTCTACATCTGTTAGTATAGATAGACCCTTTTGCACTCACAGGTCTACACTTCAACACCGGACTTCCTGCCCAGGGGAAAATAATTATTAACGCCTTGCTCATTCCACATGCACTTGGAAGTACTACTAAACCTAAAAACGTAGGATTTGTTGCGGCTATTATAAATATCTGCACTCACACCCGTTACACCTGCATGATAAAAAAACTGAAAAGAAGGGTCAAATGGTTTTATAAATGAGTCATCTAAAAGTAAGAAGTAAAATAGATTAGAGAAACTTCTGACGAGCCTTAGAATGATGCTTTAAATCGTGTACAGTGTAAGAGGCGGCCACCGAAAAAATGTAAAGAGTGCTAGAGGATATTTGTGTGGTGGACTGTGTAAACCGTGCAGTTTGTTGTTGTAGGGCCTTGAGATATTATTACTGTGAGGATTCAAGCGGCAAAACGTGTTAGCACTTGAATGACCTCGAGCTTATCCAAAAGTGTGTCGATTTTTTCTGTAATGCATGTTGTTTTTTACTTTTAGACATGTCATTACACAAAAAATTTGTGCCCTCTTATCATTTTTTTATTTTCAAGTTTTGCGCAAGAAGCATAAAATTATCGTACAGATGTAACTTTTAATGCGAAAAATACCTACGCCTTGAAGAAATGAAACTTTTGAAGCTTCATTTGCGCAGTTAGCACCAGCTGTTTGTGAAGTACTGCAATTTTTCCTCAAATCACTAATGAAGTTTGTCTTAATTACCCTGTTTACTTTCAAGCAATTGACGTTTTTTTTTTGTGGAAGTCGATGTCATGATGGTGAACTTGACATCTCATTTATCTGTTTCCCACTCTTCTTTTGGGTATGAAAATTCGGACCTAAATCTGTTGTATAATTTCTAGAGAGAGTTGTTTACAATTCCGCTCAAATATTTGACCAAAAGTACTGTCCAACACTTCTTCTGAAAATATTTGTGCTTATGATATTTTGAAACCTGATTTATTTTACCTGTGTAAAAATTGTGAAATAGATGTTATTGGTGGTAAACAAAAGGGGTCGTGTCACTGAGGGCTGAACTTCGAGGCATGTTATCCTTGACCGCTTCCTTTACCTTTAAATGTAATTATGCCTAATGATGTGTGTGGCACTTGCGTCGGCTCGTTACGGAACAACAGGAATGTCAGTGTGTCATTCTTAGAACGGTGAATGAATGTATACTTCGTTGTTATTAGCAAGCAGGTACGAAGGCTATCAATACAAGAATGCGGCATCATCACTGAAAGAGAGTAGTGTTGTTAATCATTCTAGAGCGTCTACATCTACATTTAGATCTACATCTACATACATGATCCCCCATACATGATTCGCAAGCCATCGTACGGTGCACTACAGAGGGTACCCTTTATCACTACTAGTCGTTTCCTTTCGTCTTCCACTTTCAGACAGAGCGAGGGAAAAATGCCTATCTATATGCATGCGTATGGCCCCTAATTCTCGTACCTTATCCTCGTGGTCCCTACGCGAAATGTATGTTAGCAGCAGTAGGATCGTTCTGCAGTCAGCTTCAAATGCCGGTTCTCTAAATTTTCTCAATAACGTTCCTTGAAAAGAACGTCGCCTTTCCTCTATGGATTCTCAGTTGTATTCCCAGAGCAGTTCCGTAACACTTGCATGTTGTTCGAACCTACCGGGAACAAATATAGCAGCCCGCCTCTGAATTGCTTTGATGTCTTCCTTTATTCTGACCTGGTGCGGATCACAAACATTTGAGCATTACTAAAAAATAGGTCGCACAAGCGTCGTATATATGGTCTTCTTTACAGAATAACCATACTTTCCTAAAATTCTCCCAACAAACAGAAGTCGACCTTCGCCTTCCCTACCATAATCACCTGATGCTCATTCCATTTCATACCGCTTTGCTGTGTTACGCAGAGATATTTAAACTAAGTGAGTGTGTCAAACAGGTCACTAATAATGTTGTACTCTAACGTTACGGGTTTATTTTTCCTATTCATCGACATTAATTTATTTTTTCAGCACTTACAGTCAGCTTCCATTCTTCACACCAACTTGTCATTCGTCACACTAAATAGAAGTATTGTCCAAGTCCTCCTGTATCGTCCTACAGTCACTCTTCTTTGACACCTCCCCATACGCTACAGCATCATCAGTAAACTACCGCCAATTACTGCCAATCCCGTCCACCACATCATTGATGTGTGTGTGTATATAGCTGTTCTGTCACACTTCCCTGGGATACTCCAGACGATACACTTGTCTCTGATGAACACTCGCCTTCGAGGACAACGTATTGGCTTCTACTAGATAACAGATTTTTGTTACACGTATCTGAGAATCTATTCCGTATGCTCGTACCGTCGTTAACAGTGTGCTGTGGAATACCGTATCAAATGGTTTTCGGAAATCTAGAAATATGGAATTTGCCTTTTGCCCTTCATCCATGTTTCGCCGTTTATGACGTGAGAAAAGGGCATCACACGTCTGATGCTTTCTTAAACCGTGCTAATTCGTTGACATGAGCTTCTAGGTATGTAGAAAATTCCAACTCAGAATATGTTGTATTTTAGCAATCTAGATTGTGACAGGTATTATCAGATTAATCTTGTCGCCCTCCAGTTTGAGACGCCTCATCGCTAGAAGAAGTTCTCATTGGACTCCGATTACGCATAACTCTTCAGTGATGCCTGTTCCTGTAAATACCGATAGCTCATTATTTGCTTTTTCTTGTAAGCAAAACGAACACCTAGAACTCTAACGTGTTTCAGCCCAGATATCTTGAATGCCAAGACACTAAACTGAGGGATATCTCGTATGACATTTATTTGTAAGCTATGGCTAGTCTGTTAATATCGCACACATTTACCTTCAGGTAGTGAAAACATTGAGATCAATCGCCTGCGAGAGAGGATTGTGTTTTCACAACCCACGCCACGTGAAGAGCACACTGCTCAGAAGAAGGCACGCCGCTTCTCTCGGGAATGCCGTATGTTGCTGTAGGAGCATTCTGCGAACTTGAGCAGCGAGAAGGCGCTCGTAAAGGACGGTGCCGAGTATAAAGAGACGGCGCAGCGGAAGTACGGTTCTTTTGAAGTGAGCAGGGGGCTACAAATTCCAGCTGGCGCTTCTTCCACACCAAATTGCCTGCAGCGACTGTTTCTCATTTTCCGCGGTGCTGTTCTCTCGCGTGGTGTAACGAAGAAGCCGGAGAGGATTTAACTGAAGGCAGATTTAGTAAAATAATAAAACTTTTATGGCGATAAAAGGAAAGCACTCCTGTGTTGGCATTAACAGCTACGGTTAAGCCAATAATGACACTCGTTTTCTAGGACAATCGCTACATCTGTCACCAAAGCCATTGTACATGTACGCAGGAAATCGTATCGGATTTCACGAATTCTGCACTAGAAGCTGTTTCAGTGGGAAGGCAGCCATAGGGCATGCGCATTCGGAGGACACACACACACACACACACACACACACGCACACGCACACACACAGAAGTAATCCGCACAATATTATGTGAAAACTAACTCAAAAATGAACAAGAACCGGGTAGAACAGAGGAACCTGGAAAGCATAGGATGATTGATTATTTACACTTCGGTTTTAAAATTGGTGCGAAAGAAGCAAATATTAAGTTGAAATAAGTCCTGGCTTCAAGTTTATCTACAAGGTGATTTAGAACACAGATTCAGAAGTAGATTCAGTAGCGTTAGGTTTCCTCCGTCTCCTGCAGGACAGATATGGCGTTTCCTTAAGAAGTGCCTGGGCGCATGATAAGTAACAACTTTAGTTTTATAGTTTAATGTGATATCTTCCGAACTGACTACACTGATGATGTAAGTCGAAGCAATGAATCTGAATTTGTACTAGCATCGGGATTCGAACCAGGGTCTCCCGCTTCCTAGGCAATGCACGAGCCGTTACGCCATACTGGCACTGCGGCTACAACAGCTGCAAGGAATACCCTGTACGTCTCCCTCCCTGATACAAATTCCAACTCATGCCTCAAACCATTGCTATTCTCCTCTAAACTCGCTTCACTACTGACAAAGCTCTCCAGTATAGGGATAGCACCTTAGCAATGAGCGAAATGTTGTTAATCCTGCCTATACCTCAGGTGTAGGTGATATACTAGTCATACACAGTTGATGTTACCGAGACATATTGAGTGATCGCCTTGCATCGGCCTACGTCATTAAGGTGGAATAAGGTGAGTCTCAATATGGGTCCTGGACATCAGCTTTATGTGATTAATATATCACTACACTGAACTGAGAAAAAGCCTTGGAATATATCATTTGAATACCTCTGTATCTCGATGCTGTGTTGCAATTAAACATGGTGTCCACTCCAGGAATCGACAGAGGATCACTACAAAAAAAATTTGTAGCAATCTGTTTCAGTGTCAGTATAGCACACTGGTCTGAAGAGAGCTTTCTAAAAAGTTTTGCAAATACTCAGTGACGTTCTAATACAAATGTGGTGGCAGAATAATTTCGAACCTTTTCTCCGGGCCCGCATCTCGTGGTCGTGCGGTAGCGTTCTCGCTTCCCACGCCCGGGTTCCCGGGTTCGATTCCCGGCGGGGTCAGGGATATTCTCTGCCTCGTGATGGCTGGGTGTTGTCTGATGTCCTTAGGTTAGTTAGGTTTAAGTAGTTCTAAGTTATAGGGGACTGATGACCATAGATGTTAAGTCCCATAGTGCTCAGAGCCATTTTGAACTTTTCTCCGGATAAAGCATCAACAAATTTTGCCCTAGGAAAAGATGCAAGTCCAATTAGTATATTCCATCACACTGAGATTAAACAGCTTGAATATGGTACCTTACAATATTTTATTCGTATAAGAAACATTCGACTGACATCAGTAAAACCATTAGACCATTAGACTTTGAGACCTTAATACAACAAAACGGCCCACTGCCACATGAAGGTACCAAAGACAGAAAAGTATCTCACGGACAACTACACTTATAGAGGTCAGATGCTGCCTACAGGATTCAAATGGTTCAAATGGCTCTGAGAACTATCGGACTTAACATCTGTGGTCATCAGTCCCATAGAACTTAGAACTACTTAAACCTAACTAACCTAAGGACATCACATACATCCATGCCCGTGGCAGTATTCGAACCTGCGACCGTAGCAGTCACGTGGTTCTGGACTGAGCGACTAAAACCGCTCGACCACCGCGGCCGGCGCCTGCAGGATTACCGAATTATTCTTCAGCTTGAAAATAACAGTAACATAGCTTGCTTAGCCGAGGCACTATTCTGATGAGCTAAAACATTATGACCACCTGCTTAACAGTATGTTGCAGCATCTGAGGAACGAAATATAGCAGAGATGCTGCTGGTATAGGTTCGACAAGTCCTTGGTAGGTTTCCGGAGGTTTGTGGCCCTAGACGTCTACACGCAAATCACGCAGTTCCCCCAAATTACGGGCCGGCGGTTTGTAGGCGCGGAGCTGACACGTGATAACGTCTCAAATGTGTTCCGTGGAGTTCAGATTAGGTTTATCTAGCGACAGGCATATCAAGCAGAGTTCACTTTCATGCTCCTGAAATTATTGCAGTACAGTTGTAGCATTCTGACATGGACAGTTGTCCAGCTGGAAGATGCTATCGCCGTCGGCTGAGACATCAAGCATGAAGCGATGCAAGTGGCCCGCAAAGATGTTCACGTAGTCCACTGCTGCCACGGTGCCTTCGATTGTTGCCACACATCCGACGGAGAAGTCAGTGAATGTCTCCCATAACACAATAATGCCACCACTAGGATAACGCGTATCCGGAAGCAGCCACAGACCTGATGTAAGAAGAAACGTGATTCATCCGATCAGGTTAGACATTTCTATTGATCCATGATGGAATTCTGATGATCCAGTACACACTGCAGTCGTAAATGACGACGACGTCGTTGGGTCTACACAGGAACAATTAGATGTCGCCTGCTGCGGAACCCCGTGTTCAACAATGTGTGCGGAACGGTGTGCTCCGAGGCACTTCTGCTTGCAGCATTGTGCTGTGTCGTCAGGTCTGTCACAGATTCCCATCTCTCTTGTACTTCAAAGAGGGAAACCATCGACTTCCACGTCCAACACCCTGTCGCCTCATGTTTTCACCATCCTTCATCCACTATCAATAGATCCTGACGACAGAGTAGCACGGAACTGCCTACCATCTTAGCCGTTTCCGGGATTATGTTTCTCAGATGATAGGGTGTAACAATCGTCCCATTGTGAAAGTCGCCTATGTCAGTAGATATCCCCATTCCTGGCCCACAGCGCCGCTTAGAACTTGACAAAAAGTGGGGGTCAGTTGTAGCACAACGGGTTACAACCCTTCCGAGAATGCCAAGTGCCATGACGAGCTTGCGGGCAGCCGTACAAGACCGGAAACAAAAGCTGAATAGTTTAGAAATTAACAAGTAATAACTGAGATGAAAAATTTGGGCTCTTTAATGATGAGCGACCTATTGGTATATTCCTACTTTACGTGTCAATTTTACTTTGAAATATCTTAAAATTCATGTGTGAATTAAATCATTAAAGAAATTTAAAAGAGGAAGGAAACCTTCTAATAATAATTCCCGACTTACAGAGGGCCTAAAATCTAAAACAGATTTCAGCTTCCGTCATTTGCAGAGGATTTGCTAATTTATTCAGTATGATGGCAAGCAGTAAAATGCTTCAAGTTTGACTGGGGCGCCTTCTTGGGCATGAAATGCTCAGGAATACAGAAATGCCCGCCATTGTGAAGGTTGGGACGGCACCAGGACAAGAAACCTCCGGGTCAAATGTAAGTGGGTAGTTTATGTGGCCCAGATGGCCCTAACTAGCCACTTGCCCTCCCGGTAGGTTGGCAGCTGCCCTATTTTTTGAAACCTTAGGCACATTAGTGTGTGGCGGTAGTCGGTGTTTGAAAGGTATGGCCGCCATCTATTCTCTCCTATTCTGTGAAAACTTATTAGAACGATTAACAACTGTAGACTTTACGCTGCCCGTGACCGTGTCTTTCTTAAGGCATCGACTGTCATTCTGTGGTAAACATTAACTGTCCATTACTTTCAGTGGAGCGCAGTTGTATCGCTTGATTTCTATCGCCGATTCGTTCACTCGGCAGCCATGTTGTAAGATATTCCCCGGCGTTTGTTATCTAAATCTAGTCCTCGTGGTTCCGCATTCTCTGCTTGGTGGGTCCTGAGTTATGCATGGTTAAATACCTATCTTTTATGTTGTTTTTTGATAGCGCAAATGTCAGTGTAGGCTGCCATCGGTTTAATAGTACCTAGTCCTTTTGTAGTTTCAGAATACATTTCAGCTTTATATTTTTAAATCTTTTTATTGTTAGTGCTGTTATTCTTACTCTTTTTTATATAGCTACCTTTTTCTTACCACCTTCCCCAGTATTACTATAAATGAAAGAGCGCCAGCAAGTATGGACTTATTCGATGCCTTCGATGATCTGGTACTGAACCTGAAATAAGCCTGAATCCTGGCAACCTAATAACATTTACCTCATCCTCAAACTGGGACAATTTTCTTTTTTTCATTTGCGTTGCCTTGGGTTCCGAGAGCTGTGCCAGGCATTTTATGTGTAACAGTGCAGCTTGTTACGACACACTATGAAGCATGAAGGGATCATCAGTTTGTATGATGGAAGGAAATGTGGGGTTAAAAATTATAGAAGGAGACCAAGGGATGAACGCTGTAAGCAGGTTCAAACGAATGTAGGTTGCAGTATTAATCCGGAGAAGAAGAGAGTGGCCTGAGGTAGACTAACGTGGGGAACTATATCAAAATAGTCTTCGGATCGAAAACCAGAATAACAACAACACCGTCGCTAGAATGATTCCTCATTTTTATCTGCTACGATTATGTACTTTTCTTACAGCGTCACGTGCCTGCAACGCACCGTGCAGCATTCATTGCCACGTTGGGCAGTAGTCTTAATGTTTTGGCTCGTGAGTACTGCAAATATCTTTAGATACCCATAAAGAAGGCTCCCTCAAAACTTTTCTTAAAAATCTTAGGTAAGATATCTAAGAAATTTAATTTAGAGACAGCAAACATTAACAACTGTTTAGATGAAGCTCCCTGACATATTAAAACCGTGTGCCTGACCGAAACTCGAATGCGGAACCTTTACCTTTCTGGGGCAAGTCCTCTGCCATCTGAGCTGCGCAAGCACGACTCACGACCCGTCGTCGCAGCCTCAATTCTGCCAATACCCGGTCTCCTGGAAACAGTTTAGCTGGCATCAGTTTCTCAAATTAACATGGTTATGAATTGTAACAAGCACATATCTAAATACTTACGTTACACTTCATCACAGTATTTTAATGTGTTACGAAAATAAAGAGATTTTGTAACTCTACGAGTTACAATTATTTCCTATATTTATCTGTTTTGTTCTTGCAATGCAGGGCATATATAATTTGTGTCTTATTGGTATGAGAGTTTGAAACATGTGTAACATTATTTGACTCTATTTCATAATTCTAGAAGAACGCTAAACATGCCAACCGATAGCACTCGTGATTTTGAAATGAATTTTGGTGATTGGACGGCTCAAGAAACACACACGCCTATTTTAAGGACTCTATCATCCATGGTTCACCTCTTTGGAATATTTACTATTATTTTTTATTTTTTACTTTTCTTTTGGTTGAATGAAAGTAATGTCCTGTTTTCTGTCGAATCGGAAAGATGAGGAGCAAGAAAAAGCTCCTAGCCACAAATGCGTAACCGAAAACTGTATGTTGCTTACCCCTACGATCAATGCTGGACAACACATGGTTTATTATCCAGTAAGTTGAAGAAATCTTTTATCATTAGAGCTAAACGGCGCAGAAGAAAGCTATGAAGTTTATGAGTGAGCTGCCTCAGCTACCGGGTGAACATCTTGTGTGCTACTACCTGCCGTTACGTCACAGCTGCCGGCTCTGCTCCGACCGACCTTGCTGGGAGAAAGGTTAATCGGTACAGACGGCGAGCCGGCATCCTGCTAGCTAATTGGCGTCTCCCTATTTGCTCTTTCTCTCGCCTGTTGCCTTAGTTATGTGCTCTGTGCAAAACAAACGCATGAGAAACACTTGCGAACTAATGGCCTACAACTGAGGAACGGAAAGCACCATATTACACAACTCTTTTCTTGATTAATTTGTGGTTATTTTTCACTCAGTTCACGTATCGTCACTCTAATCCACTAATAACTGGCATACTTTTACCCGCAGTTAAAAATTGTCGATTTCGCTATACTCAGTACACGTGGGATATAAAGAAACAATCTTCATTCAAAAACATACAAGCTTCACTGCACCCTTTCCAGCATTTGAACCTTTGTACGTTCCTCTTCAACTGCAATTATTATTTATCTTTTTTCCATTGTCATTGTGTGTGTCGAATTCAGGTGAAAGTGTATTCTAGGAGAGAAATCTGTAGTGTTTTTTTTTTTTTTTAAAAAAAAGCAGTATTGGGCGTGAGAACTAGCCAGCTCAACATTCAACACAGAAACTTCTCACGCGGTGTAACAGTCCAATTTTAAATACAGCGGTGTGACTTGCAGCACCCAATATACAGGATGTTTCCAAAAGATTCAACTGGTTCGCAAGACTGCTTTCTCCATAAATGAAGATGGCCACTTGGGTTTAATTTTAACTTGCGGAACCAAACTAAAAGTTTACTTCGGCGTCATTTGTGAAATTGGTAGTTTATGCTGTTGCTATAATGGATCTCTTTGCCGTAGCTGCTTTTTTTTTTTTTTGGATATGATGGAGGTTTGAATTTTTCCACAGCTGCGAGAACACGCCGAAAATTTCGTTTCTCAACAGGATGTAGCAGCACCTTTCTGGCTCCTGCACGTAAGAAGAATTCTTAACAGTAATCTGCCTCAGTCATGGTTCATCCGCAAGACGCAAGATTACGAATCTCGCATTTCAGCATCAGCCTGTAACGCTATCTGATCTCACGGTCTGTGATTTTTAGGTGTTTTTGTAACGTCGCTTTCTCATCTGTTTGTTCGGTACAAATTCTGGATTTGACTTAAAATTATCTTTCCGATGAAGTGGAAACTTTATACTTTCAACATAACTGGATGGCGATGCAATAATAACTGGCTGCTTTGTTTGGAGTGTGGCGGAGGGTGCTTAGTTCTTTTGTCTGTCTGTTCAGTACTAATTTTGCATTTGATATCAAACTAATTTACTGATGAGCCAAAGACTTGAAATTTTCACAATGACTCAGAACTTGATGGCAGTACAATATCAATACACTTTCGTGTCTGCTGTGTGGTAGAGGGTACTTCGTGTACCACTCGTATTTCCTAAATTTCCTGTTTCAGTCGCGAATGTTTCACGCTAACGACGACTCCTAGTAAGCCTCCATGTGAACTCGAATCTATCTAACTTTTACCTTCAAGGCCATTTTGCGAGGTATATCTAAAAGAAAGCAATAAACTGGATGATTCAGTTGAAGAGAAAATGAAATAAACCTGAAATTTACCGCACATCAATCTCATCAAAATGTCTCAAATCGATTGAAAAATTTCACACATACTAACTATAAAAAGAAGAGAATAATTGTTTAAATAAAAAACTGTTTAACATAACACGTTGTTAAAATGGTCTAAGAAGCACAAAATGATTTCTACGAGGCCTATACAGATTAATAGCTCCATACAGACGGTCCTGATAAATTTATGCTCCTGAATTTTTAGCAGTAACGACAATACCTGTAAAATTTAAAACGAAAAATGTAGGGCGCATGCCGTACATAAACGTGAGGAGTGTAGAGAGTAGCTATCGTTGGGTAAAATCAAACAACAGGTCATTTCATTTGCAGTGCAGTGGAAGAGTTAATGACTTTGGTGAACTATTCACGCATTCATTGCGTGAAGCCCATGTCTCTCGTTTTTAATTTTAAAAGTGTTTTCACAGCTATTAAAAATTCACAACCACAAATTTGCAGCACTATCTGTATCGGACTAGGAGAAATTATTTTATAATTCTTAATCCGAGTTCAAAAGTATTATTATTATTCACGTATATATCAAATAGGACCACGCGAGTTACAATCAGTCAATGTCGCTTTTCATGGGTGGCCTTTCTTTGTGTCCATATTTGTTTCACCCTTTCAGAATGAAGTTTCTTTCTTTCATCAGACCACGGTGTTCCAGTCCGTTTTCTAATTTCCATCTGACCAACTTTAAAATCAAGTATCTTTTGTCTGAATGTTTTCCCATCTGTAACTTCCGTCTGGGTTGTACCAGCTACTTTACGATCCTCCTTAACCGCAGCGATCCATTTAATTGGCTAAATTTTGGCCTTACTTCTGTGAGGTAGTAGAATTCTTCTACTTGTTTTGTCAACCTAGAGGATGCCTATCTTTTAATGTGCCCATAAAATTTAACTCTTTGTTTTCTCTTGTCATCATGCATGTCTGTGTATTATTTTATTTGCTTATTACTTTTAAGCCTATACGTTTCTCCATCGGTAATTTTGGAGCTTAGTGTGTTCCTAATAATTATTCGTTTGAATTTCTTCAGTATCCCTCTTTCTATTTAAAATTAGAGGTGCTGCTCCACAAAAGCATTCAGGTTTGACTACAGTGCTGTATTGCCCAAGTTTACTGAATTTACAAAGTGATTTTTTTTTATAAATATTTTGTGTTAATCTGGATGCAGTTCCCATTTTTCGAGCGAAATTCGTTTACAGTTTTTCTAGACCATTTTCTTGTATGACTTTCCCAAAGTATTTAAACTGAGAAACCCTTTTCATTTTGCCATAATTCATGTTTAAAAACTTTGGTGCTTGTTTATTGCATGTCTTTTATTCCGTTTTTTCGGATAATATTTGTAGTCCTACTTTTTCTGCAACATCTTTAAGAATTTGGATTTGCTTTTGAGCAGTGGTAACCTTTCTAGTTAAAACTGCGTGATCATCTGCGGAGCGAGGCAGTCTACTCTAACATTACTTTACCTAACTTGATTGATATACATTTTGACTCGACTTTTGCTCTCGTCGTTCTGTAATTACCTTTTTCCAAAACACAGTCAAACAGTAATGGGGAGACCCCATCTCGATGTCTAACACCGGTATTCATATCAAATGGTTTAGGAATCTCTCCCATTAATGTAACTAATAAAGCTTGTGTCGATTAACGTTTCCTTAATCAGTGTTAGAGCTCTAGATGTAGCCCTTGTACCTTTAAAATTTGGAAAAGAGATTCACGATCAACTGAGCCGTATGCCTTTTTATAATCTACAAATGTACATACAATATTGTCACTAGAAATCGTTTGGTGCCTAAGGATTAGTTTTAAAATAAAAATTTGTTCCTGACAGCGTCTGTTTAGTCTAAAGACTGCTTGATATTCACCAGTTTTAGGTTCTAACTGTTCGTGGGCTAGAGCAACTGAACACTGCAAGAGAATTTTGTACGTGACCACGAGAAGAGAGGTTCCTCGCTAATTATTAACATCGGTTCTATCCCCTTTTTTATGCAATGAGTGAATTACGGCAGCTTTCCAATCTTCAGGTATTTTCTCAGTTTGGCAGATATATCTTATTAGTTGAGTGATCTCTTTTATAGTGTTACGGCCATCTGATTGTAGTAGTTCTGCAATTATACCGTCTTCTCCGGATGTTTTATTGTTTTTAGTTATTTCGATTTCGACTTCCTTTAGAGTTAAGGTTGGGTTTTATTAGTTTGCTGTGATTGCAATTTATTCGCTGGTTCTGGATAGTTTAATAGTTTTTCAAAATAATTAGCAAGTACCTTACAATTTTCCTGGTTATTAAGAGCAAAATTGCCAGTTTCGTTTTTGAAGCAAAGACTTTGAGGTTGATAAACGCTTAGTTTTGCTCTGGATGTTTTATGAATGTTTATTTTATTGTTCTTTTGGAAGTCTTTTTCGATTTATAAATGTTAGGCATTTTTGTAGTTTCTTTTAGTCTGTCGGATATTTAGACGTTTCTTTTCTTGCACTTAGAAAGATATTATCAGTTGTGTTACTATTCCAATTTTTGAATACCTCATGCGTAAACTTAGCTGCTGTTTCACAATCTGCGTTCCCCAAGAATGTTTTTGTTTCTTTCGAAGCGAAATTAAATGTTGTGCTGTTTTGATGAACTTTTCTTTTAGGCTTTGACAATTTTCGAAATTTTTTGTCAACTTCGCTTGTTAGAGATGGGTTTATTTTAGCAGTGTCAAATTTGGGGATAAAATTTTTGTTTAGAGAAGTTTTTGAGTCCCTTTCCAAAGTTGGAAATCGAAAATTTCTTTGTAGCTAATGTACGAAATGGCTACATGATCGATTTGAAATTCCGCAATAAACGTATTTGGTGCCCGCCAAGTTTTTTGTCTAGAAATCCACTTTTCATCTGTGTTGTAGCAAGCGGCAAAGTGGTCAGCGTCTGTTCATCAGTGGTGAGGCTGAAGTTTATATTCTGGAAATAAACGTCTCAGTCTTAACACTCTTGAGTTCACCCAGTGAGTCTACTCAATCCCACCTGGTTCCAGGTACAATCATAATGGAACATTTTTAAAATCACGATATTACACCAAGTGGTCAATCCATAGCCAGTATTACTGGCGCAACTGATCATCCGGATTCTGGGGCGACCAGGTTAAAATGCAGTGTGATTCAACAGAGGAGGTAGGAGTCCTCTGGCCAACTTAAAACCAGAACACTTTTTTACAACACTTAACATACAAACACTTTTGCAACCAAGTAAACGTCATACATTGGGAGATAGATTAAAAGAACAGAAGATTCCAATTTTGGCACATCAAGACCGCGAATGACGGACAATAACACCGTGGTTTTCGGTAAATGTCGTCTTCTAAAAGTAAAACTGATGAAAGAATATTTAATAATGCACCACATCTGTGAGTTGCTTTTGCAATCTCGAAAAATATTTGAAATTCAATAAAGGAGATAATATCCACTAATATTAAACTAATGACAATTTCTCTTAAATGCACAAAAAAGCATGCATTTTAATTAAAGCTCAATGCCAGTAAAGGAGGATAAGCCTAAGAAACACCTGAATAAGTTAATTAAGGTTGGGAAACGTTAGAAAGCATCATATCGAAAATTCCATCAAACTATGTCAAAATTTTAATAGGTGATTTTAAAAAGACGAAAAGAAAACCGCTGGTGGATCTTGCGCATAAATGTACAAACAAAAATGGCCAAAGACTTGTTGAAATGTGCTAAAATTTTAACCTTAAAATCATGTCAGCACATTTTAAAAAGAACCCTTCTAAACAAAAGCGTGTTATATTAAAAAGATTTATATTTATACAGTTATTTGTTGTGGGTATATGTGATGGACTCCGTCTATATGTCTCCTCTTTCAACAGTTTTGGGTAAACATTGACTCTTCTTACAAAAGCAGTAAATGTATTAACTCTGAAGGTCTTCGTAAAAGTATACAACGATTGAGACTATCGTTTGGAAGGTTGTCGTAGGTCCAGTGCATGACATACAAAACATTTGAGAAACGAAAACGAAAACTTTGACCGTAAACGTAATTGTAAAAAGTACACCAAGGTTGTCTGTGCATGCCTACATGTCATATATATGGCGTTTCTAAACTGAAAACTCTGTACTCCTATGACTAACGTAAAATTTACCCCGAGTTCCTTGCTTCATTCCTGCAAACAATATGATCTTGTGAATTAATATGAAGCTTTTGAAACACTCTGTAGATGATGTGGCAGATTTTTCCTACTAGTACCTTCACTTCCGTCTTAGTTTTGTTTGCTCTTCATTTAAATTATAAATTAGTTATATGAAATGTATGCGTAGTTACGAGTAAAGACACCAATCAGCTGCGTAATAGTATGACGACAATTAAAATTTGTGCCTAAACTGAACTCGAAAAAGGATTTCCTGCTTATCGCAAGCTGTCACCGAACTTACCATTTTCCTTTTACTCGAGCGGTCGCCTTAACAACAGTTTTTCTTCATTTTATGCAACAGTCAGCTCCAGTATGGATGTAGACAAGATGGGCACAGGCGTCCCATCGGCATCCCGAGGCCTGGCGAGGGTAGCCGCGCGGTCTAGGGCGCCTTGTCACAGTCCGTGCGGCTCCCCCCCCCCCCCCCCCTCCCGTCAGGGGTTCGAGCCTTCCATCGGGCATGGGTGGGTGTGTTGTCCATAGCGTAAGTTAGTTCAAGTTAGATTAAGTAGTGTGTAGACTTAGGGACCGATGACCTAAGTAGTTTGGTCACATAAGATCTCATCACAAATTTTCTATTTCCCGAAGCCTGGGTACGATGCCCCACCCCCTGTTACAGTGCTCTGGTCACTCAAATGGTATTGGTCTTATTGTTAACTTTTATATTATTTTATTTTTTAATCCTTACAACTTGCTACAAAAAAGAATAAAACAGAATCGGAGTTCATCCTACATGGCATATGCCTCTTAAAAAGAAAAAAAAAATCTTTTTCCAGTCGTTGCCTGCAACAATTTTTTGTTTGTATTTTTTATTAATTAAAGATGAAAAACAAGACTAACAGGGCCGCAAAAATGAAATAAACTTTGTAACATTACCCCTGAACAGGATCATGATGAGAATATCACAAAGACAGGTTAACGTAACAGATACTTGACGATGAAATACATGGTCCAACATATTGGCGAGTAAGTCGCGTTACCGTAGCAGGCGAAAATACTTCCAATATGCAGTGGCCATACACTGGTAGAAGGCGAGTGGGTCCCTATCGACCCCTCCATCTACCATGTAATGGACACAGCGACTTTCCTCTCGGTTCAAAATGGTTCAAATGGCTCTGAGCACTATGGGACTTAACATCTGAGGTCATCAGTCCCCTAGAACTTAGAACTGCTTAAACCTAACTAACCTAAGGACATCACACACATCCATGCCCGATGCAGGATTCGAACCTGCGACCGTAGCGGTCGCGAGGTTCCAGATTGAAGCGCCTAGAACCGCTTGGCCACACTGGCCGGCTTTGCCTGCGGAAAGTAGGAGAAGTCAGGATGAAATACGAGATCAGCCGAAAAGGCAGTTTCAACAGATCGAGTTAGATACGTTAATTGTTTTTTAAGCCAGTGACAGCTCGCTTCGTGACCATGACAGGCAAATCTATGTTGTAGCGTGTCTATGGCGGGACATCGACTAAACTCATCCCTGACACTAAATCCAATACGAAATAGACGCTCATTTGTGGATAAAATATTATGTATCACGAGATACCACGAGGACGCCACGGCCATTGGTAAAACAAGAAGGCTAAGAGAAAACCCCACCGTCATCCAATAAGTTTGCGGTGGCGACCGTTTAACCGGTTTCGTACAGTCAATCCTTCGCAGCACATTAACAAAAATATGGTAGTGAGATGCTGCCTCTGTAGATTAGCTGATAGCAATCTGAAATTCAAGGACATGTTTTAACCGTATATTTACTCAGCGAACATCGACAGGCGAATGAAGACTGCTCGGTTGCAGACAGTAATGTAATCGACACGTGAATGTGTGGATTACGTGAGAGACAGCACGGTGCGCCGAACAAATAACACAGACGCTTTTCCTTCAATATCGGAAGGTCCCAGAGTCCCAAGAGAGCGCGCACGCGCAATCACCTCGTATCGAAAAATCTGGTGAAAAATGTTTCAAATGGCTCTAAGCAGTATGGGACTTAACATCTGAGGTCATCAGTCCCCTACATTTAGAACTACTTAAACCTAACTAACCTAAGTACATCACAGACATCCATGCCCGAGGCAGAATGTGAACCTGCGATCGTAGCAGCCGTGTGGTTCCGGATTGAAGTGCCTAGAACCGCTCGGTCACAGCGGCCGCCTGAAAAATGTGGTACTTACGTAAAAAACGACAAGACGAATGCTTTAATTTCCTATCCTTCACCAAGGCAAGGGGAAAGATCTGGGTGATATAATATACTTTGCACAAACCGTAGGTTCCCGAATCCGAACTTTCTGAAGCAGGTTAAGGGAACGCCATTCATGCTCCAGAATTGCTTCTTGAATCTTCTCTGTAACCAACGTCGCATTAGGTGTAGCTATTTGGAGCGGTCAATAGTCATTTATGACTTCCAAAGATTTATGTCTATCTACAAACGTTACCCACGAAATAATAGCATTTCAAAACCCTGTAGTTTCGTCAACCGACATTTGCCTTCGTTAATGCGGGCACCAGATATAAGTTAAATACATCCAACGTAGCCTTGAACAATGGAAACTCAGCAGGAGATCGGAGTAACAACATTACGTCATCCGCATATACGCGCATTGAAATGGTCTCGCCCAGGAGTGTCCATCCTTGTAACTGAGCAACTATTCTTCGATGAAGGGACTAAAGTGATAGAACAAAAAGTGACAACTAAATACTGAATTCAGTATTCCGAAGTTGTTTCACCGCGGTCGTACGAACGCCCAAATGGCAGATACTTAGATAACAGATCGGGGAACTGAAAAGCAGCTACATTCACTTGGTTGTGGAATGGCTTCAGGACCAGATGAGATACGTATAAGATTCTATAAAGATTATGCGAAAGAACTTGCTCCCTTTCCAGCAGTAATTTACCGGAGATCGCTTGAGCAACGAAAGGTACCTAACGAATGGAAAAACGCGCAGGCCATTAACGTTTTTAAGAAAGGCCGTTACACAGATCCACACAATTATAGACCTATATCGTTGATGTCAATCTGTTGCAGAATTATGGAACATGTTTTATCCTCAAGAATTATAACTTTATGGGAAAATGAAAATCTTCTCTACAAAAATCAACGTGGATTGCGCAAACAGAGATCCTGCGAAACTCATCTCGCTCTGTTCCTCTATGAGATCCATAGCGCAGAGGACAACGGCGGTCAGGTTGCTGCTGTGTTCCTTGAACTCAGTAAAGCATATGATACCGTCCCGCACCGCCGTTTAATGAAAAAAATACGAGCTTACGGAGTATCGGAGCAGACCTGCGGTTGGATTCAAGGTTTTCCTCCAGACAGAACTCAACACGTCGCTCTTAACGGAACAAAATCGACAGATGTAGAGGCACTATCCAGAGTACCACAGGTAAGTGTGATAGGACCGCTGCTGTTTACAGTATAGATAATGATCTAGTACAAAGTGACAGCTGCTCTTTAAGGCTATTCACAGATGATGCAGTTGTCTATACCAAAGTAGCAACGCCAGAAGATAGTAAGAATTTGCAGAACGACCTGCAGATAATTGGTAAATGGAGCAGAATCTTGTAGTTGATCTTGAACGTAAATAAATGTAACATATTGCGCATACATAGAAAAAGAAATCCATTACTGTTTAGCTACACTATTGATGACAAACAGCTATAACAGCGTCTGCCGTAAAATATCTAGGCGTAACTATCCAGAGCGACCTTAAGTGGAATGACCATATAAAACAGGTAGTGGGAAAAGCAGACACCAGACTCAGATTCATCGGAATAATGTTAAGGATATGTAACTTATCCACGAAAGAAGTGGCTTATAAGGCGCCTGTTCGCCAGATTCTTGAGTATTGTTCATCTGTCTGGTATCCCTATCAAGTAGGACTAATAGAAGAGACAAAGAAGATCCAACGAAGAGTGGCACGTTTCGTCACGGGATTATTTAGTTGGCGAGAGAGCATAACGGAGATCCTAAACAAACTCCACTGTCAGACGTTACAAGAGAGGTGTTGAGCATTACGGAGAGGTTACCATTGAAATTTCGGGACAGCACTTTTCTGGAGCAGTCAGACAACATATTACTCCCCCCCCCCCCCCCCCCTCCCCCCACATACACCTCGCGTATTGACCACGAGGAGAAAATTCAAGAAATTAGAGCGAATACAAAGGCTTACCGACAATCAGTCGTCCCACGCACTATTCGCGAGTGGAACAGAGTTGGAGGGATCAGATAGCGGTACCTAAAGTACCCTCCGCCACACACCATTAGGTGGCTTTCGGTATATGATGTAGATTAAATGAAAGTTGGCTTCCCTGAGGAAAGCCCTACGCATGTTAATAGGGGATGTCAGTTGGCCACTGACCTGTAAACAAATTATTCTGGGATACCTGTAAACAGTTTATGCAAGACCTTGTGCGCGTCAATAGGAAGCCATTGCTCACACGGTGAAACGCCATGTCAAAATTCAAAAGTGCCAGAGCACCAGGAACAGAAGTAACAGCGGCCTCTGATGTGATATAACGACATTGTGCTACCGAGTTCAGAACAGTACGTCCAGGAATTCAACTTTGATGGTCAGAAAGAACTTTTTCCAGTTACGTGAATTGCCGGCTATTGACTGCCCTCGACACCGTTTCACGATTAAAATTCAGTAAGGTGACCGGATGAAACTTACCAGTTGCTCCCTGACCAAATCTTTTAGGAATTTAGACAAGTTTTCCAACTTTAAAGGAGTCCGACCAAACCCTCCTCTCAGCATTTCGTTCGAAAGCGATGTAAGAGTAGTACCTAATAAAGGCCAAAACCACACAGAAAACTCCTTAGGCATACCATCCATCCCCGGCGTCTTGGGAGACAGGCGATCCGATAATAAGTTCATGGAAATCCATATCTAAAAGATTCTAAAAACGCAGCATTATGAGTAGGTGTACGTCTACGATCCAGAGCTTGGACAAATAAAAAGGATGACCTATTGACAGGAACGAATACCTCATACCACCGTCCTCTGTCTTGAGAGATGTGGTCCACGTACGTCGACGACGAGTCTGTTGTCGAATGGAGATGGTATAAAGAAGTTAGTTCTTCCGCTATCACGGAACGTGGTTTGGATTGTATCGTTAAACACTCTATTTGACGCTCCTTCAACCGTAACAGTGCCGCCTTTACACGCCTGACGTCTGCGATCCGTAGCGTAGCCTGATGCGCACTGTACTAAAGGTCACGTCAGAGAGATTCTTGCGTCTCTGAAATACCTGCAGTCTATCCGCGCCGAATCGCATCAACGTTTCGCTGAGCCTCGGCTTTGCCAGTTGAACCCTTCATTCCAAAACAGCGGCGTATTGCGCAGTTAAATAGAGACAACGGTCCCACACTCCCAGGGTTACCTCATAGAGAGAGGGTTCCACCAAGTGCGCCACATCCAGCATTCAGGGATATCGAAATGATTTAATCGACTGTTCCGTTTGACGTCGTTACACAACATTCAGTGAAGTTGGCGGGGATGACATCGACAGCCAAACTCCTATCACACATCCTATCAGACAAATAAAATATATCAAGCCTACTGTTAGAAGTAGCAGCAAAATAGGTATGTTCGACGAGAGTCGGATATTTACAGATCTGAACATCTTGCTGTTTCAAGGAACGAACTAAATCTTGCTATTCCCGGCAGTAATTAAAAGCGGGACACTGACCTACAAGACGCTACAAACAATTAAATTAACCGCCTATGAAAATATTCGACAGATTTCGCCGTAACAAATAAACCACCTCTACCACATAAAATCGTGAACGGTCTAAAGTGCTTCCGGTACCGGACGGTGTGTAAAGGAGAACGAAGGACAGATGAAGAATAGTACATCCTGTTCTTCTACCAAGACCAGAAACTTCAAACCCTTCAGTGGGAATACCCTCGCTCAAACACTAGGCAATCCCCGTAGACCACTGGAAAGGCACAACAAACACCGTGCAAAAACCAAGAAAAGAAAAGAGTAAATTGCACTTATTGTATGAATACAACATCAGCACTGGAACCGGAAATAAACTGAAGCAACGAAGAGTTAACATTCGAGGAAAAAACGTATAAGCCTGTATACTTTAACAACAAAAAACGAAATTCGAGGTGCTGATCAACGTAACTGCGTCACAGTTAGTGTCAAGATCCCTTGTCGAATCCAGTGACGAACCACAGGGTGGTGGGCTGACACCCCAGCTTCTGGAATCTTTGTGTTTCTTCTTTTACGAGCCACTGCCCGCTCAAGTTGTACGCGTTATTAACAACAACCACCAGGCGATAAAACATCTGCAGTCGGGGACGTACGCGGTTTTTGAACATTTACCAAAGTAAGTGACAGACAAGGAGCCGCAGAAGAACACTCCGTAGAGTGGGGTCTTTGCAATTCAGATCGACACACAAGAGGGGATCAGGCATCACAACATCTGGGTCGACATGTAGTATTTCATGGCTACCAATCGTCTCCACTTAAGTAGCAACAGTTGATCGTTCAGACGTCACCCGAATGGATGACACTAAGGGAATAGTTAATTTTAGGGACGCCTCAATTTGCTGCTGTTGAATTATTGGAAAATGAGATGGCTCAACAATTTCCTCATCCTTACGTATTTCCGAAGGAGTTACCCCAACTAAGGAAGGAATGCTAGGAGAAACATGAGGGACCTCAGTTTATCCCACTATCGACCACATCAGGTATGCTGGACTCAGCTTTACAAGATACATCAACCGACAAAGTTACTTCAGGAAGGGACGAATGAGGGGTAGACGCATCAGACTCCACACCATCCTGCGTAAGATTGCGGACACTGCTGGCTTGGCCAGAAAAATTTCAGGACGGTGCTGCGACGGTAAAGCGGAAATTCGGGAGCAGAAACTGCGTATTCCTCTGTTGTTCCACTGCACCTGGGGATGACGTGGCACCAACCTTGTGGGCAATACAAACGAGATCAGATAATATCAGTTTTGTACGTTATTCAAATGGGAACTTCGATACAAATACCAGCCTAGAGCAATTGTATCTAAGGGGGACACTTTCACAGCTGAGAAACCATGTCAACACTGGCCCACTATACGTGATACGAACGCGATCACCACAGATCTGCTGGCCGCGGTGGTCTCGCGGTTCTAGGCGCGGAGTCCGGAACCGTGCGACTGCTACGGTCGCAGGTTCGAATCCTGCCTCTGGCATGGATGTGTGTGATGTCCTTAGGTTAGTTAGGTTTAAGTAGTTCTAAGTTCTAGGGGACTAATGACCACAGCAGTTGAGTCCCGTAGTGCTCAGAGCCACCACAGATCTATAGATGGAAGGAAATGTTACGCATAGCTACCATCTCCAGGGAACGGGTTCCACTACAACACTGCAACATGTGTTGAGTAGACCAGCGTTCGCGTCGTATCCCCCTCACATCACCATAACGGACCAACATCTTCTTAAGTGAACTGTCGTTAACTTCCGGCGGGGGATTGAACACTCGGAAATTGATATAATCCATTTAACAAGGTACACCTTATTTGCAGAACCATCATGATGCTTAAAGGGAACTTGGAAAACCTGACGCAAAAGCATCCTATCGACTTGCAATGGAACCAAAGACTGTACGAAAAATGCATAGATAAAAGTATGAAAATAGACAGTATGAACCTGATGTGAAGTTAAACGAATTTTATCAGCGAACCAATCATGAATATCCAAGTATCCCAGCGACACAGAACGCGTAGATTTGTCGAAAGTAAAGCTGACTGCACCCTTCCTTTGAACATACTTGGAACCAATAGCGGACACTATGAGCAGAATGCGCCGCTGCTAACGGACACACAAAACTAACTCTATGGATTGAACAATGATGCGACACACACGATGACACAGACAGGACTAAGGAAAAACTGTCCAGGTGCACGCTACATTGAGTTGAGGAGATAAACTAGTAACTATCCCGCAAGGTGCTCCATGCCGAACATGCTTAGGCTACCCGAGCACGCTTCACGGCCAAACCCAAACTTCCAATAGTCGTCAACTATATGTCCGCAACTCGCACTCGTACATCCATTACATATATTTCCTTACAGTATAGACATTTTAATTGAATGTCGCTTGTCCAGTGTTGGCGAGTAGTACGATGTTGCACTGTCTATGTTGTTCAGAATTACGACGCACTGTTCCTTCTGCCATTCATGCATGTCCGAAGGAACATTGGATCGTAATTCTAAACAACACAGGCACTGCAAAATCGTTTAAATTAGTCAGCTTGACAATTATACTTTGTTTATAAGGGTACGTGATATTTTTATCTTTCGGTCAAAAGCGCAGTTGTATCTGTGAACCACTGCAATGGTACCTTTCACTATGCACATTTATCCGTATTCCCGTGATATCACTTCCTTCATCACTTCTGCTATACTCAAGGTAACCGATAAGCAGTAAGTTCACCTTACAAACTTTCCATCTGTTATTGATCGTTCTGTAATCGCCTTTCAAATTATTTATCATAATATTTGAAGATACTGCATATTATTCATCATCACAGGACAGTGACCTCACACTGCTCAGACTTTTGAAATCACGAGGGCGTGCTGAAGTGTCATGACTCCAAATATTTTACCTGTCAACTCTTAAGGCTTTTTAAATGAAACAAAAGTTATTAAATTCTTCATCTTTATTTTTCATAGCCACATATTTGTTACCCTGGTTACGAACACATTTCTCACAACGAGAGATCAGTTTCTCGATACCATCGCTGTGGAAAGTTTCTCTTCGTTGACGGCGACACAAACACACCTGTGCTTGCACCACTTCATCACTACCGAAGTGAAGTCCTCAGGCGTGTTTTGTAAATGAATGAAAACCGGATGGGAGCAAGTCGGGACTGTATGGAGGGTGATTGACGATAGTAACTAAAAGCGTCGGATTAAGGCAGACGTGGCATACTGAAGGAGAGGGTGCTCCTTGAGTGGACGAAATCTTCATATTCGGAACTCGATTACAGCATGATTTCCCTCACGCACGGACATTGCTATGTTACACGCCGCCCTGTTTCACGTTACACTTCGGAACCCTCTAGTGGGAGAGGGCTACAAATATGATGAAGAATATACACTCCTGGAAATGGAAAAAAGAACACATTGACACCGGTGTGTCAGACCCACCATACTTGCTCCGGACACTGCGAGAGGGCTGTACAAGCAATGATCACACGCACGGCACAGCGGACACACCAGGAACCGCGGTGTTGGCCGTCGAATGGCGCTAGCTCCGCAGCATTTGTGCACCGCCGCCGTCAGTCTTTAACACTGGTAGCATGCCGCGACAGCGTGGACGTGAACCGTATGTGCAGTTGACGGACTTTGAGCGAGGGCGTATAGTGGGCATGCGGGAGGCCAGGTGGACGTACCGCCGAATTGCTCAACACGTGGGGCGTGAGGTCTCCACAGTACATCGATGTTGTCGCCAGTGGTCGGCGGAAGGTGCACGTGCCCGTCGACCTGGGACCGGACCGCAGCGACGCACAGATGCACGCCAAGACCGTAGGATCCTACGCAGTGCCGTAGGGGACCGCACCGCCACTTCCCAGCAAATTAGGGACACTGTTGCTCCTGGGGTATCGGCGAGGACCATTCGCAACCGTCTCCATGAAGCTGGGCTACGGTCCCGCACACCGTTAGGCCGTCTTCCGCTCACGCCCCAACATCGTGCAGCCCGCCTCCAGTGGTGTCGCGACAGGCGTGAATGGAGGGACGAATGGAGACGTGTCGTCTTCAGCGATGAGAGTCGCTTCTGCCTTGGTGCCAATGATGGTCGTATGCGTGTTTGGCGCCGTGCAGGTGAGCGCCACAATCAGGACTGCATACGACCGAGGCACACAGGGCCAATACCTGGCATCATGATGTGGGGAGCGATCTCCTACACTGGCCGTACACCTCTGGTGATCGTCGAGGGGACACTGAATAGTGCACGGTACATCCAAACCGTCATCGAACCCATCGTTCTACCATTCCTAGACCGGCAAGGGAACTTGCTGTTCCAACAGGACAATGCACGTCCGCATGTATCCTGTGCCACCCAACGTGCTCTAGAAGGTGTAAGTCAACTACCCTGGCCAGCAAGATCTCCGGATCTGTCCCCCATTGAGCATGTTTGGGACTGGATGAAGCGTCGTCTCACGCGGTCTGCACGTCCAGCACGAACGCTGGTCCAACTGAGGCGCCAGGTGGAAATGGCATGGCAAGCCGTTCCACAGGACTACATCCAGCATCTCTACGATCGTCTCCATGGGAGAATAGCAGCCTGCATTGCTGCGAAACGTGGATATACACTGTACTAGTGCCGACATTGTGCATGCTCTGTTGCCTGTGTCTATGTGCCTGTGGTTCTGTCAGTGTGATCATGTGATGTATCTGACCCCAGGAATGTGTCAATAAAGTTTCCCCTTCCTGGGACAATGAATTCACGGTGTTATTATTTCAATTTCCAGGAGTGTAGATATAGGACGTTTGCAACTTTAGTCTTATGAAAAATCTTTAAGAGTTTTCACATAAAAGAGCTTGGTGGCATTACTTTTCAGCACGCCGATGTAGAATTTTACTTTGGATTCAAGATAAATTCTGTTTCAATGTTTTGCAGGGTCACGATTGTTTATAATTTATGTACAGGGTGTTTCAAAAATGACCGGTATATTTGAAACGACAATACAAACTAAACGAGCAGCGATAGAAATACACCGTTTGTTGCAATATGTTTGGGACAACAGTACATTTTCAGGCAGACAAACATTCGAAATTACAGTAGTTACAATTGTCAACAACAGATGTCGCTGCGGTCTGGGAAACTCTGTAGTACGATATTTTCCACATATCCAACATGCGTAGCAATAATATGGCGTAGTCTCTGAATGAAATTACCCCAAACCTTTGACAACGTGTCTGGCGGAATGGCTTCACATGCAGATGAGATGTACTGCTTCAGCTGTTCAATTGTTTCTGGATTCTGGCGGTACACCTGGTCTTTCAAGTGTCCCCACAGAAAGAAGTCACAGGGGTTCATGTCTGGCGAATAGGGAGGCCAATCCACGCCGCCTCCTGTATGTTTCGGATAGCCCAAAGCAATCACACGGTCATCGAAATATTCATTCAGGAAATTAAAGACGTCGGCCGTGAGATGTGGCCGGGCACCATCTTGCATAAACTACGAGGTGTTCGCAGTGTCGTCTAAGGCAATTTGTACCGCCACAAATTCTCGAAGAATGTCCAGATAGCATGATGCAGTAATCGTTTCGGATCTGAAAAATGGGCCAATGATTCCTTTGGAAAAAATTGAGGCCCATACCAGTACTTTTTGAGGATGCAGGGACGATGGGACTGCAACATGGGGCTTTTCGGTTCACCATATGCGCCAGTTCTGTTTATTGACGAAGCCGTCCAGGTAAAAATAAGCTTCGTCAGTAAACCAAATGCTGCCCACATGCGTACCGCCATCATCAATCCTGTGCACTATATCGTTAGCGAATGTCTCTCATGCAGCAATGGTAGCGGCACTGAGGGGTTGCCGTGTTTGAATTTTGTATGGATAGAGGTGTAAACTCTGGCGCTTGAGACGATACGTGGACGTTGGCGTCATTTGGACCGCAGCTGCAACACGGCGAACGGAAACCCGAGGCCGCTGTTGGATCACCTGCAGCACTAGCTGCGCGTTGCCCTCTGTGGTTGCCGTACGCGGTCGCCCTACCTTTCCAGCAAGTTCATCCGTCACGTTCCCAGTCCGTTGAAATTTTTCAAACACATCCTTTATTGTATCGCTTTTCGGTCCTTTGGTTACATTAAACCTCCGTTGAAAACTTCGTCTTGTTGCAACAACACTGTGTTCTAGGCGGTGGAATTCCTCTGTTCTAAGGAATAAACCATGTTGTCCACAGCACACTTGCACGTTGTGAACAGCACACGCTTACAGCAGAAAGACGACGTACAGAATGGCGCACCCACAGACTGCGCTGTCTTCTATATCTTTCACATCACTTGCAGCGCCATCTGTTGTTGAAAATTGTAACTACTGTAATTTCGAAAGTTTGCCCGCCTGAAAATGTACTGTTGTCCCAAGCATATTGCAACAAACGGTGTATTTCTATCGCTGCTCGTTTAGTTTTTATTGTCGTTTCAAATATACCGGTCATTTTTGAAACACCCTGTATGTGGTCTACATGATGTTGGAGGCTCCTTGAGGTAGACTCCATAAGAGAGGCTTTGCGGATGACGAAAACGTTTACTGCTGAATTTTTGAGAGTGACATTTAAGAAGAGTCAGGTGAGATGTTACTTCCTCCCACGTAGTGCTACGGTCGCAGGTTCGAATCCTTCCTCGGGCATGGATGTGTGTGATGTCCTTAGGTTAGTTAGGTTTAAGTAGTTTAAAGTTCTAGGGGACTGATGACCACAGATGTTACGTCCCATAGTGCTCAGAGCCATTTGAACCAATCCTCCTACGTAGGACACGCTGAATGGTCAAGACGAGAAAATCAGAGAAATTAAATGTCTTACGGGGCTTTGCCGACAGTCGTTCTTCCCGAGTGCTGTTTGTGTTTGGAACAGGATGGAGGCATATAATACCGATACTCGAAGTATCCACCACCACACAACTTAATGAAGCTGCGGAACGGAGCGTAGATTTAGAGACAGACGTGGCGATGTTCGCGGCAATGCATTGTGGCATAGGCTGCACGAAACGTTTAAAGCATTAGGCCCTTTTCTCATCAGGGACTGCCGCACGGCATAAGCCCATGGTAGAAGCAGGTTGCCATGGACACGCCCTCAGTGTCGTGGAATAGCGGCTGAGCGCCGTCGTTTATAACTGTCGAACTGCTGCCGCTGCTACGCACCGTGTAGCACGTCTGCGTCGCCAGTTAAGGAACGGGCTGAGTGTGGCGTTAGCTATAGAATGCTGGCGCGGAAGAGAAGGCTGCTGCGTAATACTGACCACCCGATTTTAGGAAAACTGTTTCGTGAAAACAACTAATTTTTTTGCATCTTACACACAGATATCTTCGCTATAAAGGACAGAATTTTCTGTTGCCGTTCTCGAGATATTGATTTATATGTCGGTGGATGGGACTGCTTGGATCACTCGTGAGGGGACCAGTTCCTTCCCGCTCGTCGCCAATCATGTGGTCGTCACAGTCGTCAAATTTCGTAAGTGGTTCAAGATATCGAAATATGACCTTTTACAAACGATCGGTCCCAAAGAGTCAAGTATTTTGCCACATGATAATTACGAGAAACTTTTTTATCTATGGAGATATGGAAGTAAGTACAGCTTTTATGGCTCGATGTACTTTTTTTTGGACGGCGTTTAACAGCGTGTCAGATGAGAAGCACGGTGGCATGGAATACATTTAATTCAAACTATTAAAGGATGAAAATTATTGAACTATATGAAATAAAATCTTCAGAACTTCTGAATCGTTTGCGTTAGGAAGTTCAAACTGCACAGCTGGCCACGGTATAAGATGAGAATCAGTATGCACACGCGCGACGAAGCCCACTTTCATTTGGAGTGGGTTCGTCAATAAGCAAACTTGGTGCATTTGTGTGACTGAGAATCAGCATTTCGCGACTGAGAAGTCTCTTCACCCCAGTGTGGTGTGCAATTTCAAGTCACGGAATAATCGGTGCGATGTTCGTTGATGGCACGGTGACTACCGAACCGTTACGTGAAGGTTTTGGAACATGATTTAATCTTCATTATCCGAGGTGACACCGATTTCGACAAGATGCGGTTCATGTAAGGCGGAGCTCGACCCCATCGAAGCAGGAGAGAGTTTGACGCCCAGGAGGAGCAGTTTGGGGACCGCATTCTGGCTCTGGGGTACTGGCATGGGCCTCGAGTGGCAGACATGTTCTCCGGATCTGAACACTTGCGACTCCTTTTTCTGGGGCTATACTAAATACGAGGTGTACAGAAACAACCTCAAAATCACTGCTGAGCTGAAAGTAGCCATGGAGAGCATCGATTTTCCCATACTTCAACGGGTCTTGCAGAATTTCGCTATTCATCTGCGCCACATCATCTCCACTGATGGCAGGCATACCGAGCATGTCACAACTTAGATCCGAATATTTGTAGTGGCGTTTACACGTTGAATAAAGTGTGTGCACGCCGTAGTTTGTAAATAATTTACGCTTTTTTTCATATAGTTCAATAAGTGTCAGCCTGTATATATAGACCAACAGAGCTTAAACCGAAACCGGTTAGCTGGTATGTCATAAGATGTAATCGCCAACTACAAACATTTATTACTTTCTTTTGTTTTAAAACATTTGGCTTATTTGAAACGTTTAAAATACCTTATGACTACGTGTAATAATACCACCTTGACAGTCATTCGTTCCACCATCGCTAGAATAGTTTTCACAGGCAGGAGATATAGCCTCTGATATGTCAATTTCTTCTACCGAAACACTGTACATTTCTGGTCGCATTCTTGCGAAACACCGCGGCATAAAACACAAAATACTAGTACATTATTCAGTGCTTCTTCTTCAGTATCCACAAGCTCTGGAGCACAATACATCGTGGTAGATGTACATTCTTACTAAGCCCCGTCTTGTAAATAGTTACGTAGGACAAGTCATAATAATTAGCTTCACAGTTACTACCTTAACGATTATGATGAAACGGCCGATACGATATCTGATTGTTAAAAGGGTGCCTTTCTTTTTTTATTCACCTGCTTCTCCGAGGCAAGCGATGACTAGAAATAATTTGACACGTCGTTAGCGCATCTTTTTAACAGGCCTGAAAGTCTCCGTATATGTGAAGTCGGCGGCAGTGTCTCCCCTGCTCCAAATATGTACGGCAGCAGTTGCAAAACTGTATTACGATATATCTGCAATCGATGGCTCCCACAAAGTTTGAGAGCTGCCCCTGCCTTAGAAAGTCATATATAATATGTAACCAGTCACAGGTTGTTGGTGAATGAAGATATTGATGTCTTATGGAAAATGCCACATATTGCAAAATGGTCAACATACTGTTTCAGCATTACCATTTGCTGACAGCCACCTTAAGAAAACTGCATTAGGAGTTGCAAATGTTTCCTAATATAAAGCTATTTGCACTCATTAATAGAGATGTATCCACAAATACATCACAAGTGATATGTACTATAAATTTTACAAAACAAATAATCTGGCAATAAATGCGCAAGTGATCTATCCCATCACAGGAGTTGGTAATCGCTGTTGGGTTCCAGTAACAAGAAATACACTTCCTTTCACTATTTGTTTCTTGTGGTCTTCAGCCAGACGACTAGGCTGATACAGTTCTCCACACTGGCCTATCCTGAATAAGCTTCTTCATCTGTACGTAACTACTGCATCTTACATCTGTTCGAATCTCATTGCCGTTGGTAAGTTTTGGTCTCCCTCTAAAATTTTACCTCCATTACCAAACCGACAATTCCTTGATGCCTCAGAATATGTCCCTTCAACCAATCCATTCTTTTGTACAAGTTGTGTCATAATTTCCTTTTTCTCTCAGTATGGTGGAGTACCGTTTCATTAGTTAAACAATCTACATTTCTAATTTTCAGCTTTCTTCTTTAGCCCTACATTTCGTAAGCATTCATTGTCTTCATAACAGAATTGTTTATCATCCACGTTTCACTTACATACAACGCTACGGTCCACACAAATACCTACACAAAATACTTACCAGAATTTAAATATAAATGCGACCTCAATAATTTTTCTTTTTCGGTAAAATTTTTCTTGCTATTGCCAGTCTACAATTTATAACCTCTTTGAAGTCTTACAACTGCAATCTTGTTTCTGTACATGTTGTAGGTATTTTATCTCGTGTCCCTGTGCTTTATCCCTGACACCACCAGGGCTTCAAAGACTGTTTTGCAGCCAAGATTGTGAAACGCTTTATCCAAGCTAACGAATGTTGTAGAAACAAGTTAACCTTTCTTCAGTCTATCTATTAAGATGAGTGGTAGGATCGATATTGCTTCGTGTGTTCAGACACTTCACAGGAACCTAACATGGTGCCCAAGTTAGTTTTTATAGCCTTGCCCCCTCCCCTCCACCACCGCCGTTCAACATATTCCATCCACCTTCCAGCTTTCTCTTCTTTGCTTATTTCTGGATTGCCATCTAAGCTCTCGATATTCGTACAGTTGCTTCATTTTGCTCCAAAGTATTTTTAATTTAATTTTACTATATGTTGCCTCTCTATCTTTTCCAAGTGCAAAATCGCAATGCAAAAATGGCTTCTAGGAAAATTCAAAGGTACTGAAACAGCCTAGAATTTTCCTCGCAGGCGTTCTGGATTTAGGACTTTCTGTCAATGTCATTTTTATACATCTGCGTTACCTATTGCCTGCTTGTTTTTTTATATTTTCATATTTTCCCCTGTCGTCAATTAAATTTAGTATATCGTGTGTCATCCAAGAATCTCTACTGTACCTTTTCCCCATTTTCATCCTTTGCTAGCTTCGCAACTTCTTCTTTCGAAGGTGCCCCTCTGAGATTATCGACAAATTATGGGTCTTAACTTAATCAGGTTTCATATACTTATGTTGCTATCTTTCGCTATCTGTTTAGTTGTAATCTGCATTTCATAACCAATAAATAATTGTCACCGACCCTCTGCAGCTGGAAATGACTTACATTTTAAAATATGGTATCGAGAACTCTTTTTCACATATGCAATGTTGAACAAAAGGAGTCGTCTTCTTAAGGGCTGATCTTCTAGTCACTGAGATTTAGCTGAGTGTTAGCGATGATTAAATTACGCTCTGTGCAACATTCTACTATGTGGCTTCCCCTTCCATTCCTTCCACTGACGCTATGATCTCTTGCAATTTTCTCTTCCTATCCCTACTACCGAAATACTGCCCCTCATCACATTTTAAAATGTTTGTCTTCCGTAACAGTCTGAATAATTTCTTTTCTTTTATTGTACACTCCTTCAAACTCTTCAGTATCTGTGGTGTTGGTAGGCATGATGGCTTGTATCACTGTGGTGTGTGTGTTAGCTTCATGTCTAGTCTTGACTATAACAGTGTTAATGGCAGTTCAGAGATGAAGGTATTGTGATACGCCTTCAGTGACAGTTTAAATAACTGACACAGAGTTGTTAAAATGCGTGATCGTAACATATAAAATACTGAGGATCAACTGTCATACATCTTCAGTTATAAATAAACGCCTACCGCTTAAAAGGTAATGTACTATTACTCTAGCGAACTGCAATTAGGTACTGCAAATTGTAATACTAACAGCTGTTATGAGAGTCACAGTAACTTTTTGTTCTGGGGCATTTTCTAAATTTTACCGACTACATAATGGGATACGGAAAAAATATGAACGGTAATTCATCAAAACTAAAATAATTAAACATGAATAATGAAATATGTTGAAGAATATTTCGTAAATAAAATAAAATATTGGTATTCTTCACTCAACTTCGTCTTTCTTTCGTATAGATTGATGGTACAGTTAATCAGTTGCACGGAGCGCTTCAGTAGCTGGCGGTCCATCACTGACTACCGCTATCATCTGTCGCTTCCAGGTGGGAACGCCAATTGTGCGAGCCGCCACGTCACCACGCTGAACGAACGTAGCTGCCGGATACCGCACTGCCGCTCTCAAGTTAGAACTGTCCCTTAATGAGCCACCCCGTTATTCAATCGCACAACAGCCACTCTCAGTTCACGGAGTCTTACTTCAGGGCGGCTACACTCGATGTTGTTCCATACGTACTCAAGATGATCTATCTTCTGTCGCAAGCAAGAATGTTCCTGAAACATACACTACTCGCCATTAAAATTGCTACACCAAGGAGAAATGCAGATGATAAACGGGTATTCATTAGACAAATATATTATACTAGAACTGACATGTGACAACATTTTCACGCAGTTTGGGTGTATAGATTCTGAGAAATCAGTACCCAGAACAACCATCTCTGGCCGTAATAACGGCCTTCATACGCCTGGCCACTGAGTCAAACATAACTTGGATGGCGTGTGCTGATACAGCTCCCCATACAGCTTCAACACGATACCACAGTTCACGAAGAGTAGTGACTGGCGTATTGTGAGGAGCCAGTTTCTCGGCCACCATTGACCAGACGTTTACAACTGGTGAAAGATCTGGAAATTGTGCTGACCAGGGCAGCAGTCGAACATTTCATCCAGAAAGGCCCGTACAGGACCTGAAACATGCGGTCGTCCATTATCCTGCTGAAATGTAGGGTTTCTCAGGGATCGAATGAATGGTGGAGCCACGGGTCGTAACACATCTGAAATGTAACGTCCACTGTTCTAAGTGCCGTCAATGCGAACAAGAGGTGACCGAGACGCGTAACCAATGGCACCCCATAACATCACGCTGGGTGATACGCCATTATGGCGATAACGAATGAGCGCTTACAATGTGCGTTCACGGCGATGTCGCCAAACACGGATGTGACCATCATGATGCTCTAAGCAGAACCTGGATTCATCTGAAAAAATGACGTTTTGCCATTCGTGCATCCAGGCTCGTCGTTGAGTACCCCATGCATGTGCTCCTGTCTGTGATGCAGCGTCAGGGGTAACCACAGCCATGGTCTCCGAACTGATAGTCCATGCTGCTGCAGACGTCGTCGAACTGTTCGTGCAGATGGTTGTTGTCCTGCAAACGTCCCCATCTGTTGACTCAGGGATCGAGAAGCCGTTGGGATCCAGCACGGCGTTCCGTATCACTCTCCTGAACCCACCGATTCCATATCCTGCAAACAGTCATTGGATCTCGAACAATGCGAGCAGCAATGTCTCGACACGATAAACCACAATGGCGATAGGCTACAATCCAAGCCGAGCGGAATTAGCCTAGCGGTCTAGGGCGCTACAGTCACGGACTGCGTGGCTGGTCCCGGCGGAGGTTCGAGTCCTCCTTCGGGCATGGGTGTGTGTGTTTGCCCGTAGGATAATTTAGGTTAAGTAGTGTGTAAGCTTAGGGACTGATGACCTTAGCAGTTAAGTCCCATTAGATTTCACACACATCTGAACATTTTTGCTACAATCCGACCTTTATCAAAGTCGGAAACGTGATGGTACGCATTTCTCCTCATTACACGAGGCATCAAAGCAACGTTTCACCAGGCAACGCCGGTCAACTGCTGTTTGTGTATGAGAAATCGGTTGGAAACTGTCCTCATGCCAGCACGTTGTAGGTGTCGCTACCGGCGCCAGCCTTGTGTGAATGCTCTGAAAAGCTAATCATTTGTATATCACAGCATCTTCTTCCTGTCGGTTAAATTTCGCGTCTGTAGCACGTCATCTTCGTGGTGTAGCAACTTTAATGGCGAGTAATGTATTTCAAGAACTGTGGGATGGTGTATTACGTTTCTGAATACATGAGTAGCTCGCGGGGTGCTGTTGGCGTATAAACGTACGTATGTGTCTAGACAGTGGTATTATGTACCGTTCACTGGTGACAGAGGGTAACAGACATTTCATGGGCCCTTTTGCGGAGGCTGGCTGAATGCATTATTTCCGGTGGTCACAGAAATGTAAACGTCCACTACGCAGGTGACATGTACTTTCTGACTGTGGATACTGCGATCTGTGAGGCGAAAGTGCTGTTTCTGACTACCAATATTGTAGTCATAGATTTTCCGATAGTTTAACTACTACGAACTGCCTTCATATTTTATCCACGCTTAGGACTGGCTATGCAGATAGTACATATGAATGTTAACAATGTTCATTTATTTCATTTTACTTAATTTTTATTTATTTTTGAAATTTTTCTTCTAACAACATTGCTGCAACAACTGATTAAAGTTTTTGTCCTAGCTTATGAATTTTGATTTCTCTCCCACTTTCTTCTAAGACAGCCAAAGACTTTGAAAAATCCTCTTAAATCCCCGAGTCATTATGCATTTTATAATATCTCTTAACTGTGGTCAAGATTTACGTTTTTTTTTTCTTTTTTTGGAAGGAAGGCGAAAGGGAATTCTTTCAGTTTCAAGTGTGGTATCTACTGCTTCCTCCTTCAGCTTATTTGGTAGAGAGTATACGTTTGAACGTTTTTAATTTACTTATTTGTTTAGTTACTAACGCCATCTTAGATAGCACTCGTGGTCCTGCGAGCTAGTTAAAAACATGCTAATTTCAGTTGGTATACTAGGATTTTTCATCCATTGCTTGATGTAGTGTACGAATTGAACGCCCTTTTCTCCACTGGGAATTTCCTCAGTAATTACCGTCCACGCTCGATCAATATTATTTATCGTATTTAGTGGACGATACATTATTGGAACACACAAATATGCATTCACTAATCTCAGTTCTTACATTTACTTCCAGAGACACTGTTTGAAGTGGAAACTTCATCGTGGAATGGATGTTTCAGGGAACAGTGTTTTCATAGCTTTAATTGCAACAATATCAAAGTCTAACACTGCAGTTATCGGTGTCAACCAAGGTATCTTACACTGACAGCAAAAAACCGTAAAACCAATCTGGAGTTGTGCGACATAAACAAAAATGGTAGGCGTGTTTCTACGTCTGAAAGATGGTGTGTATTCAAATTTCAAGCCAGTCACGTCAGACTGGCGCTATTGGAGCCGCTCTGAGGTTTGCTTTAAATATACGCTGCAATGGTAGTAAGCGTTAGTTACCTTTGAGACTGAATGTGGTGAGTTGATGCTTGCCAAGAGTGCCTTTGAGGTGACATAGATGTCATTATCTACACCTCACTGAGTTTGAATGAGGTAGTTGTAATAGGGCTATGAGAAGATGGATGTTCCTTCCGCGCTACTGCGAAAGATTTGGGAACAATGTAGCCACTGCACATAACTGCTGGCAACAGTGCTCGTAAGAAGACGGGGCTCCAGACAGCGCCATGGCACTACCGAGACGGAAAACTATCGTGTTCGGCTTATGGCTCTGACGCATTGTACTGCGTCTAAAGCAGCAATTTGAGCAGTAGTTGGCATTACAGAGACTCAAGGAACTGCTAAAAATCGGTTTCTTGAACAACGGTTCCGAGCCATACGCCCTGTAGCATGCATTCCACCGAACCCAAACCACCACCATTTGCGACTTGAGTTGTGTCAAGCGAGAGCACATTGGAGGGCAAGGTTCAGGTCTGATGTTTGTTTGCTGATGAAAGCTGGTTCTGCCGTAGTGCCAGTGACGGGCGTGTGTTGGTTAGAAGGAGGCCAGCTGAGGGCTCACAACGAATCTGTCTGCGTGATAGACACACTGGACCCACTGTTACAGCTATGGTCTCTGATGTGATTTCTTTTAACAGCAGGAGCACTCTCGTAGCTACTCCACGCAAATATGTTCGTGAGTCCGGTAATTCGACCTATAGTGCCGCCATTCATCAACAACAAAAAATTCCAGGGGGTGTTTTCCAACAGGATAACGCTCGCTTACACACCGCTGTTGCAACCCAACACTTTCTACAGAGTATAGGCCTGTTGTCTTGTCGTGCTCAGTCACGAGATCTGTCTCCAGTCGAACACATATGGGACATCATCGAACGAGAACTCCAGCGTCATACACAAGCAGCATTAACCGTTCCTATAGTGAGCGACTAAGTGCAACAGGGTTTGAACTACATCCCACAATCTGCCATCGACACCTGTACAATAGAACTGATGCACGTTTGCAAGCTTGCATTCAACATTCTGGTGGCTACATCGGTTATTAATGTGCCAGCATTTCAAATTTCCAGTGGCCTATCTCGCTCTTACTTTAATCTGTGATCTTGTAATGTTAATCATTTACATGTTTTAAGAAGAAAAACATATTCCAGAAATTTCGTGACTGTATATTAATTATTTTTTTGTGTTGCGATTTTTTCCGTCAGTGTATTTTTCAATCAGGAAAAAAGTCACTCATATTTCTAAATGTGCCTAGGAGCAAAGGAATTAAAACTGGAAATACTTTCGTCTCCTCTTTAGTGATTACAATGTTGTCGTGTATTCTGTAGAGCGCTTGAACTCTTTCTAAAAACTGTCAAATGTCCCAGCCCTAAGAACAGTTCCTTTTTCACACCAGACTTCCTGTGTTTCTTCACAAATGAAGATGTTTACGCTCAGATACCTCTTCGAACTGGAATAAAGTTTTTGGGTGGTCCCAACAGCTTCTCTTTTTTATCTACAGAATCCAGTCTTAGAGTTGTCACAAATTTTCATCTCTGCCACGAAATCTAAACCTATATCTTTCATATCAGGGAATTTCTATTCAAAATTTTAGAAAACAAGCACTGTCTTCTCTTCGTGGACTCTTTTCCTTTTGTTATGCATTCATTTTTAATATAGTCATCTTTTTCTTTATTTGGGTAAGGATGTTGCTATCCGGCCGTGATTCTGCTATTTGCGATTTTCAAAAGGGCTCGGAATTCTTTTTCTTAATTCACGGACAACCAGTTCGTATACTCATCGTATTTCTGTGCGCTAGATAGAGATTACCATCCTTTAGGAGACACGGCATTCCTTTGGTTGTTGTGTTTATTTCCATTACTCACGGTGTACAGAACTCAAGTAGCGTACGAAATTGCACGTTATGGATTGCTACTGGCGAGGGCGCTGCCTGAGTGATCGGAAGAGCAGCGATATCTGTGGCTTTTGCAATAGAGTCGGAACCGCAACTTTTGGAATGTACAGATAGCCGCTACACGTGAGTCTACCGACTACCTGAACGTTGTCCTCATGACAAGAGGGATGAATCGCGTCATCTGGTTTTCGACGTATTCGAGCCATGCCGTAGGCGTGTACCTTTATGTATCGCCAGTCATCAGCCCAGTCGACCTATTTTCATACTTCAAGCTTCGACTGTAACATCTTTACCACGCGAAGTGCGATTAGAAGATGCAATATGTGTAACTATAGCTACTAGTCTTCACACCGAGAAGGTGGTTGTGAATGGTATGTCTGTTCAATGGATGTTGTTGTCCAGCAATGCCACCACCAGCAATTTACTCTGGCGGAGATGGTTTTCCGTAAGTCGTGGTACTTATAAGGTACTGACTGATAAAGTTAAAGGTTAATGGACTTCCTGTCATGTCCACAATTCGTAAAGCGGATGGCTCAACGACGGCTAGTTGGTGGTGGTCAGCAGAATATCTTGTAGCTGCCCTCGTTCCTGATGACAACACAAGAACAGATACTGAAACACAAGCACAACTTACAAGTGAAGCAGGTAAAGAATACGACAATCAGATGTTGGTGCTATCTTTCGCTCAAGAAGAAATTGCTTTTGCAATTTCCAGAATGAAAACTGGAAAGGCACCTACTCCCAATGGCATCTACCCTGAGGTAGTGCGGATGGTACGTCCACTGATAGTGCCATATTTGACAGTATTACTAAACGAGGTGTTGTGAATAGGTAGCATCCGGCGATTAGCAAAACAGCTCGAGAAGCAGTGATTAAAAAGGGAATAATAAAGACCTAGTATCACCAAAATGGCGTAGACCAATATGCTAATGAATTTCTTGGTCAAAGTTCCGGAGTGACTGATTTGTGACCAGTTGCAGGCGCACGGGAGCTATTGGGTCTCAACGAATGTCAGTATGGGTTCGGAAAAGGGAAGTCTGTAGTTGACGCACTTAATAGAGCTATAAAGACTACAGAAAATTCGTCACCGAAATATGCAATAGAGTTCACAATTGACATCGCCGGCACATTCGATAATCATTCGTGGCCTGCAATGTTCGCATACCTCAGAGATTTTGGGATTCCCAAATGTCTGTACAAGAGATTTGTCAATTATTGTAGTGGATGTACGTCCAGTGGCTTCCGGGGCAGAGCATGGTAACCAGAAAGATTTCCATGGCTGTCCTCAAGGCCCCACAAATGGTCCATCGTTCTGAAATCTTAGTATTGAACAGTATTAAATCAGATACACGTGGCAGATACTGTGAAAGATGTTGTTGCACACGCAGATGACATCATAATGATTGTGTCTGCAGATTTCAGGGTGAAGCTTGAGGAAAAGACGAATGATGTGGTTGCTCAGATGCAGTGTTGGTGCACGGGCAAACTACTACACTTGTTCGTTTCATATATATTTTCTGAAATGAAGAAGGGAGGGGTTCCTCGTGACAGAAATTGTTCCCTGAGGCTTGACGGGTCTCCTGTAACACGGAGCGCTGTTTTCAGGTACCTAGGAGCTTTTCTAGACGAGAAAAGGAACTTCGTAAAGGTGTAAAATCTGTTACTCAGAAAGCGGCAAAGATTGTCCGCGCAGGCACCGATGAGTATAAATTACCGTTGCTTGTGGTGCGGTAGTATCACGGCGATATCGCAGCGATATTGTGGTCTACGCTTACAGCGATCACGAGCATCGCCTTCGACGGAAGAGCTACGAAACAGTGCTATGACGAGTTCAGCGGATCCTACTTCTGGGGCCCACCGGTGCCTTTCGCACTACACCTGTCGAGGATTTACTGGTGAATATCGGATATGTCCGATGGATGTCTTAGTATGTCACATGACAGCGTTCTTTTGCTAGGTGAGTGAATAATCATTTATGCTGTGGTTGGCAGGAGAGCCAACCGGGTTACTAAAGGAGGCCGAAATGCACTCACGCAGGCTGGCGCGATGTCTGAAACATGACAAGGGAATTATAATTGAGAAAAACGGACGTAGCTGGTGGAATACTTAACTTTAATCCATTAATGACGATACATGGTTTACAATATCAATAGTACTGATAATGGCTCCTTGCTAGGTCGTAGGAAATGACGTAGCTGAAGGCTATGGTAACTATCGTCTCGGTAAATGAGGGCGTAGAAGTCAGTGAACCGTCGCTAGCAAAGTCGGCTGTACAACTGGGGCGGGGGCTAGTGAGTCTCTCTAGACCGGTAGTGTGGCAGCGCTCGGTGTGCAATCATTGATAGTGGCGACACGCGGGTCCTGCGTATACTACCGGACCGCGGCGGATTTAAAGGCTACCACCTAGCAAGTGTGGTGTCTGGCGGTGACACCACATTCCTCCCCCGCAAATCGGCGTAGGTTGTGGCATAAGGCTTCCGACCGCCGTGGGGAGGACCCCACGCTGACGTATGCGACGAGGTGGGGAGCCTAACAACAGGCGAGGCTGTGCCACCCGCACCCTGCCATTCGAACCGCGGGGAGCTAGGACACGCCTGAAAACCTGCTCCAGGGTGCACGCCAACATGCGGAGTATGCGCCCGTAGAGAGACAGGAGGGCCTGAAGGGTCGACCTCCATCGGGCCGGGGTACCCGCGGGCGAAAACGACATGTGGTCCGGAGCAGGCAAGAGTTCCATGTCGGAGGACAACTGGTCACGGGAAGCGATCGGCGGCGCGTGACCCAGGGAGGAGCCCGGCGGTTGCAGCGACGTGTCCACTGCGGGCGTCGCCGGCGGGAGAACAGGCGGCGGCGGTGGCGGCGGCGCGTCGCCATGGGGCAAAATGGAAGGCAGCGTCGGTAACACCTGGGGCTGAGACGAGCCAGTAGATGGGACCCAGGGCGCTGACCGGACGGCACCGTCGCTGAAAGCAGACGGCGAGCGGCAGATGCCGTGCGACGACAGAGGCGCAGCTGATTGAGATGCCGACACACCTCACCAGAGGCCCCCAAAACCAGATACATAGCGCGGCCGAGGCAGCGAAGTATGCACCCTTCGAGCCAACGCCCTGAACATCGATAGTGGCGACAGTAGACAACGTCGTCTGCAGCAAAAGCATGTGACTGCCGCTGCACAGGAACCTGATATGGCGGATGTAGCAACGACATTAAGGTTCGATGAGGGCGACCGTGGAGCAACTCAGCCGGCGAGCGACCATCTCGGGGCTGAGAGCGATACGTGGACAAAAAGAGCAATAACGGGTCCTCCCGAGAAGGTGACTCTTTTAACTTGAACATCTGTGACTTGAAAGTCCTGACCAATCGTTCAGCGACACCGTTTGACTGTGGCTAAAACGGCGCGGACGTCAGATGTTGAATACCATTCGCCCTGCAGAATGATTGAAGTTCCGCGGACATGAATTGTGGGCCATTGTCGGAAACAATAGTCTGTGGAAGGCCTTCAATGCAAAAGATAGCGGATAACGCTTGGATGGTGACAGATGACGTCGTGGAAGACATCCGGACAACAAAAGGAAATTTACTGAATGAATCTACCACAACCAACCATCGAGCATTCCAGAATGGACCAGCAAACTCTATGTGTAAGCGATGCCAAGGAATAGTGGCTTTTGGTCATGCAAAAAATTTCCGCAGTGGTGCTGATTGTTGTTCGGCACACACCAGGCAAGAAGAGCACATATTTGTAATCGCGGCATCGATTCCGAACCAAGTATAGTGCTGACAAGCAAGTTGTTTCGTTCTCACTATACCCCAAAGTCCTTGGTGGAGAAGCTGTAAGACAGAGGACTGTAACGAACGTGGTACCACGACCCTGGACTGATCATTATCAGAAAGCAACAGCAAAACACCACGTCGTACAAAAAGTCTCTCCTTGTCAGCAAAAAATCGGCGAACCAACGGGTCCCCGATCCGTGACATTGACAAGGGCCATTGCGTAGCAACAAAACGCAGAACGTGAGCAAGGTCGGCAGCTGTGGCTGTAGCTACACGACGAAAATCAATCGGAAACGATTCGACCACGTCATCGGTTTCCGCATCAATGAACATGCAAGCAAGTTCGGAGGAATCGAATGCCCTATCCTCAGCAACAGGCAAGCGGGACAACGCATCGGCGTTTCCGTGCATAGCAGTGGACCGATACAAGATATCGTAGCGGTACTGCGAGAGGAAAATAGACCAGCGAATAAATTTCTGCGCTGTACGTGGAGGTACAGGATTGGTCGGATGAAAAAGCGATGTCAAAGGTGTTGGTCTGTGATTATGGTAAAGTGAGGACCATACAACAAATAATGAAACTTTGTAACACCGAATACGAGAGCCAATGCTTCTTTCTCGATCTGTGAATAATTTCTTTGCGCAGACGAGAGCAATTTGGACGCAAAGGCAATAGGGCGATCGTGCGATCCATCTTTGTGCGCAAGCACAGCACCGATCCCGAAATCCGATGCATCCACCATCAACAAGATGGGCTTCTGGGGATCGAATGGCGTAAGGCAAGTATTGGAAAGCAACGCCGATTTCAACTGGCGAAAGGCGCGTTCGCATTCCGTCGTCCAGACGAACGGAACACCCTTACGGCGTAAGCGATGAAGAGGAGCTGAAATGGAAGAGGCATGGGGAATATATTTATGATAATAGTTGATTTTTCCCAGCACACTCTGTAGCTGCTTCAAATTCTGCGGCGATGGCAAGACTTGTATGGCACGGAGGTGCGTTGGACTGGGATCTATGCCTTGAGCATTGAGTACATGTCCCAAATATGGCAAGTCCCGAGTAAAAAACTCATATTTGTCAAGCGAAGACCATTTTGTCGCAAGACCTGAAATAATGTTCTGAGATTGACGAAATGTTCTTCTTCTGTCTTTCCGGAGATGACAATATCGTCCAGATAATTTGTTGCAGTAGGGACCGACGCATAAACAGTTTGTAGATATTGCTGAAACAATGCAGGGGCGGATGCACACCCGAATGGCAGTCGTTTGAATCGATACAACCCAAGATGCGTGTTAACCACCAAAACGCGCTGGGATTCTTCGTCCACCGGTATTTGCAAGTACGCATCTGCTAGGTCCAACTTCGAAAAATATTTACCCGGGCACAGTTTGTCAAAACGATCTTCCGGGCGGGGTAAAGGAGAAGTTGCAATCACTAGTTGTGGATTCACTGTTATCTTGAAGTCCACACAAAGTCTCAACTTTCCGGAAGGTTTAGGCAAAATTACCAAGGGTGATGCCCAGAGAGAAGCCTGCACACATTCAATTACACCTTGTGATTTCAAATCGTGTAACGTTTTTGCGAACTCATCACGCAATGCGTGGGGAACATTGCGCGCTCTGAAAATATTCGGTTGCGCGTTTACTTTCAGTTCCAAATGTGCTTTATAGTTCTTAGCGCAACCGAGGCCCGGTGCAAAAATGTCTGCAAATTCTTCACATAGACGAGAAACACTGTCTGAAGGCACCGTCTGGTTCACTGATAGGACCTGATTTACTATAGACAAGTTAAACAACTGAAATAAATCGAAACCAAACAAGTTCACTACAGAAGAAGAACGAAGGACGTAAAATGACACACGTTTTGTTTGTCCTTTGTATGTAACAAGAAGACTGCACTGTCCTAACACAGGGATGTTTTGACCCGAATAACTACTTAAATTAACCTTTGCGGCACGCAACGGAGGTGTGTCCAACAGTTTGTTAGTGTCTTGATTGATCGGTGAAACTGCAGCTCCGGTATTTAGCTGGAATGGTATCACTTTGCCGGTAATGTCCAAGTCCACAAAAAGTTTATTGTCCTGCTGACGACAAGAGCGACTGTCTCGTGCAACGTGAACTGACACTGGTACATAATCACTTGCGACTTAACGGGAGTTCCGGCGATGTCGACGCACACTATTTTTGGGACAAACGCAGTCATTGTTAGAGAGAGTGGCACTGCGCGGAGTGGAATGAACTACATGAATTTCCATTGGCGAAGTTTCGCGAGCCTGAGTATCCTTGGTTCGATTCAGATTCCGGCGAGAAGCAAAGGGCCTGGAACGGTTTTGAGCTTCCGATCTGAGCTTTCTCTGGCAATCACTCTGAACATATTCTTTTATATTACAATAAATGCAAATTGCTTGGCGTGACGGGCAATTCTCACACGAATGTTTAGTAGCACACCGCGGGCATGATTTGATCACTGCATGTGCATGCCGGCGCGGCACACGTGGCTGAGAGCCTGGCGGCAGCGGTGCGGCCGGGCGCAATGGCTGTTGACTGCTCCGTGCAGCTCGCCCGGCGGGCCGGTTAACCTGACACACTGCTGGCGAAGTTTCAAATGATTCCTGAGCAAAGTCAAGTGTGTCCTGCCGATCCAATATGTCCATCACTTGTTGAAGGGAGGGATTTACTAGTTTCAAAATCTCTTCCCGTATACGAATATCAGAAACGTTCTGTGTAATTGCATCACGTACCGTAGTATCTGAATAAGGGAGTCCACATTGGCACTCCAAAGCACAATCCCTAGTAAGGCCTTGCAAGGTTGCAGCCCACTCCCGATTAGTCTGACCTGCCGTACGTTTTATACGAAAGAAGGTATACCTTTTCGCAACTACATTGACTGATTCTTTGAAATATGCATCTAATGCAGACAAAATTTCATCGTAGGACAGAGTTGTTACGTCGCTTCGGGGAAATATTTTGACTATCACACGGAACGTACTCACGCCGACGGATGAAAGTAGAAAAGGCTGACGCTCGTTACCTTGAATTCTGTAGGCGGCGAGATGGAATCCAAATTGGCGTGACCACTCCGTCCAGCTTTCCAGTGCAGCATCAAAAGGTCAAAAAATGGGTGCAACTGCGTGTTGTGGCTGCGTTAGCGGTGAAGCGGCTGCTGCCGCATCGTTTTGCATCGCACGTTGACCCTGGACGAGCTGTCCAGGGGAATCCAGTAAGGCCTGCGTCTGCTGATTCTGTCAGCGATAAAATTCGGACAGCATATATGGAGAATGTGGCGAAGCCCTTACAGAAGTAAATCAGGGCAATTTAGATAAGAACACTTTTACTCTCGTCGCCAATGTTGTGGTTGGCAGGAGAGCCAATGGGGTTACTAAAGGAGGCCGAAATGCACGCGTTTTAGCTCACGCAGGCTGGCGCGACGTCTGGAACATGACAAGGGAATTAGAATTGAGAAAAACGGACGTAGCTGGTGGAATACTTAACTTTAACCCATTAATGACGAACGTCGCTCTTGGCGATACATGGTTTACAATTTCAATAGTACTGATAATGGCGCCTTGCAAGGTCGTAGGAAATGACGTAGCTGAAGGCTATGCTAACTAACGTCTCGGCAAATGAGAGCGTAGAAGTCAGTGAACCATCGCTAGCAAAGTCGGCTGTACAACTGGGGCGGGGGCTAGTGAGTCTCTCTAGACCGGTAGTGTGGCAGCGCTCGGTGTGCAATCATTGATAGTGGCGACACGCGGGTCCTGCGTATACTACCGGACCGCGGCGGATTTAAAGGCTACCACCTAGCAAGTGTGGTGTCTGGCGGTGACACCACAAGTTACAAGCCTGTAAGTTAGACGAATGGGAGCCTGACTGAGACGTTAGAAGCACTCCAAGGCAGATATACAGCATATTCTTAAGCATTTGGATCAGATTCAAATCGTGCGACATTGTCCCCAATCGAGGTATAGTGCACCAATTAATAGGTTAAGGTCCGTACCCCAAACTTGTGCATCGAGTAGGATGCAGTATCACAGCAGTCTATGAATGTAGAGAGGAAAACTTCTCTGATCATGTCGTTGTCAGTTGCTCCCATTCAAGCTAGAGAGAGACTACAGACAATTAGACTGCGATCCCCAAACAATATTGTTAGTGACCAAAACTTATGGTCAACACTTAACATGACTGCACTCGAAAATCTGAAAAGGAACTGTGCAACACTCAGTCTACAAGTTTAAGCAGACGCTCCGAATACCAAAATAACGTCAACATATCACAAGAACCGTTTAAGCCATTATTGGGAAAGATAGGCACGTATAAATATATTTCGGAGAAACGGAAGAAATACTAAAAAATAGAATGGCCACCCACACGGGTATCCTTAGTCTCGCGGATTGCCCAGACACGCAGATACCATTGTGGGCAAGATGAAGTAATGTAGGAATAACAGGTCTAGCAGTAGGTATTGTTCTAGTTAATCGGCAAAACTCGAGTTCTTCCGACGCTGCCAGTAACGTATCTACTGGTAGTAATATAGGCGGGAAGTTATTCACTTAGAACTTGAATTAATTCTTTTTATATTATGTTGTTTTTAATTTATTATATTTTCAATTTTGCGTTTATTCACATTAATATTAACTATGGTTGCTGTTAATATAATTTGTAACAATATGTTTAATGTAAAACATTGTACGTCACCGCGGATACTAAATATGTGCATCGTGTCAAGTGTTTCCAGATAACAGGTCTAAAATTCATGCCAATAAATTGAATTGAACCGAACTGAACACAGTTCTTTCCGATTGGTGTGCTGGAAAACAAATAAAATGTTTGTTTTAGGAACAGACACAAAATACACTCGCGCAACTACCGAAAGCAATGTTGCAAAACAAATCTTTTAGTCGGCAACGATTACCGAGCGGTTCTAGGCGCTTCAGTCAGGAATCGCGCGACTGCTTCGGTCGCAGGTTCGAATCCTGCCTCGGGCGTGGATGTGTGTGATGTCCTTAGGTTAGTTAGGTTTAAGTACTTCTAAGTTATAGGGGACTGATTACCTAAGATGTTAAGTCCCATAGAGCTCAGAGCCAGTTTGAACCTATCTTTTATCCAGCCGCAGAAATTGTAATAATCGGAAGAGGCAGCTAAGTTTGGTTTTAACAAGCGACGGTCACCAGTTTCGCACGGGCAACGCTAACTATCCACTGCGGCCAGAATTGTCTGGTGTTGCGATAATAGATTACACAAAAAAAATCTTCATTTTAAATCAGTCTTTCTATTAGGGAAAACCTTATCAAAAACGTACTGTAGTTCCTAAGATTATCATACTCATTAAAATAGAAAAACGTGACAGAGAACTTTAATTTATACTGTTTATAAATATCACGATATTGCAACTGCACGTTAATAACTTAAAAACATCTAAAAACGAGAGTGTGTAAACAACTGAAATACCCACTGATTATGCTATCGCACTAGAATTGTTCCGTGATGACAACAGGAGGAACTATAAAAAGGATGTTCTTCGGTGATATAGCAGCAGATAAAATACTATTGTATATGAATTTGCATGTACCAATGATATTATTGTGCCACAGAAATGACGTGTAAGCTTCAGTAGACTAGTTCGTTAATGTTAGAAGAGGGAGTCCGCAATCCGCATGGACTCCAGAGCCAACAAGCTTAAGAAGTGTGCAAAGCATTAATAGACAACAAGCAGGTGACTTCTTATGTAACTAATCATCGTTACTAGAAAAACATAGCTTCAGCTGCGTAAACATTTGACACGTCAACATCTGTTGGTATTTTCGCGGAAATACACTCTCAGGGGAAAAAACCGATGCAACACGAAGGAATTACCGAACTGGACGAAAATCAGTAGGTATGATGCACATGTGCCGACAAACAAATGAGTACAGTTTCAGAAAGTTTGCTAATTTATTGAAGAGAAAAAGCTACAGAAATTAACCAAGTCAATAATGTGCTGGTCGACCTCTGGCCCTTATGCAAGCTGTTATTTGGCATGGTATTGATTAGTAGAGTTGTTATGTGTTCTATTGATTTTCGGACTGCGGGGTGGGCGACCGTCACGTCGGGAAACCACCGATGTCCGGAGCGTCTCAAGACACGTGTATGACCTGGAATCGCATTAACTTGAGTCGAATTGTCCTCATCGATGGGTGCCTCTTCGAACTGAGCTCCGATAAGCAACGAAGTAGTGTCTAGAGACGCCCCGAACTGTGATGGGATATCGTCATGACTTTCTTCTGCTATACGGCCCGACAACAAGGTGTACTTTTTATTCCAGAACCATTTTGGGTGCCATCCAAGCTACTCTTACAGCATGGCGGCACGTCGACGATAGTCTAGTACCCGTTCTGTTGCCCTTCATAGCAAGCAAACCTGGGCTCACATTTTGGCAAGACAATGCACAACAGCACATCTCGAGAGTTTCTACTGCTTGTCTTTGTGCTTACCAAACCCTACCTTGGCCAGCAACACAGAAGGATCTCTTGCCATTTGAGAACATTTGGAACATTCTGAACAAAGCCCTTCAGTCACCTTGGAAGTCTGACGATCTAACCCACGAAATGAAAACTAGCCCTGCCATTGGCAACCAGTAACCGGAAATAACATGTGTATAAGTCATCAAATGGTGATAATACTCTGACTTAATCACGATCGGTACTTGGAACATAATCATAGGAAAAGTAGAGCAACTAGCTACTGTATAACAACCTACCTATTAAAATTGCAGATTGAACAAGTATTCACAAAAAACGTTTACTCCTACCCGTTAACCTAAATTTTGAGATCGGCAAAACATCTATTACGTTACTCGCAATTGCATCCCCCCCTTAATCGATGGAAGAACTAAGTAGTTGATACTGATTGGCACGGAAGTTAAGAAACCCTCCATACTGTCTGCCAGGTAGTAAACATATCAGGGATCAACCAAATGGAACTTAACACATTTACTACTAAAGGCTCCCTATCTGCCTAGGTGTGTTGAGTAGATCACCGAATTCAGTGACAGCTAGAGGAACTCTGCAGCGCCCATCTGCTCAGCGCTGAAGACCGTCGCACAGACGAAGTACGTTACGTATGTATAAATTGTGACTATACAGAGGACGTCACTAGAATCCGTTAACTCCTAGAGTCCGAAACTACTTTAGTACAGTGTCAGACATGAATAAAGAACTCTGCTTCCACATAAGACGAGAGCAAAGGCTTGAATCAAGCTGGCTATCATAAAGAAGCACTTCGTGATACTTCAGTCTCCACAAAGAACTACAATTTCAATTCTCTGTTCACACAGACACGAATAATTCCGATCATAGTGCCAAAATCAGCACTTTACGAAATCTAGTAGTGAAAATGTTCACTGGCGTCTTGCAGCAATGCATTATAACAGTCTACAGCTACTTGCGTCCTATCACCATCCACCAGAGGATCCCTTGTGAGACACAGTGCTCTAGTGTACAACAAACCTCACATATTCAGTGTGCACTCGCCATGCTGCCAATCATCACACCCATTACAAACCGCGTCCGCCCCTCCTTATTTAGGTTCAAAGTGGTCCAAATGGCTCTAAGCACTATGGGAGTCAACATGTGAGGTCATCAGCCCCCTATGCTTAGAACTACTTAAACCTAACTAACCTAAGGATATCACACACATCCATGCCTGATGCAGGATTGGACCCTGCGACCGTAGGAGCAGCGCGGTTCGAGACTGAAGCGCCTAGAACCACTAGGCCACAGTGGCCGGCTCCGGATTTAGGTCATCCTTGATGTCCCTAAATCGTTTCAGCAAATGCCAGGACTGTTCCTCTGAAAGGGCACGGTCGACTTCCTTCCCCATCCTTCCCTAATCCGCTGGGATCGATGACCTCCCTGTTTGATCCCCTCCCCCTAATCAATTAACCAACCAGCCATTACAAACGTACTCAGTTCGGTAAAACTTTCTATAACATTCCCTAACCCCTTACGCGACTACAAATTTAACCAGACAGATTCGTTTCTCTGCCTCTGGCAGATTTACGGGTAGTGGTCTTACATAAGAATTTCAGCGGGGATTACCTCACACCTGTGGCAAGCGTCCACCACACATTCCTTCGTGCTGGAAAGGCTAGTGCCGACGTACTGTTTTATACCTACAATATTAAGCTTTTAGCTGTCGCCTAGCCCCCAACTCTTTTTAGAAACGACATGGGCCGCTGGGAGTCTGTTCCACTGGCTTCTGGACGGGGTGATGCCTCTATGCAGTCATCCCATTCCTATCAGAACCATAAAAACTGCCCTACCGTCAGGGTCATTTCTCCTGATCCGCGCTGTACGTTGCGGCTGAACGGCTCTAGACACTTCAGTCCGGAACCACGCTCCTGCTACGGTCGCAGGTATGAATCCTGCCTCGGCCATGGACGTGTGTGATGTCCTCAGGTTAGTTAGGTTTAAGTATTTCTAAGTTCTAGGGGACTGATGACCTCAGATGTTAAGCCCCATTGTGCTTAGAGCCATTTGAACCATTTCTTGACCCGCGTCTCTTTCGAAGCCCACAAAGTGGGTTGACTTCACCCTGATTTTAGAAACTGTGTGAAATTACTTTCGAAGCATGCAACTCTACAGAAAAGTTGATATGAGGGCACCAAATATCAACTAATAAATGGCTAAGAATTCGATAACCCCACCTAAGATACGATCTCATACTACTTAAATATGAAGTATACATAATCAAAGCCGGCCGCTGTGGCCGATCGGTTCTAAGTGTTTCAGTCCAGAACCGCGCGACTGCTACGGTCGCAGGTAGGAATCCTGCCTCAGGCATGGATGTGTGTGATGTCCTTACGTTAGTTAGGTTTAAGCAGTTCTAAGTTCTAGGGGACTGATGACCTCAGATCTTAAGTCCCATAGTGCTCAGAGCCATTTGAACATCATCAAAATTACTCATTTATGGCGGCAAAAGCATGTTGCCTTACATAAACCACCCTTATCGACTATTTCTGTTATGATCATGCAACCGTTGTGCTGTTGCGTGATGTAGCATAAAATTGACCTCACAGAACATGGCTTATGTATTTCTGTTTCTAAACCTATCTTATTTTGAGCCAATCTGTTTTCACACCAGTTTTCTTGGAGACTGCATGCTCTAATGTATGAACCTTTGGTCATTTAATTATTATCTTGATGGCACCTCTTACTGTAGAACTCTTGATTCCGTATCTCGGCAGTTACGAATCTAACACCAAAATGACCAAGGACAAGAAACGAAGTTATGGGAGATGGTTCTTAACGTTAACAAGTTTTCTAGGCTTGCTGTTTAGAAAAAGCAGCCTCCAACCTACTCTCGAGTGCACTGATCCATCTCAGTTTTAGATCCTCGCATAGTTATCCATCCACAGACACATACTACGTATTATTCTAAGAAACACACTTAAAGTATATTGCCGTCCAACATGATATTTAATGTAAGCATATGAAATATTATTAGCGACTTCCATTTTTTTAAAATTATTACTACTATTTCAGTTCAAGTGCAGGCATAACCACCTACTGAACATGTCAACCTACGCAAACCTAAGATTAATAGTGATCTGAAATTACTGATAAGAAATTTAAATGGAAATTTACGTTAGTAAAAAACGATCGCGAAGTACGTGTATCAATGTTCACAAGCTGGCCTGTAATCGAGTGTGAAATTACACCATTACACGGCTTACTCTGACATTTTAGTCCTTCCAAACGCTCGACTGCAAGAGGAGCTAATGGACTAGTGTTTGAGTGTCTGCTGCATTCCGACGGTTCGTGTGTGTTTATTGCTCAATCACAAGTGGAGCAAGCGTACTGTCTGCTACAAATACGCTGTGTTTTTGTGGCTGTTGCTCTCGTCAATGGGCTGGTGTGGAAGACAAGTGGATGATGCCCTGTGTACAGTATCAGGAGGAGACATGACACTAGCGCTTTCGAAGTACATCGTTGTTTGGGAGACTATGTTAGAGGATGAAGCGTAACATGAACGTGTATGCATCTAAGGGTCCTAATCTTGTACTTTTATTGTGACTGCTTAACTTTCTTTTTCTCAACTCTTTCTGCACCTCAAATAGTTATTTTTTTAATGAAATGGAGGACCTACTTTTTCTACAGCTAGATGTGTTCTTTTGCTTGTACTCTTCTGTTCTTGTGCCTTGAGCGTTCTCTCTTAAATTTCTTTGTTTCTTGGGTCTTCAAAAACCTTCTTGCTTATATTCTTCATAGTCTTCTAACCTTGTTCTGCGGGCCCCAAGATGGATTTTCGGCTCTATCTCAGTTTTCAGTTGGATACGGATACCTCCCAAGGACTATTTTCTTTTTTTAAATATTGTGCGGATGTGGTGTGGCAAGAGCTGCTGTGGATGAGTACCAGTCTAGCTTCGTGACATTGTCACGTCTTGAAAAGTGCGAGAACTACATGATTTATCTTTTGAGGACAGTCCCTTGTACTCAGCTAGCACCTGTCTCCTCCCATAGTGAATCCCAGCTTGGGCCCCCCTCGTGCGAAAGCTTTCCATTCAGTCAAATTGACGTACACCGCTGGATACGTGCGAAAGCTTTCCACTCAGTCAAATTGACGTACACCGCTGGATACGTGCACTCAAACACCGAAGTCGACACGAATCATAGCGTCAGCCTGTTGCTCGTCCTCCCACAGGACCTTTCGAGTCTAGTGTGTTGTGCGTCCACCGCTTCACTTCCCTTCCCGTCCATGCCAAGATCCCATCAGCTGTGTTCTCCTGTGCTCGTTGCAGCGACGCATATGCTCAAAAATTTTCTGCAGAAACTCTATAAAAATATCTTAACCTTAATGCTAATGAATAAGTACAACATGACTTCACACACTGAATTCTCATTAACGTAAGTTTACCCAATTCAATTCTAATACAATATATTGTCCTTACACTCTTCTACATCTACATGATTACTCTGCAAATCACATTTAAGTGCTTGGGAGAGGGTTCATCGAACCACACTCATACTATCTCTCTACCATTCCACTCCCTAACAGCGCGCGGGAAAAACGAACACGAGCTCTGTTCGAGCTCTGATTTCTCGTATTTTACTTTGATGATCATTCCTACCTATGTAGGTTGGGTCAACAAAATATTTTCTCATTCGGAAGAGAAAGTTGGTGACTGAAATTACAGCATCATCTGCGAACAACCTAAGAGAGCTGCTCAGGTTGTCACCCAGGTCATTTATAAAGATCAGGAACAGCAAAGGTCCCAGGACGCTTCCCTGGTGAACACCTGATATCAGTTTTACTCGATGATTTGCCGTCTATTACTACGAACTGCGACGTTCCCGACACGAAATCACGAATCCAGTCGCACAACTGAGACGATACCCCATAGGCCCGCAGCCTGATTAGAAGTCGCTTGTGAGGAACGGTGTCAAAAGCTTTCCGGAAATCTAGAAATACGGAATCTACTTGAGTTCCCCTGTCGATAGCGGACATTACCTCATGCGAATAAAGAGCTAGCTGCGTTGCACAAGAGCGATGTTTTCTGAAACCATGCTGATTACTTATCAGTAGAACGTTTTCTTCGAGGTGATTCATAATGTTTGAATACAGTATATGCTCCAAAACCCTACTGCAAACCGACGTCAATGATATAGGTCTGTAGTTAGACGGATTACTCCTACTACCCTTCTTAAACACTGGTGTGACCTGCGCAATTTTCCAATCTGTAGGTACAGATCTATCGGTGAGCGAGAGGTTGTATATGAGTGCTAAGTAGGGAGCTATAGTATCAGCGTAATCTGAAAGATACCTAATCGGTATACAATCTGGACCTGAAGACTTGCCCGTATCAAGCGATTTGAGTTGCTAAGGTATCTACTTCTAAGAAACTCATGCTAGCAGCTGTTCGTGTTTCAAATTCAGGAATATTCCATTCGTCTTCGTTGGTGAAGGAATTTCGGAAAACTGCGTTCAATAACTCCGCTTTAGCGGCACAGTCGTCGGTAACAGTACCATCGGCACTGCGCAGCGAATGTATTTACTGCGTCTTGCCGCTTGCGTACTTTACATACGACCAGAATTTCTTCGGATTTTCTACCAAATTTCGAGACAATGTTTCGTTGTGGAACCTATTAAAGGCATCTCGCATTGAAATCCATGCCAAATTTCGCGCGTCTGTAAATTTTAGCCAATCTTCGGTATTTCGCGTTCTTCTGAACTTCGCATGCTTTTTCCGTTGCCTCTGCAACAGCGTTCAGACCTGTTTTGTGTACCACGGGGGATCCGTTCCATCTCTTACCAATTTATGAGGTATGAATCTCTCAATTGCTGTTGCTACTGGATCTTTGAATTTGAGCCACATCTCGTCTACATTTGCATAGTCAGTTCGGAAGGAATGGAGATTGTCTCTTAGGAAGGGTTCCAGTGGCACTTTATCCGCTTTTTTAAATAAAATTATTTTGCGTTTGTTTCTGGTGGATTTGGAAGAAACGGTATTGAGCCTAGCTACAACGACCTTGTGATCACTAATCCCTGTATCAGTCATGATACTCTCTATCAGCTCTGGGTTGTTTGTGGCTAAGAGGTCAAGTATGTTTTCGCAACCATTTACAATTCACTTAAGTTCATGGACAAACTGCTCGAAATAATTTTCGGAGAAAGCATTTAGGACAATCTCAGAAGATGTTTTCTGCCTACCACCTGTTATGAACAAGTATTTTTGCCAACATATCGAGGGAAGGTTCAAACTATAACCTTATGAGTGGCGTATTTATTTGTTACGAGACTCAAATTTTCTCTGAACTGTTCCGCAACTATATCATCGGAGTCTGGGGGTCGATAGAAGGAGCCGATTATTAACTTAGTTCGGGTGTTAAGTATAACCTCCATCCATACCAATTCGCACGGAGTATGTACTTCTACTTCACTACAAGATAAACCACTACTGACAGACAAAAACACTCCACCACCAATTCTGCCTAATCTATCTTTCCTGAACACCGTCTGAGACTTCGTAAAAAATTCTGCAGAACTTATTTCAGGCTTTAGCCAGCTTTCTGTACCTATAACGATTTCAGCTTCTGTGCTTTCTAATAGCGCTTGAAGCTCAGGGACTTTCCCAGGACAACTACAACAGTTTACAACTACAATTCCGACTGTTCCTTGATCCAAGCACGTCCTGTATTTGCCATGCACCATTTGACATTGCAACCCACCCCGTACTTTCCCGAGGCCTTCTAACCTAAAAAACCGCCCACTCCACGCCACACAGCCTCCGCTACCCATGTAGCAGCCAGCTGAGTGTAGTGAACTCCTGACCTATTCAGCGGAACCCGAAACCCCACCACCCTATGGCGCAAGTCAAGGAATCTGCAGCCAACACGGTCGCAAAACCGTCTGAGCCTCTGATTCAGACCCTCCACCCGGCTCTGCACCAAAGGTCGGTTTTGTCGACGATGCTGCAGATGGTGAGCTCTGCCTTCATCTCGTAAGCAAGACCGGCAGCCTTCACCAAATCAGATAGCCGCTGGAATCCAGAGAGAATTTCCTCAGTTCCAAAGCGACACACGTCATTAGTGCCGACATGTGCCACCACCTGCAGCTGGCTGCACCCTGTGCTCTTCATGGCATCCGGAAGGACCCTTTCCTCATCAGGAATGACTCCTCCCGGAATGCACACAGAGTGCACACTGGATTTCTTCCCCTCCTTAGCCGCCATATCCCTAAGGGGTCCCATTACGCGCCTAACATTGGAGCTCCCAACTATCAATAAGCCCACCCTATGTGATTGCCCGGACCTTGAAGGCTGAGAATGGTCCTCTGAAACAGGGCAGCAGCTGCATCTGGCTCAGCCAGAGACAGTGCCTGAAACCTGTTTGTAGACGCACCGGGGAGGCTTTCTGATCAGCCTCCGGGGACGTCTTTCGCTGCCTGCCACGCCTTGGAACGACATCCCAATCAACCACAGGCGAGGGCTCAACCCCACTGCCGGCAGCAGCCGGGGCCACCACAACGGCAGACCGGTCTGGGGACAGACGGCACGAGGTTGACATCCCCGTGATACCCAAGTCCGGCTCCCCACAGTGGTGCCCATTGGCAACAGCCTCAAGCTGCGCGACAGAAGTCAGCGCCGCTTGCAGCTGTGAGCGAAGGGATGCCATATCAGCCCTCATCCGAACACAGCAATCGCAGTCCCTGTCCATTCCAATCGATGTTAAACAACAGTTACTGAAACACGAGTCCCTGCCTAGGTAACGCAAGCGAAACATGCAAAGAATGTATCAACTAACCTGTACAAATGCCTAACGACTGTGCTACAATCCGCCTGAATTTACGATTACAGTAACTAAATATCGAAATTACACCTCCTATACGAAACTCACACGCAAATTAAGTAAGAATCTACGAAGTAAACACTAAAGCGCGATGCTAGAACTCTCAAATACTATAATACGCCCGATATTTATGAATTAAACAATGCAAGTACCAAAAGCACGCAAAGAAATTAAGAATTAAACTATGTAACAAATAAGTAAGCTAGGGGTATACGACTTGCTGCTGCAGCTGCTTATCCAACGGCGGTAGGGAGCACACTCTTAAGGACGTTCAAATTAAATATTGCCTAACTAGTTACTGAATTATTTCCTTTACATTTTCTGTGACTTTGATGGTGATGATTGATTTATGAGTTATCTTTGGAGGTGTTACGGTTGAGGGAAGCTTAATGATTGGTCAGTCAAACATTGTATTATTGGATTAGTACTCATACGACCTAAGTTAGTGATAAAGAATTTCAGTTACTATGTCACCTCTAAGGTATGTTAAATGATAAGAGGAATTTATATAACTTTCCCTAAATGTGTCGTAGTCTGCTCTTGATCTCCGAGACATGACTGCACCCTGTGTAGCAGACAGGTTACATCCAGCAACTGAAAACTTAATCATAATGTGCGAATTTGCGTAGAAATGTTTGTGACACAGATAAGACTCTACCGAAACAGTCTTTAAATACCTGATGTTATTAATTAATAATGCAAAAGACTTGTTTGCTTTGCATTGATATACCTTGTTAGTGGATTCCACTTTCCTTTTTACTTTCCTTGTTATTTCCAATTATGAGTTAACTCTTCTCTCATAACTTCCTGCTTTGCGCATATCATTGATCGTTTATTATAGTGACACCGGTTGAACATCCAATAATAGTAAAGGTAGGAAACTTCTCAAATAAAACAATTACGACAATTACTTTCTTGTTTTGTCAATACGCACAGTCTACCATGTGATTCTGAGTTGCAACATCATGAAAATATTCTCTGGTTCCTTTTCACTATCATTCTATACTCCTTTATACATACTGCACTAGTGCACACTGCATCAAACCGTTTCACAACCACAATATAAATCAACGTACTTGCACCTGTCATAAGTCCACCCAACCTCACAATAAATGGCCTTCTATATCGACCTGATGGGGAGAAAGTACAAAAACATTCAAATCGCACTAACGTTAGAAAGAAACACCAAAAGCCTTTTCCTCTACTTTGAATGTAAAATCGTTATCTCACGTTGCTAAACAAAATACTCCAGATCACGGCACGTCCTGAATTCAGCGAATATCTCATGGCATCGGATGTAATGTTCTTTGTCTTTGACCAAAGGTGACGCTTCACACCTTCCTTCCAGATATTTACCGTTCAAATGACTGATCATTTTCAGTATTATCAACGGAAATGCAACCTTATGACAATGTTCTGGTTATGTATTTGTGGAAATCCACAATGCTTTCCCAAATCTTCTGGCACCTTAAACGAATACCTTGTTCATCAACTGCTGTTTTTGAAATTTTGATGGTTACCTTTCCTTTGCTTCGAGGTGGTTACAACGATTCAAATTACTTAATGTCTAAGTATGTAGCTGTGGTAAGACAATTTTTCTGTAAGCCACTGGTACTGCATAAGGTGAAACACGGAATGGTTTGCGCAGTTTTATGTTGAATCTACATTGGAAGCCTTTGATCGAACCCGGTTTTGGTAAAAATACTTCGTCATTACGCCACAGTACTGCTTCTAGTACTACTTTATCTATATCTGTAATTCTGGTAAGCTCAGATAGTTTGACATCAGTTGCTTGACCGATCGCTGCAGTTACACTATTATCCCATTTTCCATTGTACCTCTTATGTTGCTCACTTGCGGTAGCAACCGAGCATGCTAGATGGAATGTGTCCCTTCATAATTTGCTCATAAAATCTAATGTTGATTTCTGCTTTTCTTCCTTGCGTGGTGCTTCCGTGTCCCACATCCATAACTGCCTTATGCCCACACAGGGAATCCATCCTGTTAATAATTCTGGTGGCCAAGTTAGCCAGCACGAATAATTTTTCTACAAGCTTGTGTCCTTGGACGAAAATTCCGACTTAATATGTCTGTTTAATTCTGTAATATTTCTAGTGTCGCCCTATGTATTTTCGTTTCCTGAACTTTTAACATTGGGGTATTTACGTGTATTGCACACGTGTTGTACTGTTGCTCCGAGATAGCTGACAGTTGATTGCCAGTATCTAGCATAGCTTCTACATTAAACTCACCTACTGAAATCTGGACTGTTCGATACAAGTCACATCTCTGTCTTGTCTCCGTTTCTTCAACTAACGGTTCTCTTATGTCATCTTAATCAAATAATTCTGCATGACTGTTTCCTATTTCAGGTGCGGGCCTTTTGCAGACTTTTCCATCTCAGGTGCTAGTCTATTTTGTGTGCCTTCCTACACTAAAATTTGGCCTTGGTTCGCTGGACGGCCCTCCGTGACCTTAACGCCCAGTTGTGCTTTAGTTTGCAAGGTTACATTCCACTGAAAATGTGATCCGTTATTCGTACAGTCACCATCCTAGTTTCTACCATTATTATTTTGCTTTCGGAATTGCTGATCGTTATTCTGTTCCGTTACATTTCCAATTATCTGACTTCTTGAAATTCGCTTCATCATTTTTGTTATTATTATTACTACATTTCTGCTCAAAGTTTGCCTGGCGTTGACGTCCCTTGTTTCTCGTATGTTCTTCGTTCATTACAGACTCTACTTGGCGAAAGATGCTTCAGAATGTCTCAGTATCGTCTCCGCACCAGCCTGTCAGCACCTGCTGATACAACAGCGGCAGTTGTGTAAAACACATTCGAATTCTTTCATTCTCGCTACATAGTACGTAGAAGTATGGGCTTTTCTTGGTCGTCAGGTCAAAGCATTCCACCAGACTCTATAAACCATTCGACTCCATACCTCGGAACATCATTAATTCATGTTTTATCCTATCTTGTGTGTCCCGCGGCCAGTAGCGTCTCAGGAACACATTTTTAAATACTTCATACGTCCTGCCAGTTCTTGTCATCTTAAGCTTTGTTTCTGCGACTACATCTTCGAGATGTGGGAAAACAAAATCAACCTTTTTGCATTCTTGGCAGTACATAGGTAAAACCTCTTCTAGTAGTTCGGTAAAAGTACGGATATGTAACGTGTTCCCGTCCTCCTCATAATGTTGAAATTTCCTGAGGGAGAGATAACGTTCGTGACAAAAGACCATCACATATTATCAAGATTATCTTCTGTTGAGCTCAACCGTAATCTTTCTTTCGCACGAACGCGTGTTTTCCAGTCTTGCTTCCTCCACTGGCTGATGTGACCCACTCACATTCATGATATGCGTGTCGCATCTGCTTGATAGAACACAGTTATTGTACTGCCGTGATTCCTGATTTAAGCTGATTTCAAGCATCAGTTCTGTCTCTTGCCGATACAGTGAAATTGGGACTGCATTCTGTATGCATGGTTCAGACTTGTGCTGTGTTCTTGAGGGCCGAAAAGTGCTCTTATCAGGCACAGCTGGTACGCTACATACTCCATTCTGTACACGTTCGCTGTGTCGCGATGTTATGCTCGTCGTGTATGTACTCATGATACCGCGACCGCGTGTGTCCGTTTCCCGTGCATTCCATACTGATTCAACAGAGGACTTTTTCTCCTTTAAAAGTTGTAGGCGCCTCTGCTCTAAGCCTTTTTATAAGTTTTTGAATTTTGTGCCGTTTTCTTCAGCTGTTAAATAGTCTGAATGCTGTACTTTCTTCTATTCTGGCTTCTTTATTCTGCTGTGAATTTGGCTTAGAAAAGTTCTTCCCCCTGTTACATTACTTCATGTTTCCTCCGGTGTTTCCTGTGCAATATGTTTTGCACCTTTTGCAATTATTCTTGCCTATCTCGCTTATTTCTATGCAAATGAAATGCCTTTTTTTAATTCTCTACGGAATACCGACATTTGGTTCCCAGCTCTTCAGTTACAGGCGTTCGTTTCTTATTAGTCTCGGTCTGCCGGCCGTTGTGGCCGAGCGGTTCTAGGCGCTTCAGCCCGGAACCGAGCTGCTGCTACGATCGCAGCTTCGAATGCTGCCTCGGGCATGGATATGTGTGCTGTCCTTCGGTTAGTTAGGTTTGAGTAGTTCTAAGTCCAGGGGACTGATGACTTCATATGTTACGTCCAATAGTGCTCAGAGCCATTTGAACCATTTTTGAGTCTCGGTCTATGAAAATTTCTTATTCGCTTCTCCGTCTCGTCTTAACTCCTTCACGTAGACGCATATGCACGATACTTCATCATTCATCTTTCTGCCTCGTGTCTCTCTCCCTCTATACACATTGATGGATGACAGTCTCCTTTCTCCTGATTCCGCTCGTTCCCTATGAAGCATTTCATGTCTGTATGTGCCCATCGGACTACCTCGTCCGGGTAGACGTGACGGTGGCCCACTAAAATGCCTGCTATGCACTTTCGGGCAGTTTGGGTTGCCATCGGATAGTTTCGACCCAATACTACAGCCTCCACGTGCCTACTCGTCTGTTATTCGTTATCCGACTAATCTCCCATTAGCTGGTCATGATTGGTGTCATCAAGATAAGGTAATTAATTGTCTGGACAGGTTTGTCCATCTGGAATGATACTATCGCCATCCTCCAAGATATTTTTGCCCACTTCGTATCTTTCTGCCATTTAGTCTCAATTTTCTAGTCTACTCTATTCAGTCGCTTTTAGTGCCTTGCTTCATGTTAACATGAACTCTGCAGCATATTCTCGCTACATATATAACATGAGAAATAATTACACAAAACATATGAAAATTCCTGCACATTAGTTGAATCACAGTTGCATCAAATAGTGCTTATCGGTTCTCGGTATATTACACTATACTACCATTCCGTACCAAATCCTGTCCCAACCAAACACATAATCACAGATACAACAAAACAGCAGCAAGACACATCGACGAGAAAAAAAATTTGTATGCGGTCAGGAGCCACTAAGGAAATGGAAAGAAAGGGAAAGGTGATTAGCGTGCAGCAGAACACATAAATACCACTTATTATAGTATATGAATTTAAAATTACTAATTACAGATCTAAGTAAAATTCGTTAAAAGTTCCATATCACTTAAAATTACTGTGCCAGTTGTTAGCAGTCCTGCAGTCAACAAAGTCTACTGCAGTTACGGACTGTGCGGCTGGTCCCGGCGGAGGTTCGAGTCCTCCCTCGGGCATGGGTGTGTGTGTTTGTCCTGAGGATAATTTAGGTTAAGTAGTGTGTTAGCTTAGGGACTGATGACGTTAACAGTAAAGTCCCATACGATTTCACACACATTCGAATATTTTTGAACAAAGGCTACAGCAATATGTTGTTGTAACCGCAGAAAAGCCAAGTCTAAATGCAGTTGTTCTCAGACGATACACCAGAAATCATACGGGGAGATAGAGTTAACAGGGGACGCCAGGCGTGTCAGAGGGGTCACAAAAGATAACGACGCAGCCAGATAGCCGAGGCGGCGGTCCAAGCGGCCAGGCAGCTGCGCGTGATAAGCAAGGAAGCAGACTCAGCTATTAAGATAAAAAGGGCGCTCTGGGCAGGTCCCTTAATAAGCAATAACTTACAGTATCAACACTCTTGGCTAGAGGGAGAAGTCTGGGAGCGGAGAGAGAAAGAAAGAGGGCCCTAGGTGGGGACCGCACTACGTCATGAGGAGCCAATGAAGGGCTCAGGACGCAGTGCGTGACCATATAGGGAGAGGCCCCTCTACCCCTCCACCCAGCTTCTGAAGAAAAGTACTGAAGTTAATACTAAAACAATCCCTAATAAGGAAAAGTTGCACTCGACGCTACGTCATGCCAAGCGCTGGCGGGGTCGAAGGGGAAGAGCTAACAAAACTCGGAGGCACGCCGCTCCGGGGATCTCTCTCTCTCGGGTTTAGGCAGCGACGGTAGTCAGCGTGAGTAGCAGCCGACTTGGGCGGAGGGCGGGCTGCAGGCAGACAGTTGGAGATAGTCGCCGATGAGCGTTTAGGCAGCGACCGCGGGACTCTGACGTAGGGTGATAGTGTGGGCAGCAAAGTGCTGGAAAGTTCTATCAGGCAGCCAGAACGGTGGAAGTCAGTCACCGTCTCTGAAATGGGCTTGGCTATTCTGTAGGTACAATCACTACGCAGTTAGGGTGATCTGTATTCTTTATGAATAAATTAGAACTTTTATAACGTCCATACGAGTTTACTTCTACCAACATCCTAGCCTTGTACCTTCACACCAGGGAATTTAACATCTTAGCCAGATCAAAAGTCTCCCTCTCAATTAGGTCAACCGGCTAATTCCCGTTTACGAACCGTGTCGCTCAATCCCTCGCAAAACCCACGCTTGGGACGCGACATAAATAAAAGTTTTGGTGCCAGGTGTGGGGTACCACAAAGGCATATAGGCAAAAAGGAGATAGGAGCCAGTAGATTTTGCTACAGCGACTGTGGCAATTAGCAGGAAGTTGTGGTGACTCGCAACTTCCAGCATTAGTAGCCCCACTACGACAGAGTCCAGAGAAGTAGTCCTCGCGGGTGCAGGGCAACGCAGGATAGCGGCAGCATGACGCGGAGCGACGAGGCACAGAGGTGCCTAAGCAGCCAGCGTTCGAGACCGGGGGTCCGGGCCGAGCAGCGGCAGCAGCCGTAGCAGCGGCAGCCGAGGCGAGCGACGGGGTCGGCACAGCCCAGCAGAGCGGCGGCCGACGCATCGCGGCAGCGCGGAACAGCGCGGGCATAGAGAGCACAGAGACAGCGCGGAGCAGCGCGGCACAACGCGGGACAACGCGGATCAGCGGAACAGACGGCGCACCATAAGAGAAGCGGTACATATAAAATTATATTAAGAATTTTGTATCTTGTATTGTAAAGTGCTAACATAGTTAAGTTGGTAAGATGGCCCAAACTAACGAAGTTCCGTCATCCTCCAGTAGCGGTAAGATATCAGTGAAAGAAGCCTTGTGTATAGTTCCAAAAGTGTTCGAAGGAAATAAGAGAGATCTTAGGGAGTTTATTGAAAATGTATACGCTGCATTTGAACTTGTGAAACCGGAGGAACACGAAACGTTACTGAAGTTTGTTAAAGCCAAAATAACCGGAGAGGCCAGATCGAGGCTGCAAGTAAGGGAACGCACGGGGACATGGCAGGAAGTAAAACATGTTCTAGAGGAAAATTATGCGAGTAAGCGTACCATTGACTACTACGCGTGCAAGATATTTCAATCGAGACAGGGACAAGGAGAGCCAATTGCGACATGGGCAAGCCGAATAGATGAAATGCAAAGGGATTTCAGGGAAGCAGTAAGCAGAGTTACGGCTAGGGAGAACTTAAAGGGCGCAATAGAACTGGTTGATTCACTAGGAAGAGCATGCTTTATACAAGGGTTAAGCAATGATAGAATACAGACGATAGTAAGAAGTAGAGGCGATGAAATCACGCTAGCAGCGGCCGTGGAACTAGCATTGCAAGAAGAAAGTGCAATACTGTCAATGAAAGAGCGGGGACTAGCCCCAAGAGTAGCTTTCAACCGGGGAAAGGAAACGGTGAAGAATACCAGAGATATTAGAGATTTGAAATGTTTCAGTTGTGGATTGCGAGGGCACATGGCAAGCAAGTGTAGAAAGAATAGGCCAGAGGTAAGAGTACGGATAATGACGGGCAAAGAGTTTACGAATTTTTGTTACGGGTGCGACAAGCCAGGACATACAGACGCGGAATGCCGGGTAAGATTAAGAAAAATTCAGCCCATAGATACAAGAGACTTTAGAGGAAATCATAGGGAAGCTGATGGAGGGTTACGAGAGTGGAGGTGCCCACAATGTAATCTACCAGGGAACTGTGGAGTTCCGTGTACGAGGGTAAAAGACGTTGCTTGTTTCAAGTGTAAGCGGCCGGGACATTACGTGAAAGATTGTCACGCAGGGCCCTGGTACGCATGGAGAAAAGGCAGGGTGCCAGTATCGAGCAAAACCGGTAAAGTGGTGCAGGGAAACTAAGAGGCGGCAAGGCCGCACAGTCGGGCCTTGTTGCGATAGGTAAACCCTCAGTTAGGGTAATCGACTGTGCAACAGAAAATGACGTTTTGGTTTTATACTGCATAGAATTAAAAAGATATTTGAAGTTGCTAATAGACACTGGAGCACAGTTGTGTCTGCTCAAGAGAACGAGTATTCCGATAAATAGTACACTTGCAATTAATGAAGCGGAAAGGCTTCGGCTAAAAGGTGTAACCAGTGAGGCCGTCAGCACAATAGGTACGGTACAGGTACACTTAAGTGTGGACGGTTCTGAGCAAGTAGGGCAAAAATTTCACGTGTACGGGAGAGGATTAGATATTCCGTACGACGGACTGATAGGCAGAAATTTCTTGACAGAGCATAGAGTTAAGTTAGACTATGCAGGTAAAATAGTGAGACTAAAAGGGTGAGATATACCCTTAGTAGTAGAGGAAGAGCCAAAGGGACATGAGAACGAACAAGATTCAGAAGTAGGCGGGGAAATAGGGCCCCGAGAGGAAAAAATAATGTTATTAAAGGTGGAAGGAAATGTAAAAAGGGGAATCGAAAAGGAAATGATTATTCCTAGGCAGGAGATTGCACAAGGGGTACATGTACCTGAAGCGTTAGTAAAAGTGCGAAATGGGAAATGCATAGTAAGTGCATTAAACTTGTCAGAAGACAGAGTGCAGTTAGGAAACGTCAGGTTAATGACGGAAGAATTAGAAAAAGTAGGGAAAATACGCGAAGTAAAATGTTGTACTAATGTCATAGGAAAGACAGAAAGTCGTACTAGTGTGTTGCGAAGGCAATTAAGAATGGATCATTTGAACGCTGAAGAGAAAAGCGCTCTAGCAGAGGTTTGCGCGGAATACGGAGATGTATTTCATCTACCAGGGGACAACCTGTCCTATACTACCGCAGTGAAGCACAGAATACCGATTGCACCGGAACACGCGGGAAAGGTAGTAAACGCTAGACCGTACAGGATCCAGGAAGCACAAAAGGAAGTGCTAAGGGAGCAAATAGAGCAGATGCTAAGAGATGACATAATTGTCGAGAGTAAGAGCGCTTGGAACGCACCGTTACTGTTAGTTCCAAAGAAGCTAGACGCTAGTGGCAAACAGAAATGGAGAATCGTAGTGGACTACAGACGATTAAATGATATCACTGTAGGCTTTGCATTTCCACTACCGAATATCTCCGAGATACTGGATCAGTTAGGGCAAGCTAAGTACTTCTCGACGCTTGACCTCGCAAGCGGGTACCATCAAATATTGACGGACGAGAAGGACAGAGAGAAAACGGCATTTAGCTCAAACTATCAGCATTACGAATACAAACGAATGCCGATGGGACTGAAGGGAGCTCCAGGATGTTTTCAGAGACTGATGAATACAGTCTTGGCAGGTTTACAAGGAGTGAAATGCTTTGTATATCTAGACGACATAGTATGCTATGGGAAAAACCTGCAGGAGCATAACGAAAAGCTCCGGGAAATATTTGACAGGTTGCGAGAGCACAATTTGAAGCTGCAACCAGACAAGTGTGAATTCCTGAGGAAGGAAGTAATCTTCCTAGGTCATTGCATCACTGACAAAGGAATATCACCAGATATGGCGAAGGTGGAGAAGGTGAAGTTCTTCCCACAGCCAAAGACAACTAAGGAACTAAAAGGGTTTCTCGGATTGATAGGTTACTACCGCCGTTTCATTGCTAACTTCAGCAAGATTGCGAAACCTCTCCATGAGCTCTTAAAAAAGGGAGTGGAGTACCGATGGAGCGAACGTCAGAACAATGCGTTCGAAGAACTAAAAGAGAAATTAATAAACCCTCCGTTACTTCAGTACCCTGACTTTACGAAACCGTTCATCATTACAACGGATGCGAGTAACGCAGCCTTGGGTGCAGTGTTATCGCAAGGTAAGAAGATTGGCGAAGACTTGCCCATCGCATATGCATCCAGAGCATTGAACAAAGCCGAACTAAATTATAGCACAACGGAAAAAGAGTTGTTGGCTATAGTTTACGCAGTAAAACAGTTCAGACCATATGTATATGGCAGAAAGTTCACTGTAGTGACAGACCATAAGCCACTAACGTGGATATTTAGTGTCAAAGATCCGAGTTCGAGACTCCTGAAGTGGAGACTGAAACTCGAGGAGTATGATTATGAAGTAATATACAAGCCAGGAAAGTTAAATAGTAATGCGGATGCGCTGAGTAGAATAAGGCATGAAGGGAAGGAAGAGATAGATGCGAAGCAGAAGGTGGAGACAGAGATCTCGGCAGCAAAAGCAAATGGGGAAGAAAGTTCCGTAAACGTGCGGCAAGCACAAGTGTCGAGTGAAATAGAACAGGAAACGGATAGCGGTGAGGAAATTAGTCCCGAAGAAAAAGAAAATATACTAAAGGAAATGCATGACAATCCCTTGGGAGGTCACCAAGGAATGCACAGGACACTCGAAAGAATTAAAGCATACAAGCAGTGGCGCGGAATGAAGCGTGACATTGAAAATTACATTAGGAAATGCCCGTCGTGTCAAAAGAATAAAAACACGCAAATGAAAACTAGGATGCCCTTAGAAATTACAGACACAGCAGAAACAGTATTCGGAAAGTGTGCGATGGATATAGTGGGTCCACTAGATGTATCTAATACAGGAAAAAGGTACATGTTAACATTCCAAGACGATCTGAGTAAATTTACCTTAGCAATCCCAATTGACAAACAATATGGCGAAACAGTAGCTGAGGCATTTGTGGAAAACGTAGTATTAAGGTATGGAATTCCATCAGTATTATTAACAGATAAAGGGTCTAACTTTCTGAGTGATGTATTTAAAAGTGTATGTAAATTGTTGAAGGTAAAGCGTATAAATACTACAGCGTACCACCCTGAATCAAATGGTGCACTAGAAAGAAGTCATAGAACTATTGTAGAGTATCTCAGACACTTTGTAACAGGAGATCAAAGTTCTTGGGACAAATGGGTACCGTATGCAATTTTTGTGTTCAACACTACACCACACAGCAGCACAGGATACACACCATTTGAATTACTATACGGAAGAAAGGTTAACATACCAGGAGTACTGCAGCAAGAAACACAGCAGGTAAGTTACAATTATGAAATGTATGTAAATAAACTAAGAGCGAGAATGCAGGAAGCCCACAGAGTGGCCAGAGACTCGATTATAAGAAGTAAGAAAATCAGTAAGGAACAGTATGACATGAAACAAAATCCAAAAAACTTCAAGGTAGGACACAAAGTATTACTGCACGATGAGTCGGTGAGACGGGGTAGATCTCGGAAATTAGATTCACAATGGAGAGGTCCATTTGAAGTAGTAAAAGTGGAAGGTCCTAACGTAGTAATAAAAGTTAAAAGAAATAAGGAAACAAAAGTACATGCCAACAGGCTGAAACAATTCTTTTAAATTTCAGGTATGGCACTCAAGTGGCAGGTCGTGAAATTCGTCATAGTGATAACAGCATACTACATCACTGCATCAGAGCATGCAACAAATGAGTACCAAGTGACGCCATTTCTGAGTTCATCAGGACTATATTACGATAATAGAGGACAGGTAGAAATATACAGTACCACATGGAGAATAGTCACATACGTAAATCTAGATATAATAACAGAAAGGTTTCAGAATGCAGAGAGGTATGGTAGGGCAGCGGTACAAAGGTGCCGAGAAACACTAACACAATTAAATGTAGGATTAATAGAATGCAGGGTACTAGACCAACAAGTAACCCATCATTTGGAAAAAATCACAGGATTGCAACTTTTAGTACAGCAGCTAACGAAACACGAGACCAGAAGGAAGAGAGGAGTATTCAACTTCGTCGGGCAGGTAAGTAAAATACTGTTCGGGACGTTGGACGAAGCAGATGCAGCATACTATAAGGAAAGAATAGACGCTATGGAGAAAAACTCAGAAGGGTTGTTGAGGCTAACAAAGGAACAGGTGGCAGTGGTAAGAGCCACATTGGTGGGAGTAAACAGGACGGTATATACACTAGAGTCAAATGAGCACGTTCTGAAGACAGGTATGCAAAGACTAGAACGATTCATGAAGGAATACGTGAAGGAAACCGATATAGGGTTTAAACGTGTAGCGTCCTTCGCCACAGTAACAGAGCAAGTATTACAACTATCGGCAGTGTTTGGTCAGATCGAAGAGGAATACGAACATATGATAAATGCCATTGTAAATGCTCAGAAGGGAATACTACAGCCTCATATAATTAATCCAGTCCAAATTGTAAAATACCTAAGTTTAATACGGGAAGAACTAAAAGATGTAAAGTTTCCTGTTCCTCTTACGGAGTCCTCAGGTTATCTATTGTTAAGAATAATTGATTTAGATGTTTTCATCTCGGGTAGCATACTAGGATATGTAATTAATATTCCATTAATAAATAATAACAATTTCAATTTGTATAGAGTACTCCCACTACCAAAAGAAATTCCAAACATGAAAGGTAAATATGTGTACATACAGCCAGAGAAAGAATTCTTACTAATAGATGAATCCAAAAGGCAGTACGCGAAACTTTCTGCGGAGGAACTAAAATGCAAGGAGCTAAGTAAAAATAGGAGACTGTGCAAACAAGCATTCGCCTTGCTGTCAACATTCGACCACGAAGAGTGCGAAGCCAAATTGTTGCAACCGGTAAGAGAAATTCCGGAAGATTGTGTGCGAAAAATAGTCGCACTGAATCAGAGCCTTTGGACTCATCTAAACAGTAACGAATGGCTATATGTAGCACCGAAGGAAGAAGGCTTAACAGTATTGTGTGGAAGGGAACCACCAAAGGACCTAGTAATAAAAGGGGTAGGAAAAATTAGTTTTTACAGTGTATGTGAGGGGTATGGCACTAGAGTGTTCATACAAACAGATAGAGTGATTCAGAGTAATGTGACGAAGAAAGACATAGTTCCGCAGATCAATCTAGAATTCGATTGTTGCGTGGTAAACAAGGAAAAAAGGAATGTCTCAACGTTAGCATTAGATTTGCCATTGGACCAGGTAATAACACAGTTAGACGACTTGAAAGTCGCAGGAAAAAGACTGGATGATGTCCAGAAGATGGTAGAGAGACAAGAGGAGGAAATGAAGTACTCCAGGTACTTCACACATTACTCCATAACTACGTATGTAGCCATATCAATAGTTATTCTAATCATAATAACATGCTGTTGTAAAAACTGTAAATGTTGTAAAGACTGTTTTAAAAGTATATGGAAATATTTTGAAGACAGTGATTGTTGTGGAAAAGTATGTATAAGAAATACCATAGTGAACCAATACCCAGAGACTAGTTCAGCTAGAAGACACAGTAATAAAGAAACTGAAGAGATAGTAATTTATGAAAGATGTGGAAAAGACCAAGGTGATACGGTCGCTTTCAGAAACAGACGTTAAATAACTGTATTTGAAATGTGTAATTGAAATGTAACTGTATTTGAAATATGTAATTGAAATGTAACTGTATTTGAAATGTGTAATTGAAATGTAACTGTATTTGAAATGTAATTCTAATTGAAATGTGAATGTATGTATCAATGAAAGTGTCTTTTGATTTTAATGCAAATGCTTTTGACATAACTGAATGTTAGGCATGTATAATGTAATTGTATTATTGTGTGTTTAATGAATTTGACTTTACTAAATGAAAATGAAAAATATAACATATCAGATGCTAATGTAATAAACAAATCTGTAAAGCATGTAATGGAAAAAAAAATAAAAAAGTCACAATTGACGCTACTCTGAGGAGTAACGCCAATTTCCCTGGCGGGGGAGGTGTTGTAACCGCAGAAAAGCCAAGTCTAAATGCAGTTGTTCTCAGACGATACACCAGAAATCATACGGGGAGATAGAGTTAACAGGGGACGCCAGGCGTGTCAGAGGGGTCACAAAAGATAACGACGCAGCCAGATAGCCGAGGCGGCGGTCCAAGCGGCCAGGCAGCTGCGCGTGATAAGCAAGGAAGCAGACTCAGCTATTAAGATAAAAAGGGCGCTCTGGGCAGGTCCCTTAATAAGCAATAACTTACAGTATCAACACTCTTGGCTAGAGGGAGAAGTCTGGGAGCGGAGAGAGAAAGAAAGAGGGCCCTAGGTGGGGACCGCACTACGTCATGAGGAGCAAATGAAGGGCTCAGGACGCAGTGCGTGACCATATAGGGAGAGGCCCCTCTACCCCTCCACCCAGCTTCTGAAGAAAAGTACTGAAGTTAATACTAAAACAATCCCTAATAAGGAAAAGTTGCACTCGACGCTACGTCATGCCAAGCGCTGGCGGGGTCGAAGGGGAAGAGCTAACAAAACTCGGAGGCACGCCGCTCCGGGGATCTCTCTCTCTCGGGTTTAGGCAGCGACGGTAGTCAGCGTGAGTAGCAGCCGACTTGGGCGGAGGGCGGGCTGCAGGCAGACAGTTGGAGATAGTCGCCGATGAGCGTTTAGGCAGCGACCGCGGGACTCTGACGTAGGGTGATAGTGTGGGCAGCAAAGTGCTGGAAAGTTCTATCAGGCAGCCAGAACGGTGGAAGTCAGTCACCGTCTCTGAAATGGGCTTGGCTATTCTGTAGGTACAATCACTACGCAGTTAGGGTGATCTGTATTCTTTATGAATAAATTAGAACTTTTATAACGTCCATACGAGTTTACTTCTACCAACATCCTAGCCTTGTACCTTCACACAAGGGAATTTAACATCTTAGCCAGATCAAAAGTCTCCCTCTCAATTAGGTCAACCGGCTAATTCCCGTTTACGAACCGTGTCGCTCAATCCCTCGCAAAACCCACGGTTGGGACGCGACAATGTGCAGATAGTATACGTCCTAACTACTCTCAAAAGTTCCTATTAATGCAAGATCCTGGACCATGATCGTCATTTCCAGTGCTACTCCGGGTGTGACTCAACATACGGCTTGTGGGGTTGTGATGGTTGTCAATACAGTGTTCGCAATGGAATTCTCACTTCTAAAAGTGGATTAAATTAGCGTTGCCATTGACCACCTATAACTGGAAATAGCGTGTTGTGATAATACTCTTAACTTAATCAGGATCGGTAGCTGGAATCTAATCACAGGAAAAGTAGAGAAACTCGGTACTGTGAAGGCATTTATTATAAAAAACAACACTCATAAAAATGCAAATCGAACAAGTATTGATACAGAACGCGAAACCCTACTCATTAAGCTAAATTTGAGATCAGCCAAACGTCTATGAAGTGACTTGAAATGGTGACCCAGCTTATTCGATGGAAATACTAAGTGGTTGATACTGATTAGCATCGAAGTTAAGAAAGCCTCTACCATGTCTGGCACTGACAGTACACTGCTCAGGTATGAGCCAAATAGAAATTAACGCATTTGCTATTAATAATTTCCTATCTGCCGAGCTATGGTGCGTATATCATCAAATCCAGTGATGGGAAGAGCAATGAAGAGGAATTCAGCAGCGCCGATCTTCTCAGTACAGCCGGCTGTCGTGCAAACGAAATGCGTTGCGTGTCTGTAAATTGTGACTTCACAGAGGACGTCAAATAGTATCCGCAAACTACTAGGGTCGAACACTACTTCAGTACAATGCCAGCCACGAATCATGAGCAGTGTTTGCTCATAAGCCAGGAGCAAAGACTTGAATCCATCATGTGGTCGCAAAGAAACTCTTCTTAATGCCTCAGTCCCAACGAGGAAGCACAAGTTCGATGCTCTGCCCACATAGAAACGAATGACCCCGCTCTTAATGGCCAAACCAGCACTTTACTAAACCTAATAGTGAGACTGTTTATCTTGCTAGCAATGTCTCAAAAGTCCCTACAGAACTGTAATTCCTATCAAAACCACACAGAGAGTCCAATGTGACGCACCATGCTGCAGTTTAGAGCCAACCTCAGTAGTGGAATAAAACCAAAGTCAGCACAGTCTGCGTGGTTGCCAAGTTTATTAAAGATGGCGGCTACTCCTGAGTGGGTCCAGCCACCTCCACTCCGTCAGTTGTAGATGTAACAATGTCGCATTGTTGACATCACCACCCCCATCCTTTCCCTCCTCACTTCCCCCTCCCTTCCCTAGTTTCCCTCCTCCATTTGGACATTGGTGCGAAAAAGGCTCATTCTGTGCTGATCTGCTGGAGAGGAAGGAGATGAAGCAGTGTCTTTATCTATTTACTTGATCTATTTTTGAGGATGTTACCTGCTGCAGGATTTCCCTACAGGTGCCTCCACACTCCGCTGCTCTCTGTCCCCCTTGCTTCTGTCCCCCACCCCCCACTTTTTCTGATGGTGTGTGTGTGTATGTTCACCTCAAAGTTTGAAGACTGACTGTTCTATTCCACAATACTGCCAACATAGGATGCTCAAAACAGTCACCCACAACATCCCCCACTTTCCGCCCCCCCCCCCTATTTTTGGCAGGTAATGTGTTCATTTGATAATATGTTGGCACTGGACAGAGACAAGTTCAATAACAGTATTATTTGTAAGCATACAGCTGAGGAATGCATCCTTAGCCTCCTACATGAGGAATGGAAGAAGCAGATAATGAATGTGCATAGGTGGAACACTTTTCAGCAAATAATGGTGAGGTAGCAGGATGGACTAAGGATGCATTTCACATATCATAGAGACTACAGCCCAATGCTGGAACTGTGTGTGTTTTTTAAATGGAAAGAGTCAACTTCGTCATATTCCACAACCCCACACTGAATGAAACAGGGGTCATCGCCTTGGTGTATGGAGATCGACTGAGTAAGCTTGGAACTTGTACTGATTGCCTTTCTGAGTGCTTGTATGTGTACGTTTACCATGCTGTGTGCTCTAGTCCACAATACCACGTGAAATAGGTGGTGAAATGTCCGACAGTTCTGCCAGGAGAATTGTCTCCTACTGATCCACAAGTGTATAGCTGCTAAGGAAGCTGTACACAGGTAGGAAGGGATATTACCGCAACCTGTCACGGAAGTATAAGAAGAGTAGCCTCCTACTGATTCACAAGTGAAACACCTGCTCATGAACTTGTTCACAGATATATGGTAAGAATGGATAGGACAGCAAAATATCACTGAAGTGTAGGAAGAGTAACCTCCTACCGATCTACAGTTGATAGCTGCTGAGGTACAGGCATAGGGCAGCAAACTATCACTGAAGTATAAGAAGGCCTATACACACTACCACAACTGATAGAAAATGCTCCACTGCTGTAATTACACATCAAAGTTGCTGTGAAAAAGAACAGCATTTGAAAACAATAGGTGATAATGCAACACAATCATTGGGACTTAAAAAAGTTATTGCAATGACAAAGCTACTGCAAAAATTGATCCAAAAGATCTCACACCAGGGGAGAGAGGCGGCAGTTGCACATGTGTTCACTGTGATGTGTGGATACAGACTAACCAGCTTAGATCCAGTCTTACCTCCCCTCCTACCTCCCCTACTTCCTCTGTCTCTTCCTTCTGTAGGTAGAGATACCAGTTTTCCCGGCCTGTTCTAGTCTGTCACTGACGATACACAAAGAGATCCATATACTGGAAGCGATATACTGTGTCTGGTCTGCAGAAACCATTTACAGATATGCAATAGACTCAAGACAGGATGCTCCCTACAAGCTGCTAAACGTATTTTTCTTAAAGACCGACACTCTCCTTGAAACAACAGCGAAATACTTGACTATTCATCATGGATGAAGAACTGAATGGTAAACTGTGGCATGTTTTGAAACATTCTGCATGTTCTGACACTGTCTGAAAGTGGTTCTCGTCTAAGTAAAAACAGGCTCATGTAGAAAAAAAATTGAAAAAAGCATCCCGTATAATGACATACACACAGATGTTTATACTGATAGCCTCACAGTGCGATGATCCACCCACTTTGCCCCCAACAGGTGAGAGCAATGTGCCCACTCACTAGGCTCTCCATTGCATGTAGTTGTAAGCTGTCATCACCCAAACGTATTCTCATTCTTCAGGTGAACTGTCCGAAGGCTGTCTGGTAGAGATTTCAGATGTTTCACTGCACCAAATGACAGCTTTGTGTGTGTGTGTGTGTGTGTGTGTGTGTGTGTGTGTTTCCATATATTGCGGGATTTACGCACATCACTTGCTTCTTGTCGAGTAACACATTGTGTGTCTGCCTAAAGTGTTGCCATTCTAAGCAGCTCAGCTGGTGTAAAGTCAGCTCTTTTATTTAAAAGAAAGTGACTGAATGAACACAAAACCTCATTTGATACGTGAAGCGTTACTATCACGTTTTCTCCAGGTGTGATACTTGTGTTTTCTGCAACGAATATTGTACCCACACACCTCATCTCACGTTATACGAAAGGTTTAGGCTTACGATTTTAAAACAAATACTATGATGGCAACAGTGAAAATAGCGAATACAGTAAAAAATTTAATGAAATCTCCAGCTAAATAAATGTAAACTCACACTTGTGGTGTGAATCTATGTGTGCTACAATGATTATTGAAATTGGAACATTGAATCTTGTATTGAATATATTACAAAATAAGCACTTAACACAAACCTGCAGTCTTTAAACATACGTGCAGCAAGCAAATTTCACACACTATGGTGAGTAGAAGACTTCATCAATAACATAATGCTGATAGGACCAAACATCGATATCATAATCAGTATTCAGTAAACATTCTGTGATAGACAGATGTGCTTGTCCTGTGAGTGCTGCCAGTGCGTCTTAGGGGGAGAGGAATTTAATCCTCTTGTAAGTTAGCAACTATTAGAAAAACAAAATGAAAAACGCAGTAGAAACGGCTAAGTTATGTTACGCGTGACTCTCAAAAATGGTTCAAATAGCTCTGAGCACTATGAGACTTAACATCTGTGGTCATCAGTCCCCTAGAACTTAGAACTACTTAAACCTAACTAACCTAAGGACATCACACACATCCATGCCCGAGCCTGGATTCGAACCTGCGACCGTAGCAGTGGCGCGGTTCCGGACTGAGCGCCTAGAACCGCAAGACCACCGCGGCCGGAGCGTGCCTCTGACTCATGTTTCTATAGGAAGACAAAACACTGTAATAACATCACGCAACTATCGTAAAATAAAACTTACTTTCACCAGAACAGTGCATGGTTCTTCACCCCGATGTGTGGACAGAGACTAGGCAGCTTAGAATCGGTCTTACTCCTATAGTACCTACTCACTAGCTCCTTCACTCCCCCTCATAGGTAAGGATACTGGTTTTACAGACCTGTTCTGTCCAGTTGGTAATGGTACACAAAGAGCTCCATCCTCTGCATGTTTTCTGTTTTGTTCGGTGTTTGGCTGATGATGAATATTCTCCGGTCTGCAGCTGGACGCTCCCGTAGGAAGTGGCTGAGCTTTCCCAGGCCTGTTGTATCTTATTGCTGATGGCACACAAAAAGAGCTATCTGCTGGCGATACTCTGATTTGGTCAGTGTCGGGTTGACAATGATATTTGGTTTTAGGTCCGGAGAAATCAATCGTATTTCTAGCAAATGACGATTCCTGGAACAACAGCGAAGTTCTTGACTGTTCATCACAGAATGGACAACAGCATGCTACAGCCCTCGGCTACGTCTCATGATGGGAAGAGTCAGCAGTCGCCAAAAGGGCAGCACTGTGCCCCGGTGGGAGCAGTAATCGATGACCGTTGAGCCTGCTGCATGTGGGCGCTAATCAGTGAGCTAGAGCCAACTATCCTGCTGCCTCCGTCTGCTTCCAGCAGCCTTCGGTAGCCTGAGCTCTCGAAGTTAGTGGCTGTGGAAGACTTGTAAAATGGTTCAAATGGCTGCAACCACTATGGGACTTAACATCTGAGGTCATCAGTCCCGTAGACTTAGAACTACTTAAATCTAACCAACCTAAGGACATCACACACATCCATGTCCGAGGCAGGATTCCAACCTGCGACCGTAGCAGCCCAACCGTTCGACCACAGCTGCCGGCGGAAGACTTGTAGATAAACTGTGAGGCATGTGGGTATTACATGTAAATCAGATGCATAAATATTAATTAAGAATAGTGGCTTTCACGCTATCTATTCATATGCGGGAGAAAAAAAAGTCATTTTTAGACCTGACACCTAGCTACAATCCGTATCCTTCCCTCTTCCTTATTTCACAATATCCAACTAAGTAAAACTATGAACTCGGTTGATGACGAATGAGCAAACTACTGAGGCCGGAGCTTTATGACAACCATTTTTGTCGTATTTTTTCCTTAATTTTATGTATTTTCCACCAATTTCGTAATTTTATCAGATTTCTCTATAATTTAAACGCATTTTACCCAATTACTTAAATTCCAAACCTCAACTCTCGACTACTTTTCATGTCAACAAAACGTCTCATTGCGTCGATCTCGTGATGATACCAGTCACTGACATTGCAGCATGGTTCTCAAGTTCTGTATCATTGCGGAACTACCCAATCCATTACAGACATGTGGAGATATAGTGGACCCTGTTACACTGCCTACATCTTATGCCACAAATACAATCTCGTAATGTGTGGAATAGAGTTGTAGATAAACTGTCAGGCATGTGAGTATTACATATAAATCAGATGCATAAATATCAATTAAGAATAGTGGCTTTCACGCACTACGTTCCTCAGCCAAAAGACTTTCTGAATACTGCTAGATTTTATTACGATCGTCTAGCTCTCGATATGTGGATGTGAGTCACAAAGTATTCTCGTATTTGTAGGATAAAGTCAGAAACTGAAAGACCTCACCAACACGTTTGATGATTACCACCCAAACAAACGAATCATATCCATAGCAGCACTCCGTCCTCTACTTCTAAAAGAGCTGCCCTTTCTTTAATCCTATCGGCTAAGGATTCAGAACAAAACTCTTGATTGTCTCTCTCTAAGCATCTCGTCACTCTTCCTGTGTCTTTAACCAACTCTCCCTGCAAAATTGTCTCTGATTTAATTTGGAAGTGACCATAAGTAGCAGGGCACTGTTCCCGCTACGTCTGACGTCTCGTGAAGGAACAGAAAGAGCTGACTTCCACGCAAGCAGCACACTTCAATATTTTGCTTTCAGAAAGAGCGTTACACGTTTTCCAAACCAGCCCCATCGACCGACACTAGTAATATAAACCAGTATTCTCACTCCAGTACCATTGTTGCCATAATGTGGAGATTATATATACATAACTGATACATATGAGAGTGTTGCGGTGATGTAACAGAAGGCCAATGATAAGAAGAAATGTATGGTTTATGCATGATAGAAATCCAGACAGAATGAGTTTGTAACATTTTACTTAAATCATTGTGCTCTCAGTTTGGAGACCGTACCAAGAAGGTACCGAAAATCGAGAACCGATTGTAGAACGTAAGCACACATCCTAAGGCCACACATTCCTGCTCTTAAACACGCTGTAATGTTAAAGCAATGTGGTTCATCGTGGAATGCAATGCTGTTAGTACTCCAATGCAGAAAATATATTTCCAGCCCATAACATATATTCACCCAGGAAGATTCTGACCCACTAACTATTGGGACAACCTTTAAGATGATAAAACTACTGCCTTCTACACTAAGGAAATAAAACATAGATTATTATATAGAGGGGAAATGGTGAACTATGCAAGCATGTTCGCTCGTCTAAGGAAGGGTATCGAAATAGGTTTTTCATCAGTTTGGTGGACATGACTCATCACACATGTATTGGAAGTCCTCTGCTGGCTGTGGCATGGGAGAGTTTTGCTATTAACGATTGCATGTAGAGAACAGTCTAAGCCATCCTCAGAACAAACGAATTGTATACAAGTAGAATGCAGGTTAAACCAAACAGGTGATACAGCCTGGGAGAAAAAAGGAAAATAATGGTTAAATGAGCAATAAATGACTAGCCATAACAGCTCCCTCTCTCTAGAGTGCATCATCAGTCTATCTCATTACAATCCATCTCAACCAATTGCTCCATCTACTTTTTGTCACCTTTTAATGCAGATCAACGTCAACTTAAAGACAGATGGTTCTCCTTTCTAGGAAAGCACCCATGACAGCAGTCATCTTGCATGCATTCCCATTATCTTACTGACCATACTGCAGACTGTTGTTAAAAACCATGCAGTAAATGTTCTGGAAGGTATCTGTTAGCTGATACCACAATGCTGATATTGGTAGAGAGTACAGAGAAGCAAATTGTAAATACTGTTATTCCGAGTTTGAAACATTTAAACAATCTTGCACAAGGTCAAACACTCAATCCAATTTGTAGTTGTATATTTCAATCACCAAGATAAACGTACAATGCTCTTTACCTACGGAGGTCGTAAAGTACTTCATAGTCACATGTCTGGACATCTTGTAACACAGTAGCCTTAATGCTGTGCTTATTTATTTTGCTTTCTGTTTTGTTCAACTTCCCATCGTTGGGCTTCTGTAATTATTGTATGATTAATCCAATACTGTATAAAAGTGTATACTCTTTTCTCTGTTAAAAGCTTTGATGTCTTTTAGATTGTAGGATGTATAATCGGTGTAATATGTACAATATGAGCAAATGATATGTTTTGTCTTTCTCACATAATCTCTTTGGTTATCTTTAATATTGAATAATTTTGTTTAAATAATTTTTTCTAGAAATGTCAATATGTGTAGATGTTCCGTTTTATTTAAAATATTTGGTTGCTGCTATGTAATTGCTGACATTCACTTAGGGCTTTTAGTTTATTGTAAGAGGAAAAGTTGGTGTAGCTCCCCTCTGGAACAAAAAGTTGCAGCGCACGCAAAATTTGTTGCCAGGTGGAACCAAGAGTTAGTCGGATACGAGCTACTGAACCGCCAACAGCTCACATATAGTAAGAAGGAAGTAATTAAATTGAAAGTTAACGTGGCAAAAGTGCATGAGATAGTCAATGATGTTTACTGAAGGTATTTTTGCAATTGAAACTGCTTGTTTCAATGTTTGTGGGCTTTCAAAAAGCATAAAGTGAATAACGGATTTTAAAGTAATGAAATAGTAAAAACAGATATTAAAACAATTTGCTGCCAGTTTCAAAAGTAAGTGTTTTCAAAACTCTGGCTCATAGTGTTTTTCAAAGTAAAGAATCATAGTGCAGATTGTTGGAAATGCAAAAATGTTAGTCATTGTCTTATAGTTATGCCGATTGGTGTCCCAATGCAGTAAAAGTTAAAAAATATCACTGTTGAAAGTTATATATTCATATTTGCTAAATTCTTGGTCCCTATGTGTGTTAAAGAATATATTACTAGTCGAACAGGATCCATATTCATTATTTTGTGCCTACTGAAAGTATTATTGACAGAAATATGTTCACCTATAAAAATAGTAACTTCTTTTCTTCAGAGAACGGTGAGAAATTGTTTGCTAGTGAACTCTATTTAATTTTCATGTCCGGTAGAAAAGTATTTGGTAAATAGGAACTAAATTTATGCCTAATTTTATAATTATACAGAAAACTTTAATATTAATGTTATTGAAACTATTCGGTTTGCGTAAGCCCTGAATGCAAAAGTGTGTGTCATTTTATGTTGTGCTTACGCAAATAGGTTTGTTCTGCTATAATTGTCGACACTCTAACGTTAACATATGCTTGTGACTGCGTTCGTTGCACTCTCGTGTGGGAAAGTATAGGCAGCGTCTATCCAATGAAGTTACTTAAATCTATTTTTTGAACAAGAATGTAGACGTTCTTATGCCTAATTAGGCTGGCGACCGTTTTCCTTTATCATCTGAACAGTTTAGTAAAATATTATCTATTACTTGTTGTATAGTTACGTAATTCTGACTTTCACGTCCGATACGCAACGTCCTTTAGGTACATCACGGTCAATACAACAAAATTCCTTTTAGAGGGTAACACTGTTCTGCTTCATTATACTACAATTGCTTTAACAAAAATAATTTCACTATACGCACTGCCTCCAGATTTGAGGTTATGGTATAACAAACAGTAGCAGCGGTTGTGTTATAACTTCATAAAAATCTGTAAGGTGGTTGCCAAGAAATGCGGGTTCCCTCCTGGGCTTGTGATCCAGCATATATAAACCCCCTTATAGATTTTTATGAAGTATTTGGATATGTGACTATGATAAATTTCACATCCTCCTTAGATAAAGAGCATTGTATTACCAGCTTGGTGATTGCGACTGAGAATGAATCCATCTTACGTCACCCGATGATATGAACATGTAACAGAGTGCTGAGTTCCTGCATGATGAGGGAAATGCCACATTTTTACTGGTTCCTGGTGGAAGAAAATCTATTTCAAGCATTCTCTGTGAAGTAGCTGTGTCGAACCCCATACACCAAAAGGAGGACCTCTTCTTCATTCAGTCTGGTATAGGAATGGGACGAAGTTGTCTCCTGCACTGTGGATTGACCAGCCACTTCAAATTACGAGAACAGATCCAGTACAGGCAGTAGTCTCTGTGAGTTGTGAAATGCATCTTCAGTACACCCTGCTACATTACCATTATTTTCTGAAATGTATATCCCATATACTCCTCCATTATCTCCTCCTTGCATTCCCCGTGTATGAGGCTATCAACGCAGATGTCAACTATATGCTTACAGGTAATACGCTCATTAAACTCGTATCTGTCCAATACCAGCATCTCGTTAACTGAAAACTTTTTCTGCCAAAAATAAAGACTGTAATTTCCACTCCAGCCTTTATCCTTTGAATTCACAAGTGGGAGCAGGGGGCAGTGGAAAGTGGGGGCAGGTGAGGGTGGCTGTAGGATAGTTTTGAGCACACTCTGTTGGCAGTGTTATAGACTAAGGCAGTAGGTCTTCAAACTTCGAGGCGAACTTACACGAACAGAAGAAGTGGGGGTGGGGAGAGGTGTCTGGGTGGGGTTAGGGGCACGGGGGGACAGACGATGGCGGAGTGTGGAGGGAGCTGTAGGACAATTCAGCTGCAGGATAACACCCTAAAAATGAATAAGGTGAATGCATAGAGCCACTACTTTATGTCCTTCCTCTCTAGCATCTCAGTGCAAGTAAGTCTTTTTCTCACCAATTTTCAAATAGGGATAGGGGAAGTGGGGAATCGAAGGAGGGCAGTTGGGGAGGCAAGGGGAAGTGGTGAAGGGGAAGATGCAGGGCCAGAGATGTCAACAATGTGACATTGCCACACCTAAACACCAGGGTGAAAAGGTTGGGGTACCTACCAGGAACAACCGACATCTTGAATATATTTGACAATAATGTTGACTGTGTTAACTTCAGTTTTATTCTACTACTAACCTCACATCCATAGTGTGCACTCTCCATAAAGCTAATCATTGCGCCCATTACAAATGGAGTGCCTTCCACCTTATGAGTCATGAAGCAGTCAACCAACCGCCTTCATCTCACATTCAGTTCGGTGAAACCGTCTAGAATATTCTCTGACCCCTCCTATGACTACAAATTCAGCTAATGACATTCCTTTCCCTGTCTTGTGGCGAGAACACTGCTTTTCATCTTGCGTTTGAGTTTCTGTGAGAATTAGCCCTCATATGGGGCAGACGTTCCTCACGCATTCCTTCGTGCTAGAAGGGCCTGTGGGAACACTTTTAAGATGTTGTCTATACGATCTCAACCTTTCAGCCATCACCTCACCCCTGATCTCCTTTAGCAACGACTCGGGGTACCTCAAGCAGTCTGGCCTCTAGATGGGGTAGTGGGTCTAGGCAGTAGACGCTCTAGTCGTCCTATTTCTTTCACGGGCACAAAAACTGCCCTACCTCTAGTTACATGTCCCTCTACTCATGTCTCTTTAGAAGACTGAAGGGGCCCTTGACTTCTCCCTGTTGTCAGAGCCAGTGTGAAATTACTTTCCAAGCATTCAACTCTACAGAAGTGTTAGAATGAGGATACCCAGTACCAAGCAATAAATTATTGATAATTCGATAACCCCACCTGAAATAGGATGCCATACTAAGTAAATATGAATTAAGCATTGTCAAAATTATTCATGTATGGTGGCGAATCTTGTTGCTTTATAAAAGTGTCTTCACTGTATGGATACCAATTTGATAGGAATGATGATGAGATTATGCACTACAGGATTTGCATTATTAGTTGTTTTAGTGTCACGTCTTGCTGTTAGAAGCCATTAATGATACAAGGAAACACGGCAACAGTGTGCACTATATGTGTTGCAGACAGTCGAAATGAGTCAGGAGAAATTGAGTAGGTGTTTACTCATGAAGGTGCATTATCAACACAACAGAAGTTATGATGCTGCTCTTCGGGAGTGTCAACACGTTAAAGGATTACAGATAAGTCCCCCTTCCTGTCTGAGGCTGAAGAGAATGTGTCGGAAGGTAGAATAAACTGGCGATTTGGGAGTTGCTCCTGGGAGAGGCTGACAGCCAGTTGCCAAGTCTGAGAATGATTGACTCAATGTACGATCTTTAGACAGTGCACGAGGTGTGTCACAACAGCTAAACATTCCATTGTTCACCGTACAAAAAGTGTTATTGTGGGTGTAGAACGTAAACATGCTACGAAATTAACAAACGTTATCCTCTCATTAGCAAAATTAAAATGTATTGCTCTCAAAGGTATGTTCGTTATTTCTCTTCTATATATTCTTACAAATCTTCCCACTAAGTTTCATTGTCCTACGATTACCCGTTTCTCATGGGGGCCCTCTCAGGTACCGAAGTTTATGTACAGCCATCCTGTCCTTCCATGATGTACCGACTTAGTGGATTACCATTAGGCAGCCAAGAGATACCTAATGAGTTTAACACATTTAAAATACAGCGATGAAAAACGGTTAAACAAAGAGCTTTTTTAAAAATTCCATATGATATGATAAAGAAAAAGAAGAACGATAACACTTAAGAGCACAAGAAGCAAGAAAATTTAATAAAATTTTTGTCTTGATGGCGTATTATGAAAAATATTCTCGAGAGCTAGAGAAAAAAACTTACGAACAAAAGCGTCAGTTGTTGCTTTCAAATAAGTAATATCCTGAAGAATATTACTTAGACACAACGTAGGTAACAAACGTAACAAATAGTCCAATTCAGGCGTCTACAAAATATATTGCGAAGACTTTCGTACAGTTTATTTTACACAGGGAGGCAAAAAAAGACAATTTACACTGAATGTTTATTTTTCACAGTAAGAAAGCTGTTGTCGTTCTTGCACATCCGGTTATAATGATGCTGTCCATTTACTCTGTCCCTTACCTCACTCCCCGGCGGCTTGCTCTCGAGCTTGTGGCTTTCTTTTTGTAGAATCGTTGTGCCTCTAACTTGTTTCATGTTTCCCTGCGCTGCTTCTCTTTATTTATTTATGGTTGTTTCACCCCCCTTGCCTATTATGGACGGGCGGTGCGCTTTCAGCGGGATATTCAATCTGCTCTTCAGCTAAGGGACATGTAACAGTAACTAAGACGAAAAATCACTAAATCAAAAGGTGAGACTTTTACATGAGAATTTAATTTTATTTCAGGATAAGCTTAATGAAAGACATCGTAACAAAGAAACCTGATTTTCTTCCTTTCTAATTTAAAACATTAATAATAAAACGGTAATACGAAAACAATAAGAGTATCTTTAAAACAAGCAAAATACAGTGTAAAACACTCACCTTCATCTACATCTACATGATAATGCTGAAATTCATGATTAAATACCCAACAGATGATTCATCGAACCACCCTTAAGCTATTTCTCTATTGTTCCACTCTCGAACAGCTCGTGGGAAAAACAATCATTTCTTAAAATTGAATCACTATACTCGAAATAAATGTTGTGGGAGCTGCCTTGGGGAAGATCGTCTATTTTTGGACTGGAAAAAAGGTAAGCCTTTACTAGGAAAGGAGGGTGAAAGCATATGGATGGGGGACTGCTGGGCAATGGCAATGGAGAAAGTGTACATGTTGTGAGACATGAGGTTGTGAGTAGTTGTGGTAGCTACAAGGGTCACAATGCAAGGGAAAAGGAGTTGGGACATTTGGAAGGAATAGGAAAGAAAGCCCTGATGAGTGAGGACGGGCAGGGTGAACTTATAGGTGGTATTGTGTTGTATGTTAACCGGGGGCCCAGAAACGACGGAGAGGCTCCGTCCTCGCCGCATCCACAGTGGTACACAAGCCCACGACGACTACCGCAGTCCACGTCAACCCTCCGCCGCCCCAAACCGAACTACACTTCCAGGGTTAATGTGCGGTTCGGCCCCCGGTAAACACCCCAGGGAGCGTCTCACACCAGACGAGTGTAAACCCTATGTTTGCGTGGTAGAGTAACGGTGGTGTATGCGTACGTGGAAAACTTGTTTGCGCAGCAATCGTCGGCATAGTGTAGCTGAGGTGGAATAAGGGGAACCAGCCTGCACTCGCCGAAGCAAATGGAAAACCGCCTAAAAACCATCCACAGACTGCCCGGCTCACCGGACCGCGACACAAGTCCGCCGGGAGGGGGTGCTGGGGACCAGGCGCTATAGGTGTCGGAACGAATTTCGAAATTTTAGAGACATCGACGGTCGAAATTAGGCTGGGAGAGGATGTGGAGGGTGTGCAGGTGAAGGGTTGTTGGAATGTGTCAGAAGAGGCGACGCCGCTTACGAGGATTGGAAATTAGTGTATTGGAGTTGAATCTGCAGATGGTGTAGATTGTTCAAGGGAGTTCAGCGTGAGTGCAGGGAGGTGGTACCTGATGAGATGGTAAAGTGGCACTGTTGGGTAAGGTAAAGAGATGCAGAAAATGAGGAATAGTGTATGACGCTCATTGATTTGGAGGGACTTATAGAACTTACGTAGGAAAGATATCCATACAACATTTGTGGAGGAGAGGATGTGTCAGATGAAGGTTTTGTGGTTGTAGATAGAAGTGGAAGGGTATAATTTCCAAGTTAGACCAGTTAGTAGTTTTAGCCTGTTGTAAGCTGTCCGTTGGATTATTAGTAGATATGGTTTCCACTTTACCTACCAATCAAGGATTAGTCCAAGTTTAGTTGGTATACTAGTTAACTGCACAGAATAACCATAAATGGTAAGGTAAACGTCACAGAGGCGGAAGTGTGGGTCATTCGTCCTGCAATTATTGTCTGGCTTTTGGAGCGTTTTATGTTGAGAAGCTATTGCATGCTCGAGAAGGTAAAATGGGTGAAGTGATTTGGAGAGATTTTTGGGATTTCTGGAGTCTAGGGAAGAAGTTGAGGAAAATGATATCATCAGCATACTAAAGGACATGGACTGGTGGAGGTGGTTTGGGCATATCGTCGGTATAGAGGATATAACAGAGAGGAGAGAGGATGGAGCCTTGTGGTACACACATTGCTTTCAGTTTACTTCATTATGTACTATATACTTCATAGAAACCTGTTTGAGAGCTATAATTTTAACAGGTATTTATTGTGGGAACATTTTTAAGTTCTAGCTCTCTTTTGATTAAATTTTAAACTCATTCTATCTCAGGAAATGTAGAATTTTTAACATCCAGTCCCTGACACTGTGATACGCAATTGTAAAATGAGCTTGCAGTCAGAAATACCTACCAGCCAAGCTCTGTCAGCTATTTTTACTGCAGCTGTAAGCACAGTGTGCTAACGAAGGCCCTAGAGCATGGGCCACGAATTTTCATCAAAGTTTGGTCACGGTTTTATATTATGTGACGACGTCAACCATGACTATAAATTTTATGTGCTAGTCTTATTGAGTTGAAGAAGACAGATATGTTATTTATGAGATGTTTTTCAGATAATATGACTCGGTGATACTATAATTGATGTTGTAAACTATCATCACACTCTTACGCATAAATAGGCACATTGTTCTTTAGATCAATGTGATGCTGATCATAAAGATCTAAACCGGTTATTTAACTGACTAAAACAAATTTTCGATGTTTGGGTTTACATATATTCTCAAACACTGGATTACAATTACCTTCAATGTGACCATGTCACCCCTCATCACAGATAAGGAGAGAGAGACTTGTAACGTCATGGATGTTCACGTGATGTGTAGTGTACGTCCTTCATTACCTTCAGCAGATGGTTGAAGGTAGAAGTGGGCAAGTTTGCCATAGATATACTACTAACTCTATCATGCTACATGATAGATTTTTTTCAACCAGCGGGAATTCTATGGTATCTTGATATCTATATACTCTCTCTTCTTGCTTTTCGGCCCTTTGAGTTTAAAATCCATCACACAATATTCCAATCTAGTATCATACGTCATTCACAATTTACATTTTACGATGGATTTCGTGTTTTCATTTTACGTACTGTATGTACACAGAACAACCACAGTTGTAAATTTAAAACTCATGAGCTCGAACTTGTGAAGTCTTCATTATGAGGTAACGACAATGTCACATGATAAAGGAGGTGAACTTCTGATACAGTTAACAGGGCAATGATTATTCTCTTTATATATTAGAATAACATATTAAGTCCCTGTACATAGACTCAGTTTTACTTGAGGTACCTTTTCTCACATTCTCTGCAGACCCACTCTTCCGATTTAGAATGTACTTTTTTCCCTCCAGATTCTTTATATTGATGGTCTCTCATCTAATCTTCCACCTTCTTATATTTACTTCTTCCACTTGAAATTTATATTAGACGAACAATTATTTCTGAATATGGCATCTCTACCTACGTTGTACTTCAGTGACGTCTTTGGTCGAAACTACTTTCATTGCACTGCATTTCTTGTTCTGCTGCTTTAATCTCAGTGTATACACTTAGCAGAGTGGATATTGCCTTAGAGGATTTCCAGTTCATCATAAGCTGTCACTATCCAAGCTTCCTGAATGCTGATTCATTTTCTTTTCTTTTGACACAACCAGTTTACGATCCGAATCCATATGTGATTATCAGTAATTCCTATATTTCCGCACTTTTCCTGGTAATGATACAGAGTACAGTTCAATTATTATACACCCTTGTCTCTGGGATTTCTCTTAATTTTCATGATTTTTAAGGAATTTATTTTCTGCAACTATTTGGACATTTCGAAGAACAGGAGCTCTCATTCTCCTCCGTTGCTCGGTGCTCACAAAACATGTTGTTTACAAAACTTGCGCATCAACTGCATTGACATACTGTCTAAGGGTGTGGGATTGACATTAGACATATTAGGGAACGTAGAGATAACTGAAACAAGAGAAGTGCAAATAGTTACAAGCAGGTCTGTTCCACGATTGTAACAGAGGTAATGGTAAGTCTCATATGTTATACGCCTGAGGAAGGATACATAACGTCTACTGACAACCTGCTTAGAAAAAATACAGCCAGTTTTAAGTGTGACATCTTTGGATATCCTTAAGCTCCAAACTCATCGTGTCGTAGGTAGCCTGTAGATCATATAATCTGACTAATGAAAACATCTGCAGAGGAAAAAACTAGTAATTATTCCGACACTCCATCAATTCGAGAAGAAACCGTAAAACATAATGCAATATGAAGTTTCCTTCCAACGCACTTCTCAATCATTCACAGAGTATACGTAAGTTTGTCGTTATGTGCCGTGAAGACGACAAATCGTGCTAGAACAGTAATGGATCCAATTTCCTCTCCTTTAGTGCTCACAAACATAACTATAACATTGATTTGTTTGTAGTAAGTAACCATGATAATCAAAGCTGAAGAGATGTCCCCGTCATGCCAGATGCTGCTACTAACTCGCCACTTTATCTTGTCGTTCGATAGCTAATTCTTCCGTGGAGAACGTAACTACAGAAGTGTTCAGGTTAATACAGTATTTTCTCAGGAAAGGCAATACGCTGAAAGTGAAAGTATTACTGACTCGGCAGATAGCAGAAAGTCACGTTTCCAGGCGGGAGGTCGGTAGCTTTCGCTCGCATGCAGGCGACTGGTGTCAAAGCACGCGCACACTGTGTCTCCCGGCCTTGGGCTATATCGGGAAAGTGTGTTCTGCGAGCACGACTCGGGTGCCAATTTGAGACAGCTAAATGCACGCCTCTCGTACTGCACCTGCGGTGTGCTAGACGGCCCATTAACTCGGCCGAAAGTCCCGCACGCAACCGCCGCTGGCGATGTCGGAAACCTCTGAACTTCGCAGTAATACATCATTCGCGTGTTTACGTATTAATTAGCAGCTTGTTGTAATTTTAGCTGTGGAAAGTGTTTCATGCTGTAGGGCGTATATCAGCACCGTTTCAAGCAGGAACGTAACGAAATAGGAGATGTGAGGGGTATCTATTGTCTTGGCAGCGTCGCTATAGCAACTGGAACGACTTAAAATGGGAAACAGAGAAACAACAATGATATTTTCTGCTTCCATATAAACATGCGTATTTAACTTCCACAAAATCGTGTGATTAATAGCAAGAAATATGCCTTAGCCGATTGATTACCAACGAACATGCACCGCGTTACCAAAACTCATTTTTCCGAAACTCTTGGACAATACGTTATGGCAGTATTGACATTTTTTTTTACTTTCCTTGTGAAGTTATACTATCTACTCTTAGCTTTTGTTATTTAAAATATTGTGGTATTATCTTCCTGTTCGTACATGAAACTGTATGCAGAATCCCAGAGGCCTACCAGTTTTACACAAAGTACTGTACGTCAACATTTTCTTTTGATGATATATAAACTTTACGATTAATATGCATACTGCACTGACATTTAAATCTTCAAATGGTTCAAATGGCTCTGAGCACTATGGGATTTAACATCTGAGGTCATCAGTCCCCTAGAACTTAGAACTACTTAAACATAACTAGCCTAAGGACATCACACACATCCATGCAGGATTCGAACCTGCGACCGTAGCGGTCACACGGTTCCAGACTGACGCGCCTAGAACCGCTCGACCACACCCGCCGGCTTTAAATCTTTGGAGAGTAATTTTTAATGATGACTGACCCACACGAAGAATATTTTGCGTCCTAACACAACACACACCAACTGTTAAGTATAAACCTCTTGTTAATAAATATTTCTTATTACCTAAGCCTTAGGACCTACTTACACTGAGTGTCGATGGAATTCATACTTCGCCTCTCACTTAGATTGACTGTTTCACAAAAGGAAATAGTTATTTTAGTGTCTGAGAGAATTAGAGTAATTTTTCCAACGCTCTTATTCTTTCCGTTATTACTCAACGCCTGTTAGACAAAAAACAAAAAATATCAGTGTCCGTGTAATAACAATTATCAAAGACTTAACCGTATTTATTTTCAACAATACGTAACACTCTAAGCCTTCCTCATCGTTTTAAGAAACTCACCAGAGGGCTTCATCGAGCAGGTTAAAATTTTAATCATTAACGGACCTGTGAACGTTCTGAAGGACTTTGAAGTGAAATAAATTTATTACCATTATGACTTTTATTGCCACAAAGTACACACAACAATAAATGAATGTTATGTATATAATTTGTTGAAATATTTGTCGCTGATACACAGCAGTGTTAGGCAGTACCAAATTCTATATTATGTCAAATAAGTATTGAATAGGAGACACACTATTTTATGTTAGCCTTTATCCTATGGTTGGTGCTGAGATATATTTTGTTAACAAACTGGTACAATAATAAATTTAAAAAGTACCAAGCATTATTAGTTTAGATTTAAGCATGTTTCACAATGTTCTCTTTGGAGCACTGATATCTTAACGTGTCTACATAATATCTAAGTGATATATTATTTTAAATTATTGTGGTGTTTAGTAGCATTGCATTTCGATTTTGACTGCGCTTCTTATCAGTCTGTCCTTATTTAACGTGGCGTATTGGCTAAAGTGGTTCAGAGAGGTGCCTGTTTGTGTGAAATAGGATTCTGACAGGATTCATAATTCAACAAAGCAAGAGGGAAAGTTGATGATTCCTTGACGGCAACTTTTCGTCATAAACGTCGATACTCAGGAGGGAGGTTAAGGAATATTTTCTTCATATTTCAGGGAATAAATTCATAGCTATAATTGTCCAAACGTAAGCATCCTCTTTCACCAGAGCAAATGGAATTTTATTTCTTTTCTAGCGATAAGACACGATGCTTCCTTTACTAGAAGAAACGATATTGAGCTAGTCTTTCATACGATTAATAGTCGTAAATTATCTTTAAATGTGACGCCCTTAGCTCTAGGTTTAATTTAGCAAAACACAAAGCGGTATCTGTGACGAACTTACGAAAACCAAATGCTATTTTTATTAACTTATTTGTTCTCCTTACGGAGCCTGTGACAGGTTCTTCGCCATTTCCTGTGTTTTCTCTAGGGTTTTGTTGGGGTTATATGACATTAAAAGACGGAAGTTTCAATATTAGTTTATTACAGCAAACTCAGTATTGATTACAAAGAAGACATGATTAGCACTCCACTGTCTAACATGATATCTGCATGAACACTAATTTAACACTCTCAATAAGGTTCCTCAGCGACATATAATTATTGTTGTGTGAAGTTGTGCTGAAACCAACCATTACCGGCCGCGGTGGTCTCGCGGATCTAGGCGCGCAGTCCGGAACCGTGCGACTACTACGGTCGCAGGTTCGAATCCTGCCTCGGGCATGGATGTGTGTGATGTCTTTAGGTTAGTTAGGTTTAAGTCGTTCTAAGTTCTAGGGGGCTGATGACCACAGCAGTTGAGTCCCATAGTGCTCAGAGCCATTTGAACCATTTTGAAACCAACCATTCGCCACGTGGTCATAAAATCAGTAACAAAACTACAAGGTCATGTCTTGGAAAAAATTTAAGGTTATAAAAATGTTCACTTCACTCTCGAAGTATTGAGTCATTCAAATCGCTGAAGGTGAAACAATGGCATGACAAAGGGATGAATTTACTGAACATGGTTATCAAGTGCCTCCACGTACGTGGGAGGTAACTAATGGACAAAGGTCGGGTGCTGAGCCCAACACAACTCAACATTCAATACATTTCACACGCAAAACAATTTAAAAAAGAAGAGAAAGTAATAAATAGGAGAACAAGAAAACACTGATGCTTTCAAGCTTAGGGGACTCAATAGACTCATCGCGACTTAGTCTAAATATGTGTCGACTAGGAACACATGTTTACCCATCGGCGGCTGGAACACTATACCTCTACCGAAATCTGCGTCTCACCCTTGTTTAAAGTGGAGACCAGATTTTGTGAGGGCGGACACTGTTGCTCCCTATTTTGGCCAATGTGATCGTGCAAAACTGCCACGTGAATTACTCGTTCTTCTGGCAAATAGCCCGAATGCAGCGGGATGGTTCGTGATTCGCCAAATTTTAGGCAGGGGGACCTCTTTACGTCACCACATAAGCGGGAGAGGCAGGGTTTCAAAGGATGGTACTGTTAGTAGTGAAAATAACTAAAGTGGTATCTTTTGTCAATACAAGAAATTCAAACGAACAAGCCATGCTTTCAAGCTAAACGATCCGGACAGCAGAAAACTTCGTTTTGGCTACTTGTGGGAGACTGTTATTTTTAGGAAAATAATACGGGAACCCCTTGCTCTCATCCTCTTTAAAATATCAGTAAGATTTTAGGTTTAGAAAATTAAGGATCAACAGGGCATGACACCGCCAGATCAAAAATGTTAAAGATAATACTTCATGATTAAATATTATAAAAAATAAGAAAAGCTTGCGTAAAACGCACGTGTTTCAAGACGTAGTAATGTGTTTGTTACAGTTTACGTCACAAATAACGACGCAGTACGTTGGGGAAGAGGAGATAGCAGTACGGAACGGTAAGAAAGTTAACAGCTGTAGTGGGGGTACATGTAATACTGGGGACTTACAAGCCTACTCACCATCATTGATTTTGTCCAAATTTAAGATATCTGCAGGACTTGGCCACAAATGAAAGTGACACATGTGGGTACTACAGATGGCGAAGCATTTTAAAAAATAGCATTTTGAGCGCGAGTCGTGCGAGCTTTGAGTCATTTACGATCGCGCAGTTTCCAGACAGCGGTTGGCACAGCGGAAAGATTGCAGAACGTCAATTCGAAAGTCGTGTTGTAATACAGAGAGTAAAATAAAACTGCTATTCCAATATCAGCTTCGGGCTCCTTTAACCACTAAGAGTTTAATAGCAGTAGGCACGGGGCTGCACGCCCTTTTTTTTAAAAAAAATGAAGTTAATTCGCTTAGCTATGCACTAAAATTAATATTCTCAATCCATCTGTAACCACAAATAGCTTGCCTGAGTACAGGACTATCAAATGGTGGAGACGGAGAAATTTCTGAGTTCAGCAGTCATTTAGTTCGTAAATTCGGCAAAATGTCGTAGAACTGCAGAAGATCCAGTGGCCGTTGGTTTCAAAACCTCACGTCAAGGCGACTGTTGCGCGGAGGGCACCGACACCTCCGACGGCCAGACACCCTGGACCAACCGAGTAATGCCAACCTGTACCTGGGCGGGCCGAACATTCCCTCGGCTGACAGTCCAAGCGACAGTCAGCATTTCTGCAATCGCTCGTTTTGGCAGTAGGTAACTTTTGCCATCGCATTAAGCATACAGTGTGCGAAGACCCGAGATTACAAAACCACTAAGAGTGACTTTCTCGCAATCAGATCGTGGCGTTCGTGGCAGTTCGTGCCAGGACATTGTAGGTTTCTTTTCGCGATCAGCAATCGTGTGGCAGTCCACACCATTTAGCGCTGCGCGAACTCATGTCCACGGCCATTGGAATAACCAAGCATCGATACACTCAATTTTGATAGAGTCATTCACGATAGAATGCTCACAGCAAAGTCGACTGTGTTAAAGATGCAAATATTCAGTTTGAACGGGGAGGGATCAGCCTCCCTGTTTGATCAATGTTAATTCGGTAGACTATGTCGTGCTGTCTTGTCCCTCTGCTCGCAACGTGTTTCCACATATGGACACTTAGAACTTCCGATTCTAATCCTGGAGTCATTTTTGTTAAACTGCATCAATACTCTGTCTAACGGGGGTTTTAACAGGCAGATCTCATTCGTTTCATTGATTTAGATTCCTAAGAAGCCAAAAGAAACGAGAAAGATACAGAGTGGCTGAGTACCTACACGGAAGCTTCTTTTTACTCTCAAATCTGCGTTAATTACCCTGCAGATAAATTGAAATAATGGTCAGTATAACGGATTTATTAACATTTTCTTAAAATGTATGCAAAGCAAAGTCCGAGGTAAATTTTGAATTTCAAGTAAATTTCCGGGGAAGTTTGTACTTAGAGCGTACAGGAAGACTCCGCAAATAATTTTCCAAGAAGGGAAAGTAATTAAAGAGTACAGGATTTCGTATTCCGTTAGTTTCATTTTTACCTTCGAGCGGCCCTCAGCATCTAATGCAACACTGTGATGTTTATTTTTACCGGCAGGTAGAGAATTTGCTCAGAAAGCTTCAAAACTGTTCTTTTATCATCGAGAGAGTTAAGGAAATCTTATCCCAAGAAAACTGCATCAAAATGCTTTTCATTGTACATACCAGCTATCCTCAACAGTAATCGGCGAAATGATATGTTACGTGTGGTTTACTGCCAATCTGTGCGATGACAGAAAACCTTTAATGGATGTGATCCAAGTTTATTTTGCTACAGGAAATTTAAAATAACTATGTAATAATAAAACTGCAACATTTATAATATGTGCAAGCTGCCAAGAAAATTACTGGATCCTCTGTTTTAACGACGAATATCCCCCATTACGCGTAAATTATCAACTGTAAAATAATAAAAAATAATAAAAGTATCTAATTTTACAAAGGAAGCTCTCGTGTACGACTAACAATCACTTCCTAGAAATTAATTTACAGTATCATATTTCCCCTTGCCTTTCCTTTCGATACCTTTAATGAAACTATTAGTAAATAGAATATAATGAGCATTATTTCAGTTTATCTACAGTGTTAATAACGTAAAAACTGAAAATAAATAATAATTTTCCGCATAGGAACTCGACCACACGTCTGTCGGATTGCCATTCTGTACGCTTTCTGCCGCGTCAACCGGTGCCTGGAAATTACGCTAACACAAATAGCTCATGCCTCACCTGAACCGCACCATTGTTGCTATTTTTCTAAAGGCTTGACTCTCTGGAGAACCCACTTTCTTCACTATCATTCCTAGTAAAGCCCATGAATTAGAACGAATTAAGCGATGATTTCGAGGAACTAGAACGTGTACTGTACAGACATCACGGTTAGATTTGGAACAGAAAGGAGCTGTGGTTTCAAAGGACGTATCTGTGAAGTGCAACCTAGTGGCTGGGTGGCATCCGGCCTTGTACAGAAGTAATACGGATTAAGAAGTCCACAGTGGGATTTGGTATTGTCGTTTGGAAAAATCATTTTATGATGCCACATTTGTGGACACTGAAGTCCTTAGGGCTAAGTGAAAATAAACATTGCAAAATGTGTTACTGAAAATTCATTTATGTATTGAGTGGGATAATTGAGTAGCACTTGTGAAATTGTCTGCCATCTGGTGTGTTAGTGAGTACATATAATTGGTTCAAATGGCTCTGAGCACTATGGGACTTAACATCTGAGGTCATCAGTCCCCTAGAACGTAGAACTACTTAAACCTAACTATCCTAAGGACATCACACACATCCATGACCGAGGCAGGATTCGAACCTGCGACTGTAGCAGTCGCGCGGTTCCGGACTGAAGCGACTAGAACCGTTCGGCCACCACGGCCGGCTACATATAATTGCCACTATATCAGAGTTGTGGTTATAGTTAAATACATCTACATCCACATCTACATGACTAATCTGCAATTCACATTTAAGTGCTTGGCAGAGGGTTCATCGAACCACAATCATACTATCTCTCTACTATTCCACTCCCTGACAGCGCGCGGGATAAACGAACACCTAAACCTTTCTGTTCGAGCTCTGATTTCTCTTATTTTATTTTGATGATCGTTCCTACCTATGTAGGTTGGGCTCAACAAAATATTTTCGCATTCGGAAGAGAAAGTTGGTGACTGAAATTTCGTAAAAAGATCTCGCCGCGACAAAAAACGTCTTTGCTGTAATGACTTCCATCCCAATTCGCGTATCATATCTGCCACACTCTCTCCCCTATTACGTAATAATACAAAACGAGCTGCCCTTTTTTGCATCCTTTCGATTTTCTCCGTCAATCCCACCTGGTAAGGATCCCACACCGCGCAGCAATGTTCTAACAGAGGACGAAAGAGTGTAGTGTAAGCTGTCTCTTTAGTGGACTTGTTGCATCTTTTAAGGGTCCTGCCAATGAAACGCAACCTTTGGCTCGCCTTCCCGACAATATTATCTATGTTGTCTTTCCAACTGAAATTGTTGGTAATTTTAACACCCAGGTACTTAGTTGAATTGACAGCCTTGAGAATTGTACTATTTATCGAGTAATCGAATTCCATCGGATTTCTTTTGGAACTCATGTGGATCACCTCACACTTTTCGTTATTTAGCGTCAACTGCCACCTGCCACACCATACAGCAATCTTTTCTAAATCGCTTTGCAACTGTTGCTGGTCTTCGGATGACCTTACTAGACGGTAAATTACAGCATCGTCTGCGAACAACCTAAGAAAACTGCTCAGATTGTCACCCAGGTCATTTATATAGATCAGGAACAGCAGAGGTCCCAGGACGCTTCCCTGAGGAACACCTGATATCACTTCAGTTTTACTCGATGGTTTTATGTCTATTACTACGAACTGCGACCTTCCTGACAGGAAATCACGAATCCAGTCGCACAACTGAGACGATACCCCATAGGCGCGCAGCTTGATTAGAAGTCGCTTGTGAAGAACGGTGCCAAACGCTTTCCGGAAATCTAGAAATACCGAATCAACTTGAGATCTCCTGTCGATAGCGGCCATAATAAAGAGCTAGCTGCGTTGCACAAGAGCGATGTTTTCTGAAGCCATGCTGATTACGTATCAATAGATTGTTCCCTTCGAGGTGATTCATAATGTTTGAATACAGTATATGCTCCAAAACCCTACTGCAAACCGACGTCAATGATATAGGTCTGTAGTTAGATGGATTACTCCTACTACCGTTCTTAAACACTGGTGCGACCTGCGCAATTTTCCAATCTGTAGGTACAGATCTATCGGTGAGCGAGCGGTTGTATATGATTGCTAAGTAGGGAGCTATTGTATCAGCGTAATCTGAAAGGTACCTAATCGGTATACAATCTGGACCTGAAGACTTCCCCTTATGAAGCGATTTCAGTTGCTTCGCAACCCCTAAGGTGTCTACTACTAAAAAACTCATGCCAGCAGATGTTCGTGTTTCAAATTCTGGAATATTCCATTCGTCTTCCTTGGTGAATGAATTTCGGAAAACTGCGTTCAATAACTCCGCTTTAGCGGCACAGTCGTCGGTAACAGTACCATCGGCACTGCGCAGCGAAGGTATTGACTGCGTCTTGCCGCTTGTGTACTTTACATACGACCAGAATTTCTTCGGATTTTCTACCAAATTTCGAGACAATGTTTCGTTGGGGAACCTACTAAAGGCATCTCGCATCGAAGTCCGTGCCAAATTTCGCGCGTCTGTAAATTTTAGCCAATCTTCGGAATTTCGCGCACTTCTGAACTTCGCATGCTTTTTCCATTGCCTCTGCAACAGCGTTCGGACCTGTCTTGTGTACCACGGGGGATCCGTTCCATCTCTTACCAATTTATGAGGTATGAATCTCTCAATTGCTGTTGCTACTGTATCTTTGAATTTGAGCCACATCTCGTCTACATTTGCATAGTCAGCTCGGAAGGAATGGAGATTGTCTTTTAGGAAGGCTTCTAGTGACACTTTATCCGCTTTTTTAAATAAAATTATTTTGCGTTTGTTTCTGATGGATTTGGAAGAAACGGTATTGAGCCTAGCTACAACGACCTTGTGATCACTAATCCCTGTATCAGTCATGATGCTCTCTATCAGCGCTGGACTGTTTGTGGCTAAGAGGTCAAGTGTGTTTTCGCAACCATTTACAATTCGCGTGGGTTCGTGGACTAACTGCTCGAAATAATTTTCGGAGAAAGCATTTAGGACAATGTCGGAAGATGTTTTCTGCCTACCACCGGTTTTGAACAAGTATTTTTGCCAACATATCGAGGGAAGGTTGAAGTCCCCACCAACTATAACCGTATGAGTGTGGTATTTATTTGCTACGAGACTCAAACTTTCTCTGAACTGTTCCGCAACTGTATCATCGGAGTGTGGGGGTCGGTAGAAGGAGCTAATTATTAACTTAGTTCGGCTGTTAAGTATAACCTCCACCCATACCATTTCGCACGGAGTATCTAGTTCGACTTCACTACAAGATAACCACTACTGATAGACACAAACACTCCACCACCAATTCTGCCTAATCTATCTTTCCTGAACACCGTCTGAGACTTCGTAAAAAATTCTGCAGAACTTATTTCAGGCTTTAGCCAGCTTTCTGTACCTATAACGATTTCAGCTTCTGTGCTTTCTATTAGCGCTTGAAGCTCAGGGACTTTCCAAGCACAACTACAACAACTTACAACTACAATTCCGACTGTTCCTTGATCCAAGCACGTCCTGTATTTGCCATGCACCCTTTGACATTGCAACCCACCCTGTACTTTCCCGAGGCCTTCTAACTTAAAAACCCGCCCACTCCACGCCACACAGCCTCCGCTAACCATGTAGCAGCCAGCTGAGTGTAGTGAACTCCTGACCTATTCAGCGGAACCCGAAACCCCACCACCCTATGGCGCAAGTCAAGGAATCTGCAGCCAACACGGTCGCAAAACCGTCTGAGCCTCTGATTCAGACCCTCCACCCGGCTCTGCACCAAAGGTCCGCAGTCGGTTTTGTCGACGATGCTGCAGATGGTGAGCTCTGCCTTCATCTCGTAAGCAAGACCGGCAGCCTTCACCAAATCAGATAGCCGCTGGAATCCAGAGAGAATTTCCTCAGATCCAAAGCGACACACGTCATTAGTGCCGACATGTGCCACCACCTGCAGCTGGCTGCACCCTGTGCTCCTCATGGCATCCGGAAGGACCCTTTCCACATCAGGAATGACTCCTCCCGGAATGCACACGGAGTGGACACTGGATTTCTTTCCCTCCTTAGCCGCCATATCCCTAAGGGGCCCCATTACGCGCCTAACATTGGAGCTCCCAACAATCAATAAGCCCACCCTATGTGATTGCCCGGACTTTGAAGGCTGAGAATGATCCTCTGAAACATGGCAGGCAGCTGCATCTGGCTCAGCCAGAGACAGTGCCTGAAACCTGTTTGTAGACGCACCAGGGAGGCTTTCTGATCAGCCTCCGGGGACGTCTTTCGCTGCCTGTCACGCCTTGGAACGACCTCCCAATCAACCACAGGCGAGGGCTCAGCCCCACTGCGGGCAGCAACCGGGGCAACCACAGCGGCAGACCGGTCTGGGGACAGACGGCACGAGGTTGACATCCCCGTGATACCCAAGTCCGGCTCCCCACAGTGGTGCCCATTGGCAACAGCCTCAAGCTGCGCGACAGGAAGTCAGCGCCGCTTGCAGCTGTGAGCGAAGGGATGCCAACTCAGCCCTCATCCGAACACAGCAATCGCAGTCCCTGTCCATTATAATCGATTTTGAACTTCAGTTACTGAAACACGAGACCGCGCCTAGATAACGCAAGCGAAACATGCAAAGAATGTATCAACTAACCTGTACAAATGCCTAACGACTGCGCTACAATCTGCCTGAATTTACGATTACAGTAACTAAAACTCGAAATTACACCTCCTATACGAAACTCACACGCAATTTAAGTAAGAATCTACCAAGTAAACACTAAAGCCCGATGCTACAACTCTCGAATACTATAATACGCCCGAAATATATGATTTAAACAACCCAAGTGACCCCTTCGTCTGAATAATCTACGGAAAGTTTCATTTCATCCACATTTACTTGTTTTACGTATACGCCAAATGGTCGCGTGTCCTCTTTGTCCTGGGTTCATCCAGCGAATCTGACATACATTATTGTGCTTGTTGTAACATCTTCACATCACAGATCTTGTAATGTCAACGTGCGTGAAGATTTGAGAGTCTCTAGCTGTTAATGCAAAGTTGTTCGACCACCCTTATCATTAAATAGATTATGATCGATTTTATGAACAGTCTAAATTCGAACTCTTTGACTGCTGGAAAACAGACTGTGACCTGAAACCCATACACAGTATAAGGAGTCAAGAAACTCACAGCGATGCTAGTGGTTACGCCTTTGCAAATGGACTGAGGAAGTTCTCTGGGACTGAGTATTCGAAGCTTATTTATTTATTTATTTATTTATTTATCTCACCTGGCAAGTCCTATCTGAACTCTAACCACACATCTTTAAGGAGTCAGTAATACAATATAAATATTACGTGAGCAATATGCAAGGTATAACGGGCGTAGGTGCTGATACTGCTATTGGTGACTGAAGACGGCGTACTGAAGAATATTACAGCAGTATTTGCGACATTTGCAGACTAATAATTGTAGCTACTACAACTCGCATGCTTTAAGGTTGATCAGTATGTTTAAGTAAATTTGGCATAAGCAAGCCATGAATACTTATTTTCCCCCGGCGAGCAGGTAAGGTCTTTAAATGTGGACGCGTAGACACTGAACGGTTAGTCTATACTGACAGGCGTATTACTCTTACAAGGAGAGTTCCCCAGCAGTGGAATTGACTTTTTGAAACAATCTATACGATGATTTAGTTTAAGGGCCAAGGAATCTCACCCTGCAGCTATTCACCCAGGTCGGTCCTCATTTCCAAGTAATCGACGAAAAAAGAAGATCAGAATTTAGCATGATGCGCTTTAGGTGTAATACCCGTATGGGTTCGAATTGGTTAGGTAGTGTAATGCTGAAGGTAGTGACTTCACATGTGAAGCATTGAAGGCTTAAATCTCGTCGAGAGCTTTGAAATTTTTATTTTTAAATTTTTATCTAAATGAGTCTGATCACAATTTTTTCAGTTAACTGGATCACATGCATTTTTTATTTGTATTACTTTGTGACGTCATTTTAATCAACTTCCCTAATTGCTCTTGTTTTTTCTTCCCATCATTATTTTTCACTTGGATTTTTTGTTCTTGGAAATTTCATTATTTTTATTTATGTATGATGATATTTAAATATTCGAAATGAGGCGTAACAAACAGAAAAGGAAATAATCTAAAATAAATTTAAGACGATAAAATAGAAGAAGTTAAATCGAAGTTAATACATAACAATAATCAAAATCACATGAACAAAGGATTCCAAGTGCAAGAAGACATAGGAAGAAAACGAGACAAAATGGTGTATTTCATATGATGACTAATATCTTATGACAAAAGACTACAAAAAGTTATTTTTAAAACCATTAACTGAATAAAACTAATGATTAAAGTCATTTTCTTAAAGATTTCAAAATAAAATGTTTAGAAAGATCTGACATGTCTCAAATCTACAACTTGACAAGATTCGAGCCGACAACATCTTCCATTTGAGTTCAGTACCTTAACCATTACACTTTGTAGTCAGCCTGTACACTACAGTTAATTTTAACCGTTATGGAACACCACATGCAATTCTGAAAGTTTTTTCATCGGCTGCTTGGAAACGAGGACTCTAATGGATGAATGACTACAGGGTGTGAGTCCTTGGACCGTAACCTCCACCACCGTATAGATTGTTTCAAAACGTCGAATCCATCGCTGTGGACCTTAGTGGTGCAAATATAACTGAGCAGCAAACGTCAGTTCTTAAAGTTTATGATGTGTTTGTGGCAAGACTGATAGATGCAGAGGAAAAACCACCCAACACACTGATGTGAGTACATACTAAGGTACACCATTTAAAATTTTTGCACTTATACCCGTTAGACCGTGTATAATGACAATGATAATAACAATAGTAACAATTACAATAATAATACACGCATCAAAAAATGTTTTGAGTCACGTCGGTTCCGAGAGGTCGGGAACCTGTACAGAAAATTGGAATAGAGGCGAACCTAAACATCATTTCCGCCCTTTTTATTGCTTATGAAAACCACACATTGCACGTTGTACCATCGTACAGGGAGGCCTTCAGTGGTGGTGGTCAGGATTTCTGTACACACCAGCATCTCTAATACCCAGTAGCACGTCCTCTTGCATTGATGCATGCCTGTATTCGTCGTGACATACTATCCACAAGATAATCAAGGAACTGTTGGATCAGATTGTCCCACACCTCAACGGCGATTCGGCATAGATCCCTCAGAGTCGTTGGTAGGTCACGTCGTCCATAAAAAGCCCTTTTCAATCTATCCAAGATATATTCGATAGAGTTCATGTCTGGAGAACATGGTGGCCACTCTAGTCGAGCGATGTCTTTATCCTCAAGGAAGTCATTCACAAGATGTGCACAGTGGGGGCGCCAATTGTCGTCCATGAAGACGATTGCCTCGCGAATATGCTACCGATATGGTTGCACTATCGGTCGTAGGATGACATTCATGTAACGTATAGCCGTTACGATGCCTTCCATGACCACCAGCTGCGTACGTCGGCCATAAATAATGCCACCCCAAAACTACGGGGAACATCCACCTGCCTGCATTCGCTAGACAGTGCGCCTAAGGCGTTTAGCCTGACCAGGTCGCCTCCAAACATGTCTCCGATGATTGTCTGGTTGAAGGCACATTCGACACTCATCAGTGAAGGGAACGTGATGACAATCCTGAGCGGTCCATTTGGCGTGTTGCTGGGCCCATCTGCGAGGTGTCGTGGTTGCAAAGTTGACCTCGCCATGGACGTCGGGAGTGAAGTTGTGCATAATGCAGCCTATTACGCACAGTTAGACTGGTAACACGACATCCTGTGGTTGCACGAAAAGCATTATTGAACATGGTGCCGTTGCTGTCAGGGTTCCTCCGAGCCATAATCCGTAGGTAGCGGTCATCCACTACAGTAGTAGCCCTTTTCCGGCCTGAACGAGGTGTGTTATCGACAGTTCGTGTCTTTATACATCCTGCATGTCCGAACAACATCGCTTTGCTTCACTCCGAGACGCCAAGACACTTTCCTTTTTGGGAACCCTTCGTGGCCCAAAGTAACAATGCCGAGGCCATAGAACCGCGGTATTGACCGTCTAGGCATCGTTGAACTTGGTGGAATGACGGGAACTGATCGGCTGTCTGACCCCCTCCGTCTAATAGGTGCTGTTCATGGGTGGTTGTTTACGCCTTTGGGCGGGTTTAGTGACATCTCTGAACAGTCAAAGGGACTATGTCTGTGATACACAGTCAACGTCTATCTTCAGGTGTTCTGAGAACCGGGGTGATGCAAAACTTTTTTGATGTGTGTATATGAAAATCAAAAAACGTCAATGTTATTAACATTGAGTTAAAATGTCTAATTACGTTCTTCTCGAATATGGATAGTAAAATTTATCGGAAATGTATTGCAGCTCTACACAGGAAATAAAGTCTAGTGCTGGGCTTATATGTGTCTGTCACTATCACATTTGAGGTCTTTTCCCTGGCAATTACAGCTGTGGTTCTTCCATTATTATCTACCATGGTGGTTCGGCAGCACAAAACCAATATCCTTTTACCCTGAGGCTTTCTTCCATGTCGTTAACACCATATTCATATTTGTGAATTTCTAAGGCTTCAATGAACAAATGGACGTGGTAGATCTCCACAGCGACAGCCGGACTTTTGGTGATTTTAGAAGTCTGTCTCATCCAGAGGGTGCTCCAACACCACCCCTATTACTCCACCTGCCCCAACAAACAGCACTTTTTATGGTCGATGATTCTGGTATTGATGTATCGTTCATTCATCCCTTTGCACAAATACTCGACAAGTAAATTATTCCCGACATTTTGACTGAGTTCCTTTTGTCCTTTGCCTATCTGAGACTCTATTCTATCTTCTTTGCCAGTTTGTAAATAGTTTTCACTTCGTTTGTATACAATATACTGCCGAATCTGTCCGTCACCCAGAGAATGCATGACAGAAAGGCCCTGCCCGACGTAATTTCTTCCGACGTGCCACTCCACCGTGTGTTAAGTTTCGTGACACTTCTTATGCAGCTGGTGAAGTCCCCATTGCTCCCCAAACGCATTACAAATGTTGGGTCTCGCGTTCATTATAGCTGACTCGTCAACGAAAGACAGAGAAATGATGTGATAAAATTAAAAGAAGAGTTGAAAGAAAGTAAAGCGAAATAGATAGAATTAGCGTAGCTAGTACAGATTGTGACAGAGGTACTGGTTCCCTGTTGGAAAGACGTAAAACTGCCTATATAAGCTACGCCTACGATAACGTACACTCCTCATATTTCCCGGCTTTTATCTCGTATCTTCCCGATGTTGGCGTATTAGTTACTTGACTGACAATATTAGTGGTAGGAGGTGGACGGACTGCCTTCCAGTCGACACCCCTTTTCCCCCCAAGACAGAATTTGCGTACGTCAACTGTCGCAGTCTAGTGTTATCCCACGTGAAAGTTTGCCAAGGTTTCCTATATGTTTCCAGATTGTGTAATTAAGCTGGAACGTGGTTACCAGCCCAGTATTCACCTATTCGGATGTGGGAAACTGCCTACAAAACTTTCCCTGACGGGCTGGCACACGGATGATCGGTCTGGACCGACGTGCGGATTTGATCTGGCACCAGCTCGTCACGGAGAGTTCTAGATGTGGTGTACCAACGGGCGGGCACAGCTATGCGGGAGGGTGTATGGATACATACACTGGTAAACCTAAATAGTGTGACATCTGCACTCGGTGAGACAGAATACCGCCTGTTGGCGTTGTGGGCACTTGACACAGTAAGGCAATTACACTGTGCCATCGAAAGTATCCGGACACCTGGCTGAAAATTACTTACAAGTTCGTGGCGCCCTTCATCGGTAATGCTGGAATTCAATATGGTGTTGGCCCACCCTTAGCCCTGATGACAGCTTCCGCTATCACAGGCATACGTTCAATCAGATGCTGGAAGGTTTCTTGGGAAGTGGCAGCCCATTCTTCACAGAGTGCTGCACTGGGGAGAGTTTTTGATGTTGGTCGGTGAGGGCTGGCACGAATTCGACGTTCTAAAACATCCCAAAGGTGTTCTATAGGATTCATATCAGGACTCTGTGCAGGCCAGTCCATTACAGGGATGTTATTGACGTGTGACCCCTCCGCCATATGCCGTGCATTATGAAGAGGTGCTCGATCGTGTTGAAAAATGCAAGCGCCATCCCCGAACTGCTCTCCAACAGTGGCAAGGGAAAAGGTACTTAAACCAGCAATGTAAGCCAGTGCTGTGATAGTGCCACGCAAGGGTTGGAACCCCCTCCTTGAATAACACGACCACTCCATAACACCACATCCTCCGAATTTTACTGTTGGCACTACACACGCTGCAGATGACGTACACCGAGCTTTCGCCGTACCCACACCCTGCCATCGGATCGCCATATTGTGTACCGTGATTCGTCACTCCACATTACGGTTTTCACTGTTCAACCGTTCAATGTTTACGCCTCTTACACAAAGTGAGGCGTCGTCTGAAATTTACCGGCGAGATGTGTGACTTATGAGCAGCCGCTCGACCATTAAACCCAAGTTTTCTCACCTCCCACCTATTTGCCATAGTACTTGCAGTGGATCCTGATTCAGTCTGGAGCTCCTGTGTGATGGTCTGGATAGATGTCTGCCTATTATGCATCACGACCTTCTTCAACTGTCGGTGGTCTGTGTCAGTCAACACACGAGATCGGACTATACGCTTTCGTGCTGTACGTGCCCCTTCACGTTTCCACTTCACTATCACATCCGACATAGTGGACCTAGGGATGTTTAAGAGTGTGGAAATCTCTCGTACATACGTATGACACAAGTAACACCCAATCGCCAGACCACGTTCGAAGTCCGTGAGTTCCGCGGAGCTCCCCATTCTGCTGTCTCACTATGTCTAATGACTACTAAGGTCACTGATATGGAGTACCTGGCAGTAGGTGGCAGCACAATACACCTAATATGAAAAACGTATGTTTTTAGGGTATTGGCACCTGGGAACGAGAATCTCAGGAAGGGCTAAGGTCATTGTTTTCCTGTTACGTTCGTGAGTATCCGTGGTAGGTGGTTGAAGGGCGGTGAAACCACAAGTACATGAAAAAGTGTTAGAAGAAACTTACGGCAAGATTAAAAATGTCTGCCAGACTGGGACTCGAACCCCGTACCTGTGGGCAAATGTTCTGCACTAGAGCTACTTGAATCCTTTACTATGAGACAGAACTGTTCACGCAAGTGCAACATTTCCTGTACTGTCATCAGACAAGCAAAATAGAGTTTGATAGGTACTAACGTCTGCCAAGCATTATGTGTACCACATTACGTTATTCTGAAGTAACGTCATATACATTGTTTCTTATCGGCTCTGTAGAGCAAGAAGCCTGTTGCACACTAATAATAAGTTTTGTGTAACCCCCATATGTAAATAAAACTTCTTGTGCCTCGGTAGACCAGGAGGTGCCCGTGCTGCGCCAGTCAGAAGACTCAGTGCATGTGGTACAGATATTCTTTCGACGACTCTAAAGATTTGGTGAGAGTGTTACAGCAGAGATCCACCAGTAAATCCATTGTTCATTAGGGATTGAATTTGTGAAGATCTAAATGAACAAAGTGGGACACGTGACTTAGAGATGCAGAGGACGTATTGAATTTCTATGTCTAGTGGATGTTATATTTGTATTCCACTTCCTCTGCGGCTTATGTCGATCGCCCATGGACCTACATCTCGCTGCAACTTAACAGTCAATGCACCAATTTTAAGCAGTCAGTACTCCGAGACCATAACAGTGACTGATGTTAGCTAGCTTGGTTCGAACATTTACCTAAAGTTTCATGTGTTATTAAGCCATAAGTTTGTTTTATGCTTTCGAATGGAGGAAGAAAGATTTGAGTTTAGCGTCTCGTCGTCGGCGCAGTCATTAGAGACTGCAAAAGAAAGGAAAAGGAAATCGACTGTGACACTGAAAAAAAAATTGCCTCTCCTTTACCTGGAGTGATTTACAGAAATTACGGAAAACCGGTTTCTGGTTGGCTGAGCGGGGACTACAAGCCTCGTCCTCCCACATGTAAATCCTGTATGCTGACCACTGCACTATGTCGCTCTGTTATATAATCTAGGATCGCGTGTTGTATGCGGAGTGCCGAATTAGCATAGTTTGAGCATCTCTCCCTTGGAACTGGAGTATGAAATAGAAAACCGTTGAACAATGGGCAGCAAAGCCAATGGGAGGCCATCGAGTGCGAATACTCGTTCTGGCGTCGCTGAGCCAGGTGAGTGCCGCGCTGTAGGTACAAAACATGCTCTGTTTGATTGTCGAGGCTATCAATCTTGCTATCACTTCAGTAGTATCAGAAAAGATATACGACGGGCTCAGACTGAATGTGGCTGATATCTACACCCTGAACAACACATTAACAGAAACTACAAATAGGACACGACCTCTCGAAAAAGAAATGACTGAAAAGGTTGATGAGCTTGAAGAGTATCCGACATGCGGTGACCTTGTACAGCCAGAATTTGAATGAAATAGCAGAGAGGACACCGAAGAAACGATGATAAACCGCTGTCGAGAGAAGCATGGCGTGTAAGTGACGGAAAATTATATCGGCAAGATCATTGACTGGTAACTACGACACCATGACCTTCGAAGCCAAAATCTGTAAATACAAGGTTCATTATGTACAGGTAAAAAAATATGAAATATTTGCTGTGCAAAAGAAACTCGCCAATTCCGATCGAAGAATAGGAGGGGATCTAACTACAGAAAGATAAAACATTTTCGACAGTGATGTCTCCAGGTTTGCCCAATAAAACGTGCGAACAATTGATTGCATGAAAAAATGAGGACAAATGCTGAAAATGTCCCGTTAACAGTGTAAATGAACTCAAAATTCTGTGATTAGGAACTAAGATCATGTCAACTCGTGCATCCGCTAGTTCCATGTGTGTGTCTGTTTTGTTTTTATGGAACATAGTTAGCTATAAATTAATAACGTTGTATTGTTTTCCCGTACATTGTTATTATTTCACGAGTGTTACATATAAGGCTTTGTCTTTCTAGTATACATCGGATGTAGTGTACTATAGTACGCATTAGGAGCGTACATACAATCTGACTTACTACCTGACATATCACACAAATCCAGTAGCAATGAAGACAGACAATTCAAATACACCTTATGTTCACCAAAGTTATATGATGGCACTGTAATCAGAAAAGAGGTTGACGAAATGAATTATTACTAATGAAAATCCAAAATGTTGTGCTTTTCATTCATTAGATCAGTGCCCTTCACAGGAAGTGTCCCTAAAAAACCATCGAAATTTGTCAGGATGGCCATTCCTTCTAGACTCGAAATGGCATGCGAGCATATAATTATTGCCGGTGTTGTTTGCTGCTAGTATAAATTTTTGGACGAAGTCCAACCGCTGTTAAATTCTAGCAAGTGCTGTTTTCTTCAAATATCACAGTGCTTCAGTTTACATTTATCGTCATTATATAAGTAATGTTTTGCACATAGCTCCATTTGCAACGAAATACCAAAATGTAGTAATTCTTATCTCCCATTCATCAGCACCTCGCATGTCTACTCATGTTGTAATTTTCACGACGCTCGCCAGCATAACCAATAAAGATACCGCAACTGACTTCAGACAAGGGCCAAAATAACGTCAGCGTATCTTACCTTCCAGATGAGATGCAAGAGGCTGCTTTAGAGACAACCTCTGTTCCATTCCCATACACAAATGTCATGTTTCACAGATTTAAAAATAATCTTACTTGGCTATACGATAAATACACCCCCCTCGCGGATAAAACTCGGATGAGTCATACTCTATATCCAAACGACGTCGTACCCCTCAAAGTCGTATTGTCAACAAGCACAGCAGACAATATATAATCTATGATCACCTTACGAACTACAAAACCACAAATTCCTTCACCAGGGAAGACGAATGGAATATTCCAGAATTTGAAACACGAACAGCTGCTAGAATGAGGTTTTTAGAAGTAGATACCTTTGGGGTTGCGAAGCAACTCAAATCGTTTGATACGGGCATGTCTTCAGGTCCAGATTGTATACCGATTAGGTTCCTTTCAGATTACGCTGATACAATAGCTCCCTACTTAGCAATCATATACAACCGCTCGCTCACCGATAGATCTGTACCTACAGATTGGAAAATTGCGCAGGTCGCACCAGTGTTTAAGAAGGGTAGTAGGAGTAATCCATCTAACTACAGACCTATATCATTTACGTCGGTTTGCAATAGGTTTTGGAGCATATTCTGGATTCAAACATTATGAATCGCCTCGAAGGGAACGATCTGTTGACACAGTAATCAGCATGGTTTCAGAAAACAGCGTTCTTCTGCAACGCAGCTAGCTCTTTATTCGCACGAAGTAATGGCCGCTATCGACAGGGGATCTCAAGTTGATTCCGTATTTCTAAATTTCCGGAAATCTTTTGACACCGTTCTTCACAAGCGACTTCTAATCAAGCTGCGCGCCTATTGGGTATCGTCTCAGTTGTGCTACTGGATTCGTGATTTCCTGTCAGGAACGTCGCAGTTCGTAGTAATACACGGAATATCATCAAGTAAAACTGAAGTGATATCAGGTGTTCCCCAGGTAAGCGTCCTGGGACCTCTGCTGTACCTGATCTATATAAATGACCTGGGTGACAATCTGAGCAGCTCTCTTAGGTTGTTCGCAGATGATGCTGTAGTTTATCGTCTAGTAAGGTCATCTGGAGACCAGTAACAGTTGTAAATCAATTTAAAAAAGATTGCTGTATGGTGTGGTAGGTGGCAGTTGACGCTAAATAACGAAAATTGTGAGGTGATCCACATGAGTTCCAAAACAAATCCGATGGAATTCGATTACTCGATAAATAGTACAATACTCAAGGCTGTCAATTCAACTAAGTACCTGGGTGTTAAAATTACGAACAATTTCAGTTGGAAAGACAAAATAGATAATATTGTCGGGAAGGCGAGCCAAAGGTTGCGTTTCATTGGCAGGACACTTAGAGGATGCTACAAGTCCATTAAAGAGACAGCTTACACTACACTCGGTCGTTCTCTGTTAGAATATTGCTGCGCGGTGTGGGATCCTTACCAGGTGGGATTGACGGTGGACATCGAAAGGGTGCAAAAAAGGGAAGCTCGTTTTGTATTATCACGTAATTGGGGAGAGAGTGTGGCAGATATGATACGCGAGTTGGGATGGAAGTCATTAAAGCAAAGAAGTTTTTTGTCGCGGCGAGATCTATTTACGAAATTTCAGTCACCAACTTTCTCTTCCGAATGAGAAAATATTTTGTTGAGACCAACCTACATAGGTAGGAATGATCATCAACATAAAATAAGAGAAATCAGAGCTCGAAGAGAAAGGTTTAAGTGTTCGTTTTTCCCGAGCGCTGTTCGGGAGTGGAATGGTAGAGAGATTGTGGTTCGATGAATCCACTACCAAGCACTTAAATGTGAATTGCAGAGTAATCATGTAGATGTAGACGTAGATGTAGAAATTATCCGCTAGCCATATACCAAACAGGATCCCGCAAACATCGTAGCACATCATCTGCTTTAGTAAAAGTAACAGATGACCTGATGTTGCCAATGGAAGGACAAGATGCGGCTAAAACGGCCTTTTTAAATTTTTGTAAAAATTCAACGACTTTGAATTCGGTATTTTAGTTACAAAAATTAGTACTGTTAATTTCTCCCCTAACTCCGACTTCAGAGCATTTCTGCTCAAGCTAGAGAGGGTTTTTGATTCACTTTGTAGGAATTACCAGAAACTAGTTATATGTGGAGACTTCAATATTAATTTTATATATGATTGTGCAACAAAAAGGGTGTTGGTAGATATCCTAAATTCATATGGTCTTATGCAAACTGGGTGCAGGGGAATAGTAGCACAGTCATAGAAAATTTTTTTATTCATTCTTCATTACTAGATGGGCATTCTGTTAGTAAAAGCGTGAATGGCCTTCAGACCATGATGAACAAGTTTTAACACTAAAAGGCTTTTGTACTCAAACCAATGTCATATTTAATTACAAAGTATGTAGGAAAGTTAATCCAACGGCAATAGAGAGTTTTTTAAAACTTGTCATGGAACAAGAGTGACAGGATGTTTATAGTGCCGATAACATAGATGATACATAAAATGCTTTCCTTAACTCATTTCTCATGCTCTTTGAGAGTTGCTTTCCATTAGAACATTCTAAACAAGGTAATAGCGGTAATGGGAAGCCAGGGTGGCTGACTAGTGGGATAAGGATATCTTGTAGAACAAAGCAGGAATTATACAAAAATGCTAGAGGTAGTCACAATCAAGCTACAGTAGCCCGTTACAAACAGTATTGTATGGTGCTTAAAAATGTTATTAGGAAGGCAAAGAGTATGTGATATGTAAATAGAATAGCTAATTCATAAGATAATATTAAAACCATATGGCTAATTGTGAAGGAAGTGTCTGGTGAGCAGCACAAGATGGATGGTATCAAATCAGTTTGGAGTAAAAATATTTCTGTTACTGATAAATCAGATATATGTTCAGTACTTAACAATCATTTCCTGAGCTTTGTTGGTGAATTAAATAAAAATTTAGTTTCTACAGGAAATCGTATAACTTTCTTGGCAAATGCCTTTCCAAGATTGATGTTTGAAATACTCCTCTGTGATACAGACAAGAGGGAGACTGAGTCAATAATTAAATCACCGAAGACTAAGGACTCTCATGGTTATGATTTAGTGCCTAGCAGAATATTAAAGTACTGTGCTGCACATGTTAGCCCTGTATTTATCCATATTTGTAATTTTTCCTTTACAAATGGTCAGTTTCCTGGGCGATTAGTCTACTCAGTAGTAAAGCCGCTTTATAAAAAGAGATAAAGGGATAATGTAGATAATTTTAGACCTATTTCTATGCCATCAGTGTTTGCTAAGGTTATTGAAAAGGCTGTGTGTGTAAGGATAATTGATCATTTTATACCACACGATTTACTATTAAATGTACAGTTCGGCTTTAGAAGTCATTTAACAACTGAAAATGCTATATTCTCTTTTCGCTGTGAGGTACTGGATGGGCTAAACAAAAAGTTTCGAACTATTGGCGTATTTTTTGCTTTAACTAAGGCGTTTGATTGTGTTGATCACAAAATATTGCTCCAGAAGTTGGACCATTACGGAATACGGGGAGTAGCTCACTATTGGTTTACCTCTTACTTTAGCGACAGGCAGCAAAAGGTCATTATTCACAATGTTGATAACGGCTGTGATGTGGGATCTGAGTGCGGGGTGCCCCAGGCATCAGTGTTGGGGCCACTCCTGTTCGTTATTCCATAATATATATTATGGGTAACTCTAAAATATTTCTGTTTGCTGATGACACTTGCTTGGTAGTAAAGAATGCTGTGTGCAACATTGGCTCGGTTTCAAATAGTGCAGTACATGACCTCAGTTCATGGCTTGTAGAAAATAAACTAACATTGAATAACAGTAAGACTCAGATTTTACAGTTTCTAACACACAATTCAACAAAACCTGACGTTTTAATTTCACAGAAAGGGCATATGATTAGTGAAACTGAACAGTTCAAATTTTTAGGTGTTCAGATAGATAGTAAGCTGACGTAGAAAGCCCACGTTCAGGATCTTGAAAGACTTAATACTGCCATTGTTACTATTCGAATGGTATCAGAAGTGAGTAATACTTCAACATGAAAATTAGTCTAATTTTCTTATTCTCATTCGCTTATGTCGTATGGTATTATAGTTTGGGGTAATTCTTCCCATTCTAGAAGGATATTTTTGGCTCAGAAACTGGCCGTTCGGGCAATAAGTGGTGTGAGTTCACGAACCTCTTGTAGACCTCTGTTCACGAGTCTGGGTATTTTGACATTGACCTCTCAATATGTATATTCCTTTTTGCCGTTTCCTGTTACCAATATTAGTTTATTCCCAAGAATAAGCAGCTTTCACTCCGTTAATACTCGGCAGAAATCAAACCTGCATTTTGGTCGGACTTGTGTAAAAAGGTGTGCAGTATACTGCTGCATCCACTTTCAATAAGCTGCCACTCGAATTCAAAAATCTTTGCACTAATCCAGGCGCTTTCAAATAGAAACTGAAGAGTGTCCTCATGGGTCACTGCTTCTATTCTGTGGAGGAGTTCCTTGAAAAATTAAGCTGATTCTAATTGTATTGCTGAGAGCGTTAACTTAAACTTATGGACTGACTTTTTTAAGTTTCATGAACATTTATTTTTACCTGTTATTACTTTTGTGTTGTAGTTTCATGTACTGACACGTTCCATGACATTGGAGATTTGCTCCTCAGTTTGGTTCTACGGAACTTGAGGCGTAGATAAAAATAAAAAAATCAATAATTTCCCTCGCACATGGTATCTCCAACGATGAGTTATTTCTGGAATAACCAGGTCGCAATGGAGGCAGGCACTATCGGATGCCCCATAGGGTTCGATATTAGCTCTGATATTGTTCTTTTGTGCCAACGATCTGTTAAAATTTTTGTTTTCAACACAATGAGATGGTCAGTCAAAATTTATAAAGTGTCAATTACAGTCTATCGAAGTGGTCTTATTATTTTACATGATCAAATTAGGAGACAAGCGCTCTACAGTGTTGAAATGAAATGAAATGTCGTGTGGCGAGGGCCTGATCGCCTTGTGCAAGTCTTTTGAGTTGACGCCACTTCGGCGACTTGCGCGTCGATGAGGATAAAATGATGTTGATCAAGACCACAGAAACACCCAGTCCCTGAGCGGAGAAAATCTCCAACCTAGCCGGGAATGCAACCCGGGCCTCCCAGCATGACAAACCGGCGTGCTGTCGACTCAGCTACGGTGGTGGACGTGTATGTTAAAGCTCTGGGTTCAGAAAAACGCATATAATAGTGAAGATCGCAAATGTAATTTTATTGATTACTTCTTTCGGCTTATATGTAAGCCACGTTCAGATCCAGACTAAAAGGTCGTTATACATATCGCATACTAAACTGACAGTGTGAGACTTGTTAGACGAGGATACGCCCGTGTTGCGGGAGACAGTAGACACACAATGAGTCTTCTGCTTAGTTGGTTATTCTAAGCTGTTTAGTCCGAAATATCTGGGTACCTACTATTTTTAATCCCAAATGGGATAAGTATTAATCTATCACCCTCAGAAAAGAATCTCGGGATAGTAATAAATGAAAACCTAAACTAAGCTGAGAACGTAGATACAATTTGCAGGACGTTCCTGTACCCTAAATGCGTTACAAAAATTTAAAACAACTCTTCCCGCTTGACTATAAAGAGAAACTTTTACAAACTTTTTTGCTTGCAAGTGTTGATTACAGCGAAGTTATCCCTCAAGGCCTTTCTCATGACAACTTACTGCGGTAGAGTTGTTTATGAACGTCTTCCTGAATTATATTTCTGATTTTCTGATCATATTTCACCATCTTATGCACAGCTATCTTGCTACATGCGTCAGGCGTAGGGATTTCCATACACTCTGTCTCGTTTACGATCTTATCAACGTATACAGTCCCTCACATCTCTCATCGATCTTAACGCTCCTGCCTGAGCAACACAATCTGTTCGAGAAATACGCTTTCCATTCCACTCCAATAATTAGTTACCTTCTCTGAGCACTTTGAGTAGCAGGAAACCGACTCCGGAAACATCTACTTCGCTGTTTCAGAAAAGCAATTCTCCTCTCGACCTTCAAAAGACAGCTAATGAAGCACATATTAAAGGCACAATAGTGTCTGTATTTGTTCAGTTATCACCCATAATTCCTTTTCAACGAAGTACTAGTCATTCCTAAAAGAAAATTCTCATTTCGTGAAGCCCTCAGCAGTTACAATTAATCTGAATTTCTCTCCTTCAGAGGTCGGCGTGTGGTAAAATCTCACTGTTGTTCACAAATAAATTCGTTTTCTACCTTCTACTGCAACCATAATAATAATAATAATAATAATAATAATAATAATAATAATAATAATAATGAGAATTATTATTATTATTATTTTTGTAACGATTGTTCCCCTTTAGGAGAGCGATTGAACTGGAATTCATAATTTCATCTTCGGATGTTTTTCTTCTTTGCTTCCCAAAACCTTCTCATCCTCTCAGAATGCTCCTTCTTCCGTTCCTCTGTCCATTTTTTACCGGGCTGACGTGATGTTCTTTCCCCAAACTTGTGATTTTATACCGGCACTCGGTGCGATCTTCGAGATTTTTTATGTTGATCTGCTGTAGATCCCTCTGGACTTCTTTCAGCCATTCTGTGCCACATTTACTCCTTGTTACAATATTGAACAAATTTCTTTGCTGTTCTGGAGTCTTCCATCCTGTAGATGTGTGTATATAATTTGGCTCGGCCCTTTCTGATTTCATTTGTTACTATGTTGATCTTTCTATAAAGTTCGTTTTCTGGTCTCTTCATCCAAATGCCATTTTTGTTGATTGGACCGTAAATCTTCCTGAGAATTTTTCTTTCCTGCTTTTCTATTTCCTTAATTTTTTAATGACCATCAATCACCATTGTTTCAGCTGCATAGATTGCTTCTGGAAGAATCACTGTTATATAGTGCCTTAATTTTGCGTCTGTCGAAATGCATTTCTTGTTGTAATGCGTCCATGTCAGCTTGTAGGCCTTCTGGAGCTTGGTGATTCTTTGTTCATTGGCAATTCGGTTTAATCCAGAGGACTGTATAGTTTCACCGAGGTATTTAAAATGGCAGACGTGTGCAATTTTACCATACTTTGTTATTAAAGGGGATTTATTTTATGGCTCCCTTTCCATATATTTTGTTTTTTCATAAGATATCTGTAGTCCTGTTTTTTTGTGAAATTTCATGTAGTTTTTCAACTGCGTGAATCGCTTCTGTTCTGTTATTGGTGATAATAGCAATATCGTCAGCGAAAGCAAGGCACTTGACTTTAATTCGGTTCTCTTTCTTGATACTAATTCGGATACCCTTTACGTGAGGTTCCCATTCCCTGATTATCTTTTCTAGAACAATATTGAAAAGGATTGGGGATAGTCCGTGCCCCTGTCGGAATCCAGATTTGATTTCGAAAGGTTCTGATACTTCGCCCATGAATTTCACTTTGGCCGTTGTTCCTGTAAGTGTCTGTTCTGTGATTTTTCTTGTCTTTCGGTCGATCCCAAATTCTTCCATGATTTTAAACAGGGGTCCACGGTCCACTGAATCATATACTTTCCTGAAGTCAATGAATGTAACTATTGTGTTTCTGCATTTCCTCATTTGTAATAGTGCCTTTAAGCACCAGATCTGCTCCGCACATGAGCGTCCTTTTCTGAATTCCGCCTGGTATTCACCAATTAGTGTATCTGCATGGGATTCTATCCTATTTAAAAGCGCTTTGGAAAGGATTTTGTAAGCGACTGGGAGCAGGGAAATTCCTCTGTAATTGTTCATGTCTGTCTTGTCGACCTTTTTGTGTAGCGGGTGAACTAGAGCGCATTTCCAGTCCTCTGGTATCTGCTCCGTTATCTGACATTATATGGTGTAATTTCTGCGTAAGTATAGGATCGTTTAGTTTCCAGAACTCAGCAATGATCCCATCTTCTCCTGGTGCTTTGTTATTTTTCAACTGCTTGACTATCTCCATAATTTCTTCTAGATCCGGGGCATGTGAATCTGGGTGTATGAATACTGGAGAAGAGAAGACAAGTTTTTCTTGGGGTGGTTCGCAGTTGAGGAGGGAACTGAAATATTGGGCTAAGATTTTGCAGTTATTTTTCGTGTTGGTTTCCAAAGGGCCATCGGGTTTCTTGAAGCACAAACTAGGCGCTTGGTATCCCTAAGTTTTCTCTGAAAGTCTTCTAAAAATTTCTTGTATTATTTTTGATGAAATCCTGCTGGATTTCAGAGAGTCTGTTGTTGTCATATCCCCGTTTTCCTTTTCTAATTATTTTTGAGGTCTGTTTTAGGGTTTTAAGAAAGTTCTCCCAGTTTTCTTCAGTTTTGTGACTGCTACATTTTTTCCATGCAGTTATTCGGTTGTCGACTGCCTCATTACAGCTTGCATTCCACCAGCGATGTTTCCTGTTGCGAAAAAATGGTTCAAATGGCTCTGAGCACTATGGGACTTAACATCTGTGGTCATCAGTCCCCTAGAACTTAGAACTACTTAAACCTAACTAACCTAAGGACATCACACACATCCATGCTCGAGGCAGGATTCGAACCTGCGACCGTAGCAGTCGCGCGGTTCCGGACTGCGCGCCTAGAACCGCTAGACCACCGCGGCCGGCCAGTTTCTTCCAGTCTGCTGATTTTTCTTGATTAATTTGCATGATGATTTTTTCTTTGTTGAGTTGCAGATATTCCGGATCTGGTTTGGTACTTTTGGGTGGCCTTTTTAGCATTCTGTTGGGTTGGAATTTTGTTTTTATTTGGAGGAGATGATGATCTGATTCAAAGACACCTTTGCGGGTTCTGATGTTTTGAATTTCTTTTATGTTTTCTTTGGAAATTGCGACATGATCTATTTGGTATTCACCCTGTCTAAGACTGGGTGATCTCCATGTGGTTAATTTATGTGCAGGTTTTTGAAACTAGGTACTCATTATTTTAAGTCCAAAGTTTCTGCAGAAGTCAATTAGTTTCTCACCATTCTTGTTGGTAAGTTTGTATTTGTTGTGGGGTCCAGTGGTATCTCTGAATTTTTTTTCCTTCCCTAATTGTGCGTTAAAATCGCCTACTAAGATTTTCACATGGTGCCTAGGTACTTTATTTGTTGTTTCTTCTAGTGTTTCCCAGAAATTGTCCACTGTTTCAGGGTAAATTTTATTGTAGTGATTTGAGGGGGCGTGCACATTGATCATAGTGTATGCTTTATTAGCTGATTTTACTGATAACAGGGAGACTCTTTCATTGGCAGACGTGAAGTCAATAACTGAGTCGAGTACGGAAGTGTATACGGCGAATCCTGTTCCGAAAAGTGGTAGTTTGTGTCTTACTTTTATGGCAGGTTTGCCCTTGTAGATCCCGTCATTCTCTGTGTTAAAGGTGAGTCAATCTTGTCTCTTGCAGTGCAGTGATTTTCAGGTTAAATTTTCCCATTGCGTTGGTAAGTTGCTTTAATTTGCCTGTTTTAGTGAGGGTGTTCACATTAATTGTACCAATAAAATTTTTACGTTTCGTTTTGAGAGTGTCCTTCTGTCCTTAGCTTACTTTGTCCTTGGTTTCTTCACTACTTCATTCTCTGATATAGTATTCCACTTGTATATCATATCTCTGAAAATTTCTGACTTCGGTTTCCGTTGGAGTTATTTGTGCTTTTCCTAGGTCAAATGTAACTTGTGTGGGTCATGATATTGTTGACTTTACCCCTTGTACGTGTGCCAGAATTATGTTGTTGAGTTTTGTTTGTGGTACCTTATTGATGTGCGCAGTGAACTTAAACCTTCTTTTCTGACATCTGCCGCTAAATTTGATATCTTCTCTGTGGTTGTCCTAGAGTGTAGTATGTATCCCTCTTCTGTCAGGTCTGGGTCTAGAATTTGTCTCATGATTTGGCGTTCTTTCATCAGTATGCTTTCAAAGTCGGTTTTTGTATAGGATGTTAGTGTTTCACTTGGGTACGATGTATCGGCTTGATTAATGTGTTATAGTGTCTGATATTTGTTTGAATGGAAGCTCTCTTCATTTTTTTTGTAGCGGAGTCTTTTGTGATATCTTTTGTCCTCCTGTGTCCTTTCATTTTCAGCTACTTTTCCTGCTCCCTCTTTACCTTGTGCAGTACTAGGTTGAACAGTAGGTAATATTACTATTAGTTCGTAGGCAGTACTGTTATTTCAAATAGCAGTTAACTCATACAGATCATTTTTAACTTTGTTAGAATTTTTTTTACTATTTATCATATGCAAATAATTATAATTCATAATGTTACTGAGATATACAAACTACTATATGACTAAAACGCTGATCCGATGCAAAAGTGAATCTGAAGACTCGATTCTGATAAGCTTAAATACATAAATCATAAACAACTCATGCAAATAAATGTTTATGTTTGTTAAGTACCGTACTGTAATCAATAGTAATACGATTTTGAATTTGTTTTTATAAGTTACCATTTTGTTTTCCGATACACGTACTAACGTTTAACTGCTATCTTGAGTCAGGTCGGTTGGCGCCGAGGCAAGAAGATATTTAATAGTTTTGTAAATAATGAATTTCATAAATCAATGAAACGTTTACATCCCTAACACGACATACTAGTACAGCTCTTTTTGTCCAAGTACGATTCCTTCTTTGTACTAACTCTCACTTTTGTTCCATTCTACACAAAAGAGCTGTAGGTCCTTTCGGCTCAATATTAAAAGCGGAAGGGGTGTCTCTCGGAGTCCTACATTAAGAAAGAAGAGGGAATTTTATTTGTTATTTTCCATCTAAGAATATTATTTAGAAATAGTCGGTTAACTAATAACTTTCAACTTAGTTATTGGTATTTCTGTATTAACTTTACTCTCTGTGATACAAATATGATGAAAAATACAAATATTCTTTTAACAGTTCCTATTCTCAGATCAGGTCTTCTTTATGCCCCGAAAACGTATGCCGAAACTAAGATATAATCAGAATTCCATGTTTCTTCTGAATGCCATTGTTTGTAAGATGTGTACGACGTTGACATGTATTCATTTTCATTCCCTTGAAAATCATTGGTCGTAAGGTACATGACACAAGTCTCCATTATACATATAAAAAACGCTCTTATTTTATTAGAAACAAAGTTTGAGTACAGTCGTTGATAATTTATGGGATTTGATCGATTCATGCTACAAACTTTTTAACATTTGTTTAATGGTCCTGCCTCACTATTCAGGGTATTGACAATTTTCATCTTTTTCTCGGAACACAAATTTGGATCTAAGATTATCAACGCGTCAAAATTTGAGAAAGGCCTATAACTAATATTTAAGTTTTTGTAAAACCACGTAAGATATATCACGACCGACAACGTAATACTTGTGATAGTTTTAAAGAAATCAGAAATTCAGGTACGATACTTTGTCTTTATCTGGGGCTCAAAATTCGTACGTCGATATACACACCGGAAAAACAAATACGATAAATTAAATTTTCTTCTTGAGGTGATGATTCAAATTCGTCACTGAACATAAACAGTTTCAAGCAATAAACAGCTTTCATCACCAAGCTCGCATGGTGGATAGTCGCAGGAGCACAGAAGGACACATCACAAAATGGTACTTCGACAAGGAGGACCGCTATTAACTGTAAAAAGTCAATTTGTGGCTCTGGTGATATAGCGGATAGAGGGACAATGTTTGTCTCCAGGGGTCTCGAATTCTGTCCCGAGTAGGATGCCCCAGATTCACACAGACTGCTATCAGATTTAGTTCAAGGGATCCTGCCAGAGGATAAAAGGCGGCCGAAGCGACGGGCTCGCCATCCTCATGCCAGATTGCACTCCGCCTGCAGTCCGGCCACAAGCCCGTTCATGGTTTGAGTGCCACAGATTCAATAAAATTCCCTCTAAGCCAGTCGTCGTCCTGGTTCTTACTGCCCGCGAGTAGGCGTTCCGGTCTTCATGGTAGGCGATAGACGGAAATGGCTTTTAAAAACAATCTCATTTAGGTTTTCATAAAATTTTCAAAGAAAGTATTTGGTAAATAATTATTGTTATGTACTTTAACGTGAGGTAATTCTGCTTTATTAATTTTCTAAAGTACTCGTAAAGTTACTTCCCTACTCTATATATCACAATTACTGTGGAATCTGTGGGGGGCTAGAAGATTTTACTACCAACAGAAATACAAAGGTGGGCGGTAGGTAAAAGGTTTGACTAGCCCTACACTAGGCTGTTGTTCTCTCGGAGGGGGGGGGGGGGGGGGGGATAAAATAAAATAATAGAGAAACAAGGGACGAGACATACCGACTTGATCCAAATGTTCCTTGCCATTTTAGTCCTGACATCACTTTCACACCTAGACTTAATTTTAAATGTGTTATAGTCAGACCCGCGTTTCTGTAGCTCTCGTTTTCCACAAATCCGCTTCTGAGAATTATATCATATTTCTGAACTCTACGTGGGAAATGCAAGATGTCGGTTCCGAAAAAGTTTCAGTGAAAACGTACACACCTCTGAAAGCCACAGAATTCGATGCTTGACATAGGACTGAAAACCTCATTTAGAGAGTATTTCATTCACAGATTTGACCCCTTTACTTCCAGTAATAAGTCGGACGATTGTAATATGAGTCAAATTAATAGAACTGAATGAGCAGTAGACTTTTATCTTCTTCCGTTTTCAGATTCATCTATATTTGAAGTTACAAGTATATATAAATATAGACTTTAATGATTTTTAAACTTCAGATTCACGTCGTCCTTGGTTGTTCATGGATGGCTGAGCTCGTTAAGACACGTGGGCATCATGTATAGGGTCACTATATGAAGTAGTGGTGAATAATATCGACGTACTTTATGTTCAAAGGATTTTCTGACCATAACGAATAAATGTTTTTAAATAAAAAAAGGATATCTGTATTTGTGCGATCGATTTTTGTAGATGCAAACGAAATATTACGGATGTATCCTTGCAAATGTTGAGATGCATCCTCCCGGTGCCAATATTCAAGAGTGATAATCGCTTTCTGCTATATGCGTATCGTGGCTTTACTTACCGTGAAGCACTGAGGAGGAGGTACTCAACGCCACATTGCCCGATTTCCTTTCTCTCAGTTTTTGCACTGCTACGTAGTAACGGAGGCACCTTGCAGTGTCTATAGCTACAATAAGCGATAGATCAGGCGCTGCAAGTCATGAGGAATTCATTTTGCTCCACTGCAATTGTGGTAATGAAGGTCGAGTTTTGCAACTAGTATCTGTATGTGAAGCTACGTAGAGCACGGTCTGTCTGTTGTCATGGCGATACCCTACGCCTGGGGGCACCAGTGCAAGGAAACCAGGAACAGCCTTTCTTGCGTAAGCAGAATAACGCATTAGTTTTACTTTACGGAATATACATGTGACCCACCAACATACACTGAAGAGCAAAAGTAACTGCGTAATATCGTGTAGGGATCCGCGAGCACGTAGAAGTGTCGCATCAAGACGTATGGACTCGAGTAGTGTCTGAAGTAGTGCTGGTAGGAACTAACACCATGAATCCTCCAGGGCTGTCCATAAATCCGTAAGAGTACGAGGGGGTGGAGATCTTCTCTGAACAGCACGTTGCAAGGCATCCCAGATATGCTCAATAATATTCATGTTTGGGGAGTTTGGTAGTCAGTGGAAGTGTTCAAACTCAGAATACTGTTCCTGGAACCACTCTGTAGCCCTTATGGAAGTGTAAAGTGTCGCATTGTCCTGCTGAAATTGCCCAGGTTCGTCGGAATGCACAATGGACATGAATGGATGCAGGTGATCAGACAGGATGATTATGTACGTGTCACCCGTAAGAGTCGTACCTAGACGTGTCAGGTGTCGCATATCACTCCAACTGCACACGCTCCATATCATTACAGAGCCTCCACCAGGTTGAACAGTTATCTGCTGACATGCAGTGTCCATGGATTCATTACGTTGTCTCCATACCCGTAAATGTCCATCTGCTCGAGACAAACTGAAAAGAGACCCGTCCAACCAGGCAACATGTTTCCAGTCATTAACAGTCCTATGTTGGTGTTGACGGGCCCAGGCAAGGCGTAAAGCTTTGTGTCGTGCAGTCCTCAAGGTACACGAGTGGACCTTTGGCTCCGAAAACCCATATAGACGATGTCTCGTTGAATAGTTCGCATTTGTTGATGGCCCGTGGTTGAAATCTGCAGCAGTTTGTGGGAGGACTGCACTTCCGTCACGTTGAGGTTGGTTGTTTTCAGGGGAAGAGGCCAAACTGCGCGGTCATCAGTCTCTGGAAGAACGGAGAAGGAAGTTGGCCTTGCCCTTTCAAAGGAACCGTTCTGGCATTTGCCTGGAGCTATTTAGGGAAATCACGGAAAACCTAAATCAGGATGGGCGGACGCGGGATTGAACCGTCGTCCTCCCGAATGCGAGTCCAGTGTACTAACCACTGCGCCACCTCGCTCAGTGTCAAGTTGAGCGATTCTCTTCAGTCATTGCAGGATCTTTTTCCGGCCGCATCAATGTCGGAGATTTGATGTTTTACCTGATTCCTGATATTCACGGTACACTCGTGAAATAGTCGTACGGGAAAATTCCCACTTTTTCGCTACCTCACAATTCTGTGTCCCATCGCTCGTGCGGTGACTATAACGCCACGTTCGGACTCACTTAAATCTTGATAATCTGCCATTGTAGCAGCAGTAACCGATCTAACGAACTGCACCAGACAGTTGTGTTGTATAGGCGTTGCCAATGGTAATGCCGTAATCTGCCCGTTAACATATCTCTGTATTTGAATACGCATACCCTTACCAGTTTCTTTGACGCTTCAGTATAAATGCTGTAGGTATTCCTAGAAACATAGTGTGGTAAATAGCAGTATCTCATTATGATGTGTTTGTAATACTGAATGATCCATTAATACGTTCTGAAAGGTTAAGTTATTTATTCTTCTATGCTGAGATATGTGCTGACGGACAGATAATACGCTTTCCATGGGAAAGAGTTCAGCTTGCTTGAGTGTGAGTACTTCAGCGAAGTGAATTTTTACACAACTGGATAGATATTCGATAAGGTAGCTCGAGGCTGCATCATGCTGCTAACGGTTCACACACATATTTTCAGTCAAGCAATCAAGTAATAATATTCTTTCCATCTTCCAACATCGTGATCTTCTTGTCTCATCTAAGATGTCCAGCTCTTTTCTGCTGCCTGATTATTTCCGTGAGATCTCCTACAGCAGGCGCTTTTTAGGCTTCTGTGAGCTGCTATCAACACTGTAGTGGGTGGAATATATCTTACTGCGTATGAGATGTGATCTACAACATGTCTTCTCCGACCTAACGTCACCTGTTTTGTTCGTTTGGTCATACGTCTCACTGACACAGTTATATAAATAAAATTATTTTTTAATAAAACTATGTATCAGGAATATACACTGAGGTGACAAAAGTCATGAGATAGCGATATGCACATATATAGATGGCGGTAGTACCCTGTACACAACGTATAAAAGGGCGATGAATTGATGGAGCTGTCATTTGTACTCAGGACATTCGTGTTTACGACGTGACTAGGGTCGCAAGATGGAAATCAACAGACTTTGAATGCGGTATGGTAGTAGGAGCTAGAAGCATGGGACATTCCATTTCAGAAATAGTTAGGGAATTCATTATTCCGAGGTCCACATTGTACAGAGTGTGCTGAAAATACGAAATATCAGTCATAACCTCTCACCACTGACAGTACTGGAAGACCTTCACTTACCGACCATGTGAGCGGCGTTTGCGTAGAGTTGGCAGTGCAAATAGAAAAGCAGTATTGTTAGTAGAACAGTGTTATTTCGGAGCAAAGTCAGCACCGGCACGCCAGTCGGGAACGAAAGAGAAGAGACGGCTCTGAGAAGAAGGTCAGCTAATCGCACACTGACCGACCTCCCTCCAGGACGCCAACGCAACAGCAGTAGCCCCTATGTGAAGAGGACATTAGCACCAAGTTCGACCGGTGGTAGACCCCTTCGATAGCAGCTTCCGCATTAGCGACTTCGTTAGGAATCTCTATATAGCACAGACTTGTGTTTGTCGATTCTGAAAAGGACTGATTATTTTGTATGTCGCCCTTTGCTTAAGACACATATGAAAGATAAGTAAATGTAATTGTCTTTTGTAATAAAACTCATTAATACGACTTGTTTGATTGTTTGTTTAGCTAACTCAGTGTGCAGGACTCGTAGACGAAACAACATTGGTGACGAGGTGAACGAATATCATAGCGACAACCCATTAACAGAGCCACCAGCTGCCACAGATTGTCTCTGTTTCTTGTCGTGGGCTTTTGTGTTCTGCTAGCGCCTTAATTCTACTTTGTCTTTTCTTTGCAGGGGTGTGTTTACATGTTTTAACAGTATAGTGCTTCTTTGTATTCAGTGTTTCCAGGTGGAAGTTGTAGACTTTTTTTGCTTGTGCGCTTATTCTTATTGCTTGCATTGCCTTTTTATTGCACTTGCCTATTCCAAAATAAGCAACCCAACTCTCCCACTCTCTGGTCGAGCACCTCAGCTGCAAGCAATAGATGCAGCTAACACAGCTGTTTCAGTTTCAGACGCAGCACATTGCCACGCTTCTAAACATGATACTACAGCCAACCAAGAATCAAACGCAGCGCAACACTGTAGCTCCGGGTGCCATACCGCCTTTTCACCAGTTTAACGAAAAAGAAGAGGAATGGGTCGAGTGATTGCAACAGTATGAAGTCCACATCATTGCTCACAAAGTATCAGGTACTGTGAAACAGTATAACGAGTTTTGGCTATTGCACTCTGTCCTCTGTACTGCAATACTCATTAGTTGTTTGATCCCACATTAAGCTTTCTCTTCTGAAAATTAGCAAGGCCCACATATATAAGTGTAATGCAATAGGACTATCCTCAGATCAGGTTCTTTATATAACGATACTCAAATAGAGAAAGGACATTACATTTGTTACACGAAATAATTTTCTATGGTCCACTGGTCTTGTGAAGCCAATTAGAGTATTACTAAAAAATTAAGTTTTCATCTGATTAGCTAGATATAAACCCAGACTTGTGCATTGACATATAAAGTGGCTAAACTGAGTCTTGATGAGCTCATAACAGCACAGTATCACAGTTGAAGTACTCATAATGTGTTGCAAGAGTCTTTTCGAAGTTCTCGAGGCAAACTTACCTTCCACGATCTTAAAGTAATTTACTGAAGCAAAGAGTAGCTTATTCTTGAATATTCGTTATTAGCAGAGGTGATGTTGAGAGAAATACGAAAATATTCACTTAAGTCGCTTCCGTGTAAAGCATTTGCGAACGACCTAATACTTGCCGACACATATCGTCTCCTGAAGGTTGTGCTTCATTGAACTGAATTTAGGAGAGACATGAATTTGAAATAATTGTATGTGATTTGAACTAAACTTACACTTATTATTCTGCCTCACGAATACAAAAGTTTTACAGACATCACACTGATTAAAATTACGTGAAACACAAGCAGCCCTCATTACACCAATAAAATGCGCAATTCTACAACGAACATTTTAAAATAGTGTAAGAAGTAGAAATTATTTGGTGAATACCGACTTGCTAAATGTCATTTCGAATTAACCGCAGTTCATTAACAGGACGTCAACAGCCCCACATAATCACATTTATGATAGCCGCTTTGCCACAGCATTCAGTGCTAAGGCCAGATAAATCTCGACAAGTCAACACTTGTCACTCCACATTTAGTGACACAAAAAATTTACCTTTTATCCAGATGTGCCGTTTGATTCTCGAACAGAATATGAATAAGACACTGTTTTATTCTCCTTAGAAACTAGCGAAGCACGTCCGGCATCTGCGCGCCTAAGCATCCCATTTACTTAGGGCCTAAGACTAAGGTCACTTACGCCCGCAAGAACTTCAGCAGAAACACAACCGTAGAAAAAGCCGCAGCGCAAGTAGATCGGTTGGTTCTGCGATAAGAGCGAAAGTAGCTCGCAGATAATCGACACAGAATAAACTGAATCTATGGACGTTGACAATTGTGAAGTTATAGCATACAACTCTCAAGCTTAATAGATAAACGTAGACAAATTGTAGGAAAATTAAGTTTAGTATTTTCCTCATTTTAATGAAGACGTCACTCAACCTCCCATTTATTTCGAAGCTCTTACCTTTTTCCTTATAACACTCATAGGTATTGTACTATAGCTTTTTTTGTTTTCCGTGACTGGTCTGCTATCTTAGCTAAATTACCAGTTAGTTCATTGCTTCACACACTCGTATGAGCTTCAAACCATCCGAAATCTCTCTGCGTTTTTCTGACGGTGCATGGCATTTCTTCAATCAAGAAGACATGATTCTTCGAATTCTGTAACGATTCCAAGGTTACCCCGCTGACAGCGTTGATTATTGGAGCTCTGTCTAGATCCATGTGACTGATCGTTGACTCGACTGCATTTAGAATGTTAAACTATTCTCCTTGGTTATTTGTGCGCTCGTAGTCTAGTATGTCCTAATTTCATCGTGTTCCAGATTTTAAAAAAGCAGATTCGTAATTCATCTAACAAAGATAGTTAATTTGGATTTAAATTTTGTTTTTCATTCGGAGTGTCGTATATTTAGTCAGTGCGGTAAGCAAAATGAGTCACCTACTACGATTCAGTACGTTTGTGAGAAAACATTGAGTTTTCGTCCATCGTAATGGCACAATGTAAAAACAATAGCAAGATACAAATAGATGGTAAAACGTGTGGGGTAAAGCGATGATATTCTAATGAGGAGATAGGAAACGTCTACCGAAGATTCCTCCGGATATGAATCAAAACTGGTCATCAAGCTAAGCCGAAACTTCTGGCATTTAAAAAACCTATGGCCTCAAAATGAGGTGATGCTGTATACAAATAGGTTGCAACAATCTGTAGAAGCTGTTGCAAGTACGCAAATGAAAGTGATGCTATTTTGATTTTGTGTGTGTTGCGTTCATACGCACTGACAGTAATGTCCAGAAAAAAAAAAAAACATTTCGTTCTCCCAGGGTGTCACATTTACTTGTTGGCGAAGTTTGTTGAGACTAATGTCCGATTGTAGAATTTGAAATATCTACCTGATGTTCGAGTACATATACTGGATATCGCTAAACAAAACTGGCGTTTTACTTTGTCTTCGGCCTTTGTTCCCTTCACAGCGAGACCATCACAGCATCAAAGTTTTTATACGACTGACAGGCTATGCCTTTCTAAAGCTTGCACACCAGCAGCTGCACAACCGGTTTCAGTATTACAGTGCCCTGCTCCAGTGGGCACCTGAAGAGAAGGGTGCTCTATAAACAGTTCCTGGGCGACTGATGAGACGAGACGTACCAGCACCATGTCTATCAAATTCTACATTGTTTCCTATTTTTTCACCTACAACAACCCTGGTTGTTGTCATTAGCACAGTCACATCAGATATGACGGATTATAATTAGGTATTACAGACTGCAGGTCATTCATTTTTCCAAAGGAACCGTCGATAAAGTGACTTTATTAAAAAGCTACATGGAAACACCTGTGAATAGTGGAAGACAATATGCTCAGGGTATTATAAGCCAGGTAACCGTTATATCTCAGGGACAACCAGATACAACAATCGGAATTTGATTCTGGATAGCCAGGCACAGACAAACCACTTTTATTAGTGGCTTCCTGTGAACAAACTTTTTAACCCTTAAATTTAAAAACAGAAAAAAGATGTTACATCTAGATTGTTGAGTTGATTGGTTGCAATTGTTTTGCATGTGTGAAATAAGGGTTTAATAACCCTTCGACCTTAACATCTTTAGAGACTGCTCTTAGCTTCCTAGAGTAAGAATGAAGAAGGAATTTGGCAGTGGCCTTAGTAAAAGAATTAACCAAATCCTCACCTGAGGTGATTTATATAAAACGAGAAGTAAGGAAATGGAGATGAACTTTCTAGATTTGCAGTCTTCATTATTTTGAAAACACTTGTATGTCTTAACGACTGAGCCATATCATTAACGTAAACAAAACCCACACGGTAAATAAATCATCAAGAGGCACCACAAGCACACAAGGCGAAATCGTTTTGCTAACTGCAGTCATAGAGACTAATTATTTTGTTTAGAATCTCTATAGCCTTGAGCCTTGAAGTAAGTTAGAACATAACAGGACCATAATATATGTAAGAGCTTCCAGAAAAGTAAAAATATATTTGTGGGTGGCCTTGGAGAAACAGCTATCCCAACCGTCGCCTGAAGTAATTTATATAAAACAAGAAAAATGGAAATGGAGATGAATATTCTAGATTTACAATCCTCGTTACTTTCAGAACATTCGTATACCTTAACAACTAAGCCATATCATTAACATAAAACAAATCCACCTGGTAAGTAAACCCGCAAGAGATACCACAAGCACACAAGGCGGAATCCCTACTTTAACTGGAATCAGAGAGGCTCATCCGTTGGTTAGAATCAGGTTATAGATAGGACCATAATAGATGTAACAGTTTCCAGAGACGTAAAATTAGTTTTTTCACTAGAACATTAAGAGGCTGAAAGGAAAGGTTGATTAGCTTGTTGTAATACTAGAGTATGTGAAGACTGTGAAGCGATAAATGTTATTCGCCTTTCTGAACACCATATAACCGCAGGTATAGAAAAGTTAAGCATAAAGAATTATAAACTATCATCATTTTCGTGTAGACTGAAAGTGGAGAAACGAGCAGTTCCAAAATATGTAAAAGTAGGACAATAAGTCAAAAATTTTGATTCAAGCAGTTTTAAAGTAGATCAGAACATAGAAGCATGTGCTTGTCAGTTACTACTGCAGAATACTTCTCTTGTGATTGTAACAGTCTTCAGATCTCCTCTGAAAACGTTTCACCGGTTTATGAGCGTAGAAGCATTACTAAGTTGCTTGTCAGGCAAGAAGAAACAGTTAGTAGTTTTTGGAGACATGACTGTAGATCCTTTAAACATTGTAGGCGGTAAAAATTAACGGAATTCATTGTTTGGGTGATTAAGTCTAATCTCAGTGGTCGATTTTAATACTCGCGTGCAGCAAGACAGTAGGACCCTCACTGACAACATCTTTATAGACTGTAAGAAACAAATTTCGTTAAAGAAACAAGTTAGCCGTGGGTAACCAAGGTAATTATCATCTCATGTAAGAGGAAGACGGAAATTTACATAAAGGCCAGAATAAGTCAAGAACTGACGTTACGTGCATAGTATAAAAAGTGCTCTTATATTTCAATGAAAATCATCAATATCTCCAGGTCCCGAAAAAAATTAATTACGCGGACAATAAAAGCAAAGCCATATGTAATAAAATGAAACACCTCTAGCCGTCCTTTTGATGTAATTTATTATACAGCAACCTTTGTCGGTGACTCAATACGCCATCTTCAGGCCTTCATTGACTCTGATTGGTTGAACTACGATTGTATACACGATCCCATTAGTGGGCAACACAATGAACTGATTTCCGCAGACTGCTGTAATGGCGATGTTGTGTCTGCAGCCATCAACCACCAACCAAATAACTCCGAAAGGTCGGCTGCAGGAGTGCCATTTTGTTATGTAACTGAACGGCTGAAGTTCCACAAACCTTCAGTCAGATAGATGGCCTTATTAAACCACATGCGTTATTTTCAAACTGGAGACGTAACAGCTAGTCAGTGGATCAGGTATGACAACAAATAAATGGCAATGTTGTTACAGATAATTCACAAATTGCAAGAACCATGAGCAATGACTTTTTAAATGGAGCAGCAAAAGTAGGATTAAATTATTTAGCTGAAGTAACAAGAGAATATAGTAAATTATTGTCTCTACAAAACTTTAATCAACTAGAAGTAGCATTGACATCCTTCACTGAACCTGACAGAATTCTAAAAATTGTAAGAAAAATACGAAGGCTCATTTGGTGTTAATGGAACTTTAAACAGAATTCAGGGAAACATTGCTCTACGTTAATAAAGTAATGTCCTTAGTACGATATATAAACCTTCACTGGCACAGCGAATTTTTCTGGACAGGTCAAAATAAGCAATTGTTTATCCTGTTTAAGGAAGATGACAAGAAAGTCTTAAATAATTATCTTTCAGTTCCCCTGCTGACTTTATTTCCAAAATATTCACAAAAGTACTGTGTTCCAGGGTAATATCACATATCAAGTAGAAACGGTTTACTTAGTATGTCACAGTTTAGATTCCAGAAGGATAACTTAAATCAGAATGCTATTTACAAATGCACTCATCAAATATTAAAAGCCTTAAATATTAAATTATGGCCAGTTGGTATTTCTTATGGTGTTTCCCAGGTATTTGTTGTGTAGCTCACGTTGCAACCTTAGAAATACCGAAGTTTTATGGAATTGATGGCTTTACACACAACTGGTCTGAATCATACTTAGCGAACAGAGTGCAAAAGGTTGTGCTCACTGATTCAGTGCTGAAAAGGTAGAAAACTGTAGTGAGCTGAAGAAATCGAAAAAGATGTCCTGCAGGGTTTAATTTCGGTTCCACTCTTATTCTTTATTTAAATGTGAATGAATTTCTAATTGACAGATACGAAGTAGAATTGATACTAATGTCATAACAAAAGCAGTTAGAGAGTGAATAATAGGTGACACTCGTAGTGATCTTTTATACAGAATTATTAAGTGGTTATCTGAAAATGGACTATCCCTAAATATTGAGAAAACACATTATTTTCAGTTCTGTGCAACAAATAAAGTCGTATAAACAATCAATGGAGCACATGAAGAGGAGACAGTAAATGGGGTAGAATGATTCAAAATTTTGGTGTACACATTGCTGAAAACTTGAACTAGAAGAAGCATATTCGCTTCTCAGTTAGATTCAGCTATTTTTGCTCTGTGTATAATTGCTGGCCTCAGAAACAAACAGATCAGCCTTCTAACACGTTCTGTATATTTCAGCTCAGTAATGTCTAATGAATAATATTATTGGGTAACTTATCATTTAGAGAGAAAGTAGTGATTGCACACTAGCGACCAGTAAGAATAATACGTGGTATTAACCGAGGTCGTCACGTATGTACTTCTTCATGTAGCTGAACATTTTAAATGCACTCTCACATTGCACGCATTTGTCAGTGAATCCGTTTGACAAGAACAGTGATATCCGTACCTACGAAGCAAGAGAAAAACGTTACCTTTATTACCCATTATTAAACATGTCTGTGGATCAGATAGGAGATCAGTATGCAACAACAAAGGTTTTTGATCATTTGTACATACTATAATGTGTGGCAGGTAACAAGGCAAGTTATAGATCCAACCGAAAACCATTCCTCCTGGGAAACTCCTGCTCCATGGACAAATTTCTATTTAAATATTGGCAGCCTATTAAAAAACACGTTGCTAAGTGTAACGGCAGAGGTAGAACTAAAAAATGGCGTCTTCATTAACGCTAACACTAATAACGTATCACGTATCATGTATAACCGTAAACTGACTCGTTACACATAATTTCAAAGAAGGAATCACTTAGATGATGTAGGGAACATGCAACTAAGTAACTAACTCTCTTCTTCCATAGCCTTTCTGGTATTACGAGATAGTTGGACGAACAACCTGTTACTTCATTATAAGTTTACTATGCTGTTGTGTTTGTCCAATGTGTTCTTTGGCTCAGATCCTTTCTTTCCTAATTGCTTTGACTTCCTACTTCTTGGTGATAAAGTTAGCTTTACAGACGTTTAGCAGCGACAAATATGCCAGGTAAACGTCAGTAGCAGTGCCCATTGGATTTCCGATAAAACTCCAGTTATGCCAAAGTCTGTAGAAAGACGACAGCGTATCGCGAGAGAGAAATCTCAGTAGTTCCGTTACGAACGAAAAAGTTTCCACGGACGGCCTTCGCCTCTGACAACTGCAACGCCTTACTTAACACGTCACATTTCAGTCCAACCAGTTCTCAACGAACAAAAAATGAGGACATTGAAGTACAAGGTTACTGGTACACTGGTTTATAACTGTTCGTAGCCCTTAATAGTCTTTGCTCTAATAGGTTACGATATCTCTTCATTTCATCATTCTTCGAAGACTCTTTCACAATTGCTTAACACAGTATAGAACTGAAAGACCAATAGGAACGTTATGCCGCTGTGCTTTTTATAATATACCGTACGACAAACATCTACAATTCTGCTCAAGTACTGTCCTTAACACTTGACAAATTAAAATACATTCCAGATTTGTTAACTGGATGTACGTTGTTGTTGTTGTTGTTGTTGTTGTGGTCTTCAGTCCTGAGACTGGTTTGATGCAGCTCACCATACTAATCTATCCTGTGCAAGGTTCTTCATCTCCCAGTACCTACTGCAACCTACATCCTTCTGAATCTGCTTGGTGTACTCATCTCTTGGTCTCCCTCTACGATTTTTACCCTCCACGCTGCCCTCCAATATTAAATTGGTGATCCCTTGATGCCTCAGAACATGTCCTACCAACCGATCCCTTCTTCTGGTCAAGTTGTGCCATAAACTTCTCTTCTCCCCAATCCTATTCAATACTTCCTCATTAGTTATGCGATCTACCCATCTAATCTTCAGCATTCTTCTGTAGCACCACATTTCGAAAGCTTCTATTCTCTTCTTGTCCAAACTATTTATCGTCCATGTTTCACTTCCATACATGGCTACACTCCATACAAATACTTTCAGAAAATAGAGCTTGACACTTAAATCTATACTCGACATTAACAAATTTCTCTTCTTCAGAAACGTCTTCCTTGCCATTGCCAGTCTACATTTTATATCCTCTCTACTTCGACCATCATCAGTTATTTTGCTCTCCAAATAGGAAAACTCCTTTACTACTTTAAGTGTCTCTATTCCTAATCTAATTCCCTCAGCATCACCCGACTTAATTCGACTACATTCCATTATCCTCGTTTTGCTTTTGTTGATGTTGATCTTATATACTCCTCTCAAGACACTGTCCACTCCATTTAACTCCTCTTACAAGTCCTTTGCTGTCTCTGACAGAATTACAATGTCATCGAAGAACCTCAAAGTTTTTATTTCTTCTCCATGGGTTTTAATACCTACTCCGAATTTTTCTTTTGTTTCCTTTACTGCTTGCTCAATATACAGATTGAATAACATCGGTGAGAGGTTACAAACCTGTCTCACTCCCTTCCCAACCACTGCTTCCCTTTCATGTCCCTCGACTCTTATAACTGCCATCTGCTTTCTGTACAAATTGCAAATAGCCTTTCGCTCCCTGTATTTTACCCCTGCCACCTTTAGAATTTGAAAGAGAGTATTCCAATCAACATTGTCAAAAGCTTTCTCTAAGTCTACAAATGCTAGAAACGTAGGTTTGCCTTTCCTTAATCTTTCTTCTAAGATAAGCCGTAAGGTCAGTATTGCCTCACGTGTTCCAGTATTTCTACGGAATCCTAACTGATCTTCCCCGAGGTCAGCTTCTACTAGTTTTTCCATTCGTCTGTATAGAAATCGTATTAGTATTCTGCAGCTGTGGCTTATTAAACTGATTGTTCGGTAATTTTCACATCTGTCAACACCTGCTTTCTTTGGGATTGGAATTATTATATTCTGCTTGAAGTCTGATGGTATTTCGCCTGTTTCATACATCTTGCTCATCAGATGGTAGAGTTTTGTCAGGACTGGCTCTGCCAAGGGCGTCAGTAGCTCCAATGGAATGTTGTCCACTCCGGGGGCCTCAAACTCTCCACGCAGTATCGTATCTCCCATTTCATCTTCATCTACATCCTCTTCCATTTCCATAATATTGCCCTCAAGTACATCGCCCTTGTAAAGACCCTCTATATACTCCTTCCACCTTTCTGCTTTCCCTTCTTTGCTTAGAACTGGGTATCCATCTGAGTTCTTGATGTTCATACAAGTGGTTCTCTTATCTCCAAAGGTCTCTTTAATTTTACTGTAGGCAGTATCTATCTTACCCCTAGTGAGATAAGCCTCTACATCCTTACATTTGTCCTCTAGCCATCCCTGTTTAGCCATTTTGCACTTCCTGTCGATCTCATTTTTGAGATGTTTGTATTCCTTTTTGCCTGCTTCAGTTATTGCATTTTTATATTTTCTCCTTTCATCAATTAAATTCAATATTTCTTCTGTTACCCAAGGATTTCTACTAGCCCTCGTCTTTTTACCTACTTGATCCTCTGCTGCCTTCACTACTTCATCCCTCAAAGCTACCCATTCTTCTTCTACTGTATTTCTTTCCCCCATTCCTGTCAATTGTTCCCTTATACTCTCCCTGAAACTCTGTACAACCTCTGGTTCTTTCAGTTTATCCAGGTCCCATCTCCTTAAATTCCCACCTTTTTGCAGTTTCTTCAGTTTTAATCTACAGTTCATAACCAATAGATTGTGGTCAGAGTCCACATCTACCCCTGGAAATGTCTTACAATTTAAAATCTGGCTCCTAAATCTCTGTCTTACCATTATATAATCTATCTGGTACCTTTTAGTATCTCCAGGGTTCTTCCATGTATACAACCTTCTTTCATGATTCTTAAACCAAGTGTTAGCTATGATTAAGTTGTGCTCTGTGCAAAATTCTACCAAGCGGCTTCCTCTTTCATTTCTTAGCCCCAATCCATATCCACCTACTACGTTTCCTTCTCTCCCTTTTCCTACACTCGAATTCCAGTCACCTATGACTATTAAATTTTCACCTCCCTTCACTATCTGAATAATTTCTTTTATTTCATCATACATTTCTTAAATTTCTTCGTCATCTGCAGAGCTAGTTGGCATATAAACTTGTACTACTGTAGTAGGTGTGGGCTTCGTATCTATCTTGGCCACAATAATGCCTTCGTTATGCTGTTTCTTGTAGCTTACCCGCATTCCTATTTTCCTACTCATTGTTAAACCTACTCCCTCTATCTGATTTTGTGTTTATAACCCTGTAGTCACCTGACCAAAAGTCTTGTTCCTCCTGCCACCGAACTTCACTAATTCCCACTCTATCTAACTTTAACCCATCCATTTCCCTTTTTAAATTTTCTAACCTACCTGCCCGATTAAGGGATCTGACAATCCACGCTCCGATCCGTAGAACACCAGTTTTCTTTCTTCTGATAACGACATCCTCTTGAGTAGTCCCCGCCCGGAGATCCGAATGGGGGACTATTTTACCTCTGGAATATTTTACTGAAAAGGACACCATCATTATTTAATCATACAGTAAAGCTGCATGCCCTCGGGAAAAATTACGTCTGTAGTTTCCCCTTGCTTTCAGCCGTTCGCAGTACCAGCACAGCAAGGCCGCTTTTGTTATTGTTACAAGGCCAGACCAGTCAATCATCCAGACTGTTGCCCTTGCAACTACTGAAAAGGCTGCTGCCCCTCTTCAGGAACCATACGTTTGTCTGGCCTCTCAACAGATACCCCTCCGTTGTGGTTGCACCTACGGTACGGCTATCTGTATCACAGAGACACGCAAGCCTCCCCACCAACGGCAAGGTCCATGGTTCATGGGGCGGGGGGGGGGGGGGGGGGGGGGGGGGGTAATTAATGACACTTACAAAGAGATTGATAGGTGAAGGGCAAATATCAATAAGCTTCAAGTGCACCCTAACTATGTGATACACAGCGTGTTACTATCTGTCTGCAGTCGTAGAGTACTAACGTAGTATACAAGAAATGCAGAGATCGGGCAAAAATATGCAAACGACAAACTCACAACATATTACCATACCTAATATGGTGCAGGAAACCCGTTGACATTTAAAACAGCTCCCAGTCGTCTCGGAATGGATACATATAGATCCCGTATGATTGTGAAGGAAATCTAACACCAGTATTTATGCAGATAGTGGCAATTTAAGGTAACGTTGATGGAGGTTGATAGCGATCACGCACACGTCTCCAAAGTACACTACAAAGGTTCAATAATATTGAGATTGTATGACTTTGGTGGACAGAGGAGATGCGTGATTTTACGCTAGTACTCGCAAAACACTCCAGGGCAATGCGTGCTGCGGTAACAGGGGCCTTGTCGTCTTTGAACACAGCATCATCATAGCGGAACAAACATTGTACCATGCGATGGACCTGGTCACATCAGACTTGGCAGTAATGCGACTTTTCAGAGTTGCCATGAGACCTACGGAATACCACGATATAGCTGCCTAAGTCGTCACCGGCCCCCACCATGTTTCACTCTTGGGACGTAAACTCGGCCGGGTGTTGTAAACACACTGCGCCATATTACGGTATACTGATAATTTTTACTTATAGACCGTCTGACACCAACTGAATAAAACACAATTTTAGTGCCATACGCGTTTCGCCTCTATTTTTTGCAAGGCATCATCAGTGGCAGGTTGCGTGGACAATTTCTTACATATTATGCTACTGTTGCATTTTTGGTGTTGTTCTTCTTCTTATGAACGTTAATTTGCGGTTTTTTCCACATTCCACAGCACTATGCACTGAATGCTTGTTTTAATGCAATCGTTTGGTTTCTGTTGCCGACTGCTCCATAGTCCAGGTTTTATGGCTTTGGAACCATGGTTTTCTGTTACGGGCATTTACATCTCTGGTGAATGGTTTTGGATTTCCAGCTCGCCGTGCATTGCCCTGATTATGGATCTCCCTTTGTGCTGTTTTGTGCTGATGGGTTTTGCGAGTTCAATACGCAGTTCCGCAGTCACTTTTGCAGCTGTCGGCTTATTATTTATCCTCACAATCCTCTCCAATGACCGTCCGTCACGATCATTCAACGTACACTTTGCCCGCGTTGTGACTCAGAATAGATGTTTTAACACATTCCCCATAAGCGATATAAATCTTCGATACAGTGCCTCTTGAAACACCAAATACTTCGGCTCTCTGGGTTACGAAAGCACGCACCATACGAGCACCAACAATTTGGCCACTTTTGAATTTACTTATCTCCGACATAATGCACTGACAACTACACAGAACACTGTTCATACCAAGATCACAGTTGCAACATATCGAGGACATTGATCTGGTGCCGTTTGTGTTCAGATATAACAACAGCACCTGAAGACTTCGCTAACACCTGCATTTACATTCAAAAATGTAGATGTCGAGGAGTTCCCGTATATATGTGCACGGATGCACATATCATGCATTTCAAATAGTGCCTTTACTTCTCTGCTGAAATTAATCTTTGTGCTATCAGGCTAAGAATCAGAAATTAGCAAAGCGCAGGCTCAACGTGCCGTAACTATAGAGGCAATTTATGTAAGAACGGGCAATATACGAATAGAATGAGTGATTTCTAGCGGAAGATAAGTGCATATAATTTGGAAATTTGTGGCAAGGTATAATGGAACTAAATTGTTGAGGTGATCGGTGCCTAAGCTTACTCACTACTTAACCTAAAGTAAACTAACGACAACACACACACCCATGCCCGAGAGAGGACTGGAACCTCCGACGGGGGGAGCCCTGTGGGCAGTGACAAGGCGCCTAAGACCGCACGGCTACCCCGCGCGGCTGTAGATGATCAAACGTCAATAATTACTTCACAGCCATTCCTCGAGAGAGACATGTGATCTCATTTAGTGTTTGCCACGTTATTTTGAAGTTTAAGTCCCAGGTGAAACAAAAATCTAATCTTACCTTTAGCCTAAAGAAAAATTGCTGAAAAGAGTCGTTGAAATATAGCCTACAGGTTGTCCGAGGAGGAATCGCCGATATTTCGGGATAGAACAGGAACAAGCAAATGTCTAGTAAACATGGGCTCTAGAATGTATACCTGAAGAGCTACGAAAACTCCATTTTCTTCGATGTTGTGAAACATATCTCTTCTTCTAAAAGCTTCTTGCTTTCCGTATTTAATGGCGAGGTAGTATGGACCAAAACAAGGAAAAATTATGCAGTAGACATGGGCTGTAAATTGCATGTGTTAAGAGCTAACAGACTTTTTCAGGAATTTTGTAGGAGTTTAGGTACAGGTTCACTGACAGAAGAACCCACTGAGGGACGATGATTCGGATTTAATGTCCATTCTGCTGATGAAAAGAATGTATTTGCGACATCGCTTAGTGGAATAAAATCCAAGCTGTCATTGCACTTTAACGTAGCAGGGTACAACTATTAATTATGATGTAGCAAGAATTAGAACAAAATCATAGTTCAGTAAATCATAAGTAAGTAAATTACTACCACGGAGATTACACGCAATAATAGTAACCTAAAAAGTTCCCGTATACTAATGCTATGCTTTTTTGTCCGCACCTTTTATGCGCCGGGGCAGTTTCGGAGTTCGTACCGGAAATTAATGGAGCTTTGCTCGATCTTTTCTCGGCGCCAGTTTCACTAGGAGCAAATTTCATTGGGAAGAGTTTACAGGACACTGTTTTTGGTTTTATTTTTGTACAAACAAAAGACATGTACTTTCTAATGACAATCAATACAAGTTAAAATCACAGCACCAGTACAGGATTGTTGGTGTGTCACTGCTACTGTTTTCTAAAAGAGGTAGGAAACTTATTGGTTATAAACAAGAAAGCCGTTGCGCCGGTGCAGTTTCCACCTCGTTTGCTATATTGTGTGACAGAAGCATTGTAGCTACGGTGTCAGCTGAAGAAAATTTATTTCATTTTCTTAAAGTATTTATGAAATGTCATCGATATCACGTTATGTTAATACCATGTCTTCCGAAAACCGAGTACAACAAACTTTAATCTCTGAAAGTTCCTGCCAGAATAAAATTTTGTGGCGGACTGCCACGCGCACTTAGAATAGTTGCCTTGTGCTGACGAATGCCGAGTCTACTACACAAACACGACTGACGATCCCTCCTCACACACTACCTCCGCCAGTACCTGATTTTCTACCTTGCATGTCAGCACACACTCTGTTGCGGAGTGGAAGATCCCCCATCCTGTGGCAAAGCCATGTGTTCGCCATATCGTTTCTTCCAGGAGTGCTAGTAGAAGTGTCGCAGGAGAACTTCTGTGAATTTAGGAAATGCAGGAGATGAGGTAATGGCAGAGGTAAGGCTGTGAGAAACGCCCGTGAGTCGTGCTTGGGGGCTCAGTCGGTAAATCACTAACCCGATAAAGGAAAATGTCCATACTTCTAGAGGCAGAACAGCACTTAGCTTTAATCTAGCTGGAATTATCACCTCAGCGCACATTCGCCAACAGATTGCAATGAGCATTCTAGAATGCACGTATACACAACTAGTAGAACTATTATAATACTGAGACCATTGACTTGTTTCTAAGTATTACCCACCGTTATGTTAGAAAATAAGAAAAAGGACGTGCGGAGCAGTTCGCAAATAGAGTTCTGCAGTTTATTGTTGTTAAACGTCACTGAAGGTGAGGCTACAATAGACGACAGGGCAACGCTGGTGTCGCCATCGCAACACGGGCAACAGCTGACGGATGTAGACCGGCAGGCGGGCACGCAGCAAGGTGAATGTCGCAAGGGACTTTCTCGCCGTCGGCAGCGTAATGCCATTGTCATCGTACACAACCTCTCCGGCAGAAGATTGCGTGTCGGCAAGGCACACGGTCTAAGTAGGTGTCGTGCGTCAGAGGTGAGCATGCGTGCGCACTCGCAAGGTCCAGGGAGAAAACTTCATTGTCACATCTTGTCTGCTATCCGCTCATTTACCAAACGGCTCTTGTACGTCGCATAGTTTTGCAACTCAATGACTTTCATCGAATTTATGTCTTATTATCTTGATCCAAAAGGTATTGATGTACTATTACTGTGGCAGTTATTACAGAGCTCTTGCCATATTTTCGTCAGATTTTATCGCCTTTCCTTTACAGCAACCCCAAAACTGAGAAAAAAAGAAGAAAGAGAAACAGAAGCACGAAAAATCACCCGGTCATGTTTTTATAACACTGTCTGGTAGTGTCTTTAAAGGCAGCAAAAACGTAGCAATATCAAATCATTCTTACCAGCCACGATATTTTCAGATAGCTAAATTATTAACAGATTTTACCGCTACTAAACGAACCTTTGTAATCTGCCAGGTTACACGTTAGAAACTACGTGATGTAAGAAACTTTCATCGCTAGTATTGATTTATCTGGAAGGGGGAGGGGGGAGAGAGGTGACTGGTTATAGCTCTTGTTCATCGCCTGCACGCCAACTGCAGTGACCCTTAGAGAGAGGATACGTGACACTTACGATGATGATCCAATTGTAGGATCGAGTCGTGATATTCCGGAGAACTAGAATATACGCTGCCATAGGTCTTTATCTCTCTCCTGTCTTTTCTTCATGAACGCAAAACTAATCTCAACACTATCCCCTGTCATGTACGGTTACATAGAAAGATATAACAAAGTTAATAACACCTTCCTCCCTATCTACTGAAGAGAAATGTTTGGAAAGATGGGCTTGTGTGATGCCATGTAACTAGCGATAGGTTAAAACTGATAATAAAGTTCAGTGCTGACACGATTCCTGCTTGCAGCATGTACGAGGGGCGTTCAGCAACTAATGCAAAATATCTTTTTCTCGGCAAATTTCGGTTGAAAAATGCAGAATTTGTTGTGAGACATAGTGGGATATTTCCGCTTCAGCCCCTAAAGTTTCATGAAGTTTTGACAGGTGGCGGTGCTATACATAGCCTTCAAAATGGCGTCTGTAACGAAGGTGAGTTCTAAGAAGAGAGTTGTCACTGAGATGTTTTTAGTGGAAAACCAAAGCATCACAGGTACTCATAGGCACTCACAGAATGTCTACGTAGACCTGGCAGTGAACAAAAGCACATTGAGTCGTCGAGCGAGACCCCTGTCTTCATTGTAACAAGGTCGCGTACACCTGACAGATACCTCGCTTGCTGACTGGCCACACACAACTGTGACTCCTCGAATGTTGGAACATGCGGACACGACCATTCGAAGTGATCGACGAATCACAATCAAATATCTCGCTGCTCAACTGGATGTCTCAGTTGGTAGTAGTGACACATTAAACCATAATTAAGGAACTCAGAATGTATGACCTCTGGGTCCCATACCGCCTAACAGACCATAAAGAACAACGAAGGACCATCTGAGCAAAGACGGATGCACTCTGCAGGAAACCGTACGTGGATGACGGGGAGTTTATGAATGCAGCAAGAAGCTGGCTGAGCCGTCGACCAATAGAGTTGTGCAATTGGGATAAAGAGGCCTCTGCAGTGAGTTGATGTAAGGCCGTCACACTGAACAGAGAGTATCTTGAAAAATAGGGTTTCGTAGCCAAAACAGTGCAAAAAAAGCGGTCTTGGAAGCCTGAATAAAATCGACTTGATTTTAGAAAACAAATGTTTAGCATTACTTACTGAAAGCCCGTCGTATAAATCGGGTATTTATTCATTTTTCTTCCACATCTTCGTTGTCCCAGTGATTCTGTAAGTGCTTCTACGCTGTATACACTATTCTAGAATCCACATAGTCTTATCTCGACCTTTTCTAAACAGTCAGTTATCAAAATCCTACTTCCATAGAAACATCCTGTTATTTTACCAACATGTACTCACTCTTATCTGCTCCACCTCATTGAGTAATTCAGCAACACTGTTCAACACAATTAATTGATCATTTTCTCGAAATGACGTCATTGTCTCCCATTGAAATGCATATGTTTGAAAGTCCTCTCAAACGTGCCTGCAACCTTCCTCGGTAATGGTGCAAAACCGCGACTCTCTGCGGCATCACCGTTGGGCTCTGCGACACTTCAAACAGCATGTTGTCGCACATGCGACGAAAAAAAGCTAGAGCTCCGAATTTCATTTAAAGTATTTTTGTGCTGGCATAAGCTGTTGCCAGCACACCATTTGGCAACGATATAGCGCGAAGATCGATAGTAGGCGCTGGACCAAGCATGCCTACACGAGAGCGGCAAAGAAGTGAACTGTACGTGTGTATTTTACTGTTTAGACTAATGGTTACAAAATTAATCCTATTTTTGTTGTTGCATAAGTCTTGTGAATATCCTTCTGTAGGGCGGCTTCTTAGAGTAAATTTTCCTTGTAGAGAAATTTATTTCTGTTTAATAGCTTGCGGTCTCAGAGTACAGTGAGAAATATGCACGCCAACTTTTAGTGCTACTTCATTCACCTTTTGGTATATTTTCGAACTCATAGCGGCATTTCAGACCTTATATCTATTTTATACACAGTACAATATGGTTAGGGATTGTGCTTGTTGTGAGCGGACACAAGGAGAGCTGGGTACTGTCCGTAAACAGCTGGAAGCTGCGTTGGCTACTGTTGACAAGTTTCTAGCTAATGCTCGAAGTTGCGGTGACGTCGGGGCGCCAGTGACGAGACCTTTGGTGCCACTGGAATCCCCTGGTGACCCGGACGTCGCTGCGGTTTCCGATACGCAACATCTCACCAGTCCGTCCTCACTCTAGAGTGGGTGGCACACAGTGGAGGGTTCGAGTGTCACTGGGTGGAAGGCGAAAGAGGGAGCAGCCCATGCGACAGGCTCCCTACGTCTTACCAACAGGAACGAGTTGCTTCCCAGTGTTGATGATAACTCTGAGCCAGCCAGCGCTCGATTTTCCTGCCAGTCCGGACAAGTACAGAGGGCGAGTATGCTAGTCATTGGGAGTTCAAGTGTTAGGCGGCTGATGGAGCCCCTCAAGGAGACATCAGGCAAGGCGGGAAACAATTCCAGTGTGCATTCGGTATGTTTGCCGGGAGGTTTCATCCGTAATGTGGAGGAGGTCCTGCCGGCAGCTATCGAGCACACTGGGTGCAACCGGCAGTTGTAAGTAGGCTGTTTAGGTTTTTTTATTGGTAAGCCGCCGCCACGTAGCGCTCTGTATAAAAATCACTGGCTGTGCCGTGTGCAGTCTGTGGCTGGTTTGCATTGTTGTCTGCCATTGTAGTGTTGGGCAGCGGCAGCTGGATGCTAACAGCGCGTAGCGTTGCGCAGTTGGAGGTGAGCCGCCAGCAGTGGTGGACGTGGGTAGAGAGATGGCGGAGTTTTGAAATTAGTAAGAATTGGTGTCATGAAGTGATATATATATTATGACTACTAAGGTAAATACATTGTTTGTTCTCTATTAAAATCTTTCATTTGCTAACTATACCTATCAGTAGTTAGTGCCTTCCGTAGTTTGAATCTTTTATTTAGCTGGCAGTAGTGGCGCTCGCTGTATTGCAGTAGCTTGAGTAACGAAGATTTTTGTGAGGTAAGTGATTTGTGAAACGTATAGGTTAATGTTAGTCAGGGCCATTCTTTCGTAGGGATTTTTGGAAGTCAGATTGCGTTGCGCTAAAGAATATTGTGTGTCAGTTTAAGTACAGTCTTGTAATAATTTTTCAAATGGGACGTTTCACAGTATGTAGTGGCACATGTCGGCACGAATGACGCCCGCTTGGGTTCTGAGGCCATCCTCAGCTCATTTGGGAGGCTGGCTGATTTGGTGAAGGCAACTAGCAACGCACTCGGGGTGCAGGCTAACCTGTCTATTTGAAGCATCGTACCCAGGGTTGATCGCGGTCCTCTGTTTTGGAGCGGAGTGGAAGGTCTCAACCAGAGGCGCAAACGGCTCTGCGACGGTATCGGATGCGGATTTCTCGATCTCCGCTATCGGGTTCTGAATTGTAGAGTTACCCTTAATGGGTCAGACGTGCACTACACGCAGAGAGCGGCTACTACGGTGGCGGAGTGGCGTGCGTATGGGGCTTTTTTAGGCTAGAGAATCCCTCCATTGAATCCTGATTCTCTCAGATCATAGATAGAAAAGAGTAATAGGATTTTAGTCAACTGCAGGGGCATCCAAGGAAAAGTCCCTGAATTAGTATCGCTTTTCATGGTTATAATGCACAGATAGTTTTTGGGAACAGAAAGCCGGTTGAAGCCAGACGTCGGCAACGAAATCCTTTGTTCAGACTGGAATGTTTTTCGTAAGGATATGTTCGTCGCCAATGGTGGCGGGGTGTTTATTGCAGTAAAAAATTCGAAAAAATATAGCGAGGTTATCACTGATTCCTAATGTGACTTAATCTGGGTGAAACTTAGTATGAAAGAACGGTCAAAAATGGTTATCGGATGCTTTTTGGACCACCTGGGTCAAAATCTGTTGTTGTACAGCGCTTCAGACAGAAGTTGCAGAATATCACCAGTAATTTTCCTGATCATGCCGTTGCAATAGGGGGTGACATCAACTTGACAGGTATAGATTGGGAATGTTACGCCATCAAAACTGGTGCCATAGACAGGGAATCGTGTGGCATTGTTCTGGATGTCTTGTCCGAAAACTACCTTGAGCAGGTAGTTAAACAACCGACTCGTGAGGGTAACGTCTTAGAGCTCCTGGCAACAAACAGACCTGAACTTATCGAATCAGTTAACGTGGAGGAAGGTGTCAGTGATCATAAGGCCGTCACAGCATCTGTAACGATGAGTCCTACGAGGAATGATAAGAAAGGTAGGAAGTTATATTTGCTCAGCAAGATTGACAGAATACAAATTTCAGAATATCTCAGCTGTCAGCATAAAATATTCGGTGCTGAGGACAAAGATGAAAAAAATTAAAAGGCATCGTTCAATATGAGCTAGACAAATATGTCTTGAGTAAGATTTTAAGTGATGGGAAGGATCAACCATGCTTTAATAGCCGTGTTAGAAAAGCTCTACATAAACAAAGAGCACTACGTCTTCGATTCAAGATAAGTAAAAACCTAGCTGACAAACAAAAGGGCTGAACGAGGCGAAAATTAGCAAAAAAAGAGCAATGAGAGAAGTGTTCAAAGATTTTAAAAGTAAGACGTTGTCAACCGACTTGAGTAAAAACCTTAAGAGATTGTGGTCGTATGTAAATTCAGTAAGTGGGACAAAATCACCTATTCATTCTATCAGCGACGACATCGACACCGAAACGGAAGATCACAGAGAGAAGACCGAAGTAATGCATTCGGTCTTCCGAAGTTGTTTCACCGCGGAAGATAGTAATACTCTCCCTCTTTTCAATCGTCGTGCGAACGTCGAAATGACAGATAACCGATCCCGGAATTGAAAAGCAGCCAGCGGAAAGGTTTCAGGACCAGATAAGGTACCTATAATATTCTACAAGGATTATGCGAAAGAACACGCTCCCCTTTAACAATAATTTATGGTAGATTGCTAGAGCAACGCAAGGTAAATAACGACTGGAAAAAAGCGCACGTCATTACCGTTTTTAAGAAAGGCCGTGAGACAGATCCACACATTTATACACCTACATCGTTGACGTCAATCTGTTCTAGAATTATGGAATATGTTTTATGCTCAAGTATTATACGTTCTTGGAAAATGGACAGCATTGAGGTCCACAGCGCAGTAGACAACGGAGCTCAGGTTGATGGCGGGTTCCTTGATTTCAGTATGGCATTTGACACTGTCCCGCATTGCCATTTAATGAAAACAACACGATCTTACGAAGTACTGGAACAGACCTGTGATTGGATTCAAGATTTTCTTTCAGATAGATCTCAACACGTCGCTCTTAACGGAACTAGATCGACTGATGCTAAGGTAATGTCCGGAGTACCACAGAGAAGTGTGACAGGACCGTTGCTGTTTACACTATATATAAATGATCTAGAGAAAGCGTCGGATGCTCTTTAAGGATAGTCGCAGATGATGCAGCTTTTATACCGAAGTAGCAACACCAGAACATAGTAACAATTTGCAGAACGACCTGTAGAAAACTGATGAATAGTGCAGACTCTGGCAGTTGACCCTGCACGTAAATAAATGTAACATATTGCGCATAGGTAAGACAAGAAACCCACTACTGTACAGCTGCACTGTTGATGACAAACAGCTGGAGACAGCGTCTGACGTAAAATATCTAGGCATAACTGTCCAGAGTGACCTTAAATGAAATATCGACATAAAACAGATAGTCGGAAAAGCAGACACTAGACTCAGATTCATAGGAAGAATGTTAAGGAAATATAACTCATCCGCGAAAGAAGTGGCTTATAAGGCGCTTGTTCGCCCGATTCTTGAATATTGTTCATCTGCCTGGGATCCCTATTAGGTAGGACTGATAGAGGAGATAGAGGAAATCAAAAAAAGAGCGGCGCGTTTCGTTACGGGATCGTTTAGCTGGCGAGATAGCGTTACAGAGATGCTAAACAAACTCCATTGGCAGATGTTGTAAGAGAGACATTGTGCATCACGGAGAAATTTACCGTTGAAATTTCGGGACAGCACTTTTAAGGTGGAGTCAGACAACATATTACTCTCGCCCACATACATTTCGCGTATTGACCAGGAGGAGAAAATTCGAAAAATTAGAGCCAGTACAGAGGCTTACCGACAATCGTTCTTCCCACACATTATTCGCGAGTGGAACAGGGATGGAGGGATCAGATAGTGGTACCCTCCATCACACATCATTAGGTGGCTTGTGGGGTATGACGTAGATAAAGAGGCCAGAGACACACCGACAAGCAACATACCGCCAGCGCTGTCTCACCGCTACGCCGCTGACCAGAGGTCCTCACTGAATCGCTCAGGCTTCGACTCTGTGTAGCGAATAGATTTGTGACTATAGCAAGATTACAGACGTTATCCGCAAGAGGACTGTTACTGATGAGCTTGTACCACAGCACATGACTCTGTTCAAGATTAGTAAATACGTCAAGTTCATGTAATTAAAGAACTCTGTTAATCCACGTCTGCGTTTGTGTTGTAGATAGAGGATACCGGTCACCCATAACAATATCCTCACCCTTGCTTCCTTACAGTACAAGACTCTACAGAGGTGATAAGGATAAATCAGTGGCGATCGAAGTTAAACAACTTGACCGAAGATTTTGCTTCCTTCTCTTGTGTTTTAGCTTGCAGGGCTGATAGTGTTCAAGTATTTCTGTTTGCTAATTTGTTGTTATATTCTTGGGTGTATCCAGGGAGGGGAGCAGTAGAACTAATCAAATTTCTGTTTTCAGTGGCTTTGCTTGCTTTTTGCTATAACGTATTTGTGTAAACCATGGCTACCCAGCCCCCTCCACCTCCTGCCCATGCGCCTCAGCCGCAGATGGCCAATGTGATGGATCTAACGCAAGTTTTTCAGTTTCAGAACCTGCAAATTGCTACCTTACTGACAACGGTACAACAACTACTGGCTGCAGAAGCAGCGTCGGCGACACAAACACAACCGACCAACCAACCAGACCAACAAGTGCCGTCGAACAGTATCCAAACGTTCCGGCAAATTGAGGACACAGAAGAGGAATGGCTCCAATACCTGACTCAGTTCGAAGCACACTGTCAAGTTCCTCCTGTTGAAGGTACAGTAAGGTTACGGTACTCCCTAACGATTGCGATATCCCATTGTTCAGGTTAGCCTCGCGGTTTAAGGATCCTTGTTATGGATTGTGCGGCTCCTCCCGCCGGTGGTTCGAGTCTTCCCTCGGAGATGGGTGTGTGTGTTGTTCTTAGCATAAGTTAGTTTCAGTTAGTTTAAGTAGTGGGTAAGTCTAGGGACCGATGACTTCAGCAGTTTGGTCCCTTAGGAATTCAAACACATTCTAACATTTGTTCAGGTTAATACAGAAACTATTCCCAATCGCGTCTACCGACGAATTCAGTTATGACCAAGTGATCGCTGCATTAACTCAATACGACAACCAGGAAGTCCAAGTAGCTGCAGCTGGATATCAGTTCTTTCGTCGGAACCGACGTACCGCCGGTAGTACACAGAATTAACGGGCGTGACTAGGAAGTGTAGTTGTGGCAACTTTACAGTGTTTTAATGATCCGCGATGCAACAATATTCAATGTCCTAGATAGTAAACTACGGGAACAGATCTTGAAGTGCTCTGATCCATCATTTCTCCAAGTATTGCAAATCTTAGAGCAATATGATTCGGGTGTCATAGCAGCTGGTAAGTTCCACCAGGCCCTGAGTCGCCTCTTGTTCGCGACCGCCCCAAGCAGCCAGAACAACGAGCGCGTACACAGCCGTGCGAATAGCCACGTAGACATGTAAACTGGCCTGTGAATTTAGTAATGTCTTGCCCTAAATGTTTTTCTCGCCATAAAAGACAGGACTGCCCATCACCTAACGCAACGTGTTACAGGTGCGGAAAAAAACGCCATGTCCAAGTAGTCTGTTTGCAACGTAACAAAAACGCACAAGCAATGAACGGTGTGTTTTGAAAACCTACAAAAGGTTCTGACAAAGATAAATTTAAGGCTGAGCCTCCTTCTCGCCTTAGTGCTGTGCAACGACGTTCTAACAAACTATTTTTCTCGTTAGGAATTGCTGGCCGTCGTGTGAACTTTCAGTGAGACATAGGTGCCTCAGTAAATTTGCTTAATCGTGGCACTTACGAACGAGGAACTTTCTAAATCTAGCAAGCACCTCACTGCTTACAACGGGCGGGAAATTCCAGTGCTTAGACAGTGTAGTTTGCCTGCCACTTACAAATCTCACACTAGGACAGTGAATTTTACTGTGTTGAAATCAATAGACAGTGAGAACATGTTTGATTTTTTAGGACTTAGTATGCAAGACAAAGTACTTTCTCTGTCAGTATAATTTTCTGAAATATTTGCAGAAGGGATGGGAAAAGCTGATAACTTTTTTACATTGAAAGACAATGTACAGCCTAAGTTTTTCCGGGCTGGTCCTGTTCCAATTGCTTTACGAAACAAAGCAGCCAGTGAATTGAAAGAATTTTAAGATAATGGTTAACTGCTCCCATTCAAGCCAGACTATGGGCAAGTCCTCTGCCTCTGTTGCCTAAGCCTTCTAGTCGCTTTCGTATCTGTGCTGACGTCAAGTTTGCAGCCAGTCCACAGACAGTAGTTGACACTGATCCGTTACCTCGCCCTGAGGAACTCATGGACAGGCTTGGTGAAGGACGTCACTTTTCTAAGATAGATTTACGTGATGCCTACTTTCAAATTCCATTTGATGAAGAAACACCGCCATTTTTCAACGTTACTTTGAACGGATGACTATAAATATTTAAATTTCGTTCAAACTACCTTGACGATATTGTCGGGTCCGGTCATACACCAGAGAAACACATTGCCGTTTTGCGTACTATTTTTCGAGTGTTGTCAGAAGCAGGACTAAAGTGTCGTCGAAAAGTGTGACTGTTTTCAAACTGAGCTACAGTATCAACGTCATGTGGTAAACAGTCAGCGTGTGCAGCCCCCCCCCCCCCCCTCCCCCACACACACACTCCCCCTCCAATCTTATTTGCTTGTAATCTGTGACCTGCCTGTTCCTTGCAATGTTTCTGAACTGCAGTCGCCGCGCGTGATTAGCCGAGCGGTCTCCAGCACTGCAGTCATGAACTGTCCGGCTGGTCCCGGTGGAGGTTCGAGTCCTCCCTCGGGTATGGGTGTGTGTGTTTATCCTTACGATAATTTCAGTTAAGTAGTGTGTAAGCTTAGGGACTGATGACCTTAGCAGTTAAGTCCTATAAGATTTCACACACATTTGAACTTTTTTTTAATTGCAGTCAGTACTAGGCAAGATGACATACAACAATCGGTTCACACCGAATGCTCCTCAGATCGCGACACCGTTGCATCGCTTCCTTCGCAAAAATGGGCCTTTCGCGTTGACCGAAATCCGTCAAGACGCATTTCAGGAACTCATAATTTCTTTGCTTAGTGACAGATGGTTGCCGCATTTTGACTCTTCGAAGCCAGTAGTATTGCAAGTCGATGCTTGTTCCAACGGAATCGGAGCTGTGCTTTCGCACAAGATGGGTGCAAACGACAGACCTATTGCTTTTCTCTCAAAGTTGTTAACTCAAACTCAGTACAATTATTCTTAAACTGAGAAAGAAGCTCTCGCTATTGTGTATGATGTCACCAAATTCCATCACTATTTGTATGGTCGCAAGTTGTTTTTAGTGGCAGATCACAAGCCTTTGCAGTCCTTGTTTCATCCGTCAAAACCGGTTCCTACACACACTGCCCAAATATTGCAACGTTGAGCTTTCTTGCTTTCCCAGTATCAGTACGAAATTGTGTACAGGCCTGCCGCGAAGCATGGTAATGCAGACGCCCTATCTCGTCTTCCGATTGGCCCAGACTCTAATTTTGATGCATCTGACAAATCTTGTTGCCAAATCGACTCGTAGGACTCTGAATTGATGGAATCTTTTCCCTTGCACAACAGAAGAACTGTACAGGCCATGGAAGAAATCCAGTTCTCAAGATTTTGTTGCGTTATATTCGTACGTCTTGGCCTCATTCATTGAACAGTATCCAGAACTCAGTTGTGAGCCGATATTTTGTACGTCGGCGTAACCTTTCAGTTCAACAAGGTGTTCTTCCAGTTCAAAATGATACTGGACAATCGCGTGTGTTTATTCCCAAAGCGTTGCAAAAAGATGTGTTGCGATTTCTCCACCAAGTACACTGGGGAATTGTTCGTACTAAACAGTTAGCGCGACGACAGTGTACTTGGCAGGGCACAGACACTCATATTGAACTGATGACGTCACAGTGTCGCGCATGCGTGGAAAACCAATTCGTTCCGCCACAGGCATTCTGAGCTTGGCCTAAGACTCAATCGCTATGGAAACGAGTACACATTGACTTTGAGGGACCATTCTGGAACACTCGGTGGCTCATAGTGGTAGACTCTTTTAGCAAGTTGTTGTCAGATGCCTGAACAAAACGCAAACTGTCCATCTTCGACATCTAAGTCGGCAAAATCCTCAATGTCATCTGCGCATCTTCGTTGAGCAAATGAAAATTATATAAGAACAGAGACAGATCATTCAGTGGTACCTGGTGCTGATGGTATAGGAAACCCTTTCGACACACATTAAAGTTCACATGCAGCCAGCAAACGCTAGTGAAGGATCGCAGCACAAGTCAGCTGCTTTGTTTAGATGGACAAGCAAACCATTTCCACGGAGATGAAAGGAACACAACCTGATTTCATTAATTACCTTCTTAGTTACAATGGATAATCAGTAACAGATGATCCCAACTGTAGCAGATTAACAGCCTGGCGCCTGCCATCAGTGACGTCAGCTGCAGACCACAGAACTGATGCAGTCTTCAGGTATGTTTGGCTAAATGATTCCTAAGGCATCAGCCAATTTTACAACTGTTCTTGGCTGCAGATGCATGAGCCTTAGGCTTCACCTCATGTTGTCCCATAAATTTTCAATTGGGTTTAAGTCTGGACAGTTGGCAAACCACTCTGTCGCCATGGTTCCCACTTCAGATGATCAATGGCGACCAGGACAGTGTGAGGCTGAACGTCGTCATGCATCATTGCGAAGCAAGGTCACACAGCTGAAACCTCCAATATGATGTACTCCTCTAATATCTTGTTCCAGTAGCGGTGCGTGTTTAGTGCTGGAGGTGGCACAACGACGATGGGTGTCTTCCTGTTGAGTCTAATGGCTCTGCAAACCTTGACAGAACCGTTCCAATTTGCAGTCTCCTGGGAAATTACGTCTGGATGATTCTTCCCTTATTCATCGTGACGCCAAAGATGGGTCCTTCCATCATGACCCTCCGTGGAAAATCGTCACTAATCCGCGAAGGACATCTGACGCCAACGCTCCATACCTCACTGCTTTCTGCCAAACTTCAGGCTGACAACACGATGTCCATGTGTCAACGGAGCACCTTCATTGAGATGCGTGGACAAATGTGCTGTTTTCGCAGCCGTCGCCGGGCTGTCTGTGCCGACACCACTCTAACAGTAGCAGCAGCATGTCTACTCGCAAGAGTCCGTGCTATGGCTTGTCGGTCGACGATTGCCTACCACGCATCAGCACGATCCTCCTGTGCGGTATCTCAACAGTGAGCACCCCGACTGAGACGTTCTGTGATAGGGCGTGTTTCCAAATGGTGTTGCAGCTCCCTGGGTACCACACTCTGCGACACACCTCTAACATCTACGATATAGCGTTCTGACCTGCCATCTTCAGGACGAGCAAAAGCTTGGCTGACCTCAGCGAAGACAACTGGCTACGTGCCACATTTCTGTAAAACAAATTAAACCTTCCAGTGCCTCTGGCCGAGATAACCAAGAGTATGAGGGACACGTCGCTATTCATAGATTCCTTACTATGCAGCGACCACAATTACGATAATAGGCGAAAGAAACACACCGCACTATGTTAGAGCTATGTGCTTACCGATTTACTTGTCCGTCAAAACAAAGCAGCTGAGTTGCGCTACGCTCCTTCACTAGAGTTTTCTGACCGCTGGATAACTGTAATGTGTGTGGAAAATGTTGTCTAGTCACTTAGATTTTACTGAAAGGCCTGTCTCTGTTGACACACATTTTTAATGCCCTCAACAAAGTTACACGGGTGGCACTGAAGGTGTTGCAGAACTGGGGAGTCCTAGTACGACCATTCTCTGTTTTACTGACACATGTATCAGTTTCGTTCACGACGTGATGACCTCGCAAGAGTGTGTGAAACAGCAGGGCAGAAAAAGCACCAATGCGTTCAAATTTCGTCGAATGTTTTTGAATGGTCCCTAGTGGTTCCAACCTGTACACCAGAGCAAAAACTGCAGTCGCGATCCTCTCGAAAGGAGTGCGATCACATTCAGTGGGGTTTAAGACGCACCATGTCCATAGACAAGGGTTGACTCGTCAGGGGCGTGTCAACAGTGTCGAAGGTTGTCAAGAAAGTCGTCCTGTGTCTCACCACACTGACAACTATCGTTTTCAAGAGCAACATGTGTTGGAAATCAACGTCCCAACGGATGAGGTAGTTTCATTCATCTTCATGCTACTTCATGAAGCCTCTTCGCGACGACTCTGAGAGGCAGTACCTTTGCGTTTTTTCGTCAGCCACTCGTAAGAAAATAGTGTGATTTAAATGATGGGCGCCGCTGTTCCGATCTCCATTACAGAGTCGTCAAAAGAGAGAATGAAAGGTCGGTAAGACGGGTTCTGACGACCTTTCAGCCGTGTGACACGTCCACGATGGTTTTGGGCTGAATTCTGGTAAAATTTTGTGGTTCAAATGGCTCTGAGCACTATGGGACTTAACATCTGAGGTCATCAGTCCCCTATAACTTAGACCTACTTAAACCTAACTAACCTAAGGACATCACACACATCCATGCCCGAGGCAGGGTTTGAACCTGATACCGTAGCGGTCACGCGGTTCCAGACTGAAACGCCTAGAACCGCTGTGCCACAGCAGTCGGCTAAAATTTTGTGCCAATGTGACATCGCTACCAATCTTACACCTCTCATGAGCTTCTGACCTCTACTCTATTTACGCGTGTGTCGATACCTAGCTGTTTGAAGCGTCGCCGACGTCGATGGTGACCCACAACGCACCACTCCCTTGAATCATTGCAGAGGGCGGTTGTACGTACGTTTGAGCCAAATTTGAAACTTCTGCTTCAGAATTTAAGACACTTATAGCGTTTATAAAAAGTGATCCTTCAATTATGTTGCATAGTGTATAAGACAGAGGATAATTTGACAGGAATAATCGCTGCTCATACGCCAATGTTTATTGATGAAAATGCTGTTTCCAGTCCCTTTAGAAATTATGTTGCCGACAGTATATTGCAATTAGAGAAGGAGCTACATTCTATTGTAACTTGTTCAAAGTGCAGATGATAAATATCGTTTACTATTGCCCTTCTCTCTGCCATCTTTTTAATAAAGCCAAAACGTCATAATAAGCACTAGAAGTATCCCGATGATAGTAATTATAGGCGATAATTTAAAATTGTTGACTTACTGGAGATGGACAAAAATACGGAAACACCGCGATAAATGCATGCTTGAACATAAATGCAGATAGTAGCCGAGCCTGCCTTTTGCACTGTTGTGTCTGGGCAAGAACGCATACTGCGCAATGTCTTCAATCTGTTGCGGGTTTCAGTCTTAGGCAGAAAAGTGTTCTGTGTAGTTGTGGGTGTATTACATTGAAGCTATGTGGATTAGAACGTGCTTGTATTGTGGTTGTAACGAATGGAAAATTTTCTTCTAGATAGTTATCCTGCTGTCAGTTACTTAAAGGTAAACAAGTATTTATAGCGAAGCTGAAATGGCCAATGATTGGTTCTGCTTTTATTATACATTTGTTGATTTGTAACGTGAAACAGAGGGATTTTCTAGGAAAAAGAAAGAGAACTATATTGACTTACCATATAGTACTAGAATACGGAATTTCCTCAAGAGAAAGGTAAACTATAAAGTATTTGTAGAACCAAAATGTATCAAACATCACTTCAGTACTTCGTCGAAGTTATATAAACCGTTTCTGTTATTCATATTACATTTTCTCACAATTCATCATGATCAAAGGCAAAAATTCCTGTTGTTACTGATAAATGGGGAACTCTTTTATACAGATTCGACGAAGTACTGAAGTAAAGTTTGATTTTTGCTTTGCAGGTCCTTTTTATTTCACCTTTCTTTACTTTATTTTACCTTTGTAGTACTATATGGTAAGCCTGCATGGTGTACTTTATTTTTACTACAAAATCCCTCTGTTTCACGTTACAAACCAACAACTATCGAATGAAACCAGAATTCAATACAGGCAACTTCGGTTTTGTTTACCTTTAAGTAACAGATAGTAGGGTAACTATCTAGTACCAAGCCCTTTATATATCCTCACTCTGTTTGTAGATGGTTCGTCGCTTCCGGTTTTTAGGGGAATCTACTGTAGTAAGATAGTGGTCGCATGCGCAAAGGAAACGATCGTTATGAGGTAACACCCGACAGGTATGCAACACACCTAACGTACAGCTAACGTGGGTACGACCTTAACTTACCAAAGCTACTATGAAAACTACTGTAGTCTACACTTACTTATGATAGTGTACAGTAGCCTACGGTAGTTTTACAACTCTAGTGGTATTCCATGCGCCAGATGGTTATTATGGAATGTGCAATTACTGCGAAGTGTTCGAGGACCGATTTGTCTGATCAGGTACAATCCCATAGTACAACGTTTCTCCCCTAATGGTGAAGCTATGTTCGAAGACTACAGGGTCCATGTTCACTCAGATGGCATCATCCATGACTGGTTTTGAGAACACGAGGATGAGTTGTCGCTTTACCGTTGCCTCAACAGTCACCAGATCTCAATATTATTGTGCTTTTGTGGTCTGCTTTGGAGAGAAGGGTGCTTGATTGCTATACAGCTCTGTCATCGTTACCTGAAACTGTCACTACTTCGAAGAAAGAATGCTATAAACTCCCTTGAAAATCGTGCAGGACGTGAATTTATTCATTCCGAGACGTCTGGAAGCTGATTTTCATGCCGAAATGTATGCTGCAACGATTAGGCATGGTAATGTGTTTTGTTTCTGGCCTTTCCTTACTTTTCTCCAACCCCTGTATCTAAAATAACTTCGAAGTAGCTTGATACAGTGGCTCTATTTACCAATATTCTTCATAGTTGATGTGTTAGATGTGGTTTACTATGATTTCCCTTCATTGCTGTTTCCTTAACATAGCCACACTGGCATAGTAAGCACTAGAAATATCCTTATGTTATGAAGCGGTCATTTAAAATTTGTGACTTACCTGAAACTATTTTAGGTGGTATATTACAATGGCTTTCATTATCCTTGAGTGGAAATGTAACTGCCTATATTTCTTAAGCGAAACGATAACCCATTAAGGGGTATACCTACCCAAAACTAGGTGAGAAGCAAAGCATAGAAAAGAATACATATCAGCAAAATGTGACGCCCTAGGCTCCTCCCTGAGTGTCACTGTAGCTGTGCGATGGATATAGCACTTCTCTGGTTTGCAGAGTCTTTCATAATGCACAATGTTCACTCCAAATACCAGAAGATGTACGAGCCGAATAGCGCAGGTTTGCTGATTCTGTGAGATTTACACTCTGTTTACCTGAAATTGTGTGTAATGATGCCTACCAGTAGGGTCTCACAGGCCCGTGTTGTTTAAATTGACATAAAATGACAGTATTTGGAAAACTTATGACGTGAATCACCTTTCAGACGTAAACATTTTTAACACAATTTTATTTACTTAAAATTTACGCAGTTACCATACTTTTACTGGTGGCCTTTGAAGGATACATAGTCCATTCTTATTCTGCACCCACTGTATTTATAATATAATTCTTAACGAAAATTTACACAAGGTCCACAGACAATAGCAGAATGTTTCGAGAATACAGGTTTCGTTCAGTTATAATGTGTAATTTTACCTTTTCTTTCTTCCTTACCCAGTATGCACATCTTCTCCTTTTGTTAGCATAAAGTTTCGTTGTATTCCTGGATCCGGTATTACTAATTAATTCATTGACTTCTTTACCCATGCTAGTTGTTTCCCACACCGTTTATGAAAGATGGTAGTCTCATTTTTTTATTGGTAGCCAGTAGCATCGAAATTACGTATGCCTTAAGTATACTTGCATCGATCATGCTGAAGGAAACCTGCAATGTCCAAGGCCTTGTTTCCCTCTTTCGTTGAAGCATATCGTCTACTGATCCATCGTGCCGACACCATCCTTTAAGGCGTTGTATGTCATTATAACTTGAGGCCTATTTACTGCTGGCGGTGACTGAATTGGACGGTTATAAATATAATTAAGTATGGTAACAACCTTTTTTCTCCTTAAGAACGTAAGAGGCTATCATCACATCCGACTGAAAAACCAAATAATATGTTGTGTACTTCAAATCCTTTAGCTGTAATGAAATCGGCATACTGTTTACCTTCGTTTCTTTGGATAGTATCGACTAGTGTCAGACCTTTTGAGAAAAAAATATTGATCTAGACCATATTCCAGCAATTTGTTGCACTGTCACAAACTGCCCAGAGCTTTATTCCTTATCTACCTGGTTTTGTTGGCATACATTGTCGAAATAGAACGCGACCTCGAAATGTGACCAGCTGTTCATGCACAGTTACGCCCCATGCTAAACCATAGGTATTCCTCAGGGCGGAATGAAATTTTCACTCTGCAGCGGAGTGTGTGCTAGTGTGAAACTTCCTGGCGGATTAAAACTGTGTTCCGTAGCGACACTCGAACTAAATAACTTTGCCTTTCGCGGGTAAGTGATCTGCCGAACGAACCAAGCACGACCTACGACCCCTCCTCACAACTTTTTGGATTGTAGGAGATGAGGTATTGGCTGAAGAAAGACGTTGAAAAGTAATCGTGTGTCGTGTTCGGATAGCTCAGTCGGTAGAGAACTAGCACGCGAAAGGCACACATCCCGATTTAGAATCTCAGTCTGGCACTGATTTTGAACCTGCCAGGAATTTTTATCTCTCAGGGTAGTTTAAGACATCTCGCAAACTTCTCTGAATGATTCCAGTTAGTCACTTGACCTGCGTTTACGTCCGGCTGCTGCATCGTCAAAGTTCAGTATCCTCATAGTAGCATGGAAGCTATTCCGTAGCATAATTTCACTGAACAGAAGTCGGCCATTCACAACGGTCCAAAGCTGATTGGTCTCCTCATTTGTTGACTTGGAAAAACCAGTCAGGAGCAGAACACCAAGGAACTTTTTCGTTTCATGCAAACCTATATCCACCCAGTCCCTGTAAATGATCCCACCCCCCTATTTAGTCCACAGCCATACTTTCTCAATGAGGTATACATGAAAGAAAAACAAAAACTCTTCTTTATCGTAGTTCCTAATCGAATACCTTGTGAGTCCCTGGTATCTATTCAACACAACCTGTCAGCTCCACCTACCAGTTATCGTAGCCTGAGGGGTCTGTGGCCCATATTTCATTCCCAATGATAAAAAACAATTACTCACACTCAACAGAATATACACTAAATTGTTAACTTTTGTGCGTAAATGGATTCTTAATAATCATCATCGCTGGCCTGAGTGGCAGTACGGTTCTAGGCGCTACAGTCTGGAACCGAGCGACCGCTACGGTCACAGGTTCGACTTATTATTGACAAGACAAATTAGGAAAAGCCCTAAAATTCATTGAAGTAAAACGTATGCTTATTAGTAGAGAAGATAATAAAGCTCACAGATAGGCCTATAAGGGCCAATGGCACTTAAATGGCCAAGGGCGAACTAAGTATTACTTACAAATGCTTCTAGAAGGAATATTTTGTAGCAAGTTTGTGTTATCTAGTACAGGGAAAGATATCGTCACTCACGATGAATTACAAGAACAGGAAAATCATTCACTGGATGGCGACTGCATGCAAACGAGAAGCGAAGTGGCGTTCTCTCTATGACACCTGTAAGTTAATTTACAACTGCGTAGGTCAGTGTACTGACAGTACCGAGATAGCCTAGTAGAATTAACAGAGAAGGGCATCCATATGAGTCCCAATGCAGTGGTGAAGTGATGAACGTTTAATCTGTTGTTAACTTCTTTTCCTAGCGTTAATACATTGTATTTCCAAGCTATCAAGTGGTTGAAATGTAGTACTATCTGACTAGGGGTATTGGTTGGGTGGGCTGTGTGTTTGTTCAGGCAGATTTTAACATAATTTATGCTCAAATTTTGGATTGTACGTAATACAAGGTAATGTGATTACAACCTGTCTGTCAGATAGTTTGAAATGTAAATAATATTTATTAGGCTGAGGTTAACCCACAGATCTTTTGAAAGTCCACTAACAGAGGAAGTATGATACAGGGTGTTTCAAAAATGACCGGTATATTTGAAACGGCAATAAAAACTAAACGAGCAGCGATAGAAATACACCGTTTGTTGCAATATGCTTGGGACAACAGTACATTTTCAGGCGGACAAACTTTCGGAATTACAGTAGTTACAATTTTCAACAACAGATGGCGCTGCAAGTGATGTGAAAGATATAGAAGACAACGCAGTCTGTGGGTGCGCCATTCTGTACGTCGTCTTTCTGCTGTAAGCGTGTGCTGTTCACAACGTGCAAGTGTGATGTGGACAACATGGTTTATTCCTTAGAACAGAGGATTTTTCTGGTGTTGGAATTTCACCGCCTAGAACACAGTGTTGTTGCAACAAGACGAAGTTTTCAACGGAGGTTTAATGTAACCAAAGGACCGAAAAGCGATACAATAAAGGATCTGTTTGAAAAATTTCAACGGACTGGGAACGTGACGGATGAACTTGCTGGAAAGGTAGGGCGACCGCGTACGGCAACCACAGAGGGCAACGCGCGGCTAGTGCAGCAGGTGATCCAACAGCGGCCTCGGGTTTCCGTTCGCCGTGTTGCAGCTGCAGTCCAAATGACGCCAACGTCCACGTATCGTCTCATGCGCCAGAAGTTACACCTCTATCCATACAAAATTCAAACGCGGTAACCCCTCAGCGCCGCTACCATCACTGCACGAGAGACATTCGCTAACGATATAGTGCACAGGATTGATGACGGTGATATGCATGTGGGCAGCATTTGGTTTACTGACGAAGCTTATTTTTACCTGGACGGCTTCGTCAATAAACAGAACTGGCGCATATGGGGAACCGAAAAGCCTCATGTTGCAGTCCCATCCTCCCTGCATCCTCAAAAAGTACTGGTCTGGGCCGCCATTTCTTCCAAAGGAATCATTGGCTCATTTTTCAGATCCGAAACGATTACTGCATCACGCTTTCTGGACATTCTTCGTGAATTTGTGGCGGTACAAACTGCCTTAGACGACACTGCGAACACCTCGTGGTTTATGCAAGATGGTGCCCGGCCACATCGCACGGCCGACGTCTTTAATTTCCTGAATGAATATTTCGATGATCGTGTGATTGCTTTGGGCTATCCGAAACATACAGGAGGCGGCGTGGATTGGCCTCCCTATTCGCCAGACATGAACCCCTGTGACTTCTTTTTGTGGGGACACTTGAAAGACCAGGTGTACCGCCAGAATCCAGAAACAATTGAACAGCTGAAGCAGTACATCTCATCTGCATGTGAAGCCATTCCGCCAGACACGTTGTCAAAGGTTTCGGGTAATTTCATTCAGAGACCACGCCATATTATTGCTACGCATGGTGGATATGTGGAAAATATCGTACTATAGAGTTTCCCAGACCGCAGCGCCATCTGTTGTTGACAATTGTAACTACTGTAATTTCGAAAGTTTGTCTGCCTGAAAATGTACTGTTGTCACAACCATATTGCAACAAACGGTGTATTTCTATCGCTGCTCTTTTAGTTTGTATTGCCGTTTCAAATATACCGGTCATTTTTGAAACACCCTGTACAAGACAACAGGACGGATTCAAAGACTTTTGTACAGAATTTGAGATCAGGGGATAGAAATTAATTACTTTAAATTTGAACAATGCATTTAGATAGGGAAATTGGCTAAGCTCTTTTGTTCACATTGTATGGACTTGAAATGTAGTGAGGCTATGGATGTTCTGGAGCAGTCGGCATTGCTGCCAGATTTCCAGTTACAACATCAATAATTTCACCATGCCTTGTTGCAAGATAATTTCCCCCCCCCCCCCCCAAACTGCCCTATTTATAAACTGATGTTAAATTCAAAAATTGGCAGAAATTCAGCAATCGAACTCAGAATGAAATCCAAAATGGTGGGCATAAACACCATAATGCAGGCACTTCAAGTAATCAGCAACTATGAGAGCCACTGATGCAGCATGCTGCACACCCTTAGCACTTCTATGAGTGGCACCTACCTCTGTACATATGTACAGATATTCGAACAGCGATCTACAAACTCCACAACCCCCAAGCAATTTGCCTCATATTTCATTATACGAAAACCTTGTTGCTAGGTGCTTGTATGGCATAAAAATTATCACCTGCATGTCAGGGTGTGTCAGATGTGTTGATGTGGCAACTTATTACTTCATTTGCATCGTAACCATGTGCCCAATACACAAAACGTCTTATGTCCATCTAAAGTAACTCAGGGTCTTCAAATGAGTTACTGAAATCTCACAGTTAAACTGGCACATGCGGAATTTGGATCAGTCCAATTTAAACACACCTACAGTAACATGTTTTGTGATTTCTACCACAACCTCCATCATCATTAGAGACACAAATTCTTCATTGGTGGCACATGAAAAGCATAACATGGTAATATATTCTCTCACGTCATAACGCCCATCCCAGTAACTGAGGAAATAAACGAAACAATGGTTTCTAATATCCTGCATAGTTTTGACGAAAATTGCAATACCCATTAATTTGTAAAAATCTTTTCCAAATGAACACATTACAGAAACACCTTTTATCAGTATTTTTATCAACGTATCCACTCAAATGGGGATGCTGCTTTAACGGAATTGAGCAGATGATTGTATCCAGTTGCATCTCCAACTAGAGGCACTGCTTGATTTTCTGGTAATGTATACTGTACCTTGTACTTCCCTCCAACGTCAATTTTTGGCGTGTTTGAGTGCTTTCTAAGTATAGACATTTGTGTTAATAGCAGTACGATGTAAAGTACCCAACCTGTCTCGACTTCTGTATCGACTACCGTATGATACAGGCTTTTATTTGTTATTTTTTCTTTGATTGAGACAGTGTCGGTTGGACCATCAGCGTGATTCTGCCTTCCGTTGCTGCATACTAAGGGAGGTACACTATTTGTTTCCATGGAGACTAGTTTCTTTCTTAGTGTGTTGCGTATTTGAATGCTTACTAGGCATAGTATTTCTCTTTAATAGAACTGTAGTGTAAATACCCGAGCTTGTACCGACGCTTGTACTGGCCACCATATCATATGCGCTTTTATTCGTTGTTTTACTTGGATTGGGTCAGTGTCGGTACGACCATCAGTGACAGAGTTCACCTTCTCTTTCTGCTGTAGATAAAGGTGAGTACACCGTTTTTTTGTGAACTATATTTACGAGCTTCAAACAAGAGCGACTTATTTTCAGTTGCCTGTGTGGATACCAGTTTACTTTCTTAATTTATTGTGTGTTTGTGTGATTACAAGGTACAGTCTAACGTTTTAATAACAGTGTAGTGTACAGTTTTTCTGTCTTTGGTATGGGTAGGGACTGTTAATTGTTGTATTTAGATGCTAGCTGAGTTGATAACCCTTTGCACACAGCTCCAGACAGTGTTAACTTCGGTTCTGCAACTTGAGAGCATTGGAAACGGCTGTAACTGTGGGGGTTCGGACGTGGGGATCGGGGGGGGGGGGGGGGGGGGGTATGCAGAATGTTCCATGTACCCCTCCGATTGGTCCACTACTGAGGGCACCCTGGGCACTGGCCATGCTGACGTTTATCTCTGACCTGTGGTCAAGTGGATGGTTCTCCAAGGAGAGGCAGCCAGCGAAAGACTTCCTGGGGCGCCGAATAGTAGGCTACCTTGGTTCGTCTGTTGGAGAGACTTTGGGCTCTGTCTGTGGCTGAAGAATTTCTTGAGTCAGATGAAGTTGCTTACCCTGTCCCAGAGGAAGCCTCTCGGTCCACAAGGTTGGGGCATTCACACAGGGTGTGTTTTCCGGTAGTTGGCAGCTCTAACGTTAGGGATGTAATGAGGTTCCTTAGAAATATGGGTTCAAAGGAGGGGAAGGAATCAAGTGTGCAAACAGGGAGCATACTGAGAAGACAGATTCCAGATGTGGAAAGGGTACTTTAGGATGCCATGAAGAGCACAGGGTGCAGCCAACTGCAGGTACTGGCTCATGTCAGAATTGAAGATGTGTGTTGATTTGCATCCGAAGAGATTCTCTCTGGCTTCAGCAGTCTAGCTGAGGTAGTAAAGACTGACGGTCTAGTATACAAGAGGGTGGTGGAACTCGCCATCTGTAGCACACTCCGCTCCGGTCGCAGGTTCGAATCCTGCCTCCGGCATGGATGTGTGTGATGTCCTTAGGTTAGTTAGGTTTAAGTAGTTCTAAGTTCTACGGGACTGATGACCACAGCTGTTAAGTCCCATAGTGCTCAGAGCCATTTCAACCATTTTTTTGTAGCACAGTCGACACAACCGACTGCGGTCCTTTGGTATAAGTCAAGTGCAGGGTCTGAATCAGTGGCCCAGGCTGTTCTGCGACTATGTAAGGTGCAGAGTCTTCGACTAGCGTCATTGCGGATAGGTTTGGAGGTTGCACTTAAGAGGTCAGGACTCAATTTCATCCAGGAAGCAGTTATATGGGTAGCAGTGGTTATGTAGAGTGAACTGTGTCACTTTTCGGTTACACAGTCTCGGTAAATTACAGAAAGGGTGTCAGTCTAAAAGGGAGCAGGGCAAACAGAGGAAAGTAGACCTAGAGGCTTTTGGAACTGTAGCTGTAAACCGTCGTAGCTGTGTTGGAGAAGAACTGGAACTTCAAGCACTAATAGAAAGCACTGAAGCTCAAAGTTTGATAGGTACAAAAAGGCGGCAAAAACCGGAAACAAGTTGAGCCAAAATTTTACGAAGGATCTAACTGTGTTCAGAAAGCATGGATTAAATACAGTGGGTGGTGAAGTGTTTATTGCTGTCAGAAGAAGGTTAACTTGTAGTGAAAACGTAGTCGATGCTTCCTGTGAGAAAGTGTGGGTAGTGGTTATAACTGACAACACAATAAATTAATAATTGTTTCCTTTTGCCACTTCTCGACTTAGATGACACGGTTGCTGAACATTTCAAAGAAAACTTGGATCTCATTTCAATCTACCCAACTCATAGAGTTGTAACTGAGAGTGACTTCAATCTACCCTCGATATGTTGGCGAAAATACATGTTTAAAGTCAGAGGCAGGCATAAAACGTCGTCCGAGATCGTTTTGCATGTGTTCCCAGAAAATTATTTTGAACAATTTGTTTAGGAGCCCGCTCGATCTGTATACGGTTGCGATAGCATACTTGAACTCTTAGCAACAACTAACCCAAAGCATATTGGGAGCATCATGGCAGATTCAGGGATTAGTAACCACAAGGTTGTTGTAGTGAGGCTGAATACTGTAACATCCAACCCATCAAAAATAAACGCAAAATACGTGTGCTTAATAAAGGAGATAAAAATTTGCTATAGGCCTTCCAAAGACAGAGTCTCCACTTCTTCCTACCTGAATATATAAGCGTAGATGAGATGTGGTTTACATTCAGAGAAATAGTATCGACGGCTATTGAGAACATACATCGAATAAAGAGATGATACTGGTGCCCACAAAACTGGTCAGAACATTGTTTCAGAAGCAATGACAAAAGCACGCCAAATTAAAAAGAAAACGTCAAAACACTTAAGACTCTTGAATTTTTACAGGAACACAAACTGTATGGGCAAACTTCAATGCAAGACGCTTTTAATACTTTCCACAGCGAAACTCTGTCTTGAAATCTGGCAGAAAACCCAAAGAGACTATGGTTGCATGTAAAGTACACCAGCTGAGAGACACAATCAGTACCTTCATAGCGCGATACCGATGGTTAAAAATGGTTCGGATGGCACTATGGAACTCAACATCTGAGGTCATCAGTCCGCTATGTGGTTCAAATGGCTCTGAGCACTATGGGACTTAACGTCCGAGGTCATCAGTCCCCTAGAACTGAGAAATACTTAAACCTAACTAACCTTAGCAGATCACACACATCCATGCCCGAGGCAGGATTCGAACGTGCGACCGTAGCGGTCTCGCGGTTCCAGACTGTAGGGCCTAGAACCGCCCAGCCACCTCTGCCGGCCAGTCCCCTAGAACTCAGAACTACTTATACCTAACTAACCTAAGGACATAACACACATCCATGCCCGAGGCATGATTCGAACCAGCGACTGTAGCAGTCGCGCGGTTCCGGACTGAAGCGCCTAGAACCGCTCGCCCACCACGGCCAGCTAACGATGGTTATGTTACTGATAACAGTACCACTAAAGCAGAGTAACTAAATACTGTTTTCCGGAATTCTTTCACTAAAGAAGACGAAGTAAATATTCCAGAATTCTAACCGAGGACAACTGCCACCGTAACTAATTTAGAAATAGATAACCTCTGTGTAGAAAAGGAGCTTAAATCACTAAGTAAAGGCAAGGTCTCCGGTACTGGCTGTATACCATTCAGGTCCCTCTCAGAGTAAGCTGACACATTAGCTGCATATTTAGCAATCATATACAGCCGTCCGCTTGTTGAAAGATGGGCACCAAAAGATTGGAGAGTTGCACAAGTCACACCCATATCCAAGAAAGGAAATAGGAGTATTCCGCTGAATAACAGGCCCACATCGCTAACGTCGATTTGCAGTAAGAGTTTGAAACATACTGTGCTCGAACATTATGAGTTATCTCGAAGAAAACGAAATACTGACAAACAGCCAACACAGATTCAGAAAATATCGTTCTTGTGAAACACAGTTAGCTCTTTTTTCTCACGAAGTTATGAGTGCTATTATATAATCTCAAATTGTTTCCATATTTTTAGATCTCCAAAAAGCTTTTGAGTATGTACTTCACAAGCGACTTGTAAACAAACTGCGTGCCTATGTTCCATCGTCTCAGTTATGCGACTGGATTCGTGATATCCTGTCAGAAGGGGCACAATTCATAGTAACTGACGGAAAGTCGTCGAGTAGAACAGAATTTCCCAAGAAAGTGTTACGGGTGCTCTGCTGCTACTGATTTAAGTAGAATATTTTGAGGAGAGTTTGAGTAGCACTCTTAGATCGTCTGTAGATTATGCTGTCATTCACCGTCTTATAAAGTCATCAGATGATCAAAATAAATTGGAAAAAGATTTAGATAAGATATCTGTATGGTGCGAAAAGTGACATTTCACTTCAGATAATGTAAAGTGTGAAGTCATGCACATCAATACCAAAAGGAATCCGTTAAATTTCGGTTACACGATAATCAGACAAATCTAAAGGCTGTAATCTCAACTACATACTTACGGATTACAATTACGAATAACTAAAATTGCAACGATCACATACATAACGTTGTGGGGAAAGCAAACCGAAGACGGCGACTTATTGTCTGACCACTTAGAAAGTGCAAAAGGTCTGTCAAAGAGACTGCTTTAGGATTGACGGACGACATTGGAAAAGTTCAAAGAAGGGTAGACCGTTTTGTGCTATTGCGAAATAAGTGAGAGAGTGCCACGGATATAAGTGAATTAGAATGACAGTTATTCAGACAAATGCATTTCTCGTTGCGGTAGGGTCTTCTCGTGAATTTTCAATCACCAACTTTCCCCTCTGAGTGTGAAATGTTTGTTGGCGCTCACTTACAAGGGCAGGAATGAAATCATAATAATATACGAGATATCAGAGCTCGAACAGAAAGATTTAAGGGTTCGCTCTTCCCGCTCGCAGTTTGAGAGTGGAAAGGTAAAGAAATAACTTGAAGGTTATTGCGATAGACCCTCTTCCAGGCACTCAGTTGTGAGTTGCTGAATAATTATGTAGATGTAGATGCAGATGCATATTATTATACTATAAGTATACCAGAAAAAATATCCTAGAGGAATATCTGACACGACAGATAGCAAGTTACCTAAAGCCTAGTTTTCACTACGACACTAGGTTGCATGCAACTGTGCTGCTGGCCACTACGCATGCGCGCCTCGCATTTGCGCAAGTCATCGGTGAAACCAAACACTTTCGGTATGTTCCAACTTTGGTGACACTAGTTGCATGAGTTTTCAGGTTATGTGTGTTTGTAGAATGTAGATAAATTGAAATATGCAGTGGGGAGCGGAGAATACTGTTCGCTTTTTTATATCTATGCTTTTATGCTTTGCAGTGATGATGATTACAAGAATAAGCAACACATTGCTGGCGCTGAGACCGTCATGTTGGATCATATCGATATCTGAGCTGCAGGACAAAATTTATTGTAATTATAGCTGTGGCAATGCTCTCGTTTACGAGACTAAAATCACATCGTTCGAGTTGGCCAATTCTTTGTTAAGGAATATTGTTGACAGGAGGGAAAGCTATACAGATATTCAGGAAGCTGCATTCTTCATTAGATATTTATCTATTTAAAGCGACGCTGCTGTGCTTCCCATTCACATATGTTAGAATTTTGAAATATCGCTACTGTACAGATCTATCTTCAAGAGAGTAGTTTGCAAACCATTCTCTTCTTAATGCGACCTGCTTCGAACAATTACTGCTGTTAATGTTAATAATTGCTATTGTTAATAATTATAGATGTTAATGAAAAAGCGTCATCACCAACTAAAACCGCATCTTATAGCATGCCGAGTGTTCTCGATTGTAATGCATGCAATGTGATATGTAATTTCAGTTCTGGCGCAGTGCTTCGTACATTACAATATCTTTATTCCTTATCGCATAGTTAACTCTATTTAGAAGAAACGGTAGCAGTTCTGGTGACATTCTAAGACAATTAAAAGAACTTATTGTATCTATCGCTATAAATTATTTCAGCAAGGACACTGAGCAACTGAGCTGGCGTCATTTCTTCATCCAGTCACGAATCGAAACATGTTTCTTAATGTTTTATTATGCAGCGATTCCACGCAACAAGCTTTAACTCCATTACGGCTCGTGCGACTTGCAGCTGCCAAAACTTTCATTTCAGACACGACTCAGGAACCCACAAAACGACGAAACTGAAGTGTATACTGGTTTCGCCGTGTCTACAGTCAAATATGAAACTGTATGCGTGGAACTCATTCCACACAACGAATGGCGCAACCCAATGTCGTCGTGTAGACTAGGTTTAACGCTAGAACGCCGGAAGTGGTCAAAATGATCCCTGACACACATTTTTCCTTAATTGTCATATCAAATAATTTATTTCGTTAGTAAATTCATATGATTTTTTCTAATTTTTCTCCTTTTTACAATGATCTATTAGGATTTACATAATATTTATATTTTCGTCGACATGTCGTGCGATGCACCTAGATGGGCGGAAGGGGCCAATTTGAACCCCGTAATTTCTCTTCTGAATATACGTAAATTATCAAACAACGAAGCGGCAACAGTAAGTAGTCACTCAGTGCAGTTGCTACACGTCGTTGCAACTTGGCACGTATAAATTACAATCTACCACAATTTATATCGTCTCATTCAGTAAACAGTCTTCGCCTGCGAAACACGTATTGCTAGCGTGTGCTTTCTGATGAAGAAGTGATACATCTCTTAGAGGATTCCGAAATTGAATCGGAAATAGACTTCACTGACGAAGATGATGGTCATTTACCTGATACAAGTGAAGATGAAGACATTGTGAATGAGGAGCGATTAGTGGAAGAGGATTCCTATTCTGAACTATCACCTCTTTCATCACAACAGACACAGTTGGAAGCGACTACAGACATGGTTGCCAAGGATGGAACCGTGTGGAAGGTGGTCAGTTTTTCACCTTGTGGCGGTAAGTCGGCGGTGCACTATCTGAAGGAGAAAGGAGGTCACACTGCTTATGCTTGCTAACGAATAGACGACTCTGTCACCAATGCGTTTCTCTCTTATTTTTCACGAAGCAGTTCTACATATCACGAAGAAATACACAGAATTATATGCTTGAAAAGTACTAAACAGCAGTGACTGGACACTCGAGAAACTGGAGAAACTCAAAGCCATCACGTATGCTCGTGGTGTCATTTGAACAAAAGATATTTCTGTGGATGATCTCTGGTCGCACTCTTGGCGGCCTACTTGTATCAAAGACATTATGCCAAGGTACGGATTTCAGAAGCTTATCACATTTCTCCGTTTAGACGACAAATCAACCCGATCTGAACGTCTGGCAGCCAACATACTCGGTCTTGTATCTGAAATTTTCGGAAATTTAATTGAAAAAAATATTTTCTCTTATCGCCCAGCAGAGAAAGTAACCATTGTTGAGCATTTACTACCAAGCGAAACAAGACGCAGGTTCACTCAGTTCACGTCCTACAAACCAGACAAATATGGTCCGAAACAACGGTTGGCTCTCGATGTAATTAAAAAGTATGTATACAATGCTTTCCCATACCTCGGCAAATATAGAGATAACCAACAAGCAACCATATGCACAGTACGTCGCTCCGGGTCTCATGCAGTCGTTTGTATATGAAGGAAGAAATATGACGACATACAATTTCTTTACGTCTCTTGAACTTGATAAGAAACTAAAGGAAAGGAATTTTCATTATTTGGTGCAATGAACAACCTCCGTTATGAAATCCCCGATAAATTGAGGAAGCCCAATGCTGAAATACACACCACCGCCATCCTGTACCATAATATCACCACAAAAAATGGTTCAAATGGCTCTGAGCACTATGGGACATAACAGCGGAGGTCATCAGTCATCAGTCCCGCAGAACTTAGAACTACTTAAACCTAACTAACCTAAGGAAATCACACACATCCAAGCACGAGGCAGTATTCGAACCTGCAACCGTAGCGGTCGCGCGGTTCCAGACTGAAGCGCCTAGAACTGCTCGGCCACTCCGGCCGGCTAATAGCACCTCAGACTGCACCGTGACTGTATACCAAGGAAAGACGAATAAAAATATAATTCTTACGAGTGCATGAATGCTGAAGTAATAGTACACAAGGAAGAAACGAAGAAACCTGAACCTTTATTCTACAATGCTACGAAGTATGGGGTGGACGTCGTTGATCAAATGACCCATCAATATACTGCGAAGGTTGCATGTACGAGATGGCTAGCGCATGTTCTCTACAACATCTAGGACATGATGTCAATAAATGCGTGGATCATCTATAACAGAGTAGCGAACAAGAAAATTAAAAGGCAGAAGTTCATACTTCATATGGCGAATGAACACAAGGGAACGAAACAGCAAGAACATGAGACAAAGGAAGAAAATACTGGACTGAAATCACCTAGAAAGCGGAGAAAGTGCTAAATCACCATCTTCAAAGGCAACCAGACCAGTGAAAACTATTTAAAATGCCACGATGTCGTGAGTGGAAAATGTGCCCATAAAACAGAAATCAGCTATGGTAAATGCCTCTAGAAGATTCCAGTGACGTGAATGGAAAGTAATAGAAACCCGTGTGTAGAACACATGCCAGAATAATAGGGACCAAATATACTAAATGTGTCTAGAAGGTTGTACAAATAATTAATAAACTAAAATGTACAGTTTAGGAGACTTGTTAGCATTAGCAACACTAAATTAGAAACATATTTTGTTGTTGAAGTAAATAAGTAATTATTGATGGTTACGTTAAATAACTATTATCGTTACTATAAAAAACACTAAACCAAACTACACTACTGGCCATTAAAATTGCTGCAACACGAAGATGACGTGCTACAGACGCGAAATTTAACAGACAGAAGAAGATGCTGTGAAATGCAAATGATTAGCTTTTCAGAGCATTCACACAAGGTTGGCGCCGGTGGCGACACCTACAACGTGCTGACATGAGGAAAGTTTCCAGTCGATTTCTCATACACAACCAGCATCTGACCGGCGTTGACTGGGAAAACGTTGTTGTGATGCCTCGTGTAAGGAGGAGAAATGTGTATCAACACGTTTCCAACTTTGACAAAGGTCGGATTGTAGACTATCGCGACTGCGGTTTATCGTATCGCGACATTGCTGCTCGCGTTGATCGAGATCCACTGACTGTTAGCAGAATATGGTATTGGTGGGAGCAGGAGAGTAATACGGAACACCGTGCTAGATCCCAACGGCCTCGTAACACTAGCAGTCGAGATGACAGGCATTTATCCGCATGGCTGTAACGGATCGTGCAGACACGTCTCGATCCCTGAGTCAACAGACGGGGACGTTTGCAAGACAACAACCATCTGCACGAGCAGTTCGACGACGTCTGCAGCAGCATGGACTATCAGCTTCGGAGACCATGGCTGCGGTTACCCTTGACGCTGCATCACAGACAGGAGCGCCTGCGATGGTGTACTCAACGACGAACCTGGGTGCACGAATGGCAAAACGTCATTTTTTCCGGATGAATCCAGGTTCTGTTTACAGCATCATGATAGTCGCATCCGTGTTTGGCGACATCGCGGTGAACGCACATTGGAAGCGTGTACTCGTCATCGTCATACTGGCGTATCACCCGGCGTGATGGTATGGGGTACCATTGGTTACACTTGTCGGTCACCTCTTGTTCGCAATGACGGCAGTCTGCGCAGTGGACGTTACATTTCAGATGTGTTACAACCCGTGTCTCTGCCCTTCATTCGATTCCTGCGATACCCTACATTTCAGCAGGATAATGCACGACCGCATGTTGCATGTCCTGTATGGCCTTAATGGATACCAAAAATGTTCGACTGCTGCCCTGGCCAGCACATTCTCCAGATCTGCCACCAGTTGATAGCGTTTGGGCAATGGTGGCCGAGCAACTGGCTCGTCACAGTACACCAGTCACTACTCTTGATTAACTGTGGTATCGTGTTGAAGCTGCTGAAGCTACCTGCACACGCCATCCAAGCTCTGTTTGACTCAATGCCCAGGCGTATCAAGGCTGTTATTGCGGCCAGAGGTGGTTGTTGTGGGTACTGATTCTCAGGATCTATGCACCCAAATTGCGTGAAAATGTAATCACATGTCAGTTCTAGTATAATATATTTGTCCAATGAATACCCGTTTATCATCTGCATTTCTTCTTGGTGTAGCAATTTTAATGGCCAGTAGTGTACATGTTGAAGTCAAAAATGAAAATATTTGTGTGGAGTCACAATGACCCCTTTCCGCCGTTTTAGAAGCATCAAAAACTACACTTTTCTTGTGATAATCTGTCAGTTTCATCACTAGACAGCCATCAAAAACCGTCCAATAGTTAGGAATTGTTATCTGTACAAAATGTTGGCTTCCAATTACAAGATGCAATTTGAATTGCCACATGTTATATTTGACTTTTGACACATTCGTGTGTTTTCTGCATCAGTGTACCTAAAGACACTTTGCCAAGTTCCCCCGCAAACCCCGAGCTCAAGAAACAGCAGCATGGTGACTCTGATTAAGAGATGAATGTTGACTTCTGCGCATCTGAGCATGACTTCCAGTGATTGCCCTGGTGCCGTGTAGTGGATTTCTAGATTCAGTGTGTATGTTTCCACGCTTACACTTTGGAACTGCTCGAAAATGTCAGCAAGTAATTGTACATCTGAGTAAATACATAGATTTGCATTCTCACCCAATTAGAGAAGTTAAACTCCTATCAAACATTCACCGTGTGCCCATATTCTGCAGTCGTTGTGGTACTGCCTGTAATTTTTCTGGAGAATGCAGGTATAGTGAGCAGTATGGTTTTGTTCAATTTCCCATCAGATACAAATATTCGTGTGGGAAGACCCATTTCTTAGCTATAAGCTGAAGGTTATTTGTTTATGAAGCTCGAGTGAGATGTATATACTCATGATATATTGTTCAATCGTGTTTCTAAAATGGCGTGTGCATGGATCACAGCTAGTCCAGGAAGCGCTGTGTAGTATTTGTGGTGATTCTCTTTGAAAAGAAAAATGGTTCAAATGACTTTGGGCACTATAGTACTTAACTTCTGAGGTCATCAGTCCCCTAGAACTTACCTGTAGAACTACTTAAACCTAACTAACCTAAGGACATCATTTCACAGACCAAGATCAGGAGGTATTTAGAAAAAAAGTGAGTATCATACCTGCTCCGATAGTAAAAGAAAAGTGTTGGAGTCATGGGAGTTTATAATTCAGGTTGGACTGCAGAGTTTGCAGTAATATGGTAATGATACATAAATGGTGTTTCAGCTTTATTAGCTAGTGGATGCACACAAATATAGCAATCAACTGCTTTCTCAACAATGATTTATCTTCATGTGCGTTGGTCATAGGAACGTTGGTGGGAAAAAATCACATCAACATTCTGTGCAAGTACTTCAAGTTCAGGCCGCAATCCGCCATCAAGATTTTCCCTGATGAAAGGTCCAAAATAATTACGACTCATGTCGTATGCACAAACAACCAAACACGCTGCCACTAATGGTGCATCTCTTTCTATCAGGATAGTATGTCAGGCAGTGGGATCAGTGGCATCTCCCTCACAGGGAGCCATAAAAGTAAGAAGGCACTCGACATTTGCGTATACAGTGAAGGGTACACGTTCTGGATCTCATGTAGAGCTATCCAGCTGGTGACCTCTTAATCGCTCACTCGTATGAAACCGATTTAGTAACCAGGGGCAAATATTTTGTGTACCTTTATGTTTTGACAACTGGGGAGAAGTAAGGTGGGACATATTTTTATGCGTTCAGTAGCGTTTTTTATCACCATGAGAGATAAATCTCAAGTGGATGACATCAAGGTGTTTGACAACTTTTTCCTTTACATTATTCTACACATCATCATCATCCTTATTGTACTTATTTGAGTTGTATTAACCCAGGCCATATACATGAAAATAAGTATCGGGATCTTACCTCTCGGGTTTAGTGACGTTCTGGAGTTTCATGTGAATTCAATGCCATCATGTTTATAATACACACAAACATTATCAAAACGGTATAGATTCATAAATGGTACTTTCGTATTATAACTTCTCTCATAAGTCTTAAGCGAGCATACAAAGCAATAGTTGCTTTTATTTTGCACATTCATAACGCCAGTATAATCACCTATATCCCTTGAAAGAAACGTGTAGGAAGATAACGCACGGATAGGATCAAACCCAAGCCTCTGACCATCTGTTTACAGGAGTGTACTAAGAGATTTCCTGGACTCTCTTTCTTGGAATTCAGAGAATCAGACCTGTATGACATTCAGGGCAGATTTCTCAAACTACTCAGCAAATGAAGTGCCACACAATATCATCTCAATTTCACCTCCCATTTGTATGATGGAATTTCCAGCAACGCCTTCCTTCCATGGAACAACGCACTAGCAACATTGCATAGCTCTACAATTAATGGTAGGATACCATGGGTCATTTGTGACGGAGGGAAGCTTTCTTTCCAAATTAGCTGGCAGACTTTTAGGAAAAGCATTGGATCGTGGTACCTGACTTTAAGACTAAGGAAGGGAAATTAAGTTCTGTCCTGGAGTGCACTTCGACCGTGTTATGAGATACCTAATACTTGTCATCACTAACACAATGTACAGAGAAACTGCTGCTGCTTAATAAATGATGGTCATTATAACCAAACCCCAGCTAAATGCTGATGGTCCACTCGTCACTGATGTTGTCACTCACTTCGGTCTGTGTGCTGATGATGGTGCAGGTGATGATGCCAGTGTTTATGATGCCGACTTTGAGGATCAGGGTGTAGGAATTGGCTTTGGCACCTGCGATTGTGATGGCCCAGTTACTGACACCACCAGTGGCTGTGCTGATGTTCGCAGAGGCGTGGGCACAAGTGCTGGCGATGCCTACTGTGGTATTGGTGCTGGTCTAGGTGGGGTCAGTTACACCTCAGACAGAGCATTCACTCGCAAAAGCCCAGGCACTGCCCTGGGCAGTATTGTTGGCGATGGTGAATAAACGAAATGTTGTTCAGCATTTCTGAAAACAATAAAATGATCTACATGTGTCATTAAAAAAGTTTCACACACATACAGAGCAAGGGAGAGAGATTGAGAGAGAGAGAGAGAGAGAGAGAGAGAGAGAGAGAGAGAGAGAGAGGGAGAGACAGAGAGAGAGAGTGGGAGAGGGAGAGTGAAAGTGAAAGAGACAGGGAAGTAGGGAGAGTTAGGGAAAAAGAGAGAGACAGATACTTACGTATAAACCCATTCCACACTGCCTCACGCAAGGATGTGCATCCTCGTTCAGCTATTTCTCTATTATGTGTATCCACTCAATGTCATCTGTGATATCAGATAAAAAACGCAGAGCAATATTATCTTTCGGCATGTGACTTCATTTATCCACATTTGACCACCGTCGATCCATTAAATTGGCACACTAGAAAACAGCAGTTGTCTACGAGGTGCATTCAAGTTGTAAGGCCTCCGATTTTTTTTCTAATTAACTACTCACCCGAAATCGATGAAACTGGCGTTACTTCTCGACGTAATCGCCCTGCAGACGTACACATTTTTCACAACGCTGACGCGATGATTCCATGGTAGCGACGAAGGCTTCTTTAGGAGTCTGTTTTGACCACTGGAAAATCGCTGAGGCAATAGCAGCACGGCTGGTGAATGTGCGGCCACGGAGAGTGTCTTTCATTGTTGGAAAAAGCCAAAAGTCACTAGGAGCCGGGTCAGGTGAGTAGGGAACATGAGGAATCACTTCAAAGTTGTTATCACGAAGAAACTGTTGCGTAACGTTAGCTCGACGTGCGAGTGCGTTGTCTTGGTGAAACAACACACGCGCAGCCCTTCCCGGACGTTTTTGTTGCAGTGCAGGAAGGAATTTGTTCTTCAAAACATTTTCGTAGGATGCACCTGTTACCGTAGTGCCCTTTGGAACGCAATGGGTAAGGATTACGGCCTCACTGTCCCAGAACATGGACACCATCATTTTTTCAGCACTGGCGGTTACCCGAAATTTTTTTGGTGGCACTGAATCTGTGTGCTACCATTTAGCTGACTGGCTCTTTGTTTCTGGATTGAAAAATGGCATCCACGTCTCATCCATTGTCACAACCGACGAAAAGAAAGTCCCATTCATGCTGTCATTGCGCGTCAACATTGCTTGGCAACATGCCACACGGGCAGCAATGTGGTCGTCCGTCAGCATTTGTGGCACCCACCTTGATGACACTTTTCGCATTTTCAGGTCGTCATGAAGGATTGTATGCACAGAACCCACAGAAATGCCAACTCTGGAGGCGACCTGTTCAGCAGTCATTCGGCGATCCCCCAAAACAATTCTCTCCACTTTCTCGATCATGTCGTCAGACCGGCTTGTGCGAGCCCGAGGTTGTTTCGGTTTGTTGTCACACGATGTTCTGCCTTCATTAAACTGTCGCACTCACGAACGCACTTTCGACAAATCCATAACTCCATCACCACATGTCTCCTTCAACTGTCGATGAATTTCAATTGGTTTCACACCACGCAAATTCAGAAAACGAATGATTAAACGCTGTTCAAGTAAGGAAAAGGTCGCCATTTTAAGTATTTAAAACAGTTCTCATTCTCGCCGCTGGCGGTAAAATTCCATCTGCCGCACGATGCTGCCATCTCTGGGACGTATTGACAATGAACACGGCCTCATTATAAAACAATGCGCATGTTTCTATCTCTGTCCAGTCCGGAGAAAAAAAATCGGAGGCCTTAGAACTTGAATGCACCTTGTACATGGATATGCACATACATGTACAGTGGTTTCACATGTGTCCATCATCAGCATCTGACACCACATCATCATTATCGGAGACCTCAGATGGTGTGAATTGATTACCCAAATGTAAATGCCCATTAGATACTGCATATTGTAAGATGATTGTGTCTGGCTCACTAGAAAAACACAATGGTACTCGGGAAGTAAGATATGCAGCAAACAAACATACGGACACGCAACATACATACACACACACGCACGCACGCGCACACACACACACACACACACACATATATATATATATATATATATATATATATATATATATATATATATATATATATATATATATAGCCATCATCACCATCTGTGATATACACTCCTGGAAATTGAAATAAGAACACCGTGAATTCATTGTCCCAGGAAGGGGAAACTTTATTGACACATTCCTGGGATCAGATACATCACATGATCACACTGACAGAACCACAGGCACATAGACACAGGCAACAGAGCATGCACAATGTCGGCACTAGTACAGTGTATATCCACGTTTCGCAGCAATGCAGGCTGCTATTCTCCCATGGAGACGATCGTAGAGATGCTGGATGTAGTACTGTGGAACGGCTTGCCATGCCATTTCCACCTGGCGCCTCAGTTGGACCAGCGTTCGTGCTGGACGTGCAGACCGCGTGAGACGACGCTTCATCCAGTCCCAAACATGCTCAATGGGGGACAGATCCGGAGATCTTGCTGGCCAGGGTAATTCACTTACACCTTCTAGAGCACGTTGGGTGGCACGGGATACATGCGGACGTGCATTGTCCTGTTGGAACAGCAAGTTCCCTTGCCGGTCTAGGAATGGTAGAACGATGGGTTCGATGACGGTTTGGATGTACCGTGCACTATTCAGTGTCCCCTCGACGATCACCAGAGGTGTACGGCCAGTGTAGGAGATCGCTCCACACACCATGATGCCGGGTGTTGGCCCTGTGTGCCTCGGTCGTATGCAGTCCTGATTGTGGCGCTCACCTGCACGTCGACAAACATGCATACGACCATCATTGGCACCAAGGCAGAAGCGACTCTCATCGCTGAAGACGACACGTCTCCATTCGTCCCTGCATTCACGCCTGTTGCGACACCACTGGAGGCGGGCTGCACGATGTTGGGGCGTGAGCGGAAGACGGCCTAACGGCGTGCGGGACCGTAGCCCAGCTTCATGGAGACGGTTGCGAATGGTCCTCGCCGATACCCCAGGAGCAACAGTGTCCCTAATTTGCTGGGAAGTGGCGGTGCGGTCCCCTACGGCACTGCGTAGGATCCTACGGTCTTGGCGTGATCCGTGCGTCGCTGCGGTCCGGTCCCAGGTCGACGGGCACGTGCACCTTCCGCCGACCACTGGCGACCACATTGATGTACTGTGGAGACCTCACGCCCCACGTGTTGAGCAATTCGGCGGTACGTCCACCCGGCCTCCCGCATGCCCACTATACGCCCTCGCTCAAAGTCCGTCAACTGCACATACGGTTCACGTCCATGCTGTCGCGGCATGCTACCAGTGTTAAAGACTGCGATGGAGATCCGTATGCCACGGCAAACTGGCTGACACTGACGGCGGCGGTGCACAAATGCTGCGCAGCTAGCGCCATTCGACGGCCAACACCGCGGTTCCTGGTGTGTCCGCTGTGCCGTGCGTGTGATCATTGCTTGTACAGCCCTCTCGCAGTGTCCGGAGCAAGTATGGTGGCTCTGACACACCGGTGTCAATGTGTTCTTTTTTCCATTTCCAGGAGTGTAAAAGAGTTCAACATTAAGTAATTGAGATGACTTGGTGAAATAGACATTATCTGTGGGGGAAGGTGACAAACTGTCATCATTACCAGTTCCATAAAAACAAACATCAATCGGTAAGCATAATGTGACAAATACACCCATCTTCGATATTAAGAAGTGCAACATCAGGGCTTTCAAGGGGAGGCCAGGACGTTAGGACACAGATTTACTTCAAATTTCGTACACATCTGGTAAGCCATTAAAACAATATAATGTGCTCGTGTAAGGTGCAACACAATGTAAATTCCGAGAAAATTGCAAGAGAAGTTTAATCTGTCTATTGTGCGTAAGTGCCTTATGTTGCAGTTCTTAGTGGAAAACTGAATAGTGTTAGAGCTTCGTACGATCAAAGTGTATACGGTGTTGGTTCGACTCCCACTCAGACTTAATTATTAATCTATTCCTTTTCGTCACTGATCATATTATTTACTTTATTTGTCGTTTGAGAGGTAATATAATAAAACAAGACGTGTATTTGTATGCAGTGTTTCAATAAATTTTCAGTATATGTTTTCCATATCTGTATGACAAATACCATCTGGCTACGTGTCATGTCGAAAGCACATCCGACTAGTAATTGAACATTACTCTTATGGTCTGGCACATTGTGACTTACTTTATTACTAATTGTGAATAACGTCATTTGCATCATTATTTATCGAGGTTAGACTTGGAATTTGCAAGCCTGTCCCTCCTCCCTGAAAATTTATTAACTGTAAATAGTAGTACTCAAATAACATATGAAATTCATTACAAATTCATGGGAATGCAAGTGTTTTTTTTCATTATATTACCTCTCAAATGGCATATAAAGTAAATAATGTGATCAGTGATTAAAAAGTATACATTAAAATAGCCGAGCGGCATAACGAACGGCTTTCCAGAGCGGGAAGGAGAGCCTGGTCTCCAGCACGAATCCGCCTGGCGGACTTGTGTCCAGGTCTGGTGAGCCGGCCAATCAGTGGAGTGCACGCCTGGCCTATTCAGGGGGACCCTACATTTCTCCACCCCAGCTCTCCGCAGAATCGTCTGAGCCTGTGGTTTAAGCCTTCCACTCGGCTCCAAACCAGAGGACCGCAATTGGTTCTGCGAACGATACTACAAATAGTCAGCTCTGATTCCACCCCGCGAGCGCGGCTTTCCGCCTTCACCAATTGCTCCAGCCGCCTGTACGAACTGAGGATGACCTCTGAACCCAGACGGCAGGAGTCATTGGTGCCGACATGAGCAACAATTTGCAGTCGGGTTCACCCAGTGCCTTCTGTCGCCGCCGGTAGGGCCTCCTCCACATCTCGGATGAGACCCCCGGCAAGCAGACAGAGTGAACACTGGCCTTCTTCCCCGACCTTTCCGCTATTTGCCTAAGGGGCTCCATCACCCGCCTAACGTTGGAGCTCCCAATAACTAATAAACCGCTCCCACCGGGTGCCTGCTCGGACCTTGCCGAAGGAGCAGCCACATGTCCACTCACAGGCAGAGCGAGCGATGCCACACGGCCAGCCTCTACAGTTCGCCGACGTGGCGTCAAATCGAAAGACTTGGACCAGGCGAGCGGTCTATGCGACGGGAGGCCCTCGTCAGATCCCATTATTATTACTTTTTTGGTTCCCTTTTCTGTCATTTGAAATGCAAGTAGGATAATGCGTTAATTACCTATTATTGTTCAATGCTTTGAGAAGTAGTAAATTTTCAGAGTTCCCATTTGAGATTTAAAGGAGACTGACTGCATGTACCAAGCATTGTTAAAAGTTTTAAACCTATTTCATCAGTTACAGAGATATCTGGCATACCCCAGATTAATTTTTCAACCACAGTATCATTCTCTTCAGAAATTTTTTAGGTTTATGTGATGCCTACTATCTGAGTACAGTCGACTTTAGCCCCTTTCAACTCGTATCTTACACCCCGAAACAAGATTTCGATGTATTCCATGTAAAATCAAATGTTGATGTGTAGGGCTTTCATCCGCCTTTTTAACAAATTTCCGTTCCAGGTATAAGAAACTTTTGTTTGGGATGCTTAAAGCAACTTGGTGCTTTGTCACAGTACTGATGTCATCATTGATATGAAACATCACTGAAGCAAATGGTTTGGGTGAGAAGAACTCCTGATGAATGATTTGGTCATCACATTCAACTGGGTTAGTTATAATAAGTGACGATATCGTATAATTGTGATTTCAAACCCAGTGGTTACGGAATTTGCTTTTATTCGCTTTTAGCATGTGTTTCCACTGTAAAATGGTGGGCTGTTGGCTGTGTGTGCTGATTTTGTTCCATTTGCCCATATTCCTTCAAATGTAACTATACTACCGTTTCTTCACCAAGAATTTGGACAATAAAATTCTACTTGATATGATATAGTCACTGAGAGGTATATGGTTATCATCTCTACTCCTTTATATCCTGTGCCAACTATAGGGAAGAAACTGTAGATTGTGTTAATCAATTTTTCGTTGAGACAATAATTCGTTGAAATATGAAAATTGACAATAATTGTATTAACCAGAAGTAAACGGACTGACTGAGGTGACAAAATTAGATCCTCTGTAGTAGCAATCCTTTGGTCATTCCTACATCCACCTTAATAATATTAATGTTGGCGTATAACTCAAAACCATGTTGAACCTGTTTGAAATATTCTCTAAATCATGAGGATGAAAGTGAGACATAAATGCCTGTGAAAGTATGGTTCTGAGAGGGTTGAAAATTGTGGACTATATAGCTACCGGTAATGTAGACCTGCATTTCCTTCGGTGGCCGTAAGTTGCCGAATGAGTGAAAGTAGCAGATGATATTTCGGCTTCTTCTTTGAACATACACCATCCAGTAAGTTCTAAGTTTTTCCTCGGCATCTAAATTTACGATTCCACATTAGATTAGCATATTGTCTTGAACGGTGAATTTCGCATAAAGACAACACAAACTCTTGGAAATGAGGTCTTTTTTACTAATTCCAGAAGATCGGTATTGATAAGCTATCTGTCAGGCAGTGTAGCTAGCAGCCTTTTCCCATTAATGGGTAACCGTGGCCTATTACTGGGAGGTTTTTAATACATTCAATTTCCAACACAGATTCCACTAACAAATTACGTCATTTCACTTTATCAAAGTTTTGTTGAGTTTTTTCCTCATTTCACACTGAGATAGCAGCCATGCCACCAACGAAAGATTCTATTGCTAAACGTTGTTCCAGCGTTAGAATTATGTATGTTCTAGGTAGTGTTTGGACTCTAAGCGTTTCAGTCTGTTTCTAAAAATGAACCAAATACTAGCTTCAACACAAACTCTGTATAGTTTGAGGTATCACATGTGATGCATACTACTCGGTCAAATTTCCCACCTCACTTATACAAACTGTAACCGTCTGCTGCTAGAAGGCTCTGTATTGCAGCATGTAACATAGCGGCTAGTAATGTAACTTTGTCAGCCTATGGGGCACAGCGTGATGTAATAGAGTATCAAATTCGAAAGGTAAGCAGCACCCTTACTCTTCAGCATGACAATGTCATACTACACACAAGTGCTGCAACATTTGCAACAATCCAGGGCCTTAGGTCACCTTTCATGAATCATCCTCCACCCAGTGCCGACTTGGCACCATCCCTTTTCCTATGTTTCCTAAACTTCAAGAACGTCTTAGAAGACTTCACACCGGCCGGAGAGGTCGTGCGGTTCTAGGCGCTACAGTCTGGAACCGCGCGATCGCTACGGTCGCAGGTTCGAATCCTGCATCGGGTATGGATGTGTGTGATGTCCTTAGGGTAGTTAGGTTTAAGTAGTCCTAAGTTCTTGGGGACTGATGATGATCTCAGCAGTTAAATCCCATAGTGCTCAGAGCCATTTGAACCATTTTTTTGTTGGGAGAGAGAAATATGTAGACGTGAAGAATATAGATTTAGAATGTTAATAATGTTGGTTTTACTTTAAAAAATCTTTAAGAGCTTCACATAAAAATTCAAAATCATCACTTTTCAGCACACCCCCAGAATTTTTTCAAACTGACATTGCCTTCTTCTTCTTCAGCTTCTTCGTATTATTCAGTGGAGCGTAAGCAGCATTCATAACTCAACTGAAATTCAGTGTAAACATAAATTTAAGCTTTCCATCAAAGACACGGGTGGCAATATGCTGACCAATACTGATATCTCTTCATTCACTTATTTGCTTGGCTCTGTCAGCTAAAATTATATCTGCTACATAATGTCATGAGAGATCGTTAAGTGCAGCCCATGCAATATCGTACTGTTTGTGGGCGTAGTCTAATAGACTGATTCAATTGTCACCATGCACAAGTAGTATTTAAAGCTTCGTTTCTGGCCTCCAGAAATTATTTTCTGGGGATGTGCACTTCAACAGATAACGTCTCAGGAATAGCACTGTCTCTGATGATGCTTGTCTTATCATACATGTTATGATACTGTGTGGTTTGCATACCTCGTTGTACAGGGTGGTTCGCTTAAACGTTTCAGCGTAAATATCTCTGGAACAAAAGTAGATATCGCAAAACATTTTCTACCGGTAAGAACGTAAGACAGGGCCTCATGAACGTAATTACTGTGAGGCATTCTAAAACGGAACCAAATATTAATTTCAACGCCAACTTATAGATTTTTTCTTTTTTTCTAAATGGACACTCTGTATTATTTCTTATGCAATCAGTAATATGAAAAAGGTCAAAAAGAATGGCGCTGGTTGCAACGCAATACGTTAATTATATCCCAAGTAACTGCAAAGCGAAGTGGATGTCTGAAATCAACGAAACACACCGCTACTGTACATCTCGAGAGGCCTGCGTTAACCTCACGTTGCTCATAATCAAATGGTTCAAATGGCAACGCAAGAAAAGGCTCTGAGCACTATGGGACTTAACATCTGAGGTCATCAGTCCCCTAGAACTTAGAACTACTTAAACCTAACCAACCTAAGGACATCACACACACCCTTGCCCGAGGCAGGATCCGAAACTGCGACCGCAGCGGTCGCGCGGTTCCGGACTGCTCATAATCGCGATGTTATTGACGAACGTTATGTTACTTTTACTCTTACCTCGAGGGCCGAAAGTAATAATATGGTTTCCTGCCACAAACACTGATATGTGGGGATCACGCCTATGTCTCAGGATGTGCAAATGTTGCGCCCTTCTTTTATTTCAAGCCTCAACTTCCCTTTGCAATTTCTCTGGATGTTATTGACGTACGCAACTAACACCATTCTTTTTGTAGTTTGGGATGTTAATGATTACGTAAGAAAAAATACGGAATGTCATTTAAATAAACATCATGTTGAAACTAATATCTGCTTACGTTTTACAATACCTCATAGTATTTACTTTCATCAGATCCTGTCTTACACCCATAACGGTGAAAATCGTTTTTCAGCAAACATTGTTGTACCAGAGATATTTCCTCTGAAACGTTCAAGTGGTCTACTCTTTGTATCAAATCATTGCCATCCACCAAACTTTTCTCCGGTGAAGAGAAACCAAGCAGTTGCTATATTGCCTTGTTCGCCTGAAGCCTCATGACGCACTTTATGAAAAAGACGTCTGTTTCACTGTCCCTCTGTAAGTCTTATGTGGTAAAACTACCAGCTATTTCAGCACCAGTGCTGTACTTTACGACGTAAGTTATAGGGTTTGCACGTTGCTCTTCGGAAATTGTAAATTTCTCCATAGTCCCATTCGATAAGTATCAATTCTGAAATACAGTCTTGTGGATTGGAGTACCTTCTAAACCCGCTACATAAAATATGTGCTTGAACTGATCTGCCATTTGAATACGTCTGTGTGTTGTGTTTAGAAGCTCGTTGTGACGCACATCAGTTGGTTTAATTTTTAGTAGTCCATTCATAAGAAAGTTAATAAACGACCACATCCGTGCATTTACATTTCGTTCAAACGCTTGCGCTATCTATCTTAATCTGGAAAAATTCAAGAAGTGATGTATTCCATACCACGTTACTACCATTTTAAAATATCTATAATAAAAAAACCTCTCATTGTCTGTTTTGAGGTTCTCTTGGATGCATTTGGTTAATGCCTGCAACAAATCGTCAATCGCCTACGGAACTACATTCCTTGTCCTTGTTTTCTATAGCAAAGCCTTAGATAAATTAAGACTGTATCAAAGAACATTCACACTGAAGCGCAAAAGAAACTGGTATAGGCATGCGTATTCAAATACAGAGATATGTAAACAAGTAGATTACTGCGCTGCGGTCGGCAACGCCTATATAAGACAAGTTCAAAAAATGGCTCTGAGCACTATGGGACTCAACTGCTGTGGTCATCAGTCCCCTAGATCTTAGAACTACTTAAACCTAACTAACCTAAGGACATCACACACATCCGGGCCCGAGGCAGGATTCGAACCTGCGACCGTAGCAGTCGCACGGTTCCGGACTGCGCGCCTAGAACCGCGAGACCACCGCGGCCGGCTATAAGACAAGTGTTTGGCGCAATTATTAGATCGGTTACTGTTGCTGCAATGACAGGTTATCAAGATTTAATTGAGTTTGAACGTGGTGTTATAGTCCCGTGCACGAGCGAAGGGACACAGCATCTCCGAAGTAGCACGAAGTGAAGATTTTCCTCTACGACTATTTCAAAAGCATACCGCTAATATAAGTAATGGGATTAAACATCATTGCTCCGGAAAAAGACCCTGCAAGAACGGGGTCAACGACGACTGAAGAGAATCATTCAACGTGACAGAAGTGGAACCCTTCCGCAAATTGCTGCAGATTTCAGTGCTGGGCCATCAACATGTGTCACCATGAAAATAATTCAACGAAAAATCATCGATACGGGCTTTCGGAGCCGAAAGACCATTCGTATATGCTTGATGACTTCACGACTCAAAGCTTTACGTCTTGCCTGGGGTCGTCGACACCGACATTGGATTGTTGACTTGAAACGTGTTGCCTAGTCGGACGAGTCTAGTTTCAAATTGTATCGAGTGGATGGACTTCTACGGGTATGGAGACAACCTCATGAATCCATGGACCCTGTATGTCACCAACGGATTTTTCAGTCTGGTGGATGCTCTGTAATGGCATGGGGTGTGTGCAGTTGGAGTGATATGGGATCCCTGATACGTCTAGATACTACTCTGTCAGGTGACAAGCACGTAAGCGTTCAGTCCGATCACCTGCATCCATTCGTGTCCATAGTGCATTACTACGGATTTGAGCATTTCCAACAACACAATGCGATACCCCACACGTCCAGAATTGCTACAGAGTCGCTCCAGAAACACTCTTCTGTGTTTAAACACTTCCGCTGGCCACCAGCTCCCCAGACATGAACGTTACTGAGCATATCTAGGATGCCTTGCAACGTTCTGTTCAGAAGAGATCTCCACCCCTTCGTACTGTTAAGAATTTATGGACAGCCTGCAGGATTCATGTTATCAATTGCCTACATCGCTATTTCAGATATTAGTCCATGCTACGTCCTGTTGTAGTACTCAGTATTCACGGGGCTCTACACGATAATAGGCAGTTGTACCAGTCTCTTTGGCCCTTCAGTGTAAATATATTTGAGACCATTGTTTCCCCATGAATATAGCGTCATTTTTACATGATGAGCGTGCTGGAAACCTCTCAAACTTTGAATTGTTACATATCAGTGTAGGACTGTGTCATATCGCTGGTTTGTGGAACTACTTTATCCATTATTCTATAATTCGTCATTCTCAAAGATCTGAAATTATAGAAAGGGTTTCAGTCAAATGAGCTGTATTCCCCTCTGTGGCCGATACTGTTATCAGTTGTAATCATTAAACTATTTTATTGGTGTTGTCATAATACATGTATTTTGAAGGTCGAGTATTAACTTTTTTTTATTCAGTATGTCGATAATGCTGGTTCAAGTACATTCAAAAACTCAGCTTCTTTTTTCCACTTTTTTAAAATTCGAGCTGTTAACGCATTTTACCTACTCAGTGGGCCATCTTCTGAACGTTATATGTAGAAGCATGATTTTTTCCCATGAACGATAAATGCGACAGTAGATATTTTGAAACGATTTTACGATGTTTCAGGTTAAGAAAATAATAGTCTCACTTCTGCGAATTAAAGTGATACGTTCGTGTTAAAGCTAAATTTAGTTATTCTGCGATAAACGCGAAATTACAGCGAAATTTGTAGAGATTAATGGGCTTGAAATTTTGTGCCGAGGTTATATGCATGAAAAGAGAGGGAAGAGAGAACAAAGGTTCGTCAACAGAACAGAAGTACCTGTTATTTTTAATATTCCTGTAAATCTCTTACGGTATGACGCCATAGAATGAAAGGATTTATGAAGGGCCAGATGTTTACTAGGTAACTAGGCATAAATATTGCCGGCTTTGAATTAAAAGTTTTTGTGAAACGACATGTATGTAATGTTGCTCTCGGGGTGCCGTTCTCGTCCTACTGTGCTAGTATTCTAGGAAATTCGTAATGATGTCTCCTGGCTGCACGGCTGACTGCATAAAGGGTATCAGTATTTCGGAGTGCTGGTTAAGATGAAGTAATTGAAGTGGCCACAGTAAGTATTACGTGGGAACTATAATTTGGCATGCAGACTCCATAACTGTGATCGTTAGTAATAGGCAACAGTAGTGAGGCTCCGTGACGTAGATGTAAGTTGCCAACTGTGCAGCGTACTATCAGATGATTTTAACTGCATTGTTGCTGAGCAGCAACGGCACTGTTGTGTCTGTTCCGCAATTTCCATTCTGGCTTTTTCGAAAATGAGTGATGATGCCATGGCTGATGTTCTGTAGGGTTCCGGTCCTCGTAGATACCCAAACCACAAATCTCTATTGCCTGCATACTTACAGTACATGGAGGTGGAGTTTATTCCTCCCGGCATCTTCCCCGCCCCCCCCCCCCCTCCCCACCCTGGAAACGTACCCTGTCTCCTCTTCCCGTTCCCTACATCACACTCTCGCCAAATGCAAAGCTATAGTTCGCTAGTAGCAGTTAAGAGGGGTCGTTCGACATGTGTTATGGTACACAGCAGACTTAAATAACTTCAGACTGAAACTTTATATGTTTTAGAAAGCAATATTTTAATGTGTAAACTTTGTAAGTTTATATCAAGTGGGACAAAGTTACTATCTCAATACTTTGCTTTAAAAATAACGTGAACGTAGAATATAAATTAAGTATTTTAAAAGTGAAATAGCAAGCAATAATAGAACTCTCGACGTCGCTGCAGCCAGGAGAATTCTTCAAATGTATGTGCCAAGTATGAACTGTCTATCAATAAAAACTCGTTGATAGCAAAACTAGGGTTTCTAAGACCTCTTTCTGTTACGGATTTTTCATTCCTCTATTGTTTAAAATTTGGAGACCTTCCCACAACCAAGCAACTAAGAAAACAATACATTCCACGTTTTCGAAAGAAGTACTAGGAATTATAAAAAAAGTTATTAGAAGGGGAATCGGACTTGGCTTCCAACTCTTTAGACTGCTGTGCATTAGTAGTTTTGGTCAAAACTCAAGATCTAGCATCCGAACAGGAATTCTGGATTGACGCTTAAGTTTGTAGCCTTTTTCCAGAAGTTTAATGAACATAACAGTTACTTGTAACAGAGACTTTAGTCCTCAATTATATATATATCCCTCACTATTTACGATAGTCTGCCAACTCTGGCGTAACTTTACAATTCAGCCTCTGTAGAAACCACTTGGTTTTGAGGCAAAGAACTCTTGGTGCCATGTTCTGAGCCCATTTTCATTCAGAAAGGAAGTACCTTGTAATTTGTTTGACAGAGAACGGAAGAGGTGAAAATGTGAGGGCGCAAGATCAGGTGAATAAATTGGGTGTTGAATGACTTCCTAAGTCAAATCTTGTATAGTGTTTTTTGTCAGCCTGACAGAAAGCGGGTGGGCATTATCGTAGAGTAGCATCACTTCACACATTTCTCCCGGCTGTTGTTGGAATGCGTCTGCAAGATGTCTCATTTGTATAGAATAAATATCAGCAGTGATGGTTACACCTTGTCGAAGCAATTAATAATACACCAGGCTGTCGCTGTTCCACCAGATGCATAACATTACCTTTTGGGGATGTACGCAGGTCGTTGTACAGGGAGTGTTTGCCTTGCTCGGACTTAACTATTCCTTTTCTTTTCCATGTGTCAGCATAAAGACACCATTTCTCGTCACCGGTAACGATACAGGGCAAGAATGGTCGGTGTTTTTCATAAGGCAATTGATGTTGAGCAAGCAGATATGAACATATGCTGATTTTTGTGATTTTGACTTAGAGCATGCAGCACCCGATTTTCGAACCTTCCCCATTACATGGAAATGTCACTCAATGATGGAATGATCGCAGTTTTCCAGCCACTACCTCCAAATGACAAAACGATAATATGTAAATGGAAACAGCATCAGTGAACTACAAATAAAAAATGACATTCTAAAAATAAATCCATAGTAATCAGAATAACAACATGTAAACAAAAACGCCACGAACCTATGCACGAAACTAATATTTTTGTTTGAATGTATGCTTTTAGATGCCGCGAACAACAGAATGTGTTCTCAAGCGATCCTGCATGCTTTGCAGACTTTTGAAACTAACATGAGGATGTAAAGTATGTAATAACTGAATCTGTCCCATATATCCCAAAATGTGATCTACTGAAGGACATTGTGAGAGAATATATTGTTTAAATCACTTACTGGGCTCATAATAACTTTGTTTGGTAATGTCTTCGAAAAAAAGGGAAAGGAAAATAAAAAGGAATTAAATAGCTTAATATCACTGTGTCGAAAACAAATAACTGTTTACGTATGTAAAGCAAAATGAAACACTTTCTGGGTTCACACGTAAACCAAACCTTCCTAGATATGGGAATTTCGTTGTACCCCGAGCCTTTATTGAGTAAATTTGGAAGTTGGGTTACATACAGATTTAAATATCTTCCACAATTTTTTCAAAAAATTGTCAGTAAAATCTTTTCCCATGGTTGGCAGAAATGGAAGATATCAGATTTTGCAACCTGGTAAAATACCAAGTGAACTTACTGGCGAAAATTGCAAGTTTGTTGAAGACATTGTTTTGGAATCAGAAGGGTCTAATTATTCCTGTTCCCTTTTCCTGGCTTCAAAAGTAACAGAACTGAAGGATAGGATAATTGTAATTGCTTCTGGTCGTTTTGGTGAACTAGTTAGTCAGATCATTGAGGGATTTCATGTCTCGTTAAAAATCGAAGTGCAAAATGTTGGTATTTTAGTTGGAAACATAACTGGAGAGCACATGTCCCCAACTGATGCTAACATGTTACTTGGAATTTTCAATGATTTATTTTATCCACTTAATGCAAATACTTCGCCAATAGGTGAAAAAGCAAAAATAAAACATCTTCCTTAAAATGTTAAAACAGTAAGATGTGATTGCTTGGTTCCTTTTTTTCAAAGATATTCTGCTAAATCAAACTGAAAAAGTTCTTATCAATAGGCTGAAATAATTCAGTCATTGCAGGCACTGAAAGTAATGCACCTGAACTTTGCAAATGCTGTCTTGAAGTCTGTCTGGCTTCCCTGTTCGTGAGTTGATGCAGAAAGATTTTTTCTAGTATAATTTCATTGTCAATGACTGGAGACGATTAATGAAAGAGAGATTCATTGTAACATTTGCTATGTTATCTTCCACGAAGTGAAGTGTGGGTAGAATGTCCCAATGATGTAGTAGTGTAAGAGATGTTTTATCATAATGAGTATCGCAATAAAACAATACTGGATGTTTATTAGTAACATGTACGTCTACCATTCATGTAAATAATTCAGCGCCACAATAATGAACCCTTTAATGATTAATTTTAGAATTGCATTAAAGCAAAATTAAAGCGCTTTAGCAATATCTATATCGTGAAATAAAGAGAAAATTAGTATTTTTCTCACAAAACTTTCATAAATTAACGCGAAAAAATCATGCCTCTAGTGATATGTAACCGTACATATCTGAGCTTTCAGTGAGTACTTACTGAACTTCCAAGTTTCTATCAATATTACATTCAGTAAACTGGACATTCTTTCAAATTCTGTCACCAATCTGATTCACTCCCATGGTTAAACTTGTACGGTGTGTACCGAACATACATAGTTGTTTCCTTCTTAGGCTGTGTATCACTGTGAGGTTTAATGAAACCAATTATAACACTCTTCAGAGTCATTTATATTTGGGAGTACTTTAAGAGATTCGGTAATGTACCAGAATGCTCTTCAGATTGACTGGACTCTGTTCAAATGCCCTAACGTTAGCAATTACAGTTTCCCCCAAATATTCTTACAATCTTCAGCGAATTTATGTTTCGTTCACATGTTTACATTGTTGCGGACAGTCGATGGTCGAACCCGGGACTCCAGATGGCCGAGCTGAAGCCGGGACACACCGCACCTTATTTTATCAGGAGGCCGAACATGTTCAGCAGCATGAAGGGGCAGTGCAGAGTGATACAGTGGTATTCGGAAGTATTGCTTTATTCAGCTAGTTTACAGAAGCATAATTTCAGCGCGCCGCCCGCGCACTATTCCGCGAGTCTGGCCGTCACATCACTCCTGGACTGCTGACACCGCTGCTGGAGTAATTAAGTCTGGCCGACGATGGGAGTCAGCCGAGCTCTCCCGATCGAGACTGTTCCAGTCCCTGGTCCCTGCTGCCCTCCGCCTCATTTGGCCTGCTCTGTACGACCATAGGACGAAGATGGTTATGCAGGTCACCCGTGGCACTCTGCCACTGCTGCTCCCAGGAAAGGACGGGACTCGAATCCGCGCCCTTCTGGACGCCGTGCGGCAGCTTGCCGCTAATGGTGCTTGCCGGGCGGCAACACTCGTCACCATCTCTAGCGCTGTTTCAGCGCTGCTGTGCCTCCCACAGTATATGCCTCGCCCGGACCCCAGTATGCCAGGTGGGAAGCGAACGTGGCCCGTCCTGGACCTGCTGCAGACCGCTGTTACTGCCCTCCTTCAGGGAGACCGTATAATCTCCAAGTACCCGGCTGCTGTTCCGTCCCACCCTGGTTTTGTGTCTCTGGAGGTGGAATACAGCCTAAAAAAGTACAAAGAAACAAAGTAAAGGTTTATACAGAATATTTACAACATCGCTGCCAGACTGGTCCCTATAAGTGTAGACCCTTTCATCTCCATACCATGTTTACCCTGCCTGGCCTACTGGCTGCTAGCGGCCCCCGACTTTATCGCCCAACCGCACCTTTACTGAATTTTTAACAAAATTCCCCTTTCCCACGAATAAGACTAATACTAGTGCAGCAATATACTCTAAGCAGACTTTTAGGTAGCACGCAAGTTATTTACACTATCACATGCCTTAATTTTTTTTTTTGACATCAGACTGTTGTGTGATGTCCTTAGGTTAGTTAGGTTTAAGTAGTTCTAAGTTCTAGGAAACAGATGACCATAGATGTTAAGTCTCAGTGCTCAAAGTTATTTGAATCAATTTGACATAAAACTTGAACCCAACTCACTGATTAACCTCAATTTAACCTGATACATTGGTTCAGTGCATCAATTCTCGTAATATGACCTTCGACACTATCATCGATGACCTGAGTCATCTGAGTGTGCAGATCCATGTTGTGCTTTGCCATCTCAGACTGTTTGGGGGTGGATGTGTCTACAGATTTTTCAATAGCATCATGTATTATGGTATATGTATCTCATTGTTTCAAATATACAGCATCAGCTTTTAAAACCGTCCTGAAACTTCATGAGGTATCAGACTTCATTTATTTGATCGATAACCAAAAAGCTACACTTTGAATTTTCCAGCAGTCTTCTACTAAAATTGTAAATTCGTCAAAATTCCTGTTGCTTAGTATGTGTGCTTCATGTATGTATTTTAAGTTAAAACTATATTCTTTGAAAGCAATAATAAGGTCTGCATTATCCCTTTGCAATTGTTTAGGAATCCTAGATTATGTCTTACCAGATAAAGACATCAACAGTCATATGTCGCCTAAAGCAGGAATATTTCCGTATTTGATCTTGATTTTCCAGTGCAATGTTCTCAGATATAAATGACGTATTGAGTACTACACCTTCAGGCGGTAGGACATAACTGCTTTCAATGAAGTCTTGAAAGTAATACCACCAATGTTTGAAAGCGTATCCTCTAATACTTTGCATTTCAGTTGGAATAATGTTCTGAGCAAACTATGACTCTGTACCAGCAAGGACATGAAATTTATCTTTCCACATTCCGATGGACCTACCATTACCGATCATATACTGTCAATTGGTAGTGCACCATTCACCTTGTTGTGTTTGTCTGCAGTATTTTCAGACCAGCCACTTACCACAGAGTCCTAAGGAGAATGTTTTGTCCACCTACTCATGGTGACAACTATATGACTGCATTAGTGTACACAGGGTATACAAGGTGTTAAACACACGTTTGTGTCACACACACTTCATTTCTTTTTGGGAACTCTTAGATACATGGGGGTGACAAAGGTTGTGGAATACTTCCTAATACCGTGTAGGACCTCCTTTTGCCTGGCTTAGTGCACCAACACTATGTGGCATGGACTCAACAAGTCGCTGTAAATCCCCTGCAGAAATACTGAACCTTGCTGTCTCTGTAGCTGCCCATAACTGCTAAAGTATTGCCAGTTTAGGATTTTGTACACGAGCTAACCTCTCGATTATGTGCCATAAATGTTTTATGGGATTCATGTTGGATGATCTGGGTGGCCAAAGCATTCGCTCGATTAGTCCAGAATGCTCTTCAAACCAGTCGCGAACAATTGTGGTCCGGTGACAATTCTGTCGTTTTTTGGGAACATGAAGTACATGAATGGCTGCAAATGGTCTCCAAGTAGCCGAACATAACCATTTCTAGTCAATGATCGGCTCAGTTAGACCAGAGGACCCTGTACATTCCACGTAAACACAAACCACACCTTTATGGACCAACCACCAGTTTGTACAGTGGGGCCTTTGACACACTCGAAACGTGCCGTCGGTTCTTACCAACTGACATCGGGACTCGTCTGACGAGGCCACGGTTTTCCAGTCATCTAGGGCCCAAACGATATGAGCCCAGGAGAGCTGCTGCAGACGATGTCGTGCTGATACCAAAGGCACTCGCGTCAGTAGTCTGCTGCCAGAGCCCATTGACGCCTGATTTCGCCTCACTGTCCTAGAGATTACGTTCGTCGTCCGTCGCATATTGATTTCTGCGGTTATTTCACGCAATGTTGTCTCTCTGTTATCACTGACAACTCTAAGCAAACGCCGCTGCCCTCGGTCGTTAGGTGAAGATCGTTTTCCTCTCCGTTGTCTGTGGTGAGGGATAATGTCTGGAATATGGTATTCTCGGCACACTATTGACGCTGTGGATCTTGGTACAGAGAATTCCCTTACAATTTCTGGAATAGAATGTCCCATGCGTCTAACTTCAACTATCCTTCCGCGTTCAAAGTCTGTTAATTCCCGTCGTGCGGCAGTAATCACTTTGGAAACATCTTCACATGATTCACCTGAACACAAATGACAGCTCTGCCAACGCACTGACTTTTTATACCTTGTGTTTGCGATACTACTTCCGTCTGTATTTGTGCATATTGCTGACCCATTAAACAAGAACATAATTCTTTGCCTACATCCTGTGTGCGAGACTCATACATATTACCATGCATTAACATAGAGAAGTTGTTAGAATACTGAGTTACATTTTCTTAGTGAGATTTGGTATTTACTGTGACAATTCTACTAAAATAATCCGTAAATTTTCATGAAAGCTACTCACATATGGGTGACAGCTCAATCTCTGGTAGAGTGTACACTGTATGGCATGAATAGCAAACATTAGTTACTTAATGGTGTTCTGCTGCATGTGAGCGATCTCTGTTAACTGAAAAATTTATTGTTCATGGGAAGTCACCTGCACTGTTCTTGCGATCACCTAGTAACAACATGCATGTCTGAGTATTCCGAGCAAACATTCCTAAAATATCCACTTGATTATCAGATAATCAGTACCCCTATGCAGAAGATAATACCACTTTATTGCTATTATATTGCAGGTATTCCAATGCAGTGACATGTTTAATTCGGTTAGAATTAAAATCAAGTGGCATGATAAATTTTCATAAGTGCCTGTATTGTAAGTTTTCCAGATACTTGTCTACTACTCCCCTCTCCGATTTAGACTTTTTTCGCAGCTTTGTACCAACTTTCCAATACCCTCGCCATAGAAGGCAGCCACCTTACTTTCTGCCAAATCTCTACGCTTGTTGTCTCTACCAAAATGTTGTCTTCATAGTCAGTGGTTGATGTTAACAGAAATGAAACTCGGGGAGGGGGGGGGGGGGGCATTTAAGGTCTTTGTTGTGGCTGATCCAACTTCCTATCGAAAACGCTGCAGCAGTGTCTTCATTCATGCTGCACAGTGCGGCAAAGAGCTGTCATGAAGGAGGAAAAGCAAAACAGTTACGTTATGTGGGCTGAATGGCATCAGGTGAAATCTTTCATCAGACACTCATACCAGGGCGGGAGACACTATTTTCTAGGCATCTTTATGTGCTCACTCTGCGCTCAGAACTGAAAACAGTGACGTGATGCGATCGACGGGAATACTAGAATCATTTGTGCAAAGCTTCACCGTGTTTTCACTGTGGCTTTTATTCAGCGACCGTCGTAACTTACTTTCTCAAAAGCCATCGTAAATCTACAAGCACATTGCCAATATTTACATGCTGTCGAGTGTTTTCGTATAAAATGCTTCATGTGGCGATGTTTTCGATCGCTCATTGCTAATTTAAATCATTCGTCACTACCAGTATATGTATCATTTTCATGTTGCGGTGTTGGTAAAACAAAAAAAAAAAAATGTGCATTTCATGTGCTGCAGCTTGTTAGTGGACCTTCTGTTTGAATCTATAGTTGGAATTTACTACTACTACTATCTACTACTATTACTACTATTACAGCTTAGACTCTATCAGCTTGCTACGGTCGGCGGCATGGAATGTGGTTGCAAATGCTTCTTCTAAGTGGATCTCATCGTCTAACTCGTGGAGTATCTCCTACCCTTTCTACCACCAGACACATGCTCTTAACACGTGTTAAAAGTGCATAAATTAAATACTCTCGATGCTGCTCACAGACAGTTGCAAATATTCATCAGGGTACAGTCTAGGAAGCTGGAATCTTTCAAACAGTTACATGCCGCTTTAATTATTGCTGGAGCCCCTAACAGCGATACTGAACACTCTATCAATTTTAATAAGATTTTTTAATGCAGAAGGACATCGATTAATGCTTAGATAATCATTTCGCTAAAACATGATCTAATCCCTATGAGTTGTGTCAGTGTCGTCGTAACTGCTGTCTGTGTCACGTCTGCTGTGCAGCGAGCTACGTTAATTTAAGTATTAACTGTATTTTTATTACTGGTCACTTCTTCTTCCGTGTTTTTGTTTTTAGGAAGCTTTAATTGTCGAGTGGTAGTAACAGTGTTCCATAGATTTCGTGTTTGTTTTGAATACAGTCAGAGAGAGTCCCTTTAGTCAACCACAGTGCCAGTAGTGCTAGTGTTTGTTTTTAATACAGTCCAGAGACAGGTAGTGCTATTTTCATTGTTTTCTACAAGAAGTGCTAGCAACCACAGTTTAGTCAACAATCAACCGCCTTTAGTCAATTAGCAGTCTAGTTAAAAGTTGATTAACTCTCTACAGTAAATTGATTTCTTATGATGGATAGGATGTGTGACTGCTGTGTACGGACACAGGAGGAGCTGGCCACTGTTCGCGAACAGCTGAACGTTTTGATGGCCGCGGTCAGCCGTCTTCAGGCTGCTGCCTCGGAGTGTAGCGGCAGTGGGGAGTCTGGTGCGTCGCATGGTACACCCCAGGTGTTACATACTTCACATACTTCACCCACTGTCCCTGCTGTCGAGACATCTTCGCGGGTACCGGGCGCCGTTGGGACACCCTCTCCCCAAGGGTAGTGGCGGTTTCAGCGGCGTTCGCGGCGAACGAAACGGAGGGTCAATATGGAGGCTAGCCGTTTGGCATCGCCCGCTCTGCCTGTGAGTGGACATGTGGCCGCTCCTTTAGCAAGGTCCGAGCAGACACACGGGGGCAGGGGTATATTAGTTATTGGGAGCTCCAACGTTAGGCGGGTGATGGAGCCCCTTAGGGAAATAGCGGAAGGGTCGGGGAACAAGGATAGTGTTCACTCTGTCTGCTTGCCGAGGGGTCTCATCCGAGATGTGGAGGAGGCCCTGCGGCGGCGATAGAGAGCACTGGGTGCACCCGACTGCAAATTGTTGTTCATGTCGGCACCAATGACTCCTGCCGTCTGGGTACAGAGGTCATCCTCAGTTCGTACAGGCGGTTGGCGGAATTGGTGAAGGCGGAAAGCCTCGGTCGCGGGGTGGAATCTGAGCTAACTATTTGTACTACCGTTCCCAGAACTAATCGCAGTCCTCTGGTTTGGAGTCGAGTAGAAGGCTTAAACCAGAGGCTCAGACGATTCTGCGGAGATCTGGGATGCAAATTTCTCGACCTCCGCTATCGGGTGGAGAAATGTAGGGTCCCCCTGAATAGGTCAGGCGTGCACTAGACGCCAGAAGCGGCTACGAGGGTAGCGGAGTACGTGTGGAGTGCACATGGGGGTTTTTTAGGTTAGAGAATTCCCTTCCTAGGCCCGACAAGACGGCTACTAAGGCGCGGCAAGGTAGGAGTAGGCAAAATGCAACAGGGAATAACAATATTAATGTGCTAATAGTAAACTGCAGGAGCGTCTACAGAAAGGTCCCAGAACTGCTCTCATTAATAAACGGTCACAATGCCCATGTAGTACTCGAGACAGAAAGTTGGCTGAAACCAGACGTAAACAGTAATGAAATTCTGAACTCACATTGGAATGTATACTGCTGGACAGTAAAGGGGATGGCGTGTTTATAGCGATAAGAAGTGCAATAGCATCGAAGGAAATTGACGGAGATGCGAAAAGTGAAATAATTGGGAGAAGACATGGTAATTGGATGTCTCTATAGGCCCCCTGGCTCAGCAGCTGTTGTGGCTGAGCACCTGAAGGATAATTTAGAACATATTTCGAGTAGATTTCCCCACCATCTTATAGTTCTGGGTGGAAATTTTAATTTGCCAGATATAGACTGGGAGACTCAAACGTTCATAACGGGTGGCAGGGGCAAAGAATCCAGTGAAATTTTTTTAATCGCTTTATCTGCGAACTACCTTGAACAGTTAAACAGAGAACCGACTCGTGGCGATAACATATTACACCTTCTGGTGACAAACAGACCCGAACTATTTGAAACAGTTAACGCTGAACAGGGAATCAGCGATCATAAAGCGGTTACTGCATCGATTTCAGCCGTAAATAGAAATATTAAAAATGTAGGAAAAGTTTTCTATTTAGCAAAAGTAACAAAAAGCTGATTTCAGAGTACCTGACGGCTCAACACAAAAGTTTTGTCTCAAGTACAGATAGCGTTGAGGATCAGTGGATAAAGTTCAAAACCATCGTAGAATATGCGTTAGATGAGTATGTGCCAAACAAGATCGTAAGAGATGGAAAAGAGCCACCGTGGTACAACAACCGAGTTAGAAAACTGCTGCGGAAGCAAAGGGAACTTCACAGCAAACGTAAACATAGCCAAAGCCTTGCAGACAAACAAAAATTACGCGCAGCGAAATGTAGTGTGAAGAGGGGTATGCGGGAGGCGTTCAGGGAATTCGAAAGTAAAGTTCTATGCACTGACTTGGCAGAAAATCCTAAGAAATTTTGGTCTTGTGTCAAAGCGGTAGGTGGATCAACTCAAAATGTCCAGACACTCTGTGACCAAAATGGTACTGAAACAAAGGATGACAGACTAAAGGATGAAATACTGAATATCTTTCTCCAAAGCTGTTTCACAGAGGAAGATTGTACTGTAGTTCCTTCTCTAGATTGTCGCACAGATAACAAAATAGTAGATATCGAAATAGACGACAGAGGGATAGAGAAAGAATTACAATCGCTCAAAAGAGGAAAGGCCGCTGGACCTGATGGGATACCAGTTCGATTTTACAGAGAGTATGCGAAGGAACTTGCCCCCCTTCTTGCAGCAGTGTACCGTAGGTCTCCAGAAGAGCGTAGCGTTCCAAAGTATAGGAAAAGTACACAGGTAATCTCCGTTTTCAAGAAGGGACGTCGAACAGATGTGCAGAACTATAGACCTATATGTCTAACGTCGATCAGTTGTAGAATTTTGGAAGACGTATTATGTTCGAGTATAATGACTTTTCTGTAGACTAGAAGTCTACTCTGTAGGAATCAGCATGGGTTTCGAAAAAGACGATAGTGTGAAACCCAGTTCGCGCTATTCGTCCACGAGGCTCAGAGGGCCATAGACACGGGTTCAAAGGTAGATGCTGCGTTTCTTGACTTCCGCATGGCGTTCGATACAGTTCCCCACAGTCGTTTAATGAATAAAAGTAAGAGTATATGGACTATCAGACCAATTGTGTGATTGGATTGGAGAGAAGTCTTCCGAAGTAAGAGTGATTTCAGGTGTGCCGCAGGGGAGTGTCATAGGACCGTTGCTATTCACAATATACATAAATGACCTTGTGGATGACATCGGAAGTTCACTCAGGCTTTTTGCAGATGATGCTGTGGTGTATCGAGAGGTTGTAACATTGGAAAATTGTACTGAAATGCAGGAGGATCTGTAGCGAATTGACGCATGGTGCAGGTAATGGCAATTGAATCTCAATGTGCTGTGAATACATAGAAAGATAGAGCCCTTATCATTTAGCTACAAAATAGCAGGTCAGCAACTGGAAGCAGTTAATTACATAAAATATCTGGCAGTACGCATTAGGAGTGATTTAAAATGGAACGATCATATAAAGTTGATCGTCGGTAAAGGAGATGCAAGACTGAGATTCATTGTAAGAATCCTAAGGATATGCAATCCGAAAACAAAGGAAGTAGGTTACAGTACGCTTGTTCGCCCACTGCTTGAATACTGCTCAGCAGTGTGGGATCCGTACCAGATATAGTTGACAGAAGAGATCATTTATTAATCGCGAAAGCGTTACGGAGATGATAGATAAACTCCAGTGGAAGACTCTGCAGGAGAGATGCTCAGTAGCTCGGCACGGGCTTTTATTAAAGTTTCGAAAACATACATTCACCGAAGAGTCAAGCAGTATATTGCTCCCTCCTACGTATATCTCGCGAAGAGGCCATGAGGATAAAATCAGAGAGATTAGAGCCCACACAGAAGCATACCGACAATTCTTCTTTCCACTAACAATACGAGACTGGAATAGAAGGGAGAACCGATAGAGGTACTCAAGGTACCCTCCGCCATACACCGTCATGTGTCGGATGCCACAAAATTATTCAAAGCCCCTACTGGTTTAAACACAGTTGAAGTCGATTGCCATTGTTTTAGAATCAGTCACCTCAATGTGTTGAAAATAATTTGAGGTCAACCTGGTGGTACCAGTTCCTAAGCCCCGTTGGTATCCTAAAACACAGTTTAGAATGCTCAAAGATAAACAGAGTCCCATAGTAGAGCTTCACCGTCTGTATGTGTCGGCACTCGAATGGAAACAGAGCCTCACAGCTACGATTTTGCAGCTTAGAAAAACAACCACCAAAATACACAACGCGTGAAAAACACAAGCACTATTGTGTTTCGCATCGAAAATATCATAATTACTTTTTCTTCGTGAAAAATTCTATTTTTCGTTTGCGCGCTCACGCTAAATTTGGCTACGTTCAACACTTGTGGAACCGTAAAAACTATCAAGAAAGTGTCGAATCGAGCAACACAGTTCCGGTGTCGGCAATGGTGCGAAGATCTCTGTCCTGGTATTGTGTATCAGTTTCGCTTAAACATCCTCGATCCGAAATTCCCCTAGCTACGTCACGAAACTGCTTTCCACTTATCACCACTTCTTTGCATAACATTTTACCTAGAAGAGCAATCTTAATTCCATTTGACTGTTAAATGCGGGCTCAAATTCTCATCAAAACATATTACACAAATTTGTAGCTGCCGTAGTTTGCCTAGAATTAATGTTTTACTGTCTTGCAATTATCTTTGCAGACTGCGAAAGTGGCTTTTGTGCATTTGTGCCGCTAAATAAAACTACTGTTCTTTATGAGACACCACTTTCCATACGTATTTGAAGCGCTCTTTAGATGTGCTGATCAGAACTTATGTATATACAATGTAACCAATATGGTCAAAACTATGCAAAACTGTGTGCGCTTTGCCTTTCGCGGGCAAGTGCTCTACCATCTGAGCCACCGAAGCACGACACACGCCCGCTACTCACAGCTTTACTTCTGCCAGTATCTCGTCTCCTACCTTCCAAACTTTACTGGGCACACAGTTTTCATCTCCCAGGAAGTTTCATATCAGCGCACACTCCGCTGCAGAGTGAAAATCTCATTCTGGAAACATCCCCCAGGCTGTGGCTAAGCCATGTCTCCACAGTATCCTTACTTTCAGGAGTGCTAGTTTATGCAAACATTATTAATAAACGAAGACAACATATCATAATAATTACAAATATCACAAACTAATCATGTTGAAAAGCGTATAACGACGCCCGCTATCATGCTTGCTGTTCGTGAATCTGTCTTTATTACTTATTTTAATAAATTATTAGCAACAAATTAATAAAACTGGTGTTTCACCAGTGAAACATAATAAAACTGGTGTTTCACCAGTGAAACATTAAGGCGGCAAATTATACAAGTATGTCAGCTGTTGCGTTTCGAAGACACCTTTAAAATGGGCACTTGGTCTACTCTGTATCTGCATTGGTCCAAAAGTTATAAATTGTTTAGTAAATTACACGTCTTACAGATTTGTTTATTTAGTGTCTTTTGATATAAAATTCGTGTAAATCATATCAGCATTTTGGCTGATCCATCTCAAACTTCTCTTTCCCCGTTATTTGTTGTACAAATTTCCGTTTGCGTGTAATCAACCCTAAAGTGGATAAAACATTGTCTTAAAGCCATGCGCTGGCACGGGGTACACCCTCGTGACATCACGTAACCACCACCCGTTTGAAACTGACGGGTCCACGTGGAGCGATCTGCCGCTGACCACACGTTCGCCACCGTCTTCTTTCTCGTTCTCGCCCATTGCCTGGCTGAGCAGGCATCACCAGGCATCACCAGCGATCAAACTTTTCTCTCCGAAGGACAGCAAATGAATGTCGTGTCACAAGCTGCACCACTTCAGTCAGACATAATAAAAAAGTTTCGGGTGAGTGATGGTGTGTTAGGTCTGTTGCTGGAGTTTGTTTATTTGTTCTTTATATTCCATCATTTTTTATTCAAAAAATTCTTTCGTTATCACATAAGAAGCTTTGCAACACATTTTCCGAACAGCCCTGCGTTGATTGGCCCAAATTCATCAACTACGTGTTCGTGTGTAGAGTATTTCAGGGAATGGAATGCTAACAGAATCTTGGAAGAAAGCACTACGAAGTGCTTTCCTATGTCAGTGTATCACATGTCTGGTGAGAGAATAAAGCGTCTGTGTGCTATAAATAGCGATCCTTAATGTGGAATGTACTGCAGGTGCTGAAATCTGACCTCTCCTATGTTGTGGAGGATAATATGTTTGCATTCCGAAGTGGATTTCTTTGTTTTGCTAGAAGTTCAATAGGGAGAACCATAGCATCACATCTAGCATACAGGTTAAGATTTGTCAGAAATACTGACGTGATGCGTTGCTTAAGTGTGGCAGTTGTGGTTGTGTGGTAGTCACCTTACTCAGGCAGTGGGGGATGCAAGACCTCTGACGTCTTTCAGCGTCATTGTGCTTGTTGGTGCCTGATGATGTGCAGATAGGGTGCTCGGTGTGGACGACCACTGTGCTCGAGTAAGAGGCACAAGAGGTGCACCAGCTGTATGGGTGATTCAGTAGTTGCGGCTGTAAATGCCTCAGCAGTGCCAGGCGTGAAGCCCAACCGGCTGGCGGCACGGTTGTTGCGACCTGTTCATTGTCCTATGTCAGGTATTTGCTAGCGACCCCATTATAAACAGCACATAGACTAGGATGAGAGCAATAGATGCAGTGTGGGGGCAATGTGAGGGCACATGTGCAGACTGGAAGCTCTTCCTGTCTCACGGAGAGATCATACAGGTATGACATTTGTTCAAAAAACTAAATAAAACGAATCCCATCCCAGATGTGTTGGCAACTGTTTAAACAGTAAAAGTGGGACAAATTGCTTATAGCACAAGTGGATTTAAAGTTATGACAAATAATTTCTGCATTTTGTGCCATTTTAAATGGGTCTTATAAAATAAATACTCAGAACAAGTAACTTAACAATCATTAAGGCAATCACAGATACATCATTTTGGAATCTGTACATAGTAAGTGACCTGTCAACCATGGAGGCTGGACTAGTATCTCCAGCTCCACCATCTTGGATTCTGACATCATGGATCTGGGGAAAACCCAGTAGAACTAATTTTTTATGCTATCTTTGGTTTTAAACTTACGGCAGTTTGGCTAGATCCACCATGTAGGATTATTGAACTTCCTGTCGAATTTTTTAATTTTCTGCCGATTTATACATTGAGAAATTGGCCTGTGATGTCATGGAGAAGCGGGAGGTAACTTGCAATAATGCATAATAACGTCATCGATAATGTCATTGGAGTTCTGGCAACAAAGCAGACTCCCAAAACACCAACACTTCGACAACTCTTGTTTAAGCCAATAACGGGCTTGAGTGTCTCAATGACACAAATGTCTCAACTTCATGTGCTACCAAGATGGTGAAGTATCTGTGGTGAGGCAAGACTGAAGTGTAATTTCTGAAAAGGGGCCGCAGTCTTTTCAATAATTACAAGGGAAACAGACTTGACAAATGACTGGTTTCACATTGTAACGTTATGTAACGTTGCTTTCATATTTTTGTACTTTGGTCAGTTAAATTTAAAGGCTTACTGCACCCTTTACTTTCCTTGGGGGTATACGGCTCTAACTCACAGTTTATTGATGATGTTCTCCACTTGGACATAATATTCGGGAGGTATATGTGGTGTCACCGCCACACACCACACTTGCTAGGTGGTAGCCTTTAAATCGGCCGCGGTCCGGTAGTATACGTCGGACCCGCGTGTCGCCACTATCAGTGATTGCAGACCGAGCGCCGACACACGGCAGGTCTAGAGAGACTTCCTAGCACTCGCCCCAGTGGTACAACCTACTTTGCTAGCGATGGTTCACTGAATAAATACGCTCTCATTTGCCGAGACGATAGTTAGCATAGCCTTCAGCTACGACCTAGCAATGAGCCATTATCAGTTACTATTGATATTTCGAATCATGTACCGTCCAGACCGACGTTCATCATTAATGGATTAAAGTTAAGTATTCCACCAGCTACGCCCGTTTTTCTAAATTCCAATTTCCTTGTCCTGTTCCAGACCTCACGCCAGCCTGTGTGAGCTAAAACGCGTGCCTTTCGGCCTCCTCTAGTAACACGGTGTTGGCTCTCCTGCCAACCACAACAGTATAAGTGTTAACGTTACACATCACTGGGTAGAGATTAATCACATTGATGTAGTCAGAAGATAAAAACAGGTGTGGCGTTAGTATAAGGGCTGGGAGAGTATCAGGACAGCCTGCATTGTTGCTATATCTGCCCTGAGGTCTTGCTCTTCGTTACCATCCTCCCCCGGCCTCTTCCCCTTCAGTTTGTCCTTCCCCTTCACCCATCACTCTCGCACTGCAGGCGAAGGATGTGATGATTTATTAGACACTTCTATTCTCCTTCCCCCAAGGTCAAAAGGTCACCAGGCAATCCAAAACGGTGGATTAAAGATTGCGGATGTTGCCGAATTGTCTCAAATATAAAATCCAAGATGGTTGAGCTATCTGTTCTGCCTTTAATTTTAAAGGAATTTCCCCACCCTCAATGCAAGATGGCTACCCACTATTGCAGAATGATCCAGTATTACAGAAAGAACTTATAATAAAATCTCAAGTTCACCCTTAGGCCTGCTGTCTTTAAAATAGTGGGAAAATAAAAAATCAAATGTGGTTCACTTCTCTTAGGTAAAATATGGATGGAAATTTTCAAATTGAAGAGGGTGCACCTGTGCCAAGTTTAAAACTGCAGGAATATCTAAACCGAAGACGTCATACTTTGGAAGTTTCAGTTTGCCCAGCTCACCCCACTTACCATTCCTACTCTTCCTGGACAAACTGGTTTGAAAAAGTTCTCCTACATGTTTTAACTTGTTCACGGCCAGTTCGTTACTGTATCTAGCATATGCATTTATTTAGCATTTATTTACAGTGAAACTGCCACAAGTAATAAAAAGAAACATTGGATTAGTAGTTATGGTGATAGGGCTCGGGAGTCAAGCTATAATTTGTAAATGTAAACAGAGATACGTTGAAAAGAATTTCTGCGTTTATTGACTAGATTTTACGTTCATAGTACGTTTCAATATTTTGTACAAGATTCCAACGAAAATCTTGTAAGTCTTAATAGGTGAAGTTGCACTTTTTTGTAATAAACGTTGCAGATTTTTGTTGCACTTTTACCAGTTATCACTGCACTTCTGCGCAATTTCTGTTTCAAATTTTTCACAGTGTAGTTGTTACAATCTCACATTACGTTTGCAGAGGGTATGAGAAGATACATGGTTCAGCTGTATTCAGAAGAGACTTAAACTGAAAACACATATCTGCAACACTATAAAAATAATATGACTAGAGTGGCTAACAACGTAGGGACAATGAAACTAATGAAATGAAGCTGTTGGTTGGTTGATTTGGGGTTGGGGACCAAACAGCGAGATCATCAGTCCCAGCGTATTAGGGAAGGATGGAGATCGAAGTCGGCTGACAATTTCAAAGGAACCATCTCAGCACTTATCCGGAAGGGAGTTAGGAAACTCACGAAAAACCTAAATCAGGATGCAGGATGCGGTTTGAAACCGTCGTCCTCCCGAATGCGAATCTAATGTGCTGATCACTGCTCGATCTCGCTCGGCAAATGAAGCTGTACAAACACCCAAAATATGTACATTTCGCGCACACACACATACACACACACACACACACACACACACACACACACACACACACACACATATATATATATATATATATATATATATATATATATATATATATATATATATAAAGTTGACCAAAACACTAGTAACTAAATTAACTAAATTTCAGAGTCGGTAGTATGGACCAAAACAACAAGCAACAAGAAAAAGTCCAGTAAACATGGGCTCTAAAATGCATATCTGATCCTCAATTAATCTTTTCTACTCTTAGTGCGACTGTTGATGTGGGAGTATATAGGCCATAACAACGTATTATTCAGGAATGACCACATCTATTCTGATTTTGTAAAGTCACAGGATGACATCCAACTACAATATCGCTTCACATTTATTATGGTAGTGACCTTCCGCCAATGTCCCACTGAACGTTTCCCCACGAATTTGAGAGAGGGATTAGAGATGGCCATTTCTACTCAGAACAACGATTTTTACTCTTAATCGATGAGGAGGACTAGAAAGTACTACGCTAACGTAGGGGTAGAACTATCTTTAGAGTTTTCTGTTTATCCAGCTAGGACAGTTTTTGATAGTTGGTAGCTGTGTGTGGACGTTGAATGATGCTACAATAATATACAAGGAGAAAGTTTCATCAGTGTAGGTGGAAAAGCTAACAGTATAGGGCAAGGATAAATACACTCCTGGAAATTGAAATAAGAACACCCTGAATTCATTGTCCCAGGAAGGGGAAACTTTATTGACACATTCCTGGGGTCAGATACATCACATGATCACACTGACAGAACCACAGGCACATAGACACAGGCAACAGAGCATGCACAATTTCGGCACTAGCACAGTGTACATCCACCATTCGCAGCAATGCAGGCTGCTATTCTCCCATGGAGACGATCGTAGAGATGCTGGATGTAGTCCTATGGAACGGCTTGCCATGCCATTTCCACCTGGCGCCTCAGTTGGACCAGCGTTCGTGCTGGACGTGCAGACGGCGTGAGACGACGCTTTATCCAGTCCCAAACATGCTCAATGGGGGACAGATCCGGAGATCTTGCTGGCCAGGGTAGTTGAATTACACCTTCTAGAGCACATTGGGTGTCACGGGATACATGCGGACGTGCATTGTCCTGTAGGAACAGCAAGTTCCCTGGCCGGTCTAGGAATGGTAGAACGATGGGTTCGATGACGGTTTGGATGTACCGTGCACTATTCAGTGTCCCCTCGACGATCACCAGAGGTGTACGGCCAGTGTAGGAGATCGCTCCCCACACCATGATGCCGGTTGTTGGCCCTGTGTGCCTCGGTCGTATGCAGTCCTGATTGTGGCGCTCACCTGCACGGCGCCAAACACGCATACTACCATCATTGGCACCAAGGCAGAAGCGACTCTCATCGCTGAAGACGACACGTCACCATTCGTCCCTGCATTCACGCCTGTCGCGACACCAGTGGAGGCGGGCTGTACGATGTTGGGGCGTGAGCGGAAGACGGCCTAACGGTGTGCGGGACCGTAGCCCAGTTTCATGGAGACGGTTGCGAATGGTCCTCGCCGATACTCCAGGAGCAACAGTATCCCTAATTTGCTGGGAAGTGGCGGTGCGGTCCCCTACGGCACTGCGTAGGATCCTACGGTCTTGGCGTGCATCCGTGCGTCGCTGCGGTCCGGTCCCAGGTCGACGGGCACGTGCACCTTCCGCCGACCACTGGCGACAACATCGATGCACTGTGGAGACCTCACGCCCCACGTGTTGAGCAATTCGGCGGTACGTCCACCCGGCCTCCCGCATGCCCACTATACGCCCTCGCTCAAAGTCCGTCAACTGCACATACGGTTCACGTCCACGCTGTCACGGCATGCTACCAGTGTTAAAGACTGCGATGGAGCTCCGTATGCCACGGCAAACTGGCTGACACTGACGGCGGTGGTGCACAAATGCTGCGCAGCTAGCGCCATTCGACGGCCAACACCGCGGTTCCTGGTGTGTCCGCTGTGCCGTGCGTGTGATCATTGCTTGTACAGCCCTCTCGCAGTGTCCGGAGCAAGTATGGTGGGTCTGACACACCGGTGTCAATGTGTTCTTTTTTCCATTTCCAGGAGTGTAATATTACAGAAAACAGTTAACGTTTCCTCGAACAGAATCTGCTCGTGAAAACTTTTTCTATTGTCATAAACAATTTTAGATGCGTGGTGGCACTTCAGTTGCTTGGGTGTGGTATTTTTGTCGAGGCGTTGGATATCAGCCTGACGCTTTCATACTACACTGTTGATGACAGTCTAAATATAGAATCAGGCTGGTTCTTAGGTCGCACAAAGAATTATTAATCTATTGCAAAACTAAATGTAGATTTGGCTCACCTTCCTGTGAAGAAAGCTGTTGTATTCCTGGGTAAGCAATAAGGAAAGGCTGCTCACATGAAACTTAAAGGATGGAAAGCGCTCAGCATTTCATCTGGCACTGGAAGAGACCCTATGTTTTACTTCATGAGTAACCACTTTATGGTAGCCGTTGCCGTCATATACTGCACCCATACAGTGCCAGTTGTGCTACAAAATTTCCTACAGAATTAATAGTATGGGCACAGGAGATCAGATACTGGGTGAAAAGAAGTCTATGGTTTGGTAAATAATTTTACAGGGCTACGTTCCAAGTGTTTTGGATTATGGAACAGAATAATATCGTCAGTGTAAACCCACTATTATGTACGTAGAACATTGCTTCTCAGGTATATGTACTGAAGTTGTCTACATGATATCACTGTAAGACGATCAGTTCACTAAACTGTCTAATCGGTTAGTTGTACCTGAGGTGATAATTTCTTCCATTAACACTGCCGGGGCACGCGATACAAACTTACCATATGCTGAGATTCCAGATAGACAGTTAAAAATTACGTCTGATACCGCTGAGCCATAGATACAAAGAACGCCTGCCTCTGTTAATACTATTAGTTTTCCTTTGAAAGTAATAAATTCTATATAAAATTTTATGACAGCTTTTGTTCAGTTTTGTTGACATTCGTAGTGGTACTAAACTGCTAAGCTAATTTGGCGTGAATAGCGGAATAGTGTATTAATCCGTTGGTTAGATAAATGGAATAAGCGCTTTCCTCTGAGGAAAACTGCTGTCGTATTTGTAGTGCGACAGCAATTCAGAGCGAGGAACAGGCTGGTCGATACCACTCAGTAGATTGCCTGGCCACCGCAGTCGGACAATACACGCTTACGTCTATCCCTGAGACGAATCCCACGTGCGCTTACCTGGAGGAGAATGTAGCGAGAGGAACGATAATACTGTATAAGCATATTTATATATGTCTGAGCACAATTTCTGGTTTAAAAAATTCCTAGATAAACAGGAAACGAATTACGACTTTCTCATGAAGCATTAAAGTGCTGGTTTATTAATCTCATACCTCGCCACTCATCGCTCACGGAAAAAGAGAATTTATTAGTTTAATTAACACATTTCATTTCTGTCTAATTGCTAAGGTAATGTTTCAGATATTCCAGAAGCAGAGTTTTTTAATTAAGCAACCCAGTAGTCGTCAGTCTAGTGTTATGATTTTTGTTGACTGTCTGTTCATGCTGTTTTGCGGAACATAAAAGCTAATAATCTTCCTCATTAAACTCTACAGAGAACTGTAGAATTCCTTTCTTTAAAAAAGCTCTAACATCCAGGCGGGCTTTTGCTCACTTGTGAAATCATTACAACACTTGAATTATTACGTACATCTTTGTATAAAAATTGGTTTGTGCGAAATCAACTTAGATCACATATGCCATAAGCTCCGTATGTCTTTGGCTGGTCTATTACTTTTTAGTTATAAGCGTTAATAGTGGCCGCTAGAAACCAACAAACAACATTAACATATTCAGTGGCACTCATTTTCTGAATTTCCTACAATAATTTCAGGGAATGTGAATATTATGTCTGCAGAGCATTGTTACAACGCTGTGAAGAAAACGTCCAAAGTACATGGCGTGTGTTTTAAGTAAGTAACGTTTTAAAACAAAAAAAAAAACAAGTAGACATTTCTTAGCAGTTTTATATTACATGAAATGCTGTACTTTAATCTGCTTTTCTACAAAATTCCCACCAATACTAAGGCACTCGAACGACCAGATTTAAATACTATCCTTGTAGAAATCTGCTGATTGAGCATAAATTTTGATAATTTAAACGTTCTTTAACTGTTACATACAGTACACTTCTTGACACTTGAGGAAACTCATCACATAACGTCGAATTCGTAATCCGTCTGTTGTCTCCCACTTTTTCACCAACTTTCCGCACCAAATCGTCAGTAATGACTGAAGGTCACCGTCTCATTACGCACTTTCGTAAAAGCATATTTAAAAGCTGTTACCCATATCCGTAACATACCTTCGCTCGTAGGTCTCCACAGGTGTGCTTATGCAGTTGTTACAAGACGTTTAAATTATCGAAAGGTATGCTCAGGCAGCATATTTCAACGAAGATAGTGTACGAAAAGTATCTTAATATTGATGGGAATTACGTAGGAAAGTAGATTAAAATACAGGATTTCATGTATATATAAAATTTCTAGGAGAATTCTAGCTCTTCTATGTTTATTTCAAAACGGCACAAGCTTAAAAAATACGTATCCTATATGAAACTTTCAGGAATTCAGTACGGAGTACAAAGATGAAATGATAAACATTATGGGGTCCCTTGTTAAGCGCACTTCCTAAATACTATTTGCGCGATGATTCAATTATTATACTGTTGAGCTCGTGGCAATAATTTACATAACTACATTTCTTAATTAAATATAGTGCACTTACTCGTGAGTGCAGATAATTGCAATCACAGCTGGTACTTGGAATTATGCATCTGAGTGCACAATTTGCGATCAAAAAATAAGTATGGACTACAGTTACATTTATGTAATTGAAGTAAATAAAAACTGTTATTATTAGTTTTGGACCATAACTAAATTTAATGTGGTTACCCTTTACAAATTTACAGATTAACTTCCTGTTGTTGTTGTTGTCTTCAGTCCTGAGACTGGTTTGATGCAGCTCTCCATGCTACTCTATCCTGTGCAAGCTGCTTCATCTCCCAGTACCTACTGAAACCTACATCCTTCTGAATCTGCTTAGTGTACTCATCTCTCGCTCTCCCTCTACGATTTTTACCCTCCACGCTGCCCTCCAATGCTAAATTTGTGATCCCTTGATGCCTCAAAACATGTCCTACCAACCGATCCCTTCTTCTAGTCAAGTTGTGCCACAAACTTCTCTTCTCCCCAATCCTATTCAATACCTCCTCATTAGTTACGTGATCTATCCACCTTATCTTCAGTATTCTTCTGTAGCACCACATTTCGAAAGCTTCTATTCTCTTCTTGTCCAAACTAGTTATCGTCCATGTTTCACTTCCATACATGGCTACACTCCAAACAAATACTTTCAGAAACGACTTCCTGATCTCACACGATCGCTGTTTCCGGAATCCATGTTGATTCCTATAGAGTAGATTCTGGGTTTCCAAAAACGACATGATACTCGAGCAAAAAACGTGTTCTAAAATTCTACAACAGATCGACGTCAGAGATATAGGTCTATAGTTTTGCGCATGTACTCGACGACCCTTTTTGAAGACTGGGACTACCTGTGCTCTTTTCCAATCATTTGGAACCTTCCGTTCCTCTAGAGACTTGCGGTACACGGCTGTTAGAAGGGGGGCAAGTTCTTTCGCGTACTCTGTGTAGAACAGAATTGGTATTCCGTCAGGTCCAGTGGACTTTCCTCTGTTGAGTGATTTCAGTTGCTTTTCTATTCCTTTGACACTTATTTCGATGTCAGCCATTTTTTCATTTGTGCAAGGATTTAGAGAAGGAACTGCAGTGCGGTCTTCCTCTGTGAAACAGCTTTGGAAAAAGGTGTTTAGTATTTCAGCTTTACGCGTGTCATCCTCTGTTTCAAAGCCATCACCATCCCGGAGTGTCTGGATATGCTGTTTCGAGCCACTTACTGATTTAACGTAAGACCAGAACTTCCTAGGATTTTCTGTCAAGTCGGTACATAGAATTTTACTTTCGAATTCACTGAACGCTTCACGCATAGCCATCCTTACGCTAACTTTGACATCGTTTAGGTTCTGTTTGTCTGAGAGGTTTTGGCTGCATTTAAACTTGCAGTGAAGCTCTCTTTGCTTCCGCAGCAGTTTCCTAACTTTGTTGTTGAACCACGGTGGGTTTTTCCCGTCCCTCACAGTTTTACTCGGCACGTACCTGTCTAAAACGCATTTTACAATTGCCTTAAGCTTTTTCCATAAACACTCAACATTGTCAATGTCGGAACAGAAATTTTCGTTTTGATCTGTTAGGTAGTCTATTACTCTTGCTAAACAGATAAACCTTCCTTCCTTTTTTTGTATTCCTATTAACTTCCATATTCAGGTATGCTGCAACTGCCTTGTAATCACTGATTCCCTGTTCTGCACTTACAGAGTCGAAAAGTTCGGGTCTGTTTGTTATGAGTAGGTCCAAGATGTTATCTCCACGAGTCGGTTCTCTGTTTAATTGCTTGAGGTAATTTTCGGATAGTACACTCAGTATAATGTCACTCGATGCTCTGTCCCTACCACCTGTCCTAAACTTCTGAGTATCCCAGTCTATATCTGGTAAATTGAAATCTCCATCTAAGACTATAATATGCTGAGAAAATTTATGTGAAATGTATTCCAAATTTTCTCGCAGCTGTTCTGCCATTAATGCTACTGAGTCGCGAGGTCGGTAAAAGGAGCCAATTATTAACCTAGCTCGGTTGTTGAGTGTAACCTCCACCCATAATATTTCGCAGGAAGTATCCACTTCTACTAACAGCGACAAACACGCCACCATCGGTTGCATGCAATCTATCCTTTCTAAACACCGTCTGTGCCTTTGTAAAAATTTCGGCTGAATTTATCTCTGGCTTCAGCCAGCTTTCTGTACCTATAACGATTTCAGCTTCGGTGCTTTCTATCAGCGCTTGAAGTTCCGGTAATTTACCAATGCAGTTTCGACAGTCTACAATTACAATACCGATTGCTGCTTATATGGAGACCGTGTTAGCTAGTTAACAGATTCATAGTATGCTCATTTTACTAGATCTGGTGGCTTTTAATGTGGCTTGCTGATTATGGCAGGTGGTCGGAAACCATTCGGGCTTACATTTATTCCGTTGGTTGAATTTTGTACGCCAAACTCATGGTGTACTGCACAGTCAGTGACACTTTGTATATGCTGAGTACATTTTCCCGATGTCGTTCATAGCACCTTCCAATGAACTGCTCTTAAGTGTGCCGCACCAAACAATCTTGTAATCGGAAATGAGGGTACTACTTGATATAGGTTATTTGTCCACCAGGTTGGAATTCCTTGAAAGTAATGCGTTGTAAATCGCTCCCGTGCGTTATACACAAGGGACTGCATTTTGTGCATGGAATCGGATGATGTGCACACGTATTTTGTAGCTGTATCTGTCACACAATTGTGCTATGCTAGCCCATCACCAGATGGCTTCACAAAGCTGACAAAATTGTCAACTCAATTAGTAAGCACATGAGTCTGAATCCACTTACCATGGTGGCAAGTTGACGTTATCGTATTAGGAGACAGGGTGTGTAATGTCTATTACTGTCGCTTGTCTGGACATCCATGGTGTCGCGTATTGAGAATAAGCCACTTTGCGCTATAATCCTGCCTTTACGTAAGCTGCTCGACTCTGCTGCTGTGAAAGTTAAGCTCTGATGCTTCCCAACAGATCTGAGCACTTACTTTAGTCCGAACCTAGCTATCTCACCTTAGTGAACACTCTTGATCCAGCGTCTTCATCTCAGAATAGCATTTGCAACCTATGTCACCAGAACAAAGACAGTCATTTTTTCAAATTAAATTCTAATTCAAAGTGTTGTACACCCCATAAAGTCATGTGTCGTCTACAGTTTGATACCTGCAGACCACCGGAGTCATTTTGTTCTATTTTCATAGAAAATTATGGGGAAACGAACCAAAATTTCCGTTGGGGAAACCATATTCTTCTCTTGTCCTGTCAACTGGAAGGTGGTGCAATTTCGTTCCTGCTTTTTTCTTTCTGATTATTATACACGTAGAGCAAGATTTTAATAAATATTGTCTGAAAGGTTTTAGACGTATTCTGACACATTAAACCATATATTTGACTATGTATTACCCAGAATGTTTGTTATTTTACTTCCAGATCAAAAGTTTTTAACTCATCGTAAAACATTTATTCTGTCTTACTCAGTTTCATCTCAATCATTTTTCTGCTTCATCAGGTTTCCCGTTCTGTCTGCTAGTTTTGTACATATAGGAATAGACATTACTTTACCTTTCGTAGCTTAATTTGGACCTGAATGTTTCCGATATTGAGAATAATGGAATCGTAGCGTCTCAGAATAAAAGGGCGAGAGGAATGCTGTTGAACTAGGCGCTTGGATTTGAAAGTGTAATTCAAACAAAATGTATATTGTTAACATTTTCATTCGTGTCAAAGAACTAAATGATTATTCGATTTCTTTCTATCTCCTGTATTTGAAATACGAGATTCGTAAAAGAGAAAATTTTGCTAGGAGTGTGCTTGATTTAAATTCACTTAATCCTCAAAATAATAATATTATCTCATTTCCGTAAAACGAATTCCCTTATAACAACTTGGATGAATTTCATTTAAAATTATGCGAGTTTTGTGATACAGTTTCGTTAGCTTGTACTACAAGAGTTCTCGTGAAAGCTACAAATAATATGCATCAGTGTTGTACTCAGTACAAGAGAAGCTTCTAAAGAAAAGCCATTGGCACCCAACACGGTGGGGACATAAAGAATATTGACCAGATGGAAGAACCGAACGCTGATTCAGCGAGGGACGAACAAGCACTTTGACTGTGAGCTACACTATGTTGAAGACATCTATACAGACCATCACACAGGAATACCAAACTGCATCTGGATCCACTGCAAGTACTATGACAGTTAGGCGGTAGGTAAGACAACTTGGATATCGTGGTCGAGCAGCTGTTCATAAGCCGTACATCACTCCGGTAAATGCCAAAAGACGCCTCACTTGGTTTAAAGAGCGTAAACATTGGAAGATCGAACAATGGAAAAACGTTGTGTGGAGTGACGAATCACGGTACACAATGTGGCCATCCGATGGCAGGATGTGGATATCGCGAATGTCTGGTGAACGCCATCTGCTAGAGTGCGTAGTGCCAACAGTAAAATTCGGAGGCGGTGGTGTTATGGTGTGGTCGTGTTTTTCATGGAGGGGGATTGCAACCCTTGTTGTTTGGCGTGGCACTATCACAGCACAACCTACATTGATGTTTTAATCACTTCCTTGTTTCCTGCTGTTGAAGAGCAATTGGGGAATGGCAACTGCATTCTACAACACGGTAGAGCACCTATTCATAATGCAAGGTCTGTGACGGAGTGGTTACACGACAGTAACCTCCCTGTAGTGGACTGGCCTGCACACAGTCCTGATCTGAATCCTATATCAGACCTTTGGGATGTTTTGGAACCGACCCACATGGATACCTCTCCTCAATGCAGCACTACGTGAAGAATGGGCTGCCATACCCCAAGAAACCTTACAGCACCTGATTGAACGTATGTCTGCGAAAGTGGAAGCTGACATCAAGGCTAAAGTCATTTACAGCCAGATGTCCGGTTAGATTTGATCACACAGTGCACTAGCACAGCAACAATGCTGCCAGGCAAATAAATACATGTTTTGGGAACGATGTCGTCGTCTTACACTTCCTGATATATATATAACCTAGGTGAGCACCCGGTGTTTCCCGAGTATGTATTTATTATAATCTTCTGTTAATCCTTCTCTTTGCCCCCTCTCTCTGTCCACCTTGTCCTTCACCCTTTTCCTCTCCATCTCCTCCACCTTCCCCTCTCTGTCCATCTCCTCTTTATTGCTCTTCCTGTTCATCTAATCTTCTTTCCTTTCTCGGTCCATTTCCTTCTCTCCCCTCTTTCTGTCGATCTCCTCATCCTACCTTACCCTGTTCAGTTCCTCCTACGTGCACTGCTTTTTCACTCCCGCCCCAACGTCTTTGATAAGGTAGTTCGCTCTTATCGCCGTGGTGATAATTTACAGATAGTACGTGGCAAGTGTATCAAGTTTGGTTGAAATGGCTCCATTGCCTTAGGAGGAGATGAGGAAGATGCATGCATACATATATCCAGTATGTATGGACTTCCAGTCTCGCATATAGTACGTCTCGATGGTATGACATTATGTTGCTACTGCAAACCTAACCTGCCCATTAACGGTGTGAAAGTGTTGCCACAGTTTGTGTTTGTTAAGCTGTTTTAGATGCCGGGAATGCCCGATGTGGGACACATCTGTTTGCGTGCGAACAGTTTTAGTTTTACGACTGTACCACAAATAATGAACTACACATTATGTGTAACACCGAATGAGACGCCATTTATTACTTTCTGCCGTAGATTTATGCAAAATTTGGAATGCTCATGTTAACTACCAAACAAGAAAATACAGTTTGATTAAACAGTCGCTTAGTGATGATGTCTACACATTGATACTGAGTGGTTCAAATGGCTCTGAGCACTATTGGACTTAACTTCTGAGGTCATCAGTCCCCTTGAACGTAGAACTACATCACACCCATCCATGCCCGAGGCTGGATTCGAACGTGCGACCGTAGCGGTCGCGCGGTTCCAGCCTGAAGCGCCTAGAACCGCTCGGCCACTCCGGCCGGTCTTTCCGTAAGAGATGGCTTTGGTTTTTATCTACAAGACAGAAAATAATAATTTACCAATGTACCCCCTCGTGTTTGTTATAACTGTCTGATTATGAGCTAAAGTCGCGTGCTACATCTTAATGGATATTCGTACTTGCAAAAACTTTAGAACCCAAGCTGTTTATAGTAATTTTCCAAATAATTCAATATATATATATATATATATATATATATATATATCATAAGTTCGACACCTCAAATTATAACTTTTAACTGGTAAACTAGAAAAAGTTTTTTAAGCACCAACCTACAGACGTGGACAAAGATATGGAAACACCGAAAACACAATACATTTTCATACCTAAGTGCCTAATAAGCCGTAGGAAACAGTTGGCATTTGAAACAGTGTTTTCAATCGTCTCGGAATTGAAAAATACACGTCCTTTATGGTTTTCAAGAGTATCTCCTAACATTATCCCTGCAAAATAGTGGCAAGTTCAGGTAAAGGTGATGGAGGTGGATAGCGATCACGCAGACTTCTCTCTAAAGTTGACCAAAAAAAGGCTCAATAACATTTAGATCTGGTGAGTATGGTGACCAGGGAAAATTCGTCCTCGGGCTCATAAAACCAATTATGGAGGATGCTAGCTGAGTGGGATATTGTACCATGGGATGGACCTGACCAGCCAAAATAGTCACATAATCCTTGGCAGTAGCACGACGTAGCAGAAACCCATGGAATACCATGACATGGCTGCAAAAATGATCAACGAACTCCTCCATATTTCACTATTGGCAGCAAGCATTGGGCATCGTAGGTTTGGGACGGAGTACTGAATGATACCTGTCGGCTTTTACTACTGCATATGACTGGTAAGATCAGCTACGCAAAGCATCCCTCTACTTATTTCCTAACTCCCAAGAATGACTCTGCAAGTAGGGGCTACGTTTGCTTGCCTGCAGCAAGTTCGAAACACAAAATTTCTGATTAGCGGGCCAAATTTATTTAAATATTAATTAATTAAACTGATAAAAAGGTGCTACCTCACAGATCATTTGACAGTTTAATAAACTACCAATCCGTATGTTGGATATATAATAATCATTGTAAATTTCATTGAAACATTGCTGAGAGGAGGTGCAAACTGACTGATTTTAAGGATTATGACTAGTGATCGGAATGGCACTGTGAGATGAAATAACAAGGACGTACTCACTGGCGTCCTAGGGAAGAGTAGGCTAATCGTTTCTCCTGGCCGGGGCTAGCTGCTGCAACATTCAGTTCTGCAGTGACTTTTGCAGCTGTCACCCTATTATTTTTTCTCGCAATGTTCTTGAAGGACTGCCAGTCACAATCACTCAAAACACATTTTCGCCTGCGTTGTGACTTAGCGGACGATGTTTATCCTCGTTCCTCATATGCTGTATAAATCTTCGATATTTTGCCCACTTGAAACAGCAAACATTTCAGCTCCCTTGGTTAAAGAAGCATGCATCATACGAGCACCAACAATTTGTCAACATTCGAGTTCACTTAGCTCCGATATAATGCATTCGCAACTATACGGAACACTGCTCTGAACCCGACTCGCACTTACAACGTACTGGCGAAACTGCACAGGTGCCGTTAATGGCCAAATACAACAGTACACAAGCTTGGGTACAATGTGCGTTTATTTTTAAGGATGCATTTCTCGCAGCGTTTCCATATTTTTGCCTAACCCACATAGAAACAGTGGAACAAGTTTCAAGGTGAGATTATTTCATGAAACTATATTTTTACGCCATAGTCCGTTAGAAAATACATGTTAGAAAAATTGTTTGGTATTTTACAGATAAAAAACTAATCACAAGAAGAACTTTGTACGAAAAGCTATTAAGGAAGTAGGGGATGATGTCAAAAGTTATCTTCAATTTTTATTTCAGTTTGTATGCCATGCAAAGTTACATTTGGAATATTTTACAGTCAGTGACATTTTCCTTTACAAAGAATCATTGACTCATTTTATATAATTTTCCATCAATCTATTGTCACCCTACAGTGTGCTAGAGTAGGAATTTTATTGTAAGTTTGCTCACGACGTGGTGACCTACTGGTAAATCAAGTAGAATACACTGCAAAAGAAACGTGTATCTTCGTTGGAGAAAAAAAAAATTATTCAGAAAGTATTTTATTGCCAATAATGTAAGTTTAACATATATGTAGCCTGCAAAATCAATAGATAAGGTAAACCACAACTCACTTTGATGTGCAGTAAGGCTGTTCCAGACAGTTTAGCTTCTGTCATCAGAAAAGCTTTGCAGAAATACAGATTTTTACCATAATTATATGTAACTATAATTTAATGAACCAAAGACTAAATAAATTCATCTATGATCTCAGTATCAACGTCATTATCATTCTCTGACAGCAACACATTTAAAATCTAGAAGACATTCAACAGTTTGTTCATTAATTATAGTTGTCATCTTTTTTAATCGACACGTTTCCGCAATCATATGCCTTCAAAGCGACAAGTGTTTACATGGAAATTTTGTACTTTGCACTGTATTCACTAGCATATGATCAACCTTAATGCACCAAGCAAGTCACTATCAATAACTACGTGACACAAAGTTAATGGGCATGAGATATCTTTCATATACAAGAAACACATGGAATTTCTCTTTATTATTCTGAATGAGTCAATGGCAGTATATTTCACATTTTTCTATCATCCATTCTAGGTCACATAGTTGAAAAGTGTCAAGCCATTTCGGCAGGTCAATTTTCATTCGACTTGACGTGTACATTCCATTTAACGTAGCTAAAATTATAAAGATCTTGTTACAAGATTTTTGGTGTTCAATAAACTGACAACAGTGATTGTTAAGGGTGATTACATTTACTTTCTTTACTGTACTACTATCAGCCTACTGCTTGTAGTTATAACGGTTTTTTTTTGGGAAACCTTTCTAGCTGTGGTGACCTGTGACAAGGCATTCAGGGTGAACCTCAAGCGAAACGGAACCCTGTAGCTAAGGGATAATAAGTTACAAGAATTGTTGGGCGGAAAACACATGTGTAAAGTGCTGTTCCTCGTGCACTGTCCGTAGGAAACTAAAGGACCAGAGAAAGGCGCAGCAGCAGCCACATGCCTGAATCAGTGACTTTGGAACAATATGAACCAAGGCGGAAAACACATTATAAAGACAACGTCCAAATGGGGCCGGTGCCTGTTACAGGAAGGTGTACTGAAAGTTTTAGATCTTCAGCGAGGGGTTCAGGAAAGCAGGGGGTGGCGGTAGGTACTGTGTCAAAAGAACACTGTGTGACCATCATTTTTCGGTCATCGCAAAAGACACAAAAACAGAATTGTAATGAATGGCAGCTTGAACGTGGCTAACAGGCTGTTGCAATGGAATGAAGTTCTTTTTCTCTTATTTTCCATGGCCAGAGGGAACCACACAAACAGATAAAAAAACCATTGACTGGTGGCTGTAATGCAATGTCAGTGTCACATGGTGTCTGAGCTGATTTTTGTTGTTGTTGTTGTTGTTGTCTTCAATCCTGAGACTGGTTTGATGCAGCTCTCCATGCTACTCTATCCTGTGCAAGCTGCTTCATCTCCCAGTACCTACTACAACCTACATCCTTCTGAATCTGCTTAGTGTACTCATCTCTCGGTCTCCCTCTACGATTTTTACCCTCCACGCTGCCCTCCAACGCTAAATTTGTGATCCCTTGATGCCTCTAAACATTGTCCTACCAACCGATCCCTTCTCGTAGTCAAGTTGTGCCACAAACTTCTCTTCTCCACAATCCTATTCAATACCTCGTCATTAGTTACGTGATCTATCCACCTTATCTTCAGTATTCTTCTGTAGCACCACATTTCGAAAGCTTCTATTCTCTTCTTGTCCAAACTAGTTATCGTCCATGTTTCACTTCCATACATGGCTACACTCCAAACAAATACTTTCAGAAATGACTTCCTGATACATAAATCTATATTCGATGTTAACAAATTTCTCTTCTTCAGAAACGCTTTCCTTCCCATTGCCAGTCTACATTTTATATCCTCTCTACTTCGACCATCATCAGTTATTTTACTTCCTAAATAGCAAAACTCCTTTACTACTTGAAGTGTCTCATTTCCTAATCTAATTCCCTCAGCATCACCCGATTTAATTTGACTACATTCCATTATCCTCGTTTTGCTTTTGTTGATGTTCATCTTTTATCCTCCTTTCAAGACACTGTCCATTCCGTTCAACTGCTCTTCCAAGTCCTTTGCCGTCTCTGACAGAATTACAATGTCATCGGCGAACCTCAAAGTTTTTACTTCGTCTCCATGAATTTTAATACCTACTCCGAATTTTTCTTTTGTTTCCTTTACTGCTTGCTCAATATACAGATTGAATAACATCGGGGAGAGACTACAACCCTGTCTCACTCCTTTCCCAACCACTGCTTCCCTTTCATGCCCCTCGACTCTTATGACTGCCATCTGGTTTCTGTACAAATTGTAAATAGCCTTTCGCTCCCTGTATTTTACCCCTGCCACCTTTAGAATTTGAAAAAGAGTATTCCAGTCAACATTGTCAAAAGCTTTTTCTAAGTCTACAAATGCTAGAAACGTAGGTTTGCCTTTTCTTTATCTTTCTTCTAAGATAAGTCGTAAGGTCAGTATTGCCTCACGTGTTCCAACATTTCGACGGAATCCAAACTGATCCTCCCCGAGGTCCGCATCTACCAGTTTTTCCATTCGTCTGTAAAGAGTTTGCGTTAGTATTTTGCAGCTGTGACTTATTAAACTGATAGTTCGGTAATTTTCACATCTGTCAGCACCTGCCTTCTTTGGGATTGGAATTATTATATTCTTCTTGAAGTCTGAGGGTATTTCGCCTGTCTCATACATCTTGCTCACCAGCTGGTAGAGTTTTGTCATGACTGGCTCTCCCAAGGCCGTCAGTAGTTCTAATGGAATGTTGTCTACTCCGGGGGCCTTGTTTCGACTCAGGTCTTTCAGTGCTCTGTCAAACTCTTCACGCAGTATCGTATCTCCCATTTCGTCTTCATCTACATCCTCTTCCATTTCCATAATATTGTCCTCAAGTACATCACCCTTGTATAAACCTTCTATATACTCCTTCCACATTTCCGCCTTCCCTTCTTTGCTTAGAACTGGGTTGTCATCTGAGCTCTTGATATTCAAACACGTGGTTCTCTTCTCTCCAAAGGTCTCTTTAATTTTCCTGTAGGCAGTATCTATCTTAGCCCTAGTGAGATAAGCTTCTACATCCTTACATTTGTCCTCTAGCCATCTCTGTTTAGCCATTTTGCACTTCCTGTCGATCTCATTTTTGAGACGTTTGTATTCCTTTTTGCCTCCTTCATTTACTGAATTTTTATATTTTCTCCTTTCATCAATTAAATTCAATATTTCTTCTGTTACCCAAGGATTTCTAGCAGCCCTCATCTTTTTACCTACTTTATCCTGTGCTGCCTTCACTACTTCATCCCTCAGAGCTACCCACTCTTCTTCTACTGTATTTCTTTCCCCTATTCCTATCAATTGTTCCCTTATGCTTTCCCTGAAACTCTGTACAACCTCTGGTTCTTTCAGTTTATCCAGGTCCCATCTCCTTAATTTCCCACATTTTTGCAGTTTCTTCAGTTTTAATTTACAGGTCATAACCAATAGATTGTGGTCCGAGTCCACATCTGCCTCTGGAAATGTCTTACAACTTAAAACCTGGTTCCTAAATCTCTGTCTTACCATTATATAATCTATTTGATACCTTTTAGTATCTCCAGGGTTCTTCCACGTATACAACCTTCTTTCATGATTCTTAAACCAAGTGTTAGCTACGATTAAGTTGTGCTCTGTGCAAAATTCTACTAGGCGGCTTCCTCTTTCATTTCTTAGCCCCAATCCATATTCACCTACTATGTTTCCTTCTCTCCCTTTTTCTACACTCGAATTCCAGTCACCCATTACTATTAAATTTTGGTCTCCCTTCACTATCTGAATAATTTCTTTTATTTCATCGTACATTTCTTCAATTTCTTCATCATCTGCAGAGCTAGTTGGCATATAAACTTGTACTACTGTAGTAGGTGTGGGCTTCGTATCTATCTTGGCCAGATACGAAGCCAACACCTACTACAGTAGTACAAGTTTTTGTGCCAACTAGCTCTGCAGATGATGAAGAAATTGAAGAAATGTACGATGAAATAAAAGAAATTAATCAGATAGTGAAGGGATTTTTTTATGTACAAATTTTTTTTATATATAAAAATATATTTTATATATAAATTATTAAAAAAATATATATTATATATTATATATTTTATATATAATATATATATTATTTATATTATTAATTATATATATATATATATATATATATATATATATATATATATATATATATATATATATATAAATTATAAAAAAATTATATAAAAATATATAATATTTTTTATATATAAAAAATACTGATTTTTCGAGAACAGAAAACGAGCTTATTGGCTCTGACTTTTGCTAGCGTTTGATGAAAGATTCTTAGCAACAAAACATTTACGTCATTAGTGTAGAAAATATTTCTTTTTAGGGATATTGACAGACGAAACTTCCGCGGCACACAATGAACAGTGACTTCTTTCTAATTTCTAAAGTACTTCACATTAGAGCTTAACTTGAGGAACTCTGGGCTTGCACTTTGGTCATGGAGCAACTTTGCCAGAAACGTGGAATTCACTAAGGACAAGGTCCAGATAGTATGATGGCAGGTCCACATTCTCCAGTGAAACGACCAGAGCTTTTCAGTAGTTCTGCTTGCCACATGTGGCCTCACATTGTAGTGGAGGATAACCACATTGTCCTCATTGAGAATCACACAGTGTTTTTTCGTGGTGGGAGCCAGCAGACATGACAATGTAGAACAATATGTGTCACCGTTGATGGTGGCACCTAGTGAACTGAAGTTAAGGAAGAGCTATCCACTGTGGTCCTGAAGACCTTCCCAACAGATGACACTGAATGGAACTTTTATCTCATATGCAGATACGGATGTTTCCACACAATGCTTTGCTGCTTCAATTGCAGCATGAAATGCGGTACCCGCATTTCATTTCCAGTAAATTTTAGCCCAAGAATCATCCACCTCCTCAGTATACTGTTCCAGATGATTGGAAATGCCAAGCTCCCTGGAAATGCGCTTGAGATGCACACGCAATTCGCTTTCACCATTGCATCCATGGACGGAGTCTTGTCAACCGTCAGCGACGAACAGTCAGTCATGCAAATCTTCATGGGCTTTTGGAAACTCACAACACCACAACATCACATTTCTCAAAGCAAGACAACTTTCCCAATACGTGGGCTGCATTTCTCTGTCGATTTAGATGGGCTTTCGTCCTCGCTACGTAGAAAACGTATCACATTTCGTTGTTCTTGTACTGTGGATCGCTGACACACAACGAACGTCTTCAACAGCTGGCAGCCACGCCAGGCTGTGGAGCTACCAGCAGATAAGGGCGATCCAATGCAGAACGGTCCACTGTTGAGAATGGATATGGTGACTTCGGATTTGTCTAAAAAAGAACAGGGGCAAAAACTTCCTCATTCCCCCTCGTAGGTATTACGAGGGTCAGTCAAAAAGTAATGCCTCCTATTTTTTTTTCTACGTTTAATTGTCAGGAAATTTAAATGCAATTACATAGGTTGAAAACCACAACATTGAGGATCATTTTGTCATTTTTCAATGTAATCTCCGCCCATCTCTACAGTTTTGGTCCATCTTTGAACAAGGGCATGTATCCCAGCACGGTAAAAATCACAGCTCTGCTTCCTAAGCCATTGACGCACGGATGTTTTGACGGCCTCCTCATCTTCAAAATGAATCCCACGATGAGCTTCTTTTAGTGGCCCGAACAGATGGAAGTCTGATGGTGCCAGGTCAGGGCTGTATGGGGGATGAGGCAAAACTTCCCATCCAATTTTGACAATCTCGTCAGAGGTGTGACGACTGGTGTGTGGTCTTGCATTGTCATGCAAAAGAAGAACATCTGCCATTGATTTTGTTGGGCGAACTCGCTGAAGACGTGCTTTAAGTTTTTTGAGGGTTGTGACGTATTGAACAGAATTTATTGTGCATCCCTGCTCCAAAAAATCAACCAGAATCACACCCTCTGTATCCCAGAAAACTCTTGCCATAACTTTCCCTGCCGATCGCACAGTTTTGAATTTTTTTTCTTCCTCGGCGAGCTTGTGTGACGCCACTCCATTGACTGCCTCTTTGATTCGGGTTCAAAAAAATGCACCCATGTTTCGTCCCTGGTCACAATTTGTTTCAGAAACTCATCTCCCTGCAAACGGAAGCGCTGCAAGTGTTGGGAGGCTATTGTTTTCCTTGCCTCTTTATTCTGATCGGTTAACATTCTTGGAACCCACCGTGCACAAACTTTTGAGTACCCGAATTGTTTAATAATCGTGATCACACTGCCTTTACTAAGAGAAATAATGCGACACACTTCATCTGCAGTCACCCGACGGTCACCACGAATGATGTCATCAACTTGCTGAATGTTGTGTGGAGTCACTGCACTCACCGGCCTGCCGCTCCGCTTTTCGTCAGTCAACGGTGTTTGCCCTTCAGCTTCCTTACAACGACGAACCCATCGTCTAACAGTGCTGACATCCACTGTCACAACACCATACACCTTCTTCAGTCTTTCATGAATGCGTATGGGCGTTTCACCTTCTGCATTCAAGAATTCAATCACACAACGCTGTCTCAAACGAACATCGATGTCGGCCATCTTACAAACTTCTGCTGTGCTGCCACCTGTTGACACAGAAAGTTACTACTGCAGTGGATTGCAGAAGAAGGTTTGAGGAATGGCGCCAAATTCAAATTTTTCACTTAACTTAATTTTTTTAAGTAGAAAAAAAATGGGAGGCATTACTTTTTGACCGACCCTCGTAATTTGATGGCCACAGGTCACGCCATGGGCGGTACGCTGATATTGCATCAACGAATATGGTGTGAGTAGCTTGCAGCACCGGCTAGTTAGGGCTCCCATTTTCGGCAGTACAGTCACAGGTACATGGATAGCTTCAGTTTCTCTTTCTAGCCAATAAATCATTTTAATGATATGTAGGCATATTGTGATAAATTCATTAGGAAATTGTGTAACTGTGCATCAAATAATTTCATATCATGCTTTTTTCATAGTTTGTACATAAAACTTTTGTAATCAATTCAGGGTCACACAATCATGATTTTGGTTAAAATAGTTAGCGAATACTCTGTCATGATCAACATTTGTAATAAAAGAATAGCGGATACACCACCTTAAATTCCACTGACAGAGCAGAATAGTTCTAAGGTGTTGATTCAATCTGTTTTTCACATTTAATCCTGTTCTGTCTCACACTTAATTCCGACACAGGTTGCTTTGCAGGTGGTGTTTCAGATAAAGTGGTGTTTATCACTTCCATGTAGTATCAGTTAACGAATAACAAATGGAACACCTGTTGTGTGGTCCTTAACAGTTTTCTGCAGTTTTTCTGCTGGGGTAATAAGCCACTATGCATGATTAATGTGTTATGTACATGAAAAACAAAATTGGAAATGGAGGATATCGAAGTCAAGGAAAAGAATATGAAGTATACTGCTTAGACAACAACCATAAAGGAAGAATATAAACTGCAACTGGAAAAGGCCAAGTTCACTTGTATGCAATACTCCATGCACTATGAGGACACACATGCGATCACTCAGTAGTGCAGATGCCGTAATGTGATTCGAGTTCCTAAAATTAAGTGTATGCATGCCAGTGTCAGGCTGGCAGTCGCACGCTGTAGCCTCGCAGTCTAGGGCACCATGTCACGCTTCGCGCGGCTGCCCCAATCGGAGGTTCGAGTCCACCCTCGGGCATTGGTGTGTGTGTTGTCCTTAGCGTAAGTTAGATTAGGCAGTGTATAAGCTTAGGGATCGATGACCTCAGCAGTTAGGTCCCACAGGAACTTTCAAGAAATTCCCAGGCTGGCTGCTTCTGTACCGTGAAATACCATCGCACAGTCGTAATTCTTCCACCACTTAGAATGGCAGTAGACAGAACATTTGTCCTGAAAGGCTGGCGTCTGGAAAAGTATTTATTCAGTACTTTTATCACTCACCGACTTGATAGAAATGCATTTGTATAGGAACAGCAAGAATGCAAGATGCCTACTGAACCTAGTGTATGCTGATATAATGATTTCTTTGGGAAAACTTTCAAGATCTAGCGTACTGGGTCAGGAAATGTAGGATGAAACTCTAGCAATGTTGAAACCCGACACCAGATAAGTGACAAGGCGTTCCCAGAAACAAGCGGGGAGACAACTCAGTTTAAAACTACTGGGGCCGCGTATATTTTCCGTAGGAAAGCAGAGGATCGAACACAGGCTCAGAGGCACACATGTACCCTACCCAGTGACTAAGGAACAATATGAGCCAAAATGAAAATACATTAAAGAGGCTGGGCCCAGCTTGGGAATGGATGTTTTTACGTCCTGAATCTTGTTAGAGAAATGAGCACTGAGAGCTTTAGGTCTACAGCGAGGAATTAGGCAAAGCAGGGGGCAGCAGTCGGAACTGTGCCAGGAGAACATCCTCCAAGATAAACATCTCTTGGCCTTCCTAAAATGCACGAAAACAGCACTCTAAAGAATTGTAGCTTGCGTGTGACTGACAGGCTGTTTCCACTGAATGAACTTTTTCTCATACTTGTTTTCCCGTGGCCAGGGGAAACCACTCAAACACTCAAAAAGACCTGTGATGGTGGCTGAAGTTGAAGCTGACTGCAGGGATGAAGTTGATCGAAAAATTCAAGAAACATATTATGTTAAATAACTACACACTGGCGATTAAAATACTTTTACTTTAATAATTATAGTTACTGCTCTAAGGTTCTTAACTTGTGGCAGTGGCTAAAGGCATCGTATTCTGAATCTCTATCAGAATACTAATCGTTTTTAAAAGGACTGAGTTTCTTTAACTATTTTAGTGAACTAAAACTTTTATTCATGTAGTGCATTAACCTTCACAGTGGCAGCTACAGCTATAAAAATATTAATATCTTATACTTAATTGTTATAAACACACATATAAAATTTGCAAAATCTTGGTGGAATCGTGGTGAAGTTGAAGACCTGAGAAACCTGGTGTGAAGCGGACCATCTTCTCTCGAGCGATTATCTTCTGAATAAACATTAGTGAATTTGCAATAAAATGACATAATGATCGCAGCTACAATGTGACACCGTGGATGAAGCAACAGTTACCTGCAACAGTCTAGTGGTGAAGTGAGGAACTCATTGTTGCACATGTCTCCAAGGTTCACTTATGACATTGCTCTTCTCAGTGAAAGGGGAGTAAATTGCAGGAACTTTTAAGTGGAAAGAACAGTCTATTAAGCACATGCTACGGATTGAGAGTAAGCCAAAGAAAGCCGAAAGGAATGACTGGTACCGTCAAATAGTGAGGAGTTGACTGCTGGAATGAAGTAGACCTAAAAATTAAAAAATAATGTGTCAGATAATTACTCATAAGGCAAATTTGTGATTACATTTTTTGTCTTTAAATTATCTTTGTATGTTACTCTGAAATCAGGATTCAGTCATTGAGCCACAAACCAGTCACTATTTTCACATGACAGATAATCGGTCAAATTCACTCCAAGGTGGGGTAAAGTTGAGGGACGGTACTTTCCTTTCTTCCCTACCTCTTAGAGCAAATAATAAAGATCAACTGTTTTATTACTTAATCTTAATACTCATGCTCTGAAACAAAAACCAGTAAATTAGTATTATAGGTTTCCGAGATATTTCAGTTTAATGTGCTACATAGGTGAACATCACAGTATTTGACGGTAGCGTTTGAGCTGGTTTTTAGAGTATCGACGGGCGGAACACGAACTGATTGAATTTGACATTTTTTCAGCGTCTGGTATCAGATTTTTAACAACAAAACAACTACGTAATTGGCGGATACTTTTTAAGGACTAGTAGACAACAGTCTCTTGGCGTAAAACTCACAAAGGATTTCTTCTATCTTCTAAAAGTCTTCACTAGCGAACTTGACCTAAGAGACTCCGGGCTTGCGTAGGACACGGAACGAGAAGAGACGGCAGACTAGGAATACAGCTTTCCTCGGCAGTGGAAACAGACGGAGTCCAATGATCAAGCTGATAACAGCACTTGTAGGTGCCTATTTAATAACAGCCATCCACGCCATCAGCGGTCCGCCCACGTTATATCAACGAGGTCAGACGGAACTTAGTTCCACTTCACCTTTCCATTATCGATTGTACTGTCTGAGTTACATGGATAACTTTAGTCTCTCTTTCTAGCTATACTGTCATTGTTACTAATGTGTAGGCAGGTTGTAGAAAACTCTTTAGGAAAGGGAGATGATGTTTAGCATATCACATCTCCCTACCAATCAACGTTGTTTTATCTCATTTCCATTTTTGTCAAGGTTTACCTAGGCATCAAATAATCCATGTCATGACTCTTTCATTTTTTGTGAATATATACTTTTGTAATAAATTCATAATCATGCAAAGCACGATTTCGATTAAAGTAGTCAGCAAACAGTCTGTCGTAATCAATGTTTTTGAATAAAAGAATTATGTATACCCCAAGTTAAGTTCCACTGCTAGGGCTGAAAATTTCTAAATTGTTAATTCAATCCGTTCTGCACATTTAATGCAGCCCTCATTCTGAAGGATATATCTGTCTCACAGTTAATGCCGACACAGACTGCTTTACGCACGGTGTTTCATACAGTGACTAGGATGACACTGTTGAAATAGTTTCAACAGTTATGATTTAAATCACAGCAATTTTAAGTCGCAATATCCTGAAGTGTTCCCTTTAGGATATTTTCTGCCAAATTATAATATAGATAGGTACTTGAGTCAGTAAACCACCAGAGTTGTAACTCCATCTCGAAGATTACGAAGAGTGTTAAACTTCCTTTCTTGTACTGATTAATTGCAGTGTTATTTACAGTGTAGAAGTGTGACGTCACAGCACATGTAAGTCAACAATATCACATAAATTCAGCCACAAATTAAGAAACTAAGAATTCTTCTCATGAGGACAATCTAGGGTAGCAGTTTATAATTTTTCAGTTTTTCTCTCAGTGGGTCATCTAATTCTCTCTATATAATATGACACAAAAAGTACTTCACGCATCTGTAAACAGAAGAAAGTTATTCTAAAACAATAACTAGCACTCAAATTTTTGGAAATTTCTTTAATTTGTAAGGTGCAATATTTGTGGTTTACTTATTCAAGGATTGAAGACAACTGTGTAAGTTGAAATGACATGTTTAATGTCGCAATATTTGCACAAAAATACACGCTTTTACACAGTTTTCAATATGACAGCAAAAAACAGTTGTCAGGATAATGCATCTCGTCAACATCAAAAACTGAAATAATCCGAAACACAACAATATTAAATATTAACTCTCAGAAGGTTAAACTTTCCTAAACAGGACAATATTAGAGTTTAACTAGAAGTTTCTTTACAAAATAGTTCCTACACCTACGTTATGATGTGGGTCAGTACTAAAGAAAATTGTCTGATTCCAGTTCAAAGTTCGGTACTATTATTAGGATGACAATCAAGTGCACGGTGGATGGTTAGTTATATGACAAATTGAGCAAAAGATTACCCAAGGTCGCTCAAGTTTACAGTGGACGCAAGCTGGTGAACCAACAAGTTTACGCCTCTGCACGCGGTATTTACCTTAAGCTGCGATGAGCTGTCATCTGCTAGGCCGCTCTCTTCCGCTGAAATTCCTATAAAAATAATTACGCCATTGCTGAATTTTCCAGCGAAAACCTTCCCCATGTTTCTCGTTATGCGAGCAACATGTAACCGTCACTAGTCTCAGAATCTGGTGATATACACGCGCATGGCTGCGTATTATAACACCCTCTCAGTTCTCGCAAGAACAAATAACTGTTTGGCTGGTTCGTTTCTCCACAATTGGAGCTAAGCGATGCGACAGCTAATTTCTAGCTGGATATCAGCCGCTGTGTATGCAGTGCTCCCACAAATTACTCCTCTGCCTCGCACAGAGCGTTATGCGCTCTGTTCTGCACTTGACACCAGTTCACAGAAGAGTCCCCTTAAATTTCCATATTGTCTTACTCATAGCTGAACTGTCGCCCCCCCCCCCCCCCTCTGGGTACTTTCGTTCTTCACGTCGTGGCTTTCTTTGACTTATAGGAGTGTTCCTCTTATTTTATGAAAACTATCTTTACCAATCGCAAGGTCCCTACCACTAAACTGCGTCGAAACTCTGATTCTTTCCCCCTTCCTAGTGCGTTTCCATCAATCGGACGTTTGTGCCCGTTCGAGACGCCTAAATGCATACATTCACACTCCTACTTGTGTACCACTCACCGGACACATGATCGAAAACGCGTCACTGGTCTTGTTTCATATCGGTTTGGAATTCCGAAATGAAGTTCCTAAAAGCTTTCTTTCCTGTCCTCCCTCAGATGGGCCGTTATACTCGCTCTCCCCATCTGAGACACCTGGTCGGTCGTTGACTTGCCGCCAGCGACACCCTTTTGAGTGGTTTCCGTGGTACCCCCTGCATTGTGGCCTTGTCTCTGCCCTCATACCCCTGATTTGCCAACTAAAACTGATAGGCAAATTCGCTCATTACCACCTAGTTAAGTTAGGTGTCATATTCAATTTACCGTTGCAATGTATAAAGCTCTCATGTAAGGTGCGAATGTGACCTTCATTTATCCTGCCACCTTACATATCCTCCTCCTTCCGCACTCAGTTTTGTGCTGGATCAATCAGCGGTTGAGAAATTGATTGAAGTCAGTGCAGTATTGTTTGAAACTGCTGACTATAGCAATTGACATATTTACTGACCACCTTCCTTTTTTAATATTTTGTATAACTTAAACAGTCGTTCGGTTCAGTCTCATTATTTTACATGTACTTCATTTCATGTTTGCGGATTAGACCTCTTAAGTGATTTTTCTTTTTTTTCTTTTAGAATTTAACACTGACTCTAATTTTCTGTTTTATTAGTACAATTCTATTTAACTAATCTAAGGAATTTTTATCTTTCAAAATAGTTGACTACAATTTTAATTCTAATTGAAATAATTTGAGTATATATATATATATATATATATATATATATATATATATATATATATATATATATATATATATAAATTTGTATCATCTCAAAAATTTCCTTTTTTTGAGACTGATGTTTTGTTTTGTTTACCTAATTTATGTTAAATGATGGTGAATGTGTATTGAAGCTGAGGAAACCTTCATTTAATATTACCCTCCCTTTTACAATAAATGTTACTGTTCTCTAGCTTCCAAATTAATCCTAATCGAAGAAATGTTTATTTCTTACAATTAAGCTATAACTCAACCCTATCCATGACTTTACAAGCATAATCTGGCACATTATCATGGTTATATTCCCCAAAAGTCTTAAATCTATGCATTATAACTTTAAAAAAAATTTCCTTTCACTAAGATATTAAATTTCTAATCCTACTAATTACTTTTCAAAATTTAAACTGCTATCATGGAATAGGTAAACCCCTTCATATTCACCTATCCTATATTTTAATGAAGACATTACACTAGAGTCTTAACCCTCTAAAAATGCTCATATTTGGTTTTCTTAACTGAAACATGTTGAAAAAATATGCAATATAAGAAGATATTATTTTGTCATGGCAAGGTAAAATAAAAACAACAGCGTTAATAAAGATCTATTGCTAACACCTAAAAATCTTCAGAGATTCATATATTTTTAAACACAATGAAAAATTTCGCTTTTTTTTCGGATAGTAGTCTGTCACAGACAGTTTTTTCTCCTACATCTTTAATACGGTTTATTAAAATTGTCATGTTTTTTTCTTCGAGTGTTTTGACGTGTGTCCGTCGATAATGGAATGACGGTCTGTCACGTGCCACACCGTGTCTGTGTTAAGCATGGAACGACGCTTGGTATGCGTCTCGCTGCGTTTCCGTTCAGTATGGAATGATGGTCGGCAGAGAGAAAGGTTGCCGAAGGTTGCAAATGCAAATGACGTTGCATTGGAGATCCCTTTTTGGCAGCATAAACTTTTCTTCATCTTTCGTCGAGTCTTTAATGCGGTTTATCGTTGGTCTCTTAGTCTCTAGGTTTCCATACGAGTTGTTATCTCCCAATTTTTCGGTATGACATCTGAAGGTGTTGCAATTTGTAGTAAAGAATATCAGATGTTTATGCTGTTAGAACAGTCATATTGGATTCTCGTTTGTAGTTAAATGCAATAATGGTCTTTTATGGGAAGAGATTTGAAAAGGTTCCTTGATCTCTTCTGGTCCAGGCTCTTCCTTCTTCCAAATATTCTGCATTGCATGTTCTGTTCTGGTGCATTTTGCTGTCTTTTCACTTGTACCTTCATTCTTCTCTGGGCCGGGAATTATAATTGAAGACATGTTTAACCTCGTTCTCGTTTAATCCGTTCTTATGTCGTCTTCATTGCAATTGTTGCGTATTCTTCATTGTAATCGGTTGTTCATCTAGATAAGCTGAACAGCCTGTCATCGTTCTCTTGTTCCGTCCCATGAGTGTTCAGGGTTTGTTTCGCAGTTGTCGAATTTCGCATGGTCTGATACCAGTTTCCGCTAATCTGCACATTGAGTTACAGAAATGCGGATCTTCTTCTTCCTATGGTGAATCTCCGCTCGTCCTTGCCGTAATATGTCCGCCTCCGTTCCGGTTCGGTGGACATCCATTATCTCTTCATATGCTGCTTTGAATAGTTCGCGATAAAAGTGCCACGTATCGAACACTTTCGCAAAAACATTGCTATAAAGCTTGTATGTGGCTTTCATATTAATATAGCTCGCGTCATGGTACATGTTGATAGTATCCAGAATGCGTTGTAGCTCTCCAAACTTTTCCACAGAGGAGTTATATTCTAGGAACGTTACTTCCACCAAGGCATCCTCTGTAGCTGAAGTACCAGGCACTCACACTCAGTGCCCCTTCCTCTCACGCATAACCACTCTCCTCAGTCTTGTCACATATCTGGCCGCAATGATGCCGCACCTTGTCTGCTGACTTCAGATTTAATACAATGTTTCTCTCTTAAGTTACACTAAAACATTACAAACATTAAACTTCTTTTCATGACTTTACAAAAAGTATTATTACTCTATCCAAAAACAGTTTTTCTTACCCTTATATATATTTTTTTCCATTCTTTCCCCATTTTCTTTTCTTAATATAAAGGTCATGGTTTCCTCGTCTTCATCACGATGTTTAGTAAGAATGAAGTTGATGATGATGACGGTTACTAAGTTATCGTCTTACATATTTACCTTCTTTTTTAGTTTTCTAGCTACAAGTGTTTTATGTTATTTTGAAAACTTCGTACCTTGACTCCGACTCCAGCGTCCTTTTCTCAACAATCTCTTCTTTTTGTCCTTAGCTATAACAGAACTTCAAAATGCACTTTATCTCTGCAATATTGATATTTTCCCTTTCAAAAAATTTCTCTATCGTTCTATTGCGCAGTTTTTAAAGCTTAAAATTTCTTTTTCTCAATTGTACTTATCTCTTTTTCCTTTCTTCTCGATAGTAAAATTTATATTCCTTTCTTCCCTTATCCTACTCTTCACTATTGAAATGTTTTCAGTGTTAGTTTTTCTTCTTAGTGTTTACCTCATTCCACAAAATAACATGTTTCTTTCTTAACTGAATGCTTCAGATCTCTTTCCTAGTTATTATCTCCTAACTACTTCTTATATTTATTTCCCTCATATCTGTCGTTCAGTATCAGATTATGATGCTTTCCAAAAATCATACATGCTTCACATATTCCCGCAAAACATCTTCTCAGTTGTTTGTTCACCGTACTCCACGGAACAAATTAAAAACGCCTATGTCCTTCCCACCTAATTATCTATTTATTTCCTACTTCTTCACCTTCTTTCATCTACAAAAATCAACTTCCTCCTCCTCCACACTACGTCTTTAAAAGAGAATCTACTACTCTTTCGTCAAACTATCCACATACTGATCTTTCAATTCTTTCCCCAGAATACATTTCGTTTGTAGAAGAGTTATTTTAGTTCTTATTTTCCTGCCATTTCTTCCTCATTCTCATTTACCTTCCTAACAACATTTGTTTTATTTATTTAGCTGAGATAAGTACAAGTAAAAAGTTTTATGTGTGTGCATTTCGCTATCTTCCATATTCTTTAATTTCTGGACGTTTAATACAAATATATTCTCGTGTGGAGTTACTTTTTCTCTTTTGTCTAACCTTTTTATAATTTTAAGTTACTAACGTGGTGCAAACCCAATGATTTTCCTGTTTTTGGATTCAACAATTCGACTGCGTTATTATGGATTACTTTACTTACTTCCATGGGGCCTTTGTATGTACAAAACAATTTGTTTTCAACGCTGTAACCATCCTATTGCTTGGTACTACTTTTACAAAATGTCGATGTTTTACTTTAGGTACTGGAGGGACTTCACTTCTATCTTGGGTATTACAATTGGTCTTCATATCGTCAATTCTGTCTATTACCTGGTTTTGGTGGCCTCAGTTCGACTTCTTCTACCGGTTCATTTCGCATGTTTTGTCCCACTGAATCTTGGTTTTCCCAACCTTTCTGCCTTCTTGCCATTGCATTACCACCTGGATCACCTGGATTTTGCTGCTGGAAACCTCTAAACCTTCCGCCTTCGTTCGCACGGGGATTGTATCTGGGATCATAGTTACCACCGTAGTTTCTACGACCAAATCCACCATCGTAATTCCGCGGCCCACCGAAACCATAATTGTTATTTGCCCTCTCTACGTTTCCAAAACCATAATTATTATTTTTATCCCATGGGCGATTACCACTCTTTCCAAAACCATTACCTTTTCCCACGTTATTATTGCCATTGGTGTTGTTATTATTAAAATCTGGTTGGTTGCTGTAATGCCCCCTATTATTGTTTTCTCTGATTGTACGTTGTTTCTTTGCGTCATCTTCACTGAATATGAATTCAAGTTCTCTTAACATTCCTTTAAGTGCTTGTATATTACCTCCCGCCCCACCAACCAATGACTGCTGATAACGTAACGGTAACTTCATTGTGCACATCCATATCAGTTCCCCATCACTCTATGGATTTTCTAAACACTGATTCTTTTTTGTCCTTTCCTCGAAAAATCTAGCGGATTTCTTTTCTCGTGAATTTTCGAACAACTCTTTCTGTAATATGTCATACTTTATTCTATTTTGTGTTTCTGTGAACCAGTATCGCTCCAAGAAAGCGGATTTAAATTGCTCATACTATTGACAGTTTACAACTACTCAATGCATGGATTCCGCTTTGCACCGTCCATATGCCCAAAAATGAAGTCAAGTTTATGGCTAAGTGGCCAATGCTCTGGTAAACCGATCTGAAACTGCCGTTACCGCTTTCTTTGTAATGTTGTAATTTTCTGACTGTCAAAAAGTGATCATAGTCAAATTTTTCTCTTTCACCATAGAGCGTTTGTGTTTTCACAACATTACTCGTTCCCTTCGTCAGTGTCATGTTCTCTTGTACTCTTTCTATCACATTTGGGTATTGATATGATATATTTATGTCCCATCTAGCATCTTATCTACGGAGTGGTGTGCAGTTATCCACACCGTACCGTTCCTCGTGTCTCGGGCTGAGAAATTCGTTTACATTTCCCGTTAATGGTTCAGTGTTTTGCCTTTGTGTTATATTCATATTGCCTCGGGGTCTGTAACCTGCTGTATTGTAACTTGGAAATTGCACAATTGGTACATGTGTCGCCGCAACTTGCTATGTTCTCGCCTCACTCGCGTACGTTCGGTTGGTTGCAAGCCGCTCTGTTGGAATGCGCGCGTTTACCGTTTTTCGCTCCCTTGTCTGCTGTGATCGCACATCACCTGCTTCCCTCACCTGTGTTAACTGTTCTTTACGTATTTGCTTTTGTTTCGCTTCCGTAATTATGGACGCCACCTCTTGTGGATATACGACTGGAATTTCATTACGTTTTTGTGTTTCTATTACTGCTGCGAAAGATTGCACAACTGTCTTGTTTCTTTCTGGATTTCTGTACATCACTACGTCGGATGATAATACCGATTCCGCCACCTCACGAGTGTTTTTGCTGATCTTCGCGGACTTTTTCGAATTGGAGACTACTTAAGGCAGCATTTGTCTCTGTTTTCAACTTCAACGTTTCGATTTTTAAATCTTCTAACCTTACATTTGTTTCCGTTTCTAAATTCGTTAAACACGCATCTGTTGCAGCTTTTAAATTCGTTAACCCTGCATTTTCTCAAATTTTAAATCTGCTGTTTCTGGTTGTAAGTCTGCTAACCCCGCATTTGTCTGCTTTAGGACAACAGTGAGTTCCTTCCATACTGCGAACACACTGTCTGATACTTCGCCATCGTCACCTGTCACCATTTGATGAAAATTTTGCAGTTCGCGTCTTTCACGTGGCGTTTCACCGTCTTCTGTGCATAGTGCAGAAGCACTTACACCTATTTTTTTTGGAAACTGTCCCGTTTGGTTCAAAATTACTATATTCGGTTCAACGTACCGAAGTTGCTCGTCCTCTGATTCTATATATGATCCACTAGATCCGTCATTAGTTAGTTTTTGTGCGTTCTCCGACTGCGATATCAATCGTGAAACTGCTACATTTTCTTCTGCACTATCAGTAAGTTCTGTTCCGTGACTCGCACTCAATACTTTTTGTTCTACTTCTATCTCTATCTTGTCAAGATCTTCAGTTTGACCTATCTGCGACACTCGCCATTCTTATGCTTTCCCTGATCGTCTCCCTAACCTCTGTCTTTCACGAATTGCAGAAGCTTTCGCTCTCGTCAGCATCAAGTTATATGATCTTACACAGAATATATGATCTTACACAGAATATCACAGAAAATTACTTAGATTATGTGCACATCATTAGAACACTGTTCACTGTTTGTGGATATTCAAACTCAACCCAACAACGCCATGACTAACTTCGCGCGCGCCAGCAAGGTCATGCACAAGCTAGCTCTACACAATAACAAATGTTCTTCTCCTTGTTAATACAACTTTTCTGCACTTTGGATCACACATTTACTGAATTCTGTCCACTATTCATTTACTTACAATGGGTAACCTCATCACAAAACGACACGAAAACATTTTCTTTAAAAATTAAAAATATTTTTATTTTTCTTACTAATTTGACTAATTGCCATCCACACAGACCAGTTGCCATCCTGTCAGGGTCGCCATTTTTAAGGTGCAATATTTGTGGTTTACTTATTCTAGGACTGAAGACAACTGTGTAAGGTGAAATGACATGTTTATTGTCGCAATATTAGCACAAAAATACACGCTTTTAAACAGTTTTCAATATGGCAACAGAAAACAGTTGTCAGGAGGACCAATCCCGTCATCATCAAAAGGGAATTAATCCTAAGCACAACAAAATTAAATATTAACTCTCAGAAGGTTAAATTTTCCTAAACACGACAATACTTAAGTTTAACTAGAAGTTTCTTTACAAAATTGTTCCTACACTTACGTTATGATGTTGGTCAGTACTACGAAAATTGTCCGATTCTGGTTCAAAGTCTGGTACTATTTTTAGGATGACAATCAAGTGTACGGTGGATGGTTAGTTATGTGACAAATTGAGCAAAAGATTACCCAAGGTCGCTCGAGTTTACAGTGGACGCAAGCTGATGAAACAACAAGTTTACACCTCTGCACGTAGTATCTACCAAAAGCTGCGATGAGCTGTCGTCTGCTAGGCCGCTCTCTACCGCAGAAACTCCTATAAAACTAATTACATATTTGCTGAATTTTCCAGCAGAAACTTCCCCTATGTTTCTCGTTATGCAAGAGAAAATGTACCCATCGTTAGTCTTAGAATGTGACAATATACACGCGCATGGTTGGAGCAGTGTTCATATTATAATGCCCTCTCAGTCCTCGCAAGAACAATTAACTATTTGGCTGGTTCGTTCCTCCACAGCTGGAGCTAAGCGATGCGACAGCTAATTTCTAGCTGGATATCAGCCGCTGTGAATGCAGTGCTCCCACAAATTACTCCTCTGCGTCGTACAGAGCGTTATGCACTTTGATCTGCACTTGATGCCATGTGAGAGAAGAGCGCCTTAAATTTCTATCTTGTTTTACTCATAGCTGAACTGTCTCCTCACCTGCGTTCTTTTGTTCTTCATGTCACAGCTTTTTTCAACCAAAGGAGCATTCCTCTTATTGTTTAGAAACTCTCCCTACCAATCGCAAAGTCCCTACCACTAAACTGGGTCGAAACTTTGGCTCTTTTGACCTTCGTAGTGCGTTTGCACCAATCGGACGTTTTGTGGCCATTCCAGATGCCTAAATGCATACATTGACTCTCTTACGTGTGTACCACTCACTGGACACGTAATCGAAAATGCGTCACTGGTCTTGTTTTGTATCCATTTGGAATTCCGAAACACAGTTTTCTAAAAGCTTTTCACCCTGTCCTCCCTCTGATGGGCCATTATACACGCTCTCCACATCTTAGTCGCCTGGTCGGTCGTTGACTTTCCACCTGGGACACCAGTTTAAGTGGTTTCCGTGGTACCCCCTGTAGTGTGGTCTGGCCTCTGCCCTCGCCCCTCTGAATTCTACACTAAAACACCTCTCGCTGATTGTTTCACCTTCCGCTCAAACATGCATTATAGGAATTGCGTGTTAATTACCGTTGATTGAGAGTCATCCCTTTCTGCTCATTACTGCCAAATTCAGTTAGGTGTCATATTCACCTTCCCATTGCGATGTATACAGCTCTCATGTCAGGTGTGAATTTGTGGAATGTAACGATATTAAGAAAAGGATGATTATTACTCACCATATATTAGATGCTGAATTGCAAATAGTCACAACAAAAAGACTGTCGGAAAGTGAGTTATAGGCCAATAAGGTCTTTGCGAAAACAGACAACATACAAACATACACAGTTACTCAAAAGCAACTCACAAACACATTACCACCGTTTTTGGCAGCTAAATAGTTTGCGTGAGTGCGTTTGTGTGAATGTGGTCTAGTTTAGACAAAGGCCGTGTTGTCCGACAGTTCACTCTCCAACAGCCTTTTTGTTGTGCCTATCTGTAATTTTTACTAATTACTGGCAGTTTTTTTGGGTGGAAATTTTCTCTGTGCACTGAGCATGTCCAATATTCATGTAACATTTTATTGCGTCATAAACTAAACACGTTAACTTCTGGTTTGAAAAGTATTAGTGTTTGCAGACAAGAAGTCAGCACTGACATGTCGGCACAGTTCAGCAGATACACCTTCCATTACCTCTCACCGATAACACGTCACTAATATGCAACTGCAGCCAGCCATATACATGGCGTTGTAATTCTATTTTCTTTTATTGCTATTTCATTTCTCCACAAAGGGATGAGCTGGCAGCGGATAAGGCCCTCTTATTCTATAGGTTACACAAAAGAAAATATGGCTTAAAATATGGAAAAACAGATGAAAAACAGTGATGTTTTCTCAGAAACACGTTGGTGAACGAAATTTATAATTTCTACAGGGAAACGAATAACAAAATGAACATCTTGTAAAAAACACAGCAGTGGGCAGTATTGATGACTTTTAAAACCTTACAGAATATTTGGTATTATATTTAAAATAAAAGCTTTGATGATAATGTGAATGACGTTACATTGCAATGGTCATGCTGTTGATATTAGAGAAAGATCAAGGTTATGACTATGGTGAAATACTGAATATTACCCTAGGCTCTGTGGAACCACAGATAGCAACTAAAAGTCAGCAAGATAGTGGGAGGCAAGAAAATTGGTGTGAAGTGAATCGTGGTGACTAAGGTTGGAAACACGGGTATGTCTCACTACAGATTCCATCGCTCGGGAGCGGGAGTTGGTAGAAATTCCGTCGGGAGAGGATGGATACGGCATGGCGGTGCATGGATGGTGGAATATAGATACAGTGAAGCAGCACGATACCTATATTGGTGAACAGTGGGTGGGATATTAGGTGCCGGGACTGGGTTTTGTACTTAATGTATCGCATGAAAAGAGATCCTAGGGAAAGGAAAAGGCGTGAGAAGTGGATAAGTTGCTACAGGATGTGAGCTAGGAAAGTAGGCGGATGTGAAAGACGAGACGAAATGCATATTCTTTGAGGATTTTAAGGGATATGTGGAATTTATGAGAGGCAGAGATCTAACCAATGTTCGCATATTTGAGGATGGGGTGGATGAAGGATTCATAGGTGAGCATAATAGCAGAAGGATGTGGAGCCGAAGTGTGGGCTGTTAGTATTGTCAGTAATTTTGGTAGGTTATGGGTATTGTGTTGGAGTGCAAGAAGATAAGCATGTAATGTTAATTTTCTGTAAAAGGTTACTCTTAAGTACTTTACTGTGTTAGTCAGTGGGGTGACTTGTTAGAAGATGTAATGACAGAAATATGGACGACGGCAACGCTGAGTGGTGCAACACGGCTTAGGATAACTGATAGTTATTAATTGTTATACTGTTCTTGTGAAGAGTATAGGACAAACAGCGTAAGATGTCATAATCTTACTTTTAGTTCTTACTTGCCATAATATTGTTGAGAACAATAGTATAACGTTATAATTAGTTCTTGATATTGTGAGACAAGATTCTTAGAGAGAAGAACTAACTTTGGCGAACAAATGGCACACTGCATTAAATGTTATTAGAGGGCTCATACAAAGGATCTATAAATGCTGTAAAGTAGCTTTAATCTGTTACAATGTTCTCCAGAACATTAAAAAAAGTAATATTTCCATGGAAGTCTGAATGCCACAAAAGACACAGCGCACTAGTTTCATTGTTAGTTGTTACTCAAGCCACCGCCAAATGCTGAAAACTTATTATTGCGATAACTTTTAACTCTAAAACATCTGATGATTGGGATCGATTACCTCTACATCTACCGGCTAGATTGGCTATGGGCTCCTTGGTGCTAGATTGTCAGTTCTTACACATCCATCTCCCCTGTACAGCGTAGACTTGTAGGAGCCACTCTCCTATTTCGCAAATAGTACCCATTGTGTATGACATATACGGTGTCTTCAAGAATTACCTTTGTGTGTATGTATTTGCGTGTTTTAATCACCGTCATCAAAAGCTACCCTTTGTGTTTCCTGTCATCTGCTTGTGGATTGTAACTCTCTTTGGCCGACCACTCGGAAGGTCACGCACCCAGACTGCCACCATCTGTCTTGGCCACTGCACGCTGCAGTCGTCTCCCGATGCCCTTCTCTTCGCTGGGGCTGTGCCGCCGCAATCATAATAACCTTTAGTCTGTTCAAAATTACTTTCGGATTGACAGTTCGGCAGGAGGAAGTAGAGGCGTGGAGCACAGTTGCCACGTCCCGCACTAAGCGCAGGCGTAACCTTACATTTCATTCAATTCGCTCAGATTCGCACAGACACTCACTTTATAAATATGGAACTTCCATCATTGTGTCCTGGCAGAGCTGCACCATATATCTTCGTTTTAGTTTATTTTTAAAAGCTCATTATTAACACGATATACGGAAAGTTAATGAAAATGCATTTTCTGATGACGTTTCCGAATTTTCGACATGTTGGAAACTTTTTTGACATTGACCTTAGGTGGACACATTAAGTGACTGAAATCTTAAAAATGCTGAAATTTTCGTCTACTGCAAACCGTAGCGCTGTCATAGTTGTGTCACACTAAATTAAGTCTGTTAAATTCCACGCAAAATCGTCCGCTTGCCTGGAAAGCACTAAATGCTCGCCGTATGGTTTCTTTAAGAGAAACGTATAGCTAAGTTTATTATTAGCCTGTTATTATGCTTTATGATCCAGCTACTTATTTGTAACATAAGAAAATAAAAATATAAGATTTATGCTTGTACACTCCTGGAAATTGAAATAAGAACACCGTGAATTCATTGTCCCAGGAAGGAGAAACTTTATTGACACATTCCTGGGGTCAGATACATCACATGATCACACTGACAGAACTACAGGCACATAGACACAGGCAACAGAGCATGCACAATCTCGGCACTAGTACACTGTATATCCACCTTTCGCAGCAATGCAGGCTGCTATTCTCCCATGGAGACGATCGTAGAGATGCTGGATGTAGTCCTGTGGAACGGCTTGCCATGCCATTTCCACCTGGCACCTCAGTTGGACCAGTGTTCGTGCTGGACGTGCAGACCGAGTGAGACGACGCTTCATCCAGTCCCAAACATGCTCAATGGGGGACAGATCCGGAGATCTTGCTGGCCAGGGTAGTTGACTTACACCTTCTAGAGCACGTTGGGTGGCACGGGATACATGCGGACGTGCATTGTCCTGTTGGAACAGCAAGTTCCCTTGCCGGTCTAGGAATGGTAGAACGATGGGTTCGATGACGGTTTGGATGTACCGTGCACTATTCAGTGTCCTCTCGACGATCACCAGAGGTGTACGGCCAGTGTAGGAGATCGCTCCCCACACCATGATGCCGGGTGTTGGCCCTGTGTGCCTCGGTCATATGCAGTCCTGATTGTGGCGCTCACCTGCACGGCGCCAAACACGCATACGACCATCATTGGCACCAAGGCAAAAGCGACTCTCATCGCTGAAGACGACACGTCTCCATTCGTCCCTCCATTCACGCCTGTCGCGACACCACTGGAGGCGGGCTGCACGATGTTGGGGCGTGAGCGGAAGACGGCCTAACGGTGTGCGGGACCGTAGCCCAGCTTCATGGAGACGGTTGCGAATGGTCCTCGCCGATACCCCAGGACCAACAATGTCCCTAATTTGCTGGGAAGTGGCGGTGCGGTCCCCTACGGCACTGCGTAGGATCCTACGGTCTTGGCGTGCATCCGTGCGTCGCTGCGGTCCGGTCCCAGGTCGACGGGCACGTGCACCTTCCGCCGACCCCTGGTGACAACATCGATGTACTGTGGAGACCTCACGCCCCACGTGTTGAGCAATTCGGCGGTACGTCCACCCGGCCTCCCGCACGCCCACTATACGCCCTCGCTCAAAGTCCGTCAACTGCACATACGGTTCACGTCCACGCTGTCGCGGCATGCTACCAGTGTTAAAGACTGCGATGGAGCTCCGTATGCCACGGCAAACTGGCTGACACTGACGGCGGCGGTGCACTAACGCTGCGCAGCTAGCGCCATTCGACGGCCAACACCGCGTTTCCTGGTGTATCCGCTGCGCCGTGCGTGTAATCATTGCTTGTACAGCCCTCTCGCAGTGTGCGGAGCAAGTATGGTGGGTCTGACACACCGGTGTCAATGTGTTCCTTTTTCCATTTCCAGGAGTGTATATAGCTATGAGAGAAAGTACCTTAAAGAGTTCAGACAGTATTGGGAAAAGATCAAAAGTGATTTAAAAATCTTATCTCAGTACTGCACCAGTTATATTGTAAACAGTAATATTTATTTTGTGTGATACAGATTGAATTCCTGAGACGAATTTCAGTTAGAGTTAGTTGCTATTAACGCCTTCTTATTAAAATGTAAAAACTTAAGAAAGCCTAATTATATTTTGTTACTATTTATCACTGTAGAAAGACATCACTCATTTCGCTTTGACAGATGCTTCAGGTACTATAACTGTCACTGTTCTTATTTAATGAAATGATAAGAACTGTGTGCGATTAACGTGAGACAGACATGAGTCCCTAAGAGTGACTTATAACATGCTGATGTCGAATTTTCCTTTCTCCGGTAATAATCTTAAACTAGACGGCGAAATCGTCAGGGAATGATTTGGTAACCTTCTTATCCATACAAAGTTTTCTTCCCGAATAGTTTAAAACTTAGATGTTATTCTAGGTTCATTTTACACTACTGGCCATTAAAATTACTACACCAAGAAGAAATGCAGACGATAAACGGGTATTCATTGGACAAATATATTATACTAAAACTGACATGTGATTACATTTTCACGCAATTAGGGGTGCATAGATCCTGAGACTTCCCCCCATGAACCATAGACCTTGCCGTTAGTGGGGAGGCTTGCGTGTCTCAGCGATACTGATGGCCGTACCGTAGGTGCAACCACAACGGAGGGGTATCTGTTGAGAGGCCAGACAAACGTGTGGTTCCTGAAGAGGGGCAGCAGTCTTTTCAGTAGTTGCAGGGGCAACAGTCTGGATGATTGACAGATCTGGCCTTGTAACATTAACCAAAACGGCCTTGCTGTGCTGGTACTGCGAACGGCTGAAAGCAAGGGGAAACTACAGCCGTAATTTTTCCCGAGGGCATGCAGCTTTACTGTATGATTAAATGATGATGGCGTCCTCTATGGTAAAGTATTCCGGAGTAAAATAGTCCCTCATTCGGATCTCCGGGCGGAGACTACTCAAGAGGACGTCGTTATCAGGAGAAAGGAAACTGGCGTTCTACAGATCGGAGCGTGGAATGTCAGATCCCTTAATCGGGCAGGTAGGTTAGAAAATTTAAAAAGGGATATGGATAGGTTAAAGTTAGGTATACTGGGAATTAGTGAAGTTCGGTGGCAGGAGGAACAAGACTTCTGGTCAGGTGACTACAGGGTTTTAAACATAAAATCAAATAGGGGCAATGTAGGAGTAGGTTTAATAATGAATAGGAAAATTGGAATGCGGGTAAGCTACTACAAATAGCATAGTGAACGCATTATTGTGGCCAAGATAAATACGAAGCCCACACCTACTACAGTAGTACAAGTTTATATGCCAACTAGCTCTGCAGATGATGAAGAAATTGATGAAATGTATGATGAGATAAAAGAAATTATTCAGGTAGTGAAGGGAGACGAAAATTTAATACTCATGGGTGAATGGAATTCGTCAGTAGGAAAAGGGAGAGAAGGAAACATAGTAGGTGAATATGGATTGGGGGACAGAAATGAAAGAGGAAGCCGACTGGTAGAATTTTGCACAGAGCATAACTTAATCATAGCTAATACTTGGTTCAAGAATGATAAAAGAAGGTTCTATACATGGAAGAATCCTGGATATACTAAAAGGTATCAGATAGATTACATAATGGTAAGACAGAGATTTAGGAACCAAGATTTAAATTGTAAGACATTTCCAGGGGCAGATGTGGACTCTGACCACAATCTATTGGTTATGAACTGTAGATTAAAACTGAAGAAACTACAAAAAGAGATGGGACCTGGATAGATTGAAAGAACCAGAGGTTGTAGAGTTTTTCAAGGAGAGCATAAGGGAACAATTGACAGGAATGGGGGAAAGAAATACAGTAGAAGAAGAATGGGTAACTTTGAGGGATGAAGTAGTGAAGGCAGCAGAGGATCAAGTAGGTAAAAAGACGAGGGCTAATAGAAATCCTTGGGTAACAGAAGAAATATTGAATTTAACTGGTGAAAGGAGAAAATATAAAACCGCAGTAAACGAAGCAGGCAAAAAGGAATACAAACGTCTGAAAAATGAGATCGACAGGAAGTGCAAAATGGCTAAGCAGGGGTGGCTAGAGGACAAATGTAAGGATGTAGAGGCTTATCTCACTAGGGGTAAGATAGATACTGCCTACAGGAAAATTAAAGAGACCTTTGGAGAGAAGAGGACCACTTGTATGAATATCAAGAGCTCAGATGGAAGCCCAGTTCCAAGCAAAGAAGGGAAGGCGGAAAGGTGGAAGGAGTATATAGAGGGTTTATACATGGGCGATGTACTTGAGGACAGTATTATGGAAATGGAAGAGGATGTAGATGACTACGAAATGGGAGATAAGATATTGCGTGAAGAGTTTGACAGGGCACTGAAAGACCTGAGCCGAAACAAGGCCCCAGGAGTAGACAACATTCCATTAGAACTGTTGACGGCCTTGGGAGAGCCAGTCATGACAAAACTCTACCATCTGGTGAGTAAGATGTATGAGACAGGCGAAATACCCTCAGACTTCAGGAAGAATATAATAATTCCAATCCCAAAGAAAGCAGGTGTTGACAGATGTGAAAATTACCGAACTATCAGTTTAATAAGTCACAGCTGCAAAATACCAACGCGAATTCTTTACAGACGAATGGAAAAACTGGTAGAAGCGGGCCTCGGGGAAGATCAGTTTGGATTCCGTAGAAATGTTGGAACACGTGAGGCAATACTAAAGTTACGACTTATCTTAGAAGAAAGATTAAGAAAAGGGAAAGCTACGTTTCTAGCTTTTGTAGACTTAGAGAAAGCTTTTGACAATGTTAACTGGAATACTCTCTTTCAAATTCTGAAGGTGGCAGGGGTAAAATACAGGGAGCGAAAGGCTATTTACAATTTGTACAGAAACCAAATGGCAGTTATAAGAGTCGAGGGGCATGAAAGGGAAGCAGTGGTTGGGAAGGGAGTGAGACAGGGTTGTAGCCTCTCCCTGATGTTATTCAACCTGTATATTGAACAAGCAGTGAAGGAAACAAAAGAAAATTCGGAGTAGATATTAAAATTCATGGAGAAGAAATAAAAGCTTTGAGGTTCACCGATGACATTGTAATTCTGTCAGAGACAGCAAAGGACTTGGAAGAGCAGTTGAACGGAATGGAAAGTGTCTTGAAAGGAGGATATAAGATGAACATCAACAAAAGCAAAACGAGGATAATGGAATGCAGTCAAATTAAATCGGGTGATGCTGAGGGAATTAGATTAGGAAATGAGGTACTTAAAGTAGTAAAGGGGTTTTGCTATTTAGGGAGTAAAATAACTGATGATGGTCGAAGTAGAGAGGATATAAAATGTAGACTGGCAATGGCAAGGAAATCGTTTCTGAAGAAGAGAAATTTGTTAACATCGAATATAGATTTATGTATCAGGAAGTCATTTCTGAAAGTATTTGTTTGGAGTGTAGCCATGTATGGAAGTGAAACATGGACGATAACTAGTTTGGACAAGAAGAGAATAGAAGCTTTCGAAATGTGGTGCTACAGAAGAATTTTGAAGATTAGATGGGTAGGTCTCATAACTAATGAGGAGATATTTAATAGAATTGGGGAGAAGAGGAGTTTGAGGCAAAACTTGACAAAAAGAAGGGACCGGTTGGTAGGACATTTTTTGAGGCATCAAGGGATTACAAATTTAGCATTGGAGGGCAGCGTGGAGGGTAAAAATCGTAGAGGGAGACAAAGAGATGAATACACTAAGCAGATTCAGACGAATATAGGTTGCAGTAAGTACTGGGAAATGAAGAAGCTTGCACAGGATAGAGTAGCATGGAGAGCTGCATCAAACCAGTCTCAGGACTGAAGACCACAACAACAACAACAAATCCTGAGAAATCAGTGTACAGGTACAGCTGCGCATGCAGCTTCAACACGATACCACAGTTAATCAAGAGTAGTGACTGTCGTATTGTGACGAGCCAGTTGCTCAGCCACCATTGATCAGACGTCTTCAATTGGTGAGAGATCTGGAGAATGTGCTGGCCAGGGCAGCAATCGAACATTTTCTCTATCCAGTACGGCCCGTACAGGACCTGCAACATGCGGTCGTACATTATCCTGCTGAAATGTAGGGTTTCGCAGGGATCGAATGAATGGTAGAGCAAAGGGTCGTAACACATCTGAATTGTAACGTCCACTGTTCAGACTACCGTCTATGCGAACAAAAAGTGACCGAGACGTGTAACCAATGGCACCCATACCATCACACCGGGTAATACGTCAGTATGGCGATGACGAATACTCGCTTCCAATGTGCGTTCACCGCGATGTCGCCAAACACGGATGCGACCATCCTGATGCTGTAAACAGCGCCTGGATTCATCCGAAAAAATGACGTTTTGCCTTTCGTGCACCCAGGTGCGTCGTTGAGTACACCATCGCGGGCGCTCCTGTCTGTGATGCAGCGTCAAGGATAACCGCAGCCATGGTCTCCGAGCTGACAGTCCATGCTGCTGCAAACGTTGTCGAACTGTACGTGCAGAAGGTTGTCTTGCAAATGTCCACATCTGTTGACTCAGAGATAGAGACGTGGGTGCTCGATCCGTTACAGCCATGCGGATAAATGCCTGTCATGTCGACTGCTAGCGACACGAGGCCGTTGGGATCCAGCACGGCGTTCCGGTTACCCTCTTGAACCCACCGATTCCATATTCTGCTAACAGTCATGGGATCTCCACCAACGCGAGCAGCAACGTTGTAATACGAAAAACCGCATTCCCGATAGGCTACAATCCGATCTTTATCAAAGTCGGAAACGTGATCTTTATCAAAGTCGGAAACGTGATGGTACGCGTTTATCCTCCTTAGACGAGGCATCACAACAGCGTTTCACCAGGCAACGCCGGTCAACTGCTGTTTGTGTATGAGAAATCGGTTGGAAACTATCCTCATGTCAGCGCGTTGTAGGTGTCGCCACCGGCGCGAACCTTGTGTGAATGCTCTGAAAAAGCTAATCATTTGCATATCACAGCACCTTCTTCCTGTCGGTTAAATTTATCGTCTGTAGCACGTAATGTTCTTGGTGTAGGCATTTTAATAGCCAGTAATGTAGTACGCTGGCTGACCCCTCTCTAGGAAGACACTGAGATAGCAGCGACCTCTAGTTGAAGAGAACATAAGTGCCGCTCCACCTGGCTGTGGCCTAGTTGAAGACTAGCTGTTCTCAAGCTCTACAGAAGCTACTTAAAAACTGTATAATTTCACGTGTATTAAGCATTGTCTGTACTGATGAGGCTTCTTAGTTGTCTGCCGCCATTTGCTCTGACTCATCATCGTAAATGCTCCAAGTTAAGTATTGTCATTTATTTTGTATAATAAAAATTAATTATTACGATTTACTTGACATGTAGTCTAGTGATACGAGAAAGCAGGTTTCCTAGACACCCCATCATTGACGACTAGGAAAGATTCAACATATGGCAAAGAGTTGTAATTAGAACCCAATGCCTGATGGCCACGGATTTTGTTTCGTCTTTTGATGGCGCTTTATTTCTACCTATTATTTTCGTCGCAGGGGTGTGTTTACTTGTTTTAAGTGTCTTTTGTAATATTTTTGCTAATCAGCGCTTTCAGGTGGGCGTTACTGAAATTTTCTTTGCTTGTGTGTTTATTTGTATTGCTTGCCTTGTCTGTTCATTGCATTTGTCTCTTCCACAATGAGCAACCCACCACTCCCGCAGCTGCTCAGGCACCTGCAAGCGATAGAAGCAACGCAACTAACGTAGATGTTTCAGTTTCAGACCCAGCAAACTGCCACGCTACTGAACACTGTGCAGGAGCTACTGGCGAATGCTGCATGTTGAACAGAAAAATAAGCAACGCCAGTAGGTCCGAGAGCCATACCACCTTTTCGTCAGTTTGATAAAAAGCAAGTGGGGTGGCTCGAGTGGTTGCAACAGTTTGAAGCCCACATAATTGGTCACAATGCACCAGGTACTGTGAAGCTGTATTACGTTTTGTCAACAGCTGGAAGTGCAGTGAACTTCTCTATGATCAGGTTGTAGATTCGTTAACTAATTATTACGATAAGCAAGTAAATCTGGTGGCAGCTAGGTATCAATTCTTTCATTGCAAGAAAAGGTCAGAACAAACATATCATAGGTATTAACAGATTTGCAGGGTATGATGAGGCAGTACAAATTCAAATGTGCTTGTGGTGCTTTATGTTCAGACGTTATGTTACGTGATGCTATCGTGTACAACGTAACTGAGTTAAGACTCTGAAATAGTCCTATCCATCATTTCAGCATGTAGTGAAAATACTACATCAGTACAATTCAAGTGCCATGTCGGCCAATAAATTTGACTATTTTCTAATTTGTCTGGTTGAGTTGTCTCTTGCTTACGACCGGCCCAGAAGGCAGCAGAAGCTTGCACGTGGCAGGCTGTGTAAACAGTTTTCCACACTGTGTTATCAGCTCTCTAAACAGGTAAACAGAATTACGTCATGCCCTCAGTGCTATTCGTAGCATAAACACCCCAGACTGCCTGTAGAGACAAGCACAGTGTTAAGCGTGTAGCACTTAAGGTCACGTACAATCCTTATTTTTGCAACGGAACAAAAATAAAGAATTCGTCCCACTCACAAAAATTTTGTCACAAGACCCATGTGATCAATGCAGTGTATTCATAGCCTTCTGCAGGCACTATGAAAACTAGCAAGCGAACAATTTCTTCAGTGCTACGCCAGTCCAACAAACTCTTTGTTCATTTGCATATTAGTGGAAAACGCGTGAAATTTCAGTTACATATGAGTTCCTCTGTTACATTGCTCAATCGCAACACATATTAACTGTTAGACTCATCACACCTGTCTTAAACTAGCATGCACCTGACGCTTTCAATGGAAAAGACATTCCCATTCTCAGAAAATGTGCTTTGCCTGTCATGTGTGGCTCACATATGTGAACTGTGACTTTCACTGTGCTCCAATCATCCGATTGTGAGAATATATTTGGCCTTGATTCATTCGATTTGTTTGGCTTTAAACGTCAGGACAATGTGCTGTCAGTGACTGCCTTAAATGCCAAACACAGTATAGCTAACTTGCTGAAACAATTCCCTGAACACTTTTCTGAAGGTTTAGGCAAGGCTAACAATTTTGTTGCACATATTACCATGAAAGATAATGCTCAGCGGAAATTTTGCAGGGTCAGAACTGTTTACATTTTATTACGGGACAAAGTCGGTGCTGACCTTAAAGAATTGCAAGATAGCGGAGCTATTGCGCCCATACAAGCTAGTCAATGGACAACTCCAGTGGTTTTGCTCCCCAAACCTTCAGGTCGCATTCGCCTCTGTGTTTCCTTTAAGTGTACATTCAACCCACAAACTGTGATTAATATCTGTTTATGGCTACGCCCAGAGGATCTCATGCACAGATTAGGAGCTAATCACTACTTTTCAAAAATTGATTTGCCCGAAGTATATCTTCAAATACCACTAGATGAAGAATCTCAAACGGTTTGTGTTGTGAAACTCACTTGGGCTTGTATAAATATTTACTTTTCCCTTTTAGCAGTGTATCCGCACCCGCCATTTTCCAATGATACTTGGAACAGCTAACTGCTGAAGTGCCAAATTGTTCAAACTACTTGGACGATATTGTCGCAGCATGTCGTACTCGTGATGAACACATTACTAATTGGCGTGCTTCGTTTCGTGTGTTACCTGATGCACTAACTGATGCAATATCCTTGTCATATCATAAACAGTCAAGGTGTTCACCCTTTTCAGTCACGTTCGTTAGCCATACATGACCTGCCAGTTCCTCGCAATGTCACAGAACTGCAGTCAGTCTCAGAGAAAATGAACTATTATATTCGGTCCATACCGAATGCTGCACAAATTGCAGCTCCATTATCGTTTGGGTTGCAAGAACGTCCCGTTTGTTTGGACGGATGTATACCAAGGAGCTTTTCAAATACTTAACTATGCATTGCTCAGTGATCCATGCTTGCTTCACTTTGACCTTGCCAAACCAGTTGTACTGCAAATTGACGCTTCCTCTTACAGGATAGGAACTGTGCTTTCCCACAGGGTTGGTGATGTAGACAGACCTATTGCTTTTGCATCCAAAGTGTTGTTCAAGCTCAGAATAACAATTCACAAATAAAGTGTTAGTGACTGTTGCGTATGGTGTCACCAAATTCCACCACTATTTGCATGACAGAAAATTCTTCTTAGTAACGGATCACAAGCCATTGCTGTCAGTGTTCATCCAATTAAGCCGATTCCTGTACGAACTGCCCAAAAATTCAAAACTTCCCATTGGCCCCGATACAAACTTTGACACTTCTGCTGCATCCCGGTGTCACATCGATGCTCACGATTCTTAATTTCTTCAATCCTCTCCTTTGAAGTATAGGAAAATTGCACAGGCAACGGGAACTGATTCAGATTTGAACAACTTGCTCAGCTACATTCGCACATCTTGGCCTCGCTCATTGCATAGCATGAAGAACTCGGTAGTGCCACGATACTTCGCACGTCGGCATAGTGTCGCCTTACTGAAAGGTGTGATTCTTGTCCAAGATGACAGTGGACAGTCACGTGTGTTGTTCCCCAAAACTTTGCAAAAGAAGTGTTGGAGTTACTTCACGAAGGGCATGTGTGTTGTTCCCCAAAACTTTGCAAAAGAAGTGTTGGAGTTACTTCACGAAGGACACTGGTGAATTGTTCGTACGAAACAGTTAGCACGTCGTCACTGTACTTGGCAGCGTATGGGCACCTGAATAGAATAGATTACGTCACAGTGTCAGTCTACTACACCACAAAAATTATCTGCTTGGCCTAACTCACAGTCACCATAGAAACGTGTGCACGTAGACTTTGCGGGACCTTTTTGGAACATACGTAGGTTAATTGTGGTAGACTCTTACAGAAACATTCCTTTTGCTGTGCCAATGAACTCCACAACATGAGATAGCACAATTCGTGCGTTGTCCTCTATTTTTTGCCTCGAAGGTTTGCCTTTAGTCATAGAATCAGGCAACGGCCCTCATTTCATGTCAAATGAATTTGAAACATTCTGTGAACGCAGTGGCATTCAGCATCTAACTAGTGCATTGTACCATCCACAGTCAAACGGCGAAGCGGAACGTTTTGCCAGAATCTTCAAACAGCAGATGGCCAAACTTCGCACCGCACACACCACCGATAAAGTATTACAACTGTTTCTCGCCTAGTATCGTTCGCATCCATGAGATGGACCATAGCCGGCGGAATTGCTTCTCGGCCGCCGCCATCGGACACTCCGCCACCTCCTCAGCATCCGGCGCAAAAGGAAGGCCGAAGGTAACGCTTCGCGCTGCATGGTATTATATTTTACAGGATTTTTAGCTGCAGCAGGAGTTGGGACCCAGGCGAGAATCTTTGTTAACTTAGCGCATGCATATATCTGGTATCAGACAAGGAGGGATTGAAGCGGCGACATCACAATCAAATTCGCCGTTGTCATGTGCTCGGTTATCCTTCAGTATTTCTTTCACCAGACTCATGGATTGCATTTTTCAACATTTAGAGCTAGCTATCATTCATCACGCCTACTAGAAATTTTGCCTAAGTCATCTTGCATCTTCCTACCGTCACTAAACACCGACACCTTACCGTACACGACAGCATCATCAGCAAACAACCGCAGACTGCTGTCCACCCCCTCCGCCAAATAATTTATGTATACAGAGAACAACGGCCGTCCTGTCATCTGTTGAACACATGCCGTCGAGGACAACATACTGGGTTCTATTACCCAAGAGGTCTACCTTGGTTAACAACCTGCATTTGGACACCGTGTCAAATGCTTTCCAGATATCCAGAAACAAGGAATCTGCCTCGTGCCCTTCATGCTCAAATGTTGAAATGTGTGTGAATTCCTAAGGGAGCAAATTGATGAGGTCATCGGTCCATAGACTTACACACTACTTAAACTAACTTAACGCTAAAGACAACACTCCCACCCACGCCCGAGAGAGGACTCGAACCTCCTTTCTTATGTACGGAAGTCATGTGCACTTTTTTCCAGTTACTTGGGGCTTTATTCTGGGCGAGACATTCAAGATAAAAACGTTCAAGGTAATCGGATAATGCCATAGAGTATTCGTTGTAAAATCGAATTTGAATTCCGTCCGGACTTCGTGACTTGTTTTATTTCAGATCTTTCAGCAGTTTCTCTGCTCCAGGGATGCTTATTACTATGACGTCCATATGGGAGTCTCTCCGAGTGACAAATAACGGTATGTTTCTGCTTTTCTGCTGCGTGAACGATTTCTTGAACGCCCCTACCAGTTCAATAAGGAAAAGTCAACGAACTTCGTCTCCCTCGACTTGGAAGAAGCTTATGACCATGTATGTCACTTGGGTTTCATTTTCAAGCTCCGGACTTACGCACTTGCCCTTCTTACCGCATCTTTCCAATCTGATCGTCTAGCGTTTGCCACTATTAACAGTACCGATTCTCAAATATTCCATTCTGCTGCTGTTGTGCCCCGTCCTCTCTCCTCTCCTTTACCCCATCTACATTGGTGATATGAAAAAAATACCACCGCTGGTACACCCAATAGCCCCTGAAGATTAACTCCTCCAGAACTAACGCTGTAATTATAGGATGAATCAACTGTCGCTTCCGCCTTGATGACGTCCACCAAACCATTTAAATCAACCATTGTAGCTAGCTAATACACTAAAACTTCCTGGATTAATCGTCGACTAGCCATTAACATGGAAACCTCATCTACTAACAACCTAACACAGAGCCGACAATAGACTGAAACCACTAAAATTACTAACTGGTCGCTTTTGAAGATTACAGGCCCTTACTATTCTCCTCACGTACAACACCTAGCTCCGGCGTACTCTCTCCTACCGAATGTTGCGTGGATATCTGAAACTAAATCTGAAACTAATGAATTCTGCAGGGAGGAGGTTGTTCTGTAACCTCTACACAGTGTGGCAGCTGTGCAGTCCCAGCTGTGTGAGATCTTCTTTCCTTTACTGGTCTCACTCATTCTTCATCTTTCCTATCTACAAAAATTTCGACCCTCTTCTTTCCAATATGAAAATTTTCTGAAAGCAATGAATTCTGTACGGAGGAGGTTGTGCTGTAACCTCTACACAGTGTGGCAGCTGTCCAGTCCCAGCTGTGTGGGATCTTCTTTCCTTTTCAGATCTCACTCATTCTTCATCTTTTCTATCCACCTACAATTTCGGCTTCTTCTTTCCAAAATATTAAACTTTCCGTTGTGGTTATGAAGTCAATAATAAACTAATGAATTCTGTAGGGAGGAGGTTGTTCTGTAACCTCTACACAGTGTGGCAGCTGTGCAGTCCCAGCTGTGTGAGATCTTATTTCTATTTCTGGTCTCACTCACTCTTCATCTTTCCTATACACAAAAATTTCGACCCTTTCTCTCCAACGCATTATATTTTCCTTCATGGCTATCAGGCCATGAGTTCTGTAACCATTCTATCCACCGATTAGTAAAGAAAATACCTAATGTGACAAACCTAACAGTGACATAAACAGCAGAGAAGTATGATGTAATTAAGATACAAAGGTATTTGAGTAACAAGTATGTATAGAACTCTGGTAATACTGTAAGTACAAAGTGTTGATTTATTGGAATTGGTCCACCAACAGTAATTTAAAAAGGTATACAAATTCATGTACAAGCAGGATCTGAAGTGGCAGTGAAACCTATTGTATGCTGTAATAAATAGTAAAAGAGAGTGCTTAGCGTTATGAAAAATATGCAGATAAGTTGTAAAAATGGACTCACCTTGTGTAGCAAGGAATGGCAGTGTAATAGAATTGAACAGTGTTTGTGGTTGAGACGTGGAGGACACGTCCCTGATATATTTATAAGGTTGGAGCTGGCCATTATTTTGGTGTAGTGTGTGACAGAACACACCTACATGTATTGAGGTTATGAGTTGGAGGCGTGAATGCGACCATAGGTACCCTTATGTTAGGTGAGACAGAGCAGCTCATGGTGTCCTATAGGTTTAAGGAATTTAGCATTACGCTCGTTCATAATTACTTAATGCACTTTAGTGGTAGGTCGAGAGAGACTACCTGTGGTTTCAGCGTCCGATCGAGTGGAAAAATGGATTGCCATGTGAGCAAACTGATCAGCTGCAATACACTATAGATATGAAATAAATGTGCTATCCTATGCTTTAAATGTTAATGGAGTGAGTATTACTTTAGCTCATACACTAGCAAAGTAAGTAAGTATATAATTGCAGATGTGGAATTGACACAGCAGCAGAGGAGCAATAAGTGGATTTAGTAGTCAACTAAACGTAGTGGGTTTTGAACACTCAGAACTGTACTATTACCACAAGTTACTCACATATACAAAGAAGTTAAGAAGACAACTACTAATCAAATATACTTATACTATCTCTAAGAATAAGGTAATCGAAGATGAGTCAGCTAAGTAAATAAAATACAGATTTATCAGGAATGTAACGAGCATTGGTTCAGTGTTCCGGCCCAGAAATAATAAATTGAAATTAAATAGGATTTATGATTGTATTCCTCGAGCATAAATTTTCTCTAGTACGTGACTAACGGCGTTTTGAGCCATTTGTTTACCGATTTTATGACAATTAAGTAACCGCGAGAGTAAAATTGGAAAAGTTCTGCTAACTTTGTTCCAGTAACATATTGAAAGAAAAAATGTATATATCCCCATTTCATTGTGACCCACCCTTAGATATTAAGGGAACAGAGTCTGAGGCACTCTTTTTGTTTCTTCTACAGGACAAACCAGATAATGGCAGCCTGGTATCTGTGTGAAAGCGTGGAGTGACTTGGACACAACTCACAGTGACCCCTCCACTTTCCCCATGTAATTACGAGTGAACGTGAAGGACGCACACCATAGCAACTACCCCTCCTCCACCCTTGTGAATGGAAGTGTAGAACGCCAGCCAAAGCGGCTACAACCACGTGTGTAAAAATGAAATTGTCAGGATTCGTAAAGTTTTCTTTCAGGTTTAGAAAAGACTGCTAAGAGATAATTATCTGTTTGTGTATCATGAATACCTGTGTTATTTTCTTTGAATTTGTGTATGTAAAAATGTATTTAAGATTTTCATCGTTTTACGTATTTTATGTGTTTGTCTCTCTATGGCAATATGTATGCCAAAGTGTTTCATTTATTTTGCTTAAATTTTGAGTGGTAATGTTGCTTAAGAGGCAGTGAACATGCCAGCAATTCAAATTATTGAAGTAGGTAATAAGTTTTCTTTTAATATTTCTACATGTTTACATACAAATTTTAATTCTTCATAGGGAGTTAAGCTGTACTCTTGCTTCCATTTTTGTAATTAATTTTTTTTTTCATTTTTATTCAAAAAAATTAAGTAGAGGGTGATGTAGGGAAGCAGCCTACTCACGCCGTATAAAATTCACAGCAGTCTTTCCATTGTGTGCCACCAGTCCGCTGTAACTAGCTCTGACGTCATAAATGTTGCGCAACACTTTAAAAATCAAGTAAATAACCTGAAACGTTGCTAGCATGTCAGGAGTAATACTAAATCAGTATGTATTGAATATCAGTGCAATAACTTCAACCATTGTTCAGATTTGGACGTTTTTCTGTAAAAAACATTCTCGCAACAGAAAAGAGCTAGAAACTTAAAAATTTATATTTAGATTCCTTTTGCATAATAATTTAGGAGAAATAGTATTCTGGATCTCACAAATTAAAATTTTAGTTGAAATTCATAATTTTCTGTTTTTTTCTTAAAAATTAAGGAAGCAAGATAGATTAAGTAGGCGAATAAATAAGGCTAGGATGTTTAAATTTAAGTAGATGGGAGATACGCTACAATCATAAAGATGTAAGAAGTTTCAATTGAATAACTATAAAACTATAGCGATAGTGTATATCCAAAGAGCAAGTTCAGAGCTCGTCTACTGCGTGTAGTGTAATTAAATTAATTCTCTCGCCCAAAATTTTGGACTTAGCCACGTCAGTCTTTTATTATGATTACTTACCTGTATGCTGATTGCACATTTAAATTGAGAGCGTCATTGGCCACCAGCAAAGGAAGCAATAATTTATTTAATAACTTAAAGTGGTGCATTACTAGCCAAGCGGCTAGTCGGGACAGCGAATTTAACCCAGCGTTCCCTTAGCCGTCCGCACCGCGGCTTTATATATAAGAACGCTGCACGAGGAAGGCAAGGACGGACAGTCGCTGAGATGTGCAGCCGCGAGAAGGACGTACCTGCGCTTGCTAGCGACGCGAAGGGTGTGGCAGATCGCCGGCCGGCCGCGCTTGCGCCGTCGGCGGCCCCATCTGGCCCCCCACTTATGACGACCAGTGCTATGGCTATGGATTTGATGGACACAGCTCCGGAAACTTTGAAGACAGCGCTGTCTGCTCCGCTCCCCGATTCTGAAGATGAGAGCTCCACCGCCCCTCAGCCACGCGGACGAAGCGGGAAACAGAAGAGGAGGGCAACAGCCGCGACGTCCGCTGTTAGCAGCTCGCTGATCGAGAAGAGGGCCAAGCAAGATTGCGCCCCTGACGCTGATGGTTTTGTCCCGGCCCGGCGAACTGCAAGACGCATGCAGTCATCGACGACGCTTCCCACTGCCTTCGCCAACTCATTCGAAGCGCTCACTGACGCGCCGGACCAGCTGCCGCGCGATCCTGCGCCGAAGAAAGACTCCCATCTTCCGCCTGTGGTCCTCCAGTTTCGGCCGCCCTATGGGCAACTGCAGAAGTTGTTGCGCAGCTGGACAACGGCCGTGTATACCGTGAAGCCTGCCGGACGAGACCTGTACAGGGTCACACTCCGCACTGCTGACGACTATCGCTGGGTCACTCAGGAGGCGTCTGATCGTGGTATCCCGTTCTATACCCACGCTTCCGCACCTGACAAGGTCTTGAAGATTGTAATCCGGGACCTCCCATTCAACATGGAAGCCGATCACCTGCATCGTGAACTCCCTGACCTGGGCTTCTACATACGGGCAGTCGTGAAGATGAAGTCGCCTAAATCACGCGATGATATGCCGCTCTTCCTGGTCGTCTGCTCCGACACCGTGGAGAACCGCAAACTCTACCAATTGACGCGGGTCGCCGACGTTCCTGTTCAGACCGAAGATCTTCGCTCCCGGAGAGGCCCTGTGCAGTGCTTTCGCTGCCAGGGGATCAATCACATCGCGCGCCACTGCTCTATGCCAGACAGATGCGTTAAATGAGCCGGCACCCACGCAGGAAGTGCGTGCCCCCGTTCGTCCACCGAGAAGCCGACATGTGCACTCTTTGGCGGTGCTCACGTGGCCACGTATCGTGGGTGTGAGGTGTGAAAGCGTGCCATCGCTCGCCAACGTGGCCAAACACCAGCGCCACTTCCGAAGAAGCCAGCAACGAGGCGGCCCGGCGTCTGTTTCGCGGCGGCAACGTCAGGGGCGCCCTCCGTCGTTCCGGCTGCGTCGGCTGCTCCTGCTCCTGCCGCATCCGAGGCCATGCCGACACCTGAGGCTCCTGCGCCTCCACCACAGCTGCTAGTGGCGGACCCTGGTACTGCCTCTCCCGGGACGTCGGCCGGACCGCGCCCCGCCAATCGCCGGCGCGGGGGTCAGCGCCCTGTGGGTACCCAGCGCTCAGCACCGTCAGTCGAGCAGCCCCAGGTGGACTCTCACAGCGAGTCAGCCACGCCTCCCCCTTCCAGCGACGGGGCCGCGCCGGCTGCCTCCACCGCTGACCTGGCCAACCTCGTCGCGTAGCTCACTGCCTTGGTGACCAGTGCTACGAAGTTGATTGAAGTCCTGTCGCAGCAACTCACTGTTGCAGTGCCGATGGCTTCTCCGGCCCCAACCGCTGTCAACACTCACCAGCTGCACCATGGGCAGCGTTAGAGAGCTCACAGTCGTCGCCAATGTCTTCGAGATGAAGCCCTCGACGTCTGCCTTATCAACGAAACCCACCTGAAGCCTGGGGTCGACGTCAGGGCGCCCAACTACTTCAGCTATCGCACCGATCGACTGACGGCGGGTGGTGGGACAGCCGTTTACGTCCGCAATGGCATTCGTCATCGTGTGATACAACTTCCACCACTGGCAACCCTGGAGGCCACTGGTGTCGTCGTTCACACCTCGGCGGGCACCATCACGTTCATCGCTGCCTATCGACCGCCGTCTCATCCACTGGACCCTGCTGACATCGATGCTCTGCTATCCGTGAGAGGGCAGGTGTTCGTCGCCGGGACTTCAATAGTAAACATGTCTCCTGGAACTCCAGGATCACCAATGCTGCTGGCCGCTGCTTGCTCTGGGTAGCGGAACGTCACCATGCGCTTGTGGAGGGGCCGTACGACCCGACAATCTTCCCTGCCCGTGGCCTCCCGGATATAATCGACATCGCGGTCGTCAAGGGCATCCCTCATCAGATCACCGCCACGACGAAGACGGCACTGTCTTGTGATCATGTCCCAGTGGTTTCTGATATCGACTTAGACGCCCTTCAACAGTCTAGGTGAGGCATCTCACTTGCTGGCATCGACTGGGGTAGGTTTCAAGCAGCCGTGACGGACTCACTGGCCGCCGCGCTGCCCCCTGCGGAAGCTGGAGCGGACGCAGCACTTTGCGGCAACCACGATCGATGCTGCCACTATACTGTAGCAACGCCGCCCCGACCTCGCACTCTGCCTGACTACTCCCGCCAGCTGCCGCCGGACATCCTTGCGGCCATCACTAAGAAGAACCAGGTCTACCGGGAGTGGCAGAGGACAAGAAATGCCGACACCAAGCGCCTCCTCAACAGGATGCGGCGGGACATCCGGGTCGCCATTGACAACCATCGCAATCGCGACTGGAATAACAAGGTCTCCACCCTCTGTCTTGACGACGGCACGGCCTGGCAAACGACGAAGCGTTTCCTACGCCGCACGCAACGCATCCCTCCGCTGCTGGTCCACGGTCAGGCTGTCTGCGAACCAGCTGCCAAGGCTGATGCCCTCGCAGACGTCTTTGAGGCTGCGTTTACGCCGATCGAAGAACCGACCGACGCTGTCCACGACGACCTGGTTGCTGACCGGCTCCCACGCTACTTGGAGGCACGCGACGACGATGACGTCATTGAAGAGACGACGGCGGAGGAGGTGTCGTCCATTCTGCGTGCCCTGAACCCCAGGAAAGCTGCGGGCCCAGACGAAGTTTCCAACGCCCTACTCCAGAAGTTGCCGCCGGTGGCTGTCACTCATCTCGCCGACGTCTTTAATGTAAACCTCCGGTCCTGCAGTTTTCCTCAGTTCTGGAAGCATGCAGCGATCGTGGCGATTCCGAAGATGGAGAAGGATCTGCGTCAGCGCGCGAACTACAGACCTATTAATTTACTGCCGGCCGTCTCCAAGGTCTTTGAAAGGGTGTACATCAGGCGGCTACAGCGCCGCGTTGACAAGGGAGGCCTCCTGTCCGAAGAGCAGTTCGGCTTTCGCAGGGGCCATTCGTCAGTTCACCAACTCCTACAGCTAGTGGAAGATGCGTTCGTCGCCCTCGAGCAGCGCGAGTTCTTCAGCGCGGTGTTCCTGGACGATTCGTGTGCTTTCGACAGTGTTTGGCACCGCGGCCTCTTGTTCAAACTTTTTGAACTTGGGGTCCCGACGTCGCACGTCCATCTCATCCATTCCTATCTTGCCGATGTGACCTTCCATGTACGGGCCGCGCATGGCTTGTCCTCCGTCCGTGGCATCAACGCCGGTGTGCCACAGGGCTCGGTCTTGGGACCACTCCTGTATTCGCTGTACACTTCTGATGCGCCGAAGATCGACCGTGTGCGGCTCGCCCTGTACGCGGATGACACGGCTCTATATACGAGGAGCCTCAGTGCCGCCGTCATGCGCCGTCGTCTGCAGCTCGCCGTTGACACCCTGGCAGCCTGGGCCGTCAAGTGGAGGCGACTCGTTCCTGCAGGTCTGCAACCGCTGCACCGTCGGTGGCAGCCCTGTCCCGTGGCGTCCCACGGCGCTTTACCTCGGCGTCACCATCGACCGCCAACTCACGTGGGTTCCGCATATCCGTGAAGTGAAGGCCAAAGTGCGGAACCGGCTCCGCATCCTGTACCCGGTGCTGAACCCCGGCTCCCGACTACCACCGCGGCTGGGCATCACTCTCTACAAGGCGCTGCTCCGCCCTGTACTCCAATACGTCGCCGTCGTCTGGGGGAACGCCGCCGACACGAACCTGAAGAAGCTGGAGACACTGCAGAATCGCATCCTTCGGCTGGCCTTGCACCTGCCTTACGATTTCCCCACCGCTCATCTTCACGACATCGTGGAAGTACCTCTGCTCCGTGACCTCTTCCAGGCGACCGCCCGCACCTTTTACGAATATGCTTGCCGGTCTCACAACGCCCAAATCCGGACGCTGGGCCGCAAACTGCCGCGCAGCGTCACCACCCGCTGGCCACACCTGCTCGCTGCATAGCTAGCACTGCAGAACTGTGCTGAGGAGACACCCAAGAAGACAATCTACATTTGGAGACGCATTACATCGGCAAAGTACTAACGGCTGCGAACTCCATCACACATCGGAGGACGGGTTATCTCCGTGCAGATCCACGCGAGACGAGGAAGGCAAAGCTCCAGTTCTCTCCAGACGCTGATTAGCGCACCATCTGTGCCGGGAGTTGCGTCGCGTCGGTATCATTTCTAGAAACAGCCTCGGATGCCGTAATAAGTTACTCGGGATACGCGTGAAGTGTTAATTCTGGGATGACTTTAATGATCTATCTTCAGTTTGCGTATGTCGTATTTTCAGGTGCCACCGCGGGACAGACATTCTACCATTATTTAGCGTGGCGTTTGATGAACATTATGGTCAAATTATGGCGAGCATTCACTTAAACATTTAATTTTAACAGTTATAGTTGCATCAGCGCATTAGACTCTGAACTGCTCTGGTAGTTGGATTGTGTGGATTCTTTTTGGTCTGTTACTTTCAGAATATAGTGAACCTTTTAGAGTGAATCGTTTTTGTTTATGAATCCCAGACAATTTCCTAATTCCTCAGAGCTATAAGCTGTAGCTATAAGTGTATTTCTCAGTTGAAGTGGGCACTAGGAATTCTAATAACAGGCTTCACGTTTTGCTAATCACTTTCTGGTTGCCACTATTGTAGTTAGAGAGCCAGTGCTGAGAATGGCAAACAACAGCATTAATTAAATCATAGGAACATTTCAATAACAATAAATTCCACCCGCCGCCCCACACCTCCTACTAAGTTTTATCAGTTCCACCTTCCATGAACGTCACACATTTCGCCTCGCTTTCAACATCCTTTCTAAAAACTAAATTCCTCCCGCACAGGCCATGAAAGTCCAAAGGTACCGACTGACCGCCGTGTCAGCCTCAGACCACAGGCGTCACTGGATGCGGAGATGGAGGGGCATGTGATCAGCACACCGCTCTCCCGGCCAGAGCTACTACTTCTCAATCAAGTGGCTCCTCAGTTTGCCTCACAAGAGCCTAGTGTACCGCGCTTGCAAACAGCGCTCGGCAGACCAGATGGTCATCCATTCAAGTACTAGCCCAACCGACAGCGCTTAACTTCGGTGATATGACGGGAACCAGTGTTACCACTGCGGCAAGGCCGTTGGCTCCACATCCTTTCACTTATACCCAAATCAGTCCTCTACCATATCATAAATTTCTAACCCCTCCTCACCGAATTAAAAAATTTCCGCATATCTTACGCTGTTTACAAACTAGATTGTTATAATCCATCGTCAGCCTTCTGATCACCAGTCTTGGTATGCTGCCGCGCCTTTACATTCTCATTTCACCTCCTCACACCAACGCAAATTCAACCAACTCCTCTCAGACAATGAAATCAGCCCCATATTTATCCGTCGTACGAACTATAGCTCTTCCCCAACTATCCCGTTCCACACAAGGCTACAACTCCCTTTTCCATCTCCATAGCTCCCAATTCCCTCTTCCGCCTCTCCATTAACGCTTCTCTTGATACCGCCTCTCTACTTCCTTTCTTCCCACTGTCCACCCAACACGTTGCTTCATTTCCACAGTTGATGCTCATAGACCACTATTTTTTTACTCACACTCTTTAACTCTACTGATCATGTATTACCCTCACCACATTCCCTTTTCCCCACTGTAGCACCTTCAGCTTTTAGACAAAGTCAGGTTCTCCTTTACAGTGAATATCATCGTCTTCTTAAACATGTTTCAGATTTTTTTTTCTTTTCTAACGTTACCATTTAGTATTTTCGTTTTAATCTTGGAAATGTGAAGGAAAACAACGGTGTAATTTTGAAGTAGAAAACATTCACCGAATGGCAGATTCTAAAAAGTTTCTGAATTTCCGTCTTTTATTATTGTTTGTAACGTCTTTATTTATACTGTTAAAACTTTGGGATTCGGAGTGGGGTGTTACACTGCTGGCAGCCCACCCTGACCCCATCTGGGCAAGGGAGATCAATAAACCGCAAAGAACAAAAAATAATCCTCACTAACTTGTTATTTTTAACAGTTACGTTCTTTCATGCGCAGCCGTAGCAGACACTTAAAGTAGTCATTGCGAGCTAATCAGCTGTCTCGTTTACTTTACATGAGCTGCGTTGCGAACTTTGGATGTGGTAACAGGAACTTCCGTTTTTGTTATGCATTTTCTATAAGGCCTTCAGCCTCTTTGTCGTGTAACAGGAGAGCGTAAATGTCACGTTTATTTGTGATATGAGCTTGTAGTAACTAAATACTTGTTCTAGTCGTTTCATGACAAGCAAATGGGGCTGAGAACCGAAACTAGTGTAAGTTTCGTGAGGCCAGTACCTTCCTAACTATTTTTAATCTTCGTGCTAATATCCAAGTGAACCTGTAGCTTCTATTCTGATGATGTATAGTTGTTGTTTTATACTGAAATTGAATCGTAAGTTGTATAATGGCTGACTGGTAATGCAATATGTGTTCCGTAGTATATGGACATCCCTGCTTCTTGGCTCTTCCTTGCAGTTCTCTTGATGCGTGAATTCTAGGCGCTGTTTCTACCAATAATAATTGTTAACAAATTTTTCCTGATTTTTAAGCCAGCAACACTTGGTCACGTTTTGTACGCCTTCAGTTACTGGCAAAGTATATTCATATACACTGATCAGCTAGAACATTATGACCATTGACTTATTATCGGGGTAAACCCGCCCAGGTGATAGCAGCGTCACCTGGCAAGGAATGACTGGTAGTGAGACTCACGTGCGATGCATGTAGTACCAATGAGAGTGCTGAACGTGTGTAGAATGGGGAAGACACGCGATCTACCTGAGTTTCTCAGAGGGCAGATTGTGATGGTCCGGAGGCTCGACACGAGCATTTCGGAAGCTGCACGAATTGTGCGGTGTTCGAGGAGTGCTATGGTGAGTGTCTTCAACACGTGGCGAAACCAAGGTGAAAGTACGTCCAGACCTCGTGGGTTTAGGCGGCCACCCCTTATGACCCATGTCGGCAGTCGTAATCTGGGCAGACTAATAAAATACGACAGACGGCGAACTGTGACGAAACAAACATCAGACTTTAGCGCTGGTCAGAGTAAAAGTGTTTGTGAAGACACAGTGCACTGAACACTTCTAATTATGGGCCTCCACAGGGGACGACCCTTGCATGTGTCAATGTCAACATCATGACACCGGAAATTACGATTGAAATGGGCACATGAACATTGGAACTGGACGTTGGCGGAATGGCAGGGCATTGCATGGTCTAATGATTCCTGATACTTTCTCCGTCGTGCCGATGGGCAGGAGAAAATCCGTCGTCTTCCAGGGGAACAGCTCCTTGACGCCTGTACTGAGGGACGCAGGCAAACTGACGGCAGCTCCATTATGCTTTGGGGAACGCCCGTGTGGTCATCCATGGATCCAGAGGAGCTCGTGCAAGGCACCACGACGGACAAGAAGTATCGCCCACTGGGTGCAGACCACGTACACCCCTCCATGACGTTCATGTTTCCAGGCAGAAGTGGCATTTTTAATAACGTCACGCGCAATGTCACAAGGTTATTAGTGTAATGGAGTAATTGACGAATGTAGTGGCGAGTTCCCTTTGATGTGCTGGGTACCCAACTCACCAGATCTGAAATCATCGCCCCCTCCCCGGAATTTACGAGAATTAGGTGACTTGTGTGTGCAGATGTGTTTCCAACTCTTTGCCGGACCTAGCAATCTGTTATCTGTATCACAGGTAGGTGGTCATAATGTTATAGCTGATCATTGTAAATATATGTAACTCAAGTTCCGTTGTTTCTGCTACTAATTTCACTTTAATACCCATAGTCAGTCAATCTCCTTAGTTATATTTCTTCCACATCCCGAACTTAGAAACGGTCTCCCAATTTCACCAATCAGGTACTGCTATGGGCTTTCAAATTTGGAAGGAATGGGTGATCTAGATCTCCTCGCATCACACTGAACTGTAAACCTTGCATTCTTTTAAATGTTGTTGTTGTGGACTTCAGTCTGAAGACTGGTCTGATGCAGCTCTCCACGCTACTCTGTTCAGTGTACATCTCTGCATTTTGAAGCAACTACTGCATCCTACATCGAATTGAACCTGCTTACTAAATACATCTTTTGATGTCCTCGATCATTTTTACTGCACCCACTCATCTTCGGTGGTAAGATAATGATTCCTTGATGTCTCACATTGTGTCTTATCAACCGATCCCCTCGTCCAGTGAATTCAGTAACAAATTTCTTTTCTCCCTAATTCTCTTCAGTATTTCCTCATTAGTTACGCGATCTACACATCTAATCTTTAGTATTATTTTGTAGATCCACATTTCAGAAGCGTATGTTCTCTTCTTGTCAGAACTTCTTGTCGTCCACTCTTTACTTTCATACAGTACTACTCTTCAAACAAATACGTTCAGAAAAACTTCCTATCACTTATATTTGTATTCGCTGCTGACAGATTTCTCTTCTTCCGAAATGCTTTCCTTACCATTTCTTGCGTACATTACACAACCTCCTTACTATGTTTATCATCTGTTATTCTACTGCAAACATAGCAAAATTCATCTACCTCTTTTAGGTTGTACTGCAATACGGTCAGCATCACCTGACTTAGTTCGACTGCATTGCGTTGCCCCCGTTTTGCTTTTATTGATGTTCATCTCATATCCTTCTGTCAGACCACCGTTCATTAGGCTCAACTGTTCTTCCAAGTCCTTTGCTGTTTCTGATAGATTTACAATGTAATCGAAAGAGATCAAACTTTTAATTTGTTTTCCAGAACTGTAAATCTTACTTCAAACTTTTGTTTGGTTTCCTTCAATGCTTGCTGAATGTAAAGATTGAATAACATTGGTAATGGGTTACAACTTTGTCTCAATCCTTTCCCAACCTCTCCACCCTTTCATGCCGTTCAGTTGTTATAACTTTCGTGTGGTTTCTGTACAAGATTTAAACAGCCTTTCGATCTCTGTATTTTAACCTGCTACTGTCCGGATTCAATGATTTCGAAGAGTTTAATTCAGTCAACATTGTCAAGAGCTTTCTCTAAGCCTACAGACTCTGTAAAAGTAGGTTTTCTTGTTGTTAAATTGTATTGTAAGAGAAGTCTTAGCGTTACTAGTGCCTCGCATGCTCCTACATTTCTCCGGAACCAAAACTGATCTTCCCCAAGGTCGGCTTCTACCAATTTTTCCATCCTTCTGTATATAATTGTTGATAATATTTTCAAACCATGATTTATTTTACTGAAAGTTCGGTAATATTCACACCTGTCAGCTTCTGATTTCTTTGAAACTAGAATTAGCACATTCTTATTGCAGTCACATTTTATTTCGTCTGTATCATACATATTGCACACCAGGTGGAATTGTGTTGTCACGGCTGGCTCTAGCAACTGTATCAGCAGTTCCAAGGGAACGTCGTCTGCTCCAGGAGCCTTGTTTCGACTTGAGTCTTTCAGTGCTCTGGCAAATTCCTCCTGCAGTATCATATCTCCCATCTCATCGTTTTCTATTTTCATTTTATTTTGTATATTATTGCCTTCAAATTCGTTTCCTTTGTATAGCACTTTTTCGATTTCCCTTCTCTGCTTAGTACTGGTTTCCCATCTGAGCTCATGACATTCGCATATCTGATTCTCTGTCCTCCAAAGAGGTCTTTAATTTTTCTATCTATCTTTCGGCTAGTTATACATGCTCCTATAGCCTTGTATTTGTCCTCTAACCAATCGTATTTAACCAGTTTGCACTTTTGGTCAATCTCAGTTTTAGACGTCAATAGTTGCTTTTGTCTTCTACATTTGCTACATTTTTATATTTAGTTCTTTCATCAGTTTAATTCAGTATTTCTCTCATATCCAAGAATTGGTTCAAATGGTTCAAATGGCTCTGAGCACTATGGGACACCTGAGGTCATCAGTCCCCTAGAACTTAGAACTACTTAATCCTAACCAACCTAAGGACATCACACACATCCATGACCGAGGCAGGATTCTAACCTGCGACCGAAGCAGTCGCGTGGCTCCGGGCTGAGCGCCTAGAACCGCTAGACCACCGCGGCCGGCAAGAATTGGTACTAGCGTTTGTCTTGTTACCTATTTGATCTTATGCTGCCTTCACTATTTCTTCTCTCAGAGCTACCCATTCTTCTTATACTGTATAGCTTTCCCCTGTTTCATTGAATCGTTGCCTAATGCTGTCTCTGATATTCTCGAAAACCTATAGATTTTCCGCTTATCCACGCTCAATCTCCTTATTTTCTAACTTGCAGTTTCTTCAGTCTCAACCTACAGCCCATAACCAATAAGTTACGATCAGTCTTCATTTCTGCCCCCAGAAATACCTTACAGTTTAAAACATGGTTCCGAAACATGTGTCTGACCATTATGTAATCAATGAGAAAGTTTCTACTATCTCCAAATCTCTTTCGGATGTATCACTTTCTTTCTTCACTCTTGAACCAAGTAATATCAACGACTACATTATGCGCTGTGCAAAATTCCACGTGACGGCTTCCCCTGTCATTCTTTTCCTCCCGATTTCACAGTCTGCAATTTTTTGTCCTCTGTTCCTTTTCCTACTATCGAGTTCCAGTTCCCTATCACAGTTAAATTTTCCTCTCCTTTAACTATTATTACAATAATTTCTTCCATCTCGTCATACATTCTTTCACTGTCTTCCTCATGTGAGTTGCTAGCCGGCGTACAAACTTGCACTATTGTCGTGGGTGTCCCCTTCGTGTCTATCTTGGCTATGTAACGGTTCACTATTCTCTTCATAGCAGCTTACCTGCATTTCTATTTTCTTATTCATTCATATTTCGTTAAGGGGAGATTGTGTGTCCTATGCCGCCAGTGTTAAATCATCGAATTTTGTGACCCACTATCCTGGAAACTTTTTAGACACCAGCTTACGATTTTCTGTACTTATTGAATGCACCTTTCTAGAGACGCTGAACTAGAATTATTAGAAAAATTGTATTGTTGGGCATGTTATCTTTTTTTGAACACTCAATTTTTTGACAGAATTTTGTAAATAAATGTACATACAAACAAAAGAACTCAGGATATTTTAATCATTCTAGTTCCATATGTGTTGAATCTCACACTTGGCATGTAGTGAAAATTTCATGTCTGTACCGTCAGTACTTTTTTTAAAAAAAGAAACGGGTCATTTATTGCAAAAAATGTTGGTCAGAGATATTGAGGTTTAAAACTTTTTGTTACAAATTCTTATACAGACTTACATTCCTGCGTCTTTTATGCACTAGAATAGCCCTGGACCAAGGTCTGTGTCTTCTCCAACGTCACAGTAGCCCACTGCTTGCCTCCGCCTTTTCTTTCTTGCTTCTTTTGACATTTGCTGAGCAGTAACCCTGCTTCATGTACATGAAGCTCATCCAGATCCCGCAGTCCTTTAGCTGTGTTCTGTCCAAATCCTATATGTAACTTCTTCGGAACCTTAATTCTTTCGTAGTACCAACCATTAAAAGTTATTACAACATCAGACACTGCTAACTTTAGAGTCATAAGGACAACAAATACATTATTAGGCACACGGCACCACACAACATTACTGAAGGACTCATTCACATTCTGAATCTTCCCATATAAACACTTCTTTAGTAGCTCAGGAGTTGCCAGATCTCTGTAAATACACTCCTGGAAATGGAAAAAAGAACACATTGACACCGGTGTGTCAGACCCACCATACTTGCTCCGGACACTGCGACAGGGCTGTACAAGCAATGATCACACGCACGGCACACCGGACACACCAGGAACCGCGGTGTTGGCCGTCGAATGGCGCTAGCTGCGCAGCATTTGTGCACCGCCGCCGTCAGTGTCAGCCAGTTTGCCGTGGCATACGGAGCTCCATCGCAGTCTTTAACACTTGTAGCATGCCGCGACAGCGTGGACGTGAACCGTATGTGCAGTTGACGGACTTTGAGCGAGGGCGTATAGTGGGCATGCGGGAGGCCGGGTGGACGTACCGCCGAATTGCTCAACACGTGGGGCGTGAGGTCTTCACAGTACATCGATGTTGTCGCCAGTGGTCGGCGGAAGGTGCACGTGCCCGTCGACCTGGGACCGGACCGCAGCGACGCACGGATGCACGCCAAGACCGTAGGATCCTACGCAGTGCCGTAGGGGACCGCACCGCCACTTCCCAGCAAATTAGGGACACTGTTGTTCCTGGGGTATCGGCGAGGACCATTCGCAACCGTCTCCATGAAGCTGGGCTACGGTCCCGCACGCCGTTAGGCCGTCTTCCGCTCACGCCCCAACATCGTGCAGCCCGCCTCCAGTGGTGTCGCGACAGGCGTGAATGCAGGGACATAGACACAGGCAACAGAGCATGCACAATGTCGGCACTAGTACAGTGTATATCCACCTTTCGCAGCAATGCAGGCTGCTATTCTCCCATGGAGACGATCGTAGAGATGCTGGATGTAGTCCTGTGGAACGGCTTGCCATGCCATTTCCACCTGGCGCCTCAGTTGGACCAGTGTTCGTGCTGGACGTGCAGACCGCGTGAGACGACGCTTCATCCAGTCCCAAACATGCTCAATGGGGGACAGATCCGGAGATCTTGCTGGCCAGGGTAGTTGACTTACACCTTCTAGAGCACGTTGGGTGGCACGGGATACATGCGGACGTGCATTGTCCTGTTGGAACAGCAAGTTCCCTTGCCGGTCTAGGAATGGTAGAACGATGGGTTCTATGACGGTTTGGATGTACCGTGCACTATTCAGTATCCCCTCGACGATCACCAGAGGTATACGGCCAGTGTAGGAGATCGCTCTCCACACCATGATGCCGGGTGTTGGCCCAGTGTGCCTCGGTCGTATGCAGGCCTGATTGTGGCGCTCACCTGCACGGCGCCAAACACGCATACGACCATCATTGGCACCAAGGCAGAAGCGACTCTCATCGCTGAAGACGACACGTCTCCATTCGTCCCTGCATCCACGCCTGTCGCGACACCACGGGAGGCGGGCTGCACGATGTTGGGGCGTGAGCGGAAGACGGCCTAACGGCGTGGGGGACCGTAGCCCAGCTTCATGGAGACGGTTGCGAATGGTCCTCGCCGATACCCCAGGAGCAACAGTGTCCCTAATTTGCTGGGAAGTGGCGGTACGGTCCCCTACGGCACTGCGTAGGATCCTACGGTCTTGGCGTGCATCCGTGCGTCGCTGTCGTCCGGTCCCAGGTCGACGGGCACGTGCACCTTCCGCCGACCACTGGCGACAACATCGATGTACTGTGGAGACCTCACGCCCCACGTGTTGAGCAATTCGGCGGTACGTCCACCCGGCCTCCCGCATGCCCACTATACGCCATCGCTAAAAGTCCGTCAACTGCACATACGGTTCACGTCCACACTGTCGCGGCATGCTACCAGTGTTAAAGACTGCGATGGAGCTCCGTATGCCACGGCAAACTGGCTGACACTGACGGCGGCGGTGCACAAATGCTGCGCAGCTAGCGCCATTCGACGGCCAACACCGCGGTTCCTGGTGTGTCCGCTGTGCCGTGCGTGTGATCATTGCTTGTACAGCCCTCTCGCAGTGTCCGGAGCAAGTATGGTGAGTCTGACACACCGGTGTCAATGTGTTCTTTTTTCCATTTCCAGGAGTGTAGATGATTCTCCATTTCGGAGTAGAACAACCAGAGGAACGGTTATCATGGAGTTCTGTGTCCTACTCTGATTCAAGGGATACAAATATGTTGAATTACACTCATTTATGACGAACCTCGATATCCCAATTTCAGACAGATGTCGCCTTAACCCTCAGGCTGTCTGAGCACACCTCCGAGCCTGACTTAAATATCTGTATCACTATGCTTTTCCACCTATGTATTCCGAACGTTACTACTATTGGCGTTTATTTCAAATCTGGTAATAATTTTCTAATTTGAAAAATCCTCGTCGTTGCATTAGTCACGGCATATTCACAGTTAGATGACGTGGACGCATTTAGAGCCAGGGGCTAATTTAATTATGGTTGGTGTAGAATATTGGTCATCCTGGAGGTGCAGTTGAAGTGTTTAGTCGAAGACTGGGCTCGTTGTCGGTCACCGTCATACATATTTGCTGCTACCTTAAACATCCTCATAAATAATATACATTTCACAAACTAAGATGCAACAGGAGTGAGAAACGGCTTCTTCTAATCGAGTATCGAATTAGAGGAGTTCGTCCACCCGTGGAGTACCCTCTCCATCAGCATGACAATGCCAGAACGTTCACGGGTGTTGCACCATCTGCAATAGTCCGACACCTTGCATTCACTGTAGTCGATTTTCCTCAATACAGTCCCGACTTGGCCCCATCCGATTTTCATCTGTTTCCAAAACTCAAAGAACACCGTCGATGATTCCACTTTGATAATGATGAAGCGGTGCAAGCAGAGGTGAGGTCGTGGCTCCGTCAATAAAGTCAAACATTCTGCAGTGTCGGTTTCAACTAACTGGTCTCTCGTTGGGAGAAATGTATTCGTCACCAGGGTGATTATGTTGGGAAATAAATATATAGAGATGAAGGGTAAGAGTGCAGAATGCTAATTACGCTCAATTTATTTCAAAAGCATTAAGTGTTTTCATATAAAAATTTCGAAAGTATTACTTTTCAGCACGCCCTCATTCATATGGTGACTACCAGTATTAATTAACTTGACGGCTAAGTTTGTTTGGAATTTCAGAAGCTGTGAATGGCTTGCAGCTGCCCCACAGGCTTTGAGTTCGAACAGAATGTGGGCTTTCACGGCGTTGGCGTCGAATCGATTTCACAGGTCTGCTCGGCCAGTCGGCACTGATGACTGAGACAGGAATAATACCGCGGGAACGGTACCCTTGACACACAACGACAGATTTGTATACATTAGTAACGTAGTGGATGATTTGTTCGAGATTAACTCTTCGTTTTTCCTTTGAGTTGTGTATCCAGTAATTTGCAGTAAATCGGGAACGAGAGAGTTCCAGAAAATTTTGTACATAGTGCGTTTTTTTGTATGTCCTCACTACAGTAAATAGTCCTTAGGTCGAACAGATCGTCACTCATTTGCTCACACCGGCAATTTATTTTTAGTATTTTCTCTAGAACTATTTTTTCTCTGTTACAGCTTTGTTAAATATAGGAAACTTAAGACGTACTAGTTGCATGTTGTGTGACATACTCATGCATCTGTATTCACATGCTAGAATCCTTCTATGTACGATGACCGACATATCTCCTGGAATACATAACAGGCTACGAAATCAATTATGATAATTTATATGATATATAGAGAAAAGGGGGAAGAAAAGAAAGAGCTGGGTAGGGATCACGATCGGTTTTCCCTGAGAAAATCTGTGTTGTATACAACTATCTGCATATGTTAGGAGTGAGATTGAAGATTATTACATGTAATAATGCCTAAACGTGGACAGATTTTCAGTGTTTGACAAGAATACATGGATGACGTAGTCAAACGACAAGGCTTGACTGCTTGGACTGGGAATCTGGCCATAGAGGTCAGTAGCTCAACACTTGGTTCAATACATTTCGTGTCTGTCCATTAAAATCTCACATCTGGACACAAAGCTTCAGTCTCATGGCATCTTTTTCATATACTATCATATACAGCATAGGCATAAGCCATTGACCTACAGGCAGCTGCAAAGGAACGAATAGCAATTCTTCCAACGGAAAATTAGTTAAATATTGTGTGAAAACTGTGGTATATGGCTTCATTGGGGAGTTTGCTGAGTGTAGGAGAATCGGTGCTCAGTGAGGTTCTTCCACGAAATTGTAGGTTATTCAAGAAAGACTGGAAAATCAAGAAACAAGAGGCGAAGATTTGTGCTCTTGATGCAGAGTTAGAAAACGTCAAATTTAAATTATGACAGTTCAACAGTAAAAAGAGATAGGGTACTTGGGAAAAGGTGGCGAACAAAGGGCTGACGGAGGAAAACGTTGCTAGAATATTCGAAATTCAGTCAAGCAAAACATTTCACTTGCTACCAGAATTAGAGTAGAAGGCCCCGTAAGACATAGAAATATGTAGTGAGCGGCAGTATGATGATAGAATACTTACATACAATATGGGTGTAAAAGATAAAGGGAAAAGAGGGGTTGTAGGCCACCAGCTACAGGAAAAATAAGTTTCACAAAAGTGTATAGCTGGTACCCTGAACCTAAAAGCTATTCTTAACCAGGTAACAGAAGACTCTGGACAAATGAAGAAGGATTTTTGCAAAATGGGAGGAAGAGGCTGGAAACAGCCTGTTAAATATCGAAAAATACAGTGTCAGTTGTGATCTGGAAAAACAGGACATTTCCTGTACCAAAGTGTAACAAGTCACGCTGGTAGGTTCTCTTGCCGTGTGTTTCCATTCCATGATTAATGTGATTTGAAGAGAGGTAATAAAACGAGCTCTAACATAGAAAGTAAGCGTTTCCGGACATATATTTTATTTCTTTGTGTGTGAGGAACGTTTCCTGAAAGTTTGGCCGTACCTTTTTGTAACTCCCTTTATATTTCAGCGTCGCTTAATTTCTCTTTCGGAGTTATTACCTCTGAAGGCTAGTTTTATGCCTTATTATCAGTTTTATGTGTATTACACTGTTCATCTTTAATTGTTATTCAGTATTGTAACAAGAGATTCTGTAGATATCCTTGACGCAGCGCCGGCCGATGTGGCCGAGCAGTTCTACGCGCTACAGTCTGAAACCGCGCGACCGCTACGGTCCGAGGTTCGAATCCTGCCTAGGGCATGGACGTGTATGATGTTCTTAGGTTAGTTAGGTTTAAGTAGTTCTAAGCTGTAGGGGACTGATGACAACAGAAGTTAAGTCCTATAGTCCTCAGAGCCAGCCTTGACGCAGACACTCAGCCGGTTGCAGGTCGGGCAGGTGGCTCCCGCAGACATACGTGAAAAAGTCCTCGCAGTCCTGGAGTGGTCCCTCATGACACAGTCCTAGATGGAACTGAAACTGTCTAAGAAGCATGATTTTCTTCCGCCATCCAGCCAGCACCTCCAGCCGGCGGCTGCTGTGATTGCCGCAGTCCATCAGTCGATTGGAAACGCTTGGCCCATGTGTGCGCTGTGCAGTCGCACAGGACGATGGTGATCTGGCAGTGACAGGGGACCGGAGGGCTATGACAGCTCATTATTATGCACCCCAACAGCGAACACCTGGCAACCCACTCACAGCACGATCCGACGCAACTAGACAGCTCAGGGTCACACAACACACACTTGCAAAATATGTTGAGCCAATGAAGAATCTAACCCAACCGAGAAAAACTCATACTAAACTCTTCAGACATAGAAATATGAACCGTAGGCCGGCCGCAGTGGTCTCGCGGTTCTAGGCGCGCAGTCCGGAACCGTAAGACTGCTACGGTCGCAGGTTCGAATCCTGCCTCGGGCATGGATGTGTGTGACGTCCTAAGGTTAGTTAGGTTTAAGTAGTTCAAAGTTCTAGGGGACTAATGACCACAGCAGTTGAGTCCCATAGTGCTCAGAGCCATTTGAACCATGAACCGTATAGAACAAAAAACCAACAACAACTCAATCTCAAACTATGTGATACCAGACTCAGCTTATCAGGCACGGCAAATAGGGCTTAACTTGGGTAAATATGTGAACTGGAATACTAGTGTAAAATTGACTCTAGAAAAAATACGTAAGAGACAGGAATTAACCAAACTCGTCAACGGTCGCCTCCACAGGCATAGCGTGACCACAGAAGTTAACAGTTACATGTTTTTTATTAGATTAGAAATGACACTAACCGCAATAGAATATTATTGCGTAACTAAAAGACAACTACTGTGCTGCTGACTATGACTACAGTGGACCGCAGACACAGAAGTGTACATTGCAGCAAATATTATCCCTTTGCTAACTAGACTGTCCGAACTTCGTGTCAGATATGGCCCACATAACATATCAGACATGAAACTAATACTCACATAAAGACACCATTTTACAATTAAACCTGAACATAAATACATTTATGCAACCCTAGTCATAGCCAACAGCCGGTCGTGGTGGTCTCGCGGTTCTAGGCGCGCAGTCCGGAACCGTGCGACTGCTACGGTCGGAGGTTCGAATCCTGACTCGGGCATGGATGTGTGTGATGTCCTTAGGTTAGTTAGGTTTAAGTAGTTCTAAGTTCTAGGGGACTGATGACCACAGCAGTTGAGTCCCATAGTGCTCAGAGCCATTTTTCATAGCCAACAAAATAGCAGACACATGCGAAGGTACTAATGACAAGATAAACGCACTAACAAAGGACATTTCCCTCCCTCCAGTCCAAGCGCCTCTAATCACAGAAGAAAACAACCAAAATGACTGATGATCAAAACAGACAAATTGCACACCATTATCAGCGAGTCATCTGCCGTGACCCGATCTGAACACCTGAGATGTAAACAAATATGTGTTTTGTTGTAGACTTAAGGGCAGACGTAGTCATAGACGTAGAACTATGTACAAAACATAGGTTGACTCTTACAGAGAAGACAACAGCAGCCAGCCACTTTTTAAAACGATACTTATTTATTTAAATCTCGTCGTTACCAGTTTTGAACCAAAAGGTTCATCTTCAGACAGCTAGTTCACGTTAAGATACGTTTTATATCTTAATGTGAACTAGCTGTCTGAAGATGAACCTTTCGTTTCGAAACCGGTAGCGGTGGTTCACAAATGTTGAAATGTGTGTGATATCTTGTGGGACTTAACTGCTAAGGTCATCATTCCCTAAGTTTACACGCTAGTTAACCTAAAGTATCCTAAGGACAAACACACCCACCCATGCCCGAGGGAGGACTCGAACTTCCACCGGGGCCAGCAGCATAGTCCATGACTACAGCGATCAGACCGCTCGGCTAATCCCGCGTGGCGGTAACGGTGGTATTTAAATAAGTAAATATCATTGTAAACAGTGGCTCGTTGCTGTTGTCTTTTCTGTAAGAGTCAACCTGTATTTTGTACACAGCCACGGGCTCAGAATGTCAGTTTTAGAAAAAATAGCATGATCTGCAAGCCATTGGTTACATTTAAATGTAGAATTCCTTTCCAATTCTTCAATGTAGAAACATGAGGTACATTTGGTAGTTGAAAGATTTTATCAACATGTACTTAGAAGCAAAGGTAGTATAGGAAAGAAACATAAGTGCAAACATGTAACTCAAAATTAAAAAAAAGGGAAAAACTGACTAAGAAAATAGATTATAAGACACTCCTGATCACAAGCAAACTGCTTTTTTCCTTCATCTTTTGTATTACAATTTTAAATTCTAAAAGTTTTCGTGAACGAAAAAAAACTAAATAACCAATTGTAAAACTAAATGTACTGTAAAATTAAAAATAAAATGAAAATATTACATGAGCTGTAAAGAGACAGTGAGTTCTCACCTGGCGCGCACTGCACCCCCTGCAGGGATGGTATAAGGAAAGCTATGATCCATGACATAATATGAGAGAGGTAATGCTTTACGTCACTACTAAAAATGTCAAAATGTTCCATTTGGCAAAATCAAATTATAGAGCTTTTGAGAATAAAGTGTGTCTGTTGTGAGCTAGTCAGAGAGCGACCTACGGCGGCAGCAGCGGAAGTAGCGCTGGCCCTATTGATCCAGGTACACTCTCCTTATTTCTACTTTCGCTGCCGCCTGTCACTTCGTGTCACGTTTCTAGCTTCACTGCACCCAGTAGCCACCCACGCCCACATTCGACCTACCGAAGTTACTGGGTGGCAGCAATACTGTAAACATCTGCAAGGTGGTTCTCCACACCTGTTATACGCTTAATGAAAGACATACATATGTACACCATCAGCTGCTGCATAAACCTTTTCAAAATGTGCTACGAACAGAAACTGGCAACACATTTTATTAAAGTTTGTACAGCACCTGATGCTGTATATGAGTTTCATTGAGTTAGGATCTGAAACCTAATTTTTGAGTCACAAATTCAAATTATTCAATTTTAGCAAATTTAATAGTTATTTAGCCCCAAAATCTGTCTGTGAAGTAGTGTCACTTGGAATAATGACAAATAAACTAATATGATGTGCCAAAACATTACGACCACCAAGCAGTTAGTGAATAACGCCTGATTATGTCGCGGGGGGCGTGATGTGCTAAGGAGCGTATACAGGGTGATTCAGCTGGTCTTATCGCCGCCGTTTTATGCAGCCTGCCATGTTATATCTCGCCTTCAAAAACGACGCGCGAGATTTCATATTTTCTCACTCGCTACGCACAGACTACTAGTCCCACAAAAAAAAAAAAAAAAAAAAAAAAAAAAAAAAAAAAAAAAAAAAAAAAAAAATGAAACGACTGCTACGGGCGCAGGTTCGAATCCTGCCTCGGGCATGGATGTGTGTGATGTCCTTAGGTTAGTTAGGTTTAAGTAGTTCTAAGTTCTAGGGGACTGATGACCACAGCAGTTGAGTCCCATAGTGCTCAGAGCCATTTGAACCATTTGAAAAAAATGAAAAGGATCTTTTTGTACAAAATTTAACGAAGTTAGTTAAAGTTTGTGCTGGGATACGTTTTCACTAGGGGCTTTAGTTTTAGAGTTATTAAAGGAAAACATATAACAGCGACCATCAAACGCACCCCTAATCCCACATTCAGCCCACATCAGTTCGGATTATTTTGTGCATTGCACTCCCTCCTTCTACACTACAAAAAATTCCAACTGTACGAATTTTTTCCGTCATTCGACTTTTTATGGTCTGCATTGACTGGTTCCATTAAGCCACTGGTTTAGTCGAGCACTTACAAATTCTATAATTGACATTTGTGCAAATTTTTCCAAAACGTTTAGTGTATTATGACAGCATAAAATAAACAATTACATTTTTTTATTCGTCACACCTTCTGACAACAAAACTACTGTGTTTGTAAGGGTTAAGTTTGGATTGAATAGTCAACGTAATTAGTTTTAGTGTAACTTTTGCGAAAGTCGTTTTTCTTTCATTACCCTCAAGGGTGAATTTAAATTAATAATGTTTACGAAATAGCTGACTATGCTTGTGGCGTAATAGCCCAATCAATAGAGATAAAAAAGGTCGAATATCGGCAGTAGTTGGTGTAGTCGGGAATGCTTGTACAATGGCAGGAGGGAGTGTCACAAACAACGTACTAAAACTGTGGGGGTGGTGGTGCGTTTGAAAGTTACTTTTGTACGTTTTTCTTCAGAAACTCGATAACCATGGCCTCAAGCGGAAACATATCCAAGTACAAAATTTAAAATCATTAAATTTCCTATAAAAATCTGCTGTTCATTTTTTCTGTAGGGTAATACAGAGTGGGGAAAACAAAAGTGGCCCGGACGAATGGATACGATTGGTCGTTAATCTATGTATATAACCACACCACCTGACGTGCACACCGCGTGAACGCCCGTCGCGTGGTCGACACCGGTTCAGAGCTTATTGCGGGCTGTGTCATTGTGAGAGAAGCAGTGCAAAGGGGACGATCGTACTAACAGCGGAGCTGCGGGTGTTCGTTGTGAAAAGTTACATGTCAACAAAGTCGTGGCAACGGCGTGGTCAGTTGTTTGTTGAGAAGTTTAATGGTGTCAAAGTGCCAGCAAAGAGTTCCATGCAAGCTTAGCTCGAAAGTGGCGCCAGACAGGATCAGTTCTGAAGAGATCAAAAAACATTTCGAAACGGGCCCTAACGCTTGGGCCACAAAGTGCCAATAGATGAATGGTGGTCACTTTCAACATCTGCTATACATAGGTAAGTACTGTATTGCCTTTCCTCTCTTCTGTTTCATTGTAGCCTGTAACTCTGTTTTCCGAACCACTTACATTTGCAGTTTGAACTTTGTGAGCGAGAGAATATGAAAATCTTGCGCATGTGTTTTTTTAAGACCAGATAGAACGCTGTGAGTTGCATAAAACGAAGCTGGTAGGGACACCTGTATCATTCTATATAAGCGGACCAAACGAATGGAGATTTATTCTACCGCCGTTACGGGACGCAGATGTGGAACTTCACTGACATAAGCGACTCTGACAAAAGGCCGATTGTTATGTCATAGTAACGAGTACCTCGTAAAGAGCGAATCTGGTCGCTTTTTCGAGTGCTACGGTCGTCACCTGTGGAAAGTGGGTGGAAGACGGTGAAAGCATGAGTAGGCGACTAGGTGCTAGACATCCACGCCTTATCACCGAAAGTGGAGTTCCTTCCTGCTCTGAAAAACGGTACAGACAGTTATATGTGGCAGATATGATGACAGAGTACAGTGGTGGGGCAGGCAAGTATTTCGAGCACACTGTTATCGCACATGATGAACATGGGCGGCAGCAGACGACCCCGAAAGTGCTCCCATGTTGACACAACCACGTTGTCTGTTACGACTGCAGTGGGTACATCACATGATTCGTCTGTAGATAACGGAAACACCTCGCCTTATCGTATAAATACCTAACCGTGTTACAATAAGTAGGTCGTGTCGTGTGACTAGGGCCTCCCGATGGGTAGACCGTTCGCCGGGTGCCAGTCTTTCGATTTGACGCCACTTCGGCGAATTGCGCGTCGATGGGGATGAAATGATGATGATTAGGACAACACCCAGCCCCTGAGGGGAGAAAATCTCTGACAAAGCCGGGAATCGAACCCGGGCCCTTAGGATTGACATTCTGTCGAGCTGACCACTCAGCTACCGTGGCGGACAACAGGTAGGTAGCCGTCATCCGATTTGAGTGACAGGTTTTTTTCGTACGTAAAATCAGTAAGCGGTTCAAAATCCACTATTCACTCACTCAGTGACCTAGTGACCTTACTGGCACCAAATCGGTAGATAACAGAGAGAAGGCCGCATACTGAATTTGGTCTTCCGAAATAGTTTCACCGCGGAAGATCGTAACACGGTCCCTCCTGTCAATCATCATATGAACGTCGTAATGTCAGATATTGAGATAATGATGGCGGAATAGAAAAGCAACTACAGTCGCTTAGTAGTGGAGAAGTGTCAGGTCCTCATGAGATGCTTATAAGGTTCTACAACGATTATGCGAAATAACTTCTTCCCCTTCTAGCAGCGGGAAATCACTGGAGCAACGAAAGGTGCCATAGGACAGATGGACATAATTATAGGCTTACATCGTTGACGTCAATCTGTTGTAGAATTATGGAACATGTTTCGAGAATTATGAAGGCTTAGGAGAACGAAAATGTCCTGTATATAAATCAACATGGATCCGCAAGAGCCATATTGCGAAACTCAGCTCAATAACGGCGCTCAGGTAAATACCGTGTTCCTTGACTTCAGGGAGGCATTCTACACCGTCCCGCATTACCGTTTAGTGAAAAAATTCTATCTTATCGATTATCGGACCATATTTGTGAATGGATTCAAGACTTCCTTACAGACAGTAACTCGTTCAAGATGAAAGTGGCTTACAAGGTGCTTGCTCGACGAATTTCTGAATGCTGTTCATTAGTCTGGGACCCTTACCAGGTAGAACTGATGAGGAGAGAGAGAATATCCAACGAAAAACGGTACTTTTAGTCACGGGGTCGTTATTAAGCGTGATTGCATCACAGAGATGTTCAATAAACTCTAGTGGCAGACTTATCATGAGAGTCGTTCTGCATTGCAGAGAGGTTTAAAATTGAAGTAAGCACTTTGCGGGAAGAGCCCGACAACATATTACTTATACATATACATCTCTCGAAATAACAACGACCGGAAAGTCGGAGAAATTAGAGCTAATAAAGAGACTTACTGATAATCATTCTTCCAATGCACCATTCGAGAGTGGAACAGGGTCAGTTATTGTTACCGAAAACAGCTTGCACTACACACTGTTCGGTGGCTTGGGAAATATGATGTAGACGTAGATGTAGATTTGTTAGATGTATTCCTCACCAGCGATGGCATCTTCGTGCAGGATAAGTGTCCATGTCAGAAGATCAAAAGCATGTTACAGTTCTTTGAGAAACATGATACCAAGTTGGCGTTTTAGCTAACAAATTCACCTGATTTAAACGCAATGGCTCACATCTCGGGCCTTATCGCGGGCGATTTCTGCGCCCACATGTCACCCACCACAATTTAGGGGTATTGCTTGACCTGTGCACAAACGTTTGGTGCCAAAACAACTTTGAGACCAACCAGGGACTTTTCGAATCCATGCCTCCCAGAAACGATCCAGTTGGGGATCAGGACGATATTAAGCAGTTAGTTGTAATGTTTTGGCTGATGAGTATTGGTTTTTCGCGTCCAATGTTCGATGTTCAGAGAGTGAAAATTGAGACAGACAGGGACAGGAACAGACTCGCAACGCTCTTGGCTAGTCCCAGGTATTTATGAATCATAGTAATAAAATAGACACGCACAAGGAAAAGTACACTTAACAAAAATGGACCACGAAGCTGTGCAGATGAACGGAACTCGGGTAAAAAAGAGAAATTGCTTACGCCCTAACCAAAGAATACTTCCTCCTTTATATACAGCCTGCTACAATTTCGCGCAGTGCCATGCATTTTGAGGCTCGTATTTCATACAAATGTAATTGGTATATGAAATCAGAAGTACATTTTGTAGCAAGGTAGCTGAAGAGCTGTTGTGGAATGTAGGCTACTGTTCAAAAGTATCCTGAAAAGGAGTGTATCCTACATTACTGTTTCTCCTTTATGACGACCTGAACTCTACTGGGAGCACTTTCAGTTAGTTGCTTCAGTATCTGTAATGATGAACCATTCTTCTCCTGGGACCGAGCCGCGCGGGATTAGCCGAGTGGTCTATGGCTCTGCCGTCATAGACTGTACGGCTGGTCCCGGCGGAGATTCGAGTCCTCCTTCGGGCATGTGTATGTGTGTTTGTCCTTAGGGTAACTTAGGTTAAGTAGTTATGACCTTAGCAGTTAAGTCCCATAAGATTGCACACACATTTGAACTTCTTTTTTCTCCTATGGACGAAACCGGATAAGGCAGTTAAGTTGGAGGCTAAGGTCTAGCGCACGGTCGAGATTATTGCTCATCCCAAATGTGTACCTCGGGATTCAGATCGGTACCTGGGCAGGCCACTCCATTTCAGGAACGTTATTGCCCACAAACCATTGCCTCACAGGTGCTACTTTATAACGGGGTGCACTGTTATGCCATCGTCTCCCAACTCTTGCTGTACAACATGGAGTACACAGTGCTGTAAAATATGTTAATATCCTTCTGTATTTGGCGTTTTCTTAAGTGCAAGACGGAGACCACACCCTAGCCGCGAAATACAACTGCTTACCCGTACATTATCTTCTCGCTTGGTACTATATATGTTGGAAGGACACATTCTCCATGCATTAACGAAATTCAAAAGCTTCCATTGCATTGCCACATGGTATACCGTGCTTTACCAATCCAAATCATTCGTCTCTAGTCATCAGTGTCCAGTGCTGTTGCTCAGTACATCATCTCAAATGTCGCCTGCCACTGACTGTAGAAATATGTGGCTTATGATCAGCTGCTCGTACATTATGCTGGTTTTTTTGTTAACTCCCTACTCATAGGCGTTGTGCTAGCTGGAGATCTGGAAGCACTGTGGAACAAACTTTCACTGGTTTCATACGACGGTGCCCGTCCGTTTGTACACTACTGGCTATTAAAATTGCTACACCAAGAAGAAATGCTGACGATACAAGGGTATTAATTGGACAAATATATTATACTAGATGATGATGTGATTACATTTTCACGCAATTTGGATGCATAGATCCTGAGAAGCAGTACCCACAACAACCACCTCTGGCCGTAATAACGGCCTTGATACGCCTGGGGATTGAGTCAAACAGAGCTTGGATGGCCCATGCAACTTCAACACGATACCACAGTTCATCAAGAGTAGTGACTGGCGTAATGTGACAGGCCAGTTGCTCAGCCACCAATGACCAGACGTTTTCAATTGGTGAGAGATCTGGAGAATGTGCTGGACAGGGCAGCAGTCGAACATTTTCTCTATCCAGTACGGCCCGTACAGGACCTGCAACATGCGGTCGTACATTATCCTGTTGAAATGTAGGGTATCGCTGGAATCGAATGAAGGGCAGAGACACGGGTTGTAACACATCTGAAATGTAACGTCCACTGTGCAGACTGCCGTCAATGCGAACAAGAGGTGACCGACAAGTGTAACCAATGGCACCCCATACCATCACGCCGGGTGATACGCCAGTATGACGATGACGAGTACACGCTTCCAATGTGCGTTCACCGCGATGTCGCCAAACACGGATGCGACCATCATGATGCTGTCAACAGAACCTGGATTCATCCGAAAAAATGACGTTTCGCCATTCGTGCACCCAGGTTCAACGTTGAATACACCATCGCAGGCGCTCCTGTCTGTGATGCAGCGTCGAGGGTAACCGCAACCATGGTCTCCCAGCTGATAGTCCATGCTGCTGCTAACGTCGTCGAAGTGTTCGTGCAGATGGTTGTTGTCTTGCAAACGTCCCCATCTGTTGATCAGGGATCGAGACCTAGCTGCACGATCCGTTACAGCCATGCGGATAAGTTGCCTTTCATCTCGACTGCTAGTGATACGAGGGCGTTGGGATCCAGCACGGCGTTCCGTATTACCCTCATGAACCCACCGAATTCACATTCAGCTAACAGTCATTGGATCTCGACCAACGCGAGCAGCAACGTCGCGATACGATAAACCGCAATCGCGATAGGCTACAATCCGACCTTTATCAAAGTCGGAAACGTGATGGTACGCATTTCTCCTCTTTACACGAGGCACAACAACAACGTTTCACCAGGCAACGCCGGTCAACTGCAGTTTGTGTATGAGAAATCGGTTGGTAACTTTCCTCATGTCAGCACGTTGTAAGTGTCGCCACCAGCGCCAATCTTGTGTGACTGCTCTGAAAAGCTAATCATTTGCATATCACAGCATCTTCTTCCTGTCGGTTAAATTTCGCATTTGTAGAACGTCATCTTCGTGGTGTAGCAATTTTAATGGCCAGTAGTGTATGTGAAGTCTGTCCGGTGTTGGTTTAGCTGAGGTTGTACCTTCCCTTTTGCACTTACAATCACGACACAGGCAGTGGACTTGCGCAGCTTTAAAAGGGTTGAAATTTCCCTGATGGATCTGTTGCTCTGGCGACATCCAAAGACTAGTTCACGTTCGGATGTACTGAGCTCTCCTGACCGAGCTAATATGCTGTTACTGCTTCCCTATCGACAACGCAATACTTCCCGTAGCCTTTTATACGGGGTAGTCCGCTTTTCGTGGCACTAATTGCCAGTTCCTAATTACGTAGAGATGTCCGGAAACTTTAATATGGTTGTATAGACATTCAATATAAAAACTGATAGGAGGACTGTGTCCACCTATGGTTCATCAATCTGCTGTATATATTACACACGCAGCCGTACCTATCCATTGGGATACTGAAAGGACTGTTTTATTAATTTGTTATGTATGCTTTTCACAGTATTAGATGACACTTGAAACGAAAATTGTTGATATCAAACGCGTCTTAATGTCCGTAGTTATATGGCTTGCAAATTTTACGTAGAATATGTGGAATCCGAAAATTAAAATTATTGTACATAATAGTTTGTGACTCGTTGTTAGACGTTTGCTTTCCATGGTAGGAGGAAGTACACTGCTTGTCACTCCACATTAGATGCACTTGTCTCCAAATATTTTCATAAATTTCACCATTGAGCCGTGCGTCTCTGCTCCCTTCGAACCTTCGAAGTCCCGAGTTCTGTTTGTTCTATGTTTCCTCGCTTCTGAGATGCTCTTGTTCTGGTAGAGGCGCCCGCCTCGAAGCGACAGTTCGATTTTAGTTAGGGACCGTGGCTGCGAAAGGGCGTGATCGGCAGTGCGGCGGACGGAGCGATCGATGCAGAGTAGCCGGGTGGAGCAGATCTGGCCGGACGGAGGTGGCAAGAGGAGCTGGGAAGCGACCGCCAGGACAGACAGGAGACGGCCGCATCGTTTTTCAGAACGAGAGCAACAGGTATTACCGTCCGTTGCAAGGTGATGATCGCCCGCCCTGGTCGTGTTTCCACTACTTAGTGACTTTTAATCTCCATTAATCGGTAGAGTGGGCGTAGTGCTGTGATCTAGGACACGAATTTTGATCTTAGTCACCAACTTCATTTATGGCTTACGTGTATTGCCGGAAGAATACGCCTGGATAGTGTCGCCTTACTGAGAGGTTGTTAAACACTGAAGCGCCAAAGAAACTGGTATACGCGTGCGTATTCTAATACAGAGATAAGAAAACCTGCAGAATACGACATTGCGGTCGGCAACGCCTATATAAGACAACTAGTGTCTGGCGCAGTTATTATATCGGGTAATGCTGCTACAGTGGCAGGGTATCAAGATTTTAGTGAGTTAGAAAGTGGTGTTACAGTAGGCGCACGTGCGATGGGACAGAGCATCTCCGAGGTAGCTATGAAGTGGGATTTTCGAGTACGAACATTTGACGAGTGTACAATGAATATAAGGAATCCGGCAAAACATCAAATCTCCGACATCGCTGCAGCCGGCAAAAGATCCTGCAAGAACGGGACCAATGATGACTGAAGAGAATCGTTCAACGAGATCGAAGTGCATCCCTTCCGCAAATTACTGCGAATTTCAATGCTGGGTCAGCGTGCGGATCATTCAAAGAAACATAATCGATACGGGCTTTCGGTGCCGATGACCCAATCGAAGACTGTACGACACAAAGCTTTATGCCTCGCCTTTGCCCATCAAAACCGACGTTGGGCTGTTGATGACTGGAATCGCGTTGCCTTGTCGGACGTGTCTCGTTTCAAATTCTATTGGGCGGATGGACGTATACGGGTAACTTCATGAATCCGTGGACCCTGCATGTCAGCAGGGGACTGTTAAAGATGGTGGAGGCTCTGTAATGCAGCTGGAGTGATATGCGACCCCTGATACGTCTAGATACGACTCTCACAGTTGATGCGTACGTAAGCATCCTGTCTGATCTCCTGCGTCCATTCGCGTCCACTGTGCGTTCCGACGGATTTGGGCATTAAAGCAGCACAATGCGATTCCCCACTCGTCCAGAATTGCTACAGAGTGGTTCCAGGAACACTCTTCTGTGTTTAAACACTTCCGATGGCCGCCAAACTCCCTGACATGAACATTATTGAGGATATTTGGGATGCCTTGCAACGTGCTGTTCAGAAGAGATCTCCACCCCCTCGAATTTATGGACCGCCCTGCAGGATTAATGGTGTCAGTTCCCTCCAGGGCTGCTTCAGACATTAGTCGAGTCGATGCCACGTCGTGTTGCGACACTTCCGTGTACTCAAGGGGGCCCCTACATGATATTAGGTAGGTGTACCAGTTTTTTGGGACTTCAGTGTATTTATCTAATTAATTTGGAGGCCCACTTGGTGTTCTACTACGGATAGTTCCCGACATATTTTGGGTAATGGGGATTATCATTATCTCCACTGACTGTATAAGTTGCAGCCTTCAAATTGACGTAAACTGCGGGACTGTTTGGTTTAAACCTTGCATCTGCCACCCACCTCCTCAAACATTCTTGGTTTTGGTCGTATCTCTGGGGTGCTCTGGTTTGATTAGGCCACGTTGTGTTGTTGACCTTAGTTTCTACCCGTTCCCTTTGAGCGCCTGGTAACCTGGCATTTCCGTATTGACTGCGTTTTCACAGACGCATGGTGCTGTTTCGCACCGGACTTTTATTTCTCTCCTTTGTGTGTTTATTGAAACTACTTCTCAACCAGTGGTATGTAACAGGCCGCTAACAAAAGCCTTAGTGTGTTCTAGATTTGCCGGCGTGACTGCCACGCCTTGCAGATGACAACGTCGGTCTGACGGGGCAGAAGGACGCCTGCACCTGCAAGAACGGAGGGACAGGGGTTCGGCAAAAGGCTCACCAAATCAAGAATTACATAAAACACTATACACAGTCAAAGGGTTTCCTTGGTGTACCTTGGTCCGGGCTCACAAATTTTTTCCTGCTTTTCTCAAATCTTTAAGATTTTAACCATTTTCTTGTGGTTTAACTGGAAGAAGCTCTAAGTTTTAATTAGATATGGCGGCAATCATACATAATTGGAGCTTTCTTTGAATGGATATGTGACCGGTCACTAAAATGTTTGTTTTCCTTTAAAAGCTTGGAACCCTTTTTTAAAAAGCTTTGTTACTTTATATTACAAAAAAGATGCAAATTTTTTGGTTAGTGTTTCTCTTAAGAATTAGGTCATTATGAACTCAAGATCTTGAGTTAGACTATCGATTAAATTACTTGTTTTTCTGTAAATTATATTTCTTAAAACCCTGGGAAATTTTTAATTGTAAAGTCTTAGCTTTTTAAAATAAAGTGTGTTATGAAAACGTGAACGATATTTTCCGTGAGCATTACCTAGCCGTTCCACGTTGGCTTTGCTTGACTTTTTTTCAGCAAAAACTTTCATGTTTTGTTTGATCATGCCAACCCTTAACCAAAAAGGCCCATGAGTATCGTCTATAGAAATGCATAGTTTAATTACAGTAAACTGTAGTTTTCTGTAATATCGACGTATATATGAAATCTGTCACAATTAATCATACGGTAAAATAATCTCTCCTTGTCAGAGTATGATTTTCCGCGAACAATACTTCGAGTACTTGAAGAGATTACGAAATATTAGAGGCGTTCCGCACATCGTATGTGTGTTAGACTGTAGCTTGGCCGTTACGTGATTTTAATACTATTATCCCACAACACGGGGTTACCGTGGTTTGGTAACTGTACACTGACATATTAGATAAGTATGCATAACAAGCCTTTGAATGAAGCTCATATTTTACGAGAGTAAAAGACTGGCTAGGCTTTTCTCTTCCTAGAGGGAGCAAGTTTCTTGGCCTGTTGATGAGAGGCCGTTTTTTACACAATAATACGGCCTATACTATATTATACCCTCTGTTACCTAACTCTAGCCACAACTGCATCTATTGTTCTACGTAGTCCTCTAGTAGATTAAACCATCTGATCCATCCCAGTTTACGTAATGTGTGTTACATCTCTGAAACCAGATCCTAGACCGTTTGCGAAAGTCAAATCGGTGATTCTTTGATGGGTATTCAGACGTTTAATATTCACAATTTTCTGCAGGAATAGGTGGAAGTGAATAGTGCACAGTCTAGTAAATAGGATAAACGTCTCTGCAGCTTCCTCTGTTTTCCCTGTAACAATAAAATTTTGTTGACAAATCCACTGACCTAATGACAAATTTTTGTCTTTTGAAATAGCAGTGGAACTTAATCTCTTATGGTAGGTACCGCTGCTTTTAGAAGGAGTCCAAAAGAAAATGCGGCCCTGGTAATTGATTATACAGAGACGAGGATCAGTTTGAATAATTAACCCTCCCACTGACGTGACTCTAATAGCTGTACCCAACGAGAACTAAAGCAATTTATTGGGTGGTCTTAACAAATGAGTCGTGGTGTGACCCTTGCACGTTATTATTAAACAAAAGTGGACTTGGGTCATTGAACTAATTTTAAATGAAAGACAAAATTATGAACCAAAATTTATAATAAAAAGACAGATAAATAGATAACACAATAGATAAGTTGACTGCCACTCTCCTCTCTCGGAGAACATATTCCATACACGTAAGGAACATTAAATTATGCCATCAATAATAAGACTGAATAATCAAAACATCTGTGATGCTAAGATGGAAGTGTGGACTGGTGAAAACTACACGAAAAATGTCACACACATTAAATCCACTCTCCGTTCGTAAGACAGCTTTCTCACTGACAAGCTATACGCGCCTAATCAATGAAGCAAGCGCTTCAAGCGTTGTGGACGAGAAAGCGTGCTTTATGCCATGACACTAGGTAGTACGAAAATAAAAATCGAACTCGAAACACTTGGAACCGAAGGCTAGAACCCAAAAGCTCGCACCATCCAAGAAGAATGCCTGTCGGCATCATAATCGGCGACAGAATTACAGCACACTACACTTCAGCTCGTCTCGGAAGCTCTCTACGCTCTGTCTAGCTAAACTTTAAGTTGCCATTCTTCCAATCATGGAATTTGTTTGAGTGAAAAAATATGAACAAAATCCTGTTAAACTCCCAGTCCTCCACAAAATAACAATACCGACCAATAATTGGAAAGCCGCTGGCTTGCTTTCTCACGAGACCACATTTTAATATTGCCGGCCAATTGCTGCATTCCCACGAGCTGGCTAATGTGTTCACCGGTGGTTTACGGAGCTTAACTCTGTCTGCCCTGTGCTACTTCCGCTTGATTTTCGCTCTGCGGCCAGGGTAGTCGGTGAAACTGCAGACTGCGTTCCTATAACACTCAGACCTTGTTCTGTGCTGTGCCATTCCCGGGACACTTTAACAAAAGAGAGGCAGAAACTGTGCAGGTACGTCACACAATCCAGCATCGTCCTCTGGCCAGCTAACCTGGCTCTTAACATTACCGCGCTGCCGAACGTGGCACCAGTCGGTCTCTCCCTGTTGGAATTCCAGAGGCTTTAGCCTGGGCTAGACCAGTATACCAGGGTTAAATGTGCAATAAGAATCCGATACCAAATTAAAAAAAATGGCTCTGAGCACTATGGGACTTAACATCTGTGGTCATCAGTCCCGATACCAAATTAAAATGAACAGCAGGTCAATCCACATTTAAGTACTGAGGCAAGCCTCTCTCTCATGTGTAATTATAAAATCTAAAACGCGGGATATAAGAGGCGTAACTGAAGGAGGACTTGGTTACACGCTGACTCAAGTTAAATCACCTGATAAAAGATGAAACGGCGGTCAGAGACCATCTTTCAAACAGTTGATTTAGATGGCTCCGGTTACTGATTTACCCATTGAAAGGTAACCAATGGGAAAAATAAATTTGGCGACTCATAAAACACTACTATACTGAATCTGCCAAACTAAATGGGGACTGACTTTGAGATGTGCCACCGCCCTCCACCCATTGATTTTACTGATGGACCCATGTCTAGTGAGTCGTTAAAATAGGTGAAAATAAAAGTTGGATTCTTTTTGAAGTGGATGAAATTCATTTTCGCGTATGATTTTAGGTAGTATTTATCAAACGGAGCCCTCATCCTGCATGAAGCAAATGTTTAACGTTTTATTTCCATGGAGCCAACTGTTTCGTATATCTCTGGTCGTCGAGTGTTCAGTACCACATTTGGCACTAATTGCAAATTGTGAATTGTTGCACTTTCTTTCTGTGTTTCTAGTCGGTTATCTCCAAGGAAAGTGTACACCTTTTGAATTGGCCCATTCCTTAACAATTCAAAATGGTGGAGCATACGTCTAGCATAATTTAACCAAATTCTGATGACTTTGCACAACGATAATTAGCCTAAAACCAAACAAAACTCACAAGGGCACGCTAAATCATCTCTGTGAATGGGAGTGTCATAATACGGCTACATTAAAAAGCAATGTAAATAAAAGTATTACCTAGAAGAAGGTAGTACTTCTAAGCCAGGTCTAGAATAATTTTCTTTACTCAAGTACAAGCACTCGAACATCAATCCTCGTTTCAATTGTAAGCCTAGAAAGCAGTTACGACTCCCGTAGTCATAGTTTATCTCGCACTTTCTGCCCTTAAACCCGGCGCAGACCACTATAACTACCGCTACAAAACTGTCTACGCATAGGACAACATTACACTGTCTGTCGACGACTAGGCTATCCTGCTGTTATCAGTGATTCGTAGGTAATTTATTTTGTATCCAAGGCAGACACAACTGCAGCACAGGCGATGAGTGAATCCACCTGACTTCACCTTGAAACAGACTGGACTTCATACGCTAATCTTCCTGCACCATGGAAGTAGTACTATTGGAACTGCTACAAAACCAACAGGACGGGATGAAATTTCTCCAACAAAAAGTGTATGCTCACAGCAGTGTTGTGATCATCAGCGGTAACCCCAGTTTTATACTCTTTGAATGAGAATGTGGGAAGTTTATAATTAGAATGTGGGTAGTTCATTAAAAAGCTTTGAGCAGCATTTGCTGCCTACAAGATAACAGGCCACAGTTTCGATTTAGCTGTACGTTTTGCCCTCTAGTGACCCAGATACTTCGTAATTGTCCCCTATTTGTGAGTACATGTGTGTTCATTATATCAAATAGAAATGAAATAGGAGCACATACGCAGTTACATCAGTTAAGTAAGTCACCCATCACAATGTCACTCAAATTAGGTGGCAGAACTCGAAGGATTAAGTTTATATTGTATATTTGTCAGCAGATATCAGCATTGTGGGCAATATTATGATAAATTCGTGTTTGCGTTGTACGATCAGCTCTCGATTAAGAGATTTGGATGCAGGCGTTATGCTAGTCAAACTCACCATTGACTGAATTTTAGGCAATGTACCAAAGTTATAAATTTATTCAAGCAGTAATGTCCTGTAGTAAACGAGCATGAGCCCTATTTACTCTCCAACATGGCGTAAGTAGAAAAAGTTCATAATCAGTCGGCACGTAGTGACGCGACGATAGTTGGAACAAATGGTATTCGGAGTGGACGGTGATGACTAATTTCATGTAGTGGATGGCCAGTCAGAAACACATAGGGACGGATGAAAACGTAAGATAGTCGAGAACTGTATCGACGAGCGCGGTCCGGGAGACTAAAGAAATAACAAGTAACTGGCTGTAGCTGGCCGTGCGTATTGCAACGCAGCACTCCGACGGACGGTGCGCCCATTGTGTCCTCTACCTGCGCCGTCTGCAGAGCCGGTGGAAACTGTTATTACCTTCTGACCGCAGTATCTCAGACTCCATTTCGATACGGCTGCTGGACGGGGAATTTCTGTCGGATACCACAGCCCTCCCACTTTCAATCGGCACGTAGAACCCTAAGTGGACAGACTTAAATCCTGGCTCATCCTGGACGGGAAAAGAGCAGTACTGGAATTCCCGATGAACGTTCTGGCGACACTTCTGGGTCGTGATCGGCCGGCTCTGGGAGGGGTGGCGAAGATATTTACAGCCATATCATTCGCTCCTTCTGCCGTGCTTGTCCTGCCCTTGAAGAAGAGGGTGCTACAGCGGGTGTGAAGTGTGGAAGTCGCTCCACCTATAGGGGCATCTCACTGGTGCACGGATATACCTCCGCCGATATGTTCGATTCATGAGGGGATTCAGATGTTATGCCACTTAAATTCGCCTAGGGAGTAGCAATGGTCCCACGTTCATCGGCACCAATCCCTGGCCATAATCAAGAACCCTAGGTCGCCATAAACAGGGACGGTTGCGGAGACGAACAAATAGTGGGAGGCAGGCAGAGCGGCGGCAATGTTAGAGCTATGGTTGCTCACGCTTACGGCTGTGAGAAGGTGTAGGGAGGGGGGAGGCGATGCGGGCTGCTGCGACCAGAGGTGGTTTAAATGTCAGAAAATCTATTTACGATCGACCGCTATTTCTGTCTCCAAGCTATTGTCGACATTAACGCCTAATTTCCACCCTGTGTGGGCTATAAAGGACCACCAGTGCTATAGAAGGGCCTGGTGCTCGGGCAATAGGCCCTCTGGGTCTAGCGCAGCAATTCTAATGGAATATACGCCTTAGCCATGTAGTTCACTGAAGTGCGGTATTAAAATACAGAGCAGAATAAGCCGCTGCGGTCGGCAACAATTATATAACACAACTAGTGTTTGGCGCAGTTGTTAAATAGGTTACTACTGATACAATAGCAGGGTACCAAGATTTAAGCGAGTTTGAACGTGGTGTTATAGTAGGAGCATGAGCGATGGGACACAGCATCTCCGACGTAGCGATGAAGTAGGAATTTTCCCATACGCCTACTTAACGAGTGTACCGTGAGTATCAGGAATCCGGTAAAACATCAAATCTCCGACAAAAAGTGTCAGCGTGCCAACTATTCAACGAAACATACCGATATGAGCCCTCAGAGCCTAAGACTCGCTCGTGTGCTCTTGATAACTGCACGACACAAAGCTTTACTCCTCGTCTGGACCCGTTAACAACGACATAGGACTGTTGAAGACTGGAAACATGTTGCTTGGTCGGACGAGTCTCGTTTCAAATTGTATCGAGCGGATGGACGAGTAGGGATATGGAGACAACCTCATGAATCCATGGAGCCTGCATGTCGTCATGGGACTTTTCAAGGTGGTGGAGGCCCTGTAATGGTGTGAGGTGTGTTCAGCTAGAATGTTAAGGGAACCTCGATACGTCTAGATACGACTCTCACAGGTGACACGTACGTAAGAATTCAGTCTGATCACCTGAATCCATTCGTGTCCATAGTGCATTCCGAAGGAGTTGGGCAATTCCAACAGGACAATGCGACACCCCACATGTCCAGAATTGCTACAGAGCAGCTCCACGAACATTCTTCTGAGTTTAAACACTTCCGCTAGCCACCAAACTGCACAGATACGAACTTATTGAGTAGATCTGGTATGCCTTGCAACGTGCTGTTCAGAATTGATCTCCATACTCTCGTTCGCTTACGGATTTATAAACGGCCCTGAAGGATTCATAGTGTTCGTTGTCTCCAGCACTACTTCAGACATTAGTCGAGTACATGTCACGCCGTCTTGCGGCACTTCTGCGTGCTCCTAGGGGTGGTACACGATATTACGTAGGTGAACCAGTTTCTTTAGCTCTTCAGTATATTTCGCTAGGAGTGCGTTATTCGGGGCTGTACCGATAAGCTGGAAGGTAAATGGTGAGTGCTTCCTCAGAAGTTACTGAAACCATGATTTTAGGCATTTGTCTTTTGATTGTTCTGACCAAGCGCTTCACCCCTGAATTTGACGCTAGGTAGAACGAAGCTATGGTCATTTGGTAGATACCGCATAATTGGTAATGCGCCTGCAATGCAAATGTCGAACACTGAGGACCGTTTGAAAGGCATCGGCTAAAGTTGTGTTGACAGCTTTCTTAATTCGATTCAGTTTAAGTTAATAGACGAGTGAAATATGAAGTAAATGTACACAAATTCAGAAATAACTTGTGGTTTGGGAACTACATGTTTCCCTTTTGTTCTTCGTTTATCAACGTGCAAATCGCACGTGGAATGCCCTTTTACCTATTTTCAACTCCCTCCGGTGGTTTCAAACGATACGAATAGTGTATCTTTTGATCTGTAGCTAATACAAACAAGTCGTTTTGCAGCGAAATTTACGATACATCATTCGCATGAGGCTGCCGATAGCTGTTACAGTCATCCTCTGTGATCGATAACGGAACAGCTACAGTGGGTACGGCGACAGCTCAACGTGAGCATTACTTCGTGCCGAAACGGCGTACGCGTGGTCATGCTACTGTGCAAGTTAACTTTGTCTGTTCCGCTACTTGTAACTCAGAGTGTTCTTTAATTGCCTTAACCCCTTGACCGTGCTGTTTCTTGCTACGAATAGTGGCTATTGTTGCGGTATTATCTGCCGCTGCCGAGTGCCAAGACGATTTGCGCGCTACCCTTCCTCTTCCCGTCCGTGTAATTATTTCAGTGTATCGCAGAGCTTTGCTGCAGCGCGGCAGTATCTCACACGTTTAGAAGATCCTGACGGCAGCAATATGTACACACCGTCAGGTGGCTTGCGGAGTATGGATGTAGATGTAGATGTAGATGTAGATGTATTATAAAAGTAGACCAGTTATTTTTCTCTCCTTTTGAGTCTCAGGAAGTATTTTATTGAAGGATCTAATTTAGAAGCAGTTTTCTTGTACATTAACTTAAAAATAATTTTTTTATGTGGTCCAATACAAAACAAAGAATTACACACACACATACACTTACAAATGATTACACACATACATACACTATGTGATCAAAAGCAACCGGACACATCTAAAAACATACATTTTTCATATTAGGTGGATTGTGCTGCCACCTACTGCCCGGTACTCCATATCAGCGATGTTAGTAGTCATTAGACATCGTGAGAGAGCAGAATGTGGCACTCCGTGGAACTCGCGTATTTCGAACGTGGTCAGGTTATCGAGTGTCACTTGTGTCATACATCTGTACGCGAGATTTCCACACTCCTAAACATCCCTAGGACCACTGTTTCCGATGTGATACTGAATTGGATACGTGAAGAGACACGTACAGCACAAAAGCGTACAGGCCGATGTCGTCTGTTGTCTAACAGAGACTGCCGACAGTTGAAGAGGGTCGTAATGTGCCATAGGCAGACATCTATCAAGAGCATCATACAGGAATTCCAAACTGTATCAGGATCCACTGCAACTATTATGACAGTTACGCGGGATGTCAGAAAACTTGGATTTCATGGTCGAGTGGCTGCTCAAAAGCCACTCATCACGGCGGTAAATGCCAGACGTCGCCTCGCTTGGTGTAAGGAGCGTAAATATTGACCGAATGTACAGTGGAGAAACGCTTTGAGGACTGACGGATGACGGTACACAGTGTGGCAACGTGTGGGTCGGGTGAATACCTGTGAGCGTCATCTGCCACAGAGTGTGGTGCCAACAGTAAAATTCGGAGGCGGTAGTGTTATGGTGCGGTCGTGTTTTTCATGGAGGGGGCTTGCACCCATTGTTGTTTTGTGTGGCACTATCACAGCTCTAGCCTACATTGATGTTTTAAGCTCCTACTTGCTTCCCAATGTTAAAGATTAATTCGGGGATGACGACTGCATCTTTCAACACGATCGAGCACCACTTCATAATGTACGGCCTGTTGCACAGTGGTTACACGACAATAACAAGTTTCTAATGGACTGGCCTGCACAGTCCTGAATCCTATAGAACGCGTTTGGGATGTTTTGGAACGCCTACTTCGTGCCAGGTCTCATCGACATCTTCTCAGTGCAACACTCCGTGAAGAATGGGCTGCCATTCCCCTGAAACCTTCCAGCACCTGACTGAAACTACGCCTGCGAGAGTGGAAGCTGTCATCAAGGCTAATGGTGGGCCAACACCGTATTGAATTCCAGCATTACCAATGGAGGGTGGCACGAACTTGTAACTTATTTTCAGACAGGTGTCAGGATACTTTTGATCACATAGTGTTGTTCACCATCGTACTCTTCGCAACTGACGGATGCTTATCTTCTTGTGTCCATTGATGTCGTTTTTGCTGCAGCAGAGTCAGCAGTATCTTGTCGGTGCCTGCTTTTCCTCAGTAGAAGGAATTTTTTTTTAGGAAAGTGTCGTCCTACCAATCGTGTTGGATCTCACGCTTGCCAATGGGGACTCGCTTTTCTTTTCTGAGACTAAGTATTCACAAAGTAAACTTTCGGTAATCTAAACGTAGAAGAATACTCTCTCGAATATTCCACAGAGTTTCTTGAAAAACAAGTATGAATCTATAAGTGCAGCATCCACCAGATGGCGAAATTCCTTTATGGACGTTTTCTTGTTGCTTTATATTTATTATGGATTGGTCAGCTAAGTCGATGCCACCTGTTCTATCCTTCCATTTGAAGATATCATCTGGCTTCGATGTCACTGTTTTCTTCCTCTGATACAGTTCGTCACTGCAGGTGCGTCATTTCTGATCGCCATCGTATCACTATCAGTTTCACGAGCTCTATTTGTAGAGCACGCCGTGCAGTGCTACTACTAAGCCCGAAATATGTTCGGACTGCACGAGCAGCGAAAGCAATGGGCCTGTCACAGTCCAGTTTCTACAACACGGTGGCATCACCGCAATGGATCCACTGCCAACCTAGCAAAGCATTCTTAGCCAAAGTCATGCCTCTGAGCTACCATATCGTTGTAAATCATACTGTGAGCTTCCAAAAGAAACTATTACAGAAATAAGAACTTCATAAATCCATACGTTTCTGTATTGCCTATAAATATTTCTAGTAAATATTGATCAGTGAGTTTTAAGTTGTGAAGCAACGTCAGAACTCCTAATACAACGTCAACCGTTATCATTTACATCTACATCTACATGGATACTTTGCAAATCATATTTAAGTGCCTGGCGGAGGGATCATGGAACCACCTTCACAATTTTCTATTGTTCCAATCTCGTATAGCGCCCGGAAAGAATGAACACCTATATCTTTCCGTACGAGCTCGGATTTCCCTTATTTTATCTTGGTGATCGTTCCTCCCTATGTAAGTCGGTGTCAGCAAAATATTTTCGCATTCGGAGGAGAAAGTTGGTGATTAGAATTTCGCGAGAAGATTCCGTCGCAAAGAAAAACGCCATTCTTTTAATGATGTCCATCCCAAATGGTTCAATTGGTTCAAATGGCTCTCAGCACTATGGGACGTAACATCTCAGGTCATCAGTCCCCTAGAACTTAGAACTACTTAAACCTGACTAACCTAAGGACATCACATACATCCATGCCCGAGGCAGTATTCGAACCTGCGACCGTAGCGGTAGCGCGGTTCCAGACTGAAGCGCCTTTAACCGCTCGGCCACCAGCGGCCGGCCATCCCAAATCCTGTATCATTTCTGTGACACTCTCTCCCATATTTCGTGATAATACCAAACGTGCAGCCTTTCTTTGAACTTTTTCAATGTACTTCGTCAGTCGTAACTGGTAAGGATCTCACACAGGGTAGCAGTATTCTAAACGAGGACGGACAAGCGTAGTGCAGGTAGTCTACTTAGTAGGCCTGTTACATTTTCGAAGTGTCCTGCCAATAAAACGCAGTCTTTGGTTAGCCTTCCCCACAACATTTTCTGTGTGTTCCTTCCAATTTAAGTTATTCGTAATTGTAATAGCTACGTATTTAGTTGAATTTATGGCTTTTAGATTACACTGATTTATCGTGTAATCGAAGTTTAACGAGATCCTTTTAGCACTAATGCGGATGATCTCAGACTTTTCGTTATTTAAGGTCAATTGCCACTTTTACACCATTCTGATATTTCTTCTAAATCGTTCTGCAGTTTGTTTTGATCTTCTGATGACTTTATTAGTTGATAAACGACAGCGTCATCTTCAAACAATCGATGATGGCTGCTCAGATTGTCTCTCAAATCGTTTATATAGATAAGGAACAGCAAAGGGACTATAACACTACCTTGGGGTACGCCAGAAATCGCTTCTGTTTTACTCGATGACTTTCCGTCAATTACTACGAACTGTGACCTCTCTGACAGGAAATCGCAGATCCAGTCACATAACTGAGACGATACTCCATAAGCACGCAATTTCACTACGAGCCGCTTGTGTGGTACAGTGTCATAAGCCTTCCAGAAATCCAGAAATACTGTATTTGCATAAAACTAGACAGATTCAATAGCAGACATTATCTTATCATTTTTGAAACTATCAGATAATGAAACTGAGGCTTCTTATACTGCAATTTTGATCTATTCGCCGCCTTTGTACGGTTTCTCTTTCTGTGATATTTTTAACTCAGAATGACGCCTCAGCTGCAGCTTTATTATTGTGTAGTGGTTTTAAAACACAATGACTGGAAAAAATCGCAACACCAAAAATGAATTAATGTAGAGTAATGAAGTTTCAAGAATACATTTGTCTAAGAAACTTATTTCAGTGATTAACAATGCAAGATTACAGGTTTATATAAGTGCGAGATAAGCCGTTGCAAATGTGTGGTGCTGGTGCATTAATGCATGCATCTTGTTAATCACGTACCAGAGGTAAGTTAGTGGGTGGAGTTCTACGACTGTTGCACTTTTTCTGTGAATACTGGTACGGGTAATGATGGTTGTGGATGATACTGGAGCTGTCCTTCGATAATGTTCCATATGTTCTCGTTTGGAGACAGATCTGGTGATCGAGCAGGCCAAGGCTACATGACTGCACTCTGTAGAGCAAGTTGGCTCATAACAGCGGTATATGGGCGAGCGTTATTATGTTGTAAAATTCCATCGGGAATGCTGTTCATGAATGGCAGTACAACAGGTGGAATAACCAGACTGAATAACAAATTTGCAGCCGGGATGCGTGGGATAACAAAGAGTGTGTTCATGCTGTCATACGAAATCCCACCCCAGGCCATAAATCCGAGTATAGGTCCAGTGTGTCTAGCATGCAGACAGTTAGGTGACCTCCTCCTTACCAGCACACTGCGATCACTGGCAATGAGGCAGAACCAGCTTTCATTACAAGATACAACACACCTCGCCCTCCAATGAGTTCTCGCTGACACCACAGATGTCGCAAATCGCGGTGGTTTGGGGTCAGTGGAGTACAGGGCGTTTGGTCCGGTGCTGTGCTCAAAGTAACCGATTTGTAATAGTTCCTGGTGTCACTGTGACGGAAACTGCTGCTCAGACTGCTGCTGCAGATGCAGTACGATGTGCCAGAGCTATACACCAAACACGATGCTCTTCCCTCCTGGTACTGCCACCTGCGAGTTCGGAGCCCAGTTTTCTTGCTGCCGTACATTCTAGTGACCGCCGCTACCAGCAATCAGTCGTTACATTCCTGCCAGGCCTTTCTGAAGCGTCGCAGAAAAAACATTCAGCTTTTCGTAGCCTGTTACACGACCTCGCTGAAATTCAGTGAGATACTGATAATGTTGTATTTGTCGTCTTGAAGGCATCCTTGACTTAACATCAACTCACCAAGTCCAATCTCGAAGGAAACCAACGTTCGCGACAGCCACAGTGTGTATTTAAAGTAAATTTGATTTGCATCTTCATAGTTGGAGCTACTAATGCCACTCTTATTCGACTGGCTCTGAATTTGAATAGACGTCCTGTTTCAGATTTAGAAACACCTCTACCAATTTTCGTTTATGTTGCACAACTCCTTGATGCTGCGATTTTTTACGTTAGTGTAGTTGGGTATTGAGCATTAATTCTAGTTGCTATACCCTTTCTTCCCTTTGAGCAGAATCTAGTGTGAATTACTTTTCAATGTCCCAGTGAACGGTTTTAAACGGAGATTCGACGTTCTCTTTCTTCCCACCTGATACTTATGTAGCGCAGTAAACATACACATCTGCCCTTTACATGGATGAAGAAGTAATCCGGTTACCCATTGCGAATGAAAGCAGTTTTCTGGCTTTTCTCTTTATCACGCTCTCATTAGAAGAAACCTAGATCAGAAACAATTAGTAAATCAATCTAGGTTAGCAAATGTATGTTATATGAAAGTAAAAACATAACGTGCACATCCTCACGCGTATACAATCAACTACGATGCTGTAGATATAGTATTCTTGATTGACAAGGGCAGAGTCGCTGGAGGAGCAGCCATTTGTTTTCGTGAGCGCGATCTGAGCTCATTGGACAAATCCACGTTAGCCAAGCAGAGAGTTACCGCTTAGTACCGAAAATGTCCCCTTGATCTACTAGGAGCCCGCGATCGAAGTTTTTGCGGTCACTGCCGTAGAACAGTGTGTAGTCCAATCTATGTCATCAAAATCTTCCTCTGAATCCAAAAATGCTATAAACGTTGGTTTATCTTTCTTCAACCTATCTTCTATGATAAGCCATACCAACAATGTTGGCGTGTGTGTACCTACATGTCTCCGGAAAAAACTGATCGGCCTCTACCAGGTTTTCCGATTTCAGAAAATAATTCGTCTCAGCATTTTGCAACCATGACTTACGAAATTGATGGTTAGGTGGTATTCACACCTGTGAACACCTGTTTCGGTGAAACTGGAATTATATTCTTCCGGGAGTCTGAGGATATTTCTCATTACTGATACAACTTGCACACCGGGTGGAATTATTCTGAAGGAATGTCATTTACTTCAGGTGACTTGTTTCCACTAAAATGTATAATTCTTCTCGTAGTATCATATCTCCCATCTCATCTTCTACTACTTCATTTTTTCTATAATACTTTTTTCAATCTTTTTCCTCTCATATGGGGCCTCTAAATATTCCTTCCACCTTTCCTTTCTTTGCTAGGTACTAGCTATCCATGTAAATCTTGATATTAATGTATGTGATTCTCTTTTTTTCCAAGTTCATTTTAATTGCCCTTTAGGCTGTAACTCTCTCTCTCCCGTAGTGCAAGCTACTATAGCCTTTCATTTGTCCTCTAACCATTCATGCTTAGCCATTTTGCATAATCTCTCTTTTTTTATCCTGTAGTCCTTTTCGCCAGGTTCATTTACTAGTTTTTTAAATTTTCTCCTTTTTCCAATGCAATTCAGTATATGTAATCCTGGATAACCCAATTATTTCTGATAAATCTTGTCTTTTTACTTACGTGATGCTCTACTGCCTTCATTTTTCAAACTCTCACAGCTACCCATTCGCTCTCTGCTATATTCCCTTCTCTCGGCTCAGGCATCGTTGCGTAATGGTCTCTATGAGCCCGTCGTGTTCCTTCAATTTATGCAGGACCTATTCTCTTCATTGTGATAATCCTTGCGTATTACAAAAATGTATTTATGTTCATTCAAGTGTACGTATGCTCAACATACTCTTCTAAACTACTGGATCGATTTGAACCATATTTGGTAGATATATCACGGAGGAGGAGGTGAAAAATAAGTGTAGCTCACGGTGTACAAATACCCAGAATTTAATCATCCATAGTCATAAAATTCTTACTTGCTGACAACCCCCACACAAAGGGATGAAAGGGAAACAGCTTATCGTTTACTACATTTCTCGCTGCTTATGCAGTAAAATTGCCACATCAGACAAGACATTTTAAATTACTTCTTTCCTACTAACTATTCACAACAAATTTTGCAGACAGTTTTCATAAAATACTACAGAATATACCTGTGAAAATAAAACATTGTACTACACAAAGATCAGGAAAAAAGGCGTCCTCAGGATTGAGCTACGTGAAAGCAAAACATAAGGATGAATGTCGATAGAGATGCAGGTGAACTGTTGTTGTTGTTGTCTTCAGTCCTGAGACTGGTTTGATGCAGCTCTCCATGCTACTCTATCCTGTGCAAGCTGCTTCATCTCCCAGTACCTACTGCAACCTACATCCTTCTGAATCTGCTTAGTGTACTCATCTCTCGGTCTCCCTCTACGATTTTTACCCTCCACGCTGCCCTCCAATGCTAAATTTGTGATCCCTTGATGCCTCAAAACATGTCCTACCAACCGATCCCTTCTTCTAGTCAAGTTGTGCCACAAACTTCTCTTCTCCCCAATCCTATTCAATACCTCCTCATTAGTTACGTGATCTATCCACCTTATCTTCAGTATTCTTCTGTAGCACCACATTTCGAAAGCTTCTATTCTCTTCTTGTCCAAACTAGTTATCGTCCATGTTTCACTTCCATACATGGCTACACTCCAAACAAATACTTTCAGAAACGACTTCCTGATACATAAATCTATATTCGATGTTAACAAATTTCTCTTCTTCAGAAACGCCTTCCTTGCCATTGCCAGTCTACATTTTATATCCTCTCTACTTCGACCATCATCAGTTATTTTACTTCCTAAATAGCAAAACTCCTTTACTACTTTAAGTGCCTCATTTCCTAATCTAATTCCCTCAGCATCACCCGATTTAATTTGACTACATTCCATTATCCTCGTTTTGCTTTTGTTAATGTTCATCTTATATCCTCCTTTCAAAACACTGTCCATTCCGTTCAACTGCTCTTCCAAGTCCTTTGCCGTCTCTGACAGAATTACAATGTCATCGGCGAACCTCAAAGTTTTTACTTCGTCTCCATGAATTTTAATACCTACTCCAAATTTTTCTTTTGTTTCCTTTACTTCTTGCTCAATACACAGATTGAATAACATCGGGGAGAGGCTACAACCCTGTCTCACTCCTTTCCCAACCACTGCTTCCCTTTCATGCCCCTCGACTCTTATTACTGCCATCTGGTTTCTGTACAAATTATAAATAGCCTTTCGCTCCCTGTATTTTACCCCTGCCACCTTTAGAATTTGAAAAAGAGTATTCCAGTCAACATTGTCAAAAGCTTTCTCTAAGTCTACAAATGCTAGAAACGTAGGTTTGCCTTTTCTTAATCTTTCTTCTAAGATAAGTCGTAAGGTCAGTATTGCCTCACGTGTTCCAACATTTCGACGGAATCCAAACTGATCTTCCCCGAGGTCTGCATCTACCAGTTTTTCCATTCGTCTGTAAAGAATTCGCGTTAGTATTTTGCAGCCGTGGCTTATTAGACTGATAGTTCGGTAATTTTCACATCTGTCAACACCTGCTTTCTTTGGGATTGGAATTATTATATTCTTCTTGAAGTCTGAGGGTATTTCACCTGTCTCATACATCTTGCTCACCAGCTGGTAGAGTTTTGTCATGACTGGCTCTCCCAAGGCCGTCAGTAGTTCTAATGGAATGTTGTCTACTCCGGGGGCAGGTGAACTATATGTACAAATATGTTCATGAAATATATGTGGGCCATGCGCACACATATGAAGGCACGGGTGAAAAGCTCCTCTTAAGCCCCTGGATCGATTCCAGCCATACGTAGTATACATGTTTCTTAAGATCTCGAAAAAAAAAATTAAGTCGTATGAACAACTAACCTCCTATTGGGGTGGGTATGATGGACACAGAAAGGAGGAGGACAAGAAGAAGATTTACAGAGAGAATGGGGAGGAGGAAATCGACAGATGAGAGTAAGAGATGAACTAGAGAGGAAGAGGACGAGACCCACAGAGAGGGTGGAAGGAGATGAGCAGAGATGTGGCAGCAAGAGACTGGCAGGGAGATGGGTGATGGGTAGATCTGCAGCTGAGAGGAGGAGGACAGAGTGAGAGCAGATGGGGTGGACAGGGGGAAAAAAGTTGGATGGAGAGGGGGGGATGAGACAGTGTATAGGGAAAGGGGAGGGGGAGATGAACAGAGAGGTTGAGATCAGGAAATGAATGGAGAGGGACAGGAAGACATGGAGAGAGACAGAGAGAGAGAGAGAGAGTTGGATGTACCAAATACAGTTTAATTATTAATTATGTATTAATAGTAATTGACGTGTGCTCCAAAAACGCACGGGTTCCTGCTCTAAAGACTAAAACTACTGCTGATTTTGCAGATGCATTCATAAAAATATACATAAGTAGTAATAGGATACCAGATCATTTACAAACAGACTTGAAAAGGCTCCTGAAGAAAAACATAAGGTTAATATCTACTTATCATTTTCAGTCATGAAAGCTTGAATTGTGGAGCAGTTCAACTGATCTCTTGCAAAGAAGGTGTTTAAACATTTCACTGTTCACGATTATTTCAAATGGTTTGATATGGTGCAAGCCTCCGTAAGCCAATGTAATCATACAAAACGTAGAACAGTTAATATGGTAATGCAGAAGATAACAGATACATGAAGAGCTAAATTTAGAGCTATTGATTTTGTTAGAATTAGTAAGCGCAGGGTAGTTTTTTAAATTGCTGCATCCCTAACTGGTATCTCAAAATACTCAAAAGTCCAGCAGTTCATATATCAACCCAAAAATGTATCTGCAGGAAGATTACATGTCGCAGCACATAGCTAGATGTTTCTACAGCAGCGAACTAAAAGAATGAAATATCCAACCTCATATCTAGTTGAAAAATCATGCGAAAAAAGCAGAAAAAGTTTTTCTAAAATGGCTGAGTTTTGATGACACTCACACTGCCCTGATTGCTTTGTAAGAGAGGAAGAGACATGTAGAAAATGAGACAGAGCGAGACAGAGGGAGAGCATGTGTGTTATGGTTTCTATCTCCAGCAGCATAAAGGCGACATCAACAGTGGGTGACAGGTGAATCGAGGTGTGTGTGTGTGTGTGTGTGTAGGCACGCGCGTGCGTGCGAGTGTGTGAAAGAGAGAGGGCGACAAAGAGAGGGGGACGGAGAGAGAGACAGAAAGAGGCAGAGATATCGCCAATTTAAGCAATTCAGAGGCAAATCTCTTTCACCAAAACGGCATATTACGACACCGAGCCTCAGATATGAAATATCTTTTGACGTGACGCCTTTTCAAGTGAAGCTTAAATATTTTTGCCGGAACTACTGCACAAAACGTGACAGAGAATACTATCCCTATTTCGCTTTTATCAGTAATGCGGTGTTCGGGTACTTTTAAAACAACACCGGTAATGACAGTTTCTTGAACGTAGTTTAATGTGTAATCCATTCTACTTAATTCATCTAAAATGTTAATATTTCTATAATTAAATTACTTGCCACGGCCTTTCTTCATACAAGGGATTCATCTCGGCATTTAATAAACCAGCCTTCCACATAAAGCACGCTCCATTTTGTGGTACAAGGCCAAAGCTCTCGGCTGACCCACGTCTACAGACCGGCAACATAACTGCTTATCTCTTACTGTGTTTTCCTCATAGTATATTCATTAAATTTCGTACGTGTTTTTCTGTTTAAGAGGTTTTATCTCACGTTTTTGTAAGTGTACATTCATTCAGTCTGTAATGCAGTTTTCACTTGTTGTGAAAAGCCAGCTACGTAGCTCACTGATGCATTAGCGTCCATTGGTGACATATCATGAGTGTAGCATGCAGCATTTCTAGGATTCTGTCTGTTTTTACAGTTGACTTCTTCAGCTAGACTTGCTAGGATGAGCAGGATATACCCTTGCTGTGTGCGGGCGCAGGAGGAGCTGGTCGCAGTTCACGAGCAGGTGAATGCACTTTTGGTTACGGTCAGTAGCCTTCTGGCTGCTGCCTCGGTGAGTAGCGGGGACGGAGAACCTGGCGCGTCGCAAGGGGCACGTCTCCCGTCGGTTGTTTCGCCTACGGGCTCTTGTGTCGAAGCACCTCCTGGTGTAGTCGATGCTGTGGATACGTCCTTATAGCTGGTGAGTAGCGGGTGGTAACGCGTTCGCGTCGGATGGCTGTAAGGTGTCAGGCAAATCCAACACCTTCCATGAAAACTCTGACATGATAAGCAAATCCAGTAGTATGTCACATAGCTCCGAATAAATCGCGACATTAAATTAACCAAAGTAATACGAGTAACGAGTGAGCAAATGGAATGCCACAGACTAACACAAGAATACCTAAATGCATGTCGCACCTTCCCACCGTGAGGCAGACGCAGTTCCGAGGGGAGAAACGAGGACAGAAGCCGAGAGCAGAACCGTGTTAAGCTAGAAGGCCCTACGATAAGGGACGGACGGGCCAGCCTACCTGTACGACTACACAACCCGCACGTTTTAGCGTCAGGCTTTTTCGCGTCTCTGTTACGTAAAGGACCACCCCCCAGCCCATGTTAAAAGCTACAGCCCTCCAGAAAAAATTATAGATCTTACGATAACACAAAAAGGGCCACTACCACCCGCAAGTTTTAGCGTGAGACTTTTTCGTGTCTCACGTACGTCAAGGACCACCCCCCAGCTCATGTTAAAAGATAGAGCTCTCCAGAAGAACAGTATAGATCTTACGATAACGCTAAAAGGACCACACCAGCTGCAGGTTTTAGCGTGAGACTTTTTAGCGTCTGTTACGTTTCAAACTTTAAAAACATTGCCCCACCACGAAAAGTATAACGTTTCTCATTGGATAGTCAGAATTTTTGTAGGCGGAGCTTAAGGTTAACATTGAGACCCTGATTGGTCAGATGAAAACATAGCCAGATAGTTTTTTTAAACTAACTTCGGTAAATTGTAGTAAGGAGAAGTTAAGAGAGTTGCTTCCGAGACGGTGAGCTGGATGGCTGCTGCGCCTGCCGCTGTCGACCTGACGCTGCCTAAACACCGACAAGGTAATGAACGCACGTGATGCCGCATTTTTGGGCGCATAAGGCTGCACTCAGAACTGCAGAAGACTCGTCTGTTACACCCCTTTTTTGCGTAATACTAGTGTCGATCGTTAATTAAAACTCATGGTGTTCAAATTTGCCACTTGAAGAAAAGATCTGAAACGCGATGACTTTTCTTTTATGTAGTTATTGAGAAGCCACATCAGCCACTGTAATTTACGACAAGTTAAATAAGTAATTAAAGATAATTGAGGGTCACTGTAGACCATTTTGATAGTTTTCTCTTTTGTGAAACTTAAATTAAACCTAGATTATAGATGTGATATGGCATAGGTCATCCTTCGATCGAATGTAGAACTTGGAAACCCATTCAGGGAATATTCGTTCACATTTCTGTTGAACGCAGTTGGTTTTTTATCATCCTCTATTAAAACATTTCCTTTTATCAATAGTGCAATTTATAAACGATGTTTTGTGAGTAGAATAAAATTTCCAATGGTAAACTTAACTGCTTTTTCGACGTTATTTTACCAGCTAACTAAAAATAGGAAAGCCTTGAACCCTTTCCACTAAATTTAGTTAGTATTAAGATTCTTTTACAGGGAGTGCAGTGGAGCTGACGCTGACATCATTTAGTATTTGGTTATATCATGGCTAGTCTCACTGAACTCTTCTGAATTCTACATGTCATGTGTGGTCTGGCGTCTCCTTACCAGCAGCAGGTCCCAGGTTCAAACTAGTGCATTCCCTAAAAAACACGCTCAGAGCGTCGTTGCGCGAAAGTGGTAGGGAGACACGATATAGTACAAACAGACACCACCATGAATGTTTAGATGGCTATTGTGGAGAATTGCCTTCTGGTCGTGCCCATTCACCCTGTGAGTCGACACCAACGGGGGGGGGGGGGGGGGGTCCACTAGTTATCCGGAGCTCCAATGTTAGGCGTTTTATGGAGCCCATTAGATAGATAGCGGTCAGGGCTAGAAAGAAAGCCAATGTGCACTTGGTATGTATGTAGGGGGCCTCATTAGAGATGTGTGGGAGACCCTGCATGTGGCTATCGAGGAAAGAGGTTGTGCAGGCTGTTGGCCTCGTGCTTGGAATCCAAGCAGAGCTCGTAATCTACAGCATTCTTCCGATGCTTGATACGGATCCTATGATTTGGAGGCGAGTAGAGTCTCAACCAACGGCTTTGTCGACTCTGCGACGGCCTTGGCAGAAGATGTCTAGAGCTGCTTTATCAGGTGGGGATTTCTAAGATTTTCTTTGATAGGTCTGGGGTGCACTGCATAGAAGAAGCAGCAACTCGGGTAGCAAGGTACTTGTGGAGTGCACATGAGATAGTTTTAGGCTACGTGGTAGTATGAGGTTTCTGATGGACAATCGCCAGTCAATACGCAGCAAAGGGAGTCAGGCGGTCAAAATTTTATCAGTAAGTTGTCTAAGTAATCGCAACAAAAGCACCCAAATATACTGCCCTCTGGGAAGGGTCTCGCGCTCAAATTACTCTTGGGACTAATGCAGATTGTATTTCTGCCTAGTATTAACTGAGCGAAAGCTGCTAATTCTTGGGAATAAGCTGAAGTTGTTAACAAGAAACGACAGTGAAGAATATATATAATGGGAGGCCTACGTCAGAACGCCCAGACTACTGAACAGGGGTCGACAAGAGGTTCGAAAACTTATATCACTTTTTGCCCGAACTGTCCGTTTCTGAGCCTCAAGCAACGCATTTTTACTACGAACTGACTATATCGTCGGCCTTGTACTACTTACCAGACATTCCTTAAGACCGACCATATGTTTTTACACTCCTGGAAACTGAAATAAGAACACCGTGAATTCATTGTCCCAGGAAGGGGAAACTTTATTGACACATTCCTTGGGTCAGATACATCACATGATCACACTGACAGAACCACAGGCACATAGACACAGGCAACAGAGCATGCACAATGTCGGCACTAGTACAGTGTATATCCACCTTTCGCAGCAATGCAGGCTGCTATTCTCCCATGGAGACGATCGTAGAGATAACAATTTGTCCATTTTATTTGGACTGTTGAGCTCCGTGGCCGTGCATAATGATATTTCACTGAAAAAATACGGCAACCAGCCACTTTTTAAAAGAGGCTGGTTGCCGTATTTTTTCAGTGAAAGATCGTAGAGATGCTGGATGTAGTCCTGTGGAACGGCTTGCCATGCCATTTCCACCTGGCGCCTCAGTTGGACCAGCGTTCGTGCTGGACGTGCAGACCGAGTGAGACGACGCTTCATCCAGTCCCAAACATGCTCAATGGGGGACAGATCCGGAGATCTTGCTGGCCAGGGTAGTTGACTTACACCTTCTAGAGCACGTTGGGTGGCACGGGATACATGCGGACGTGCATTGTCCTGTTGGAACAGCAAGTTCCCTTGCCGGTCTAGGAATGGTAGAACGATGGGTTCGAAGACGGTTTGGATGTACCGTGCACTATTCAGTGTCCCCTCGACGATCACCACAGGTGTACAGCCAGTGTAGGAGATCGCTCCCCACACCATGATGCCGGGTGTTGGCCCTGTGTGCCTCGGTCGTATGCAGTCGTGATTGTGGCGCTCACCTGCACGGCTCCAAACACGCATACGACCATCATTGGCACCAAGGCAAAAGCGACTCTCATCGCTGAAGACGACACGTCTCCATTCGTCCCTCCATTCACGCCTGTCGCGACACCACTGGAGGCGGGCTGCACGATGTTGGGGCGTGAGCGGAAGACGGCCTAACGGTGTGCGGGACCATAGCCCAGCTTCATGGAGACGGTTGCGAATAGTCCTCGCCGATACCCCAGGAGCAACAGTGTCCCTAATTTGCTGGGAAGTGGCGGTGCGGTCCCCTACGGCACTGCGTAGGATCCTACGGTCTTGGCGTGCATCCGTGCGTCGCTGCGGTCTGGTCCCAGGTTGACGGGCACGTGCACCTTCCGCCGACCACTGGCGACAACATCGATGTACTGTGGAGACCTCACGCCCCACGTGTTGAGCAATTCGGCGGTACGTCCACCCGGCCTCCCGCATGCCCACTACACGCCCTCGCTCAAAGTCCGTCAACTGCACATACGGTTCACGTCCACGCTGTCGCGGCATGCTACCAGTGTTAAAGACTGCGATGGAGATCCGTATGCCACGGCAAACTGGTTGACACTGACGGCGGCGGTGCACAAATGCTGCGCAGCTAGCGCCATTCGACGGCCAACACCGCGGTTCCTGGTTTGTCCGCTGTGCCGTGCGTGTGATCATTGCTTGTACAGCCCTCTCGCAGTGTGCGGAGCAAGTATGGTGGGTCTGACACACCGGTGTCAATATGTTCTTTTTTCCATTTCCAGGAGTGTATTTTTATCCTGTAGTTACAGGGGCCATATACTCCTTCCTTCCTAATAACATTTTTTTAGCACCTTGCATTACTGTGTGCAATGAGCTACTATAGCTTGATTGTGACTACTTCTAACATTTTCATATAATTCTCACTTTTTTCTACTACATCATATCCTTATCCCACTAGTAAACCACCCTGGCTGACTTTTACAGATGGTACGCTGTTTAGAACATTGTAATGGAAAGCAACTTTCAAAGGGCTTGAGAAATGTGTTAAGTAAAGCATTATATTTGTCATCAATGTTATCGGCACCATAAATATCCTGCCAGTCTTGTTCCTTAACGAGGTTTAAAAAACTCTTTATTGCCGTTGGATTAGCTTTTCTATATAGTTTGATTATACAGGGTGTTACAGAAAGGTACGGCCACACTTTCAGGAAACATTCCTCACACACAAAGAAGGAAAATATGTTACGTGGACATGTGTCCGGAAACGCTTACTTTCCATGTTAGAGCTCATTTTATTACTTCTCTTCAAATCACATTAATCATGGAATGGAAATACACGGCAAGAGAACGTACGAGCGTGACTTGAAACACTTTGTTACAGGAAATGTTCAAAATGTCCTCAGTTAGCGAGGATACATGCATCCACCCTCCGTCTCATGGAATCCCTGATGCGCTGTAACAGCCCTGGAGAATGGCGTATTGTATCACAGCTGTCCAAAATACGAGCACGAAGAGTCTCTACATTTGGTACCGGGGTTGCGTAGACAAGAGCTTTCAAATGCCCCCATAAATTAAAGTCAAGAGAGTTGAGTTCAGGAGAGCGTGGAGGCCATGGAATTGGTCCGCCTCTACCAATCCATCGGTCACCGAATCTGTTGTTTAGAAGCGTACGAACACTTCGACTGAAATGTGCAGGAGCTCCATCGTGCATGAACCACATGTTGTGTCGTACTTGTAAAGGCACATGTTCTAGCAGCACAGGTAGAGTATCCCGTATGAAATCATGGCGGTGAATCTAGGAAGTACCGTATATACTGACGAAACTAAAATGAGCTCTAACATGGAAACTAAGCGTTTCCCGACACATGTCCACATAACATCTTTTCTTTATTTGTGTGTGAGGAATGTTTCCTGAAAGTTTGGCCGTACTTTTTTGTAACACCCTGTATATAACATTTCTTTGAGTACAAAAACTTTTTAATGTTAAAATTTGTGCATCATGGTCTTTAAGGGCATTCACTCTTTTACTAACAGATTAACCATCTGGTAATGAAGAATGAATAAAAATATGTCTCGTGGAGTGGCCGTGCAGTTAGAGGCGCCATGCCACGGATTGCGCGGCCCCTCCCACCAGAGGTTCGAGTTCTCCCTCGGGTATAGGTGTGTCTGTTGTAAGCTAGTTTAAGTTAGTTTAAGTAGTGTGTAAGCGTAGGGTCCGATGACCTTAGCAATTTGGTCCCTTAGGAATTCACACATGTGAACATTTTTGAAGAAAAATATTGTCTACGGCTGTGCTACTGTTCCTCTGCACCCTGGTTGGAAAAAATCACAGTCTGCTCCAGATCATAAGAGTGTAGGAGTTATTCCAACATCCTTTTTCTTGCACAATCACATACAGAATTAATAGACATATAACTAATTTTTGGTACTTCCTATAAAGTGAACCAAGAACCCTTTCTAGCTTCAGCAGAAATGCCCTGAAGTCAGAGTTAGGGGACCTATAAACAACAACAATTAGTAGTTTAGTTCCACTTAATTCAGTTGCCCTTGCACAAAATTCAGATACGTGTTCATTGCGCCGTGATACGTCTACGGACTCAAATGGAATACCATATTCTACATATATGGTCACTCACCCGCTCCGCAAATAAGGCCTTGAAATACAGTCAGCTAATCTGTATCCTGGGAAAGAAAGCCTCTGAATTATTGCATGAAATTTTGTATTTGGTGCTCGTATATACCAATAATGTCAGAGTCAACATCTATAAGCAGTTCACTAACTTAATCTCTAATATTTCTTATATTTTGATGAAATATGATAATTCCTTCTCTACGTCGATAACTGATCTCCTCTGAAGGCGATTTCTTTGTTAGAGGGACTTACTTTAAGCATGGATATCTATCAGCTGACCTCAATCTAAAACAGGTGCAGTTCTAACACCAGATACTACAGGAATTTTTTCATAAGTGATCCCACCACCAACCACTACACTGTCACCGATAAACTTTGCCAGCCTCTCCTTCCCATACCTACTGATTCGCAGGCCATGCCCTGTGAAACCCTATCTGCTGATAGACTCAACTGGGAGAGCTGCAATGTGAGCCATGCTTCCACCATCCCTGTCTCTCCAGCCCCATGTTAAAAGCCCTCACAGCAGCATTAATATCAGGCCAATCATGATGCTGAAACCCTTGCAAGAAGTGCGCATTAGTGCCACCAGTTTGAGTATCCATCTTTGCCAGATCACTACCTACATCATACGAGTATTCCCCGTCCCTAGCAAGACTATTGCCTGCTCCATCCACAGTCACTACCTGATCCTCTTTCGAAAGTTCCTACATAGCTCCCCTATGTAAGCAGTTCACCTGCGCCAACCCTGCACTAGGCTTCACGATACTGGTGACCTGGTACTCACGTCCCAACACTTCCTGCAACTGCTGGCCCACACTTCTGCCATGCGAACTACCTAGCAGCAGAATCCTTTTCTTTCTGTTACACTTTGCAGCTGACTTAGGCTCCCTATCTGCTGAGGACTGCTGCATGATTCCTACACCTACAGCTACAAGAGGGTCCTCTCCACTCATCTCTGACAGTTAGTCAAATCTATTGGTTACAAGCAAAGTACAACAGTCTAAACGTCTCTTGTTGTCTAGCTGCCAGTTTGTAGAGATTTGTGCCAAGTAAGTGGATTAAGAATGGAACAGAGCTACCATGGTTTAATAACGATATTCAGAAAATACTTCGGCAGCAGAGATTGTTGCACCCTCGGTTCATGAGAGAACGCACAAATAACGACAAGCAAAAGTTAATAGAAATTCGGGGAACTGTGAAAAAATCTATGCGCCAAGCATACAACAACTACTACCGTCATACCTTAGGAAAAAATCTGAGCAGGTCTAAAGTTTCCATCCAGTCTCCTGTTGCCCAATCTGGCGTGCCATGTGTGAAGTTAGCAAACAGAAAGTTTTAAATTTCCCGTTCAAGGAATCAGTCACGCCCGAGAATCTTACAAACGTACCGTTATTTGACCATCTGAGAGACCTCACTATGGACGACATAGTTATAAGCGTTCCTTGTGGAGACAAACAACTGAAAAATTTGAAAGCAAGTAAGTCACCATGTCCGGATCCAATCTATATTCCGTTTTACAAAGAGTGCTTTACGGCACTGCATTTATCGCGAGTGTCTCACATTGCGCAAACCACCAAGCGACTAGAAGAAAGCTCAGGTGACGCCAATATATGCAAAGGGTACAAGGAAAGACCCGCAAAATTACAACTTTGGTTTCCTGTAGAATCCTTGAACATATTTTCAGTTGGAATATACACACATCTAAACAAGTTTTGCATCACCTCGGTTCCAGAGTTCCGAAAACGATACAGAAAACTGTTATAGAGATCAACATAAACATCTTTTCCGCCCGTTTTATTGCTCATGAAAACCAAACAATGCATGTTGTACCACCATACAGCGAGACCTTCAGAGGTGATGGTCGAGATTACCGTACACACCGCTAACTTTAATACAAAGTAACGCGTCCTCTTGCATTGATGCATGCCTGTATTCGTCTTGGAATACTATCCAAAGGTTCATCAAGTCATCGTTGGTCCAGATTACCTCACCCTTCAAAGGTGATACGGAATAGATCCCTCAGACTGGTTGGTGGATCACGTCGTCCACAAAGAGCCCTTTTCAATCTATACCAGGCATGTTCGATAGGGTTCATGTCAGGAGAATATGCTGGATACTCTAGTATAGCAATGTCGTTACCCTGAAGGAAGTCATTCACAAGATGTGCAAGATTGTCGTCCATGAAGACGGTTGCCTCGCCAATAAGCTGCCGATATGGTTGCACTATCGGTCGGAGGATGGCAGTCACTTATCGTACAGCATTTACGGCGCCTTCCATGACCACCAGCGGAGTACGTCGGCCCCACATAATGTCACCCCAAAACAGCAGGGAACCTCCACCTTGCTGCACTCGCTGGACAAAGTGAATACGGCGGTCAACCTGACCGGGTTGCCTCCCAACATGTCTCCGACGATTGTGTGGTTGAAGGCATATACGACACTCATCGATGAAGAGAAAGTGTTGGCAGTCCTGAGAGACCCATTCGGCATGTTGTTGGGTCCATCTGTACCGCACTGCATGGTGTCGTGTTTTCAAAGATGGACCTCGCCATGGACGTCGAGAGTGAAGTTGAGCATCATGCATCGTATTGCGCACAGTTTGAGCCGTAACACTACGTTCTGTGGCTCCACGAAAAGCATTACTCAACATGGTGGCGTGGTTGTCAGGGTTCCTCCGAACCATAATCTGTAGGTAGCGGTCATCCACTTAGGCGGCATGAGCGACGCATGCCTTCGACAATTCCTGTCACTCTGTATCTCCCTCATGTCTGAACAACATCTCTTTGGTTCACTCCGAGACGCCTGGACACTTCAATTTCAGAGACCCCTTCTTGCCATAAAGTAACAATGCAGACGCGATCGAACCACGGTATTGACCGCCTAGGCATGGTTGAACTACAGACAACACGAACGGTGTACCTCCTTCCTGGTAGAATGATTGTAACTGATCGGCTGTCGGACCCCTACATGTTATAGCCGCTGCTCATGCATGGTTGTTCACATCTTTGGACGGGTTTAGTGACATCTCTGAACAGTCAAAGGGACTGTGTCTGTGAAACAATATCTACAGTCAGTGTCTATCTTCAGGAGTTTTGGGAACCAGGATGATGCAAAACATTTTTGATGTGTGTAATAAATTTTCTTGAGCCCTAGAAGCTTATGTCTGCGTTACAGCATGGTCTTAGAAAATATCGCCCATGCGAAACTCAACTTGCCCTTTGTTTAAATTACAAACCGCGAACTATGGATGAAGAGCAAGAGGCCGATTCCATATCTCTAGATTTTCAGGAAGCTTTTGACACGCTGCCCCATTGCAGGCTGTTAAAGAAGGTAAGATCATATGGAATAGGTTCACGAGTATGTGAGAGGCTCGAAGCCTTTTCAACGTATTTAACCCAGTATGCTGTTCTCATCAGAGCCGTGGGTATCGTTAGGAATGTTCCAGGGAAGCGTGATGAGACTCTGTCGTTCTCTATACACATAAATGACTGGTGGATAGGGTAGGCAGCAATATGCGGTTGTTTGCTGTTGATGCTTTGGTCTACGGTAATGTGTCGAAGTTGAATGTCTGTAAGAAGGTACAAGATGACTTACACAACATTTTTAGTTGGTGTGATGAACGAAAGCTAGCTCCAATTCTAGAAAATGTAACTTAATGTGGATGAGTACGAAAAAAAACCTGTTTTGTTCGGATACAGCATTGGTAGTGTCCTACTTCACACGGTCCAGTCGTTTAAATGCCTGGGAGTAATGCTTCCCTTGTAGGGAAGGGGAATTGTCGACTTCGGTTTAGTGAGAGAATCTTAGTGAAGAGTGGTACATGTGAAACGGGGATCGCATATCAGGCGCTAGTGCTACCTATTTTTGTGTACTGATCCAGTGTTTTAGATCGGCAAAATGTCGTGTACAAGATAAATTTCAGTATCTACACACGTAACAAAAAGTTGGAATAGAGGTCAACATAAATACTATTTCCGCCCTTTTTACTGCTCGTCAAAACAACACATTGCATGTTGTGTCACCATACAGCGAGAACTTCAGAGGTGGTGGTCCCGATTGTTGTGCACACCGGTACCTCTAATAGCCAGTAGCATATCCTCTTTCACTGATGCATGCCTGTATTCGTCGTGGCATACTATCCAAAAGCTCGTCAAGGCACTGTTAGTCTAGCTTGCCCCACTCCTCAACGTCGATCCGGAGTAGATACCTCAGAGTGGTTGATAGGTCACGTCGTCCATAAACAGCCCTTCTCAATCTATCCCAGGCATGTTCGATAGGGTTCATATCACTAGAACATGCTGGCTACTCTAGTCGAGCAATGTCGTTATCCTGAAGGAAGTCATGCGCAAGACGTGCAAGATAGGGTCGTAAATTGTCGTCCATGAAAACGGACGCCTCCAATAAGGTGCCGATATGGTTGCACTATCAGTCGGAGGATGGTATTCACGTGACGTGCATCCTTTACGTCACCTTCGATGACCACCAGCGGCGTACGTCGGCTCCACATAATGCCAAGCGGAAACAGCAGGGAACCTCCACCTTGCTGAATTCGGTAGACAGTGCGTCTAAGGCTTACTACCTGACCGGGTTGCCTCCAAACACGTCTCCGACGATTGTCTGGTTGAAGCCATGTGCGACACTCATCGATGAAGATAAAGTGATGCCAATCCTGAGCGATCCGTTCGGCATGTTGTTGGGTCCATCTGTACCGCACTCCATGGTGTCGTGTTTGCAAAGATGGACCTCGTCATGGACGTCGAGAGTGAAGTTGAGCATCATGCAACGTATTGCGCACAGTTTGAGTCGTAAACGACGTCCTGTGGCTCCACGGAAGGCATTATTCAACACGGTGGCGTTGCTGTCAGGGCACCACTGAGCCGTAATCCGTAGATATCGGTCATCGGTAGCCCTTCGGGGGTCTGAGCGAGGCGTGTCATCGACAGTTCCTGTCTCTCTGTATCTCCTCCATGCCCGAACAACATCGCTTTGGTTCTTTCCGAGACGCCTTGACATATCCCTTGCTGAAAGCCCTTCCTGGTACAAAGTAACAATGTGATCGCGATTGAACAGCGGTGTTGACCGTCTAGGCATGATTGAACTGTAGACAACACGAGCCGTGTACCTACTTGCTAGTGGAATGACTGGAACTGATCGGCTTTCGGACCGCCTCCGTCTAATAGGCGCTGCTCATGCATTGTTGTTTACAACTTTGGGCGGGTTTAGTACCAACTCTGAACAGTCAGAGGGGTTGTGTCTGTGGTACAATATCCACGTATATCTTCAGGAGTTTTGGGAACTGGGGTGATGCTAAACTTTTTTTTACGCGTGTAGATCTGCGGGAGTTCAAAATGTTTCAAATGGCTCTGAGCACTATGGGACTTAACTGCTGAGGTCACCAGTCCCCTAGAACTACTTAATCTTAACTAACCTAAGGACATCACACACATCCACGCCCGAGGCAGGATTCGGACCTGCGACCGTAGCGGCCGCGCGGTTCCAAACTGTAGCGCCTAGAACCGCTCGGCCACTTCGGCCGTCTCTGTGGGAGTAAAAGTAGTCTACTACTGTGGCAGAATACCCAATCATACGAAGCAAGTGCCAGGTAGCCAAGAGGTTTCTGTTCGCCTTGGACGAAGCCCTTGTACAGGCTGGCGCCACACAGTAGGACGCTCTCTGCGCACTTGCGGGGGAATGAGACAGGAGCGTCCCAAATAGTTCGTTCGGCAGTGTTCCGGGAGACGCGAGAGACAGGCGGCACGGAGTACGTGTGAGATTTCCTACTCATAGTTAATTCATTATCATGTTTTTGTAGTTTCACATCCTATCAAAATTTTCGTCTTGCTCTCATCGCTCATGGCTCATTGAGCGGTATACGGAATTTTTCTGGTTAATTGCGGTAATTATAACGAGTTACACTTGTCCACGCGTGCAAGCCATTGTTCAACTCTACCTCCCTTCTGACTTATGCACTCGTGATGTCTCTTCTCAGTTCAGTCTGATTTAGTTCATTGGTGATCTCACGAGTGTAGCGTAATTGAATAGATTTCGCTTTCTGTTCGGAATCTAGTTTCCACATGTCTTTGTTGTGTCAGCACGTGTTAATCACGGATCTGGGAGCCTTATGCTCGCAGATCGTTATTCACAGTAATGTATCCTGTCCAGTTCGGTCAGCTGTTCTGAATTTTACCAGTCATTTATTCAGAACCTTTGTTTGTGACCACCACGTGTTCACTGATTGTGAGAGTCGTCATATTCACAGTTACTGATTCTCGCGGTAAAACTTCCAAATTTGTCTCAGAATTTCTTGTATGGTGCAACTGTCACTAGCTTAATCTTATCGATGAATTCTTGTTCACTTTCATCGTACACTCAAGCCAAGGGTACGACCGTTTGCCAACCACGTGCATACGGGTGAAGTTTTTTTTTTTTATTCTTATATTTGTCCTTACTATCTATTATACGTGTATATGTGCGTGAATGTCCCCATTGAAAGATCCTCTGACCCTCCCGTAATTAATAATTAATGATAAATTCTCCAAGACGCAATTGTAAATGTAATTTTGTAACTCAGCCGAGAGTTCTTTGAAGAACAGCAACCATCACACACTTATTAGTTGTTTAGCTTTTTACTATGGTCAGCTGTTCTTGAATGAACGTGATATTTTTCCCAGAGCACATGCTTACGTATTACCTAGCAAACTTCCATTTTACGCACTACTGCTATCAGTTGTGCAGCAGATAAATATGTTCTAGCTGGCAACTCAGTTCATCTAATCATCAAAGGTTTTTCTTTCATGATTATCCAGATAGTGTCTTCCTACCTTCCATGTTAATAGATATCTCATTTTTATGGGCATCTCCATCAAGAGCACCGATCCCCAATCAGATCCTTCAAGCACAGATACCCTTCAAGTCGTTTTCCCCGCGGTCTGTTTTCGAGTAGAAAAGAATGGAAATGACTAGTTGTGGTACTGTGTACCCTCTGCCACGCGCCTTACAGTGACTTGCGGAGTATCTGTGTGAATGTAGATGTAGCGGGCCCAAACTATTTTGCCCATCAGTTCTTTTTCAGATACACAGCAGTACTCGTACGGATTTTTTGACATTACCGACCATACGTACTCAATACGGTTCATTTTGGAAACGGTTACTGGCTACCTCATTCTCTCGAAACCCAAATCATTCAGATACTGCTGTGCTACCCTTGATCGGTGGTACGTGACAGTGTCATCATGAAAAGCGAATGGCCCATTCTTTACACCTCTGAAATGATCTCTTGCTGTGATCATTACTTTCTCTTCAACGCGTTTACAGTTCACAATATGATTGACTAGACTTGTACGCGTTTTCATCCTTACAATCTCTTTGGAACAAAAAGCATCCTACACCATAACACATTCAGGCACCTTTTGATTTCGGTAATATACTCATTGTTCAGTTTCTCTCCTGTCTCGATCAAGTCTTTGAAGCCAGCATCACTAACATACACATTAAAACTGTTCTCGTCGCAGAAAATTACTCTATACCAATCTTCCACGGTCCATTATTCATACATTTTTTTTAAAAACTGAATCCTGTCGGCGATCTGGTTCTTAGTAGACACAGGTTTTTTATCGAAATTTTCTTGTTGAGATTCATCTCTTAAAGTCTTTTAATCACTGTTTCACGTGAAATTCCCTTTTTGAAATGCAGTTCTGATACGAAAGCAATATGACACGTACGCATTTTCCTTCTCACTTTGCTAGAACTTTTATTGCGCAACACGGATTGAGAATTGCGTCCCTCTTACGACCACATCCGTGCCGGAAGTTTGATGTTGCGGTTTTTCTCTGCTTTTTAAAAATAAGAGCCACTGCGTTTTCTTAATTGAATCTCCTGAAGTTTGAGGGCTGACGTCATTCCTTGCTTCCTTAGGGAAATATCCGTCATTCTTCCCGTCACCCGGAACTAAAATTTTATGTTATATGTCTGCAGTGAACTTTCGCAAATATATAAGACAATAGTAAAGCCATAAAAATGGTAGTGAAAAACAATGAATATACAAATTATTATGCTGAAATTTACTGTGACATTTTTTCACTTCAGATCAAAGGATACAGAATATTTCAGCATCTGTTATCAGGCTCAAAGTGTCAGAAGCGAGTACTGTTGTATCATCTGGTGGAATAACAGTAAGTTATTGGCACAGTAGCTGTTTTCAGATTATGTAGTAATTAATAAATCTGAACAGATTTCCAGCAAGGGTTTCCATTCATATATATGTTTAAATTGGGAAAATAAATTTCTGTTCATAAAAATATTATTTTCAATCAGTTGATAAATGTTTCTGACTGTCTATGGTTCTAAAAATATCAGCACTCAAGCGAAAGTCGAGTAAGGTGAAGTGAAACAATAAAATATTGCCATGCCAGAAAGTGAGGACATTAATCTGGGTTGCTGTGTATCTTTGAAAAAAATGGTTCAAATGGCTCTGAGCACTATGGGACTTAACATCTATGGTCATCAGTCCCCTAGAACTTAGAACTACTTCAACCTAACTAACCTAAGAACATCACACAACACCCAGTCATCACGAGGCAGAGAAAATCCCTGACCTTGTATCTTTGAACTTGGTGCCATTTCTACATAAGTCAAGCTGCCTCATTTTCTTAACTGTTAAAATACTACCCTGTCACTGTCTGCTTAATTTTAATTCTATGCTGAAACTCGTTGCAGAGGGGAAGAGGAAGGTGAGAAGAGATTGTGTACAAAACTTAATTGGTCTAGTGCCAACATCTAGGATTCTGAAAATGTTTTCAATGTTTTCAAAATTTCCCTGTATCTGTCACTTGTAATTACCCTTCGTTCGACATTTTGTATTTGTGATGCCATTGGTAGTATAGGTATGGAGTTTTTGTTCCCCTTGTGCTTTTAAAAGACATTCATTGCAAAGTGCGCCAGGTGCGCCATAGACACAGGGTGTAACAAGAGGACTGGTCAGTATTCAGTGATATCACAGGAACGCTCATTCGAAGCAAAAAATGTCTAGTACACATGGGCTCTAAAATGCATGCCTTAAGAGCTATGTGCAATTCCTCATCTTCGTTATTGTGAAACAGATCTGTTCTTCTACAAGCTCTTTGCATTCCATATTTTGGTAGGAGGTAGTATGGACCCACACAAGAAAGAATTAGGCTCTAAAATCCATATAATAACAGGTATGAGCAGTTGTTCAGTAGAAGAGGTGTGTTTCCCACTATAGAAAATTAACGAGTGCTCGTTGCTCTCAAGGTACGCCTTTTAGAGCCAACGTTTGCTGGACTTTTGTTGCTTCAGATGATCGTTCTTGTGCTGTCAACGAAAACTGACCGTTCCTCATGGAACACCCTGTACGCTACTGCTCCCATGTGTGGTAATTTGTTATTTCATTCAACTGACGAGTTTAAGCTGTTCAGCTGATTTATTTAAATCACAGGCACTTATTTACGTCCATTACAATAGTGCCATCATATCCACACACACTAGCGACAAAGCGACAACTATCACCAGAAAATACTGTCTTATATAGTTATAGATAACATACATAAATGTTAGCTAGTTCTTTCGATCACAAGTTCGCCTTGCATTTGGGTCTTTGCACTACTTTCTTCCAAATGTTCTTCCTCCATTGCAATCATGGTAGGTTATAATTAAAGTGCAGGTTATAATTGAAGTGCAGCTACTCGTAGAGGTAAAGTCTGGGGTGTAATTAACGTATGGCAACGAAAATTACTAGATATTCTAATGCTTTAGTGTGGAAGCGATTTACGCTGGAAGAAAAATTTGTTGCAATTTTAGCCACCAGGTGCAAATATGGCGCTTGGATTGCGAGAAATACGTACATAAATGTTTCCATTTGTAACGGATTAGGATCGGAACGTGAGCGAAAGAGGTCAAACAAGTGAGACTGGCATAACGTAGGTTTATTATTAACCACCGCTTACACAGGTTTTTCCATATGAGCACCCGGGACATCGGCGAGGTGCTGTACAGCGCCAAATTTGCATCAAGTGGCCGAAATTGGACTCATTAGCATATCTACTAAGTTCAGTTGCCGTTCCATACTTAAAATCCACAATGCAGCTCCGTGAGTGGCTGCACTTTAATTGTAACCATCCGGTATTATAATTTTTGGCCTAATGAAAAAAATATACATAAGAACACACCAATTCAAAAACATCGATCAAAATCATTGAATGAAGCTGACATAGTAGGTCTGTATTTCCAGTAAGCAGCATAAGATGCGCAAAGTTTCGAGAATACAAATTTTTATTAGTTCATTCGACAAACAAAAACCTGTGAAGTGAGAGGCACACTTGTAGTTACCTTACAATACTACTCTTTAGAGAGTGCAGAGGCTGCAATGAAAGACAGACACTCGAAAGAAGTTCCAGCGCTTTGGAAGGAACACAGCTGCCGTTTGCTGACACCTGAGACACCAAGTTGACGCCCACTGCGCGAGTGGGTTCTGACGTTCTGCCGAGTATCGTCTTTCGGGGGAAAACACAACAGCACTCAGGCAGCTCTAGGAACAGTGCTACACAGTATCCCAGAGTTTCTGGAAAAGTTTGTATTGGGAGAATAGTGCAATGAAACACTCTCCGAACAGCTGAGATAATTAAATGATCCAAGACTATGAGACTATGTAGGTTCTTATTATATTCAATAATCCTCTCTGGAAACTATATGGAACTGAAATCTCTACACCCAAATTCGGTAATTCATTGTTCATTGCATAATCGTTACCTTACGTAGCATCGACTAAACAGGTGCAGCATGACGTAATTTCTCCTTCAGCATCTTCATAGAAGAGATGCGGCTGACGGTTACTCATAAGTATATTGAGTACTTCTGTTGTTGATAAATGCATTACTCATTGTACAGGTATACGTAAATGTCACCTAGTTTGTGCTACCAACCGAGGTGGCGCAGTGGTTGGCACACTGGACTCGCATTCAGGAGGACGACGGTTCAAATTCGCGCCCGGCCAACCTAATTTAGGTTCACCATGATATCCCTAAATTACTTCAGGCAAATGCCGGGGTGGTTCCTTTGAAAGGGCACGAACGATTTCGTTCCTCATCCTTCCCTAATCCGATGGGATCAATGACCTCGCTATTTGGTCCCCTCCCCCGTATCAACCAACCAACGTAGTTAGCGCTCTTGTTAGATGTTAGAGAAAACATGGGTCTCTCGCTTCTAAAATGTCAATAATACTGCGATTAGCATAAATTGGAAAATTTCATGGGAGACACTTTATTTACCAATATTTTTCAAGAAGTCGAGAAGAAACAATGGCCCGCAGATACTCTTCAACACTGTGTTCGGCAATATCCTGCATAAATCTCAATCCTCTATAGATTGTCTCAAGATGCCAGGTAACGTAACACTATTGATGGTGGTGCGTTTGACGAAAGAGGGCATTAACATTGTTTTACGAGTATCCTGAGAACCTAAAAAGTAGGTTGCGATTTTTAGCTAATTAGCCTGATTATAGACGATTCAATTTTAAAAATCTGTGAAACAAGCGAAAAAGACTAAACTTTTATGTCTGTGTCACAGCATTGTAGTCCTCGTACATACTGATTTTTACTATACCAAATTGTTCAAATGGCTCTGAGCAGTATGGGACTTAACATCTATGGTCATCAGTCCCCTAGAACTACTTAAACCAAACTAACCTAAGGACATCACACAACACCCAGTCATCACGAGGCAGAGAAAACCCCTGATCCCGCCGGGAATCGAACCCGGGAATCCGGGCGTGGGAAGCGAGAACGCTACCGCACGACCACGAGCTGCCGACTTTTACTATATCTTCTCATGCAGTCCTACAAAGGTTCTGTACACAAATTTTTAAGGAAACGTCTCTTACCTGACACAATTTTGACATTTTGTGTGTACAGTTAGGAATCAAAAGTTTTATGAGAAATCTTAACAAGATTGTATAAGACCTGTGATGAATCTTACTTAGTGATCTCTGGTAGTACGGACTCAGTCGTGGTAAACAAATTTCCACATAAGAGAAAGTAACATATCAGCTGACACAGGGAGCCTCTTCCGTTTGTAGTTAAACTGAAAATCGTCACCTATGTATCCGCAATTCATGTGCAATTTAAGGAGACAATTAGTCTTCCATTGTGACAACTTCGAGTTTCAGCTGCGGTAGTTAATATGTGAAAGACCCCTTGAGCTGCAGGTTACTACTTTTTAGTAGCCTAGTTTGGTAATCAATACCGCAAGACCTTATCTGTGATATTAATTATCTGGTACATAATCAAGTATAGTGCTTCTTCGTTCTACGAAACAGGTAGTTACACGATTTCGTAAGCATAGATTGATACGAATGGTAATTTGAAACCAGTTGTTACAATAAATAATTAACTTCTGTTTCTTCAATAACTAGCATGTCTGAAAAGACGCATTGTTTTTTAAAATGGCTTTACAATCACATCAGACTTTTCCAAGTATGTTACTGTTTTTCCGTAGTTACTTAATATGCAAAGATTTTCTAAAGATTAATTTATAGTTATAGGAGGGACAGCAAATGTAAATGGATGAGGCAACAGACTGTATTGGAAGAAATAATTTTGACTGTAATGAAAGCCAAATGGATGTGGACGGGACAAACAACCTGGTGAATGGATGTTAGACGGATCAAGACAGTTAAAGAACATCCATTCACCGGGTATCCAAGAGATAAGAAAACACAGGAAAACTGATGTAATGTAAAGCAGATGTAAGAGAACAGAAAACAAGTAGGAACAAGAAACATCTACTCTTAACCTTTTTGAGACATGGTGTATTGAAAATGATAGTTCCATTCGGCAGAGTCTGTTACAAACATTTTTCAAGCTAATATTACACTCTCCACAAACTGACTGAATTCATGGTTATCTCATTGTTATTATTTAACATGGAGCAAACATTTAGTTCTTTAGCACCTCAAAAATTGCAGGAAAGGACAAATTATATCCTACAATTACTACCTGATCTTACTGTCATAAAATTGTGAATGATTGTAAAAGAAATACGATTGGTGAAGCCTAGAATTTACTGGTAAGATCTAATATTTACCATCACGGTGTGTCAATATTCTAAATTTATTATTACATGCATAGCTTTCGAACAATTATCAGGAGATTTTCGTAAATATAAGGAATAGCGTATGCGAACTAGCAAAACTATATTCATTAAAAAATCATCTTAACAATTATTGAAATAGTATGTACTGATTGTAAAATTGCATTATGTAAATGTTCTTGAATTTCATTGTGACTGTAAAGGACAGTATCCCATTTCTAAAATTAGTGAAAAATGTTATACTCACACAGAAGTTATAAAAGTTGTAAATATTATATATTGAATAAAAGGAGAGATAGGCTACAGACTGGTGAAGCAGCTGATTTCATAGGGAAGCTAGACAGGAGCAGAAATGTTCAGCAAACACGTAAATACAGTAAACAGAAATCTTACTAAACTTATAACCTTCTTCAAGCGTTGCGAAGAAATTTTGCAAAAGAACAAAAGCGATAAAGTCCAGCTATTACAAGGAAGCAACTTGAGGAGCACCATGCGTTGCGAGGTTCCTGCTAATAATGCACGAGCGAACTGTCGAAGGCAAATTAAGACTGAACACTGTCGAAGAGTATGACTGAGATGGGACCACGTAGCTGCCGCCGGCCATCCCATATAGCGGTGACAGAGGACGCTCGTAGTCGGAGCCGCTGAAGGTGTGGGTCAGCACGCATGCATCACTGGATCCGCCAGATCCCTCCGCGACAGCTACGGGCGTTTCCGTTGCCAGCAGTGAGACGCTGGTGAGGATGGTATCTAGCTATGATACCACAAAAACAAGTTCCCTTGTGTTACTGTTGATGTTCAGGATCCTTTAAAAATGTTTAATTGATGGAGAGAACAATTGTAAGATATTATTTTAGGCATCAACTGTAGCTGTCTAAGTGATCTGCCGTTATTTAGTGATTAATCAAATTAATATTCAAATGTTCATGACGTCTGACAAGTAATTCTACGTTCGTGTGACTGTAACGGTGGCTCTTTCGTGTGTGTTGCTAACTTGCTATATGATTTATCAAATGTTATCGTTCCGTTATTCGTGCTTTGTTAGAAGTCCATTGCTTCTTCCACAACCCACAATCTTCTACTTAAAAACTTCTATTAATTTTAAAGAATTCGCTTTCGCTACTAATGATACTAATACCAAAGAACTAGTACACCCAAAATCGAATACTACTGAGGTGGCTGTAGACTGATGTAACTATTTTAATCAACTCAAAATTACCATTTCGCATGAGAACTACACGAATCTCAAGTACAAGAATAAACTCATTTCATTTATAACAACGACAATGTAACAATACCAGGGTAGCTCTCTCCACAAGATTTGTGTGCAAATTAGCAAGATATATATATAGCAGTTGGTTGAGAACTTACACGAGTAGCTGCTAAACAAATGCATCCCGGACATGTACGACGGGTGACATTCTAGACAATCTCCCATGTCAGGGAAGCTGTTTATACTAATACGAAGTCCTTGACATAAAACATTAACGTTGTTCACCGAGCGGGACTGGGCATTGTTCTGCTGAAATATGTAATATCTATTTACCTAAATGAGTTTCCCAATAATTGGCCTAATGTAATGATTTCTGTTACAAGTGCTCTCGATATGCAGTAGCTGACCTTGCATAGGAATGAGAGGCCTTAACCATCACACAATGTATTTCTCTGTTTATAGGTCAATGTGACAAGCAGTGAGACTATGGTCAGCTCGGAAGAATCTATCGCATATGCGACAGTCAGTGCAGGACAGGTTGAAATGGGACTAATCTGAAGTCACCAACGGTATCGAGGCAACTCCACGAACTCATCTGTACGATCTGTTAAATGATGCGGATAACACAACATTCACCTCGTTCTGTGGCCACAATACGAGCGACCTTCTTCTAGCCACTGGTTCCATCCACAGATACTATCATAGCACACGCACAAGCTGAGAAAACAGAGACGTCTCCCTATGGTAAACCTATATCCTAGAGAATAATATTTCTGATTCGTTAGAATTCAGTCGCACACTGATATTATGCCTTTCCAAAAATCAAATTTGTACTTTCACGAATCTTTCCACGTTTGTGGCAGTAATTCATTGACTGATATTTGTATGAAATCAATCTTACTAATCACACGAGACGCGTCTGTCGTTATCCCCTCGTTAGAACTCTTTTGTGATGCGAATTTCTGGACACTTTTGAATCCTTACTTTATACAGACCAAAAAGTATAGGTTATATCATTAGTTATGAATAAGACTTCTGCTGAATGTAGGCATTCTGTTGCAAGAGGTGAGAGCGATATGAATAGTCAGAGGTTGCTGCTACACACATTTTTTTCTCGCAGTGAATGATACTCATACCTACATCGCTACTTGTAATAGCAATTGAGGAATCTATCAGTGATCACCTCTGCAAAGCCTTGGTCGTGCTTTTTGCTGTAAAGCTTCCTCCAACCTGTTACTAAGCGTCAGGTGTATTTAGACTGTAAATATTATACCCGGAGACACATTATTGTTGAACTGATGATCATTCTATCCAATGAGAGCCTTTTGTCTTTTGACACTACCAGAGGTGTTGAATGGGGTTTCCAATCATTCTTCACATCCCTCAACGCTCCTCTTCTTGCTTTCCGAACGGTCCCGTGCATTATACACGCGTAATCCTAACGCGTGCAAAATATTCAAGGGTGTGGAATACACCAGCGTGCCGGCCGGTGTGGCCGAGCGGTTCTAAGCGGTACAGTCTGGAACCGCGCGACCGCTACGGTCGAAGGTTCGAATCCTGCCTCGGGCATGGATGTGTGTGATGTCCTTAGGTTAGTTAGGTTTCAGAAGTTCTAAGTTCTAGGGGATTGATGACCCCAGATGTTAAGTCCCACAGTGCTCAGAGCCATTTGAACCACTTACACCAGTGTCTTAAATGTGCCCATAACCAAAGATCACATTGCTTAACATCAGGTGAAAGTGGAGGCTATACTTCTGGACCTCCCCTATCAATCCATCGCTCATACAGTGTGCGTATAAATGGGATAGTTCCCCGTCGCGCATAGCCAACATCCGTTGTCTTTCTCTAATGGCAACGGACTCCAATAACGCGGATGATATGTCGCGCGGAAATTGGTGATGGACAGCACCGGTTACTTTGTTTCGTAAAGAGTATAATCGTACGAGTCTACCAACCGCAAATGTTGCCCACATATTCCCACTAAAGCGAACCCGATGCCTTGCTTCCATGATAGCTCACGAATGTGCATTTGCTCACACGGTGTGATCCGATTTAGTGCGAATGTCATATCATCCCTGAATAAAATGCTAAGCGTGAATAGCAGATCATCATCGCCTTTTCTTAGAATCAACAGATTGAACGGTAATCTGGCATGGCAAAAGTGACATAGATAAAGCAACAGTTTGTGGACAACTGACCACGCAAGAAAGTGCTTTATACCATCAGCAGCTCCAACTTTTTTGCAACCTTGTTTCAGGATCATCTTCCGCTCATCGTTATTTCATATCCGGTGTGCACATTGTTGGAAGTCAGTCGAGATCTGTTTGTCCTTGCCAAGAATGATTCCGTGTTGGCAAGTCGCTGTAACAATCTGTTCAAGATTTCTTTTTTCACACAGAATGCGACGTTTATTATGTACGTGGCTCGTGTCTCCAAACTGAGGCCGCAGGCTAAAGTAATGCACAATACCGTGTCTGTCAGTTACCATTTGGGATAACAGGACTCCAGTTGACTGTTTACCTTTTTCACTCTATAGAATAATTAATTTTGTTCTGATGGAAGCACAACCTGACAACGGTAAGAACAGAATGGCTGGTGTTGTAAACAGTAGTAAGTGCTTAGCTCACTGGACAGATGAATCGTTTAGCCGTTACAGATGGCGCAGCAATCGACTCTCTTGCTCAACGGCGCTCGTACTGGCTGTATGTGAGCACCAGGCAGTAGCGACTAGTAGGATAGTTATCTTTGATGCGGACACACTCTACGTAAATATGAGTAAGTGTAACGACGCGACAGAGTGGCAAAAAGTGGTACTCGTGTTTGGTCGTGTCCATGGCCATATAGTGTGCAAAGTTGCTACATTTGTTGGTGTATCGCGGCAAATGTTTAACGTCTGTTCAAGCAGTGCTGTAACACACCTTGCCACGAAACACGTCATGATTGTGGTCGTGATAAGGAACCTGATTTAGAGGGCCCGAAGACGTGTTTCACTGCTTGTGGATCAAAATCGCTTCCAAGGCCGACAGGAATTCCTGCCGGCAGAGAATGTAGGTCCATCCAAACTTGTTAGCGAGATAACATTGCGACGGGAACTGCGTATGATGATAATTTGGGGTCGGTCAGATTGCAAGAGGCCACTGCTCACATAAACACTTAAAGACGACAACAGTAAGTGTCATCGGGTTGGAAGAATATATTACTGTTTTTTTGAAAACTCCGCCACCCAATTACATCTCTACTGTTGTGCAAAATCGGTGGAATATCTTGGAACAGCAGGTAAAACACCGACGTAAGCATTTTAGCAGTATGGTGGAAATGGGCGATCGAAACCGCAGCGAGCGGCATAATCAGGTTGCGACGTACCTAAGAACCTTGTGGATTAGCTTTCTAACCAATACCAGGCAGTCATCAAGTCCAGGAGAGGAATTACATAGTGTTAAATGATGCTCGTAATGGTTTCTCTAGAGGTCACTAATTTTTTGTCCTGTGAGCTTATGGGCCCTTCTTGTCCACGACAAGAATATCCGCCGGCCGCAGTCCGGCAGATTCGCCAGATTTGTAGTGACACGTTGTTTCTTATGAGGGCTTGTTCACGGGACGACACGGCAAAACGGCCGACCCGGCTGCCGGATGCACCTCCGGTTGCCCACTGCAGAGCCGTAAGCCGGACGGTGCGCCAGGTTCTCAGTTGCACATGTTGGAACATGTCCTCGTGTCCACGAGCCGGACGGGAGAGTTTAGTCGCGCCTGGAGCCGTCATACGTACTACCTGTTGAGTTTCAAGATGAATGCTGAACTGGATATTTATCGTGAAGTTTTGATTGCGTTGGTGGAGGAACGACCACTCCTGTGGGATAAGACAACCGAAGAATATAAGGATAGACGACTGACTTTGGAAGCTCAAATGGTTCGAATGGCTCTGAGCACTATGCGACTTAACTTCTGAGGTCATCAGTCGCCTAGAACTTAGAACTACCTAAACCTAACTAACCTAAGGACATCACACACATCCACGCCCGAGGCAGGATTCGAACCTGCGACCGTAGCGGTCGCTCGGTTCCAGACTGTAGCGCCTAGAACTGCACGGCCTCTCCGGCCGGCTGACTGGAAGCGTGGAAGGGTGTGTGTACACAACTTAAAGAAGATTTTAAAACGCTTGGAGATATGGAAAGAAATGAGATAGACACGTAGTTTTCTCCATCTCAAATTTATATTGTTTCATTTTCATTACACACCATATTTCTTCTCTCTATACTATTGTTTGCTTCACATAAAATATGAATACATTAAGTGAACTTATCTTGCCACGGAATTTTCCCATTTTCAGAAACAAAGTAATTAGCAAACTGATTTCTAATAATGTTCGCTGACACGCCACCTCGTACTGCTTGTGTACGTGGCAGTTCTCGCAGTTCAGAGTGCACATCTATAGTCGTATCCGCACACGGAGTATTAAGACCCTCTTCTTTATGGATGAAACGTCGTAGAACAGTACAAGCCTTCTCTATGTCATACGCAAAATCAGTGGAGACATTTAAAAGTCGGTGAAAAATTCTCAATTTATTGACCATTATCCAAAAGCACTCTCTACAAATTGTCTTGCTTTGCTTAAGCGATAGTTAAAAATACGCTTAATGATATCAAGATCTCGCCCACCATAGGGACTAAGTAAATTATTAGGCAATGCAAACGCTCCATCTGCAACGAAAACATTAGGCAATTACCTGGAATATTTTGGAATACCCTAGAAGGAGGTAGGTTCAATGTGTTTATCTGCAACTTTTTCCATAATGACGTTTCTTTCAAAACACTGTAGTCACAATCTTTACTATAAGCACCGACATCACATAAATAAAATTATAATTTGTATCCACTACCGCCATCAGGACTAACGAATAATAATAGCCTTTATAATTGAAAAACGTTGATCCATTTTCTTGTGGTTTGATAACTCTGATATGTTTACCATCAATGGCCCCTACGCAGTTTGGAAATTTAGCAGTATTTTCAAGCTGGCGCGCTATATTCAGCCAGTCATTTTCCTCCAGAATGGGCGTACATGTGTTATGCAATAACAACCACATCTTCATACAAACTTCACGTACAATTCTAGTAATTGTTTTTATTCCCAGTCTGAAACTGTAAGGGAGATCGGTGAAAGTATTTCCTGTTACAAGGTACCTGAAATGAGAAAAACATATGGGTTTGATTCTACTCCGGCTTTCTTTTCTTTTCAGGAAAGATGGTATTAAAAAATGGGAAACCGTAACAGATAACTGTATGATATGCCACAGGAAATTAAACGAAGGAAATAAGAGCGGTTCTCGGTTCTGGAGCAAGCAAGAAGCGGAAATGTACATTTTCTATAAAAAAAAAAAAAGAAAGCAGGCAGACGAGAAACTTCATCAAATATGCCGGATAATAGTGACGACGTAAACCCCGCTGACAATCAGTCTGAAAAACATTGTCACCAAGTTAAAGAAAGGCAGCAGAAAAACAAAACAGCTACAAATGAGTTGCATAGAAAAATGATGACTATCATTGACGCCTCTATTGAGCAGGGCCACAGTAGAAGTATGTCTTTTTTTAGGGGGATTGCCCGAACTGTAGAAATGATTTAACGATGATGATATCGTAGACTTCGAGTACGATGTCTATAAACTTATAAAAAGAATTAGGTCGCAACCATAATACAGAAACATGCACCAGCAATCTGCCCAAGATTCCTGGAACTATGCCTCACAGGAATACCAAACTTTTGGTGGTACATCATCGTACAATACACCAAGGCCAAATCAAGATAGCAGCTATTTGGCGTACACCTCTGCAGAACACTATCAAGTATCAACTTGTACAGGGCCACCTAATGAAGACATGTCTTTGGAAACGTATGCAAGTCCTGCATCCACCGTATCCAACATTTCAGAAACATTTAATTTTTGAAACTAATTCTAAATCGAACATTGTTTCTTTCATCTTAATGGAAATAAGAAAACCCCATTCACTGTCATTCTACTTTGTTTATAAAGAACGTTTTTAAATTGTGGTGTTAATTTTTGATACAGCAAATTAATAATTTCTAATGAGTAAATTCCAACTGTGTACTTACTTCAGTGTAACTGCAAGCATTACAGTAGGAGATATTCAGTTTCGCATATTGATGTCTTTATCTTGCAAATGAGTTTGTCAAATGTTGTTTTTGACATCCTGTAAAAATTAAAGTGCTTTTTGTCGTCCTGTCGTAGTTTCTCATGTAGCGCACTGACGGCACCAAATATAAATCGATCTTGCAGCACAGGATGCACCCAATACTTCCTACGACGACGCTGTTTCTTTTTGTAAAAATAGTGCAAAGGTCGCTGTTATCCATCCCACTACTCCGTTGCACACACCTCGACTGCAGTATTTCCGGCGCCGTCTTCGTGGACAAGGGCGTCCGGTTTTCTACTGGCCGGCAGAAACGCCGGTGCGGCGAATATTCTTGTCGTGGGCAAGGGGCCTAAGTCTGAAAACAGTGTCGCAGTCATAGAACGAAGTACAGTGACTTACACAATCAACAAGAAATGAGAAACAAACGGTAAATGGAAGGCAGCCTACTCAATTGAGTGCCAACTTAACTCGGCACAAGACAAATTCCTCTTATGTCAATAAGTATTGCTTTCCGGAATATCTTTACAGACTTTTTTGGAGATTTGACCATACTATCTCCTGTAAGAGAGTGGGACACTTCGTTTATTGTGTGTACCACTGTGATGACTGTTGGATGATCAAAATGACCTGTCTATGTACGTCCTGCATACGTATAAATGTTTAAAGAAAGGCTCAAAGTGGAGATGAAACTTGTTTGTTGCATGTAGGCTAGTGCTCTAGGATAGATAACACTCTTACAGTCGGATCATCAACTGTAGTGGCACACGGCCATACCCTGTTACGAGTTGTGCTGGGTTTTAACATTCATGTCACGACGTCGTTGCACAATCTGGTAATATTTGATTTTACTGACAGCTGTGATGTTGATGATGTTTGGTTTGTGGAGTCACCAGCGCCCGTACAGAGTCCCAATTTTTACGCAGTCCAATTATTACACAGTCCAATCTAGCCGCTGTCACGAATGATAATGATGAAATTATGAGGACAACACAAGCACCCAGTCCCCGGGCAGATAAAATTCCCAACCCGGCCAGGAATCGATCCCGGGACCTCAGGATCCAGAGGCAGCAAAGCTATCCACTAGACCACGAGCTGCGGACAATGACAGCTGTAAGATGCGTATAGTTTGGGAGCCAGTCTTAAGACGTAGCTCAATATACTATTAGTGTTTCCTACGCCGGGCATCTCCCAGTATCTGCAAAATACACAGAATAATATTCTTCTTACATAAAGTAAGAAAGTTATATATTCTGAAATTTCACCACATTTTAATCTGTAGAAATTTCTTTTTGTGGCCTACGCTGATGCCACGTTGGGAGAATACTGCAGTCTATAGGTTAGCAAGAATTCTCGCATAAAGGCTGACAGTCTCATTGTGTATATTGCACTCTCTGTAACAAAATATAGGTAAAAGAGTTGCAGGCGAGTATAGCTACCAAATGATACAGTCCAATACAATTTGTTGGAGCAAATTAATCGCTAACATCGCACTACTGTTTGTTGTAAACTTTTGCCGACTGGAACTTCGGCAAATTGCTCACATTCGTGCTGCCATTACGTAATAACAAATGTTCAAGACGGATTAACTGTTGTAGTAACACTTTCCGCTATATGATGTTAAAAAGATTTTTGAACACGTCGGCCAACTCGCTGCTGATCTGGCACATGCCCTCTCTCAGTCACTGCTTATCGTACAATGCCAAAATCCTTGCTTTCAAGTACCTGAGCAATCTTTTGTACTCTCCCAGGAAAATCGTCTATTTGAACCGCCAACTACATAGCAAGTATTCTCTTAAGGCAAGATTAGAGCCTGTAATGTCACAGCTTTGTGAAAGCAAGAGATCTTGTTCTTCTGAAATTTCTAGCGATAAAAGGATTCCAAACCAGGTTTCTTCCTATTATATCAAAGAACACTGAGGACATCTGCTATGCAGGTCATAAAAGACAAATTCACCGGACGAAGTATTTGTCGCACCCTTAAAAGAACACGATGGTTGCTTTGGTGCTTTGCAGGTGATGCAAACTGCTACGAACCGATCAAATGACCCTCCGCCGTTAACGAAAGTCATTGTTGTGATGTATACATGCTGTAGTCGTTTGTATGGAAAAACGTTGTAAGATGGGTGAAGACGTGCCAGAGTCGCAAAGAGGAGCGATCGTGTTTGCATGTTCTCACGGCCACACTGTGAATGAAGATGCTCGATTTGTTGCGATTGTCCAATGTGTTTCCAAGGAATGGTGCAACACTTGGAGCAATGTAACTTTTAAAAAGATCCCAGCCGATAGTGTCTATGTCACTCTTTGTTTGTTTATTTATCACTGTAAGCAAGACCGTACCGACAAAAGCTACTTAGTCACAGAAAAAGCCAGTAAATAGTTTACTGAATGCTGATAGAAAAAGAATTATAATTAAAGAATTAATAATACGTGAAAAGTCAGAGTATAGGAATAAAACAAGGAAAGTTCTTTAACCCGTGAGGAACTTCTCCACAGAGTTGAAAGAGTTTGCTACGGGGAATCCTTTCAATACTTGAGGTTTATCACTGAACAGTTTCAGTTCTTCTGAAAGGCTACTGAAAATGAAACCTGCTGAACAGCGCACACCTTTGCGAACAACGCTTAAGGAAGTGTTATCCAAGTGCATACCGCTTTTCCTTCTAGTTGTCACTGAACGAATGTTTTAGTTTCTTCTGATTGAGTCAATACTTGCAACAACGAATCCCATCATGGACCAAATGTAGAGGGACGGTAGAATTAGACTTCCGAGATGCCTGAACAACGGTATACACGAGGTCGCGAAGTGACCCGTTGATAAGTCTCCACAACCGTTTCCTGGGCATGTGTAAAAGTTGTGTTTTACGTATATCTGTTGAGTACACGTGTCTGTAATGCGTGTGCGTAGTGTAGTATCATGTTTGTATCGTATGATGGTGAGAGAAAAGAAAGAGGGAGAGGATGAAACTCCTTGCTGGTGCATACCTAATTCCCTCGAATGACAACAGGAGTGCCGCCTGGCCAAACGTCCTCATACGACGGACAGATTACCATCAAGAGTGTCGCATGCCCTAATTACATGAAGCACTGCGGAGAGGTATGGAATTTAAATCACATTAGTGGTGTAAAGTCTTTTGAACAGGAACTTTACGCCACCATCTCTCCTCCCCTTGCCGGTCAAATACCAGCAGTGAACATTTCTTCCGCCATTAAGATTCAAAGCGAGACGAGAGTCACCACTCCAGCAGGTGGTAGCAATCTGAAACACAGTGGAGGTTTGCGAAAGGAACTCCATGCAATGGACACCGAAGGCCTAAGCTGATGGCGATACAAACGCCATACGTCTTTAATGCGCCAAACAGAACAGAAACTTGACACTAGGTGGCTAGAGAACTATAGAACTCCTTTTCAAATTAGGCAAGGCGTCGAATGCGTCGACGACCCAATGAGACGTTGAGCTCTCAATGTATGGAGGGTGTAGCAAAGGCCAGAGGTGGTGCTGTGATGTTTTACAGTTCTTATTTCGTATTAATAATGGATCCTCTCATTCACGTCACCACGCACATTAAGTATGATGTCAGTTTTAATATTCTCGGTGGCAGAGTGCAGCGCATTTTTGTATATCACCAATCTAAGTATGTCGTAGACACACCCATCTTCAAAGACGACAGCAGGCGTGTTCACAGGAGTGGATGCATAAGTTCCTGATTTTGACGAACATTTAGCTACCATAATCGACCGTCCCGACAAATAAAACGATTTTAATCTGAGAGAGAATTTTTGGGACTATTTTTAACAGCGGGTGAAGTGCAGCAATCCATATCAAATGGTAGCTTCACGGTATCTAGTCATCAATGAGTCGCTTCAGCTGAATATGGCATACCTGATGGATTCTCTTCCTTACCGAATTGAGGCCATTATCAACGTTAGTCTGTGTTACGCAATCTTATTGTATTGTCTGCTGGGGATGAATAACTCTTTGTCCGGTATAGTTAGATATATCTATATCTACCTCTACATCTCTATTTCGCATGCCACCTGGCGGTGTGTGGCAGAGAGTAATTTTGTATACCACTACCACTTCCCCCCTTTCCTCTTGCAGCTGTGAACAGTTCGCAGCAAGAACGATTGCCGATAAGCTTCAGTGTGAGTTCGAATCTCTCTAATTTTATCTTAATGGTCTTTTCGCGAGATATATGTAGGAGGGAGCAACATATTTGCTGACTCTTCTAGGAAAGTACACTCTTGGAACTTTAATAATATATCACACCATGATGCCGAATACCTGTTTTAAAACGTCTGTCACTGGATTTGGTTGATCATAGCTGTGACGCTTTCGTGCTGATTAAATGGACGTGTCACGAAATGTGCCGCTCTTTTTTCGATCTTCTCTATTTTGTCTATAAGTCTTAACTGGTACGTATCCGATACCGACGCAATATTCAAGTATTGGTCGAACGAGTGTTTTGTAAGTTACTTCCTTTGTGTTCCGAGGATTCTTCCAATGAATCTCAGTCTGGTATCTGACTTGATCGCTGTTTACGTACTCGTTCCTTTATATTCGCTCCGTATGCCTACTCCGAGGTATTTTATGGCCGTAACTGATTCTAGTGAGGCTGACGACCTCCGATGTTAAGTCCCATAGTGCTCAGAGCCATTTGATTCTAGTGATTAATTTGCAGTTGTGTTATGGTAGAGAGAAGGGTCTATCCGTATATGCATTCGCTATACGTTACATGTGTTTATGTTGAGTATCAATAGCCACTTCCTGCGCCAAGCGTCGATCCTCAGAGGGGCCTTCCCCCATTTCGCAAAAATTTTGTACCGTAGTATCTTCTCTTTATACAACAGCATCATCCGCGAAAAGCCTCGTCGTACTTCCGACGTTATCTACTAGGTCATTTACATATTCTGTAAAAAGTAATGGCCATCTGAGGATGACATGTTGTGTTCTTCAAAAATGGTTCAAATGGCTCTGAGCACTATGGGACTTAACTTCTGAGGTCATCAGTCCCCTTGAACTTAGAACTACTTAAACCAAACTAACCTAAGGACACCATACACATCCATGCCCGAGGCAGGATTCGAACCTCCGACCGCAGCGGTCGCGCGGTTCCAGACTGTAGTGCCTAGAACCGCTTGGCCACACCGGCCGGCTGTTGTGTTCTGTTTGTTAGAAACACTTCAGGTTAATAACACAATTGGACTGGTATTTCGTACGCTGTTATTTTGTTCATTAGGCGGCAAGTGTTACTATGTTGTTGAAGCTATAACATAATCATTTCGTCACCTACTGTGCGCGTAGCGCATATCAGCTAAGCTTTATTCAGGCAGTCTGTCACGTGCAATGCAATGTCATTACGGGATTAGGGATTCCGAAGAAACAGCGGGACCGGTGCTGGCTGCACGAGCTGCCAGCTGGCGCGCGCGACGAGCGTCCGGCAGCCCGCCAGAAACAACGGTTGTCGCCACGTGTCTCCGGGAAGCAGGAAACCCGCCAGCCTCCCTACCAGTCAAAGCCATGACCTACACTTCCAGCAGACAGGCCATTGCGCCTGTTCCGCCCCACAAGCGTTAAAATTCCTTCCCATACTTTGCATTTTGTGCCACTGAATTCAAAATATGGCGGTGTCTGTCTCATATATAAGAGTCTGGATAATGAGAATTATTTTTTAAATAAAAGAAAATAAAACATTACATTTCTCTATTACCGGGGTGTGAACCGCTGTTAACCCACGCGGATCACATTTTCATTACTCGCGTGAAGAGATGTAAGCAAGAAATAGGCTCCATTGCAGTATGATAGAGTTGAGACTGTATCTGAGTATGTTGTAAAACACACTCATAAAAGGTCTGTATTAAGTGTACTACATACATTTGTATTACAGTATGTGGTAAACCATCGGAGAACGCTCGACTGTACACATACTGATTTGGCTACGTGGCCGCGGTGGTCTAGCGGTTCTAGGCGCTCAGTCCGGAACCGTGCGACTGCTACGGTCGCAGGTTCGAATCCTGCCTCGGGCATGGATGTGTGTGATGTCCTTAGTTAGGTTTAAGTAGTTCTAAGTTCTAGGGGACTGATGACCACAGATGTTAAGTCCCATAGTGCTCAGAGCCATTTGGCTACGTATTCGAGGGCGCTTAAATACACGAACGACATTTCAAAATTATACACGTGGTCTCAATCAGAATATGCTAAAGCGGAAAACAGACTAAACTCTATTTCGGCGTGGTGTTAGATGCCCAGAAGTTCGACCTCTTTTCGTACTGGATCGGCTCGAGCGAGGTAGCCCGTCAATCAGCACACAGAACTCGCACGCGTGAGGACGACAATTGCATTCCGTGTGCAGCCATCCTAATCTATGTTTTCCTGGACACCCCGAAATTGCTCCAGGAGAGTGCTGGGATGTTTCCTTTCTAATCCTTAAAAGAGTGCGATCTTGTGTTCCATATCTAATGACATCTATGTCGACGGGACGATAAATCCTAACCTTTCTTCCTTCCATTACATCGGTATGTATTTATTAATTTATGTAGTATTTCCTCCTCCAGCCCTTGTACCTTTATCAGCCAATGTGACTAGTTTATTTGAGATAATTTCTAGTCCATTTTCACATTAAGTTTCCCTCTTATGTCATCACTTGCAATGACATCTAAGATGTTTTGGCAGTCCTCGTAGATTTCAGTCTTTGCTGCCTGTTTTTCTTTCTTGTCAGTTTTTCGATTCCTCCACTGTTTGTTAGTATATTATTTTAAGCTTTTTATTATTTTTTCCTAGACCGTTTCGACCCCGCGTGGTTCTTCAATGTTGTCTCTGTTTCTCGTTCGTTCCCTCTTCCATATTAAAGTATGTTTCTTCTGAACGCGATTGTTTAATAATACTTTCTATGAAAGTATTTCAGTCTGTCTGGAATTATCTTCTGTATTTGATGAATATCTCTCCGTATGTCGTCTTCTGCATCCTACGGAACTCCGTTTTCGTAAGTGAACAATATATTATTCAGTGAAATTAATCTATTAAACCTTAGTCCTTCTCCACTTTTATTCTTTCGTTATCTAGGAACTACATATTTGCCTCTCTTCCTTTCGCTACCTCCCCACATACAAGATGTAAAAAGGGAGAGAGAGAGAAACACTACGTATACAAAATTTAGAATGTTTAAAGGAGATAAAAGGAAATACTTTTTTACGAGACATATGTGGCACAGGTGCACCGTTCCACCGCTCTGAGTGTCCATACAGGTTTTGGCGCTAGTGATGTTAGGAGATGACGTTCAAATTTTCGTGCGATGAATTTTGTTTTAAAGATCTTGCTGAATTTTCGGTCGTATACGTGAATGTACAACTGGCATTTTCATGCTACTGATTGCCTAACACCTCAAAACAACCAGGTATTTCACGAATAATGGCTTCAGTTTCACCCAAAAGGGCAACCAGATCTTCTGGAGTATCTATCGGTGTCTGGCACACCAAACTCTTCATCTCACCGCACAAAAAGTAATGCATAGCGGGTAACCAACGCCTCTAAAACAATATGCCTCACACGACAGTTAGATGTCTCTGAACATCACTAGCGTCGTAAAGTTTATCGATCTCTTGCAGGGAAATGGTGCACTTGGGACATTTGATTCACATAATCAACCATCTTTGTATCTCCTTTAAAGATTCCAAAATTTTGCGTATGTATTTTTTCTTATACCCTATACTTTCTTTTTCAATACATTAGAACGAGGCAGCTTTTAAATACAATGTCACAGTTTCAAGCGAAACATAATGGACAATATAACGGCATTCTGAAATATCTTCGAAAGGATTTGAGAAGGTACGAGGCGTGCTGAAAAATCATGCCTCAGAATTTTTATGTGAAAGATTCTAAAGGTTTTAAAATAAGACTAACGTAATTAACATTGTATATCTTTATTATTCATGTCTACACATTTATTTCTCAACTTAGTTACCCTGACAACTTACACATTTCTTCTAACAACAGACCAGTATGCTGATAGCATCACTAAAGAATGTTTTACTTTGTTGACGGAGCCACAGTCTCAGCTCTGCTTGCACCGATTCATCACTTGCAAAGAGAAATAGTCGAAGGTACTGTTTACGTTCTGGAAACAGGAGAAAATCAGATGGGACCAAACCTGGACTGTCTGGAAAATGATTGTTGCAGACGTCGCAGCGCTCGTGTCATGCTGAAGGGGAGTGTACTCCACGTGTGGACCAACTCGTCGAATTCGCAGCACGCTGTTTCGCACTCAACGACAAAGTTACTTCACACACGCCAAATTGGGATCCCTCTAGCGGACGAGAGCTGCAAATAAGTAGACAAGACGAGTAAAGATGTAGAATGCTAATAAAATGGGTTCTGTTTAAAAGTTTCTAGAGTTTTCATATAAAAAATTCATAGGCATTTTTCAGCACGCTCTCAGAGAATGAAAATGTGGTAGGAGAAACAACTGTTAAAATAACTAAAATGAAGGGGAAAAAAAGAAACAAGTTGGCTGGACGCAAAATTTCTTCAGTAAAAGTGATAGATGGCACAGTAACCAACAACAAAGAAGAAATTTCCAAGATTTCTTTCAATGTTTTTATAGTTCGAGAGATAAATGACAAACACAGTTAGATCAAAATGGAAGTAATGACTTTCCGAAGATACGGCTAGAACCTTCTATTCAGAATTAGAGTTGTACTGCAAGGAAAACGCCGGGATATGGTTTTTCACTAGAAATGATTAAAGCTGGATAAGAATCTTACAACAGATACTTCCAAAAATATTTTCTGAACGTCTTCGAAAGACGACAATTCCACAAAATGGCAAGAACGTTTTAATTACTCTTCATTATAATAAACAGAACAAACAACACAAAAAAGCTAAATAACTGTAAGCCTTCTTTCTCAAACGTACACGACAGTCTCTAAAATTATCCTTGAGTACACAAAAAAACTACATGATTTTAATCAGGCAAAGGAAGAAGCTGGCTTTACAATAGAACAATGGACCATTTGCCGGCAGTTAATGACGTTATAGAACGGGGAAATAAGTGTGAATTATTACTTTGTCCAGACTTAATAGATTTTGCAAACGCTTTTATCTTACAGAGTGGTTATAATTAAACTTTCGCTACTTCAGTGTGCCCCCTAAAACAAGAGTGATCTTACGTCAGCGAAACTTCGCAAAAAAATCTATAAGGAAACACGGAAGAAAAACAATAAATAAACCATTGCAAGAAACACATTTCAATTTTCACAAGAGAGGGTAACATTTCTTAATTGCTTACAATGTGCCGTGTATTCTGTCGAGCATTCTCAGCCATGACAACAGTAGCTGCTTCAACAATTCGTGGCGCAGTTAGCCGCCTGCCTCTCCCAGGAGCAATCCCAAATCGCTAGTTAATTCGAAGTTCGGAATCATGTTCTTCAACCCCGGTGCGGAAAGAGCACTTTTTTGTATTCCTTTAATGAGTCGATACTCGCGAAGAACAGCATCGCTGTTCCTGTTGCTTTGATAAAATAGCTTGTTAAGTAAAGCCCTTCTCACCTTGTCCAGTTCCATGCTGACTGTCGGTAACTGTAATACACACTGATACTCGTTTCATCCATACGTCGCCGTACCAGTACCCGCTCCTATCGGCAAGTCACGACACTAACACTACTAACAACGCAAACCCTGCAGCGTACAGTCTGCACATCAGTCCTATAAAGTTGGATACGTGTACGGTAAATAATTTTCGATCTACACTGGTTCATGTCCTGAAACTACCCTGTAACTCTCGTAAATCTTTACTAACAGCGCATGCGATGTAAAACACTGATTCAATGAATGACACTAAGATGAAGAATATACAGGGTGAATTCGAACTCCACCGATCAGATTTCGAAGGTTACTCAGGGCTATTTACTGAGTATTTTCGTATGAGTGACTTATGGTTTCTAGTGACACATTTCAGAGTAAATAGATTTCCTTGGACTTTTTAAACTTACTTATTTCTGTATCTCTATTGCAGTCAAAATATCTCCACAATAATACGAGGATCGACAATGTGATTTGTGTGTCTCGTGTTGAAGGAAACTTGCCCCTTGACTCATGGTAACTGCTGTCGACAATTCTAACATCAATTTTATCGTTCGTTCTGAAGCTTCCATTCAGTTCTGAAACCCTTAACATTGTAGTTACCATTTTAATTCATAATGGCTTCATTCGGCGAATGAGGACCTTGTCAGTTAAGTGATGTATTATTTCCTTCGGTCGGTTTTCGTAGTCCGTTAGGCGCCTTCAGCCGCTAAGTCTGTATTTTGCCAGCATTACCGGTGCGTAAGCCAGCTGTGCTGGAAGCAAGACAATATAACGCTAATACGCAGTACAATGGGAAGTAAGCTCTGCCATGAACTTCACAAAGGTTTGCACAGTATACGTGTAGATGAAACTGGAGATATAGAGTGGTTGAACTATGACATGGAAACACTGCGAGAACTGAATGCTTGAACATAAATGCAGTTGCTAGCGTAGCCAGCTGTTGTACTTGACAACGAACGGCACCTGTGTAAAGCCTAGTTTACACGACGACATTGCGTGGAATGAATTACACGCAAATGGTTTCATATTTGAATGTAGACACGGCGAAATCAGTATACACTTCAGTTTCGTCGTTTTGTGGGTTCCTGAGTCGAGTCTGAAACAAAAGTTCTGGCAGCTGTACGTCGCACTAGTTGTGATGGAGTTAAAGCTTGTTGCGTGGAATGCTGCATAAGAAAAAAAATAACAAACGTGTTTCTATTCGTGACTGGATGAAGAAAAGACGTCAGACCGGATGGTCAGCATCCTCGCTGAAATAACTTATAAAGGAAGACCCAAGATGTTCTTTTAATTATCTTGGAATGTCACCAGAACTATTCACGTTTCTTCTAAATAGAATTAATTATTCTATAAGGATTAAAGATATGTAACCCATGAAGCACTGTCACCAGAACTGAAATTACATATCACATTGCGTGCTTACAATAGAGAACACCTGGCACGCTAAAGATGTGGTTTTAGTGGTGATGACGCTTTTTCATTAACACCAATAATTATTAACATTAACAGTAATAATTATTAACACTAACAGCAGTAATTATTCGAAGAAGGCCGCATTAAGAAGAGACTGGTTTGCAAACTACTCTCCTGAAGATAAACCTGTACAGTGGCAATATTTCAAAATTCAAACATATGTGAATGGGGAGCACTGCTGCGACGTTTTAAATAGACGAGTATTGAATAGAGACTGCAGCTTCTTGATATATGTAACCTTCTCCCCTTTCAACAATATTCCTTTAAAAAATCTTCCAACTCTAACGATGGAATTTTAGTCTTGTAGACGAGAGCATTCCCACAGCTAGAATTACATTTGCATGTATTTTTCTTCATTCAGTTGTATTTGTGCTCCCAGTTAAATAAATTTTGCACTGCAGCTCAGATACTGTCAAACTATCTATGTTCTGATAGCACGTGACGGTCTCAGGAGCAGCAATATGTTGCTTATTTTTGTAATCAGCATCAGTGAATTCCCACAAACACCTATGCAAAGCATAGATATCCAAAAAGCGAACTTTATTCTCCGATCCCCGCGTCATATTTAAGTTTGTCAACACTCTAAGGAGACACATAACCTTAAAACTCATGCAACTAATGTCGCTAAAGTGGGAAAACGCCGAAAGTTCTTAGTTTCACCGACGAGTTGCCCAAACGAGCAGTGGCCGGTAGCGCAGTTGCCAGCAACCCAGTGTCGTCGTGTAAACTAGGCTTAATGTACTCGACTTTTTGCAGGTGTCATCGTGGTCCGAATAGTGTTCTGTGATGTGCATCATGTCGGAGCTAAGTGAATTCAAACATGGACAAATTGTTAGTGCTCCAATGCTGGGTGCTTCTGTAACCAAAGGGGGCGAAGCGTGTTCAAGAGGCAGTGCATCGAAGATCGACAGTGCATACAGGGGAAGCGCTAAAAAATGATCCACTAATTCACATTACAGACGATAGTGCCTGTTGAATTATAATGACAGACGGTCACTGAAGAGGACTGTGACGAAAAATAAGAAGACAGTACTTGTAAAAGTCATTGCAGAATTGAATGTCGCCCTCGCGAGCCCTGTCACCCCATAACATCACGAAGCGTGCTCCATAATCAGGGAATTGCAGGGAAAGCTGGAGTTCCAAAGCCACACATCAGTGACACAGACACCCGTAATTGGAAAACGAAATCCTGGACTATGGAGCAACTTCCAACTTCTGGCCTTGTTTACGTCTCAAAATGAAAAGTGACGGGGGTTCAATGAAGATGTAGGTAGTCATGTCATGGTATTCCACTGGTACGGTCTCATTACTGCTAAGGATTATGTCACCATTTTTGTTGATCAGGTGCATCCCATGGCACAATGTTTGTTCCCCAATGTTGATGCTGTTTTCCGAGACGACACGGCCCCTGTTCACACAGCCCGCATCTTCCAGGACATTCTCAGAGCACGAAGATGAATTTTTGCATGTCCCTTGGCCACGACACATATCAGTTCCCAGTGTTACATGAGCCTTTGGAGTGAAATGTACGTGATCGCTATCCACCTCCATCATGGTTGTCTGAACTTGCCACTATTTAGCAGGAATAGCTATGTAGGATTCCTTTGAAAATCATACAACAGCTGTATTTATCCATTTCGAGACTAGTAGAATTTGTACTTAATACGAACGGGTTTCCTACACTGTATCAGGCATCACAATGTGTTGCCGTTTTGGTGTTTCCATATTTCTGTCCGCGAATTACTGAAAGACAGCGCACCAAAATTCCTTAACTGACGTCGCATATAAGATCAAACAAGGAGAAGGACATCTGTGCCCGATCAAGGAGTGCTTTGCTTCCGTACCTGATTTGGTCATTAGGTGTATTATGCTACATGTAAGGTTTCAGTTTCAGTTTGTTCACAGCTCTGTGAGAAGGTGCTAGTGACACACCGGACTGAAGTGGTAAAATGTGCCACGATTTTCTCTAACTTTTGTCATGGCCATTTATAGTTCTGATAAAATCGATAGGACACCTATTAAGGTCCGAGGAACGGGCTGCAGCGTATGCACCCATTTTTACCTACCTCCCCGGTATTGATTCCCGCCCAACAGAGTTTACGTCGTATGTGAAATACTATGTTTTTTATGAAAATTCGGAAGATCACTCAGTACATTACATATTAATAAGTATATAAATGTGTGTTACGTCAATGTCTGCCAAAAAAACTCAATTATCAGTTCACTGTGACAACCAATCACTGGCTACGCACTTACCATGCTTGGTAATACCGACGTGCGTTGCAGATATTGAGCATTACGGTCAAACTGTTGTATGACCACCCTTTATTTCGATTTTGCTGCTGTAATTCGACATTCCAGAGTTAGCAGAAATATGAAGGAAGGAAGATTAAAGGGTAAAGTTCCGTCGACATCGAGGTTGTTAGAGACAGAGCACCGGCACGGACTGTTTCAAGGATGGAGAAGGAAATCGACCATGCCGTTTCAAATGAAACATCCAGACATTTGCATGGAGTGTTTTAGGGAAATCACTGAAAACTGAAATTTGGATGGTCGGAGGCGGATCTTAACCCCCGTCCGCTCGAATGCGGCTCGAGTATGCTAACCAGAGCACCACCTCGCTCGGTAGGCTTAAGCGAAGTGATAAGATAGTGGAACCAATAGAAAATGCAGCCGGTCCGGACTTCAGAACTAGGTTTCCCGATGTACTTTAACGCCCCCACAAGCGAGTAACCATTCTGAGGACCTTAGTGATAGACAGTGACTTTCTTGAGACGGGTGACAGTTTTCCGCCTTCCTACTGTTTACGTGAGAAAAGGCGAAAAGTCAAATCAGAAACTGTTGCAGTATAAATTAAATGTGTAGTCAAAAATATCTCCTTTGTCAAATGATATTATACGACGACTAATTGTCTATTCACAGTTCTGTCTGAGTAAGATGCTATAATTCTGATAGTTTTTAAGCACATGAAGGAATATGTTGACCAAAATAGTTACTCATAAGTAACAAAATGTGTTTACCACAGACGAGTACACAGGTCATCGTTTAGCAGACGACGCGTTACGGCTGAATTTAGAGCGACGTCTCAAGTTGTCGCATATACAGTGAAGTTTTAGTGGATTTTATACTGCATTATATTGTATGGCTCCTAGATATTGTAAATCATAATCGGTTTTTAGTATGAGTTTTTTGTGTTTAATTTGAACTGCTGCAGTCAAGCGGTTTTACGTGTCCCTTCGTTCTTATTTTAACACTAGCATCTTCCATCACAAGAAGTAAAGGAACACTGTGTAGTAATTCACCAACCTCTCGCTGGAAAAAGAGATACAACTTCGCGATAACCTCATTGTCTTACTATCCTTCGCCCAGGGCACAAATTCCGTACACTCTGTTCAGTGCAGCACTACTCCATTAAGTATCCGGTGGTAAGAGCACCAACTTGAGTGTGTTAACCATGCACTGCTGGTGTTGTCTTAGGTAATTTGAAACCACAACAGAAAATATTAATTAACTTCCCGTAATGTCCTGAATGGGTTTAGAAAGACCATGTAACACTGATTATACATCAGCTGCCGCCTATTACCAACAATACTGTCTGTGGAATATTACTGTAGAGGATTCTGTCATAAACAGGACATTCTAGAATTTTCGGCGGTGAATTTCGGCTTAGTCGCTCTGTCAAAATGGTTCCTTAGGCTTGTAAAGAGGTTCAGTGTCATTAGTGTCTATCAGACGAATAGGCAGATGAAAATAACGCTATATTTCTTGTATTCATCGTAATAGAATCTACACAGTAAATGCATGAACAGTATCTACTGATGGCGTGTGGGAGGAGTGCCAATCTTAATAACTGAGAACGAACTCGTGATAGCAGATACATGAGGAGACGTCTGAACACCAAATTAACAATGGCGTGACCTTGAAAAATACGACAGAATGTTTCAGTAATAAACGCTGAATATGTGTGAACGAATTCGACACTAACATACAGATATCAAAAGGAATCATGAACCATACCCCTCAACTGCCAACGAACAAATAGAAGACATGGAAACACGTAATAGACGACAGTAGTTGATGCTGCACCGTCGGAGTTGTCAGTGTTGCTGCAGCTATAGCAAAACGTATCTACACCGTGGAGAAGATTTCACATTATTTTCTAATTCGAAACCGTTATTAGAGTAGGAAGCTTGTGTGGTTAACCGAACATGCAACATCATCTATCTGACAGTTGTGTGGGTGTTATAAAGAAAAAAGTATATAAAGAGAGCAACGGGTTCACTGTCTGTACAGCCATGCCCTCTCGCTTGGCACGAGAGGTGTGAACGCAACTACTGGCAACCGCCAGCGCGGTGTCAGTGTAACGGATCTGGGAGCGCTCGCCGGCGCCCGTTTACAGCCGTTTGTGGGAACCACGAGCGCAGCGCTCTACGCTCCGCTTACACGTAGAACCCAAATCAGTAGAGGGTCTCAGTGGCACAGTTGCGGGTGTTAGTTCGCAGTGTTACAAAGGATAACGTAACACGGAGTCCACCACCGTGCCTCTGAAAGTTACTGTTTTTCAGCAAAATAGGATTCGATTTTACACTGGTACTTTTGAATAAATCGAATTCAGAAACAAAGATTCATAGTTCGCACCGGCCTTGATGTTACTTCGGTGTAACAAACTAGGCAGGTCATTGTCGTGACCACAAAGCTGATCTGATATTGTACTGGTTCATTTGAATAAAACGAATTATGAAATGAAGATTTCTACACTCGTGCTCATAAATTAATGATAATGCTGATACATGGTGAAACAACGCTCTGGTGGGCGGTTTGCGGGTTTAAATCACCTCGGGGTACGACCATGCGGTGCATTTGACCTGCGGTCGTCGCACGGTGGCGCTGGCAGCAGTCCACATACGCAGAGGAGTGTTGGTGCATGTCAGAGTACGGTGCAGCGAGTAAGTGTGCAGACGTTTTCAGACGTGCTAATGGTGACTCTGTGTTGAAAATGACTCAAAGAACACATATTGATGACGTTATGAGGGGTAGAATATTAGCGCGACAGGAGGCTGGTCAAACACAGCAGGTCGTAGCACGGCCCTCCGTGTGTCACAAAGTGTGATCTCAAGGTTATGGAACGATTCCAGCAGACAGGAAACTTGTCCAGGCGCTACAGTACGGGACGTTCACAGTGTACAACACCACAAGAAGACCGATATCTCACCATCAGTGCCCGCAGACGGCCACGGAGATCGGCAGGTAGCCTTGCTCGGGAACTTACCGCAGCCATTGGAACAGTTGTCTCCAGACACACAGTCTACAGACGACTGAACCGGCATTGTTTATTCGCCCAGAGACCTGCAAGGTGCATCTCATCGACCCCTGGTCATAGGAGAGCCCGTAGAGCGTGGTGTCAAGAACACAGTACATGGTCATTGGAACAGTGGTCCCCTGTTTACGGACGAGTCCAGGTATGGTTTGAACAGTGATTCTCGCCTGGTTTTCATCTGGCTTGAACCAGGAACCAGATACCAACCCCTTAATCTCCTTGAAAGGGACGTGTATGGAGGTCGTGATTTGATGGTGTGGGGACGGATTATGAATGGTGCACGTATACTCGTGCATGTCTTTTACAGAGGAACTGTAACAGGTCAGGTGTATCGGGAAGTCATTTTGCACCAGTATGTCCGCCTTTTTAGGGGTGCAGTTGGTCCCATCTTCCTTCTAATGGATGATAACACACGGCCCCACCGAGCTGCCTTCGAGGAGGAGTACCTTGCAGCAGAAGATATCAGGCGAACGGAGTGACCTGCCTGTTCTCCAGACCTCATCCCATAGAGCACGTCTGGGATGGTCTCGGTCGACGTATCGCTGCACGTCTTCATACCCCTACGACACTTCAGGAGCTCCAACAGGCACTGGTGCAAGAATGGGAGGCTATACCCCAGCAGCTGCTCGAGCACCTGATGCAGAGAATGCCAACCCGTTTTGTGGCCTGTGTACGTGTGCATGGTGATCATATCCCATGTTTTTGTCGGGGTACATGCGCAGGAAACAGTGGCGTTTTGTAGCATCTATGTTTCTCGACGGTTTTCTCAGCGTATCACCAATACCGTGGGCTTACAGATCTGTGTTGTGTGTGTTCCCTAAGTGCCTAAGCTATTAGCGCCAGTTTTGTGTAGTGCCACATTGCGTGGCAACAAATTCTGCAATTATCCTTAATTAATGAGTACGAGTGTAGTTCGCACAGGCCTTGGCGTAATGTTTGTGACAAAGGGTGTCACGAACTACACAGGTCATTGCCGCCAACCACATAGTATTTGCAAACAAGTTTGAAGCTAAATCACAATCCGAAAACACAATAAAAAACGAATGTTATGAGGAAAGCGAGGTAACAGGTGTGTTCAATCATCAGCATATAGGGAAATTATGTTTTTCCAGCGACCTGAAGTCACGGTAGATATTTATCACACTCTCTGAGTGTATTCCCATATTGTTGGGGTTGGCAGGATATTAAGATAACTTCACACGTTTTGAACTATTTTTAGTACCTTAGCGAAGCTAACTTTCCTAACCACATTCTATAGATTTGTGCCATAAAGTGCAAGATAAGTGCCTTCCAGAATTTGATTACGGTATTGATTTGTGACATGTATTTGTGACACGTTATTATATATTACCACTCAAGTGGATTCTTAGGTTCGTTTAGACAGAAAGGAGATAAAACAGTAAAATTTTGCAAGTTCCGGAGCCTGCTACCGACTGAGCCCTGAATATAGTTTCCATTGCATGCCACAACAACGTACAAGTAATATTAGTGTCTCAACCATTAAAATTTTCGGTTTGTGCCTACTGTCTACAGTGCAAAGAAGGAAATTTAGTGTGCGAGCCACCCTCGTTGTCACTGCACATTTTCTGGTTTGAACCTACCTGGACGCCAAACAAATGAATTTTTGCAAACACGAGAGTTCGTATTATCACTTCCCTTGGCAACGTTCGCCAGCGTTATACGCTGATGAGAAAAAATTGCAACACCAAAAAATAATTAATATACAGTAATAAAATTTCGGTATTATATTCGTCGAAGTAACATATATAAATTATTAACGTTACAAGATCACAGGTTAGTGTAAACACGAGATCAGCCATAGCAATGTGAAATGTTGACACGTTAACATTGTTGAATGTAACCAAGCAAAAGTGCATGCATTGTGTTCTACAGTTTCCCGATGTCAGTCATTGAAATGGAGTTCCATGCCTGTTGCACTTTGTCAGTCGATACACGAACGGTTAATGCTGTTTGTGGATGACATTGGAGTTTTCGTCGATGACGTCCAGTATGTAATCGATTGGAGACAGATATGGTGATCGAGTAGGCCAAGACAGCATGTCTGTACTCTGAAGAGCATGTTGAGTTACAGCTGTGGTATGTGAGCGAGCGTTATCCTGTTGGATAACACCCTCTACAATGCTGTTCATCAATGGTAGCACAACAGGTCGAATCACCAGGCTGACGTACAGATTTGCAGTCAGGATGTGTGGGATAACCATGAGAGTGCTACTGCTGTGTAAGATGCCAAGAACTATGTCCCTTACATGAAGTCTTTAAAGATCACCTGACGCACATTGAGCGAACAGCAGAGCTGAACAAATTGACTGACAAGGCACAATGCATCTTGTAGAGGGTATAGTATGGATGTACTGGAATAATTGATGTTGGGTGATCGTTTTAAAGTCATTCACACGACATGAAAACTTTGTGGAAATGGGTCGATTTACTGGAGGCTAGTTTATCCCAGGGAAGTATTCGAGTTGACCATGGCCGGCTGGGGAGCGGCGAAGGGAAGCGACAATAGGTAGCATAGGGTGGCTCAAGCTCTGAGAAAGCAGTAATGGGTCGCGGCCTCCAGCTGCCTTAAGATGAGTGACAGTGAGTGGGTGGTTGACCCCATGCTGGTGTACCAGGAAGCAGACAGAGAACTTGTATGCCTGCTGCTAAATGTCCGTCATCCCGTTTTCAGTGAAACATGCGAGAAGGCTGAGCAAAGCTACGGTGGAGCGGTCAACAGAGGCCAAAATATGCGGGTTCATGACTATAGCAACTTCACGCTGAATTCACGGTCTGCAGAGTCTTAAGTAAATCAGGTGAAGAGCCGGCCTCCGATGGGAACGTAGGACCGAGGAATTTGAAGTACTCTCCTGGGAGTCAGAATTCCGGAAAAATTGGTGTTTTGTGCAGACGCTAACCTCGATGGGTGGCCTGGGAGGAGCTAAATAGCAGAAGTTGAGAGGAAGGGAAATTTTGTGGGAATCTGTTCACTTCCCAGAGCAGGCATTGGTCGCCGCTGGGAAGCGACGCATAATTAACGCGACTTGCGGTGCAATTGGCCTAAGTGATTTTGCTGGAGGGGAAACCGAGGCGAAGAGTGGACTAGGAGAAGTCTCCGTAGTTGTCTTCCGTTCCCAGCTTGCCTAGAGTGCGGACGTGGCATTCTTTACTCAGTTTGCCTGAGAGAGAGTGAGCATCTCTGCAGTTTAAGACTTAGCAAACGGAGCGATTGAGCTTGGAGATAGAAAGTTTTTGTTCAGCTATGTACTGAGCAAGATAGCTAGAAGTGAATAGACGTGTGCAGCCTTGCAGCACCACGAGGTCGTCCGACGTCCGCATAACGACGACTCCCCGCCACGCTGAATTCGGTGGTATTGCGCTCGCTCCAGCCACTGATTAATTTGTTGGATCACGGCGGCAAAGTTTCCACGAGGGTTTCATGGTCCGTGTATTGTAGAATTCTTCTCGCAGTTCGCATTACGCCTGGGTCAGTCGATAGGAATTACTTTTGAGTTAGCGCGCTTTACTTCATGCAAACGCAATTTATTACCACTGCCTGTTAAGAGAGTCATGTAATGTGATGATTGAAGGTCGTGAGTTAAAATAAATCTGTGCTAATCGACTGCATCTGTTTTCAATCAAGTAGTTGAAATCCCATGTCACTTTCTTAATAAATTTTATGTTCAACATTTGCATCTGGTGTTCCATAGCTGAATATAACATCAATGTGCACCCCTTTTTAATTAAAAGGGATCAATTCTGAATCAATTAATGTCAACACAGCCACTGTAGTTCAATCAGGAGTCACAGGGATTTATTACTTTCTTTGCGTTATCCGACATTGCGGCAGGTTTGCACTCTCTGTTGATCTGTTAGTCAATTACCTGGGGTGAACACACACCAAAACCAGATAAGTGACGGGTGGTGTGTTACAGCTGTCACACGAAATCGTATCCCAGACCATAACTACGTGTGTCTGTCCTGTGTGTCTAGCATGCAGGCAACTTTGTGGCAGGTCCTCAATTGGCCTCCTTCTAATCAACACACGTCCACCACTAGCACTGAGGCAAAACGAGCTTTCATTAGAAAACACAACAGACCTCCACCCTTCCCTTCAATGAGCTCTTGCTGGACACCACTGAAGTCGCAAATGGCGGTAGTTTGGGGTCAGTGGAATGCACGCTACAGGGAGTCTGACACGGAGCTCTCCCTAATGTAACCGATTTGTAACAGTTCATTGCATCACTATGGTCCCAAAGACTACTCAAATTACCAGAGCCATACGATGGTCTTCCCTATAGATAGTGCTGTGTGGCTGCCCGGAACCCGGTCTTCTTGAGACGGTACATCCTCGTGAAAACCGCCGCCAGCAATCACGCTCGGTGGCTACGTTCCTGCCAAGTCTTTCTATAATAATGCAGTAGGAACGTCCAACTTCCCGTAAGCCTATTACACGACATCTTTCAAACTCAGTGAGGTGGTGATAATGGTGTCTTTGTCGCCTTAAAGACGTTCTTGACAAACATTAACTCACCACGTCCAACCTCAAAAGTAACTAACGCTCGCGGCAGTTACAGCGTGTATTCAAGCAAACCCGATTTGCATCCCCATAGTAGCGCTACTAGTACCGCTCTCATGCGAGTGGAGCTAAATTTTAATAGGAGTCATCATTCATATGTACAAACACGCCAACCAACTTTAGTTTATGTCGCATAATTGCTCTTTGGTATTCTGATTTTTTCACTAGTGTATGTGTGAAATTTTAGCTGCAGTCTGACATTGTCGGTCGTCTGCATGTTACGTGTCCGTTGAGAAAGAAATGTGTCTTTTTTGCTGGAAATAAGGATAAAATAACAAACACTCTTTGAGTTTTATTTACGGTTCATAAGCATTGAGATGGTGTATCAACCGTCATCTGCCATGATTAACAGCAGATTATTGTAAATCATAATACAATAACTTTATTGGAAAAAGCAATTGCCGCCACCGATCGGGCTTTGGTTTCCGAAATTTACTTTATTAAGGTCATCGGATATGCTATTTTTTCTCATGAACCTTCAGAAGGTGCACATTTCGCGTACCACTACGCATAGGTACATTTGTTAAAAAAAAAAAAAAAGCGATAACTTGCAGAACTCTTAACGTTCAGCTCTAAAAGTAGAATGTACAAAATGCGAGACTGCTCATGGATAGACAAGTAAATCTCAGAACCTAAGTAGCTGCCTAATTACTATAAATCCTTCAACAGTATTCTGCTAACATTTGCCTCACCAAAATATGTCGAACTGTTGCAGTTTATTGAGTACTTGAGTAACGGCGTGGTAATTATCTTTAAAATCATCGGGACATGGATACTATCGTAAGAATGTATTAGTATTCGTCTCGCTGGTAAGAAACTGCAGCCGGCTGGTTTGGCCGAGCGGTTCTAGGCACTACAGTCTGGAACCGCACCACCGGTGCGGTCGCAGGTTCGAATCCTGCCTCGGGCATGGATGTGTGTGATGTCCTTAGATTAGTTAGGTTTAATTAGTTCTAAGTTCTAGGGAACTGATGACCTCAGAAGTTAAGTCCCAGTAGTGCTCAGAGCCATTTGAACCATTTGAGCCAACAAACTGCAGTAAGCCCCCGGGAACAGGAAATGAAGGGCGATTCATCTCCTTGGACCATGAATAATACTTCTCATCATAAATTTTAATAAGACTAGAGCGGTATTTATTGAAAACAGAACCGATTAATTCTTATTTTCTTACCGACAGGGGAAGGTAAATTTTAACTCAGTAATTCACTGTCTGTAACTATTTAACTGAGTGGAATGGCGTAATATTTCGGTGGATTTATTCTTCACTAACGATTTACTCAATGTTAAATTGGTTTTCCTCCACTTTATAGTAAATTAATTTACACTACACAGTTCCTGATTTCGGCTGATAACAACGTTCAGAGTGTTCTGTTCGACATTAAATACTGTTGAAAAGGTTTTGCACCACTCTCATGACTTGCATAGTTCGGTATTTTTTTGCTTTATTCCCGGCTGTTTCCAGACGAAATCGCTACGTAAAGCTAAAAGGTAAAGATAAGAGTTTATATCCGTTGCCAATGCAATTTAATACAGAGCGTTTTGTTTCAGCTGTTACGCGAGCAGTGCTTGTAAAGTAGACTATTCAATGTGTAAACATTCCTCGAAGGGAGCTTAGAGCTTAGGAAAAGGTTGTCAGCACTTCAAGTTTTCCACGAAAGTGGTGTACACTTCTCCGACGTCATCCAGCTGTAGTCTGAGACACAGTATGGAAATCTGTCTCGTAGCGACCGTCCGTGATCGACATCACCAACCGGTACAATGTATAGATGCGAGGCGACTGTAATCACTATCGACGGAAATTTTCTGGCAGTGCATTATCTGGACAGGCTCCTCCAACCTGTTGTCCAATCCTGCAGCATATATTGTCACGTAGAAGAAGGTGTAATTAGCTGAATGGCGAACACTTACACCACTTAACGAAGGTTTATTCAGCTCTTCCACATACCAGAGTTCAGAGTGAACTGCCTCCGGCCAGAACACATACAGTATATGTACGGCTACAAACATTCCAGTACAATGACTCTTGTCATTTGTGGATACTTCTAGAATGTACTCGAACCAAATATGGAATTTGAAATTGTACAGTCAGGTGAGTTTTGAACTCACGACCCTCAATGCAACAGTTTAGTATCATAACCACTACACTACGGTGCTACTCTGCTTCCTCTGCGAGAATATTTGAAAGATTGGTTTGTCGCTCGCGACGGTAATAACTGAGAACACCGAACCAATACTATCAACAACTTTACCCAGGAGTAGGAATCAACAGAATGGAATTGCTGCGGTATGTATGACATGAACTATATTCATCAATCCGGGGAACAGGTGAGAGCTGGATTGCGTCGTCGCAGGATCCCTGTTCACGCCCTGGATGACATGCCCTACTGTCGAAGAGTATGGCGGGCTTGAGCAGCAGCGTCTCCAGCACTTGGTAGACAGCATACCCAGGAGGCTGTAGGCTTATTGTAATGCATGGGATGAAGCAACACGGAACTCAGTGTCATCTAGCAGCAGCTGTTTATTTCAGTTGTGTGCAGTAATGTGCACTTTCTGAAATACTGCTATAGTGTGGTTATTGTTTTTTTTTCTATTTTACAGGAAACCTACTTTTTTTCAGTTTCATAATGACTCTTCTTTCATTTCCCGCTCCCCTTTAATAGAAGCCCTCACGCATTCGAAGATATTAAACTGTTCCAAAAATCTAGCAATTTATATTGCTATTGTCGCAAAAGTACATTGAATCTACCCAAAATGAAACACCATAAAGGAATTTGGCTTTTCAACTTACCAGGAAGTTCTACACCAACGATTACAGGAATTGTAACACCAACACTGATATGTGTTAATAAAATGAACTCCACACCACATATTAGATACCTTATGGTACTCAGCCGATTAAGACGGCAGAACTGTACTTTGAGGTTGCTGTTCGATATGAAGTTGTAGATGTAGAAGCCCTAGCATGCTACCATCAGAGTCATTACGCAGTGACTTGAAATCAAAAAAACAGTCATGTTTAGAAATCACACGTTTCATCAACGATGAGGAAAGAAAACATGGATATGCTGATCTACGCAAAGAAGAATAATTAGTACAGATTAGTTAATCAGTGAAGGGCAGAATCAACGCAAATTTCTGAATTACTGAGGCACAAATTTGTAAGTCTGTAACCACACTCCTGTCAACCTGGCAGGTTACATGCCAAATTATACTGTGGAGACTGCCCTGGACTCAGGAAATTGATAAGTCGCGTACGGACTATCGTGGAATGAGATATAATGATGTGAGGTTTTGTTGGAAACAATTACAGGTTGACAGGTATTTGGTGGTACTAAATAACAGATGCAGTAAGCTGAAATTCACCCTAAGCGTTTGTTATCTTTGAATGGTATGTCTATACGAAGTTTTAGGATAAATAGGATGCTACTAAGGGTTATGGTAGCGGCATTGGTTTTACATACATTTTTGAACGTGAAAATATTTGCATTTCATTCACAGCAAATAAATTCCTTTCTTTCCCATGACTATTTGACAGTCGCAGTCTTTAACTATGACTGCCAGACAAAATATTGATCAACATCTGAAAAGATGGCGTAAGTGGTCCTGTGACCCCCCACCTCTGACGTAAGTCAAAGCAGTGAAGTAGTGTTTGTAAGGTGGCGTGGAATCCTGACCTTCGTTTCTTACATATTCCGTCCTCACAATCGTATTCTGCACGTCAAGACGCTTCATCCGAACCCAAACTCGATAAGGTAGAGTCCATTTTGTATGAATTCATGTAAGCGATATGCAAATCTAATAAATAAATCGCAAGTGCACACCAGGTTTGGAAAAGTCGAAGCTGTCGTACACAACATGACGGCCACAGGAATTTTCGTTCTAAAGAGGAAACCAGCCCGCTGGCGAGACCGTCCCTTCAGAGGGCTGGGCCAACAACTTACCTACTTCGGCCGAAGCGACCGCCCAGAGAGAAGACAGCTTTTGCCGGAGCGAAGGGATAACGATGCCCATGTTAAACTTAAAAGCCCAGAAGACGCATTTTTTTCACAGACCGACTGCGTAGTTACGGAGTTCTCACAGGAAGACAGTATATGCGTAACGGAGATGCTACAGATTTCCGTATAGGTCGACTCAAACGAAACGTCATTCTCCCGTTTTAAAGAGCAACGCTGATTGACGGAATATTTCTGATGCAAAGATTCAGAGGAGTGAGGAAAGGCAGCGAATGATACACCCTTGCAACACTTCCAGAAAAAAGGGGCTGTTCCGTTGTTGCTCTTGGAGCGGGAACACGTAACGAGAGCGAGTGCACTCGTACGTGTATGCAAAGAGCGAGGAACAAAGTTTGTCCTCAGCACTTCACTGAGAGAGCACCTCTGTCGTTAGCGAATCGGAGTGACACTCTATACTGAGTCGCTCGCGATTAAGCGTTGTTCACTGTGTTGCCGCCACACTTATTGTGCGGTGTGAACACGGGCAGAGTACTTGCTAAACGCTGCAAGCGAGTATTGAGTGGCATCGCGATGAACTGTTTATCTGACCAGTGTACCACGCCAATAGTTAGACTAGGGGCGAATAGGAGTCCTTGACATCATCAAGGCATAGGGAGAGTTTGATTGGCGAAGGTCAATCCAGATAGAAAGCGATAGTTGTGTTATTTGTCAGCAGCGAGCGACACAGGCAGCAGTCGTCGCAGCACTTGGTATTGTGCGCTACAGCATATGCGAGCCCCATCTACCCTTCATAACAGTACACTCCATTACATTTCTCACGTGACAGCATTGACCGTACCTAGAAAAGTTATTCAAGTTGTGTAGACGCGGCTCTCAGCCATTCTGCCGAGTAAATAACGTTCTTAAAGAAAAGGGAGAAAAGAACCTTTCAATAAATTGTAAAATAATAGGATTCCTAACCATAAGAGGCAATCTACTGTTCCGAAAAGAACCTGGAAGTTTATAATTATTTTATAAGAAAATGTTTCACTGGTGTTCTCAGAATTTTTTGTAATAAATAATATTTTTCGTTCGTTTAATATTTTTCTTACAGTAACTATCAATACTCCCGTAACGAAGTATTCCACTAGCTATGTAAGAATATAGAATATTTTTGTGTCTTTTTCCTTGCAACGGACTTCTCCAGAAGATATCTGTTGCTGAATGTTTTTCAAGCAGTTCTTGTTGGTACATTAGGAGCGTCTGATTGACTTCTGTAGTAGTGTGAGGTGGAAATTGTGTTTCTTGCAGGAGCCAAAGGGTACTTGCTGGATCAATCCATTGCGCAGCTTGACAGAATAAAACCCACACACTCACATGTTTATGTACCAATTGGTGGCATGGTATGACCACAGTTAAATGGATCGCCGTGAAGACATGACAGAATGACTGAAATTAAGGCCGGCCGGAGTGGCCGTGCGGTTCTAGGCGCTACAGCCTGGAGCCGAGCGACCGCTACGGTCACAGGTTCGAATCCTGCATAGGGCATAGATGTGTGTGATGTCCTTAGGTTAGTTAGGTTTAATTAGTTCTAAGTTCTAGGCGACTGATGACCTCAGAAGTTAAGTCGCATAGTGCTCAGAGCCACTTTAACCACTGAAATTAACTATCGCCTTTTAATCTGCCCCAGATCACTGCGAATGATGTTCCCCGATTTGTTGGATTATGGTTGTGGCCTGTCCAATGTGGTTACAAAGACCCGTATAGCATTCGCAGCCATGTAACTCAACGTAAGAACAGTGGCTGTAAAAGAATTCTAACGGAAAGCAGTAGGAGACGAGTGTCACGCCTTGTCAATGACAATCTGTTGGAAACCCATTGCTGACAACGAATGCAGGTCCATCTCGACCAGTTTCCGAGTGGACACTATGATGGAAACCACATGGAATGGATGTTTCGAGTCGAGTACCTCACAAAAGGTAATTACTCACAGTGGCAGATAACGCTTGTAATGCCCCAACACAGTGCCAGTATTGCACATATTTTTATGTCACAAGTCAAACTTACTCAGATTTATCGATACCTACATATTTTGTAAGTAGCACACGTTAATTAAAAATGCGATGCTTATTACGTTAAAGTGCAGCTGTTGTAATCACTGTGGTACGATAGGACAAAGGTAAATATAAGGTTAAGGACTGATATGTCTTCCTAACAATGGCTTTCAAACTTGGAGTGCGTGGGTGCGCTCGCTGGCCGCAGAGAACGAGTTTGCCGCTTCACGCGTCGTTAGCAGCAGCTTTGAGCCTCGAGGCGGGAATCTATAGGACGAGCTGCTCTTGCGTGCACTTTGTGAGTTAACAGCATGTGACTTTGTCGAAAGCCTACACTCACAGGTTACAATTGGTGGTGACGAAAACTGAGACAACAGTTTCTGCCACAATACAACATTAATGAGGTGTCGAAAACTTCGGAAATGGAGCATGTCTGGTGCCAACCCAGCTCTCCAGAAGATTACTACGTTCGACGACGCCAGCATCATGAGACTGTAAGGTATATGCTTTGAGTGATTAGTCACTTAAATTTTAAGTTCTAGTGAGTCTTTTGAAAACAATAACATTGTTATTGAATATTGTATTGTGTATTGTTATTGCGTATTGTATATTGTTCTGTGTGAATGCAGATTGTGTGTGATTGAGTTCAATATTAGCCTTGTCTTAATAGGCTATTTTCCTGTGTTAAAAATATGGTTCGGATTGTAGTTATTCTGATTTATAGCATTTAAATAGCATTTACGGTCAATATTCTCACCACATACCTGTTATTTTTATATAATTAAAGCTTAGAAGTCATGAAACAGCAAATCTGGTCACGTGATCGAAAACCCTCTGTCACTGGCTGATGCTCTGGTGACGTCACAGACTTGAGTGGCATCGCTTTTAAATAACAATAGAAAGGAATTTTCTGAACGCTGATCGTGGAAGCCTTGCGAAAGTTGACGCGTTTATGTACCGCCATTTTATTGCGGCGGTATGTGCAACGACGGACATTCTTTTCCCTGCTCCTTACAACATCATTAAAATCTCTCAAAACTAAGGATCTTTAGAACTTTTGCAAATGGGTCCTTATATTATAACTTGAGTGTCGACTATCAGTCATGAGATACGACCCAAAGTATAAATTATTCTTGGAAAAACTTAGTGCTGGTGTCCTGTCTACAAGTATTCAGCAGAAATGTCGCTTACATCAAGCGTCCTGTGGCGCAACGTATCGCAGGTTCGAGTGCAGTGCCAGAGGCCACATGTTCGAATCCTGGAGGATAAAATATTTATCAAAGATTTCCACGAAATACGAAAATAGCGTTAGCAATAACTGATTGTAGCAGTTGTTTCGATTGTGGGACGTATTATTCGTAGTTTCACATTAGTCTTAGTCTGAGAAACAGGCAACAGAAAATAAATTTATTTACTTTGGGGAAAACAAATAACTTTTTTTTGGAAAGCATTGTTAGTAGTGAAGATATAAACATACGTCCACAGTACAATGAGGTGTAGGACGATGAGGCTATACGAAGCGATGTAAATGGTGTAAAACATTCGGGTGACACAAACTTAAGCAATGTGATGTTTGTGATTGTAAACTAACGTTCGCGTCTGAAGCAGACTTACTTCATCTTCCTGTAAGGTAATGAAACTGCAAAAGTTTAAACCATAAGGATTCTTGCTACACAGTGCGAAGATAAAAACATACTTTGCGTTATAGTAAAAAGTGTGTGGTCACATTAACTAGAAAATATCTTACTGTACGCGACGTGTGTGAACAGCAATTGAAAATGTAAGCGCATGTAAACAGCAAGGAAAACACAAGAACATTTTGTTTCTGATCAGTGTGGTGAAGTTTTGTAATTGTGATTTGGTTTTCATATGATAGGACTGTCGAGTCGTTTTACAAATAAGTTACAAAGTTTTATTTGATGAGATTCGAGCCAGCGCTCTATGGACATCGTCTTACAATATTCGAAGGTTTACCACTCAAACGACTAAGCTACCGGACAATTGAGGAGTGGGTAGGAAAACGAGAATTTCCAGTAGAGATTAATTTCGTTGAATGACGCTATCCTTCGTTCTAACAGTGGGAAAGCATCTCTCGAAGATGTTTGCAACACATTTTTAATTAAGTTAGTAATGTTGTGTTTCGACGTGGTGGCAATTTTCCGGTACAGCGCAACCACATTTTACGCATCTTCTCATTTTCTGGAACACTCGGAATCAACTCTTCAGGAATTTCTGTAGATGTATTTGTACAGTGTGGCACTACACACCGTTTGTAACACATTTTCCGAAAACCTACATTCCAAAACAAGACATCACTGTGAACTAACATTATGACAATAGGAGCAGCGAGGTAGGTGACGTCATAGGCTTCATATGACTCGAATGACTCGTTTTAGAGCGCGATCAGATTATGTGAATTTCATTTCTGTTTCCATAAACGAATACTGAAAATCAAAAGGAAAAAAAGGCATGTTAGGAGTAAAAACTCACATAATTCATCATTTAAGACTATTTCCAGGAATTAGTCAAATACAGATATCCAATTACCTGTCCGCCTGGGTATCTCAATTTGTCTTGCAGCCTTGCGGAGGACCCTGATTCGATTTCCGGTTCTGTGAAGAGCTTTTTCCTCTGTGGGGAAGTTAGAACGGGGCGCACTCAGTCTAGTGACGCAAACTGACGAGCTACTTGAGTGAGAAGTAACGGCTCCAACGTCAAGAAAGCCGGCAACTGCCTGGAGGGCGGTGTACTGACACCATCATCCTCCATACATCATCCTGTGACGTATTTTTCAGAGGACGACATGGCGGTTGGTCACCCCCGGAGCTTTGTTTGCTTTGCCCATAATTATATGGGATAGGTTCCTGACCGTAATCATCTGGTATAGGTTCCTCGCCCCACTATTTCTATTCACATGAACGAGTAACCGACTGCAGTAGGGAGCCTCTCTTCAAATGTGTTAAGTGCATTGACGCATGAAGTTTTCGGAGTGTGTAGCTAAGGCAGAAGATAGTTGGGCCCACTCATTCAGGTCGAAGTAAGAACAAATATGTTTGGTTATACATATTTGACGGCCTAGTGTTATCCGTCTCTCTACATATTCACGATGAGTGGGCTGTGTACACTCTCATCTTCAAAGATGACAACAACCACTATGAAAGTGCTGCACACGTATCATCCTGATGTGACTAACAGTAAACAGTTTATAAGGAAAATAAACGTCACCTGAGGTGTGTTATTTCCTATCCAATGGTTTGATCAGTAGCCTTCTGAGAGCAGTTAGACAGCAGTAGTAAACAAATCGGTGGTGTAAGATTTTTATTAATTTACCTTATCTCGTGAGCCAATGTGAGGCTTGTAACTGTTATTAAAACCTGTTCACATTTAAAGGAGTGTAGAATATGCATCAGCAATCTCCGATAAAATTCGTTGGCTGACGACCGAGCGTAAATTTTGTCGCCCCAAATTACATTGGTGATCCCTTGGGCCACACGGGTGTGGAAGATGTACTTGGCACCCTACAGAAAAATCAAGATCATTATAACCATTTATCATATGCAGTATTTACCGTCACGATCTTGCAACGGATATATTTGAATTTTATAGGTAGAAAAGGAACATATTGAATTTCTAGTGCAGTTTTTAAATAATAACTGTTGAAGAAACGCACGTGAATAAGGCAGCGAACGAATTGCAATGAATGGTGGTATTCAATTAAACTTAACCATGGTTTCAAATGGTTTATACCTGCCTCCTTCAGAAGGACAAGAAACCTACATACAGTGCGACAACATAAATTATAATCAAAACATCATGGAGTAATATTACGTGTCATACAGAAACTAATACCTACAACAAGTGTTGGCATGTCACAAACAACATGATACATACCAAAATATAAAAAGCAGTAACAACAAATTTCACGTTAGGAAGGCAGTCAGTTAGTAAAGCGATCCAACATCTCCATATGGAATATGTCAGCAACTATCTGTACATCCATTTCCTAAAGTTAATGCCCCTAAAATCAAGGACCTGTCACATCAGTAGAATCAGTCAGATAAAATGCCAGACAACGTGAAGAGGTAGATGTCGACTGAGGAAGAGTGGAAAGCGTGGGTATCAGAAAAACAAATTCTGAGGCGCCTTCGCCGATAATCAAGTACGCTTGGCGGCGTAAGTGTAAGCACATTGCACATACTAAGAGAATTACATAAATACACCATGCGAATGAATGAGTATAGAACAAAATTTTGAAAATCACAAATACAAACTGTAATATACTAGAATACATTAAGACTTTTAAAGGGCCGTACATTATCTTACGGAAATGATGATGTCTAATCATAAGTAGTTATTACAAGGATAATGACAGTAAACAGATTAATACGACCTCCAGTACATCATCGTACGGAAAGTAATAATGCCAGTGTATAAGGACACTATTAAGCTTAATGAAACTAAAGAGCAAAATTTCGTAGGTCCTTGTATAGTGACAAACGTAACAAGGGTGGGTGATGTGAATATCTTGGTACAACATAAACTGACAAACGAGAACGTATGCACAACTATTGTATAATAGAATTTTGAGAAAATGAACCACGCAGAAAGGCTACCGCTAGTTGTATGATTTTGTCATGGTGAATTGCATAAAAGTTCGACATGTGCAGAACACATACATTAAAACAAACTGGCTAGTACTGCACTCCACAAATATTTTGCCCTAATGGTTGCCAACAATAGAATGCTCTCAGGCTCCTTTCGCCCCCCCCCCCCCCCCCTGCTTGATGTTACATATGCCAGCTACAGAGGTTGCATCCACTACATGAAAGTAACGTAAAACACACATCTCACCACATTTGCAACTACTTATTACAAGTGGGGACTGTGACTCGTATTACTACAATCAACGCAAAAATTTTGATAACAATAAAATGAGGAGAAAAATTTAAAAAGAAACCTTATTGCTGCTTTACCGATAACTCGGTTTACCAACCATTCTCTTTCCTTTGGTATCCAGGGCAAGCCTCCATGTTACGAGGATCTAGTACGGGTTTTCAATAATAACTGTGAAATATGGTTCAAATGGTTCAAATGGCTCTGAACACTATGGGACTCAACTGCTGTGGTCATTAGTCCCCTAGAACTTAGAACTACTTAAACCTAACTAACCTAAGGACATCACACACATCCATGCCCGAGGCAGGATTCGAACCTGCGACCGTAGCAGTCGCACGGTTCCGGACTGCGCGCCTAGAACCGCGAGACCACCGCGGCCGGCAACTGTGAAATATTTTCAAATAATAATATACTTGTCTTATTGGGTTAAGTAAAAGTTCGAATCGTGCAGAACATATCTCCGCCCACATTTGTAACTACTTTTTATATTTAAGTGGAATCTGAGACCAGTATTGTCGTAACACGCCAACTGTTCCAAGTACATAGTTTCCTCACCATACTCACGAACTTCCATACGAATAAGTATTACATCCACTGCTATAATTACGAGCGAGGCTAAAGGGTTTACTACAGTCTGGCGCATCAGCAAGTTCAGTGTTATTGTGGAAGTCATTAGGAATTTCACGAACGAAATATTTAACAGCAACTTTCTTGAATTCAAACCAAATACTTTCGTAAGCACAGTGCTGCAACGGTACGGAAACAGCCACCACCATCCTTTAATTTCTGTATGTCAGTTTACAGGGACCACAAGACCTATATATCGTATCCACATTGTGAATCCAAGTATTCCACTACTTGCTAATATATACCGACATCGTGGCCATTAGGAACTATTTTCTATAACAACCTGAATTATTTTAACACGTAGTAAAACTGACATAGATTCTAACTCAATAATATGAGACTTATGAGATGATTTTATTAGTCAATACCGAGATGTTGTGACAAACGTTTCAGCAAAGAAAATTAAATCACTAAATTTTTAATACAGATGGGGCGTGAATAATGCGATCTTTAAGCAAGTAACTTCATATCAAGCCGGTACACAATTAGTCTGCACTAATAGTAAGTTACGTAAAATAGTAGTTACGTAAAATCGCTGAATAGTAGTGAGTATGTTACGTTGGGACCCTTATATTCTGATAAGTAATACACAAGAACATTTTAAATTCATTTAGCAATACTGATAAGTTTGTTATTGTGACAGTGTCTTTCTACGGTGAATGATTTTTACATTAAACCAACCTGTTTAACTACTTTGCCATGTTACACATAATAACTTCAACACCCATCTAATAGTGTTGAATTACAGTTACGCATACACCTGATAGCTTTACAAGGAAATACGGTCCTATAATAGAAACAAAATGAATCCACTTACTTCATGATGATTACCAGAACACACTTAATACGTGTAGTCCGGGAGCCTGTGTCTAAACAGTACAAATACGGGTATACTATACCTGTTATGAAAATATTTGCCTTCTAGTACATGCGACGCCCATGCACTTTGAAACGTGTCAGAAATATAGTGTCCGGAATATATCTTATACCAGCTAAATCTTTTTTTATTCGTTATTAATAATAGAAATACTTGATAGAAAAATTCAGCTAGCTGTATACTCTTCAAATAAAATTTTCATTTCCAGCGTTGCTAGTTTCTTTATATAATACTCGTAATATGAAGAGAAACAAAACAAAAGAAAAGGTTTCAAAGGGTATCAAAAAGTGGCACTATATATATTTCTTGACACCTTAGGAACGTTGTAGACTTCTTCTGTCAACAATTTACACTGCGAATAATGCGTAAATAAGTTCCGGCTAGTATAAGATAGTTTCAGAACTTAACGTTTTACAACTTGTTTGAAAGAACAAGGACGTCGCATATCCCACAATCCTAACTTTTGAATAGTAGCCTTTTGTTTGTTAAGTCGTCAATAACAACGTATTAAAACACTGATTACTATAAAATAGTTGCATGTTTTGTCACAGACACCCAGAATAACAGCACTTAGAGCAGAAAGAAATGGGAGACGTTATCTGAGCTTTTGTAGCTGCGCAAGTTCTTTGACCCGGTCGACCGGCAGTCGGCAGCAAGCTTAGTGTATTAGTGAGACTAGCCACTGTTGTAATGATAATACCGAAAATTCAAGTTCATCCTCAATGGATGTATTGTTAGTTTCTAGTGGAGGAACATTAACGCTATTCAGGGAAAGAGCTATTGAGAAACACCGTAATCGGTCATTTTCTCACTGTAAAGTGCCTACTAACATTAAAAATCCATGTTTCAAGGAAGAATGTTTTATTGTTCTTCAGTCTCCTATATACTATGTGTCCAGTGATTTGTCTGCCGAATTTGTATTTGAAATCTTTGCTTGTGTCACGCCAACTTACATCGTTGGCTTTGTGCGAATGTTCCACTACAAAAAACATTAATCAGCGTAAATCCTTAGATAATGCTCTCTCACGGTACGAGGAAGTAAAATTAACGTAATTATTTCTCGCACAGAAGCTTACAACAGGATTATATAGCTAGGCCCGAAAAGCTCCTTCCGAAAACTATTTGGAAAACAACAAAATGTGGGAACGTAAAAAATATTAACTTCCTTGCAGCTTACTGCTTTTTACGTTGCAGATGTAGACGTAGATGAAGCTAGTGGTATAAGCTGTCACTTCCCACGTTATCCAATTTAAAAGATGAAACACAAATGATAAACACTGGCGCTATCAGTGTCAGTTACCATCTTGTTTCATAGTTACTGCGGATATAGGCATTAAATTTCAGCAAATATTTAATCCAAAGCTGGATGTAACTCTGTGGCATTCATATTTTTCACATGAATTCATAAAGGCACCTCTAATACTTATTTAGGTAAAACAGTGCTCGGTAAGGTCATGTAAGAGCATTCCCTTTGACCTTTACTACAGTAAGTGTAAATCCGCTAGCAACAGAAGCCTTTTGAAACAATGAGCCAATTCAGCTTTCACGGGCTTCTCTTTTTATTCCTTCAGGCCGAGTGTGACGTATAGCTGTTCAACACCAGTGCCTTATTTCAAAAGAGCAAGTGAAATGAACTGGGAATAGTTAAATGTACTGAAGTGAAAGGTACCATGTTTAAGACAATCGAAAGTTGCCAGTTTCTATACTGATTTGATCGATACCTCAATAAGCAGTAGGTCCAATTTCAACACTCAGTTTCAGCACTCAGTACAACCACTCCCAATTTGCTATTGATGTTTTCCTGACTGGATTCCGTCGATCTCTGTGGCATTGAGCCCAGATGCGTCCGCTGCTATCCAAACGGTACATAAACGTTGTGAAAATTTCACCTACAAAATGGTTCAAATGGCTATGAGCACTATGGGACTTAACATCTTAGGTCATCAGTCCCCTAGAACTTAGAACTACGTAAACCTAACTAACTTAAGGACATCACACACATCCAAGCCCGAGGCAGGATTCGAACCTACGACCGTAGCGGTCACTCGGCTCAAGACTGTAGCGCCCAGAACGGCATGGCCACTCCGGCCGGCATTTCACCTACAACGCTTAGGCAGGAGGCAATGTACCGTTGCCGTCACCCAGACGATAAACGTATTTCTAACGTTAAATTCCACAAAACTTTGCATGGTCCCACTGAGTGGATGTTAGTGAAGTATTAGACAAAATGTTGTTTGGTGAAACGTTGTATTTTACGCGTACAGAAATGGGAAAGAGGAAACGTGGTACCATTGTAAGAGGATAATTTTGGCTCCGAAGATGTAAAGTTGTTGAAGAGAACGTTAGAAGCTACATTAGAGATTTCGGGCGAGGAAGATTACCACGCAGAAGGTGTGATGTGTGAGGGGGCACAGTACGGTGCCAAGACTGCATTTGCTGAGAAGTTGAAGCATTTGGAAGGAGCAGAAGGAGCACAGCTGGAGGACCTATTGCTAGAATTCCAGCATCTGTTTTTTAAGAGAGTGATGTTGCCTGCCACGCCAGGAACACAACACAGGATTCCAACAGGAAATGAAGCACCGGTGCACGGAAGACTATAAAGATTACCAAGGCCATTGCAACCAGTTCTAGGAAAGTTCATAGCAAACAGCTAGCTGTCGGAGTAATAGAACACCGTTGTCCTTTTTGAAGTGGTGGCCATAAGCGTAAGACTATCGATGAGTCACGTACATTTTTTCACGTTAGGGGGAAGCCCGATGAATTGTCTCATTGCTCATTCCAAACAAGTTATGGACTTCAATTGAGCGGATCCCTACCTCCACATAATATAATCATGGCTGTACTTATTTCGCTTCTCCGTTGAACCTGAAGGAGAATACGCATGCAAACTTTATCATTATTTAATTTAAAGTGAATAACGTTCGCCAGTAAGTCACCCATGACCACACAGCCTAGAAAACATAAGGATTGAGACAATCATGAATCAATGTTTGTGGCTATACGGGATGCATAAACGAAATTTATGTTCAAAATGTTCAACTGTGTGTGAAATCTTATGGGACTTAACTGCTAAGGTAATCAGTCCCCAAGCTTACACACTACTTAACCTAAATTATCCTAAGGACAAACACACACACCCATGCCCGAGGGCGGACTCGAACCTCTGCCGGGACCAGCCGGCAATTTATGTTGGGCCGTGAATATATACTGTGCAGTTGCACTGTCCACCTGTCAGAAGTTTGACTAACCAACTTTTGCATGGCGAACTGCTGCCAGACGATCAGAAAAAGAATCAGTGAAGCCATGGACGGTACCGATTGGGAAATGGAACCATGCCGCCTCCAATGCCGTGACCATCTGCTGTAAGCTCCTCGGTTGAGGATCCATGGCACGAACACCTCAGTCCAGGTGGTCCCATAGATTCCCGATTAGCTTCAAATCCGGGGAGTTTAGTGGACAGGACAGTGCGGTAAACTTATTCAGGAGCTCTTCGAACTTCGCAAGTACACCGCAATCGGTGTGAAGCGATGTATTGTGCTGATGGGAGATGCTATCGTGCCGAGGAGAGTCAAACTATAAGTAAGGGTGGACATGGTGACCTGTTTCGATTCGTTGCGCCTCCAATAAGGACGAATCTACATCTACATCTACATCCATACTCCGCAAGCTCCTGACGGTGTGTGGTGGAGGGTACCTTGAGTACCTCTAACGGTTCTCCCTTCTATTCCAGTCTCGTATTGTTCGTGGAAAGAAGGATTGTCGGTATGCCTCTGTGTGGGCTCTAATCTCTCTGATTTTATCCTCATGGTCTCATCGCGAGATATACGTAGGAGGGAGCAATATACTGCTTAACTCCTCAGTGAAGGTATGTTCTCGAAACTTCAACAAAAGCCCATACCGAGCTACAGAGCGTCTATCCTGCAGAGTTTTCCACTGGAGTTCATCTATCATCTCCGTAACGCTTTCGCGATTACTAAATGATCCTGTAACGAAGCACGATGCTCTCCGTTGGATCTTCCATATCTCTTCTATCAACCCTATGTGGTACGGATCCCACACTGCAGTATACTAGCAGTGGGCTAAAAAGCGTACTGTAACCTACTTCCTTTGTTTTCGGATTGCATTTCCTTAGGATTCTTCCTATGACTCTCAGTCTGGCGTCTGCTTTACCGACGATCAACTTTATATGACCATTCCATTTTAAATCACTCCTAATGCCTACTCCCAGATAATTTATGGAATTAACTGCTTGCGGTTGCTGACCTGCTATATTGTAGCGAAATGATAAGGGATCTTTCTTTCTATGTATTCGCAATACATTACACTTGTCTACATTGAGATTCAATTGCCATTCCCTGCACCATGCATCAATTCGCTGCAGATCCTCCTGCATTTCAGTACAGTTTTCCATTGTTACAACCTCTCGATATACCACAGTATTATCCGCAAAAAGCCTCAGTGAACTTCCGATGTCATCCACAAGGCCATTTATGTATATTGTGAATAACAACGGTCCTACGACACTTCCCTGCGGCACACCTGAAATCACTCTTACTTCGGAAGACTTCTCTCCATTGAGAATAACATGCTGCGTTCTGTTATCTAGGAACTCTTCAATCCAATCACACAATTAGTCTGATAGTCCATATGCTCTTACTTTGTTCATTAAACGACTGTGGGGAACTGTATCGAACGCCTTGCGGAAGTCAAGAAACACGACTTTTCATACCGTACACGCAAATATTCGTCAGTCCGACAGAATGTATAACGTGATTCATCTGAGAAGGCCACCTATTGCTACTCACTGGACATCCAGTTGCAGTATTGGAGTCCAAATTCCTACCTTCATAGTCGACAAACAGCATTTAGCATTGACGCAGGAACCAGGCGCCCTACTGTGGATGCCCATGCGCAGAAACATTCGTTGAACGGACATTGAGGAGTCAGTCTTGGTAGCCCTTGGTTGATATGATCAGCGAGTTGCTCAGCAGTTGCACGTCTTTTCGTCCACACGTATCACCGCATCCGTCGTGACCCCTGTCACTCATGGACCACGATGTACCACAGTTTCCTCAGCTCCTGTTCTAGATAGGACACTTTTCCATGCACGGCATACTTTAACCACGGCGCCCCGCGAACAACTTGCATACTTAGCCATTACCGAAATGCTTCCACCCTCGTCCCGGAAGGCAATGACCATGCCCTTTCGGACGTCAAGTAAACCGTTCCGTTTCCACATGTCGACAACGACAGCACTGCTATCCGCGTCCGCCCGACACGCTTTATATACCCTCAACTGCTAGGGCTGGGTATCACAGGTTGACATCGAACACAGGCGGTTGTCACATTAATGTGACTCTATCGTGTATCTGTACTAAATCCACTCAAGTTCTATCTGCTTCGCGAAGCACCACATTGATGCTTTCAGCAGTGTGGTTCAACAGCGCCGCATTCATTCAGGCACCTCTGGCCGTTAACGTCGGCTATCGAAACAATACTTCGACGAAAGAGGAAATTGTTTCCCTTCATGGTTTACGTTGCCTAACACAAAACTTCGTTAGTCGATGTTGTTACTCGTACTGACACATGCTGTGTTACAAAGGAGCATACACACGCTTCTATAAAGTGCGCACAGACAGTTAAACCATGAACAAGCATTACTTCTTATTTCCTCTTTCCTGTAAACTTCGCACTTTACTCGAGCCAACAACTAAACCTAGCGGAAAAATTTTTGAAGTCCGCCACAAACGACTAAACGCCTCGAACAGGTGCCACGAATGCACTGCACCACTTGTCACGAGGAATGTACAAGAACTTCATATAAGCTACAAATATTTTTTTAAGTTCCAGTTTTTGTTACCAAATTAACATCTAAAAAAATCTTTAAAAACACATATTTATGTATGACTGCTAGTAGCCCATACGGAAAACATCGCGAGTTTCCAAAAATCGTTGACAAAAGAAAATATGTTTACGTGACGATTGCCTACGCTGTATGTCATCTGTTAACGTAGTTGTTTTCCCTTGGAACATATTGCACATAGCGGAAATAATATATCATTATTCCCGCAAATAAATGAAATAATAGATAACATGGACCTCTATTTACATTTTATTTCAATATAACTATGCTACTAGTGCCTATCGAGTATTGCAATAAAATGTTACATTGACGCAAATGTCGATATATAAATGTCATTAAAAGTTTCATTTACAACTCTTCGACTGTAGGGATGGGTTCTGTGTACATTTAATACGATCTGAATGGCTATGAAATCCCAAATTTACAAGCGCATTTAGTGCTAGTGTTTCGGAAGCGCCGAAGCATCTGCACTTGAAGCAAGCAATTAGACGAGAGGCGGCAGACTACTGAACTACAGGTTCACGATCTATTCTCTACTCTCATACCCTCCACTCACGTTCGGACGTAACTGAGTACCAGCAACTAATTGGCTATTAAGTAAACACAAACTACTATATTGCTCAGTCTGCTACAGACAGACCAGCCACTACTGATCTGACTGAAGACACGACAATGCAGCAAGTAGTCTCGGATATGGACAGCACAACGCATATTCTTGGGCGCAGTTAAACTAAGGGACTTCTACAGCAACTTAAAAAAAATTATACGTCTAAAACATATACTAAAGTTTCAAGCTGTTAAAATTGAATGTAGATGTACTTCCATGGACAGAAATATTAATAGACGTCACGTAGCATCTAAGACACCCCGCTGAAATGGATCTGTTTAATGTGAGCAGTGGAATGTAGTGACTTCTGGGCATACAACACCCTAACTTCCTGTGCGCTGCACACTAACTATATATCAGACAGCCCCTAAGTCCACCACTCTAGAAAATTCTCGCATGTAAATTTATTACATTAAGAAATACGTGATTAATGGAAATAATAGTCGTTAATTAGGCTACTAAACGGCAAAACCTGCAGTATGAATTACTTCAGGATAATACTGTTCCGACATGGAGGCCCGGAATCGCATTGTGAGCAGGAGGCCACACGCATTGTGGGTCAGTGTTCCAGTTTATGCCCAGAGGTGTCAATGCAACAACATTCATTTATCATTTTGAGTTTACAAAGTAGTGAAGTGGCTTCAGGGCAAGCCAAGTGCAAGCGCGTGTTGCGAAGTGAGACGTGGTGTCACCCAGCGGGTCAGTGAGCCATGGCGGTGTGCTGGCCGCGCTGACGACAGCGTGTGGACGACTTGTCCCCTGTCCACATGTACTGTTGTAAAGTGTGTCTCCCGCCTCAGCACTCTCAAAGACAGCACGTTACACGCTCAGATCTAGGACTGCTGACCGTGGCCCAAGACTAGGCCCTCGCCACTCATCGTGGATCGGCGAAGACCCCATATATGCTCATGGGTTGGTCAGGAGGTGGAACGAACAGATAACGCCTTGCCGGTGTGGACATGACACCTTCCAGGTTATTCGCTGACGCAGTAGACACCACAGACGGACAGACCATGCCCGTGGTGTACATTAGGTTGGCTGCATCTCGGTGTCGAAGTCAGCAAGCAGGTAGCAGGCAGTTCATCATCGATCACCTTCTCGCGGTTTCACTGAAAAAGCAGTAGATTGTCATTCTCTGCAGTTCTAGCAACACAGACAAAATGGTAGCTCGACTGAATGTGTATTTGAGTTCTGAACGGCTCGTTATTTAAATGGCCTAGCCTGAGACTATGACATGATGGGTCTGGGTACATGGAGCGTCTTTACCCTCGTTTGTTGGTCTCGTCCACGCTCCTTACCTTTATGTGGTAATCCAGTAATTATTCTGGATCACAAATCTTGGACCTCAATGCCAACATTTGACTACTCAGTGACTCTCTGGCGTTGAAGTTACGAAGTGTAACCACACAGTGCCTTGTTATGTAGTACTCTAAGATTTGCGTTGCTGCTTTCCTCACCCTGAGGTTGTGTGACAATGTTTGCCACATGACCTGTCGCCTATTACACCGAAAGTACACCTTATTGGCATTCCAACTGGCACACGGGTAGAACTATTTCTTTTTTTAATCAAACATGTATAGCAAAATTATTCTGATGCACAAGACATCTCCCTGCTTCTAAAAATTTGTTCCGAATTTTGCCTTTGTTCATCCTCTGCAACAACCTCATACACTAATGTAAATAATTGTAAATCGTGCGAATTGCACCAACTTTTGCTTGTAAGAGTTGTCTTACAATGATTTTCTCTTAATTTTATAATTTTAAGGTATTGTTCTTTTTAAAAGTGTGGTACACTAACCCAGTTTTCCGTTTTACAAGCTATACTAATTGAACGGTTTTGTTAGTATGATTTTCTCGGTTTATGTTAGTTAGCCATTCGACAGGTCTGACGTGTTAGTATTACTGGAAACTTGATACTTCTATGTCTGAGTCAAAAGTAAAGTATGCAAATTGCTATCTGAAACACGGCAAGACTAGTGGTCGTAATGCTTATGGTCACCACATTCCTGGGTCGGTTCTTCTAATACTGCTGAATATGTTGCAACATTCCAACCACGGAAATTTTGCCTAACAGAGATGCTGTTAGCGTGTCTGAATAGTGTATGAGACCAGGGTTAGCTAGGTTAGCTTTCGCGTTGGCAGTACTTCCAACGGTTTCTCTAGCCAATGCAATACAGAGTAGGTTAGCTGGAGTACAGTCATACATGTGAATATGATTGTGAGGCGAAAGATCGTCCCTACTCTTTCACAAGTTGTACCGTTCACCAAACTACCACTGTTACGTAAATAGAAATTTATCGTAACCTGTGGTTTTCCATTCTTATAGCAATTCATGATATAGTGCAGAAACTGAGTATATCCAGTGTGATCCTACCTCCTGAAAATGAGTCTGTGCTGCCAACATTTCTTTTTGACATTCCGTCGCCTCTGTTCTTCCCAGAAGCAGTTGCGCTTCGCATGTCTGGGCGTCAATCTTCGCTTCTTTGGCTGGACAAATGGATGTATTTTCATTAAATTACACTTAGGCCCATTACCGATATTAGAGGTTTAGACTCTCCATTCTCCGAAATTATTTAACGCCTCTTACGTCTTTACATGTACCCATTTACCCATGGTTACCCATCTTTCTGAATGAGGGTGAATTGTATAGTATCGATACTGCGTGTTCATCCCTACGACTGGTAACTGGACCAATGCCTACTTTTTAACCCTGTCTGTATTTACGTCTGTGGTTGCTGTGTGGTGAAACAATGATAAATTCTTTCCCAACCCCTCTGTCACGTGCCGTAGCTCCACAAGAAATTGTTTTTCTTCTAGGTACAAACCTTTCAAGCATTATTACTATGGCAGTAATACTCAATCCAACCCTCTGTTTACCGTATGATAGAGTGCTTCCTGTAATGGCACTACTCCAATTCATTATCGTTGAGTCTACATGCTAATGCACATGATAGTCCGGCTGCTGTTAGTTTGCTGTCCAGTAACCTCAGTGCTGTGTTTGGTCCAAATCAATGCTCACTGATTTCATCGTACACGGAGGTGACAAAGGTCATAGGATTCCTTCTAATATCATGTCTGACCTACTTTTGCCCGGCGTAATGCAACAGCCCGACGTGTCATGGTCTCAAGAAGTCGTTGGAAGCACTTGCAGAAATACTGAGCCATGCTAACTCAATAGCCTCCAACAATAACAAAAGGGTTGCTATTGCAGGAGTTTGTGCACAAGCAGACCTCTAAATTACGTCTGATAAGGTTTCGATGAGATTCAGGTCGGATAATTTTGGTAGCCAAACCATTCGCTCGAAATGTCCAGAGCGCTCGCTCATCAAACTAATAGCAAGCAATTGTGGCTCAATGACATGGCGCATGGTCATCCATAAAAATTCTATCCATGTTTGGGAACATGGCTGCAAATAACTATTTCTAGTTAATGATCGGTTTATTTGGACCAGAGGACCCAGTCAAATCCATGTATACACAGCTCATACCACTATGGAGCCAGCATCAACTTGCACAGTGCCTTGTTGACAGTGTGGGTCGATACTCTAAGATCCGCCGTCCAGTCCCCTGGGTTTTCCACGTTTACCGTAGCCGATATCTCAGCTGAGATACCATGCGGTAAAACTTTCATAGCTCTATTTTCAGCTTACGACAGCAAGATTCTACCCGCTTCTACGTTTTGCGACAGCTGGTATGCATACGCATTGACCCTCCAGATCCTATCTGAAACGCTTTTCACTGATTCCTTATTTTTCTGTGTCAAGGACATATTTTTTCCAGAGAAAATGTCTGCTGTTTACTTCTGATAACATTGTCGTAACCCGCCAGCAAACTGCTGGAATGTTTCTACCTTACTGAGAGCTTCGTGCAACACGTATGTCTTCGATTCGCCTATCAGTCGCAAATTACCCACACGGAGAGTAATCACGTCTGACGAACCACACATTGCTGTGGTATCCTCAAAGTTATCAGTAAATACAGTTACATCCTCTACTGACTTAGCCGGCTGCGGTGGGAGAGCGGTTCTACGCGCTTCAGCCTGGAACCGCACGACTGCTTCGGTCGCAGGTTCGAGTCCAGCCTCGGGCAATGATGTATGCGATGTCCTTAGGTTAGTTAGGTTTAATTAGTTCTAAGTTCTAGGGGAATCATGACCTGAACTGTTAAGTCCCATAGTGCTCAGAGCCATTTTTTTTCTGTTGGCTTACCATAAAAAGGTATTACTATCGTACCTGCCGATGGATCAAGAGATGTAGGGGAGGGTACACGCACTATTGCTCTGGCTTCCGCAGACCCTGGTTGCATCTGTTGAATCACACACAGCTTGTAAAGTTTACACAGCTACACATTCCCTCTTTTTCCCGCTGTTGCTGCGTTTTTAACCCTGCCGATACCTGTACGTGCACCATATATATGGGATCAATGTCATCCATAGTAGTAGTAAGTGTGCTTGTCATTTTACGGAATTTAGCACTGCCATCTACAACAACAACAAGAAAAAATTGAGAAACTGGATCTCCAACATGTAAACTATAATGCCACACTAATGCTTGCGGCGTATCATTATCGAACGGGACTCAAAACAATGCTGTACCAAATCGCCTACAAATTCTACATTTGAATGACGCATCTGTGGTACATGGCGACTCATGACCTAGAAGGTTATAAATCTTACAACGAACTGCCATTATTACCTCTGACAATGACAAATCCACATGCTCTTGTGGTTGAACAAATGACGCCTCAATGGAGCACACGATGACACTGTAATTTGACATGGCCCAAAGAGTTACATCAACAGACTGAAAAGACCATCAACTAAGAAAATGTTCACTCACCACACTACCCTAGGCTACTGTTAGACGACAGTCGATGCCGTAGATGTAGCTTCGCTGTCAACGAAGTCCTGATGTGACAGACAAGTCAGACACCAAAGTTGCGACCGTGGGTGTCAGTGGCACAGTGGTATCTACAGCAACATTAATTTGTCGTGTTGAGTTGCCTTTATGACGATGGCCGGGGACCAGTTGTAAGCGTGTGTCAGGAAGAAGTGCTGATGCCTCGATGGCAATATGTGATATCGCCCCGAAGATCACTCAGCCACAGCCACGTTCTTTGCTGGCGGTAGCTTGAGGAAGAGAAGGCGTCGCTCCTCCAGTCGTCCTGAAGTACAGCACTGTTGGAGACATTCTGTCTCGCACTTAGGGGAGGATTTCTCATTGTGTTCCAGGAAGTCGGATGTTGGGAAGACTATAGTCCATGGGCATCCACTAAGGCTCGACCAAGGCTGCAGCAGATGTTCATGAGTCAGCTAGGAGGTTCGCAAATGTGCCATATCCGGTTGGTGTCGCTATGACAGCCTGCAGATCATCCGTGATAACCCGTAGTAGTAGAGCACGGCTGGCTACACACCAGTCTTCTCTTCACCCGCGCTGATCCAGCAGACAGAAAAGAAAGGCCACAGACGCGTTATGCACCAGGTTTGTTTTGCCTCGGTGTTGAAGTCAGCAGGCAGATCACCACCGATCAGCTTGTCGTGGTTTTACTGAAACTCAGTAGACTGTCATTCTCTCTGGTCTCAGCGAAATGGACAGAATGGCAATCCGACTGAATGTGTGTTTGAGCTTCTCATTTGAAGTTACTAAGCGTTTTTTACAGTGCCTTGTTATGTGACACTGCGTTTTTGCTTTCCTCAATCTGAGGTTTTGCGGCACTGCCCGCCTCATGCCCAGACGTTTGTTACATCCTTGGCAAGCCTTGATGGCATTCTGACTGGCACACCAGTCTACAGGCAGCCTTCTCTGTTCTCAGACCGGCTGGTACAATTTTTATGAAATTTAAACATATACATTAAAATTATGCTGCTGTGCAACTGTATTTATGGCCTCTGAACTTACGAGTCATGTAACAATCAGAAAACGTTTGTTGCAGCTGTTACTCATGCGCATTCAAAAACAATTTTAAATAATACACTAGGTGTTCAGAAACAGTTTGAAAATCTTGTAAGTGTGTTTCAGGTTAGATTTTGCTGAGAAGTAATTGTTAAAAAAACAATTCGATACGTTGAGCCGTTTCGAAATTAACTAGCACTGGAGTTAGCCAATCACGCCGTTGTGAGCGCAAATTTAGCGGCCCATCAGACAGATTTAATGTTAATTTCTCTCATCTTGTAGAAAATAGCTAGCATACGAAACTGCTAAGACCTCGGCTCAGGTTCGATCCTTATGTACGTATCATGTCCAGTTTTTTCTCTCTTTAGTTCGGTTTTAGGAAACCAAAAGGAGAACACATTAGGTGACACCGTCTTTGACGGGCCGCTTGAATTTGCTCGCAGAAAGGCCTGAGTAGCTAACTTCAATGCTAATTAATGCTAATTACCTCGGAAACGGTGCAACAGTTGTTTCTCAGCCCAACCTACCCTACAACATCCTTACAAGCTTTTCAGACTGTTTCCCACCACCCGGTTTATATAATATATACCTTTGCAGGATGAGTAAATTAATTCAGTTGCTTTTATAAAATAAGATTTTCATATTGCGTCATAATATTATCAAACTAATATGTGACTAGCAGTAAACGAAAATCGATTGAACTATTTCAAACCTAACTGAGTTTTAACATTATTCCCTCTAGCGCTCCTTATTTCCTGTGTAGTGTAACTTTATCTTTCCTACGTATTTAGGATTTGATTTTTTTCGTAATATTTTTTCTTCCTCTTTGTATAAGATGTGAATATTTTTTTAAGTTAATTATAACATTTTTATGCTTTCTTATTCAGCAATGTACATTGTATAATTCATCGATGTTTCTACAAGCCAGTGACTAATGATGACAGAAGTGCTATTCAAGCCCTATATTTCCTTAGCCATTACTTTTGTTAACTGACTTGTCCCGATTTGAGCTACAGGTGGGAACCAATCACTAGCTAATGATCTGCGCACTAATCAACATCATTAAACCATTCCAAAGCTCTGAATGAAATTATGTCAAGCAGATTTTCTATATTTCAGAACTCTACTGAAACAGTACAAACGTCTGATGGGAAACGTCGGATACTTATCTACTCAGCGCCAGCCACAAAATTCTGCACTAATACTGATTACTACACCTTTCTACACCTCAGACTATTCCGGACGTGTACTCAACATCAACTGACAGGCAGCTCACCACTTATCAGACTATCAGCACTTCCATTGGCCTGTAGCACTGTAGTATAATTTACAGTGATTGAGGGGGCAATGCTAACCCTGTAAGCCCAAAATATTCCGTTAAGTGAAAGCTTACGCCAGCAGTTGATAATATGGTTGAAACTGGTTTCGAGATTATATCACCAGGTGTAACCAAGAACCATGATTCGAGAAAATTTTCATCGAGAGGACGAGAGCTTGTGGAGCGGGTTGGGTACGGAATAGGATAGCTGACGTGGGCAAATGTCACGGTCGCTCTGTGTAACATGGTGACTGACAATCAGACATGTGTAAAACGTATACGGGGAGTTTCAAAATCGTTTATCGGATTTCAAAGGACTATATGTTCTACTTGTATGGCGTTAGTAACATAACGTGGATTTTAAATTAACCATCGAATGTAAAATTTTACTCTATTAACAGGAGTAAGTTGTGGCTCATGCTTTTGTCGGTAGGGGTCCCCTGGTGAAGCTAGGTCACTCACTCGCTTGTTCATTGACGAACGGGCGACGAGTCGAGGAGGAGCTAACACAGTAACGAAAAAAATGTCTTCTCCCCTGTCGACAAGTGGAGTTCAGCTAGAATTGTGCGGCTTCACTTTCATCGAGAGTACGGCCTCAACAATGGACCAGAGGAAAGCATTTTAATGATCTCGCATTGCAGCACTGGCCTCCAAATTCGGTTGATCTTTCACATGTGACTCTTCATGAGTGTTTTCGTGAGGGGGAATCTAGGGGGAGCTCTAAGTGTCATGTTAAAGCCTTCGTCTACGAGTATCCGTATCTGACAACTTTGACTGCATTACTACACCCAACTGCTGCAGCGTTGAATGCTGTTACTCCAAATATGTGGAACGAATTTGTCTATCGTATGGATATTTCTTGTGACTCCGGTGGATAGAACATGAAATATTTGTATAATTTAAATAAACAATTTTATCCTGAATGTAAGTATAAAAATTAACCTGGGGTATTATACGTATATAGACCATACAACCGATTGAAACTTTCTTTTCGGCTGTGTTTTGGAGCTTCAACGGCGTCACACGAGATCACAATGACGGTCGGGGGTCGGGGCCTCAATCCACGCGTGTGTAGCGCGCGAGACAAATGTAATGGTGTGGATGGGTGTGAGCGAGTGTTTCACCGGAGGAAGCGGTTCACTGGAGGAAGTGGAGAAGACGAAGGCAGCCAGTGGAGGCAAATAATTTATCGACCGAGCACCGGATATTATCCCAGCGCCTGTTCCGTGGCTGCGGAGACACTGGCATGGCATTACGCCGAGCTAGCGTGTGGCGCCTGCATTTTGGCATCGGGCCCCTGCTTGAGCCAGGGTCGTTACACAAATTGCGTGATGTGCTACTACACAGGTTTAATCGGAAACGTTTGTTGGCGGGCCCAAGTTAATTCTCTGCGCTATTATTTACGTAAAACCAATTTAGATAAGGGTCACCACCCTCGCTTTGACCGAAGAGACTGAGTTCAGCTTCGCACCACTTCTACGTCAATATTAAAACCTCTGTAGCTATATAACTGGGTTCATGATAGATTCCGAAATCCGACAACTGGACTGGAATATATCCACAACTAACAATTCATTCAATGCCTTCAAGTGGTTACTAGCAGCTCCCGCCGATGGTCACCACACAACAAAAGTGGAATACAGTTCATAGTCGATAGCGAAAAAGTCACACAAAAATCACAGTCAAATCTTTAAGTATGTCATATTTATCCACCACCACCTCCTGTGAGGTAAATGCTTCATGCTCTGATTTTAAGGCCTCTTTGTAGCGAACAAGTCTACTTTTACTAACCTGCAACACTCATCGACAAAAATAGGAAAGTACCTAATCAGAATTCATAGCCCACGCTTTTCAGAACACACTTCAGAACGCACTTCAGAATGATGTTTAGGTTTCTCCTGTGCCATAAAAGAAACCTGGTTGAGGAAGAAGGATCACTAACTCCAAACGCCCGAAATGACAGCCACTTTAAAACAAAGATTTCGCTCCAGAATGATCACGACTAGCCACTTCTGACTCACAGTGGCTGCTCCTAAAACACTCCATGAAGTTGTTTTTGAAATTCAATCTTCCTAGCTTATCAGCAACAGGAGTGAAAATATAAGAATTTTTATTGACCATTTCTCACTCCTACTAATAGCGCTTCTCTAAGTTGCCTGCTTCTTGGTAGGACTTGTAGGAATTTTGCGCCATGGATGATGGGAAACAGCGGCCGTCACAGGAAAATTACTCATCTTTCAAATCAGCCTATTCAGCTTCTACCACAAGCCATTAAGATGATTAGGTAAAGCCCTGCCCAGATTTAAAAAAAATTGTTCAAATGGCTCTGAGCACTATGGGACTCAACATCTTAGGTCATAAGTCCCCTACAACTTAGAACTACTTAAACCTAACTAACCTAAGGACATCACACACACCCATGCCCGAGGCAGGATTCAAACCTGCGACCGTAGCAGTCCCGTGGTTCCGGACTGCAGCGCCAGAACCGCACGGCCACCGCGGCCGGCTGTCCAGATTCTTCAGGCCGAACAAACCTGTCCGAGACGACTATTGTAACGACAAGAGCAAGCTAAAATCGCTCCATGAAAATGATATCTTATAAGATATATTATTATAAAATCTACATGTACATCTACATCGCACTACACGAGCCACCTAAAGGGGCTTGTCTACCTAATGCTTCCTTCCCCGTTCCACTCGCGAACGACGCGTGGCCCGTGGGATGAATGATGTCTGTAAGCCACTGTATTAGCTCTAATTTCTAGACTTCTTTCGTCTTAGTCACTTCTCGGGATGTATGTGCGAGGTTGTAATAGGTTGCCCTACTCTTTACATGCAGTGTTCTCTAGAAATTTCAATAGTCAGCATCTCCGTGATGTACAACGCCTCTGTTATATTGCTGCCAATGGGGTTTGTTGGGTATCTGTGTAATACCCTCGCACCGTCTAAACGATCCTGTGACGAAACGCGCCATTCTTCATTGGATATTGTCTATCTCGGCTATCAGCCCTACCTAGTAAGAATCTCAATTTCATTAACGCTACTTAAGAATTCGTAAGGAAAGCGCCTTATAAGACACTTCCATCGTGGATGAAGCACATCTCCTTAAGATTATTCTTATGAAACGATCTAGCTTCTGCTTTTCCTACATTCGGTTTGTGTGGTCTTCACACTTAAAGTCGCCCTGGATAGTTACTTCCAGATATTTTACGGTAAATACTGTTTCCAACAGCTTTTCATCAATAGTGTAGTTGTATAGTAGTAGATATCTTTTCTTATGTATGCTCAATATGTCACAGTTATTCACGTTCAGAGTTAACTGTCAGAGTCTGCACCATTCATTAATTCTCTGCAGGTCATTCTGCAAAGCGATACTGTCGTCTGCCATTGCTGCTTTCCCATGACCACAGCCTCATCTATGAACAGCCTTAAAGATCTTCCAACGGTTTCTACTAGATCATACTACATCCATTATAAGCAGTAACGGTCCTGTCGCGCTTCCTTACCATTACATATGTCAATTTTTTCCCTATAAGAGTGATGTGCTGAGTTCTATCTGCAACGAATTTCGAATTTCGTCGCGAATCTGGTACGATACTCGATAAACTCATATTTCGTTCACTAATATGCAGTGCTGGGGGGGGGGGCTTCAAATACCGTTCTAAACTCAAGGAAAACGTCATCAACTTGGGCCTCTTTGTCAACAGTTTTACGAATTTCATGGAGGAACAGAGCGAGCGGAGCTCCAAATATCTCTGTTTGCGGAATCCATGTTGAATTTTCTAGATGAGGTTTTTTTTCTCCAGAAACGTTACAATCCTTGAGCATAAAACATGTTCCATAAGTCTAAATAGATTGATGTCAACGATATAGCCCTATAATTATGGTTATCTTTCCTACGGCTCATCCTGAGAACGTGAATGACCTACGATTTTTTTCCAGCCACTACCCTTCATTGCTCCATCTGTCTTCTATAAACAGCTGCTAGAAGGGGATCAAGTTATTTGTTATTTCGCATAGTGTTTATAGAATCATACAGCTATCTCATCTGGTCGTGATACCTTTCCACTGCTCTAGTCGCTTTTCTATTCAGCGATTGGTTATCTTGATACCTGCCACTTCGGCATTCGTACGACGACTGACAGGAGCGACCGTCTTAGGATCTGCCGCGGCGAAGCAATTTCGGAAGACCGGATTCAGCATTTAGCTTTTCTCTCTGTTATCGTCCGCTTCGGTGTCAATAAGGTCACTGAGTGAATTAATAGAGTATTTCGAACCATTTACACATACTACGTAAGTCGAAAATCTCGTAGGTTTTTTACTCGAATCGGCTCACAAAATTTTTGTTTCAGAGTCATTCAACGCTTCCCTCGTTACTCTCCTTTGACTCATTTTCGCTTTGTTCAGTTTTTCTCTGCTAGTTTCAGTCTGTAATAAAGCTCTTTCTGTATACACAGCTGCTTTCTAACACGGTTATTAAACCACGGTGGGTCTTTCTCATCCTATAAGGCCTTGCCAGGAAGATACCTCCAGCCCGCCGCTGTTGCCGTGCGGTTCTAGGGGCTTCAGTCTGGAGACGCGCTGCTGCTACGTTGGCAGGTTCGAATCCTGCCTCGGGCATTGATGTGTGTGATGTCCTTAGGTTAGTTAGGTTTAAGTAGTTCTAGGTCTAGGGGACTGATGACCTCAGTTGTTAAGTCCCATAGTGCTTAGAGCCATTTGAACCCTCTGAACATACCTCTCCAAGGAATATTGAACGATTATTTGTATTTTTTCCGTTTGTGCCCCACAACTTCGCTCTCATCACTGAGTATTTGATACTGACTACTCGGATACTCCGCAGTTTCTTTCCGGTCACTCTCGCTAAGTATAAGTATCTTTCTACTTCTGTAAACGTTCCTAGGAAAACCTGTAGTCATAGTCTCTAACACAGCTTTATGATCACTGATACTTTTTTCTACGTTAACTAATTCGATAAGTTCAAGTCCGCTTATTGCTTCACGAGTTGATTCTCTAACTATCTGTTCGAAGTAGTTTTCGGTCAAGGCATTCAGAATGACGTCCAACGAATCCCCGTTTCGTGCTCCAGTCTTGATAGCATGACTCTCCAAATCTATACCTGACAAGTAGAAGTCACCCTGCCATATTACAAGAGCATGACCTTTGGTGCTTACCTTCGCTCCAGTTAATTCACATTCGGAAATCGCTATAACCTCACTATGTCTTATCGAGCTGTTTATTGCAATAAATTAAAAAATACGTCATCACCACTGGCGGCTAATCTATCCTTACGATAAATATTTCAGTCAGATCTTAGGATTTCTTTGCTATTCAGATCCTGTTTCAACAACATTTCTGTTCATAACACTGTCAGAGCATTATAGCCTCCAGTAGGCGGTAATAGTTCTGGGACGTTTTCTTTACTAATATCGTATGTAACCTTTTGTATATCCTGTATGCAAGGACGAGCTTTGTCTGACAACATCGTGGATGTTGTAGCTTCGATTTTCTCATGCATTTCGTCTCCGATCCCAAGGGGTTAGGGTGGGGGTGTCTAACCTAAAAAAAAAAACATGTGTACGCAACAAATACTCTGCTACTCCAGTAGCCGTTTCCTGCGTATAGTGCACCCCTACTTATCAAGGGGAACCCTACAATATCGCGCCCAATAGCGGAGGCCGAGGGATTCGCACTCGATACCGTCGCAGAGTCTTCCAAGATTCTGGTTTAGACCTTCTACTTGCCTTCAAACTAGAGGACCGAGATTGGCCTGTGTACGGTGCTACAGCCCGCCTGCGATGCTACTGGCCTTCACCAAATCAGTCATCCGCTGAAATGAGCCGAGGATGGCCTCAGAATCAAAGCGACAAGCGTCGTTCATGATGACATATACCACTGTTTGCAAGCGGTTGTACCACCACCACCTAGAGTCAAGGCCGCGGCGCGAAATTCATAGCAGGTTGTGACGCCACTCCAAACGGGGCATCATGTTGTGTTTAGAAGAGATTGTGTATCTACACGTTTGTTGGATTCTAGCGCTACATTCGTTCTTAAAACTAGCGATTACACCGTTTACTTCTAGTGAATCTAGTGTCCTTTGAATCTGCGTCGGAAATGGTTTTCAGCGATTCATCGGGACAGTTTCCAACCCACTCAGCACACGAAGGTATATAAAAACTATATCTAGTACATTTACTTTTTTGGTAGTGTAATATCTTAAGTTTTGGATGCATTTGACTAAAACTGTGAGCAAAAGTTCGCAGTAAATAGTACTTGCTTTCAAGTGGCTTTATTTTGTTTTGGAAAACGAAATATCAATTTGTAGCTCGTGTTACATTTTATTCGTGTTTAAATTTGTCTGCAAGCTGTATTTTGTTACACATTACCGATACGTTTAGTTCTCTATTTGTGAGTGGGTGTTGTTTTTCTCTCTCGCATTAGTTAGCATGAATGCTAACGAATGTTGAAACTGCTGTTTCCATGTTTAAAAAGCGATCTCTTTGTGTGAAGCATGTCTACGTTGTTTTTCTATGTGTTAATTTTTCACGTTATTAGGCATTCACAGTCATTGGCTTCGCCAACTCTCAACCTAATAACCATCTTTCAACCTAACCTACACTTCAGGTTACGCTGCAGAACAGGTCTCATCACAACCAGATTTCAAAGCGTCCTGCATCACTTGAGCCGCTTCATATAACGGTATTCACGTTCATAACGCATCCAGTTACTTAATCTGCCCGGTATCTTAAATATTCCAGTTGGTTAACTGAGATGTGAAGTGTCGTTTAGTTAATACAGCACAGCTTCGTACGGAATGTTTAGTTGATACCTTCCTAACATACTTGCAGTTGAATGGTCATGTCTGTCTTACTGAGGTGTGCCATTTATATTGGCATCTGTTCAACCTAATTTTGTGTTTGGTATAGGTTTGCTTTGCACTTGTTCTTCTATCCAATCACGAAATTTGTGCTATATTAAGACTCTCCTTCAGCGTTACCTGCAATGCCACAGTTTTAATGTCTGCTGGCATTATAACACCCAGATGTTGATACCTCATATACGATGACAATGAAGAGACTGTAAAGTCAAAATTACAAAATAATTGCTATGTTAACATGCAGAATCCAACAGATCACTGAACTTTGGTGTCACTTAATCCATAATATGAACTTCACTTTTATAGTTCCATAAATATCATAGTACTGCTGTAACACAAGCATTTCGCAGGTATATTCATCATATACTGTGTTGTGGGGTGCTCCTAGTGCTTATAGTACTAATTAATAAAAGAATATTACAATGCAGTATGCGTGTTGTTGCAGATCACGGTGCATTACTGTTAGGCCTACATGATATATGTACTTCCAGGTTTGACTTGTCAAGTTGATATTGATGGAAAATGAATGAGTGTCCAGTGTTTCTTACTTTTACATATAGACACACATGTCTAGCTAATGCTGTATATTGTACTGACTCACACTACTTTGTTGTAAGTGTGTGCACTTCACTTCACCGAATATGACGTCTCGCGGCATATGGAATGTTATGATGAAGTGAAAGACACAAAGCTTACTATCGAGCTTTCAAGACCAAGACTTAGAGAGGGTGCTGTTCCATCAGTGTTACCAGGCTGCCCAAGATATTTGTCTATTCCATCCACCAGTTGTCGAGAAAGTGCAGAGGAAAGGCGAGTTACATTAAACAATGAACGTCTGCTAAAAGCAATTAATGTGTTTAGTAATCAAAACAGAGTATAATTAGAGGAAGAGCATTGGCGGCCGAAGACTTCCGGCATAAGAAGTGAGCCTCATTCTGCCAACGGCCTTGTCAAAGAGGGCGGAGGAGCGGATAGAGGTTCAGGGCACTCTCTTGTCCTAGCGGTGGGCAATTGCCCCTAAAGGCGGAAGAATCAGCAATGATCAACGACATGAGGATGCAGAAGGCTATGGAAACCACTGCATTAAAGACACGTAACGTGTATCCACACGACATGTGGCCTGTAGTTGAAGAAGTGTCATGATGATCTCTCCATTGGCAAAAGATTCCGGAATAGTCCCCCATTCGTATCTCCGGGAGGGGACTGCCAAGGGAAGGTTACCATGAGAAAAAGATTGAATAACCAACGAAAGGATAACGTTCTACGAGTCGGCGCGTGGAATGTCAGAAGCTTGAACGTGGTAGGGAAACTAGAAAATCAGAAAAGGGAAATGCAAAGGCTCAATCTAGATATAGTAGGGGTCAGTGAAGTGAAGTGGAAGGAAGAAAAGGATTTCTGGTCAGATGAGCATCGGGTAATATCATCAGCTGCAGAAAATGGTATAACAGGTGTAGGATTCGTTATGAATAGGAAGGCAGGGCAGAGGGTGTGTTACTGTGAACAGTTCAGTGACCGGGTTGTTCTAATCAGAATCGACAGCAGACCAACACCAACAACGATAGTTCAGGTATACATGCCGACGTCGCAAGCTGAAGATGAACAGATAGAGAAAGTGTATGAGGATATTGAAAGGGTAATGCAGTATGTAAAGGGGGACGAAAACCTAATAGTCATGGGAGACTGGAATGCAGTTGTAGGGAAGGAGTAGAAGAAAAGGTTGCAGGAGAATATGGGCTTGGTACAAGGAATGAAAGAGGAGAAAGACTAATTGAGTGCTGTAACAAGTTTCAGCCAGTAATAGCGAATACCCTGTTCAAGAATCACAAGAGGAGGAGGTATACTTGGAAAAGGCCGGGAGATACGGGAACATTTCAATTAGATTACATCATGGTTAGACAGAGATTCCGAAATCAGATACTGGATTGTAAGGCGTACCCAGGAGCAGACATAGACTCAGATCACAATATAGTAGTGATGAAGAGTAGGCTGGATACGCTAAGATGTGGAATACGGAAGTTCTAAGGGATGACGAGATACGCTCGAAGTTCTCTAACTCTATAGATACAGCAATAAGGAGTAGCGCAGAAGGCAACACAGTTGAAGAGGAATGGACGTCTCTAAAAAGGGCCATCACAGAAGTTGGGAAGGAAAATATAGGTACAAAGAAGGTAGCTGCGAAGAAACCATGGGTAACAGAAGAAATACTTCAGTTGATTGATGAAAGGAGGAAGTACAAACATGTTCCGGGAAAATCAGGAATACAGAAATACAAGTCGCTGAGGAATGAAATAAATAGGAAGTGCAGGGAAGCTAAGACGAAATGGCTGCAGGAAAAATGTGAAGACATCGAAAAAGATATGATTGTCGGAAGGACAGACTCAGCATACAGGAAAGTCAAAACAACCTTTGGTGACATTAAAAGCAACGGTGGTAACATTAAGAGTGCAACGAGAATTCCACTGTTAAATGCAGAGGAGAGAGCAGATAGGTGGAAAGAATACACTGCAAGCCTCTACGAGTGTGACGATTTGTCTGATGTGATAGAAGAAGAAACAGGAGTCGATTTAGAAGAGATAGGGATCCAGTATTAGAATCGGAATTTAAAAGAGCTTTGGAGGACTTACGGTCAAATAAGGCAGATGGGATAGATAACATTCCATCAGAATTTCTAAAATCATTAGGGGAAGTGGCAACAAAACGACTATTCACGTTGGTGTGTAGAATATATGAGTCTGACAACATACCATCCGACTTTCGGAAAAGCATCATCCACACAATTCCGAAGACGGCAAGAGCTGACAAGTGCGAGAATTATCACACAATCAGCTTAACAGCTCATGCATCGAAGCTGCTTACAAGAATAATATACAGAAGAATGGAAAAGAAAATTGAGAATGCGCTAGGTGACGATCAGTTTGGCTTTAGGAAAAGTAAAGACACGAGAGAGGCTATTCTGACGTTACGGCTAATAATGGAAGCAAGGCTAAAGAAAAATCAAGACACGTTCATAGGATTTGTCGACCTGGAAAAAGCTTTCGACAATATAAAATGGTGCATGCTGTTCAAGATTCTGAAAAAAGTAGGGCTAAGCTACAGGGAGAGACGCGTCATATACAACATGTACAACAACCAAGAGGGAATAATAAGAGTGGACGATCAAGAACGAAGTGCTCGTATTAAGAAGGGAGTAAGACCAGGCTGTAGCCTTTCGCCCCTACTCTTCAATCTGTACATCGAGGAAGCAATGATGGAAATAAAAGAAAGGTTCAGGAGTGGAATTAAAATACAAGGTGAAATGATATCAATGATACGATTCGCTGATGACATTGCTATCCTGAGTGAAAGTGAAGAAGAATTAAATGATCTGCTGAACGGAATGAACAGTCTAATGAGCATACAGTATGGTTTAAGAGTAAATCGGAGAAAGTCGAAGGTAATGAGAAGTAGTAGAAATGAGAACAGCGAGAAACTTAACATCAGGATTGATGGCCACGAAGTCAGTGAAGTTAAGGAATTCTGCTACCTAGGCAGTAAAATAACCAATGACGGACGGAGCAAGGAGGACATCAAAAGCAGACTGGCTATGGCAAAAAAGGCATTTCTGGCCAAGAGAAGTCTACTAATATCAAATACCGGCCTTAATTTGAGGAAGAAATTTCTGAGGATGTACGTCTGGAGTACAGCATTGTATGGTAGTAAAACATGGACTGTGGGGAAACCGGAACAGAAGAGAATCGAAGCATTTGAGATGTGGTGCTATAGACGAATGTTGAAAATTAGGTGGACTGATAAGGTAAGGAATGGGGAGGTTCTACGCAGAATCAGAGAGGAAAGGAATATGTGGAAAACACTGATAAGGAGAAGGGACAGGATGATAGGACATCTGCTAAGACATGAAGGAATGACTTCCATGGTACTAGAGGGAGGTATAGAGGGCAAAAACTGTAGAGGAAGACAGAAATTGGAATACGTCAAGCAAATAATTGAGGACGTAGGTTGCAAGTGATACTCTGAGATGAAGAAGGAATTTGTGGCGGGCCGCATCAAACCAGTCAGTAGACTGATGAAAAAAAAAATCTACTTTTGAAGCATTGCTGGAGTGCTTAGAAAGAGAAACCATTCCCATAGAGTGGACCATTCTTAGTAGGAGTGACTGTGTCCTATTTCTATTGCTTACTGTACAGCCCGCTCCATCTGTGCTTGTATCCTTTGAAGTGACAAATTAGTTGCAGTTGTCCACCTATCTTAGTAACATGAGATAATAAAGATAGGCAGTAGCAAAATATCAGACATACTTTCGACTATCAATGATTTGTTTGCAGTATCAGAGAATGTGAAAGAATTAGTCAGGGCAAAAGAAAATTCATCAAAAAGTCAGTGCCTTTTTATAGAGGACATTTTATATGATATGTGCGGTTCTGTAGATGAAGAAAAACAGAAACAAATTCAATTCTTAAGTGAGCAAGTTAAGTTGATATTAACAGTGAGGAAAACTATAGGTTTAATCTTCACTTTAATGTATTTTGTTGTAACCTGCATTCTATCTCCTCTCGTGCCTACAAATTTTTCAGGTCTTCTGGCAATCGTATTCTTCCTCATCCAAGAACCTTACAGAAAATATATTCCTCATATAGTAATGGTCCACATAATGAACAAAATGAAGGTGGTATGCTCCTGTATATTAAGGAAAGATTTAAATCTTTGCAGGAAAGTGATTGTACCATTTCTTTAATGATGACTGAAATTCATATTAAACCTTATTTTGATTACAAGGCAGGAAACATTGTTGGGGCAGTATTTGATAGTGACAGGGCTACTACTACACCATATGTCTTTATGATACAATCATTGCTGTCTCTTTTAAAGAAGTAGTGCACGTCCTTCCAGTGAGAAACCTTGTAGCTGAACTGTTATTTTTGTATGTGAAGAAAATATTATGTGGCCTTCATGACATTGGTTTCAAAGCTATTTGTGTAGTGAGTGACAACAATAGTATAAATAGGAAATATGTGTCACTTTTTAGCTCACCTCCAAAACACGGTATAGTTTACCCACATCCAGCTAATCCAACTCAGCCACTATTTTTTATAACTGATTCTGTCCAAATCCTTAAGTGAATACGTAATAACTGGGTTAGTCAAAGGGACTCGCAAGTTGTGCTCAAATATCCACAACTTGATGGAAGCAGTGATGATTGTCAGGTGTTAATGGTATCTTTTAAAGTACTGAGGCAGTTTCATACGATTGAATGTAATGCTCTACTTAAGCACTCTTATGGCCTTATTTTGAAGTCCCTTTGTCCACCTTCACTTGAAAAACAGTATGTGAGCCATGTTTTGCAGGTATTCAGTGAATATACAGCTGAAGCCGTGTCTCTACTATAGGGGAACAGAAAAACTAATTACATTACAAGCCAGTTGCAGAATTTATTAAAATTATACTTACGTGGTGGAAAATTGTAAACGTTAAGACAGTTCACAAAGGTGTTCGACTAAATGATCTCTTCCATTGCCCTCTTTCTTTAAGTAATAACGATGAAAAATTAGTTTTTTTGGAAAAGTTTCATGTTTGGCTCGATAGGTGGAAGGACTTACGGCCTGAAAAATAATTCCCTTTCAAAGGAAACCCATGTAGCTCTGACACACAACCTATGGTTTGATTGAGATGGCAAGGTATTGTTCTAAAGAGGTTGGTTTTACTTATTGTTTGCCTAGAAAAATTCAGACAGATTCTCTGGAAGCAAGGTTTAGCAGTTACTGATCAATGGCTGGCTCTCAATATCTCATATCTGTGAGACACATTTTTGAGGTGGAAGCCAAGGTGAGGATGCAGAACGTGTTATCACTCCTGTTGAATTTAAGTACTTGTGGTAAACTGCTTGTTGCTGAAGGGTTCACCTTTAATTGTAATGACACAAAAGAGACTATACAAACAGACTCTGAGTTTATGGTTGATGATATGTATTTGGAGGAAGATTTCAGGCCGGCAGAAACATACCTTCCAGTATTAACATATTTAGCAGGATATTGTGTGACCAGTGTACTGAAGAAACATCAGTGTGAGGTCTGCAACAAACACCTTCTCTTAGACAAAGAAATGTGCCTGCCTGGTGACCAACTTCTTAGTTTAATTAAAAATTTGGACAGGGGTGAATTGTTTTTCCCTCAACCCGATGGTGTGAATGTTGGTATTTACAATTATATTACTGTACAGAATTTAATATCTGTCCCTAACCAAAAATATCTTTGTCATCGAACAGTCAAAGGGTGCTTGTTCAAAATGTAACCATAAATGCTGTTCTGGAGAAAAGTTTCTTCATAAGAGACTTTGTTTGCAGTCATGGTCATTCGGTAGACAAAACACTGAAGTTGTTAGTCAAAGCATCCGCCAATGCATTAGTAAACAACTACATTAAGAAAAAAATTACACATTAACTGCTTCTTTTAAGAAACAGAACCTTAGCACATTTTAATTTACGTACAGTTTACATACTAGGACATTTATCAGATGTCACAGGAAATTTCTATTAAATGTCACACATTCTGTTAAACTGGATTTGGTTCAGTGAACGCAGAAGAAGGTTCTATGATCCATAGTGGTGTAGTACCTTCAACTGAATGCAAACTAATGGCCATTTGATCCATATAGCCTGTAATATTTGGATATTTTGTTTCCAACAGTTTCAAATCCCAAATGTCATAACTGTTTCCATGTAGGCTATTCAGCTGAAATAAATACTTTGTCCAGCACTAATGGCTTGTTTTCACCTCATCATTTTCAAATGGTATCAGATTGTGTACACATACATTTGTGCATTTGATATTGGCCTGAGGTTGAAATTGGGCCAGTTTTTCCTAGTAAAGACTTTATGTCTTCCAGCTGTTCTCTGCAGAAATAGTTATATCTTCCTTTCAATTTGTTGCGCCTGTGCTCTCCAACAAGAAGACATCTGTTAAAGTAATTCTGTATTAAACCTCATGTAGTTAATTATAAATAGTGTCCATTCAGAACAATTACCGTCTCTAGCCATTGAATAAGATCTCAAAACGTACAAGCGAAGCAGTCAGGGGTAAATGAGAAAGTACAAAGAGACCTTTTCAGAAGAGGAAATTACCCGACTGTGGCGCTTCTGAGATTAGAATGTAAGCAGAACATAACGAGAAGAATAAACAACACTAAAATCTGCTCTGAAGAGTTTTCCCTATAGCCTGAGACCACAGGATCTGCAAGCTCTTAAAACAGAAACAAATTTCGCTACTGAAAATGGATGTATCAAAAGTTACTTTTTGCTAGGAACTCTGCATACACAAAAGCTACGACGAAGTTAAAAGTGCAAACTGAAATGCACTGATGTAAACTATACGCTGTGTAAAAACAGGGGATTTAAAAGTACTCATGTAAAATGGAGCACCTGGCAGCTATAAAATTACACGAGGAAACCGCCACACTCAAGGAACTGAACTAAGATTTACGCAGAAGCAAATACACAAGTGCAGTTCACTTCTTCGCGAAAGTCCGGTACGTGAAAGAGACAGAGACTAGACTAGATTTCTGTGTATCTGACAACCGGTACTGCTGCTACCGCTACAGTTGCGTGTTCTCTTCTTGTCGTCATAGTTCTTTCGAAATTAACTTTGTGATCTCGAATAAATAATTTGGAACACTGTGCTTCTGCAAGATGCCCCGATGTAGTAGTAATGTGGAAATAATTTATTATTAATTCCAGCACCAGAAAAACCTCACACACAGAACCACCCTTAAGGTACACTTTTAAAATTTGTGGCAGCGGTCTATCTCAACCAAACTAATATCAGCGGAAAAACGGCAGCATGCAACTTCATGGAATCGCAATACTGACAGTCTGGCAGGCAGCATGGGTGGCTCAACGTATAGTCTCTTTGACAATGTCACTTCAAGGGTGTAATTCTTGATGCGGATATCCTTTTGTATAGTTTAGGTATCAACGTTTTAGCTCTTGTGTCATATGACAGTAGGATGCACGTAGCTCTAGTTTTGAGAATAAATGGAGCAGTACAGCGTGTAGCTACTATCCATGGGCTAACCGAAGATGACGAAGTGCTGATCGGTACCATATTTTAGGGCTATGGCTCGCTGTTATTTTCACAAGGGAAAAATAGTTATTTTTGGTAGACTATTTCCAGCACGGAACTGCATATGGATACAGTCTGGCCGAATGGTGAGTAACAAGGATTTGAAGATCAAGAAGGTATTGTTGCGGGTAGCATTATCTCACTACCGGAAGTGCCGCCGTAGTGCATTATTCGTAGTCTCTTGTCAGAGTATAGTTAAATCTCATTTGCACTCCCTGGCCACTGTCGCAGTCTCGTGCTGCGTCTAGGTTCAGCATCCCGCCATATATATATATATATATATATATATATATATATATATATATATATATATATATATATATATTTGCCATAAATGACATGTCAAAACTAGCATGGCTTATATATGTGTTGTTTTTCTATTATTCTGTTTAATGAACTTCATATTTACTATATATAAAATGATTGTGAATCGATCACTGATTCGGCAAGTGCAAGGCGTGTGCAGATCCAGGGCTGATGTGAGCCTGTACCTACTCGCTGCACATCCAGCGTCCGGGGGAAGCTTACGACTATGGAGAGATGCATGACACAGCCGCTGGACGGCCTCTCACCCACATTTCGTGCTGCTTAGGGCAACCTTTGTGACCCGAGGGAGTCTCGAGCGGCGCGGTTAATCCAGACCAACCTGGGCGGTGCCATAGAGGGGATCCCAGATGACGGGGCAGCCCAATGTGGCGGCTTGTTGTTTGTGAATATAAGAGGCAACAGACAACACACACATATGCCAATGGCCTTTCCACAGTGCTAAGACCGGTTCACGTCAGATCACCGAAGTGAGGTACTATCGGGTGGCTAGCACTTGGATGGCTTAGAGTCTTGATCTGCTGAGTGGTGTTGGCAAGTGAGGTGCACTCAGCCATTGTGAGGCCAATTGAGGAACTACTTGATTGAGGAAAAGCGGCACCGGTCACGAAAACTGACAGTGGCCGGAAGGGCGGTCTGCTGACCACGTGATCGTCCATATCCACATCCTGTGATACCTCTGTGTATGTAATACTCAGTAAGAAAAGCCAGAATACTCCTTGGCCATGATGGTAAAGTGCGATGTCTGTGTAAGTTCATAGTTTGTGCGCCCGCAACTGGTCCTACCATGCCCACCTACCGTCTCTGTAGTAGAATTAATATGTGCATCTCATTAACACTTTGTACTAATTACTACCACCACCGAGAAAGAAATGTAGTTTAACAGTTTGTCGTCGACAACGATGGAAATATGGCTTAACATAATATGCTAAACAAACATTCAAAGAAACTACAAGAAACAACCACCTAACACACAGCAGTATCACATATTTTCTGCGATTACCCAACCTCTTCTGCAGGTCGGATGTCGTATCTGACAATGGGCGCGTCCTACTGGACATCCTGCGAATATAATTTCGACCACACAAATAATGACAACGGAAAAACAGGATTTCACATTGTACCATCGTAAGCTGAGTGGGCTATTTATTTTCTTCACATCACTGTACTGATATGTTTTCAAGGCTTGTGGTTGTGTGGTTGCTTACATTTTATGGATGAATACTGACAATTACCAACTTGATGTTTTTCTCCACCTCTTAATGTGTTGTGCAGTTGAAATTTTCACTGGTATAACATCGCGGTATCACACGGAATGAGTTCATTTTATGTGTTTAATTCGTCCTCAGAGAATGCGATACCTGTACCTCATCTGTGTGCATCAATTATACTCTGCAGACTACCATAGAATTCTTGACTGTTAGTGACTGACATGCCAACTGACGCCTAGAAGGCATGTTCTACGTGATTCCTCTAATGCAACAGGCGGAGTTGCTACTCAAAATGCCTCGCACTGTCTGTGCAACATAATGTAAACCTGTGTATGTTTGTTGTGTGTGTGTGTGTGTGTGTGTGTGTGTGTGTGTGTGTGTGAGAGAGAGAGAGAGAGAGAGAGAGAGAGAGAGAGAGAGAGAAAGAGAGAGAGAAGCGATCGCCACGTACATGTACAGTGAAGTAGGGCTCTGACTAGTAATTCTCGACACCGGCGAATATGGCGAATTTGACTCATAGCGTGGGCCTCACTCAATCTCTCATATCAGGTCAGTCATGCATCTGTGGCTAGGACACACTCGAGAAAGCAACTCAAGTGAAACGCATCTCAGCGTGGCCAATAACAACAGAGAAGCTAAAACAGCAACAACTAGTGCAAAGAGGACCAAATCTAGGAACATTTAAGAACCCAACGGGACACTCACAACCTGCAGTAGCCATCCAACTTCTCCCATGTAACAATCGAGGTTCAAATGGCTCTGAGCACTATGCGACTTAACTTCTGAGGTCATCAGTCGCCTAGAACTTAGAACTAATTAAACCTAACAAACCTAAGGACATCACACACATCCATGCCCGAGGCAGGATTCGAATCTGCGACCGTAGCAGTCGCGCGGTTCCGGACTGAGCGCCTAGAACCGCACGGCCACTCCCTCCGGTCGTGATCAAAAGTAGTAGGGGGTACAATATTTTGTTTCCAATATCATTATGATGAGTATGCAGTACATACATTACACCGTCGTATCAACATAATAAGACCAGCGGAAAAATGTAAATATATTCTTGTGTACTTAAAAGAATCTAAATGAAATGTGTTCCAGCTGCCTCATCCTAACGTCCCCAACATTTCCTAAAAATTTTCGGCATTCGAACATATTTGCACTTGTTTTAGCAAGCAGCTCGCCTCAAACTCCCACAAGCCCCCTTAACTTTAACTCACCCACATCCACTATCTCATCGCTGTAAGTCATTCATACCCATCCACTCCCAGTTACCCTTCCTCACTCACTTATTCACCTCTATTTATGGTCATTACCTTTTAGTATCTCTCTGTTATTTTCTCCTGTGCCACAGCCCCAGTCCCCTTTGTTCTGTCCTCCTATTACAGTCTCCTCGCACTGTCACTGAATCCCTCTTGCTCCCTCTTACTGCTAACATCTCATTCTTTCCTTCCTTGCTTCTGCTGCTGTCTCTTCTCGATGACGGTATCCCTTTCTTCCTCGTTGTAATTGTCGTATACGCTGGGTCTCATTATCACTGACATCAAATTTCTCTTTCCCTTTATTCCTCCACTCTGCAGCTTTCACCCACGTCCTCTTTCTCTTTACTGCCCCTTCCCCTCCCCACTATCACTGTCTCATCCCTATTTTTTGAACACTTTTGTATCACTGTCAACATGTTCCACTTTCACTATCCCCTCTGCTTCTCTCACACTGCCATTGTCATCTTAATTTTTTTTGGTGTAACACATCCACTGCCTACTGTCTTCCAGTATTTCCTACTTTTCCGTCTCTTTGCCACTGTCACTGTTTTCCTCTCTGCCAGCGTAAAAAAGCACAAATATGCCGAAGTTTTTGGGAACATTTGTAATTGAGGCAACAGACTTTTCAATCAGTCTTTTAAATAAACAAGAATATATTCGCATTTTTTGTGCTTCGATAGAAGAATTGTTCCCGTTGGTCCAGTTCTTCTCCCTACTGTAGCAGGGCATGTAACTCACATGAAAAGAAATGTATTCTTCAGAAAAATTTAGACAGTTTGCATGTATGAAATCGAAACAACCCAAGTCTAATTTTATAAAAACACACTTGATCTTAAGTGTAAAAGATTTGTCTGTGCTTCAATACTACAACATGGAGTTTCCAGATGATAATGGAGACACTTTACATAGTATTCCTGCTTACTATATCACTTATTATGCTACGTTTTCGCCCCACACATGCATATTTTACGTGTACAAGTAGGGTGACTTTGAACATCTGTACCTAAGAAACTAAGAAAGATATGAAGAAATTTGTGTAGGTCGTTCAAGATCAAGATCTTAAGAATACATAGTAAAAATTACAGCAATTTTCTGTGCACAGACGTCTCAGAATCCGCGCCTGTGTTTTAGTAGTCAAAAAATCAAACACAGATAAAGACTTTTGAAGACAGGGAGATGATTCTTCTAGATAAATGCCTAGAGAGTATGCTGTTAAAATGTGAGCAATTTCTTTCTGTTATTTAGATTTCAACGGTTCGAAATTCCCGTCAATGAGTAGGTGGGGAGGGTGAGGAGTGGGGAGTGGGACGGGACGGGGACCCATCTACCAGCTGACGAAAACCTGTGACATCATGTGGGGTTGGCAGTGTTGGGTGGTTGGAGGGCGGTGGGGGTCATTAACTGATGAATCTAATTATTTTGCCTATCAATTTTATATCACAATTGCACCAGTGCCGCCCTTACCCTACCACTCATATAGTCATAACCTGACTGTGCCTGCATCGACACATTACTTGACATATTGTTTAATGTGACGTAGGTGTGTACTCCTATCGATCTTTTCGTTTTGATGGAGTCCAGTTTCACTGCTTTTGCGTGTTGGATCCTTCAAATACACATGGGTCTATTGTAAACTGAAATAAATTTGTGACACGATTGTTTTTGTTTATTTGAGAGTTACAAAAGTACATACTTGACTAGAACTCTCTGACCAACAGGGTTCTTGTAATTCTTCATGCTTTCCCGGCGAACTGTTGACATCTTGGATATTCGGGAATGCAGCCGGATGTTCGCGTCGTTCTCGCACGATATTTCAACAGCGTGCCTCGCTGTCTTCTTCAGGTGCTACCTGAGACTGGTCCTTGGGCTGACGCTGACGCTGTAAAGACGAGCCGATCCTTGGCTCGAGAATGGTGCAGTCTAGACAGATTTGTCATTCCTGCGGTTCCTGTGGAAGAGAAAAGAAAAATACATTAACACACTTGTAGAATTTTCCATGCTGGTGTGACCTGTAAGAGAAAAATAACACACTCTCCTGGGGGATTAGTAAAACTTAATCCCTCAGCAGGTCAGGCCAACGCGTGGTTGGCCTGTGGTGCGGTTGTTGGCCCAGTCCTCGGATGAGCCGGTTGCGGGAGTGACCCGCCTTCTCGTAAAACTTCTTGGCGATGATGCGGTACCTATCTCGGAGAGGCAGGATCCAGGTGTCCTCGTGGAGTTGGCGCGTCGAGTATCGCCTCGGAAGGTGCATGGCAGTCTTCAGAGCGCGATTCTCTATCCTCTGCAGAGTCATAATGTGAGCATCTGCGGCTTTCCCCCAGACCACCGCCGCATACTCTAACAGTGGGCGGACCACTGTTAGGTACAGCGTGATGCCGTGTTGCGGCGGCAATGACGACTGCGGGTTTAGCAGTGGATACAGGGCGCGAAGGCGTCCAATTGCTCTCCCCTTCACATCACGGATGTGATGCTTCCAGGTGAGCCTGCGGTCTAGGGTAACCCCTAGGTATTTCGCCGTCCCACTCCATGGGATGACTGGTCCTTGGGTCGATCGAGTCCAGTATTTATGCCTGGGAGGAGCTGGGCGCTCCCTAATCGGTCCGCGCCGCGTCGTGTGTTCCATCTGAGGTCCGCGCCAGCCAGACGCGGCTACATTGTCCCTCTCTGGTCGCCGGTGTTCCCTCCGCCGTCCGCGCCCGGCCTGGCCGTCTTCTGAAGTCGAGTTCATGACCTGGGGTGTGTCAGATCTGGTCTCTAATGTCCAACACCTTGTCTCAGGGCTGTTCCCTCGGTCTCCACTTATATTTCTTGCTGAATCCTGGAGTGTCCTGCGTTGAGTTTTCACAAGCTCAAGCGCAAGATTCCAGGCAGTGTTGATTTGGTATCCCGAGTCACGGTTGATTAGATTGTCTGTGACCTTAATCTCAATTGCTTCTTTAATGACACTGTCCCAAAATCTTGAGGTCTGTGTCACAATCTAGGTGTCATTGTAATCCATTGATTGACCAAGTTCCAGACAATGCTCTGCTATGGCTGATTTAGTTGCCTCCCTGAGTCTGGTATGTCTCTGGTGTTCTTTACACCTGATGTCCATAGTTCTGGTGGTCTGGCCAATGTATGACATCCCACACTGGCATGGTATGTTGTAAATACCTGGCTTGCGTAGCCCCAGGTCATCTTTTACAGTCCCCAGCACAGCCCCAATTTTTGTGGGTGGGCAAAATATGCTCTTGATGTCATATTTCTGGAGAATCCTGCTGATCTTGGTAGAGATAGGTCCGGCATATGGCAAGTATGCCATCTTCTTTGCCTCTTCTGGTTCTTCTTCTGGATCCTTTGGCCGGTTGGGAGGTTGAAGTGCCTTCTGGATATCTCTAGAGGAGTACCCATTCCTGCTGAATACTAATTGTAAGTGTTCTATTTCTGTGGCCAGACTATCAGGATCTGACAGAGTTTGTGCTCTGTGGACCAGTGTTTTGAGCACTCCATTCTTCTGTGCCGGATGGTGGCAACTGCTGGCTTGAAGGTATAAGTCAGTGTGCGTAGGTTTGCGGTACACACTGTGTCCAAATGTTCCAGCTCCCTTCCTCTTCACCAGAACATCCAAGAATGAAAGTATTCCATCCTTCTCCATTTACATTGTGAACTTAATGTTCGGATGGCAAGAGTTCAGATGTAGCAGGAACTCATCTAACTTCCTTTTACCATGGGGCCAGATGACAAAGGTATCATCCACATACCTAAAAAAGCACTTGGGTTGATATCTGGCTGAAGAGAGTGCTTCCTCTTCAAACCTTTCCATAAATAGGTTGGCCACCACTGGTGATAGAGGGCTGCCCATCGCCACCCCTTCTGTTTGTTCATGTACTGACATCGACGTACTTCCTATATGGGGGTCAAGGTCATGAACTCGACTTCAGAAGACGGCCAGGCCGGGCGCGGGCGGCGCGGCGCGGACCGATTAGGGAGCGCCCAGCACGCAACAAAAGTGGAAACCGTAGTAACACTCATGAGATAGAGTACCCAACATCTCAGATCGGGTCTGACACACCTCAAATAACAACCACAACCGTTGAGGACGGCCAAAACCGGCGCCGACGGCAGTCGGAACATCCGCGACTGGAGGGGTCCGTTGAATCCGAGTCTGGCAGGCGCGGACCACAGATGGAATACTCGACTCGGCGCGGACCGATTACGGAACGCCCAGCTCCTCCCAGGCATAAATACTGGACTCGATCGACCCAAGGACCAGTCTCAGTTAGCACCTGAAGAAGAGAGCGAGGCACGCTGTTGAAATATCGTGCGAGAACGACGCGAACATCCGGCTGGATTCCCGAATATCCAAGATGTCAGGGTTCTTGTACATTCGCACCTTCTTCTCTGTCCGTTGCTTCCATTTATTGTCCGCATCCTGGATCTTGTTGAGTGCTTGCTCCACCGTCTTTTCATGTTGTTCTCTTCGCTTTGTTCATATTCCCACCTCAGCATCTCCCCATTTCTCCGTATAGTGTACACCTCATCACGCAAGTTGCTACAACTTTGTCCTGCGTTATTTTCATACACTGTGGATGTAGTAGTGAACACTAAGTTGGCAAATTTTGATAAACTGATAAATAACATGACATATCTCACAAACTGAACCAGAATTATTAAGTGAACAAGGAATCTTCTCTATTGAAATGAGAAATATGATTTATTGAAAAAACAGATTTGTTGCAGTAGAACATGGCGTATGGTGTTCCAACATAATGATTCAGAAGAAACACAAATAAAACAACAATAAATCACAATTACGCCAATAGTAAATTTTGGTTCTCAGTGCTGTTATGGTGAACTGCAATTACCTATATGATGCCTCCCTCAGTGAGAATGAACATAAACACAATCTGACTGACCCTATCTTACGCCAAAGTGAGCAACGAAACTGTAAGCCTGTGCTACATGAACTAAGCAAACAACTGCTTCCGCAGTTGAAATACCACGCCGCTGAATGTGTAATGCAACAAGGAAACTTCCCTATGAGCTAAAGCTACAAATGTGCTTACCTTTGTGTGTGAACTTCCTGCTCAGCGCTGCAAACACCTCCAAGTACATGACCAGGTCAAAAATGGCTCTGAGTACTATGGGACTTAACTACAGAGGTCATCAGTCCCCTAGAATTTAGAACTACTTGAACCTAACTAATCTAAGTACATCACACACATCCATGCCCCAGGAAGGATTCGAACCTGCGATCGTAGCGGTCACGTGGTTCCAGACTGAAGTGCCTCGAACCGCTAGGCCACCCCGGCCGGCCTCGACCAGGTCGCCCCCTCAGACTCGAATGTTTGGCTGCACCTGTATCTTCGCTCCCAACTGAACTCTGAGATGCTTACACCACACTATACCAGGGCCAACTCTCAGATCAGCATCCTCAAACCAACTCTCAAAAATACTCCACACAGGGCATCTCGAAGAAACTCGAACTGTCAGGTGTATGTGGTAGGATTTTCTCCATACCAGTCACTTAATCAAAAAATCAGCTTACTGTATCCCTCCAGGCGGAGAACAGAAGTCCCTCCTAATTCAACTGAGCGACTTTCCACCAGACGCTACTGATGTTACTGACGCGCTCGGTACGTCTTGTGACATCCGCACCTGATTTTCAATAGTGATGCTTATTTTCAGCATGAGCAGGAAACTACTTGGCATGAGAACCGAAACATCTCAAAAAATACGTTGGCTTTGTTGACAACAAACTGCCGGGCAGCCATCAGCGTGGGACTATCTCTGACTCTGAGGAGAAGAGTTTTGCTATGCTAGTATATTTGGCTTTCCGAAGCAAACTGTCGGGCATCCAGGCCCGTAAATGCATTCCGATTGTGAAAAAGTTTTCTCTCTCAACAGGGAACAATTTTTTGGGTGTTAGTCGATAGTGTGAGAGTACCTTAAAGTTGTAAAAAGCACTTCGGCTCGTATTGGGAGCAACATGCCATCCTGTATTAACAATGAGATACCGCTGATCTCTCGGCGACTTCCCGTCATTTAGGCCCTGGCACAAGCCTTTCTCTGTGAGTAAAAGTGGCCACCAGCCTCCATGTAGTTCAGCCATTCTACAAGCAGATGGTCACTTCTGCATTCCCACAATTCCAGCCCACTAAGGCAGCCCTGCGGTAACACTCCAAGTAGCGCATCTCTTCAGACATAGCGGCAGCACAAACAGCTCACAAAGTCTTAGTCAACAGAAGGAAAGACCCACCCCCTCTAATAACGCATTGCAACTGGATACCGACGCTCGCAGTATACAATCACTGTCAACCCATTTCATTAAACGTCATAACAATAAAAGAAGTGAAAGGACTTGCCGATATTCACTTAAAGCGATTTCTGATTACTCTAATGAGTCAAAACATTATGAACACTGCCCACCACGAGAATAAATCCCTCCTGGTGCCATTGTAAACACATGACACGGCAAGACAAATCCAGAAGCGGAGCTAAGACGAAAGGGGACCGTTGTAGTGACAACAAGAGGCGCAAATAGAGAAATCTATTTCCATAAGTGGCTTTGATAAATGGCAGATTGCTATAGTCCAGCACCTGGAACTAGCACCTCGACAGTGGTGAGGCTGGTAGGCTGTTGATGCACTAATGTCATGAGCATCTATGCTGCTTGACGGTGGAACCACAAGTAGGTACAAGGTTTTGAACGTCCACGCTTAATCACAGAACACGGAGGTCAGAGGTTTTCTCACTCCTTAAAGAAGACAGGTGGCGTTCTGTGGAAGATGTGATGAGTGGATGTGTTGTGGTTGGCAGGAGAGCCAACACCGTGTTACTAAAGGAGGCCGAAATGCACGCGTTTTAGCTCACGCAGGCTAGCGTGAGGTCTGGAACATGGCAAGGGAATTAGAATTGAGAAAAACGGACGTAGCTGGTGGAATACTTAACTTTAATCCATTAATGACGAACGTCGCTCTTGACATTACATGACTCACAGTATCAATAGTAACAGATAATGGCGCCTTGCTAGGTCGTAGCAAATAACGTAGCTGAAGGCTATGGTAACTATCGTCTCGGCAAATGAGAGCGCAATTTGCCAGTGAACCATCGCTACCAAAGTCGGCTGTCCAACTGGGGCGAGTGCTAGGAAGTCTCTCTAGACCTGCCGTGTGGCGGCGCTCGGTCTGCAATCACGGATAGTGGCGACACGCGGGTCCGACGTATACTACCGGACCGCGGCCGATTTAAAGGCTACCACCTAGCAAGTGTGGTGTCTGGCGGTGACACCACAGGATGCAATGCTGATGCAAGAGCAAGTGCTTCAGAGCATACAGCAGAGCAAGTAATTGAAAACGGACGTTCGCAGCAGACAATCCTCTCGATTTCCCACGTTAACCGAACAATACCGTCAACCACGATTGCAGTGGCCAAAGGATCATCGAGATTGGACAATGGATCAATGCAAACGTATCGCATTTTCGAATGAATCACGTTGCTTGTTTGCCCTGTTCAACGGTCTTGTCCATAAATGCCATCGTCCAGGCTAACGTTCGCTAGAAACACGCAGTCTGCAACGAACGCCTTTTCGAGTAGTATTAGACCTGTGGGGGCATTCACCTGGACTTCTATGGGACCTGTGGTAGCAATCTAAGGCAGTATGAAAGCTGAGGACTCCATAAACATTATTGAGGACTATCTGCGTTTCTTCACGCATAGCGTCTTCTTCGCCCTCTATGGCGTGTTATAATGGGATAACTGTCCTTTTGACAACACCAGAATTGTGATATAGTGCTCCGAGGAGCACGACAGTGAACTGACGTTGATATCTTAGTCACAAAAATCGCCTGTTGCAAGGAACATATCTGCTGCGTCATCGGCTGCTGCTCATCGCCCAGAAACCACCGGCTCGTAGTTTACGTGCATCTCTTGACCTGTGCGTAGACACCTGGTGTCACGCAATTTCGGAAGCCTATCACGGACATGTTGAATACATGCATGCAGAATCGGTGCCGCAAATCGTTCCAAAAGGGGACCAGGGCGCTAGTTTGTGATGTTTTGGCTCATTATTGTAAGTAGTCAGAGTTTCCAGTAGCTTCCTAAATATTTCAAGAAGTGTGTTGTGGCCATTGTAGAATTTAGAGGCATGAGATTTATGCCTCCTTTTTTCTTTCTTTGTGACATATTCGAAAATTTTAGTCGCTGCGAACAAAAAAAGGAATAATAAATGCAAGCGAAATGGTATTGGATCATTTCCATCATGTCCTGTGAGAATTATTTATCTCTATTTTTATTATTACTTATGAAGAAAGCGTGTGTGTCAGATTTATTTCTCAATAACCTATGAATGACCCATTACGAATACGACAGGCCAGGACGTAAAAAGAAGTGTTATCGTGGCGGAAACACGGGTATCCTTTTTTTAATGTTTGCCATTGCTGTCCACTGATGTATGACTGATGTTTCACACTTATGTAGTACTGCTGAATTAAAGAGTTCCGTGTGTGTTGTTATTTACCGATACAAATTAAATACCGCCAAGGACAAGGAGGTAAGGGAAACTTCGACAGTGTCCTAAGCTGTCATTCAGTCCAGTGGGCTTAAATTTAAAAGTGACAGCACTTCACAAAATGCTGTTCACTAAAAAAAAAACCACTTTTATCTGGCTGCAGCTTAGAGCTCAAATTGTCATGAAGTACAACAAATCGTTTATCTGCTCGTCATTCCCGTTTTCGAGAGGAGTTTTCGGACATACGCACTTCATTACAAGCCTCTACCGCTGACATGAAACTGTTTTAGAAATGTAGAATCTGTTTATTGCTCACGCTTTACGACATTTCTTGGAGAATGTAACTCTTCTCTATTCAAATCACCATAGATTCCGCAAACTGAGATATTACGGCACATAGCTAACTTGGTTCATCATGTAATCTAAAGCACCGCTGAAAACGGTGGACAGGTTGATTCAGTGTTATTTGATTTAATTATGGCGTTCTATATTTGAGTAGGTTTCGGCGGTCAGAGTCATCTAACAAGTTTCTGTACTGTTTCGTGGTGTAATTTAGTAAACAAAATACGAGCTTACCGAGTATCACGCCAGATTTAAGATTCGATTCAGAACTTCATTGTAGATAAAACTTAACAACGGAACAAAATCGACAGATGTAAATGTAATTTCGGAAGTTTAGTTGAGACCAGGTGTGATGTAGGGTCCCAGTCTGGCTGTATCGCTAATTGTAGATGTAATTGCTTAAGAACGGTGCTGCAACACTAAAGTACTTACAATAAAAGGAAAATAAACAAATAAAATGAAAACAAAGTGTAGATGTGGGCCGAATATTTCTATAAAACAAACTCGGAAGAACGAGAAAGAATTATTATATGCCGTTATAGTTTACAAAATATTATGAAGAGCTAACAAATAACGTTGAAAAGGTAGACCATATTCTGTCTATAATGATTGCTATGCCGGAAGGTTGCAGGGCAATGCAGGACGATATGCAAAGAATAGACGATTTTAAACGGGGCTGGCAGTGGGCGCTAAAAGTGAATAAATGTAACGTATCGTGCAAAAAATATACAATGAAGAACTCCGCGGCACCGGTTCTAAGCCCGGGGCCTCACCATACGAGAGGTAAGAAAGGAGGAGGGGGAGGAGTAACAACCTAGTTAAAAAAACGAGGTGCCACTGGCCCGGGTGATAGTACCTTATAAGGGCTCCTTGCCAGGACTACAGTGAAGACCACAACGGTAGTGAAGCGGAAGGGGCAACCAAAGAAGAAAGTTCACTTGGTATCTGTCTTGAAACAAGCGGCTAAGTGGTCAGCGTCTGTCCACCAGTGGTGCGGCTGAAAGCCGCTACTCGGAGGTAACAACCTTGAGTAGAATCCTTAGGAGACTTGTTCCCCTAACCCAACAAACAGTCAACACTGGATGCGCAACTTGTAAGAGATTTTACCCCAGGGAGTAACCAATCTCCAGTTTCTAAGGAAATTAAAAGTAGGCATTCGGATTCTGGGGGCCTACAGCAGTGTGTGAAGGATGAGTAGGAGCTTCCTGAAGCCTGCCTAAGCAAGCAACAAATAAAATTATACACAAAACTACAAACCATTTGGCAACTTTCAACGTAAACTCACTTCTAAAATCAGGAATACTTAAAACATTAATAAATTTTATAAAACAGAAAAATATAACGAAAACAGCATTCCCAGAAACAAGGTATACTGATGAACATTCATTTGATTCAGAGGGATGCAGAATCTTCAAAGGGAAGTTATGAAGAATGTACACCAATTAGGAACATAATTCATTATAAAGCAAAATATATTAAACTCAATAATACAATTTAAATCTATCAATAAAAGACTTTCAGCAGTAACCTGAAAATCAGTGAACAAACTATATACCATTGTAAATACACATGCACCAACAAATGATAAAATCAGGACACAAAAAGAACAAACAGAATTTTTTTGGCAGGAACTGTCAAACACCTTATATCTGATTTCATCCAAAAACACAGTAATATTGCTAGGAGACTAATGGTCAAATCGACAAAGAACGTCATCACTGATCCACAGTAGGCAAATTCCCTGCACATAAAAGAGCCAATGCAAATGAAGGAAGATTATTAGCTTATGCAGAGATCATGACATCGTTCTAAAATCTGCATTTAAAAAAAAAATCGTGGTTATCCTCTAATCCAGTCTGTGGGGAGAAATAACTTGACCATGTTGGTATAAGTAGACAGTCTACGTCAGAAATACTCAATTTAAAAGTTACTAAGAGTGCAGGTTTATATTCTGATCACTTTCTATCTATCGTTAAATTCAAAATTAGGCCAATATATAAAAGAAAGAGCCAATACCAACCTAAAAAGTTTGACACACAGAAATTAACTAAGGAAGATAACTTCAGGATACTTTTGGAAAAGAGAACAGCTAAAACATGGGAACAACTTCAAAAGACGTAGTACACACAGCAGAAGGAACCATTCTTCTTACCAAAAAATGGAGCATGCCTAGTGGAATGATGGTGTGACGAACTAATCCTAACAAGACAACGAGCTTGGAACATATGGAATGGAAATGAAAATGATAAAAATAGGAACATCCTAAAAGTACCCGGAAGCATGCATCAAAAGGCCTTAAAAAGATCACAGCACGGAACATGAAAGACCAACGAGCATCAATAGACTCCAGCTTCAAACAGAATAATGCTAGGGACTTTTACAGAACTTGCAAAAGTAGCTTAAAGAAATATACTCCAACTAGTCTATTTTTCAAGGAACCAAAAACGCAGAAAACTGCTTATAATAGCACAGAGAACTGTAGAATACTTGCGAATACTTCGAAGAACTACATAACTGTGATCCACCGAAAGAAAAACTTAATTTAGAGATTGTAAACCCAACACCACCGGACTCAAAGCCGCCATCCACTGAAGTAATGAAAGAAATCATAAATGACCTTAAAAATAATAAAGCACCTGTAGAGGGTAATATAGTTTCTGAACTACGGAAGTGCTCTAGTGACAACATAATACAATGTCTATCAGAAATACTCAAAGAAATCTGGACCACACACAGCTTACCACCAGAATGGACATCTGCACTAATACATCCACTACATAAAAAAGGAAAGAAAACAGACCCTAGCAATTATAGGGGAATCTCCCTCTTACCAGTAACCTATAAGATCTTGTATAAGGCGCTTTTAAAAAGAAATGAAGAAATACTTGACAAGCAGCTAGAAGAGAATCAGGCTGGGTTTAGGAACGGAAGGTCATGTGAAGAGCAAATATTAAACTTAAAGAACATAACGGAAATGAAGAAAATCAGGAACTTAAAATATGTAATTACTTTTGTGGATTTTAAAAAAGCCTGTGATTCAGTTGACAGAAATATCTTAAAAGAACTGTGACTCGATACTAAAACAACTGAAATAATTAAAGCAAATTTTACAAACACAAAATTGAAAGTAAAATTTAGGGTAGAGCTCTCAAAATCGTTTGAAATAAAGTCAGGTGTCCGACAGGGAGATGGTTTGTCACCTTTGCTTTCCTATTGTGTATTAAAGGAGTTAGTTCGAAAATGGAGGAATGCTATCAATACTAAAGGGATTCAGCTAGGAAGAAATCCAAACAAGATCACTGTCGACTGGTTAGCCTTCGCGAATGACATGGCATTGATTACAGATTCGCTAGATAATGCCAAAGAACAAATAAGAGAATTGGAAAACAAGCAACCAAAGTAGGACAACAAATATCTTTAAAAAAAACGAAGTTCATGACAAACAATTGTGACGATCCTCAAAGTATTGCTGTTGACAACAATACAATGCACAAAACAGATTTCTTCAAATACCTAGGAGAGTGGATTACATACAATGCAAAAGAAAAGAAAGCTATGGAAACTAGAGAGCACAAACTGGAAAGAGTGTTTCATATCACCAAAAACGTTTATAACAAAAATCCTTGTCCTGGAACACGAAATTAAGACACTACGAAACAGTGGCCAGACCTGAAGTTCTGTATGCGGCAGAAATGCTTAAACTAACAAGAAATTGAGATGAGAAACTAGAGAAGGCGGAAAGTAGAAGTTTAAGGAAAATGCTGGGAGCTAAAAGAAACTGTAATGCTGAATACACGATAAGGCTATACTTGAAAACTGATAAAATAACTGATGTAATGAGGAAATGAAGACTACAGTTTTTTGTACATATATTCAGAATGGATAACAACAGACTAACCAATAGGATATTCACATAACTCAATAGCTACAAATCCAAGCCCGCATGGTTCACAGAGACTGAAAAGTATATGGGAAACGCTGGAATTACAATAGCCACAATAGAAAGCAGAACTCATTTCAGAAAGGCAGTTCAAGTGGCAGAATTTCAAGAGAGAAAGAGAACAACTAGACGAAAATGTACTCATGAAGAAAGGGAACAACACTCTAAAAGGATGAAGGAAATTTGGAAACTAAGGAAATCCAATTCGATGAAGAGTTGCCAAAGTTCATTCTTCGTACCCTGCAAATAGGTTATTCGCAAAAAGACGAAGAATGGTGCATTTCGTCATACGATCGCATAGTAAGCACGATAGGGTCACGGGGATATTCACCAAACTTTAGTGTTATTTTCTTTACGGAGAGTTTTACCATTGAAATAAAGAGAGCATACCTTCCACGGTAACTTAGGGAACAGATTATATCGTCCCACGTACATCTCGTGAAATGAGCAGAACGAGAAAATCCGAGGCATTACAGATTGAAAAAATGCAGTTACGAATAAAGTTTTGTTCGTTTGCAGGTACATGTCTTTAGTTCTGTTAGACATAAATCCTCGAACAACAATAGCGTAACCGGCCGGAGTGGCCAAGCGGTTAAACGCGCTACAGTCTGGAACCGCGAGACCGCGCGACCGCTACGGTTTAAGTAGTTCTAAGTTCTATGGGACTGATGACCTTAGAAGTCAAGTCCCATAGTGCTCAGAGCCATTTGAACCACAATAGCGTAGCATGCCACTAGTGAAAAAATGGCTCTGAGCATTATAGAACTTAATTTCTGAGGTCATCAGTCCCCTAGAACTTAGTACTAGTTAAACCTAACCTAACCTAAGGACATCCTGCCCGAGGCAGGATACGAACCTACGACCGTAGCGGTCGCGCGGTTCCAGACTGTAGCGCCTAGAACCATTCGGCCACCTCGGCCGGCCGCCACTAGTGAAGCCGTAGTCCACTGATAAAGTGGAAATGGGCTTGGCATTTAGTTTGGCTCCTGCGGGGTGCTACGGTAGCGTGGCGTGCGGATTTCAGTGGATAACACAACTGCAGATATCTATCTGCTAGCAAACAAAAACTGAGATAACCCGTCGTGTATCAGCAAATCGAAAATTATTCTAGCCACACAGTATTTGGGAACTGGGACAGAGAAGACGGGAAAGGAAATGATATTGATTCCAGAAGTGTTAACGGAGTATATATATACTTGTCCCACTAAAAGCGGAAACGTTTCCTATCGGGACCTTAACATCTGAAGCAGGCGTCTCTGTAAAGTCTGGGAATGACAAAACGAAGTAGCGGGTCTTAGGCAGCAAATATTTCACCTTCTGTAGGATGTACAGGAAAACTGGTAATAGTTTCGATGAGTTGCTGTACCACGAAGGCACGTTGAAAAGTAATGCTTCTATATTTTTTATTCCCTTCTCAATAGCAGTTGAGATATTATATCTCATGCGTATCACTTGGTTGAGTTTCCCGCTCTGCTGACGTAAGTTAGAACCCTCAGCCGCAACAGGGCTCCGAATTAAAGCGGGTAATGAAGCGATGTGTAATGTAATTATGTCGGTGGGCGGGAAACACCAGAGTTCCTAACAGCGGAAAGCGTGTCTCCATTGAAATCCACACAATAATGAAAGCTGTTTACCGTGATACTGGATCGCCATAACTAATCTGCGATGCTGGGTTGTTAGTACCCGTATTGAGGGAAACGATGGTACTAACCTCAACGTGTATGTCAGAGCTCGAAGCTTATGAACGCGTACAGAAAGAGATGAGACTTAGCGGAATCGGGTTGATGAACTCATGGGAGAAAATTGACGTATAAAATATATACAGCACTCAGGTAAATGTGGCATACAACGAGGGAGTGTATAGCCCATTACTGGAGAACTGAGCTACAGAAAATTGAGAGCACGAATTTGAAAAGTTCGTCCACACATGGCGTACCCTCTCTTTCAACATGACAACGCCAGACCACACACGAATCTGGCTACATCTGCAACAACCCGACACTATGATATCACTGTTATCCATCATCCTTCAAGGACTTCAGTTTGACAGTGATGAAGCGGTGAAAGCAGTGCTGATGTTGTGGCTCCATCAGCGAAGTCAAACACTGTGAGTGACGTTGTCAACAAACTGGTACCTTGTTGAGATTAATGTTCTCATCACTAGGGTGACTATGTTGTGAAATAAATATGTAGACGTGAGGGATAAGGATGCAGAAAGCTATAAAGGTAGTTTTATCTACAAAGCTTTAAGAGTTCCCCTTTAAAGACTTTGGAGGCATTACTTTTCATAACGCCCTTGTTCTTGCTCGGTGTAAAACAACAAGCTGAGACACAAGGGAATAAGTTTCACAGGAAACTAATTACATAATAGATCAGGAAGTAAACAGTTTGATTAAAGCACCAAGTAAATATTTCTTCCAGTACAATTATTAGTAGATTCTGGTAAACACAGTCGATTAGTGATACTAAGTGGCTAACAAGTGCAGTTATCCATCACGCACATACGTGTTTTGTAACGTCACAATAGTTTCACCGCAGTTAACTCAGTTTCTAAAAGCGTTTTCAAATTCTTAACTACAATAATTGGCTTTCCAGGTCTACAAGTTTTCGCTTACTTGGCACTTCGTCGTAACATGGCTGTAGAACGAGAGAAATAGTAAAGAGGCGATGTTAGAGAGGCGTCTCGTTAAGCTCGATGATAAGGGACTTGGCGTGCTGCGGGCCAGAAGGAACAGCACTGCCATCACGCAACATCGCCTGCCGGACGCTCTCGCTTCGTGTCGCCCTATTCCGCCGGGACCAGCTGACTGACGACTCTCATTCTCTCCGCAGCCCCGGGGCTGAACTTTGCCACGGTTCCAAGACACAGACGACATATCAAATCTCCCAAAGGCATACGCCGCATCAGAGAAATAGCCGAGGGCAATGTATTACGTGAACAGAGGATATAAACGGCTCTATTTATAGTAGGCTACTCCAGCAAAGAGATTGGAAAATTCTACTTGTTAAATGTAACACGCACCACAGGATATTAATTTTGGAAAGTGTACTGAAATCAAATCAAATACGGATCAATGCAATACGAAACATTTTTCCTGAAACGAAGAAAATGCGGGAACAAGATTTTATCAAGGAAACTGATAATTAAAACAACCGGTTATGTAATGCTCTCTACGTGTTTAAATTTCGTATACAAATCCTCGACATAATTTAACAGTATCAAGGGAACAAATGTATCTTAATAAAGATAATAATAAGGAAATTCTTATATGACGAAACCATCATTTTCCCCACGTTTGATTTGAAATTATATTTTCTACCAGTATCGGACTACTACACGGAATTTGGAAATTTGTGCTAAGATCTTATGGGACAAAACTGATAACGTCATCGGTCCCTAAGCTTACACACTACTTAATCTAACTTAAACTAACTTACGCTAAGAAGAACACACACACACATGCCCGAGGGAGGACTCGAACCTCCGACGGGAGGGAGCCGCACAGACCGTGACAAGGCGGTCTACACCGCGCGGATACCCCGCGCGGCTCTACTCTGACAATGAAGATGGTAGGAAACTAGTTAACATGACAATGGGTAGTTCGATTCGAATCGAACCTGCGTACCATAACGACGTCCATTGCTTGGAGTATATTTCAGCTAACATGGGTGCGTCTTACGGATCTCCACAGATACCTAACCAGGTGTGCGCTCGGCTGGTTTTAAGGTGTAACCTACAAGATATAGTGGTCCAATTGTAGGACCAAGCGAGGTAGTGCTGTGGATAGAGTACTGGACACGGCTTCAGGAGAACGACAGTTCACATTTAAATATGCAGATTTAAATTTTCCGAGATTCCAAAATCGCTTCAAGGAAATGCCCGGATGGTTCCTATCGAAGCGCACGGACGATTTCCTTCCCCATCCTTCAAATATTCCAAGCCAGTGCTCCATCTCTAATGACCTCATTGCCGACGGAAATTTGAACCATAACATGAATTTTATGAACCTCTATTACGGTATATGTAGGCCATCTGTAGTGTAGAACCAAATATTTCGATCCTTAGTACCCTGTACTCAATTGGTGGGAGCCGAAAACAGTGAAACTTTGGCAAGTTTCTTATCTATAATATATTTTTATTTGTATCCTACCACAAAATACACACAGACATGTATTTGCTACAATTCTCAGTGCTTAAATGTATTTGTACAGACCTAGATAAAGAACATGGAAGGAACGCCACGAGTCTTAAATTATTTTATAAACTGCAAAAATAACAGATTTTAGCCCTACAATTCTAATCGTACGCTTTTTTAAAGGTTAATTTTGAGCATAATCAAAAACCCCTTCTGCCCATGCACTCACTTAGATACTCATTTTTATTTAGACCGTGTAAAATCAGCAGAAACATGAAGGTGTTTCTCGGTAGGTGCTGAAAGCCTCCGCTACTACAGGTTTTCACTATATAAGGGCGCATGAATGTTGTGACTCCGGTGTTAATGATCTGAAAATATTCCTCTGTTTATAAGATTTAGTCGCTGATGAACAAACAACGCGATTGACTACTGTAAGGAAATAAGTGGGTGTGATCGAACTTTTTATAGTGCAGCGGAATGTAAAGGGGCCTTTAACATGTGTCAAAAGCAAGACAGATTTATATCTATATTTTGCAACCGTCCTAATACAGCCTATAAGTGGTAATGCAGTTGGAACTCTTTTTATGGGAGTAATGCCTACTAACAACAGAGTGAGCTGCTGAAATGAAGTGTCTTAAAATCACCATGGCTGCAACACGTTTCTCGAATTCCTCTGCAACTTTTGTTCCAATTGATGCAACTACACTTAAAAACTAGGTTTTGTTTTACAAGTTACCAGATTTTAAATACAAATTCGTCCATGGAATACAAGCATTCGTACAGGAGAAATGTTTTTAGGCTAGATTTAAAACTAGCTCAGGTACCTGTCAGACATTTTATATTCTTGGCCAAGTGAGCAAAAACTTTTGCTGCTACACCACACTGAACTCCTTTCTTGCTCACTCATGATATTAATAATTGGTAATAAAACTTATTTCTTTTCTCTGTGGCTGTGCGTATGGACATGACGATTTTTCAGAAATTGTGATGGATCATTTATGAGGAATTTCAGTAGCGAAAATATGTATTGCGATAGTGCAATTAAAACACGTAACTACTTGAAAAGCTACCTACATGAAGACATCAGTTAAACGCTACATACTATTCTTACTGCTAGTATTTGGGCAATCAGTACTTCCTTTCTAAGCGCTGAGTTGCCTCACAAAATACTTCTATAGGATATTATTGAGAGGAAGTACGCTAAATATGTCTGGAGGATGATTCAGGCGATAGGAAGGTTGTGACGGCCCCCCTTACCCACAATTCACGAACGTCTTCTGACGCCTCTGCGATGGTCATAACGGCGACGCACAGCGTTGAAATCACGCCATTTCCTTGTGTGTGGTCGAGGACAAAACATTACCAATCTCTATCGACACGGGAAGACGTAACGGGGTAGCATAAAGGACGTCAATAAAACCACCCCTTTCCTTGAGACGTTGATTTACACACATTTCGCAATCTAAAAGCGTAGTTCGCAGTGCGATGAACAGCAGACGACGTTCTTGACAGCCGCTGATGCTATTGACAATTCCTGGGTGGTACAGCCTACTCGACGGACATCATGGTGTTGCAGTCCCATTGAACGTGATCTCACTCTTTTGGAGAGCTGTGAGACAACAATTTTCACTCTGGTGTACAGGGTGGAGCCGCAAGGGAGCTTTCAAAACCATTCGACGAAATTATAACGTGATATGAAGCAGCAAAGAGTGCTTATGCTTCTTCAGTGGTTCTGTTTCATGTCCTTCTGTGGCGTCATCATGGAGGGGTTCGCCAGAGACAGCGTGAATACAACGGTAAATGGTCAGAGGGCCCCGAGTTACGAGCCCACATTTTTTGAGAATTCTAAAAAGAAAACTTGCGAAGTAGTCCTATGCGTCTGCAGGCAGGCAGCTGGTATCAGATATGTGTGTCAAGTGGTGGCCCACATACAGGTGCCTAGGGCTCCTTTGCAGGTTTTCTCTGTAAAGGCGTATTTCAAAAATTCTCAATAAATAAATGAGGTTGACTCCACGGAGAGTTTTGCCTAATTGGGGTGGGGCGGTTCTTCGAATCATGCATGTCCCAATTGTCGCACTCCTTCGAGATTCCGCAATCGTATGACGTGAAACAGGAGGACTGAAAAAGCATATGCGCCCACTGCTGCTTCGGGTCACATTTAAATTTTTTTGAGTGGTTTTGAACGGTAGCTAGGGGTTCCAGCCTGCACACCGGAGGAAAAGTTGCGTTTGCACTGCACTCCAATGGCGTGATATCACCTTCATTGATGTTACTAGCCCACGATGTCCTTAGAAGGGCTGAAGCGTCAGGCATATGCGAGCAGTATCGAAGACTGTCATGAACGTCTTCGTGTTCCTCATCGCAGTGCAAACTGTCGTTTTCGATTGCGAAATTTGTGCCAGTCAATCTTCCAAGGGAGAGGTGGTTTCACTGATGCCCTTTATGCTGCCCGCAGAGGTTTTCTCATGTCGATGTGTGTGAAATGTTTTCCTTCGCCACCCATAAGAAAACCGCGTGCTTTCTACGTGGGGCGTCTGACCTACATCGCACAGGCGTCATAAGAAGAGGTGAAATGTGTATTGTGTAACTCGTCCACGGTGGCATTGATTTCTCTTACTTTATTATGGTGGTCATTTCACTCTATGCAGGTGGGCGCAAACAAAATATTTTACACTCTGAGGAGAAATTTGGTGATTGAAATTTCGTAAGAAGGTCCTCTCGCAGCGAAAAATTCTTTATTTTAATGACTGCCTCCCAATTCGTGTATCATATCCGTGGCACTGACTCGCCTATTTCGCGATAATACGGGACGAGCTGCCCATCTTTTAACTTTTTCGAAGTCCTCCGTCAATCCTATCTGATGTAGATCACATAACGCAGAGCAGTACTCAAGAAGATGGCAGAGAAACTTTGTGTAAGCAGTCTCTTTCCTAAACTTGTTACACTTTCTAAGCGTTCTAACAATAAATTACAGTCTTTGGTTTGCTTTCCCACAATATTATCTGTATGACCGTTTCAGTTTGTTATTCGTAATTGGAGTCCATAAGTATTTAGCTGAGTTTACAGCCTTTCGATTAGTATGATTTATTATGCAACTGAAATTTAGTAGATTCTTTTTAGTGTTCATGAGGACGACTTCACACTTTTCATGATTTAGAATCAATTGCCACTTTTTTCATCGTACAGATATCTCGTCTAAATCATTTTTCAGTCCGTTTTGATCCTCTGATGAAATTACATGATGGTAAATGCCAGCAACATTTGCCAATAATCTAAGAGGTCTGCTCAGATTATCTCATAAATAGTTTATGTAGATCAGGAACAACAGAGAGTCTGTAATACCTCCTTGGGGAACGCCACGTATTACTTCTGTTTCACTCCATGACTTTCCGCTAGTTATTACGAACTATGAAGTTTCCAATAAGAAATCACGAATCCAGTCACAAAACTGTGACCCTCCTCCATAGGTGCGCAATTTAATTAGAAGTCGCTTTTGAGAAGCGGTGTCAAAAGTCTTCTGGAAATTAAAAATGTGGAATAAATTTGACGTCCGCTGTCAATAGGATTACTGCGAGAGAATGAAGACCTAGTTGTGTTTCAGACGGATGACATTTTCTGAATCCGTGTTGGCTGTTTCTGATTAGATGGTTTTCTCCGAGGTGATTCATAATGTTCGAGCACAGCATATGTTCAAAAACCCTACTACTGATGGACGATAGTGATATGGATTTCTAATTCCACTGTTTACTCCTATTTCCATCTTGGGTACTGGTGTGACTTGTGTAGCTTTCCAGTCTCTGGGTACGGATATTTCTACGAGCAACCTGTTGAATAAGATTGCTAAGTTTGGAGTCATTGTATCTGAAAGAAACATGACTGTTATTCATTCTGAACCAGAAGCCTTGCTTTTCTTAAGTGTTTTAAACCGCTTCGCTGCACCAAGGATAGCTACTGTTAAGTAACACATATCGACACCTGTTCTTGATTTGAATTCTGGAGTATTTAATTCGTCTTCTGTTGTGAAGGAATTTCGGAAAACGGTTTTTAGTAACTCTGCTATAATATTGCTGTCATTAGTAACATCACCACTTTTATTGTACAATTAAAGTACTGACTGCGTATTGGGACTGGTGTACTTTACATACAACCATAATCTCTTTGGTTTGTCAGATTCCGAGAAGTGACTGAGTCTTTACAATACAATTGCCTTCAGATATGTATACATTGTAGTGGAACTACCGTTTAGGACAGGGAAAGTTAGTTTTGTGCATATTCTGAGCACAAGTTACAGCCAGGTGTGGGCCGGATTGCAGTGAGTTAAGCATACCAATGGTTGCGAAATAGAATGGAGGCAACAGGGCCGTCAAACTACTGAGAGAGTAAATGCAGCGGTTTGCATGGCACAAGTTACATGCAGAATGGGCCACTGGCACAACCTAGGTGTGGTGAGTACGTGACTCAGAGTGGTGTGTTAGCAAAACAGGGGCACACAGCTGAGTATAAATAGGTGATGTTTTCTAGCGAGAGTCATTCAAGTGTGGCAGCTCTCATGGACAGTGGGGCATGTCACACCGCCAGCTACACGCAGCAGCAGATGGGGCGCCAGCATTCCAGTCCACGGCGGGTCGCTGGTTTGACCCTCTGAGGCCAACGTGGGATCCGTAGCCAGCCAGCCAGCGGAAGGCCACTCCACGGCTCGCTACTGCGGGCAGTCGTCCTGGCTTCCATGCCTTCCAACACATGCCGGAGCCATCCTGAAGCGAGGGCCGCAGATTCAGACACCGGATTGCTGGTGCTTGTTCGTCGCTGCGATCTCAGCCACGCTGGCGAGAAGAAGGACGCAGCTGGCTGCCTGCAGCTCGCACCGAGCGGCGCTGAGTCAGCAGGGACGCAGACTGCTGAGCCAACTCCCGGCATCCTGACGACGACGCAACTCCGCTGGCATACCAAGCTGGCTTGACACAGAATTGCATTACATGGGCTGCTGGGGTACTTCCTCAGCACTGCGGGGCCCTGCGACACAGACCAAGAGGAACAAGGGCACTGTAGCTAAAAAACAATAAAGCACTTGGAAAATTCTCGCCGAGTTTTAATACAGCACCTTCCGGCAACCACCCATTACAATATTTCGAAAGGAACAAACACTGCCACTGACAATTACAGTTGTGATAAACATGAAGAAATAGAGTCGCAATCTACAACTATACATTGACGTAAGCTGTTTACAACCCATGAAAAGTTGTGCCGGATGAGGACTGGAACCTGTATATCACAATTACCGTGAGCGGCAGCCTTAAACACTCTGGCTATCTGTTTCAGGACCAATCCAAACATCAACATGTAACGTAGTCACAACCATCATGCTTGCACAGTTAGTTTTTCCATCCAGGGAGTTAAATACGCTATCGTAATTTTAACCAGTCGAGGCATGGAGACACCATTAATGGTTACAATGTGTTTATACAGTGTCTGTGCCTTCACAACACAATGCTCTTCAGACATGGATGCATGCATGTCATTCAAGTTTAATGAATGTTTTCATCAGTTTACACATGCAGAGGTATGGAATCCATAGCGTAGTAGTAGCCCACAATACTTTGTGACTCATGTCCCACTTTTAACAACAGTCCAGGCAGACATGGATGGTGCAGGCAACTAATCTCTTTAGTTCTCCCAAAGACGGCAGCCCACCTGCCCACCTAGCTCTCCATCTCAAGAAGAAATGAACATTCTGCTGGTATGAAGGGCTTTCTTGGGGTTGATAAACGTTGACCATTACAGGCACATTCAATTATACATTAAAAATATTGTAAGGCTGAAGTTATAATACTAAACACTCTACTTTCTGAAGAGTCTTGTTCATTTAGAAAGTGAGATCCCCCTGTAAAGTGGTTAATATGTGGTTTGAAATAGTTTCAGACAGTGAAAACTGTGGGAGATCTGACTGCATACAGGAAAGAGAAAAGAGATTTTGGTAGCAGAACGTATGGAGGAATACTTCTAGACCAAAAACTGAAGAAAGTTCCAAAATTCTACACTTTTCCTATTTCCTACAAGTTAGCACAGTTGTCTCAAGGTCAAAAAGTCGGATTCTGCATTACAGTCGACTTACGTAGAACATACTAAAAGTTCACAAAATTTGGACCTTTTGATTGGGCTACACAGCATGGAATAACGGCAGGTAGCCCATGTGACGTCGGGAAGCTGGTACCGCTCTAGTTCGACACCTACATAAAATCCCGTTGGTAACCCCAAATCCCAATCCCATAGGCTGCAGTTGTGGGCTCTATATTTCCAGTAAGCTTCAACGTTTGCACGACGCCCATTGGCTTGAACTTTATTATAGTAGAATTTGTTTGTGTGTATGGTTAGTAAAATACGATTTGTTTTCGCTATACTGGTTGTTTCAAAAATAATTTTAAAAACTCTTCGGACTGGTTCCTTATACAAAAACAAGAAAATAGTTAGTATGAACATATGCCCGGAAATGCTTCGTTTTCGAGTAATTAATGAATTTTTACAATTCATGTAATTGGAGCTCATCGGCACATAAACTCATAAAGCATGCAGTAAACTAAACCTCTTGCCTTCCTGACTTTTTGGAATGCTTTCGGAAGTTTCCATGATATATCGGTGAAGAGCTTGTGCATCCAGGTAATCTGCTTCATAGTCCAGTTGTTTAAGGTTCCCCCGGAGATACTGACCCAAAGAACTGAGGTACCATGCAACTGGTACTCCTCTACCTATCCATTTGCCACGGTAGGTAATAGTCAGTGCATCCCGAACACAGAGACTTACGTGGGTTGGAGCTCCGTCATGAGTAAACCACGTGTTTCTGCTTATTGCAGGGACAGATCTTCTGCTAGGGCTTGGAGAGTGTTCACAATGAAGTCCCTAAAGACAGAACCTGTAGGAAGTGCTGGGATAACGGATGTACCCGCCTGACAGTCGCATACAGTTCACGCTGTAATGGTACTTGAAATACGTAACCATTATGGTTCCTCACCTGAACCTCTCGATACCAGTAATATTCTACTGTATTTCTGTTAACTACTTAACATATTTCTGAGACAACATACAGATTTGATTTCACTTGTGATACATCGATATGTTTATATTGCAATGATATTATTCTTATGTGTATTCTTTCTTTTTGTCACTATGATCTTTGACGTACTTGGAACTCTGATTTTTGGGCACGTAAGCGATAGTTAGTTGATTGTTAACTTGTTAGAGAGTCGGACGTTGAGAGAGTCAAGTGTTGGACGTCATCTTGGAAAGACGCATAACGTAGTCAGCTTATAAAATGTGAACTTTAACAGTGACTGTGAGGAAGATGTTTTCAAGTATGTTTTGTATTGTGAAGTGATATTTTGTGTTTACGTGAAATTGCAATTAAAAGGAAGTGTACATTAATTTCGGAGTGCTGATTATTTTTTTACATCACCATTATCCAGAAAAAGTGTAATCTCCAAGAATGTTTTGTGAAACGCATCTACAAAACTTTTGAATATAGCAGAATAGAACCTAGGCCCTTTTGAATCCGAGCTTGGACTCAGAATCACCTAGATTTTTAACGATTGAGCCATGATAATACGAGACCAGCGTGGGAAACACAAAAAGATGAGTGCCTAGTTTTTTTATTATTACATGAAATGACTATTAACTGTGCTCTAATGACACCTGCCACATAATATGACTGATGTTTCCCGAAAATGCACTGTTTAGCAGCGTGAGCAACACCACAATCGTTATTAAAATTTTGACCTTTGTTGTGGTAGTGTTCTTAGACAGCCCACACATTAATCTTAAAATGACACTGATATTTTGCTTGTACTCTAGCATGAGGATTGTGATAGGCGTACATGTGGCAGTTGTGGAAGTCTGCTATTCCATCGCTTCTAAACATAGCTTCGTCTGTAAACAAAGATGAAGAGACAAGCAACGTCTCTGTAGTTTGTGCAAGAAACCATGTGCAAAATGCGATGGGTAGGTACAAGGCCCTGCACACGTTGAAAATAATACGGATACATGCTGAGCTAGGAGATGTACCACATGCCTGGGCCATTTGTCTCACGCAAATACCTGAATTTCCTTCGACAGCCCGTAGAACGTGCTCTCCCTGGTCACGTGTACGAGCAACACGTGGTCTTCCGCAATCAATAGTCTGTGGTGCTACGGATTCTGTTTCGGCAACGTGACGAAACACGGCAGCAAAGGTTGTATAACTCGGCTGTCTTCGGCCTGGAAACACCGTCTGGTACAGCCGCGCACCCTCGTGTCCATTGCCACCCGCATTGCGATACATAACATTCAAGTCTGCCTGCTCACGAAATGAATATCCTGCTATTTTGAACCTGTAGTACATGTACATGTACGCAATGGACATATTAAAGACAGACTATTGATCAATGGCCGCGGTTCTGGGCGTTACAGTCTGGAGCCGAGCGACCTCTCCGGTCGCAGGTTCGAATCCTGCCTCGGGCATGGATGTGTGTGATGTCCTTAGGTTAGTTAGGTTTAATGAGTTCTAGGCGACTAAGAGCCATTTGCACCATATTGATGAATGTAAACAGGTTCCCGTGAAAACTCAACGACATCTTGGATACAATGAAAAGCTGGAAAGCCGTTGAACGTCAACTATCACGAGTCACTCAAAAACGAAGGATTTTCAGAGATATGTTTATATAAACTATTTACCTTCTTTTGGTGTAAGAGACATGCCCGCAAAATGTGTAAAAGTATTTTTGAAATAACTTGTATAAGTAATCCTTGTTTAATCATTTACATGCTGTTATTCCTTGCTTTCTAAAAGCGTTCCTTGGTAAATGAAATGGGATGTACCTGTTATGTGTCAGGCTGTACCGTAAATTGCAGCACCAGCAACGGTCATGCAAGTACCACAGAATTATCTAAAAATGACGTAAGTATATTGTTCTGATCACGATGTTACGTACCGCCTTCCCTATGGAAATTAACACATTGTTGGCATAATCACAGAGCACTTGTCTTTGGCGATGACTTCACTGAAGGTCAGATGAACAGTGACTTAAACTGGTAGGTAATCAAGTGTACTATGGTACCTTACAGCAACCATCTCATTTAATATTTCAAATTCTCATTGAAGGCTACCACTTACATTAAAACACTTGTATCTAATGACTGTGATGGTTTCCAAGCACTGAAATCATAGAGAGTTGTTTAACATATTCTCAAAATTACATTCGCCTATTCTTCTTTGGTACACGTACTTGTGAAGAATATGTGGAAGAAATCATTTCTTATACGTGTTTCACTTTGAGAAATATTTTCTCAAACAATTATACTAAAAGAAATGCCTTGAAACTAATAGTACACGGAAGTTACTTACATTTTCAAAATAAATTTAGATTTGTGTGAACTATGTGGTTTCCTTGCGAGATTTCTGTCCTGGGTGTTTGCTTATCTGTACCGTGATATATCATACCTGTATTTTTCACATTTTATCAAGGTCTCCAAATTTCATGAAATCTTGAAAATACAGCCAGTAATCGCCTTGAAAGTAATTTACTATTAAAGGGATATTGCTGTAGAGTTGCTCATTTGTCTTTTTGAGTTCTTGTACAGTGTAACATACTAGCATGAAACGCGCTATCGCATTTGTGCTTGTGTGCAATGCATAGGCTGCGACGTCTCATGCGACAATCGTAGGTTTCCTTTCACGCAGGCCTCGGTTGTGGCGTAGGACAATGGATGGTATTTAGAAGAGGAAAATTCGGCCACTACGTAGGAAAGACAATAAAGAAAGTATGTACGTGCTAGGTCGCGTCTTCATGAGAGCCAAATGCTACATAACTGTGAATCGTTTATCATTGAAGGAGATAGTATTTCCCATCGTCGCTACCAAATCAACTCCGTCTCAGACAACCTCCCACGCCATATAGCCTTCAGCGGGCTCCGCTCTTATTCACTGCAACCTCAATAGCACCCTCCGTCACAGTATCAGAGTTTATGCACACACCACTCCGGAGCCGTAATGCAATTGTCTCCACTTCCAGCTGCAGTAGCACTATCTGCTACAGATTCTTCACTATGACTTGCTTCCTTTGTAGCCACCCTCTGCGGAACTAGCGTCTCTTGGCCCTGCCCCTCCCCATCCCCCAATCCCCACCGCCACCCCAGCTGGATCTCCTACCGACACTGACATCACGATGGAAGAGCCGCAACCCCTCGTCCTCCAAGATGTACCCACCACAGCGAGGGAAGCTTCCGTACCTGCTTATATGTTCCGTCTCAAGTGGAGAAGGATGCTATAGGCACCAGAGAGACAGATAGCAATGAGAAATAAATGACGTGTCTACTTACACCGCGGTAGGGGCGCCAACCAGAGTTTTCGCATGGCTGCGGAACTGTTAGACAAACATACTTCCGGCCGCAAGCCGTATCACGTGGCGTAAGACTGTGGCTTCTCCACGGTTGTAAATGAAAGAGGCATTATAACTATGAGGATTCCACGTATCTTTGTAACTTTTCCATTTCGCAATTCTGCTTATTCTTACGACGACAGACTTCTAACAGGCTTAGTTAATCTGTGGTATGCTCTCAGCCTTTTTATCATGGCTCTGGAAGCTTGATTTTTAACTAGACTTGAAAATTATTTAGGAACTATAGTAATATATCTTATATGTATGCCTGCTGTAGAAAATAAAGTGTTACGTAGCAATTTAACATTATCAAATTGACTAAAAATCTAAAATACGTAAGTCAGAGTAACTCTCACTATAAACTTGTATGTCACCTCCTGCTACTAATCACTGAAAAGAAAGCATATAGTAGGCTAAAACTACTAACTGGCCAGACACTGGGATATTGCACTGCACCACTCTCCATATCTACTTTTCATTCAACCCAGCCTTTCCCCCACCTATATCCTTGGAAATCCACTCCACAAAGTTCCGTGGATACCAATCCACTAACATTATTACCACATCACCTATTACTGCTTCTCCCCCAGAGCATGTCTTACCAGTGTCAGTGCTGTATAGTTTTATGAATAATACTTCCACCAGCATATATTAACGAAAGACAACAAGAAATTTTGATCATCATAACTTACGAAAGTATAGTAGCATTTCATTTACGTATTCTGAATCCATCCTTTTCTTTTCAAAATGCTTTTTACTGAAAGAGCAGAAAATGTATCGCTGTAAGCATTCTGATGAAGAACTGTTTCCCCGCGTTGTCAAGACTTGTTTACAAATGTAACGGAATATTGGTTGCAGTGTTCTATTATAAAACGTTATGATGATCCGCTCTCGTTTGGTACATGGCTCGATGTCTTGGTAGTGACTGTTTTGAGACCACCTTCATATTTAGACTGTATCACGTAGGGGAGTATTTCCCTAACTTCTTAAACGGTGCAGCATCAAACCTCTGCTTCTATTGTCTTTATGATCTTAGTGAGGAACCTGTGAAAAGCTATTGGAAAAGATTACGATAAATTCGTTTCGCATTACTGAGAGCTTCAGTTCTTGTTACTAACACGAAAAACGTCCAGTGATATACGTTTTAAGAACTAATGAAGGCCTCACTGGAACAGACAACCCAAAATTAATAGAGCTAATTATGTCGACAAATGCGCCTCTACACATTCATGAACACTAGTGTGCAAAACATAAGGACGAACGTAGCCACTGCCAAGTAACATAGCACGATGAATCTTAAACCATACGTAGAAAGAACGATTGCAGTATTTTAGAAAAGATAACTGAAAAGATACGCTGTGCGATGGAAAGGAATGACACTTTCATTCTCAGACAATAATTACACAGAAGACACCGTGACTTATGATGGCCCCCAGAAAATTAGAAAAGGCGGTACATGTTTCTTGGTAGAGTGTGTGATGACTGCGGATGGCACTGCACGTTCTGCAACGTGCTGCCATGCAGCACATGGCTGATGAGGAGATTTTGTGGCAAGGCATTCCATTCCTTCCCCAGTGTGGTCAGGAACTGCTGGATGGTCGTCGTTTCATTTGGACGTTATGCAGTACGTTACCTCAACGCATCCCACAAATGCTTGACGGCATTTAAGTCAGGGGAATGGGCAGGCCAATTTATTCGCCGAAAACCTTCTCGTTCCATGTGCTCTGCAGTCTGCGCCGTTCGATACGGTCGTGTATTTTCATCCACAAAAATTAAGCCAGGGATGAATTTACCCCTGAAAAGACCCTCATAGGGAAGGAGTACTGTGTCAGAATAACGCTGACCGATGTGTGTACCGCGTTCTAAGATCTGGAGGTCAATCCGTCCATGCAGCATTATGCCTCACACCACCATAACACCTGGACTGCCAAAATAGTCATGTTCGACTATGTTCATAGGTGCACTACGTGTTGGCATATGAGGGTATGTCCAATATCACTACTCATACTGAATCCGCTGTCATCCGAAAAGATACGAGACCGCATTTCTCGTGATTCCCATTGATTCTTTCTCTGTGGAAACATCCTGATGTTTTCTCCGGGCCATTTTGTAATGAAGGACACCACCCCAGTGCACTGTAACTGCTCGCTGATAGACAGACGGTGTGTTTTCCCAGTCTTTCAACTGCCTCGTGTTTCGGAGCCACGCCCATTTGGAGCCTTGTGATGTCCCGCTTTCTGTGCACAACTAGGAGTCCTCTGGCTGCATGCTACCGCATTTTCATTCATATCCGCCTAGCATTTAATTCGTTATGTTATTTTATCTAGCTCGTCGTTAAGTTTGGCATAGCAGTGTTATTATTTTCATTCGAAAGATTATTAATGATGACGCACATGTAAGTTTGACCCAACTATAGCCTGTATTTTTCAGATAATGTGTACATAAAGCACCAGCACACTTTTCTGGGGACTTTGTGCTTCGCCGTTATCATAAAGAGAGTATAAGCACATACTCATAGACAAAAATACTATTATGAAATTTGGAAAAGTATTCAGCTTATGGTTAGCAGGCTCCACTGAACTTACCCACGGTGTGTGTTTGAATTATTACTTTGTCAAAGCGGTTTATAATGTTATTGGGGTAAGTGTTCGTGATTGAGTATGTTTACCTGATGATGTTTTTATGGTGGCTGAAAGTTGGCTTCCAGATGTTGTATGAGTTAAACAACATTCGAAACAAGGCAAAACATGCATATGTCATTTATTTTCAAACTTTTGTATGGAGTTACTACTTCGATAGACTAGTTTTGTTCTTTGTCACTAGTTTTGTGTGAGTGAGGGGAATTTATTTTTTATTCAGTTTTGTAATCAAAGATTACATCAGCTGGCCACACACAAGTGGATCTCCGTGACAGATCAGAACTGCAGGCCAGTTCCGCTACAATCTCTGAAGGATCCAGCCCTTCGAACTGAGGCCCATCTTTTCCCACAAACACGCAGGTCCCACTCTTTAGGTCAAGCTTTTTCACCTGCCCTCAGGCCAGATCCGTTCGTGTGTGTCATATATCGGCGGGTTTTCATGATTTATCTGCTGACCCAGGACTGCTGTGCACCCTCAAAAGGCTTTAGACCACGGAGATGGATTACAGGAATTTCGAGTTTGTCTCACTGCAAGTAGTTCGTAGAGTGCACCGATTTATAGGTATTTTATTTCCTGTAGTACATTGTCACAACTAAGTAAGTAGTTTATGAAGTATGGAAAATACTATGAACAAAATTGTGGCAGACGTTGGTGGTTCGTACGCTGTGTACTCACGTATTTCTCGAAAGGAAAATGATGCAAAATGGCTTAAAATATGGAATGCCGAAAGGCAGCATTCGAGATATACAGAACTGATTCAGAATCGCGGCTATTCCTCTGAGAATTATGAAGATTCACTACACTAAGAAGGGACCATTCATGAGCCTTCGTAGAGTATAGTGTTTCGTAATACCTGTAAAATAATGGACATAACACAGTTACGGATAATAGCCTACAATAATGAACGTAATACAAGCAACATCTTATTGGCATCACTGTGTTTTTGATTTGCATAATCCATCATCTTTTTCCACCCGCCGCTCTCGCTTTTACGCTTCTTTCAAGAGGCCTACGCCCTTCTGAGCTTATTTCTGAAATTATTGAAGGTATTTTAAATCTGCCTCTCTGCAGCTTCCAGAAAATGCGTACTTCTTGTTTTCATTTAAATAAAACATAATCACCGAGCGAGGTGGCGCAGTGGTTAGACACTGGACTCGCATTCGGGAGGACGACGGTTCAATCCCGCATCCGGCCATCCTGATTTAGGTTTTCCGTGATTTCCCTAAATCGCTCCAGGCAAATGCTGGGATGGTTCCTTTCAAAGGGCACGGCCGTCTTCCTTCCCCTCCCTTCCCTAATCCGATGAGACCGATGACCTCGTTGTTTGGTCTCCTTCCCCAAACCCACCAACACCGAAACATAATCAGTGGTCTTTAATGAAACATATTTACAGTCTTCCTTGTTTTCTACATCTTAAAACAGTTAGATATGGAAGGTGTTGATGTTACTCACAGTATATTATATCTGATTTTCGCTCACATCAGGAAACGTCGTCTGCTTGTACTTTCTTGAGAGATTATTTCGTTTGGCACTGTTGCCTCTTGTAGTGTAGTTCCAAAGGCGTACTTTAAGTACCTTATTATAAAGCAACTGTGGACAGTTTGGTCACACAAATGAAGAATTTTTCCCTCAAATTTTATTCCAAATTTGTAGCTTAGTTTTTATAACACGCTGTTCCACAGTTGGAATACTGTCTGGAAATGCTGCATCAATCTCCATGTGTGGCCTACCCTCGTTTTTTCTTCATTCTCGTGTATGTCATGTACACGTGTCACTTTTAATAAACAAGATATTTAACGGAGAACTGAATAAGTTTTTCGATGTGGTCATTAGTCTGTTGCCAGTTACGTTCATTAAGGACTCAGTTTAACTAGATTTTCCAATTTATTTTATTTTATAATCGCGCACACTAAGAAACTTTAATTACACTCACCATGGAATAACAAACTTCTTTTTCTTTTGTTTTATTCCAAATAATATTAACGTTATTATATTCCAAAGCATAATAAAATTTTTATGACAACATTATCACGACAAACAATTTTCAAACACATTAAACATACAAACAGTAATTTGTCATATTCCCACATAATCCGCTTCTCAGCAGCATAGTCAGTTTACTACTTCAATTAATCTTGCTGGAAATAGGATTTTACGGCTAGGTCTTGTTGTTCTTCTTGGTTTTTCACCTTCTGTAGACTCTGGTTGGTGCTCGTCTGCTTATGGTTCAGCTGGAGTCACAGTGTTTATTATTCTCATTCATCAGATAGGCGAGTTTTAATCGATTAGTGGAAAAATTCTTTATCTGGTCTTCCACTTTAAGTACAAAAAATTTTGGGTTCCTTTCAGTCACTTCATATGGGCCTTCATATGGAGGCTCTAATGCCTCCTTCACTCAGTAAACCCTCAAAAACACATGTGTTGAGTTGCTGAGGTCCTTATGTGTGAATGGTGTTTCCTTCACTTTGTGGGGATGTTCTACAGGTTTCAGACAATTCATATACTGCTTCAGTTGTGACATAAATTGGGGTAAATCTTAATCTCATTTTGTGACATATCCTTGAAAACAATAACCTGGTATCCTGACGGGCTAGCCATAAACCGTTTCTACAGCTTTTGATTGAGCATGATATACTGTTACAACCACACATTTTTCACAGTGCTTGGAACAGCTCTCAGTTAAATTATCTTTCACAGTTGTTCATTATTTGGTATGGTGTTCCAAATTTAATGGGCCAACAATTGAAAAATGCTCGTGCTACTTCTTCTCTTTGTATGTCTAGAAGAGTACTACTTCTGTCCAATTTGTAACTCTATCGGTGCATGTGGAACAATAAGTATATTCATCCGAAGCACCCATTGGTCCTACAAGATCAAGGTGAATTATTTTGAAACGTTCATCAGTACAGGGAAATTGTTCTCATGGTGCTTGAACATGTCATGATTCTTTATTTTTCTGACAAGCAGTACATGTTTTAGCCCAGTTTCCGACATTCTTTTTTTTATATTGGTCCAGGAAAACCCTGATGTGATCATCTTTACAGTTGTCACAATTCCTAGATGAGCCAAATTGTGAGAGTGTTGGAAAATAGGATATTTAAATGATCCAGCAATATAGGGCGAATGTTTTGTGTTGATACATCACACTACAACTGTTTTCCTCCATGTGTCAAATGGTATCTTAACTTTACAGCTGGACTGTAGTTAATGAAGCTCTTCATTATCTTCTTGTGCCTGAGTTTCATAGTTAATTGGAAGTAATTCTTCAAGTCTTGATAAGCTATCATTTTCTTTGCCAGACATATGTCGCAGGTCTGTAGTAAATGGTGAAATGTACTGGAGATTACGTAATTGGATTGGCGTTGCTGTCTCATTCTTTTGCTTGAGTGCAAAATTTGCATGGTCGATATAAATAATGAAGGTTTTTCCTTCTAAATGACATTTAAAATATTTGACAGGCATTTATATACTAATCAGCTCTCTGTCATGTGTGGAATACTTCTTGTGTGCCATTGTGAACGTTTTTGAAACAAATTTCAGTTGGTCTCCACTATCTATCTTGTCTTTGTTGCAGTGAAGTACCTGCTGCAAAATCTGATGTGTCCAGAGACAATGGAAGTTGATTGTGTAACAAAGTGAATGTCAAACTCTCAGAACCTTGGCTCGTAGCTCGAGTTTGGGAAATTACTTCCATGCAATTCGTAGAGTGAGCGCTAGTAGTTTATATAAACGAAATGTCGGCTTGTTTCTTCGATTTGCATGTCAATAAAACTCGTACATTTTCATGTAACTGTGTCGTGTGACATATCTATTTAACCGGAACTGTTTCAGAAACGCACTGGATGGTGTGTTATTTGACTGAGAACTTACAAAGAATAATTAAATGTCCTAAGAATGTTAGCTGTTGTATACCAAATACTGATTTTCCAACATTTATTACAAGGCCTTACTCATTCAGCAGTTTAAAAAGTGAGTTTAAATGCTCCTCATGTTGCTCTGGAGATTCTGATGCTATTAAAATATCATCCATATACGGGAAACACAGCTAGTTTTTCTACAACTTATTGTATATGCATCTGAAATGTGCTAGATGTATTTTGTAGTCCGAAGGGCATGTAATTACATTCTTAAAGAGCAAAACTGTATAATAATAGCTAACGGAAATTGATAACATGCTTTTAGTAGGTCAATCTTTGACATTGTGGTTTTGTTTTGAAGGATAAAATTTACATCACCAACTCGTGGAATCGGAAACTGGTGTAGGAGGGTCCTGTCATTCAGATAGCAACAGTCTCCGCAAACTCACTATTGGTCATTTGGCTTCAAAACAAAATGTGATGGACTAATTTGCTGTGATTGCGACAGATGTATTATATCATTATTTCACAGAAACTGAAATTCTTTTTTTAGCAATTTGCAATTGATGTGGATCCAATCTTCGAGCCTTATTGTATACTTGTGGACCTCTAGACGAAGTGATATAATGATTTATTTTACGCTTCAACACCTTTGGTACTATGGATGATTTTGTTAGTGCACTAAATTTCTCCAAAAGTTTATTTAAGTGGCATGTGGCTGAGAGTGAGCCTACTGAATCTTTAGCATTCACTGTGGTTACTTTTGCTAAATGTTTAATTTGGTGATGTTGTCTATCAGTTTTTATTTTTGAGATCAACGAGTAAACCATAGTGATGAAGGAAATCAGTCCCCAATATGCTTTTTGACATGTCTCCTACAAAGAAAGGCCACTTAAAATTGCGTGTAAACTCCAAATCAATGGTTAACAGCATGAAAACGTAAGTTATCTCTAAACCACTTGCTGAATAAAGACTCAAATGACAGGATTCAACCTTCTTGCTTTTTGAAACTGGTATAACAGACAAATCTGCACCGTTATCTGCCACAAAATATCTTCCACTATACCGATCTTTGAGAAACAGGTGATATTGGCTGCTTGATGTTGGTACTGGGGTAGAACACTCAGTCGCAGTTGTGTCTACCGTTTATAGTTTTCCTTGTTTAGCCACTGACAAAGCTAAACACATTTTTCAGGTTGACAGCGTATGCAAAATTTTAAATGATAACAGCAGTATTTTCCGGTTTTATTGAATGTTGGTCTGCTTCTACTTCTGCTGGGCGATCTTTGCTTACTTGGTTTTCGAAGCATTTTTATCTCATATTCCAGTTCCTCAATCCTTAAGAGAAGATCTTGGACTAACACGGACAACGCAGTTGCCGGAATGGACTGAACCGATGCAATCTGAACCTCCCTAACAGAGTGCATTTCGATCACACGATCTGCCATTTGAGCAATTTTAACCGCTGTTTCGCCAGATATAACTAAAATACTTCAAATGCTACTAGGAAGTTTGTATGCCAAAGTGTTTCAAGATCTTGTACGACACACTGGTATCAGCATAGCCCTGCATTTTTCTTAATCATTGACTAGGCTTCGTATCACCTAGCTTTAAACCGTTCAAAAGTTATTTAATTTGGCGCTCTTCGCTTTCTTTAAATATGGTGAAAAGTCGTTCTTTCACAAGAGAATATTTAATGTTCTGGTCACTTGCGACTAGGTATTTTCAACAGATTTTGGCTCCAGCTGACCGAGCAAATATTTAAATGTAGTGGCCTCATTAGCTACACCAGCGATCGTAAATTGCGTTCGGCTTGATAAAACCTGATGTCTAGCTTTTCCGTTCCAAAACGGCGATAGCTCAACGCTTACCTTACCAATTTCTAGCTTGCATTCAGGATTATTACCTTCAGGTCCATTTACTGTTGACATTTTGCGTATTTTTTAAAGGCAGTATGCAATGAATTCAAATTAAAAAATTACGTGAAAATTTCGCCGAAATTACTCTGTCAATGTCATCGTCTCACCGATCTCGTCGGTATCACCAATTTGTTGCTCTTTACGTTCATTTAACTAGATTTTTAAATTTACTTTCTTTTCTTTTCAGACACACCAAGAAACTTTAATTACAATCACCGTGGATTAACAAACTTCTCGTTTTTGTTTTATTCCAAAGAATTGTAATATTGTTATGCCAAAATTATCGCGGCAAACGCTTTTCAAACACATTAAAAATAAAAATAGTAACTGTCATGTTCCCACAGGTCCATCCCCTTCATTATACTTCTAGCAACTGAAACTTGCTATCACCTAAAAACCATTCATCAGTGGCGAATTTTGGGCAACACACTTCTCATGCTGCCATGTTAAAATTTTCTTTGTTTGACACAATGAAGCGAAGTTTACCCAATGCACCTCGCTAACATCCTAGCGCCGTAGCAATTATGACCGAATCCTGAAACAGCCGTTTATTAAACGAGTAAATGAGGACAATAAGACTCGTAAGCTTATAAAAAAAAAACCGCGGTGTGCAAATAAACGTGTAACTTACTCACTTATCTTTTACCAAAACCACAGTATTTCTCATAGCTCCAGCTATCGATGACTCTTAAACGTTTTTGCCGCGTGGGGTAGCCGCGCGGTCTATGGCGCCTTGTCACTGTTTTGCGGCTCTCCCCGTCGGAGGTTCGAGTCCTTCCTCGTCCATGGGTGTGTGTTGTCCTTAGCGTAGGTTAGTTTAAATTTGATTACGTACTGTGTAAGCTTAGGGACCAAGGACCTCAGCTGTTTCGTGCCATAGCACTTACCACAAATTTCCAATTTTTTCTTAAAAGCTTACATTATTCCATTGCAAAAGTCTCCAGTTACTCGTATATTGCGGTAAATAAGAAATTTACACATTTTTACAATGTGGTATAATATTCTCCTCTTTGTGTGGTAGTGAACGCCTCGTATACAATCAACTTTCTCTAGTTTGGAACTAATATTAATCTCCTCCCAAACTTAAAAAGAAATCCTTGTGTTAACTAAATTTCATATACAGTAATTTGTGATCTCATATGCTCCAAACACAAATTCATAGCGTGCCCTATTTTTCATTGCAACTCATTCAAATTATTGTAGTATGTTACTTACACGCGAAATATCACAATAACTATGGCCATTAAAGAAATGATGGGCACTTCATCATGAAACTGAGATACAAACCTATAACTAAAGTAAAAACTTTTTTTACCGAATATTTCCTTAAATTCGTGTGAGAGAGATTACAGGGTAGCAGATGTCAGCACGGTGTTCTGCCAGAGTAGTGCGTTAACCACTGGCTCGCCGAAAGCTCATGGACATCCTGAACAACGCCCATTTCCGAAATCTGCACACGTGTACACACCAGCTAAGAGGCTGGATCGCCGGTTCTGGGAACTGCGGGTAACGGTCTGAAGGTCGTATCTCCACTAACTCCCAGGCGGTGATGATGGTGTTCACGAATATGTCGGAAATATCCATGGCCCATCGCTAAAATCCTCTTGTGTGTCCAGTTAATCCTTCCAAAATAGTCATAGCTCGTTGCTAAGTTCTGCTCAAAGAAAAGGTCTCAGCCATAGAGCAGTTCGCAGAGGGAACCTTAAGCGCCTTAGAAACGGCAAGGCTCTGGCCACAGGAGCTGCTGCTATCTCTACTCCCGTGGTGACCCAGCCTACTGCTGCCAGGCCCTCGGTCAATGACAGGCTTCCGGTCCGTGCGGACGTCAGGCAGCCGCGACAAACGCTGCCTGCTTCACCGTTCACGACGCTGTATGTTCCAGTGTAGTTTAAATAAATAATAGTAATATGGAAGGCTGCTCCAAATTCCTTACGGCAGAGAATCGGTTGCGCTCGTAAACTGTTTAAAAAACAGTTGGTTATACACTGACAGAAGAGGGGAATGGTGGGAGTCAGATAAAACTGTTAAAGGTTTCTGGGCAGAGGGGAGGGGGTGAACTTCTTGCGGTGACATTGAGGAAGTAACTTTTATTGGGAGGAGGTACTCTTGAAATCCTGATGACAACGCTGCAAATGGATCCAAAACCGTTCTTGAATCAGCTTAGATTCAGAACTACCGGGTTCTGTGAGTATTAGGTAGGTGCGTAAGTTCTTAGCGTGTTTATTCCGCAAAAAAATGGTTCAAATGGCTCTGAGCACTATTCGACTTAACTTCTGATAGTCGCCTAGAACTAATTAAACCTAACTAAGCTAAGGACATCACACACATCCATGCCCGAGGCAGGATTCGAACCTGCGACAATAACAGTCGCTCGGCTCCAGACTGAAGCGCCTAGAACCGCACGGCCACTCTGGGCGGCTTTATTCTGAAATTGGTATTCCTGTTGTTATATGTTTATTTATCGACCGTCATTGTTTTGTTTGTGGTTCACTGTTGGTATTTGAGTTTACATATTGTCATTATGCCATATGGAAATAGTGAGTGAAGCTGTGGACGTTAGAAAATGGAGTGCCAAGTGAAGAAATCGGAACAATTACGACATATTCTTCTGTTTGAGTTCAGTAAAGGGTTACAGGAGCGAAGGCAGCCAGAAGCAATTGCGGCATGTCTGGGCATAATTCCATTGAACAGAGCACGGCAAGAAAATATTTGTCTGGTTCTGACGAGGGTTTCTTTGACATTTGTGAAAATCCAACTTCAGGAAGGTCAATAGTGTTTGATGAAGATCGTTTCAATGCATTAATCGACAATGATCCACGACACAGTACTAAAAAACTGTCAAATGTGATGAATTGTGACCATTCCATCATCGTGCGACGTTTGCGTTTAATGCGGAACGTTAAAAAAACGGATGCGTTGGTTCCGTATGCTCTAAGCCGAAAATACAACAATTTGTTGGTGTCCATCTACGCATCTGTGCTTGCTCGTCGTCAAATGGCTCTTGTACAATACCGATCATTCCTATCTTATATCGTTATTCGTGACGAGAAATGTTGTCTTCATGCTAGCATAAGGAAAAGAATGGAATGTTCCAAACAAAGTAGCAGCTACCCGTACAATGACCTGAGCGCATCCACGAAAGATAGTGGTATGGATCTGGTAGAACAGGCACGGTGTGGTGTACTATGAATTGCCTCCCGGGGATGTAACCGTTATTGTCAACAAATGTGACGTTTTGCCGACGCAATGCAAGAACATCGACCAGGAAGTGATGCTATCCACGATAACGTTCGCCCGCCTTGTGCTAGACTGACAAAAATCGCTATACAGGAGTTGGGTCGGGAAGTCATTTCACAACACGTTACTCACCTTCTCCACTCTCTATCGAATTACCTTCAAGCAACTTCCTTTCCGGATAAAAATGTTCTCCGAACATGGTTTGACTAGTTCTCACCGAAAACCAAATGATTTCTACAGTCGCGGAATCGAAAAGTTACCACAGCGTTGACAGACTGTTGTAAATAGTGAGAGAAAATATATTATTGATCACTAAAGCCTCTCTTATGTATATCTGTTATGGTTATTAAACTTATAGAAAAACGCTACGACTATACACACCACCACAACAATTTGGATTCAGCATTGTTACTGAATTTTATTTCATGTCGTCTGATGTTCATAAACTTGTTATGTAATCTACGACTTCAGTGGTAGAATCCTGAAAAGAAAGAGGAAGCTTGGGGCGAGATACAAATTCTACACTGTTTGCATATACCCTTCTCGTATGACCCTACACGCATATAAGCTCCTTTCAAAGTCAGCGTTTCGTAATACACTAGACAGAATTAACTCACCAGATAAATGGCACAAAGATAGTTTGGAAAGTGAAATCACGATAACGACTGAATTTCGTCTGTAGGTGGCCACAGCGGAAACGTCAGTAAAGTGACCGTACGCAGAGGCGCAATTTTGGATTCCGTAACGAAGAGCTAATATTCGGGTACTCATGAATACAGTAGCTGAAATGAAAACGAGTTCTCTGCAACTTCTGTGCAGGTACTTAGGGGAAGTGAGGAGGTCTACTTGACAAGTCAATGTATTTATATTAAGTCTGCGGCTATGTGAAATAATGGAAAATTTGGAAGCAGTTCGACATAAGGTAGTAATCATTAAAAGACTTTCGGTTAACCGAATTATGAGAATAATCTGAAGGATAGTAGTATTAGATTCCGTAATATACACTGCCGAGTACAAGGTTTCGCATGAAGCACAAACAACACGGAACAGATCCTGCATGACTGAATTTAATTCTGTATTTCATCGTGTAAAAATACTTCGGAGCCGAGGTTATCCAAAAACTTTCTAAAATGTGCTCATTTGTTTTCTGGTTAATTTTTTTAAAGCCAAGTTATCACTGACAGTGATTTGATCAGGCTTCCATAACACATTTAACTGAAACGGGTGATGAGATAATACTGAAGACTACAGAACATGTTTCGGACTGTTTTGTAACATATCATTTAATCATTAGCTCTGTAGGGTGGAAGTTAAATGAGATCCATTCAACAAATGCCTTAAGGAATCAGAAAAACGACAAATCTTAAGCAAAGACTTATTTATCTGCGTTGTCCATGGTTTCCCACTTTTAAAATACAACGTGGTTTAAAGACTTAACCTGCGCAAATCAGAGCTTGTAAAAATTGTCGTACGGCCACAGAGAGAAACCGAAAGGTTCCTGGAGAACCTCTCTCCGCACTGTTTGTGCATGTGTAATGTATAAACAGTGATGTTCGGAGGAGTGTAACGAACAAATTACCGACGAACCACATCCGATACATTAGCGACAGGCCCTCTAGTACGGGAAGGCTCTGGCTAGAGAAGCCTTAATACTTACCAGTCCTCCAACAAGGCTTGCATATTCCATCAGCACATGAAGCTGTGCAGTAGCGTGCTGATATATAGAAGGTGGAGTTATTGAATGAAAGGCAGTTCGCCGTGGATGCTGTTCAGATTGTCTTGAACGTGTAGGCGTCGATAATGCATGGCGCTCCAAACTAATGCACTTGTCACTTGTCACGCTGCTCAGCCATATAGATTTCCGGGTTATTAATATCGTAACAATTTTAGGACGAGTTGAAAGGGGTTTCGTCCAAATACTAACGACGAGGTTTATATTTATCCAGTGCAGTTTCAAACGTTTGTGGGAACCAACGCCATGGACCTCACGCTATAGGCAGACAAAGGCTGCTTTGCCACATGTTAATTACTTGTTGTTTGTACCCTGTTCAACATACTCCGAGAGTTTATACTTAATTGGCTCTTTCTTTCAGGGTCCTTCAATTTTCAGACATTTTCGTGAAACGTTCTGCAAGAGAGTGCAACCTAACTTCTGGCGAAGATTTTGATCATGCCGCAGGTGCCCAAACGAAGCAACCAGGTCAAGACAGATAACTGCAGTCTCGTAACACAGTCAGTTTTCAACAAGCTTTTGAAGTCTTAAAGTTCCCTATTAGTAAGACTTTCTGCATATGGCTTTCCCTGTTATGTTCATCTTAAGGTGACCCATTGGGGCCATAGGGGTTTGATGCTCCATTGCCAACCTACCGATACTCCGACGCCTCCATTTATTCCAAGGAGAAAAATATTTACGCTACAAGGTAAATTACTCTGTAATGCTTTGACTTTGAAGCCGGTATTCATCGCAAACATAATTTACAGGAAATACTTTAAATGATGCCCTTTAAATATATCAGGGGGAAAATAATAAATTGTCTGCTATTAACAGGTCTGCACTAGTACAATTTTATTGTGTCCGGCTCGGTAACTCAATTGTCAGCGAGTTTGACTACTATGTAGAGAACCAGGGATCAATTAATGGTATTGACAGAGATGTTTCATTGGTGGAAGAATTGGAAAGCGCTGCATTTAGCCTCTTGACAATAACTGAACAACTAATTGTATGAGAAGTTGCGTCTCGAAGCTCTGGGAAGTTGACAATGACCGCTGATGAGGTGTGCTGATTCTGTGCCTGTCGGCGCCGCATCCTAACGACGTCATTGGCACAGAATGAGACCGCAACCGATGCTTAGTTAATGGACCGTCAGGGTCAGAATATGGATCATTCAGTTATCCACCTGGCTCCTTCGTTAACTCCGTTACATTTTTCTCAGACACAGACAGTCACTAACTACACTTTGATTTTGCCTCGACACAGACAGTTACTAACTACACTTTGATTTTGATCTGCTTCTCAAAATTTGCGAGAAACACAGTATTATGAAACGAAGCTTCCGAAATACCTACCATTGGCTGAAATACACTTTTAAATTGAAGTAATTCACATGAAACCATCAAATTAACCTTTCTGATTCAACTTCGTATTTGAACATGACATTAAGAGCTAATAAATTAAACTAAAAGGTATTTCGCAGATCTGCTTCGATTTCGTTAATATTAAGTGTTTTTTCCTATTATATTCCTCGTGTATGCTTCCCTAGCGCCATCTTTCATCGACATTTTGCATGAACATGTACTGCCCATGCCGATTAATATATTTATTACTGCTGAGAGAGATAATGATTTTATCTTGTAACTCTTCAATTTGGTCCGTGTTTGCATAGAAAAAACAGTAATATCAGAAATTGAGTCCACATTGAATGCAAAACACCTTGATACTCGTTTATTTCTTTATTATATCACATTATTCACACAGTAATGTAAATTACAAAACCACTAAATTCATAAGTTAAAATTTACAGATGCATAATTAACTACTTCAGGCGAGATGTTGAGAATTCCGAAGTTCGCAGCAGCTCTGGTCTTTCCCTAATAGTAGTAGTAGTAGCTTTATTCATCTGTAGAATTTTTTTTACAAGGGTATAGAACATGTCAAAGTATTTACAAATTTAGATCAATTTAAAATAAGTTAATTCGCATACACAAATATTTACAGACTTCTACTTAGAGACAATCATTGGATGTATTGCTGGTATAAAATACTTTATTTTACAAATATATTATTAAATAATATAATGTCACATTGTTCACTCATATCTCACTATCAGTCACTGCACACACTATACACACATTGTTTCATAACACTTTACTCACTACACACACACGCTGCTGATCTCTGGGCCATATTCTGTACCACAACTTCCCATTTGCTATCTTGGAAAACTGAGTCAGCAGCCCTCCATAATGAGTGAGACGTTGAGCTCAGAAAGAGGTAAGCTTGTGGACAAGTATTTCTCGAAAGGAAAAAAAAGAAGGAAAAAACATAAAGTGTAGGTGTTATGTGGAAAAATCTGAGGCGGTGGTGTTGTGGTGTGGTCGTGTTTTTCATTGAGCGGGCTTGCAGCCCTTGTCATTTTGTGTGACACTATCACAGCACAGAACTACACTGATGTCTTAAAGACCTTCTTGCTTCCCACAGTTGAAGAGCAATTCGGGGATGAGGATTGCATTTTTCACCACGATAGAGCACCTGTTCATAATGCACGGCCTGTTAAGGAGTGGTTACACGACAATAACGTCCCTGTAATGGACTGGCCTGCACAGAGGTTTGATCTGAATCGTATACAACACTTTTGGGATGTTTTAGAACGCCGGCTTCGTGCCAGGCCTCGCCGACCGACATCAATATCTCTCCTCAGTGCGGCACTCCATGAAGAAAAGGCTGCAATTCTCCAAGAATCCTTGAAGCACCTGATTGAGCTTATGCCAGTGAGAGTGGAAGCTGTGATCAGGGCTAAGAGTGGGCCAAAACCATATTGAATTCGAGCATTAACGATGGATGGCACCACGAACTTGTGAGTCATTTTCAGCCAGGTGTCCGGATCCTTTTAATCACATTTTGTACTTGTGGGTCCTGTGGTAGCCTTCCGCCTGCAAACTCCTGTCCCAGCCACCAAGACCGCAGGGTCCTACCTAGCACAACAGCCCCAGCCACCGAAGTGCTGTGTCCACTTCCGTTGTCGCACGTGAGTGTGCAAGTCACCGCACCTTCCACGATACTGTTGAAGACGGTCCGCGCTGAAGGTAGCAATGCTAATAATTTGGCTTTGGAAGCATTTAGTGCTGTAGAATTGAAGTTATTATAATGGCGCGCAGGGTGGTTGGCTCCCCTACTGTTGCATACATTGGGATTCCAAGAATGGAAATTTTTGGGCTAAAATTCTCTGCCAAAGAAGGATGAGGTGTTCATCCAAAGAAGGTCTAGTTAAATTTACAATAACATATTGACTGAAGGTTGTTTACAATTATCAGGAACTGGAAGTATCAATGTTGGGTGAAATGAATATCATGGCGTTTCCCAGTACATTGGTCCCCAGCTGCTGACCATGCACCTTGCTGCTGCATATGCAGAGTTTCGGATTCCCTGGCTGAGGAAAGTATGGCCACCAGTGGTTGCTGCAAGACTGTCTGACTGCATACTCCTCCATTGGCCAGAGTGTGGAGATCTCTTGATACCCCAGCAACAGCATGAATGGCTAAATACTCATATCCCACTCCTGGGAAGCTGTCCGAGTGTGGGGCTGCCCTGCCACCCTGATGCTTAGGCAGCAGACAGCGGCTATTGTCCGAGCAGTGTCAGATTCGTCTTTGCCATCGCCACCACACAGTGCAGCGCATCCTTGACATCACATGACTGTGTGGTTGTCCAAATGCTGATGGGTTAGTATGGATAGCCATAAATGCTGTTGCTAACCGCCGAATTTGAGGCAGTGGCAGCGTTTGTCTGTCATGCCGAATTATCTCGAATACATGCAATAACCAGCTACTGTAACTGACATCTGGTTTGGCTGTAGTACTTCCTGATGACTGACCTGATTTCGTCAAATGGTAGGCTTCGATGCATCAGACACTGACTGGCGCTTGGCTTACTTAAGTATTGCTTAATTATCGTCCTGGTATTCCATTTCTGGCTCTGAGTCTTGTCATAATAATTTAACTTTACAGTTTACCACCTCCACAGAAATAAATCTGCCCTCGGATATTTCTGACGTATAGATGCTTGTATATTTATACACAGTCCAGTCACACTAATGTGACCACTGCCTATGTTCAGTGTGAATATGGAAGAACAATTCACAGACGACAGATGACAGCACTAGTAGAGGAGGATGTGTACAGCGAGTCTGGGCATGGGAAACAAGGTAGGAATTTTCGTTCCGTGGACACGAGATTTATGTGACATCCAAAAGAACATGGTCGTTGGCATTCATGCCAAGGGTGGAAGGATTTCCGAAATGACCAAGTACATAAACTGTTTGCATTCCACTGTGACTGAAGTATACTGTGCATGTAAAAACGGCGCTATTCTTAGCTGGAGTTGAGGCAACCGTGGTGCACCATGGGCTATAGAGGAGAGAAGTGAACAGTGGCTCTGAAATGTGTACAGCCGAATCGAAGTGCAACTGTTGATTAATTGACAGACTGGATAAACCAAGGGGCTACCTACAATGTCTCCTCAACTACCAGTTGGTTATAATTGCAGGTATGGGCCTACAGGGTAGGTGCCTGGTTGATGCACCAATGCTGACTGCTGTTCATCAGCTATGAAGGCTTCAATTTGCACTCCAGTACCGCAACCAGACGCCCACTGAGTGGGGACAGGTGGCCTTTTCAGATGATTCACAAGTCATGCTCCATCAGACAGATGGTCGTTGACGCGAACGGCATGCTACATCTGCAAGCAAACACGCTGTAGCAATCTTCGAAAGGTTCCAGGCTGGAGAATTACGTTCTGGTGAACCTTTTTATGGCTTACTATGGGTGATCTTGTCATTACGGAAGGCAAAATACATCAACAAAAGTGTGAATCTATCATTAGGGACCATTTCAACACCTACATACATGTAGTTTGTTATCCTTGGCACAATGGCATCTGCCAGCAGGAAAATGCAACATGTCACACTGCTCACAGTGTACGTGCATGATTTGACGAGCGCCAGAATGAGTTTACGTACTCCCTCGTCCAGCAAACGCTCTGAATTTTAGCCATATCGAGAATATATGGGACCACCTTCATTGGGCTGTATGCGTCATGCATCCTCAACTAAGAAACGTGGCTCAGCGGGCCATGGGACTGGAGTGGTCATGGCTCCATAGCCCTGCCGGTACCTTTATAGAAGCTCCCTGACTCTCTTCCTCCTGGAAAATGTTGTTATTCAGGCTTTTCACGTCTAGTCACATTATTGTGGCTGGACTGTGTTCAAGTGGTTCAAATGGCTGTAAACACCATGGACAGCATCTCACTGTGTCCTTTGCACCACTTAAATGGGCCTTCTTGGCGGCATTTTGACTGGGTCGATCATGGAGTATGAAGGCTAGGGATGGGGTTTGTGATACTTTTTACTTGAACTGGAAGTGTACGACACCCATCTCTGTTAAAGCCATAGATGTTGCTGGAACTGAGGCTCCTATATTTACTAGTTGCTGATGATGTTCGGCACAGTAATTTTTAATTGACCATTTTCTGCAGCTAACATTATTTCTAATGACACGTGGAGAGTCAGGCCTAATGTTTGATATAGGTATGTTATGTTTTTATATGGGTGGGTTAGGGTTGAGGCTATGTAAGCTTTTTATGGAAACCGAACAGCTAAGGTCATCAGTCACCAATTCACCTTCAGGAAAGAAGCAGTGCACTCAGTGCATCTGTGCATAGAGCAATTTCTGGGTGTAAGTGTGAGAAAGTGTTTTAAATCTTTGTGTAGCACATATCTGAGGCTTAAAATGGGAATCAGTCTGGTATATACGTAGCAGCGTGTGGGAAATTGACTAAAAACCACATGCAGGCTGGCTGGCACACCGACCACGCATCGTCAATGCGCCAAGCAGATTCGATCTGGGGCGGGCCTATCTGCCCGTCCCAGTATGAGGTGCATTACCATGTGTGGCTATCCTTTTGTGTGTGTGTGTGTGTGTGTGTATCGGTAGAATTTCGAGTAATAGGTCAGATACAACAGTCAATGTACGTATTATATTCAGGGCGATAGTTTCTGTTATGATGGTGCATAGTCAGAAGGTCTGTCCGGATATGCCACATTCATTACCATTGACAAGCAAATACTGAATTTTTAGTGCTATTTATGGTGCGCTACCGTGTCTTTCTTGCCTGTAACAATTACAAATAAAGACGGTTTTGCTGACTACGGAGTATAACCAGTGCTGTCCTACTCTTGCAAAAAAATTCAGTTTTGTCTGCAAATATTTAATTCTGGCATTCTGTCTCTTATTTCCAAGGGTAAAAACTAGATAAACTCACATGACCTGGAAAGGATATGCACCTGTTATGCAAGATCCAAATGCTTGCACCTAGCGAGCCTCTTTTTTGTCATACTGTGGTAGCCACTGAGTAGACTGGCGCAACTATTTCTGTAGTCATGCAAATGCTGACTATGGCAGCTGGTACTCTCCTTGCGTGTCCTTGAACCTTGTCTGGTTATTTATAATGCATTATAATTTCTCAAATAAGTCCTCTCACCACAGAATTTCGTTCTGCAGTGCCAGAATGTTTCAATCTAATCTTAGGGTCCACTGAAAATCTGACAGTATCACGTCGAGTTGTTGTGTAAACAAGACATAACTTGTTAGAGGAGGTGTGTTGAGGTGTTCTACAATCCTGCAATAGCATAGTTGAATCATGATAAAGCATGTCATATCCTTTTTGCTTTTCGTCCAGAGCATAATTCTTGTCACTGTGGCAGCTTATTCTCGTCCTGAGGTAGACCCATATACTCAAAAGAAGAGGAAGTCCAGTTGTTACTTTATTATTCTTGCTTTGGCCTAACTGCACAGCGATGTGTTAGGATAACGGAAGGAGTGTCTTGCTTCCTTCTTACCCCTTTTCCTAGGTATTCCCATAACCTCTTCTGAAGATGTTGTCAACAGTGGAGGCAGCACCTCTGTCGTTCATTTAGATGCATGAATACAAGTGATTTGAACTATCATGGGCTGAATTGAAAGTCGCAATTTCATGCCAACAAGAGACGTTATGTCCGTTACCAGGAAGGGACCCTGATAATGTGCGGGTTCCCGGATTCGATTCCCAGCGGGATCAGGGATTTTCTCTGCCTCGTGATGACTGGGTGTTGTGTGATGTCCTTAGGTTAGTTAGGTTTAAGTAGTTCTAAGTTCTAGGGGACTGATGACCATAGATGTTAAGTCCCATAGCGCTCAGAGCCATTTGAACCATTTTGGACCTGATTATGTGTCACATAGCTTTTTGTCTTCCTTTCGATACATACAGGTTGGTCAGCATAACCCAGTTGCCTATGTGATACTAACGTAACACTGCTTTCTTATTATGGGTTCTGCCTTTTACGAAAACTTTTGTATTCGTCTCTTTCACTAGTTGCCAGGTTGTTTTTAAATGTGTAGAGAAATTTTTCACTGACAAAATACCACTTATTGGTAGAGGCACACAAAATGCCAAAGGTACAGGGCTCTTGTGGCCAAAAACCATCTCATAAGGAACTAGCCCAGTGCTTTTGTGGATGTTCGAATTATACACTACTGTGACATATGGAAGTAGACTATCCCTGTGCTTATGATTCGAATAATAGCTTTGCATCCATGCAGTTATATGAATACTGTCCCGTTCGACCATTTTCTGTGGATGTAAAGCACTAGGCTGAAGTTTCTTAATGTGCAACAACCTGCATAATTACTTCATTAAATCAGATTTAAAATTTGTCACTTGTTCAGTTATTACTGTTTCAGGCACTCTGAATGTTAGTATCCACTAGCTGAAGATCTGTTACTGCTTTTGACTGCTGCTTTTGTATGTTTGTCCTGGTTTCCTGCAGTTTCGTGTGCAAATAGGCCGAAGATATCCATTCCAATCACTGGAAATGGCTTACCTGTGTTGGGTAACATTTTTAGTATAATGAATTGGTGAATGAGTTTGCCCTTTGTACTAAGGAATACAATTCTTGACGAAACTGTCGACATCCTGTGTACATGTTACCCTGTGGTAGTGTTGCAATATTTTGTTTCCCATTGCCCCCGACTAGTGTGGCTGTCTGAAATCGAGCAATGGGCCTACCACAGCTCATCGCTTCTTAAATTTTCAGGTACTGTTGTGCATAATCCACATTTAGTCTTGCAATACAGCATTCTGTTTTCCCTGCTGAATTGAGGCTGGTTGGTGAACTGCCAACAACCTGGATCGTTCCTCACTGCTTCATTCTATGAATCCTCGAGTATGCCAGTGCATTCCGCACTGTGTATTTTGTGGCTAAGACCATCTGTATTTGTGTATGACTGCCTTGGACAATGTATTTCTTGGAAATCAAACTCAATGAGATGAAATGGCCATCTAGTTGATCTAGAAGTTGGATCCTTAAATCTTAATAACCATTTAAGTGCTACATGATCTATTTGTGCTTTAAAACGCCATCCATATAAATAACATTAAAAACAAGTCATTCCATACGTTACTGCTAGCATTTCCTTCGCAGCTGTCGATTAATTCTTTTCTGTTGTATTAAGTTATGTTGATGTGTAAGCTATGGAGTGGTCGTATCCATCTATCTCCTCATTTAAAATGTAACATAAGGTAAAACTGCTAGAGTCGCATAACAGTATAAATTGGTAATCAGGATAAGTGAGAAATGGAACAGTTACAATAAATCTATTAGTTTCAGAAATTCTGCTTCACTATTGGATGACCAATGAAACTTTGTTCCTTTATTGACTAATTTGGTGATAGGCCTGTTTCAGCGAATTTTGGAGTAAATTTTCGATAAAAACGGCGAGGTCTAAAAATGATTGGAATTCCTTTACCGTGGCTGGTGCCAGAAACGTTTTTATGGCATCATCCAGATGTGTCACGGTGCATACACTATTTCGGCTGAGTATATGACCCAAGTAATGGAAATGGCATTTTTCCGGACTAAGCGTTACGTGTGCTGCATGTATACGCACCACATGCTGCTAGATATCATTGGAGAACACAGATCACCTAAATATCACCTAAATAGACCATCCACTGCTTTGATTTTAATCGTCGCAGTACACTAACTAATAATTCTATTTAAGTGGTAATTGCAACAGGACCTATGTGCTTCCCTGCCATCTATTTTTTGTCTGTTTTTGGTTTTTTTTCTTTGGACGATGGCAATAGATGACGACTGGGGGGCATTATATGTTTCCATGGTTCCATTCCAAAGTTGCTGACTGACAAATTCTTCCATGACAACCAGTAGTTTCTGTGGGAGCCTAAATGGTTTTCTATAGGCAGGCAGTTCATTTGCAGTGGAAATATAATGTTGGGTTAGTAGTGAAGCAGGAAATTTTCCAGGGGGATCAAACAACCCTATGTATTCTTCTGAGCATTACTCAATCTCGTACTTGTCCAGTACCTGTAGATGTGCTACTTTGAGCTTTACTGCACTGACAGACTATCTAGTGTTTCGTAATTTGACATGAAAAGGCTGTCCAAATCGTCTCCATGTAATGTTGCACAGTTAGTTTAAAGGTACCATGTTATAGCTGTACTTCTGTGTCCACGATTTTGGGTGTTCCTAGCAACAGTGACGGTTTTCCAGCTATAGCACCAAGTGGAAATGGTGCTCCATCTACTTCCACTATACGTTGTTCCAAGTCAATTTTGGCGTGATGTGCACAAAGAAACCTAACTTGAGAATGATTTACTAACCGTAGCCAGCTGTGGGTAGTACTTCTATTTTCATAACCAACAGTGGGAGTAGGCTGCAGTACTTTTTAGTACTGCTTGTCGCCTTGCCTCGTTTTTTCATATGATAGACTGTGATGAGGAATTGATGTTTGTCCACTCAGCATCTCAGACACTGCCAAACAGTTCACTGAATCCAGAGTGCCTGATTATCATCCTGGCATTCTATGTGTGGCTCCAAGTCCTGTTATAACTTTACCCTTTTACATTAAAATTACACGCAAGTAGAAATGTTATAATTACATCCATTTCATGTAGTCAGCTAGTAGCTTGTTCAGATCATGTCATGTTCCAGCTGCACAGACTGATTGTAAAGTACCGTTGAAGCATAGGTTTTATAACACTATACAGTTCTGATCTAGTCACACACCAGAAATTCATATAGAGTATCTTGGGACTAAGTTTAAATCATTCCTTCAGAGAACAAAATCCTACACAACAGTAAAGAGTGTTACCTATAAGTGGTTAACCTCTTTCTAAAATTTCAAAGTGTGTTGGTTACAATGCTCTGATTCTAAGTCCAATTGCCCTACTCGAAAAAATGTAAGTTTCACTGTGCAATCACCCATTCAAAAACAAAGTTCCACTGCTTGTCTCACAGTTAAGTTTACAAATTCACAAGGCAAAATTACTGCAACCACTGGCACAATACGTGGTGCTCCAGCCGCGAAAGCATTTAGATAATGATATATGGGACATCACCATAAATAAACTACACAAAAAAATTAAATGGTACACTTTTTAGAAACCCTGTAATTTCGCCCCATTGCGATAAAGAAGTTTGAAATTTGCCTCTAATAAGGGGGCCGCACCTAGTCGTCATCACTTTAATGCTGCACAGTAACAATCCTTCTTCATCCCGAAAAATCTTTTTTCCTTCCCACAAGTTCAATTAACAGAAGACATTTATTCTTCTGCACTTAGCGTTTAATCATGTTAAACACAATACATTGAGAATTATCGTGGAATATTTGCAGTGTAAGTTGCCAAACATTAAAAATATTTAAAAAAATTACACCTAGGGACTAGAAACCACGGTCCTTGGATTGCCATTCTTTACTCTTTCCTCTGCGCCAGCTGCTGCATGAGAATTACATTAACATACATGGCCCATGCCTCGTCCGACCCGCATCAAAAATGCATCTTTTTCCTATAAGCTCGGCCATCTGGGGCTCCCACTTCTGTCAAACCATTTCCTGACAAGCCGTTTATATAATATAGACTTGGACGACACTGGTGATGACGAGTAGCTCCGATTTAATGGGAAGTTGTCTGCAATTCTGCCCAAAGCCAAAGAGTACTTCTCACGTAATGGAAAGGTCGTCGAGCCCAATCCGTTTAGCAACATCTCGCTCCTTCACTGCCTCTGTAAAGGAGGCCACAATCACGAATTATTTAAATCAATCGATTGTGACTGAGGAAAATATTTCAGACACATCATCACACAAAATCGAAAGAAAAGAACCTCAGGAGGTGACATAAAGTGCACCAATGAAACCACCCCTTCCCTTGGCGCCTTCCGTTAGACAAATTTCTCGGTGGGAAACGACAGTTTGCAGAGTTAAGGGCAACAGAACGACGTTCTTAAAAACCTTTGACACTGTCGATACCCCACAGATGATTGACCCCTTTGCTAAGTCCGTCGTGGGCCTGTAACCCCATACAATGTGAGTGTAGCACGGCTGCAATTTTCATTTGGTATACAGGATGGAACCACTAGGGATTATTTGAAACCATTCAACGAAATTTGAGCTTGATCTGCAGCAGTCATGGATGATTACGCTGTTTCAGCACTCCTTTTAGCACCCTCCTGTTGTATGATCACGGCGTTGTTATGACTATAACATGTGCAAGAATAACAAAGGTGCGTGGGTGGCACCAAGCATGTTGCCGATGAAGGGACGTTTCACCATTTATTTACACACGTGTCAATGGAACCCACCCCCCACCTCCCTCCTATTATTAAGTCAGAGGAAAGTGCGAAACAGGGGGGCTGTGAAAATACAAACTCCCTTTGCAGTTTTGTATCAAGCTAAGATTTCTTCGAATGGTTGTGAACGGTCCCTAGTGGTTTCATCATGAACAGTAACGCAAAAATTGCGGTAAACAACACTCCAAAGTGGTCAAATCAGTAGTGGGGTTACAGCACTATGATGACCTTAGAGAAAGAGTGAATCGTTGCGGGGAGGGGGAGGGGGAGGAGGTGAGGGGTAGGGGGGGGGAGTGGCAAAACTTGTGAGGAAAGTCGGCCTGTGGCACATCGCAATGGAAACAGTGGTTTTTTTACCGCGAGTTATGTGTAAATGAATGCTCCAAACGGGAGGTTGGTTTCATTGACTAACTTTATGCCTCCCTTCCCCTCCACTGAGGCCTTTTCGTGTCAATTCTGAGCGGCGGTGTGTCTGACATGTTTCTCTTAACCACCCAGAAGAAAACCGCGTGATTTCAATCCTGGGCATCGCGGCTGTGACCTCCATCGCAGGACCGTCAAGAGAGGACTTGAGACAGAGGTAGAGGCAGTGTGATGACCCTCCCATCATGCGACATGTCCACGGCGGCGTTGGGAAGGATTGTGGTGACATTTGTTGCGAATGTGACATCAATAGCCCACCGTACACGTCACAACAACTTGTAAGCTCTGACCAGTTTTTCGTACGTGTAGACATCTTGCTGTTTGAAGCGACGTCCGGTCCGAGGTTGACGTCACAGGGGGACCAAGCTTTTAAATCTTTGCAGAGGAAGATTTCAGGCAACTTTGAGTCTAATTTAAAACTGTTGTATCGCAGTCGGGGAAAGTGAGGGTGTTTCAAAGAAGTGACCCTTTAATTCTTTTCCATAGTGCAGGCTTGCTTTCTCCCCACTGCTAGCTTGAACGGACGTCCTTCAATCGATAGTGTACGATTTATAAAATGATCTTCTCTTCATATACAGACATTAAACTACATAACTATTACTGCAAAGAAGCTTTACGTCCTTTCACATCGGTCGCTTTGAGGCTTTGTAATGATCTCTACATCTTCTGATTCCCTTTCATGCATAAAAATGGTAAATCAATCAGTCTGTCAGGAAGCCATTATACAAAGAGAATATATCTAAATATTATTCTGCTAATTAGTTTAGCATTTTGTTTCAAGTCGATGTTTCACACGCTTTTGGATGGTGTTATCAAACCATACGTATTTGACGCCACGTTTCAAGTGACATTTCAATTAAATACCGATTTTACTGAGAAATCAGTTCAACATCTCAGATGATATTATCGAGAAAGAGAGGCAGTTCTAGAAACTTCGGTAAATAACGCCGTCTTCTTCTCCCAGAAAGGCCGATTTTGGGAAGCGAATGTACGGCTGTGTCTTTTTATAATGTTCAGTCTGTTTAACCTGCAAACACTACTTATTGCTAATAGCCCAAATAACCCATTCTTAGGCCATGATTTCTCAGCCATCTCAGAATACGACATCTTCATCAAAATTCCTAACAAAACATCAGTTACAATCTCTCATCCCAAGAACGTATCCTTTTTAAAGAATAAAAGCTGCACAAAATTCTATTACAGCTACAAGTGTCATATCAGAATTTAAATCGAAATTTCAGCAGCTTTTATATCATGTTCTCAACTGGGCTACCTAGATTGTGAGTTACATGCATATAACAGGATTAAACAACGAAAATTAAACTCACTCTTAATTACTTACTTTAAATTGAAGCAAATCGAATATCTAAAGATTCATATTCTACATATTTCCACATGCTACTGTGACAACTACTATTCTTTATTGTAGGCTGGCTTGAAGTGAGAAACTAGTTATAGGAATAATTTTTACAAATTTAACTCAGATATGTACAAAAATTTTAAATATATTATTGGTTCGGGGATTTGACAGTGTTTTAAGCGTTTTCAGATTATGGATCGGTTGTCTCGTTGCATAATGCCTGTGGAAGCCATTATTTTTTAAGTAAGAGGCAAGTCTACAGCTGTCGGCACTTCTAATAAACTACTTCATTCTCGAGTGGGCTTTTATACACGTTAGCCGCGTGGGATTAGCGGAGCGGTCTTGGGCGGTGCAGTCATGGACTGTGCGGCTGGCCCCGGCGGACGTTCGAGTCCTCCCTGGGCCATGGATGTGTTGTGTCCCTAGGATAATTTAGGTTAAGTAGTGTGTAAGGTTAGGGACTGGTGACCTTAGCAGTTAAGTTCACTAAGATTTCACATATATTTGAACTTTTTTTATACACGTTAATCGCCTTGTTTTCGTCTCTCACGTGGTGGAATTCGATGTTTTGTATATCTACTCCTTCGGCTTTTACAACTTCAATAGCTCTGTTGGGAAACAAGTAACTTCGTGTTGGCAACAGTACGTTTCGGGACTCCTATCGACCGGAAATTGTTCTGACAACGGAAAAAAGAAGTTTTACATTTCTTGTCAGCAGATTTTCAGGCCACTTTCGTTTGCTACGTTTTTAATCAACACATATACTCATCGATACAACATTTCTCGCCATAGGTCTGTGGTACAAGTCTCAAGCAATATTCAGAGCCTATAAAAATTGTCAATGTTTGTTAGCGTGAATTGCTCATAAGACCCAAATCTGTGAAAGGCGAAATAAAACTTAAGAATCTCTTTGAACAGAATTCAGGCGCGATTCTCATGGAGTGTTTCACTGGAAGGCAGTCACGCAGACGCTCCGGCCACAAATCGCGCATAAAATTCAACAGGTTAACAAGCTAGGGAGATTTTATTATACTTGCTTGTGCGGACCGATGGAGCATTGGCCGTAAAACATTTAGATTTATTTTATACTTGTAGCTTTTTCTCATTTCCTCGTTTCTCATCTCACGAGCGTTACTTTTTATGTTTACACAAATGACCACCGTTCTTTTAACTTTTTCATTAGTTATTATTACAACAAATGTAGCTCAACACTAGTTGGTTCACAGTGGACGTTTAAAGGAATTGTGATGTGAAGAAAACGAAACGTCACGTAAAGGTTTACATTGGATGTTCTTTACGATTTCTGTAAAGGTCCAAATCAAGACCAAGACCTAGAATCGCTTAGTTCCAACTTTTTGTGACCATCTGCGTTCAAAAGAGACATTTTACATCTGGTTTACAGAATTTCGTCGTAATCGTACTCCCTTCCGCAATGAATTTCGTGAAGGTCGACCATAACCGGCTATATATATATATATATATATATATATATATATATATATATATATATATATATAAAAGAATTCGATGCACTGCTTTGTATGAAACAATGCGACTTACAATGATGCTAATGGATTCTTAAGCGTATTCACTGCCTGAGTAAAGTCGATTTTCCATGAATGTTTAGCTGTGGAAAAGATCTGCTCACTATGGATTTCGCTGTTATTGACCCAAGATCGAAGACAGTTTCGTGGTAATTTGTGTAAGGAAACGCTATCATTTGACCAAAGAAATTAAAAATTCGTATGCAACATTTAACAGGTGACAAATTTTAGTTATATTCGTACGAGCCACTCTTATCACCTGTCTGGCAGTGCCGAGATGACGCGAAATCAACAAAAGTGGCTCGTTTGCAAAGCCTTTCAAGAAAATGGTTTGTTTCTTCGGTTATGCAGGATATATCATGACCATTGCCACAGAAAACCGAAAAATAGTTAATGCTGAACGCTACATAACAATTTATTTGTTACAAGCAAGAGAAGAAATCAGGAAAAACAGCTTACGATGCATAATTCTCCAACACGACACCATTATTCACACACAACGTCAAACATAAGATTATTCGACGAAAATAAACATCCACTTATTATATCGTTGCCCATATTAACAGGATTCCTCTGCTTACTTCAAACAATATTGGGGGCACAGCAATTTTCATGAACTCTTAAGATACCAACACTAAATAAAATGTTTCCAAGCTTACTTCCAAAGCATACAGAAACGTTCAAATATTAAATACGGATATACTGGGACATAATAAAGCTATTTCTACCATACTCGCTTTTATTTGTTTTCGCGTAAATGTAAAAGGCGGCCTTCCTGATAATTTAGAATATCGTGATGATTTTAAGAAAGAAGAATACTTCGAACTTTGCAGATCTAAAAAAATCTTTGGTCCACTCTAATGCACGTTAGTCTTTAATATTGCTGCCTATATTATGTCGTAAGTAAGTTTGCAATTTGTGTTAATAAATATTATACCATTCTTGTCTCTCCACCAGCTTCCATACTGCATTCCTTTTTCTTCTTTCAGTTCACCAAAACAAAGTCCGCTGCTTAAACGAGACTTTTTTTACCCTTTATGAAACGTCCCCTTAGAAAAATTAATGAATTACTGTGCCGATAAACTTCTTACATTATTTGATTTTCAAACAACTGAGCAGAACTGAACGTACTCAGACATTTCTCTCTTTACTTATTCTGATCAACACTAAACTGCCACACAATATTTTTAGCGCAACACAATCTGACTTTCAATAATACCTACAAAAGAAAGGCCCTGACTAACAATAACCTCTACCTTTCATGAATTACTTACCTCACAAAAATCTTCGTTACTCGAACTACTGCAATACAGCGAGCGCCACTACTGCCAGCTAAATAAAATATTCTAACTACTGAAGGGACTGATTACTGATAGGCATAGTTAGCAAATGAAAGATTTTGATAAAGAACAAACAATGTATTTACCTTAATAGTGTTGAAATGAAATCCAGATTTACCAATCTACTGTCTCTGATGGACACACGTCCAGATCATCCGCTCTCAAAACTCCGCCATCTCTCTCCCCATATCCACCACTGCTGGCGGCTCACCTCCAACTGCGCAACGCTACGCGCTGTTAACAGCGAACTGCCCAACACTACAATAGCACATTCCAACAATGCAAAACAGCCGCAGACTGCACACAGCACAGTCAGTGATTTTATATAGAGCGCTACGTGGCGTTACCAACATAAAAACCTAAAGTCTACTTACATAACCGGCCACAGACTGCACACAGCACAGCCAGTGATTTTCATATATAGCGCTACGTGGCGTTGCCAACATAAAAACCTAAACAGTCTACTTACACCTTTTTTGTTGTATGCTCTTTTCACAGATTCGTCCATTGTACAGTTATACCGCTACAGTTTCCTAAATACACATTCAGCTTCCTGCATAAATATATAAGTTTTCGGTACTATTACGACGTTCTACAATTTCTCTCTATGAGGTCATCCAGAGAACAATACTCGTATTTCCAATCCTCATTGTAATGTTTGTCCTCTCTTCCTTTTATTTAGGTTGCAATATAATATATGTAGGTGGAGAACCACAAATTTCTCCATCTTAGAAGACTTGACATACTTGCTACACATGACAAGTAACAATGAATATAAATGATTTATTGAGGAGCATAATAGGATAGCATCTTTACCTAAAAATGTTGATTCGTGGCTGCAATTAGACTTTACTACATCGAGACACTACATTAAAAACAATGATTTCTCTCTATGGTTTATTTACGATGACAAATGACAATATCTTTCGTTCTTGAACTTAGTGAATTCATCCATACATTTTAAAGAGCGACAAGTTATGTCATAAGTGTGGTTAGGAATATGCCCGAAATGCTATGCTCTCTTGTAAGGACCTAGATCTCAGTCCATATGGCGCGTCAACATTCACGAAACCATTCAAGAACATCTTAATGGTAACCCAGTATATAACTGAAATAACACTGCCCGACTTTTAAGAGAGGTAGGAAATATCGAAGACATAATCTTAGACACGTTCTGGTGTCGGAGGCGCCGGGTGGCCTTTTATTTTATTGCTGTTCTTCAAAAAGTCAGCAACTCTACCGTGCTGGTGGCAGCGCCGGGAGCTTTGCATTATCCGCTGGTAGCATCCTCCCAACACTATCCATATGTTTCTCGTCTGCGATAATGTCGATATTTGGCGAGAATACTAGAAACATGTGCCCAGCAGCATACAGAAAGCAGTGAATAATTTTGCCATTTCCATCCAATTATGTGGGAATGAAATTTGAAAACAACAGGTACTTGTATAGGACTGACTTTTATTTTGTTACTTTTGTTATTTATTCTGATTTTTCTTATTTTATTTTACTTACTTTAATATAAAAACACACATCATGTACGCAAGTCTAAATATGTTACTGCACTTCTGTGACCTGTACTTCTTGGTTCTCAGTGCATGTAAAAAATATTTTCGCTATACAGGCCGTATCTGGCTCACACATGTCCGTAGGTATGGAGCGGACAACTTGTGTTATGTATTGTGTATGATCATTAATGTTTGTTAGTCTTGCTGCATAGACGGATTCCTTCACCACTTCCCATAGCCAGAAATTACATAGAGTGAAGTCGGCGACTGTGGTGGCCATTCAAAAGGGCCAGCTCTTCCAGTCCAGCGTCTGCCAAGTGTTTCGTTCTGGTAATGTGAAACTCTTTATGAATAATGTGGTAGTGTGGCATCTTGCTGGAAGTAACCTGACGTTACGATATGAAGGGGAAGATTATCAGCAACAAAAGTTTGCAACATATCTATCGTATTACAGTTTAATGATTAAAAATATATGGGCCAAGTACTACAAACTTCGAAATACCACACCATATGTTGCTTTTCTGAGAGGGTCTACTGTGTTCTCTTAGTTCATTGGGATTGTCTGTAGTCCAACAGATGCAACTGTGATTATTATGTGGCTTCCTCCGTCCTAAGTAATTCATCATTAGGGTCTACATGCATCAGTTCCAATAACACATCTGCAGCTCGTAAGCGAGCAATTTTATCAGCGTCTGATAGTGCCTGTATCATTTGAATCTGGTTCGGCTTCATCCCCAGATCGAGAAAGAGAATTCTCAAGACTCATGTGGTGCCATATGAGTGGTAACATCTCTTTTGACAACAATGTACAACGCTTCTCTTTCGTCGAATGTCATTATCGGGAACTGAACTACTTCGATTTTTTCAGTTTCAAAATTCTTTGTCTACCATTTTTCTCTTAAATCATGTAATTTCTTTCCTCTTATGTTTGTACTTGTACATTGAAGTACACAGCTGAAGCACTATCAAGAACGAAATCATCTTTCATGAACATTATATTTTTGGTCAAATAACTTGAGTCTGATTGTGACATCTCAGTATCTGTGCTAATTAAATTATGTCCATTTCATTCGTAATGTTCCTTAACGACAGGACCACATTCACTTGACCTTTATATCCACACCGTAGGAATAATATTTGTTATCAAATGGATACGCAATCGTAATTGAATTACTGCATTTTTAACAGAAGCTGAAGTTTATTTTTACAAATATGCCTGCCTACTACGTACGACGCTGTATTATATAAAGACAAGGGTAGCAGTTAAAGTCTTACCTTCGTGACGCCATTCCGTCCAGCCTCGGTATAGAGGGAACGACGTTTATAGGAGGTTGGTCCTCCGGCTACATCTGTTATCGCAACAACGGCGATATGTAGCTACTGCCATGGTCTGGAGAGGCCGGCTAGGATATCGCCGGATTAGACTAGTGTGTCACGCTCTCAATGGACAATATTGCTTTCTGGAACAACGGTGACGTCCCCGACCAACGGACTACCTCGCTACCCATTTGTTCTGTGGGTGTAGCTCTCTTATTTGTCTTCGAAGGTCTTCACAATTGTCCTTCACCGTATCGTAGGGATAACCCAACAGCTACACTGATCCATATGCAGATTCGTCTTATTCATTTAGGTGCTCATTTGTTCATGTTGAATCAGAGGCCAGATACTTTAGTTTGACAAGTAGTAGTCAGTGTTAGTTCTTTGTGGCCAGGTGATTCAGAAGCTTATTTTTTATGTTTTGCAATAATAGGGATGCTGGACTTTTCATTTCAAACCACGAGAAAAGCTACAACGTTCGTTAGTTTCATGAACAGAAGAGAGGTGGGGGAGGGATGGGGGGGGGGGGGGGTTTACGAGGTAGTTTTTGCGACCGTTTAAATAAAAGAGTACCAACAATGAGTTGCTTCTTTAAAACAGAAAAAAATGTAAGCCACATGCGAAAGCTGCCAACATGCAACAAGCTCTTACTGAATTATAGGACATAGCAAAGCAACCAAGTTAAGGCGTCTGCACAGTGATAACAGTGGAAAAGTTAAGTATAGGAAGTAGTGCTGCAAAAAGTAAACACACTGAAGCAGAATTAGTAATGAAAATCAGCCTGAGTAGTACAGGTATATTCTCTTGAAACCACTTTGAACTTTCCATAGGGGTCACCTACATGCAGAGGCAGTGACGTCTTCAGTGACATCAATAGGATCATCAGTCACATCGTCGTTCTTATCAATGGGAAGCCTAGCACAGTCCCCCCTCTCCGTCACTCTCCATATCTCTACCCTGTCATAACGCAGTATTAAAATCCAGTATGGCGGAAATAGTCAAGTTGCGTTGGTGGGAAACTGAAAACCATGCTGTCCTCTCTCCCTGTCTATAGCCAACCATAGTGCAGTAACCTAATCTATAACCAATCATAGTACGGTATTGAAAACAAAGATAGCGGAAATAGGCCAATTAAATAGTGTTAGCGGGATATTAAAAGCCCCTCCACTTCCCCTTATCTCCAGCCAATCGTAAAGCAGTATTAAAAACCCAAGACGATGAAAAAACAAGCGGTTGTCCTATGTGCACCATGTCCCCTTTCCCCCCTATCTTCAGTCAGAGTGTAGTATTTAAATCATGTGTAAAAATGTTGTGAAATTTCATTATTTTCGATGTCATCTTACTCTTCCCTCCTTCCTCTGTCCAACCAATCAGGATGTTGTATTAATACGGTGAACCAGATGTGTTGCAAAAATTACGTAACCTCGAATTAAAAGTGAAAGATGTTCATTATTTCCAATTTAAAATGGTATCGTGTTGAACTATTTACGCACACGCACAAATGCCATAATAGACATACTATATTTACCTCATACACATACACACACACACACACACACACACACACACAAAAGACTATGTCAGATTACTTTACCATAACAATATAATACTGAGCGAATGAGAGGAAAAACAATATATAAAAAAGTAATACTTTTAATATAAGCTTTCTCATAGGGAAATTTCACAATTTATATTCACGAAATACAGAATCTATGTCGTCGTCAATACTTTTTCATCATTTCTTATTGTAAATAGTAGCTTCTTTCAATGTGAGTAGATATTTGAAGGAACTCCATTAGACAATCAAGTTTTTATAGTCGTATCTGCCTTAATGAAAATGGTTCAATTAGCTCTGAGCACTATGGGACTTAACTTCTGAGGTCATCAGTCCCCTAGAACTTAGAACTACTTAAACCTAACTAACTTAAGGACATCAAACACACCCATGCCAGAGGCAGGATTCGACCCTGTGACCGGAGCGGTCTCGCGGTTCCAGACTGTAGCGCCTAGAACCGCTCGGCCACTCCGGCCGGCTAACTTAATGAAATCGAAACGGCAGTAACTATCATTTTTCGGCCAAACAGCGTACATTGTGAATCACATGTCCTTAATGAAGCAGTCGATCAGCTTCTTACAAGTATGAGAAACAATTCCGTCATTCGTACCTATTGTGAACATCAAAAACAACAAAATTTAGGGAATCGGTAAAGCAACCTCTCTGAAGCGAGTATATTATTCACTGGTTCACTTCTGTAGATACAGAACATGATCGATTGCCGAAATATTGTGTCCTTTGTATATTCACACCAGGTTGTTCACCTGAGATTTGTTTCATCATGTAATACGCCTGGAGAAATAGAAAAATCTCAAGTCGAGTATGTTTTATACAACGGTGCCATCGAGGACGACTTCGTACCAATATAATACTCTGCGGCGTTGGCCTCTCGCTTAACTTCCAATAACAGCGAATCTCTCGACCAGCACAAAGTCCCATGCGACTGGAAAAGGCGTAGGTGAGTTCTGTATAAAAGAACGGTAAGAGAGCCAGATTACAGAACACTATCCTGAATCGGTTCGCTACAGAATTCTTAACCATATTCTGCGTTCGAATATCATAAATTTCCCTCAGACAAGAAAGAGCATGACCAAGATCATCACGGCTTTAGAAAACATCGCTCGTGCGAAGCTCAGCTTGCTCTTTTATCACATGATATACAGAGAACTATGGATAAAGGGTAACAGGCGAATTACGTATTTCCGAATACCATTTGACTCGGTGTCCCTGGGGATCGTACCTGTCGAAAAGCAAAACAGATTCAGTAGACCTTGCTCCCCGATAGCACGACTTTGCGTTTAAAATGAAATTGTGTTAAAAATAGGTTTGTTTTGACCGGCGCAAATCATTACTAAAGCCATAGCGCACTTTTGATAGGAACGGCAATGACAACCTTCTCAGCACTCGTTGCACACTTGTGATAGATAAGGTGCGGTGTTATCTCTCGCAAACCGGTTCCTGTGCTTGCTCACCGTCTTGAACTGTACATATGAAATCGGATCTATTATATGACCAATATTTTAAATTCTTCTGTGGAAGCACTTAGTACAGCGAATGCTGTTCGACTCAAATCAATGAATACGAGGACTGTTCCTCAATTACCTTTGTCCTCGGACGTTTCCCAGCCAATGGAATATCTCCATATGAAACATCTCAGTCTTTCACTCTAGTATTTAATGAGGTATAGACATCATTGACCATGACTTTCAATTGTTTCTTGCTACAGAAAACTGTCCTGGCAAAGAAACTATAATATTCTGAAAGTTAATGTGAAATGTGCGCACCCTTTGACGTTATGATGCCTTGAATTCTGTTGAGTACACTTTTAATGAGGCATCTGAATATCTGTGGAGAAATAGCAATCCACTCTTTCACAACTGTCGAAACCAGAGATGTTGGATGCTCGGGTCTCGAGTAAAGTCGACGTTCTAAAATATCCCAGATGTGTTCCAGCAAGTTCACGTAGCCAATCGAGGCAGTCCAGTAAATTCCAGGAATATTATTATCCACGAACCATTGTTTCACATATACTGCTTTAGGATAGAGTGCATTATTAGTTTGATAAAAATATTTATTGCCCCCTAACTCCTCCTCTACTATAAGTAGCACAAAATATGGTAAAACATCTGTATATCCTTTTGCATTCAGCGTCTTCTCACGTATAATAACGAGACCAAGCAATAACCCATTCAGCGTCTTCTCAAGTATAATAACGAGACCAAGCAATAACCACGAAAAAGCCCCATGGTGCAACATCTTCACCTCAATACCTCACTGACGACAGGTAGCATATTCCCCTCCAAAGCACTCATTTCCAATCATGCATTGTTCAATGGCGTTTCTCTTTACAGCACCTCCAGTGTTGCTTAGAACTTACTGCAGAAATGTGTCGACCATTAAACACCATTCATTTTAAAGTCGTTTGCAGCGCGCTTTTTTAAAAGCTTGAGGTGCTTTTTTAATCGATAAACCTGCAGAAATAGCTTGTTTTGCTTTTCCCAAATCACCAGTAGGATATTTCATAATTTATACCATCTGAAACAAAAAATGGATAGAAAACTTCCTGGCAGATTAAAACTGTGCCGGACTGAGACTGGAACTCGGGACCTTCGCCTTTCGCGTTCAAGTGCTCTATTAGAGCACTTGGTAGAGCACTTGCCCGCGAAAGGCAAAGGTCCCGAGTTCGGGGTTCGGTTCGGCACAAAGTTTTAATCTGCCAGGAAGTTTCATACCTGCGAACACTCAACGGCACAGTGAAAATCTCTTTCTAGAAAATATTAATAGCATTGTGTGAATCATTTGCAGTGGGAAATGAAGATCAGTGTTCAATGATGGTCAGTGATCAGTAATGGTTAGTGATCATTGATGGTCAGTGAACAATGAAGGCAGGTGATCAATAATGGTTCTTGATCGACGGTGATCAGTGACAGTTAGTGATCAGTGGTGGTCAGTGAACAAGGATATTCAGTGATCAATAATGGTTTGTGACCGACGGTAATCAGAGATCAATGATGGTCAGGTTGACTGCTATCACCCTGTATGTTTGAACACGTAATAAATAGGTACATGACGCATGGTACAACTTATCTTCATGATGCGTGATTAACACGTGTGTAGGGTAAAAAGTAGTGGCAACACTGCCGTAACACGAAGAACGTGCGTCACATGGCATGTCCGCTATCTGTATCTGATAGCAGAACGTCACTTGAAGTAGTGCAGTGACCGGCGACGGCTGTGATTGAGTAATTTGTTGTGCGTACTGCTGAAAGCGCCCTAACAGAATGTTTAGGAAACACTAACAACGTGCATAGATTAAGACTTAATTGGCACGTGGTCGGTTCACACAACAATGTTTCCTCAGGCACTGCATCCCATCATCCTTTATAACAATGTGTGAAGCCACATGGCGAACACCGTGTAAGAGATCCTACGTACCTGGAGATGGGAGATAGTAAACATCCGCTGTATTCACCCGATGTGACTCCGTGCGATTATGACCTGTTCTCCAAAATGAAGGAAACTCTTCGTGGCACACACGCGAGCTGCAACACAACAGAAGACATCATTTGTGCCATAGGGTGGTCCTTGCGAGACATCGTCAGAGATGGATAAATTCATTGTGTATGACATCTTCCACTTCTGGGAGCGGAAGGTGATTGAGAAGTGGGGCGATTAGACTACGGGCATGTAATACGGTGAACTCCTGTTAACAAAGTCTGGTATGAATTACAACCGTGTTGCCACTACTTTATACCCATCCATGTAGTATGCGGCAATTACTTGCGATTTGTAATAACACTTTCTTGCTCGATCTCCAAACAACAACTGACAAAGCTACCTCACACTAGGCCTCTTAAATACTGTTGCGTTCACAATCAAGAGTAACATTAATTCCCAAATACACTCTTTTTCATGATGGAGTTATTTTATTGCTCAGATTTCATGTGGTTTGTAAATAAATATGGACGGTTCTCCACGATTTTCCTTTTTTTAAGAATGTGCATGGTGTGTCTCTGATTCACAGTAAATTTCGGGGTCTTCCCTCCAGAGGTTTCTTGCCCCTTTGGAAATCGGGCTCTGATTCACAAGAAATTTGTGGTTTGGAATCCCCTCAAGACCCTTTTCTTTTTCTTTTTTGGATTATGAGTAAGTCTCACCACTCTGGGACTTTGAAAGGATATACTTTTTTTAACTTAACGCAGAACACCAACTCTGCTCCTAGACAGAGAGAGTGACTTTTTAGCAGTCAGGATAGTAGCCACTAGCAAAAGCCCCGAAAGAACAGTCTTAAAAGTCAGGTGTTGAAAAGTCCGCGAAACATTCGCAGTAAACTGGACTTTCTACAAAAAAGACAATCAGAAGCTGTTTCTCTAACGCTAGAGAGATTGGGAGAGCTATTGCGAATCGAGAATAAGACATACATAGACGAATCAGACAATATTAAAGAAAGCAAAATACTTATGAAACCAGAATAAGAAGCAAATGATGGTGATGGAGATGAAGTAGGACTAGAAGAGGAAGTTATGCGAGAGGTACAGGGTAAGAGCGGCAACATCATTTCTTAGTAAACCAATAGACAGAACGTCTAATACTGTACATGGAATTAGATTTGAACCAACAGCAAGAGTGTGTATGATTGTTAATTCACTAGTAACTGTCGAAGGAGATTATTTAATAATTCACGATGTAGAATACTATGAAACAGGAGAATTACAAACCTACTTTCCAAAATTGTTGTTATTGTAGTCTTCATACCAAAGACTGGTTTGATGCAGCTCTCCATGCTACTCTCTCCCGTGCAAGCCTCTTCATTCGGAGTAACTACTGCAGCCTACATCTTTCCGCCTCTGCATACTGCATTCATCTATTGGTGTCCCTCTCTACGATTTTAACCCCTCCCCCCCCCCCCATATCTAACGCACCGTTTTAGTACTAAACTCTCAGAACGTCTCAGAATGTTTCCCACTAACCAATCCCTTTTTCTAGTCAGGTGGGGTAACAATTTTTTTTTCTCATCAATACAGCTCAGTACCTCCTCATTAGTCACGTGTTCCAGCCACCTAATATTCAGCATTCTTCTGTAAAACCACATTCCAAAAAGCTTTTATTCTCTTCTTGTCCAAACTCTTTATCGTCCATGTTTCACTTCCATACATGGCTCCGCGCGGGGTAGCTGAGCGGGCGCTTTGTCACGGTTCGTGCGGCTGCCCCCGTCGGATGTTCGAGTCCTCCCTCGGTCATGGGTGAGTGTGTGTGTGTGTGTGTGTGTGTGTGTGTGTGTGTGTGTTGTCCTTAGCGTAAGTTAGTCTAATTAGTGTGTAAGCCTAGGGACCGATGACCTCGGCAGCTTGGTCCCGTAGCACCTTACCACAAATTTACAATTTACCATACATGGCAACACTCCATACAAACATTTTCAGAAAAGACCTTTTGACACTTAAATCTACACTCGATGTTAACAAATTTCTCTTCGTCAGAAATGCTATTCTTGCCATTGCCAGTCTACATTTTACATCCTCTCTTCTTCGAACAACGTCAGGTATTTTACTGCCCAAATAGGAAAACTCATCTACCTGGAGTGTCTCATTTCCTAATCTCACTCCCTCATAATCACCTGACTTAATTGGACTGCATTCTATTATCCTCGTTTCGCTTTTGTTGATGTTCATCTTATAATGTCCTTTCAAAACCCTGTCCGTTTCGCTCAGCTGTTCTTCCAAGTCACTTGTCGTCTCTGACACAATTACAGTGTCATCGGCAAACCTCAAAGCTTTTATTTTCTCCATGGACTTAAATTCCAGATTTTCTCTTGTTTCCCTTACTGCTTGTTCAGTGCACATATTGAATAACATCAGGGATTTGCTATAACCTTGTCATGCTCCATTCTGAACCACGGCTTCCATTTCATGCACTCGACTCTTAAAACGACAATCTAGTATGTGTACAAATTGTAAATAGTCTTTCGTTCCGTGTATTTCACCACTGCCACCTTTACAATTTGAAAGAGAGTCAACAAATGCTATGAACATTGGTTGGTCTTTCCTTAACCTATCTACGATGAGAAGTCGTAGGGACAGTACTACCTCGCACGTTCGTAAACTTCTCCGGAGTCCAAACTGAAATTCCTCGGGGTCGGCTTCTGCCAGTTGCTCCATTCTTCTTTAAACAATTCGTGTTAGTAGTTGACAACCATGACTAATTAAACCTATAGTTCGGTAATGTTCACCTGCTTTCTTTGGAATTGGAATTATTACATTCTTCTTGAAGTCTGAGGGTATTTCATCCGTCTCATAACTCTTGCTCACCTCATAGAAGAATTTTGTCATAGCCGGCTCTCCCAATGCTATCAGTAGTGCTAACGGAAAGTATCTACTCCCAAGGCCTTCTTTCGTCTTAGGTCTTTCAGTGCTTTCCCAAATTCTTCACGCAGTAGTTTATCTGCCATCTCATCTTCATCTACGTCCTGTTACATTTCCATAATACTGCCCTCAAGTGCATCTCTTTTGTATGGACCCTACATACACTACTTCCAGCTTTCCGCTTTCCCTTCTTTGCTTAGGATTGGTTTTTCGACTAAGCTCTTTATATTCATACAGGTGGTTCTTTTTTCTCCCAAGGTGTCTTTAATTTTCCTGTAGGCGCCATCTGGTTTGACCCTAATGATAGACGCTTCTACATCCTTGCTTTCGTATTCTAGGCATTCCTGCTTAGCCATTTTGCACTTCCGGTCAGTCTCCTTTCTTAGACGTTGGTATTCCCTTTCGCCTGCTTCATTTATTGCGTTTATATAATTTGTCCTTTAATCAGTGAAACTCAGTATCTCATGTATTACCCAAGGATTTATACTATCCCTCGTCATTTTGTCTTCTTAATCCCACTCTGCCTTCACTATTTCATCTCTCAAAGCTACCCATTCTTCTTCTTCTACTGTATTCCTTTCCCCTGTTCCTGTCAACCGTTCCCTAGAGGCCCCTCTGAAACTCATGCAACTACTGGTTCTTTCAGTTTATCCACGTCCCATATCCTTAAATTCCTACCTTTCTGCAGTGTCTTCAGTTTTAATGTACAGTTCATAACCAATAAATTGTGGTCAGACTCCACATCTACCCCTGGAAATGTGTAACAGTTTAAAATGTGGTCCCAAAATCTCTGTCTTACCACTATATAATCATTCTGAAAGCTTCCGGTGTCTCCAGGTCTTTTCCACATATACAACCTTCTGTCATGATTCTTAAATCAAGTGTTGGCTATGATTAAATTATACTCTGCACAAGATTCTACCAGGCGGCTCCCTCTTTCATTCCTTTATCCCAGTCCATATTCACTTACTATTTTTCCTTATCTTCCTTTTCCTACAATCGAATTCCACTCCCCCATGACTATTAAATTTTCATCTCTCTCAGGTTTCTGAATAGCATCTTCCATCTCGCCATATATATCTTCAATCTCTTCATCATCTGCGGAGCTAGTTGGCGTGTAAATTTGTACTAATGTGGTGGGTGGGGGCTTCATATCTCTCTTGGCTACGATAATGCGTTCACTATGCGGTTTATAGTGGCTTATCTGCGTTCCTATTTTTTTTACTCATTAATAAATCTACTCCTGCTTTACCCCTACTTGGTTTTGTATTTATGCCTGTATTTACCTGACCAGAACTCCTGTTCCTCCTGCTACTGATATACACTAACTCCCGCTATATATAACTTCAACGTATCCATTCCCCTTTTTAAATTTTGTAACCTACCTGTCCGATTAAGAGATCTGACATTCCGCGCCCCGATCCATAGAGCGCCTGTTTTGTTTCTTCTGGTAACGACATCCTCCTGAGTATTTTACCTCTGAACTACTTAGCCCAAGAATGTGCCATCACCATTTAAACTTACAGTAGAGCTGCAAGCTCTCGGGAAAAATTATGGCTGTAGTATTCCCTTGCTTACAACCGTTGGCAGTACTAGCACAGAAGGCCGTTATGGTTGATATCATCAGGCCAGATCAGTCAGTCACGCAAACTGTTGCCCCTGCAACTACAGAAAAGGCTTCTGCCCCTCTTCAGGAACCACTCGTTTGTCTGGCGTCTCAACTAATACCCTTCCTTTGTGGTTGCATCAAAGGTATGGCTATCTGTAACGCTGAGGGACGCAAGCCTCGCCACCAACGACAAGGTTCATGGTTCATGGAAGGAAGATCTAAAACGGGATCTTCAAAATAATGATAAAATTCTCAAGGATGCCAATATTCATAAGCAAAGCTATCTTTTGTATAGACGAGTAAATTCCGACAGAGGTTATAAATACATGCGTATCGCTAATGCTGTGTTGTATAAAATTGGTGGAGCATTATTTAGAGGTGATACATATCAGCATGGGTGAAAACGCAATTTGAGACACGATACCATCCGTGTCTAATGCTGGATACAAAAAAATCTCGCCAGGCTTTCTCAGAGGGTAAGAAGAAGAAGACACAGTTCGAAATTCATGTACTTCAAATACTCACCTGACTTCTTTATCGAAGACTGAGTCAGCTATTCCAAAAGGAGTCAGAGAAGTCAAATGAATGTTTATATGAAAGCAGAAGGCGGAGAAGAAGGAGGAGGAGGAGCAAGAGGAGGACGAGGACAAGAGGATGATTATGATTAGGATGGAGTGGAAGAAGAGAATGATGACATTCACAAATGCAAGATGGCCTCTAACAAATCGCCAACCCATTTAGATCTGAATTAATTGGTGGAATAATAAGTATTCTTGCTAGCTTTAAAAGCAATAAGCAATAATTCCTAGTAGAAGGAAGTAATTGAAAAAAATCTTCAAAAAGCATTGATTATTGCCTGAAAGCTTATGAAAATACCAGAGTGAAAGATTATATTTGGAAACAGTCCATGTGGTTATGGATTTGGATCCAGCAGCATACGATGGATAATGAGCGAGAGCTGTATTCACTTCCGCAAACAATTGAAAAATATCAGAGCAAGAACTACTTCAAGCACGTGGAGGGAGGCAAGCAAAGCTAGTTCCGGATGACATCCTGCAAGGCAGATGTGCATAATATTATCTCTCTCAAGGACGACAACATGTCTGCCATCGCTGCTAAGACACAAGGCGCAAAACTCATCACTACCAAATTTGAGCAACGGTGCTGGTACATCTGTACAACTGCAATATATATCTACCATTCAGATCCTCCAAGATCAGACCCGCCGAACTAATCTTCCTCAACAGCTCTAATTTGTGCATAGTACATCGTGGCAGAGAGAATAACATGGACACAGTCGATTTTTGAAAAACCTGTTACATAATTGCTTATGAAAAAGACAATTTCGTGTGAAAACTATTATTTTTATGTGTTGTTTGTTTTTCCTTTCATTCCCTGAGTAGTAGAGTGATATTTTCTCCTATCAATCCTTCAGCAAAATATTATTATGATGAAGTAATTTGATAAAGTTCTGAGAATGTACTTCTGAGAGAAAGGCACAAAATGATTAGTAGCTGTCACATGTTTGTAAGTTGGATATAACATTTGAGGTATTAAATGCGTTTATGAGTATACAATCCTTATCTTTGACCTTGGAATCATAGTAATTATTATGCCAGCGGTATTCGTGTGATGTAAATAATGCATAACTTCGACACTGACATAACTTTAATATTAAATCTCAGTTATTTTGGTGTGTGCGTTGTACATTCACGTCTACATAAATACTCTGCGACCCACCTGAAGGTGTGCGGCGGAGTACACTTCTGCTACCACTAGCTTATCCACCTCTCCCTGTTCCAGTAGCAAATGGCATGTGGGAATAATGTTTGTCGCTAAGCCTCTGCATTAGCTCCAATTTATCGAATTTTTTCACCATGGTCATTTCGCGAGATGTATGCACGAGGAAGTAATACGTTGTCCGACTCTTCACGGAAAATACTCGCTCAAAATTTCAGTGCTAAATCCCTCTGTGATGCACAACACCTGCCACTGGGTTCAGTTGAACATCTCTGTAACGCTCTCACACCGAGCAAACGATCCCACGACGATACGAGCCATTCTTCATCCGATCTTCTCTATCTCTAATACCAATTCTCCCTGGTAACGGTTGCGGACTGATGAACAACACTCAAGAACCGGTCGAACAAGTGCCTTGTAAGCCACTTCCTTCGTGGATGAGTTACAGTTACTTAAGATTCTTTCCATGAATCTAAGTCTGCCCTGTGCTTTTCCTACTACTTTTCTCATGTGATCATTCCACTTAAGGTAGCTCTGTATAGTTTCTCCTAGCTTTTTTAGAGCACACACTAGTTACAGAAATTTGCCATAATATTGTAGTAGTGCGGCAGTGGGTTTTTTCTTATGTATGTGTAACATTTTACGCTTATTTATCTTCATGGTCAACTGCCAGTCACTGCACCATTCATAAATCCTCTGTAGGCCATACTGGAAATCGGTACTTTCTTCTGGCGTTGCTAATTTCTTGTAGACAACCACATCGTCTACAAACTGTCTTAGAGAGCATCCGATACTTTCTACTAGATCATTTATATGCACTGTAAATAGTTACGGTCCTATCACATTTCCTTGTGGTACTCCGGAAATCACCTCTACATCTGTCAAATGCTCAAATGTATCTGAATTCCTAAAGGAACAAACTGCTGTGGTCATCGGTCCCTAGACCTACACACTACTTAAAATAACTTAAGCTAACTTATGCTTAGAGCAACGCAAACGCCCATGCCCGAGGGAGGACTCGAAGCTCCGGCAGGAGGGTCCGCGCAATCCGTGATATGGCGCCTCAAACCACGCGGCCACTCAGCGAGGCCATCTGCCGATTTTACTCCGTTAAGATCGGCGTGTTGAGCTACATCGGCAAGGAAGTCCTGAATCCATTCGCAAATCGGGTCCGATGCTGGGTATGCTCGTATGGAATACATTTCACATAAATTTTCTCAGCATGTTATAGTCTTAGGTGGAGATTTCAATTTACCAGATATAGACTAGGACACTCAGATGTTTAGGACGGGTGGTAAGGACACAGCATCGAGTGACATTATACTGAGTGCACTATCCGAAAATTACTTCGAGCAATTAAACAGAGAACCGACTCGTGGATATAATATCTTGGACCTACTGATAACAAACAAACCCGATCTTTTCGACTCTGTAAGGGCAGAACAGGGAATCAGCGACCATAAGGCCGTTGCAGCGTCCCTGAATATGGAAGGTAACAGGAATATAAAAAAAAGGGAAGAAGGTTTATCTGTTTAGCAAGAGTAATAGAAGGGAGATTTCAGACTACCTAACAGATCAAAACGAAAATTTCTGTTCCGGCACTGACAATGATGAGTGTTTATGGAGAAAGTTCAAGGCAATCGTAAAATGCGTTTTAGACAGGTACGTGCCGAGTAAAACTGTGAGGGACGGGAAAAAACCCACCGTGGTTCAACAACAAAGTTAGGAAACTACTGCGAAAGTAAAGAGAGCTCCACTCCAAGTTTAAAGGCAGCCAAAACCTCTCAGACAAACAGAAGCTAAACGATGTTAAAGTTAGCGTAAGGAGGGCTATTCGTGAAGCGTTCAGTGAATTTGAAAGTAAAATTCTATGTACCGACTTGACAGAAAATCCTAGGAATTTCTGGTCTTACGTTAAATCAGTAAGTCGCTCGAAGCAGCATATCCAGACATTCCGGGATGATGATGGCATTGAAACAGAGGATAACACGCGTGAAGCTGAAATACTAAACGCCTTTTTCCAAAGCTGTTTCACAGAGGAAGACCGCACTGCAGTTCCTTCTCTAAATCCTCGCACAAACGAAAAAATGGCTGACATCGAAATAAGTGTCCAAGGAATAGAAAAGCAACTGCAATCACTCAACAGAGGAAAGTCCACTGGATCTGACGGGATACCAATTCGATTCTACAAAGAGTACGCGAAAGAACTTGCCCCCCTTCTAACAGCCGTGTACCGCAAGTCTCTAGAGGAACAGAAGGTTCCAAATGATTGGAAAATAGCACAGGTAGTCCCAGTCTTCAAGAAGGATCGTCGAGCAGATGCGCAAAACTATAGAACTATATCTCTGACGTCGATCTGTTGTAACATTTTAGAACATGTTTCTTGCTCGAGTATCATGTCGTTTTTGGAAACCCAGAATCTACTCTGTAGGAATCAACATGGATTTCGGAAACAGTGATCGTATGAGACCCAACTCGCTTTATTTGTTCATGAGACCCAGAAAATATTAGATACAGACTACCAGGTAGATGCTATTTTCTTTGACTTCCGGAAGGCGTTCGATACAGTTCCGCACTGTCGCCTGATAAACAAAGTAAGATCCTACGGAATATCAGACCAGCTGTGTGGCTGGATTGAAGAGTTTTTAGCAAACAGAACACAGCATTTTGTTATCAATGGAGAGATATCTACAGACGCTATAGTCACCTCTGGCGTGCCACAGGGGAGTGTTATGGGACCATTGCTTTTCACAATATATATAAATGACCTAGTAGTGTCGGAAGTTCCACGCGGCTTTTCGCGGATGATGCTGTAGTATACAGAGAAGTTGCAGCATTAGAAAATTGTAGCGAAATGCAGGAAGATCTGCAGCGGATAGGCACTTGGTGCAGGGAGTGGCAGCTGATCCTTAACATAGACAAATGTAATGTATTGCGAATACATAGAAAGAAGGATCCTTTATTGTATGATTATATGATAGCGGAACAAACACTGTTAGCAGTTACTTCTGTAAAATATATGGGAGTATGCGTGCGGATCGATTTGAAGTGGAATGATCATATAAAATTAATTGTTAGTAAGGCGGGTTCCAGGTTGAGATTAATTGGGAGAGTCCTTAGAAAATGTCAACAAAGGAGGTGGCTTACAAAACATTCGTTCGTCCTATACTTGAGTATTGCTCATCAGTGTGGGATACGTACCAGATCGGGTTGACGGAGGAGATAGAGAAGATCCAAAGAAGACCGGCGCGTTTCGTCACAGGGTTATTTGGTAACCGTGATAGCGTTACGGAGATGTTAAGCAAACTCAAGTGGCAGACTCTGCAAAAAGAGGCGCTCTGCATCGCGGTGTAGCTTGCTCGCCAGGTTTCAAGACTGTACATTTCTGGATGAGGTATCGAATATATTGCTTCCCCCTACTTTTGCCTCCCGTGGTGATCACGAATGTAAAATTAGAGAGATTCGAGCGCGCACGGAGGCTTTCAGACAGTCGTTCTTCCCGCGAACCATGCGCGACTGGAACAGAAAAGGGAGGTAATGACAGTGGCACGTAAAGTGCCCTCCGTCACACATCGTTCGGTGGCTTGCGGAGTATAAATGTAGATGTAGATGTAGTTTTTTTCACTAAACGGCAGTGCAGGTCTGTGCCAAACGGCTCCCTGGACTCAATGAAAATGATTTCACCCTAAACCTACTGTGGATACGGCGTCTGTCGTAAAATATCTAGGCCTAACTATCCAGAACGATCTTAAGTGGAATGACCACATATAACAGTAGGAATAGCAGACACCAATCTCAGATTCATCGGAAGAATGTTAAGGCAATGCAAGTTATCCACGAAAGAAGTGGATTATTATTTACTTTTCTGTAACATATCACATAATCTGCACACGGTACTACACATTTCCCTTCTTTCATTTTCCTTCCATTCCTTGAGATTCCGAAAGTTGGGGACAAAAATGCAACAACACGAAGTTAGGAACGAATCTCATTTTTCTTTCTTTTTGAACGATTTGCTCTTCGCTTACGAGACACGAGCTCTGTCTAAACGTAAAATAAGGCCTCCATAAAAACATTCTTTGGTAGCGATAAATGCTTGTTAACTAGGGATCAGGGGGAACAACTACCGAGAACCCTAGTTCAGAAGACATTGCCTGTGTAGTTCCTGGACAATAGAAGCGAGGAGTTGTGCACTAATCCTTTAAAAAAGGAAAATGAGATGTTGGATGCTTTTTTTCTCTTGAAGCTTATGAGCCATATCTCGAAACTTAGAGTGGAAGTGAATCAAGGTGAGAGGAAGCTCCTGGGTCTGCCCTTGTAATCGCTGCATTTGGTACGTTCTGTTAAAAACGTATGACACTGTTCTCGTCAGTGGTATTCGCCTCCGACCCCATCATATCGACAACGTTATTCCAGGCAACGTCTTTCATGTGCTCCAGCGATGCGCTGACAAACTTAAGAAAAACGATTTTCTAAGTATTTAACAGTAACCATTAAAGCCCTTTAAGTTTCTGTGATGCATAATTTGTCTGACATGTGTGGTAACACAATTGCAAATCAGTGAGCTATACGGGGGAGTGGCTTAAGCATCGAAAGCGTGTACTTTATACTGGCTCGCTAGTCTCTTATAATCGCTGCGTTTTCCTGAATAAGATATCATAATCATCTAATGAAGACAAAATTTCTCTCCAAATACACAGTCCAGGTACAGAAGATTAAGGAAGAAGCTGTGCCGTGTAAAACGTGACACTTCGTCTACATTTACGAAGTCGTATACAGAGTGAGAGAGATGAGAGAGGTCTCAAAAAATACACCCAGAACGAGTAAGAATGTAGAGGTGAGTATAATGAACTGAGTGGCGAATTTCATGACTTACGCAAGTATTTTTTAACGTTAATAGTGGCTGAAATATGGCACCGACTTGTTTCTTAAATGTAACGAAATGCTTTTATATACGGAGTTGGAAAGACCCTTCGAAGAAGACTCAACGATGTAACATATGTGCCACCTGATCATTTTCAACGTAACGGCACCGCCAACCAATATCCCATCGTCAGTAAAAGGGGTGCCACATATTCCTGTAGTATTGTACCAAATCTAAGCACACAAGTGACTCAGGCACGGTTCACATATGTATCTGTGCGCTTGAAGTTCCGCAGTCTATGCGCTGGTCTTGTAGCGGTCTGACAACATGGTCGTGAAGCTATTCAGATTGTTGCAGCTAATATTTAATAGCGGTAATACACAATCCTACAAGACACTACGAGATAGATTAATTGTGCGATAGCGATCATCCAAAGACCTGTTATGCGGACACTACAGTCCAATGTATTACATCCTTTGTGCATGTGGCTTCACCAGCAGCTTCATGACACTGATTTTCAAAAGTCCGTTGCATTACTCCGCATGGTCTTACACGTATTAGAAATAATGTAATGGATCGTGTTGTAAATAAATAAACAAATAAATATCTCCGAATGGTGTCTACGACATCTTCAATTTGATTCGGCGTTTCTGTGCAACACTTCCTTTACAGATGAAGCATCATTTTCAAATCTTTGCCAAGTCCTTCTTCGCAACGTTCACAACGCGTCAGCCGAAAATCCGCAGTCGATGAGAAAATCTGGTAGACAATAACAGTGAAGTGTCAATGTGTGTTGCAGTCTCTTCAAGAATCTCATCAATAGTCCTTGTTTTATTTATGTGGCTCGAAATAACTAAAAGTATATACACTTCCTAACAGACGTACTGCCACAATTACTGGAAGACGTCCCACTAGACATAAGGCAAGTGATGTGGTACAATCATCACGTATGTCCTACCCATCCCGGACAGATCATAACAGACCTTTACAGAACATTTGGAGATTGTCGAATTGTTTGTTCGGGAAATAAAGAAAATGCTTGCAAGCTCACCAGTCTTACCATCTATGTACTATAATTTGTGGGGAAGAAAAAAGTTCTACAAGGAAATACCGCCGACTTCTGAAGCCATGAAATGCAATTTAACACGAGCCCATGCTGCAATATGCCTAGATGAAATTCAGCGTCCAGTGTCGTCTACTGGAATCGCTTTATATATGTATCAATGCCCAACGTTACCATTTTGAGGACTTGATATGACAGTAATTATAATGAAAGCACGGCCGAATCTGCGTTACGTGTTTGCTTGCATTTGGTGCAGTAGGGCAGACTTTTGTACGATGTCTTCTCCTGAGGAACGGACAGTCGTTTGTGAAGCAGTTACCTCGTTCCTATTTGCTCAATATCCACATACGTTACGTCGCTGAAGTACTCCAGTCAATGCCACAGATATGTCTACAGTTTCGAAAAGAAAAACTTAGTGTCATACTTCAGAAGCTATAAACGTTACTAATTACTCGCTTACGTCAGGAAATCCGCCAAATTGCCCGCTATAAATGAACGAAAACCGCTCTTCGAAATACTTACTCCTTCTGGACATCTACTGCTGTGTAAAACATATGGACGAAGTATTTTTCCGCATGTGACTCTGCTGAGTAACATAGTTCTATGAAAGTTGGGCCCTACGTAGAAAGAGCTGCTACAGCATAGTAGAAAAGGCAACTAAAAGAAACACGCAATGAGACGAACAGAAATTGCGGTAATAACACTGAAGTCACTGCGATTTGTAATGGTCTCTTGGACATTAGTAAAGGCGGGACATGGTTCTCAATAGGGTGTATAATCCAGACGGACGTCAAAGCATGTCTTGCAACGTGCTGCCATGCTGGTCACAAGGTTCTAAGGAGTTCCTTTGGTAGGGCGATCCATTCCAACATCAGAGCGGTTCACAGCTGCTGGATGGTCGCAGGTGATGGACGTACCCCCAAAATTCGGAAGGTAATGAACCCAGGAATATGATCGTTTTGGTGGTTCAGGTGTTACGGTGTGGAAAAGTATAATCTACATCTACATGTACATGACTACTCTGCAATTCACATTTAAGTGCTTGACAGAGGCCTCATCGAACCACAATCATACTATCTCTCTACCATTCCACTCCCTAACAGCGCGCGGGAAAAACCAACACCTAAACCTTTCTGTTCGAGCTCTGATTTCTCGTATTTTATTTTGATGATCATTCCTACCTATGTAGGTATAATGTTGAATGTAGATATTTGAATACGCTGCTCTGACACATCAGCGCTAATGTAACTCTGCACTGCTTCGTCAGGTGCTTCTTTACACGGGTACATTCGGCCCTGACTTCCTTTGTAAGGGTATAATATTTTGTTATGAACATTACACAGGGCTTCATGAATATCAGGTGGATAACACGTAGACAAACAGGAATTCTAGAAACACCGTAAAATAAAGAGAAGAAGAGAAATTTAAAGTGTACAAAAAGAACAGAAATACATCAAAAACACTGGTTTCAGTTTCTCGGCCAGCGTAGACGAAAAGAAATTGTACAGAGATTGTAAAATATTGATAAGAAAGAAATTTTAATAAATTTAAAAACAGATGCAGTTATATTACAAACATTGGTCAGTTTCTCAGCGAGTCCAGTGCTGCAGGCGTAAGGTCGTGGATTTCTTGCAGCGACCTTTTAAAGTAGGTATCTGGCATTGGAAGGTTATGTGGAAGATTATGCGCGAATGTACAGAGAGGCCATTGAGATTGCCAAACACTGCAATAATTTTAATAGAAATGATGAAGGCACTAAGCTGGATGATATGTGGATATCAACATTGCAGCAACAGCGTGACGATCGATTAATTTCAATTGAGAAATTTGGCAGAGATCATAGCACAGCCGAAGTCACATGATTGACAGCGGCGCCCTCTGGATGGCTTATATACGCGGAGCTCACTCGCGCTCTCGTTGGAGTTCGTCGATTGTCCTCGGAGGATGCCTTCCGCAGTCGAAGGCGAAACGTCAAGTGAGAGTCTTATGTATGGGCCACGGCATCTCAGCCCGGAAAGTTTTCATTCTACTATGGAAGAGTGTTCTTTTGCTTCACACTTTCCACATGGTAGATTTTCTGTCGTTCCCCTTTGGAACAACGATTTATTGCATGTTTCTGCCCAGTGTGGATTCTATTGAGGCTGCGCCATACTCTTCCACTCTGGTCGAAAACGGCGTCTTCTATGAGGTTACGTTTTTTGACTTCATATCTCCATTGTGATCGCCAATGTTCGTCTGTAGAAAAGTACTGAAGTTGTGTTGCTTTTCTGACTGGGGGATTTCTCGATTTCAATCTGAATTTCATACGTTCATTGCTAAGTTCGGTATAATCACAATGAATACATATTGGTATTTTAGAACATTTTAGAAGTGGAGATTGTAGAGCAGCAAAACGTCTGGTTTATGGCGGTGCTACGTTGCGCAGGATGGGTAGCCACTGAGTGGGAGCTGTCTTGATTGTTCCAATAGCTAGTCTCTTTGCTTGGTGGAGTCACCACGCAATATTTGTGTCGTGACTAGTGATCCAAACTATGGCACAATACTCGTCGGTAGAGTAAACCAAAGCGATGCTGCTGGTTCTCAAGTTGTTGCATCATTTTTATAGCTGACAGCACCCGGCAGCCTCGAACAGCGCAGGATGTGGAGCTCTACGAAAAATTGGATATTCGGTGAATGGACTGGCCTGCTCTTTCCCCGACTCAAATACCATCGACCACGTGTGGAATGCGTCGGGAAGGCGTTTTGTAGCACTCCCACATACACCAATAACCATCCAGCAGTGGTTAACCGCGCTGGTGGAGATAGGGGCGCCATACTGCAAGAGCTCCTTACCAGCCTTTGAGCCAGCATAGGAACACATTACAGACCATGCGCTGCTGTCCTTAGTGATCATACATGCTATTGAGAACCGTGTATCGCCTTTTTAATGTCCAGGGAAACATCATAAATCGCTCTGACTTCACCGTAATTATTGTCTTTGAATGAAATTATGGCTTTTGTTCGTCTCATTACGTATTTCTTTTAATTACATTCAGTACTTTACTGTGGCACTTCTTTCTATATATGGTCCAAGCTTCATCCAGTATCTTAGTTGGGTGTGTCACATCATCCGAATGTTAGTTTCGTCCTCAAGTTCTACGCTCAAGTGTATGCACTCATCATTATTGGTAACATGCAATTTTTTATATATTTAATGAGCTATAAATCCAACTCAAAAGCACGTGAACTGCTCGCTTATCGTACTTTGACTTTTTACTGGACACCAGCTAATGGTCTTTTAACCGCCTCACAGTCATTCCATGAAGCGTTGACGAATGGGTAAGGATGTCATGAAGAGTGTTTTGCTTAACAGAATACGTAAAACTCTTTTAGTACCATCATGTGGACAGCGAGTACGACATTAAAATAGCATACCCGTAAGATTCTTTAGTTACAATATGTTAAATTACATGGAATGTAACCGACTGTGAATCCGAAAGGACAATTGACCTAAATCATTACCGGCTAAGTATTTTTCACATCGGAAGAAAGGATAATGACCGTAAGTACGATATGCCATGTGCAAGCTGCTTTGATATTTAAATGTTAATTCACCAAAGTAATATAATACGGAAACTTAATTTTGATGGCTATCGAAATTGTAACTAGTTAGGAAACAGAGATTAATCTTCGGAAGTTTTAGTTGGATTGACTTGGATTATGTTGCATCATACTGATATATACTTCGTTGCGTGCTTCACTAGTCATTTCTGAGAATGTTGCAACCAGTTACCGTTAAATTCGTCTATCAAGTCTTTAGTAGTAATAGTTCTCAGGTAAGAACAGACACATCAACGCAGATTCAACGACACATCAAAATAAACAACAGAACATTACGAACTTACTAATGAATACATAGTATTCACCATATAAAAAAATATTGGAAACGTGAAATGAAATAGATTATTGAATGGTAGTGAAATGAAATAACACCTCATAAATATTCAACTGCAACTGAGAGTAATAGCTTAATTTTATGATTCCAACATCTGTAGGCTTTACGACCAGGTGCAATATCGCAACAAACGTATAGGTTGTGATTCCAGAATGGTGAAATATTAGAAAGTTCAGTTTTAATAATTCAGCTGCTCCATTTGCTAATGCAGTTGTATTGAAATCACATGCTTTGCCTTGATATGATGATGAGCTACATGGAGTCGTGAGTTGTGGCTGATACTAACGTCCACTTGTTGCACCACACAATTCGCTCATACATAATTGTAATAGCCTTATGTCTGCTCGTGGACGAGTATTATAACTGATTCAATTTCACTGCAGCTATACAGAGATGCTACTCGTCTAAAGACCTTTAACTTGAGTGTGTTTAATCTCGCTGTATATGCGGTTCGTCCACTATGTCAGCTCGGTGTGACTTCTGGTAATAGATCTCTGCCTCTTTCGAGCGCGTAACTCCTTCACTACTGTCTGACACCTCTCTTAAACAATGTTTCTCGCCTAACTGAAGTTATTTTAATGTTAGATGATTTTACTCGCCCTCATTTTGCATAGTTATTATTTTATCTAATCCTCGAGCTAGAGGCAGTGTGTAGTCAAGGGATGTATGTATAATTCTTCAAATAACATTCTTTACAAATGTGATAGATTATTTTTACAACGAACATAAAAAGAAAGTAGCAATTTACATTTTCAATTATGAAAGGAGCATAACAATGTGTGGGAGTAAAAATGTTTAGCATGTATCGACTGCCGTTGTCGGAATCTTCCTTGAAATTCTCATTTATGCTTAGCTTCTTGTTCTAATCGTATTATTATTGATAGTTACAGGATTATCTACGTCAGCAAGAAATAGCTGCAGTAATTATTCAAAATGGTTCAAACGGCTCTGAGCACTATGCAACTTAATTTCTGATGTCATTTCTTTTAGTACCCATGTGGATGACCTCGCACTTTTCTTTGTTTAGTGCCAGTTGCCACTTTTCACACCATACAGAAATTCTCTCTAGATCATTTTGTAATTGAAACTGATCGTCTAATGATTTGACTAGAAGGTAAATTACAGCGTCCTCTGCAAACAAAATATATCAGTTCAAATCGTTCAAATGGCTCTGAGCACTATGGGACTTAACTTCTGAGGTTATCAGTGCCCTAGAACTTAGACCTAATTAAACCTAACTAACCAAATACATCACACACATCCATGCCCGAGGCAGGATTCGAATCTGCGACCGTAGCCGTCGCTCGGCTCCATATTGTAGCGCCTAGAACCGCACGGCCACTCCGAGAAGCGTAATTATTCACCTGAGTAGTGTTTCCTTTCTTATGTAGAGGATAAATCATGATTAATTTCTAGTAAACGTTTATGTTTTCTTTTCCCTTTTATTTATTGCAGTTTTATGTAAAGGATGTATTTTTTCAGTTAAAAACTTCAAAAATTCAACTACTATGGACTTTACTGCAGCACCTCTGTTGTTTGGAAGCCTGTGTCTGATCTAACCGCAGTGGGGAGGAGACATCCATTTTGATCTCTTGGTTCATTACTTGTCATTTGATTGACTGGTTAGCATAATTTAGAAATTTCTTAAACAATTCTGTAAAGACTTCACCATTTCATTGTTCGATGTTATAATTGCTCCTATTGCGGATTTTTTCAGATAATGTCAACACAAATCTTTTAAAATATACTCCTCGCAACAATACGATTTCCTGCTTTGGAAGTGAATAAACACAATATTTAAGCCCACCAAAACTTCTCAACTACTAACAATACCACATCTGATATGCATCCCGACTAGATGCCTGAAAATGTGTAACAGAGAAAAATAGAAAACAAGTTCCAGTTTACTCTCTTCCGAATTCACTACAATATCATAGCCTTCATTATTATTTGCACAACAGAAAATACTGGTTTTATTTATTAATACTTTTTCCGCTGTTCTCCTGTTACGTACAAAGTACCATGAAGGATATTGCTATCGTATTTAGTACGGTGATGTACTACAACATTATTAAATTATGGAAGGTATTATGGTATTTCACTGCTTTAGCCACTACAAAGGAATATTCGTTTCTGTAAATCCATGAACGTTCTTGGTGGTGTTTAATCACATGGACTTGACTTGTAAATAATACCTTAGCAACCAAAATCATTTGAAAGGCAGTCTATGAGCAAGTTAAATGGACAGAGTGCAGTGAACGGTTACTTTATGCAGCACCTTAGTGATTCAGCAGTAGATCGAGCCACGTGACTCATTGACATGTCTCAGGAACTGAATATGCGATGTGCATTCGAAGAAGGTCTTGGCGCTATGCAGCCATTCATATGCAAAACCTGATACAGGAGAAAAGTATTTGTCATGCTGAGCAGAAAAATGTCAGAATTCGAAGGATGTGTAAAAACTATATGTAGAGCGAACCTCAGCAGTGAAACAGACGTTACTCCCAAGTATTTTACAGCACAGTAAAATAGATGGTGCACGAAAAATGTCAGTCACCTTATACTTACGCCAGCTTTCCTGGTCCACCATCGAGATTGCGACTCCTCCAGTTCATTTCGTCGCTGTCTCACCACTCACAGAATACATTTTATGTGAAGCTTCCTCGTGATGCAGTCAGAGGTTCTAGATGTTGTAGGATGGAATGGGGTGTAAAGCTTCGTAGGGTACTTGCAAATGGTTTCTGAGGAAGACTGTGACATAATGATCGAGCAAGTAAGATGAAGCCGTGGTTAAGGCACTAAAACTACTTTTGGGAGGGCGATGGTTAAGACAGCCGTCTGGGCATACAAAGTTAAGTTTGCTGTGGTGTCTCTTAAATAAACAAAGTTCCTTCTAATATCTTCCTCATTTCAAGCTTGAGCTTCGTCTCTAATGACCTCGTCAGAGTGGAGATTATGAGGCACAAGATCTCTAAATGTGCGAATTATTTAATTCTGTTAACACATTGTGTCTCGGGAAGACATGATCAGATCGTCAAATTACATAAACATGGAAAACATCTCTCATTGTTTCACGAACTAACACACATACATCGTGTCACAGGAGGAATGGTTAATACTCAGGGATATGAAAGGAACTGTCATTCAAATCAAACAAGTCTAGCAAACATGGGCTCTAAAATGAATATCTTAAGAGCTATGAGCACTTGTTTAGTAGAAGAGATGTGTTTCACGGTAGCGAAAATGAGCAAGTGTTCATAGTTTACAAGACATGCACTTTAGAGTCCATATTCACTGTATATTTTTCTTGTTTAGTCCATACTACGATCTCTAAAAATATCGAAAGCAAAGAGCTTGCAGTAGAAGTGACTTGTTTCATAGTATAGAAGATGAAGAAGTGCTCACAGCTCTTAACGTATGCATTATATAGTCCATGTTTGCTAGACTTCTTTACTTAGAATGGTCGTTCCTGTCATACCCCTGAACACCGACCGTCTTTCCTGGGACACCCTGTACACTGGATATCTGTCAAGTTGTCTATGTAGAATCACGCACATTAAAAGTATTGTGCCACTAGTAACAGACAAATACATGCAAGCTCCAAAAACGTATAGTGTGCTGTCAAACATATACAAAAATCCACATTTCCCATGTAACATCTTACAGCGATCGTGACAGCTGATTTCACTTATGAACCCCAGGAACTCCGTTCACCGACTGCCGAAAGTTTAATTTCATTCAGCTACCAAAAGATTTAATACACTGTTGCGTGTAAGTCGATGCTAACCAACGATATATTTGTTGACTTAAAGAACCTTCAGCATCTGCATGTGCATGACGAGAAGTCATGAATCTCATTTTACATAGTTACGGAACTTCATAATGGAATCATGACTTCCAGAAACATATTACATAATTCACACATTCTGAGCTTTAGTGCGTCACAATCTCTGTACTGGCATCTTGATACTGTTACACTATGAATTCTCAACAGATAATTAGCTCGCCGTTGGAAGGACGTTAACATACCACACTACCCTTTCCTTATCCAATTCGAACTTCTCTGCAGTTTCAAACTACCACGTCGTCAATAGAACTTTAAACGTAACCTCATATTTTCCAACAAAGAACGTTCCGACCAACCATACGCTGGACATGTTCGATCGGCGAGATACCAGGTGAACCTGCAGTACAGAAAACAATAATAATGGCGACTTCCTGGCAGATTAAAACTGTGTGCCCGACCGAGACTCGAACTCGGGACCTTTGCCTTTCGCGGGCAAGTGCTCTACCAACTGAGCTACCGAAGCACGACTCACGCCCGGTACTCACAGCTTTACTTCTGCCAGTATCCGTCTCCTACCTTCCAAACTTTACAGAAGCTCTTCTGCGAAACATGCAGAACTAGCACTCCTGAAAGAAAGGATACTGTGGAGACATGGCTTAGCCACAACCTGGGGGATGTTTCCAGAATGAGATTTTCACTCTGCAGCGGAGTGTGCGCTGATATGAAACTTCCTGGCAGATTAAAACTGTGTGCCCGACCGAGACTCGAACTCGGGACCTTTGCCTTTCGCGGGCAAGTGCTCTACCAACTGAGCTACCCAAGCACGACTCACGCTAGGTACTCACAGGTTTACTTGTGCCCGGTACTCACAGCTTTACTTCTGCCAGTTTGGAAGGTAGGAGACGGATACTGCAGCACGTGTCAGCACGTTGTAGGTGTCGCCACCGCCGCCAACCTTGTGTGAATGCTCTGAAAAGCTAATCATTTGTATATTACAGCATCTTCTTCCTGTCGGTTAAATTTCACGCCTGTAGCAAGTTATCTTCGTGGTGTAGCAATTTTAATGACCAGTAGTGTACAGTAAATTTCACGTCTTAAAAATTTGAAAAAAGAAAATACAACAATAAAAAAACGTTCTTCATCAGTGAAAACAATCTGTTCTCAAGCTTAAATGTCTTCCTGTAAGGAATATTGTTCCTTTCGCTATCTTGATTCAGTTCGCCAATGGATTATCCCATTCCAAGTCTGTCAAACGTACTTCCGGAACGTCGGCAAATCTTTTTTGTGTTAGCGACAGTTTTGGTTTTCCAGTAGACTATTTCCATGCACCTAATAAAGTTTGCAGTGTTATCATCCCACGTGATTTAATTATGTAACTGACATGACTGTAACAACATTAGTCGTATTTTTGTGATACCCCGGGAGCACCTAGTCAGCAGGGAATGTCTGTTCCTGATCCATGTCAAGTTGGTTACCTGACCATAGCAGTTGAAATGATGAAAGAAATCAAGCTATCCACATGAGGGGAAGCGTCACTAACCATATTCTGTGGAGATTTCCCACTGTTGCAGTGGTATTGTAAACATCCCTGTACCACGTAATGTAACGTCAGATGTATGTGTTATGAGATCGTTTGTCCACACCGTGTCCTAGTCGGTAGTCGTGTGCATATATTCTACACGGTCCCGTCACTTAATTGTGACCACCACCTACGCTCGACGTTAACGTGCAGTAACAACTTACAGATGGCAGGTGGCAGCACTAGCAGTTGGGTGTATACAAAGCGTGTCGGGGGACGCGGAAAACAGTGCAATCGCTGTCGTAATCCAAAAAACACGTCCATTTATCTGACGTTTAAAAGGACAAGAACATTGGCTTCCGGGCCAAGGGTGGGATATTTCCGAAACAGCTAAGTTTGTAAACTATTAGCCAGCCGCCGTGGTTAAACTATACCGTGGATCAAAAAATGACGCTATCCAAAACCTGTGCCGAGGCTTTTGTGGTGTACTACGGGCTACATGGGCAAACAACGGCTGCGGAGATGTGTATCGGCAAAGAGACGTGCGACTTTTGAGCAACCGACCACACAGACGAACCAAGGGGCTGCCAACAGTGTCTCCTCGACGACCATTCGTAGCGTGTTGCTGCTTGTGGCCTCTGCAGCAGCCGCCTGATTCATGCGCTCATGTGGACCGCTGCTCATCGGCGACGAAGGCATAAATTGTTTGGCTTGTATCACAACCAGACGTCTAACAAATGGATACAGATAGCCTTTTCAGATGAATCATAATTTACACTCCATCGGGCAGATGACCGTTGGCGGTACGGTGTGAAGCCTTTGAAATAAGGTCCTGGCAACAAACGTCGGAAGGGTCCAGGCCGGAGACCATTTTCGTGGCGTTCCCTGTGTGACTTCATCATTCAGGAGAACACAATGGATCAGAACAAGAATGCGTCTGTGTGACTAAGTCCACCCTTCCGGTGCACGAAGGCATGAACCAGCAGGACAATACAACGGATCACACAAATGGTTCAAATGGCTCCAAGCACTATGGGACTTAACATCTGAGGTCATCAGTCCCCTAGACTTAGAACTACTTAAACCTAACTAACCTGAGGACATCACACACAGCCATGCCCAAGGCAGTATTCGAACCTGCGATTGTAGCAGCAGCGCAGCTCCGGACTGAAGCTCCTAGAACAGCTCGGCCACAGCAACCGGCCTTAAATCCCAAATCTCACAGTGTACCTGTGAGTTTGCAAGATCACGATGATAAGTGTACTGCTTTCCCCTGGCTACCAAACTCCCCGGACTTAAATGCAATCGATAACTTGTAGGACCACCTAAATCGGGCTGTGTGTGCCGTCAGTCTTCAACCAAAAACCATGTTTAGCTGGCCATGGCACTAAACTTGGTATGGCTCCATATCCCTGTCGGTACCGATCAGAACCTCATCTCTCAGTAGGGATACAGTTAGCATTCTGCCCAAACAATGCTGATGTCAGCGCATTCGACTGATAAGGTAAGATAAAATAAGGACATCCGGTGTCGGGTTACACACTTGAGCTCCTTGCTTCCTCCACTTCCTCTCCCGAGGGGAACCACCGGGAATTGATCAAGGTCAACACGGGGAATCACCCAGGTAATATGGCTGGAACTTCCTCTCTTTCCTTCTGCAACAATGGGGCTCATGCATCCCTTCCACGCATACATCTTTTATAACTGGGAAATCTGTATAGGAGGGGCTGCTGTGGAGCTGGACAGGAGGATGTATCTATTTGTTTATAGCAACTATACGTTAAGTAACGTAATTTGAGTTCTATTTGTTAATTCCAGTATTACGTAACGCCACAGGGATGACATTTTTACATATTTTTTGTAGTTTCCTCAGTTCCCCACAATTTTCCTATCTTATAACTGGAGACACTCTGGAGCATAGGGAGAGGTAGTATCTAGCTGCATACAACAAATTATGTCACTCTAGGCCCGTTTTGTAAGTAAAAACATTAGTTTACACCGGCAGAGCCGTCACCAAAGCAGATACGTAAGCACTCTGTTTTACGTATTTTTCGTGTTTTCCTCAGTTTTACGTACTTTTACCGGGTTTTTCACAGTTTGATTTATTTTGTCCAATCAGCAAGACTTTTCCCGGCGTCGCATTGACGTCATCATTCTATATCAGCCAACCGCAATGCCGAATTAGATATTCCTGATACTGAGCACATCTCCAGGCAATCGCAATTCAGAATTAGATATCCCTGATACTGAGCAAACCTCCCAAACTGGAACACTTTTGGTTCTGGGCGCCATGGAAAGTGCTTGTGTCTATCTGTTTATAACAAATTAAATCAGTCAAGCTCTATTTCTTTAATATTTCGAGGCACCAGCAGAGGCGTCACCCAGACAAATATATTAGTATTCGCAGTTTTACATATTTTCCGCATTATACCCAATTAAGCGAGTAATGTGTCAACATCGCATCGAACCAAGTTACGACGTCCAGTTATAGTGTCACATAGCGCTACGTCACGTCGCGTTGCGTCTCGTCAACGTCATGATGTTGTGAAGTTTGGTACCGAATTATGTATCACTGCCAAGCCACCACTCCATTACTAGTGTGTGACGTCATAGCAAAAAAAATTAACACATTGGTAGAAATAGTGATATCACAGAGAATTCTATAAGCCAAAGATATTGTGGAGTAAATACCACACCACATTACCAGATTGTGTGACGCCGTAGTAAAATTATGATGCCTCCAACCAAAGATAGTGTATCTGTAGCACACCTCTAGAGAGCGTTGTTGAGTATCTGCGCTAACCCCAGCGAAAATCATGTTGCTTGGTGGACGGTAGATCACCCCTCAGATTCCGACGTGTGGGATGAAGGCCGTTGACCACGGTCACAATGCCCAGCAATCACCGAGAAAGTACGGGTGGTGCCTAACATTGCTGGCCTCGAGATCTACCGCCAATGGTGACAACGCCAAACAGATCCCACGACGTAGTTGGCAATATCAAAGACTGCTGCAAATACACAACACTCTCCTCACCTTATTTTCTGGATAATGCCGGTATCATATGGAAATCCTCGAACGATGATTACGTGCAGGCCGCGAACGGGGGTGCTCTAAATGTTTGCATCACACTACACAAGACCATGTCCTCAGGCCTGGTAGAGAAATTTGTACAATATATTTGTAATCACCTCCGATCTAGTGGCTGACAAAAATGACTCTGTCGTCCAGCTAGATCGCATCCTGCCGCAGCAAAATCTGTAGTAGCTTGTCGATGCCGTTTGCAGATAACCACTAGTAACAGTTTAAAAGCTAAGCACTTCCCCTCCACGCTCCTCTATAATTTCTGCATGCAACACCTACACAAACGAGTCTTAACTCATAGACACGTACCCACTCACCAGAGGAAATTAGTGAGCCCCTTTGTGGATAACCGCTGATAATGTAAAAAATGTTCAAATGTGTGCGAATTCTTATGGGACTTAACTGCTAAGGTCATCAGTCCCTAAGCTTAAACACTACTTAACCTAAATTATCCTAAGGACAAACACACACAACCATGCGCGAGGGAGGAATCGAACTTCCGCGCTGATAATAGTTTGGCCGACAAGCTGATAGCTCCCCACCACCCTTTTTTTCTGAACACACGAGAAACATGTTACCCTCCTCCTCCCTCTAACCGTCATGCTGCTGCAGCTAGCCTACGTGACTCCATTGTTAGGTAGGCGGCCTCCCGGGTTGAATAAAATCTTGTAACAAAATAAGCTCTGCAATGTATATGTTACACAACTGCCCGCATCTCGTGGTCGTGCGGTAGCGTTCTCGCTTCCCACGCCCGGGTTCCCGGGTTCGATTCCCTGCGGGGTCAGGGATTTTCTCTGCCTTGTGATGGCTGGGTGTTGTGTGCTGTCCTTAGATTAGTTTGGTTTAAGTAGTTCTAAGTTCTAGGGGACTGATGACCATAGATGTTAAGTCCCATAGTCCTCAGAGCCATTTGAACAATTTTTTTTTGTTACACAACTACAGGGTGGGGCAAATAAAAGTGGCCCAGTCGAGTGGATACAATAGGACGTGAATGTATGCTTGTAAAGGAGGAGACAAAGATCTACCAACAGGATGGAGCAACTGCCCTTATAACCGGCCGAACCTTGGAGCACTTTCATACAATCTTCACGGCTGACGAAGTAGTTGGCAGAGGTCAGTCTGGTCACGGCCATAGCTAGCTATCCAGGTCACCTGAGCAGTCAGTGTACGATTACTTCGTGTGGGGAGCCCTCAAGTTTAAGGTGTATCGCAATAACCCTCACAGTATTCAAGAACTGCAGCAGAGGATTTCTGATGAGATTGCAGAATTTCCGGCACCCTAACCTCGATCCACCTTCAGCAAGTTGCTGAACAATGCCCATAAGTACCAAGAGATGAATGGTGGTCACTTTCAGTACATACTACAGCTACGTTGGTACTGTATTTCCTTTCCTCTGCTGTGTTTCTTTGTGCTCTGGAACTCTGTTCTCCGGATCACTTTTATATGCCCCACCCTGTATAGTTACGAAAAAATATTAGAAATAGGCAAAGTCATCCGCTTATTTAGGAGTGTATATCAGTGACAAAAGGGTACTGCTAAGAAACTGGTGAGTACCCACATAAAACACATTGGCTGATCATAGCTATTTTTTATTCTTCGTAGGAAAGAGTGTGTGTGAACCGGCCTTATGGCACGTCGATCGTGATGTAACACAATATAGGTAGTCAGAAAGTATTTTTAATTATGCCCGTCACAATGAAAAACATGGCACAACTTACTGCATGTTTGTCTCATAACGTTTCCCTCCCAGTACAGTCGACTTAATAATGTGCAGCTGTGTAGATGCACTCTAATTCCGTTTCCCTCAATAGTTTTAGGCTACGATATTAAGTGATTTACGCTTCGTCATCGACGAAATTGTGTTGTCGGAGTCATGGTAGAATCATAACGTCCAAGAGCTGCTGATATTATTGCAACCAGTACAAATATGGATTTTTTTTGGCGGTAAATAACGCTATTTTGTTAATAGGACTATGCAGCACTCACAGACCTGTAATACAAATTAATTTTAGTTATCAGGCGAAATCCGTTCGAAAAGAATTCAGATCCGTTACCCCTAGTCGTATACGGGTCGCTGATTCTCCTCCATTTACCATCTTTACAAAGAAGGCTTGCCGCGATTTCTGTCAGGCAGTGAGGTTGCTGTCCACGGGAAAACAGGGACAGATGTTGATCGTCTCTGTATTCTCAGGGCTGCCTGCAGGTCCGCAGTGGCGATGTCGGCCCTCGCGTTTCCTGGGTATGCAGCGCCTGCCGATATCACCAGCATCTCGACATAAATATCGTACTGATTGCACTGTTATCAGTTATGAGCAAGTCGATTCTCCACCGGTTATACTGTGTTTTTGTTTGCATTTTTTAATCATGTTGGTATTTGGTATACAATGGATACCCTTATCGGTATACGGTTCTCGATCTCTAAGGTCACATTCTACAGTATCGTGAACTCTGCGAGTCTCTGATTTCGTATGTAGGAAGAGTTTACTTTTTGATGCACTGTGCCTGTTTGTTAGCCTCGTTTACGTTTAGCAGTGTCGTATATGCTTATTTCCACTTCTATTTAAGAGTCTTTTACTGATATAGATTGGCCGGCCGGAGTGGCTGAGTGGTTCTAGGCGCTACAGTTCGGAACCACGTGACTGCAACGGTTGCAGGTTCGAATCCTGCCTCGGGCATGGATGTGTGTGATGTCCTTAGGTTAGTAAGGTTTAAGTAGTTCTAAGTTCTAAGGCACTGATAACCTCAGAAGTTAAGTCCCATAGTGCTCAGAGCGATTTGAACTGATATATTTTGTTTGCAGAGGACGCTGTAATTTACCTTCTAGTCAAATCATTAGACGATCAATTTCAATTACAAAATTATCTAGAGAGAATTTCTGTATGGTGTGAAAAGTGGAAACTGGCACTAAAAAAAGAAAAGTGCGAGGTCATCCACATGGGTACTAAAAGAAATCCGATAAATTTTGTGTATACGATAAATCGCATAAATCTAAGGGCTGTCAATTCGACTAAATACCTAGGAATTAAAGTTACGAACAACTTAAATTGGAATGTCAACATAGATAATATCGTTGGGAAGGTAAAACAAAGACTGTGATTTGTTGGCTGAACAATTAGAAGATGCGACAGACCCACAAAGAGACAGCATACATTACATTTGTCCGTCCTCGGCTGGAATATTGCTGTGCGGTGTGGGATCCTTACCTGGTATGATTGACGGATGACACCGAAAAAGGGCAAAGAAGGGCAGCTCGTTTCGTGTTATCGTGCAATAGGGATGACAGTGTCACTGTTATGACAAGTGAGTTGGGGTGACAATCACTGATACAAAGGCGGTTTCCCTTGCGGCGGGGTCTATTTCCGAAATTTCAGTCACCAACTTTCTCTTCCGAATGCGAAAATATTTTGTTGACACCCACCTACATAAGTAGAAGTGATAATCTTAATAAAATAAGAGAAATCAGAGCTCGAATGGAAAGATTTAGGTGTTCCTTTTTCCCGTGCGCCATTCGAGAGTGGAATGGTAGAGAAGTAGTACGAAAATGGTTTGATGTACCGTCTGCCAGGCACTTAAGTGTGAAATGCAGAGTAATCATGTAGATGTAGATAAAGATTCCACGCTGTAATACAGCAGATCTAGCCCAGCGTCGATGTGGTCCTAGGATTGCATTTGATCGCTAAATTTGTTTTCCGCGGTGTATCAGGTACTGATCAAGTGTGGTGGGCGCTTAGGTCTGTTGCTCCAGTCTCGTTCACGTTTGAGGAATACTCATTATTATTGCACAGATAAGTTTTCGAAGCAAATACAGCAGTGTTGAGACTGTATAGTTTTGTGTTTGGAACTCTATGGATGTGTCGAAATTGCATATCTCATTTCGATTTTCCCATGGTTAGCACACGAGGCTTGCACAGGGAGGGGAAAAAAGTGGCCCAGACGAGTGGATACAACTGGACGTGAATGTATACATATAACGGAGGAGAAAAAGGCCTACAGTTATCTTCAACAGGATGGAGCAACTGCCCGTATAACCGGCCGAACCTTGGAGCACATTTATAGTCTTCACGGCTGACGAAGCACTTAGCAGAGGTCAGTCTGGTCACGGCCATAGCTAGCTAACCAGGTCACCTGATCAGTTAGTGTGCGTTTACGTTGTGTTGGGAGCCATCAAGTTTAAGGTGTATCGCAGCAACCCTCACAGTCTGCAAGAACTGCTGCAGAAGATTTCTGATGAGACTGTAGAAATTTCAGCAGTCCAGCTTCGATCCACCTTCAGCAAGTTGCTGAATAGTGCCCATAAGGACCAAGAGATGAATGCTGATCACTGTCAGTATCTGCTATAGTCAGGTTAGTACTGTATTTCCTTTCCTCTGCTGTGTTTGTTTGTACTCTGGAACTCTGTTCTTTCGGACACTTCTATTTGCTCCTACGTTGTATATGAGGTAACGTGGGCAGATGAGACGATTTCAGTCATTCGGTAGAGTAACTTTGAATTCCACCATTAATTCGGATGGCAGTACAGATGTTTTGTGTAATCGATTTTCCCGTACCGAATAATACATTAAAACTACAATATTTCACAACATGTACACATCCAGCTAAAAATATGTGTATTCGAATCTTAGGAGTCATAATCAGAAAAGAAGCACTGGCATTATATCTACATTTACATCTACATCCAGACTCCGCTAGCCACCTGACGGTGGCGGAGGGTACTTTGAGTACCTCTCTCGGTTCTCCCTTCTAATACAGTCTCATATTGTCCGTGGAAAGAAAGATTGTCGGTACGCCTCTGTGTGGGATTTAATGTCTCTGATTTTATCCTCATGGTCTCATCGCTAGATATACGTATCAGGGAGCAATATACTGCTTGACTCCTCGGTGAAGGTATGTTCTTGAAACTTCAACAAAAGCCCGTACCAAGCTACTAAGAGTCTCTCTTGCAGAGTCTTCCACTGGAATTTATCTATCATCTCCGTAACGCTTTCGCGATTACTAAATGATCCTGTAACGATCACTGTTCGCCATCGAGCTCCATCGTGTCAACGAGACGGAGCCACAGACTTAGCGTCTAGCACAGAGGCAGGCAGCACATAGCAGCCTTATAGTTAACATAGTGGACTTCTAGTTCAACAACATATAGGTTACGTAAAGTATGCAGAAGAGAGCTTGTACCTCAGCACATGGAACTTTAAGGTAAGTAGTTTTTTTGTTTATGAATAAAGAACCCAGTTATTAATTGCATGCAGTTTGTGTTATAGAACGAGGATACCGACCACCAACCAACATCCTCTCCTAGCTTCCCAAGGTACAGCTCTACAGACAACGAGACGTCATAGAAAGGGCTAACGAGAAATCAACAGAATACGCTGACATCAGCGCTGTTTGGGCAGAAATGCCCGTTTTATTCATGCTACTCTCTTCTTACTTGTCTCGCAGCTGTCCACGCTGTAAAGATAGTTATTTTTACTGGTAGTCACCTTAATAGGAAAAACATTGTGTAGTTTCACGTTTTATCTCCTGTTTCCATTCACGATACATCTTCTGTCGACAGGTGGTTCCTCTTTAGGTGACTAGGGCCTGTATAAACGGACTTTGAGAGAATTCCCTAATATGTTTTAACTTGTTAATTTTGTTTATGTCATTAGCAGGATGCTAATTTTCAACGTGGGCAGTTTGGAAAAACTTTGTAGTTATGCTGCCTGGATTTTCGGTTTTCAGCGTTATTATCCTCTTGAGGAACATCGTCGTTGCTTTCCTGCTGATGTGAACACGTTCTAGCCCACCAGACTCCTTCGATTCGGTTAGTGAATCATACGACAACGCGAATATGCTTCCTTTACATCTGAATGTGCTAGTTAGTCGCGTTATCCTGTTGCCTTGCATTTTTAGAATCGGAAAGAAATTGGCGACATAATGTGCTTTGGGAATACATAAGTGCTTATAATTCTAATTTTTTAAATTAGGTTCACGGTGTGCCAGTTACTTCCCACAACAGCTCTTGCTTTCCGTCTGTGACTGATCCCCAATTTTTGGATGCCTTATTGGGAAGGCACCCATCTAAGGTGACTTTTAATGTTTTGTGATTGCCCACAACTCGTTTTAAAATGTATATATATGTTATCGAATCCCCTGATATTTATGATTTTAGATTTTCTGCTGCTGAATTGTGTCCCGACGCAAAGCTATATTTTGTCAGTCTCTCGTTCCACGGGCACTATCTTGTCTTCAGTCCTTATTAGGACAGTAACGACATTAATATGCTCTTAAGTCCAGTCTTTGATCAGACATTGAAATGCCTGTTAACTTTTAGTCAAAAAGACGTAGCAAGAGCAGGAAAGAAGAAGAGAACAGACTCCCCTTTGGCACACCTTGCTTGACGTTAAAACATTTCTTTAACTGTCCGTTATCTTCTACCCCAGCTGATAAGCCAGTGGCCACATTCTGAATGATTTTCTCCATTATTGTAATTATCTACTGATAATAGGAGTTATGGAAATCGCTGAAAAAAGGCGCATTTAATGATTGTCACAGTAGCTACTGATATGATGTCTCTAACGTCACAGACAACTGACACTACATTTCTACCACAGAAGTAAACCTGATGTTCTTTGACTACTTTTTTTTTAAGCAACGGAGTTTTCCTACATTTAACTTCTCTAGCTATAATTTTGTAGTCAGTGGTCATCAGTTTCATAATAGGCTGCATATTTTCGAAGCTTTTCAGCCCGCTCTTCTTTGTTACGAGAACAATTTTGCGCTCTTTCATTTCGATATACACAATCCCACAACGATTTATGTCATTTAAAACTGCAGTGGAAATTTGAGATAAAGCTCTTTGAGAACCACGTAGGGCCCTGGAATACTGTGACCTGACGATTTAACACAGAATTCAACCCTACATCAACTACGGATGCTCAGTTGTCGTCCTTAATGATTTCTCTATCTAGCGATTGTATGACTTCAGCTATCAATTCTTCATCGGTGTGACTCAGAGAGCGGAGATTCTGGTAATGCCGTTGAATTTCATTCTTCAACTCGCTTTGATGAGTGAGTATCGTCTCTTCTTGTGTAGCTCTTCTACCAACGTGTGGCTGCTTTTGACTTGATGTTTGACTAGGTGATACATGGAAGCTGTCTGGGCTCCTTCTGTGGATCTTGCTTTCGATTTGATGTTCAGATCATTTAACTGTTTTCTTTTGATATCAATGAGTTTCGCTTTAATTTCCCTTCTCCGTTGCATACGCACGTTTGTTAGGTTTGGTTTTTCGTATGTTTCTCTAAGGGTACTGAAGTGAAATTCTATGATTTTCTTTGCTTCATTGCTTTTATGTATTCCGTAATTTGTTAGACATGTTCCTAAACGTCTTTTGGCAATTATCGTTCACCAGTCAGCTTTCAACTTATAATTTTCGAGTAAACATAAGCAGTTGGTCCATGTTGTTCCGACAGCATCATGTATTTATTCGTCATCTATATGGTGGACTTTTAACATGCATTAGCCTAGATGCCCTTTTGCGGGATTGTGTGGGTTTAACGATACATATAACGCACAGTGATATGAAAAACGAGCGGAGGCTACATCTGAAGTGAGGATGATGACCGCAGTATAATTTACAAAAATCTTATTTTCCAAGCATCCTTGAGCCGTAAATTTTTCACAAGATAGGGTAGAGACCTACTATGACGTCTCAAATTCGTAAGAAGAATGGCTCACTGAAGACTGGATGGAGGAAGTCAGCAGAATATCTGCTAAACTTCCTACCTTCTGATGATAACGAACACATATACTGAAATTACACGCATAGCTTACAAGTGAACTAGATAACGAATACCATAATCAGACGTTGGTGTTACCTTCCACTCATGAAGAAGTTGCTGTCACAATTTCCAAACTCAAAACCGGAAAGGCACTTGGTCCTCGTGGTGTCTACCCAGAGGTCGTGCGGATGGTAGATCTACTGAAAGTGTCATATTTGACAAAATTACGAATCGAGGCGAGGTAGAATCCTGGCGATATGGAAAACAGCTACAGCAGTAAGGATTAGAAAAAGAAAGAACTTTAACAACAGACAGCAAAACGTAATTACCCACAGTGCTGAGAAAGCCTATGTTGTGGGTTCTGAGTGGGGATGGCCAAATGGGGGAGGGGGGTGCCCCAGAGATCAGTGCTGGGGCCTCTCCTGTTCCTTATTTATATAAGTGATATTCTCTCTAGTATTACAAGTGCTTCTAAAATATTTCTGTTTGCTGATGTCACTACCTTGGTTGTAAAGTATGCCGTGTGCAACACTGGAACTGTTTCAAATAGTGCGGTTCACAACATAAGTTCATTGTTGTCAGCGCCTCGGCGCGTCGCATTGAACTAGGCAGCTACAAAACAATATTGCGACGAATTCAACGGGGTGTACTTCTGAGGCCCACCGGTGCCTTTCACACTACACATGTAGAAGGTTTACTGGCGATCCTTGGGATATGTCAGATGGATATCGAGGTACGTTACAGAACAACGCTGTATTGGTTGGGAAGGGAGCAATATGACCGTGTGTACGAGATCATTAGATGAATGGCAGCCTGATTGGTACACTAGGAGCACTGCAAGGTGTACTTTTCAAGAAGACGCTCTGAATATCAAAATAATGTCAACAAGTCACAAAAAGAATTTCCGCACTTAGAGATAATGAGGGACACATATGAATTTAATTAGAGAAAGAGAGAAATAAAATGAAAACAAAAGAATGAATGCTATCGCCACAGACACGGGTATGCGTAGACTCGAGGACTGCCGAGGAACGCACATACAAGAGTGGTGATGTAGAATACTGTAGCAACAACAGGTTTACACGTAAATGTACTTGTAGTTAGCCGGGAAACTTCGAGTTCTTCCGACGCTACCAGTAACATATCTAGTAATGTAAGAGTGAAGTTATTCACTTGCAACTTGAGTTAATTCAATTTATTTCTTTTTTTTTCTACAGATTTTTATTTTTCAAATGTTTTGTATTATGTCTTTATTAATATTAATAATTATTTACTACTACATACATAATATAAAACATTATATACCACCATGATTAACGAATATGTACGACCTGTTTAGAGTTTCCAGATAACAGGTCTAAAATTCGTAGCAATAATTTGCATTGAAAACTGAATTGGCTGTAATTCTTTACAGTAGTTAAAATACTGATCTTTGGCATTGAGTACACAGTACAGTCGCACCCTACAGTTAGATCAGGAAGATTTTGCATGAGAAGATAAATTTTTGCTACTGCCTGGCGGAGGGGGGGGGATAAACGTTTAGAAAGATAATATCTGAAATTTTGCATTCGATTCTTTTGTCGAATTCTAGTATCTCAGTATCTCCGACTGGCATACTTTTCACACACAAGAATGGCCGTGCGAAGTTTACGGTTGTTTGAAACCTAGGTACATTTATTTTTATTTGTGTCACCCTTGTAAGAAGGCTCACATTTTAATTCCTGCTTTGCAGCTATTTTTAACCCAAACATGATTCTATTAATGTTCAAGGTAGGAGCTGTGTATGCTTGCGATATTACTTAACTGGCTTGTTTTGCATGCAGTCGGATTACTTTAAGTCCTCGGGCAACTCCATTTGTATATCATTTCCATTCTCGGAAGCGGGATTTTCATAGTTTTTAGCTTTGGGTGTTTCATTCAAGTTTCTCGAAACAGCACAGTTTTAGAAAGCATCGCTCGTGCTAAACTCAGCTTGCCCTTTCACAAATGATATTCAGTGACCTATGGATACAGGGCAACAGGCATTTTCCAACTTTTTTATGTTTCTGGAGAGCAATTGAAAAGGTGTCCCACTGCAGACTATTAACGAAGGTCCCAGCATCTGGAATAGGTTCCCAGATATATGAGTAGCTCAAGGACTTCTTAAGTAATAAAACCCAGTACGTTGTCCTCGACGGCTAGTGTTAATCAGAGAGAAGAGTATCGCCTGGAGTGCCCCAGGGAAGTGTGTGAGGACCGCTATTATTTCGTATATATCATCTGGTTGACAAGTTCAGTAGCAATTTGGGGTTGTTCGCTATTGGTGCAGTGGTGTATGGGAAGGTGCTGAAGTTGAGTGACTGCAGGAGGATACACATTGACGTAGGCAAAATTTTTAGTTTTTGTGATGAGTGGCAGCTAGGTTAATGAGGATGAGTAGGAAAACCAAACCCTTAACTATCGGATACAGCTGTAGTTAAGTTGCGCTGGACACAGTTACATCTTTTAAATTTCTGTGCGTAACATTGCAAAGCAATCTAAAATGGAAAAAGCAGAGAGGGCGAATGGTCGATTTCTGTTTATTGCGAGATTTTTGAGAAAAGTATGGTTGATCTGCAAAGGAGACCGTTTATATAACGGTAGTGCGATTTGTCCTTGAGTACTACTCGAGTGTTTAGGATTCGCAGTAAGCCGAATTAAGGGACGACATCAAAGCAATTCAGAGGCCGGCTGCTAGATTTGTTACCGGTAGGTTCGGACAACGCGGAAGCTTCGAGAAGTCAGATTGGAAACCCTGGAGGTAAGGCGATGTCGAGGAATTCTACTGGTAGAATTTAGAGAACCAGTATCTTAAGCTTACTGGTGAACGATGTTGCTGCCGCCAGATGCAATTTTGCGTAAGGACCACGAAGATAAGGTATGAGAATTTAGGAATTTTGTGAAGTCATATAGTCAGTCCTTTTTTCCTCGCTCTGTTCGCAATAGAAACAGGAAAGGAAACGACTAGTAGTGGTATAGGGTACCCTCCGCCACGCACCGTACGGTGGCTTGCGGATTATCTATGTTGGTGTAGAAGTTCTCTTCCGTTTTGGGGACAAAATGGTTCAAATGGCTCTGAGTACTATGGGACTTAACATCTGAGGTCATCAGTCCCCTAGAACTTAGAACTACTTAAACCTAACTAACCTAAAGACATCACACACATCCATGCCCGAGGCAGGATTTGAACCTGCGACCGTAGTGGTCTCGCGGTTCCAAACTGAAGCGCCTAGAACCGCTCTGCCAAACCCGCCGGCTTTTGGGGACATTTGCACTGGATTGTACTTTTGTACTATTACATGAATTGATGCTACCTTTTTCTACAAATAAAGGTGATGGAGGGCCATACTGAATGTCTTTTTATGCTTCACGTCTGTGAATTCACGCGCATGCAAACCGGGTGGCTTTTCTTTCAGCTGGTCTGTATTTCCATTACGACTATCACTTTCCTCCTGTTTGTTTGCACCAGCTGTCGTGCTTGGAATATTTCCGATGGTTGGCAGGCACGAGGTTGTTTGTTTACTAGGTTCTGTGACGTGTTTGTTTTCCTGACTTGCGTGGCCTGGTTCGATTCACTACGGCACCTGGTGGCGGACAATACGAGCAGAAGGCGAGGCCATGACGTCATGTTGCCGTTCTGGTAACTGACTGATTTCCTGTGTCATGGAGTGCGTGGAAACCGTATTATTCAATTACTGCGTCACACTCAGATTCCTGAGTGATCTATTAAACGATTGTCCCGTTTTCGTAATGCTGTCTTCGGAACAATTCCTTTCGTATGTTCGTCGTCTCTTAGTAGCCGTCACTGAAGCAACGTTTTTAGATGCAGATTGTTTAACATCACGTTTGCTTGTCAGCGCCGGAAAATCTTTGTCATATAATATATCAGATTTTTGCTTGATTTCCGACGGAACATGCGAAAAGTCATCAGGTGACTGATTTTCAGTTACGATCATCTGCTAGAGTTAGTTTCTCCGGTTTCCGCATAAAGTTTTTCAAAACTGAAATATGCTTAGGACAGATTTAACGCAAGTGGGGTGTACGTACTGTAGGACCTTCGGTACACACACCATCAGATTATTTGACTTGTCGCTCTAACGAAGTAGGCGAGTGTCAGCAATATGTCACGTGGTCTTATTGTGCCGTGTTTATCTTCTGCCATTAGGTAAGACGATAGAAATGCCACTTGCACGCTTAGAGTAGCAGATTGACGGTGACCCACTTTAAACAGAACTTGATTAATTGTCACACACACTAATTAAAGTAATAACAAGCATTAAATTACTTAACTTGATTCTGGATGCTATTTACAATTCACAATCTGAAGTTCCTTTGGTCTTGGTATGTTGATCTTATTCTCACATATCTCAGATACTTGAAAAAGTGTCTATTCATTTATCTTCATGGCTATGTACAGGAATATGGTAATCTTATTAGGCGCTGACTGAAACTTGACTGCAGACTGGTGCAGACTGGTGCAAACTAATGCACACTGGCTAATCGGAAGTCTGTACACTCTTTATAATACCTCGAGCGTTCAGGTATCACTGCGAGAGTGTGATCCGCGAGGAGAAAAGGTTCTACGTTAGCTGAAATCTCATTGGCTGCGTTACATATTAATACGCGGATTGGCGGAAGCAGAATTTGGTCCGTCTCTAAGACAGCGCCATCTCATAGTGTGGAGACGGACGAGTGCTGCGCCTGCGTTGTTGTGCTTACCGTGGCGCGTTCTACTGGGAAAGTTGTGTACGCGCTGACTACGCGGAATCATGTACACAACGGAAAGCGACCACTTTCATTACATAAAAACACTTAGGAACTTGGTCTGAATATAAAAGCTGCACATTGTATCCTGTAACGATGATATGTGAAGGAGTATTGACGTTTATCTGCATTCCACAGCCAAAATACTACTGAAAACTTTAAACCTCTATTGATTTGAAAAGCTTTCATTTGTAATGTTTTTAACTTCGTCATACTTCTTTCTGAGAGCAGTCTTCTACGTTAAATACATGAACCACTTCATACTAAACATCTACGAAGGTAACAGAAACAGTACTTACAGTTCCGTAATGTTGATGAAATTCAGTATCTCCTCCGTCGTTCATCAGTCAGTGGAGTGTGCCATGTTGCATCAAGCAGACCGCGGCCAACTGTCTTGGCCGCACGGAATCAGTCGATCGCCGACCGTCGGGGCTTGCCATGTGCGGAGGATCCGCAAGGGTGACAACAGTGGCCACGGACACGGCTTTCGAGAGGACAACTCAGCACCTTATTACAGCTGACGGCATTTGTATTTCTACTATTCATCAAAAACCTAGTAATAGAAGTGACACTCCAAGCTACCGGGTGCGGCTGCATCCGCTCAAGTGGACCAATCACAGACCACAGCGCGGAAGAGAAGCTATCACATGACGCTTCTTCATCTTCCCCGAGCGACGGGAAGGCGGATGACGCTCCAAAACCTCAAAGCACACGAGACACTGATTTTGAAACCATCCAGTACAAACGTCGAAATCTGCGGTGACCGGCTAAAGAAGAAAACTCGAAAAACGGCAAATCATTTCCAGCCGATAGCTCCACTAACCTCCGAGCTGGAGGAGGGACTGGTAGCGTCTGCTACCGCCCATGTCAACCAGTCGTAACCCGTGGCTAAAACTATACCGCAGGTCACCATTTACTATATGCAAAACTTCGTGAAACTCAGCGACGCCTTGAAGCAACACTTACATGGCTACCTCAAGACGATATTCCAAGGAGACAGAATCAACTATCATTTCGATTGTACGAGGGCCACTCGTGGGTAATTTAGTTCTTCGAGTGACGCAACATTCCAGATTTTACTCACCATCTTCCAGAGGTATAAGAGAAGAAACTGTCCATTTAACGACTATCCGCCAAAGTATCAGTGGCTGACCTAATGCGAGCTCTGTATGAGAAAGGGTTCACCTCACACTAACACAAAAATCAAGATAAAGAGACAAACGACCAACTTGTAAGTGCCTATGCGAGTTTTTGTGGTACCTACGTCGAAGGACAACGGCGAGATATACGGTGCACGCTACTGTTGTACATTTGAGTTCACGCCGAAACAATCAGGAGAAAAGACAAGCCAACTCAGTGTAAACGGAGCCAATTGCTTCAGCGGACAGTTAACTATTGATCACTTCCTGCACGCTGTGTACGCTGAGCTGGCTATCAAGCTTCCAAAGACTGCAAATTGCCGCGCACGTCCAAGGCGAAATGTGCCATTTGCAAAGGAGACCACCCTGCCTCATGGAGTGGCTGCAAGGAGTACCAGGAGCTCTTACGTAAATTCAATACCAGGAAGATCAAGAAACTGAAACAGACTCAGCCGAAACAACACTCACCGGAAGCGCCTACACCAGTGTCAGTCATACCACCCGATATGGTGCAACCGTCACTTTGTGACCCCAGATCTTCTGGACCGTTTGGCGACAACCTATCAAGATCTTCTCGGACGCATTCCACAAAAGACCAAGTACGGCAGCACCTACCAATGAAGACGCAAGCAACCTTACATCTCCAAACATCGTTCTTTTCACAAGCGCTTACTCACATCGTCGCTCTAGTTACATAACTCCGAAATAAAATGACCTCTTACTTCGGGCTCAGTCGAAGGAAATATTAAGGAGTTCTCGCTGCATTAAATTGACCACAGGTCTCACACGAGACACCTCAAATTCCTGAACTCGAACGCAAATGGTTTCCCTTCTAAGGAGAAAGAGCTTAACGACATTTTTTCACAAGACCGCATCGACGTATCGATCGTTACAGATACGTACTTGAAGGACACAGCCACCTTCCGACTTCGCGACGTGCAAGCGTTCCTTCGAAACTCGATCCGACTTTAGGTAGACAAGCTTTCAGCCCGTCCATCCATGGAAGCAACGGTTGTGACGATTCACATCATGGTGTGAACTGACACGTTGGTGTCGGAATATATCCGTCCTGCAGCCTGGCTAATCAAGGAGGATCTTCTGTCTATTTTTGACCGATACCAGGAGATACCTCTCGCCAGTGGTCTCAAAGTGTCTTCTGACACTCATGTAACACAAACACCAGAGACCAAACCATCTATTTTACACAGGAGGACTTCAGTTGCTTAGTCCATGGACCTCCACAGCCTACCCAGATCAGCTATTTTGAACACCATGTTGATGACGTCTTGCATATAATGCTTACAAAGGCCATCGAACCAAACGTTCAACCCAAGGCAATAAACGATATGTCCTCCGGCAACCTACCCGTAATGAGAATCATTGTGTCGCTGAATGGTGCCAGTAAGCCTGGGTATCTACAATTGAATCTCGTGAATAATATCAGACAACAGAAGCTAGCTAAGCCAGCTATTAGTGTCCCTGACGGACCAATCTTCGACACCTTGATTCGAGCAGATCCACTTGCCGACTCCTACAGTCAACAGATGACGATCTCGAGCAGTGACCAACACGACACTGGTGAAGACATCAATGAGGATGATGAATGGATTCGGGCCTGTACTTCACAATTCTGGATACAGCCCATACAGGGTCAACCTCTGCTTGCAACAGCTTGAGAAGTTGCCTAGATTATACACAAGATGAACAGCCTGGCTCCAGGTATGGACATCAGCAATGTAGACTTGCAGAACATCCAGAAGAAGGCCGTGGTCCTCTTGACAAAAGTCGTAAATGACTGTCTGGTCTATGCATACTTCCCACCTGCTTTGAAGACTGGAAAGTTCATGCTCACCCCGAAGCCTGGACGCGACGTGGCAGAGCCAACAATCCACCACCACACTTGCCTGCTACCAAGGCTCTGGAAGGCACTTAGGATGGTGTTATTTGCAAGACTGACTCAGTGCCTCGGAGATAATGGAATTATGTTGTCATGTAATTGTGAGAAAAGTATGCTGTCTTGGTGTAGGCTGCGTTCTCTGTCGAAGATGAGGCACGTGGACAGAAGTAGAAGCGGGTTCTGGTGAAGATACAAAAACTCTTTATTACGTCATCGCTAATTAATACAGTTGAGACATTCTTCTGATTTCGCTCCATTCTCTGGCACGATCCGGAGCTCTGTCGTAATATTCCGGCGTCGTAGATACAGACATTGACGAAAGGCGGGTGTCGTGCATACACTGCTACAGAGGAGGAGCACTATGCTGGCATCTCCGGTGCGCGGGGCGAGCTGAGACTGCAGGATGCGGCCACATGGCGATCATAGTTGGCCACCAGGTCGTCTCTAATGTAGAACTTCATGTCATCCTAGTGGCGATAGCATTGCCTGGAGTCGATGTGTGGACTGATGGTGAGTAGCAGGGGCGGGCGGATGGTGCCGTGTTGCCTGCCCAGACTGGGCAGACAGGCGGAGGTCCCTCTTTAACGGTCCAGTGGCACCGAACATGACGTATTCGGCTGGACCAGCGTTTAAATACTGGTTCTTGGTGCTGAATTCGCCGAAGCGTTGCATTTGTGAGCCACTGAGAACCATCTGGAACAGGGCAATGAACGGGGTCTGGAATAATCGTCGACGACGCGGAAGTCAGTCAAGCCAGAGTGACTTCTCGAAGGCTGGCCAAAGGGCAGTGCGTCACGGAAGTGTTTCTGCAGCTGAGAGGTGCTGAACAAGTAGGGGTGACGGGCAGCTGCGGCCGATGTCCGTGGCTTGTGGTCCGATTTCGGTCCTTGTGGTCCGACGACACTGCAGCTGATCAAGCAGTTCTGTGACCAGCACCAGCTGTCTGGCTGTGGCCTCGTTGCAGTTGTGGGCTCTGACTTCTGCTCCAAGTTCTTCTATAGTTTTGTCCAATTACAGACAGACCAATTCGGCTTTAAACTGAAAATGTCCGCCGAGTTGCAGCTCATTCCCCTCACGGAATATTTATTCCACCACTTCAACATGAGCGGTTCTAGGCGCTTCAGTCCGGAACCGCGCAACTGCTACGGTCGCAGGTTCGAATCCTGCCTCGGGCATGGATCTGTGTGATGTCCTTAGGTTAGTTAGGTTTAAGTAGTTCTAAGTTCTAGGGGACTGATGACCTCAGATGTTGAGTCCCATTGTGCTCAGAGCCATTTGAACCATTTTTGAACTTCAACATGCAGCAGTACACTTTTGGTGTACTTTTTTGACCTCGAAACGGTGTATGACAAAGTCTGGCAGGACAATCTGACCGCCAGTATTTATCATCAAACTCGTCTCTCACGCTGCTACATTAAGCTGGTGGACAGCTTTCTATAAGGAAGTACTTCCTACGTCAGTGCTGTTGGCAAGACATCTGCATTGAAGGCTCCAGCAGAAGGCGTCGCACAGAGTTCAGTTGTTTCACCCCTGCTCTTCAACCTACACATTGATGATCTCTCGACAGTTCGTCATATTATCTGCAGTCTTTATGCAGATGACACTGCAATTTTTAAGTCGGAAGGAAACACAGATCAATTGCTCACCCCAGTGCTGAACGACAAACTGATGTCATGGAGGCATGGGCACTTGCCAATAAAATTACCATCAACCACAAGAGGACGGTGGCAGTGTTCCTCACAAAGAAGAGACGACCATTGCTAAGCTTCCCATTGCAGTTGTTGGTCTCCATCTACGACATACGTAGGAATTATCTTGGATATGTCGTACATAAGAGCGGAAGACATCCGCAAATAAATAGTTCATGATGTAATCCCCTTTTCGTCAGTAACACCCTTTATGCCAAGAAGAATGTGCACAGCGCTGCCAAAGCTTCTTTAAGTATGCACAACGTGGGTCATCATTTATCATTTCAACATTAAAGCCTTACAGACAATCAAAAACCAGTGGCTGAAGTGGACACTTGGGATGGCATGTTAAACCAGAACACGAAAAATTCACGAAGTACTTTATGGATTGTACCTAAAGGACACGATAACGGACTGTGACACCAAGTTATTCAACAAGATCAACATGTTGCAAGACGTAGAACGCCAACTACGTCTGGGCGGAGCAAAACGCTGGCAAAACATATTGTGCCACGGGCGTTGGTGAGCTAGACACACCTCGTCTCCGCTCTCATATGGGAACAACGACGCTCCGAGTGCGGACTACTCATGGATAATCGTGCAACACTACCGGTTACTATTAAATTACTAATATATAGGTAATGTTATTTCTTTGAAAGGATACTTCTTTGATTGTGATCGTCGTAATGGAAACATATCGCACTAATTTTGTTTCCATAAGGATTTCTATTGAAAGAAATCAGTAACAGGACAAACGGGAATCGAACCAAGGGTCTATTACTAACCAGGTAATCAGTATTTATGACATCTTGGATATTCGGGAATCCAGCCGGATGTTCGCGTCGTTCTCGCACGATATTTCAACAGCGTACCTCGCTGTCTTCTTCAGGTGCTACCTGAAGAAGACAGCGAGGTACGCTGTTGAAATATCGTGCGAGAACGACGCGAACATCCGGCTGGATTCCCGAATATCCAAGATGTCAACAGATCGCCGGGAAAGCATGAAGAATTAAATCAGTATTTATGTTGAACGAGACGGTCGTAAGCCTAATTAGCAAAAGTTGCACCCAATACTAGCACATTTCATAAAGAAAGTTAAGTATCAGGATTGATTTTATTTGATACTGAACTCCTTGATAAGATATGCTACAGTAACACATATTAGCAGGCAATGTACCAATGGCTTGTCTTGAACTACACAGGAGTAGCATTGATACGATACAAGACAGTACTGCAGTTTAACAAATAACGTACCAGTAAATTGAATGGAACTACACAGGACGTGTAGTAATACGTTTAGGCAACAACTGGCTCTCAATAACACTTGCTATCTGTACTTTACAGTAGGAAAATAATGATAATTATAGGTAAATGATTGCTAATGATGGAGCGCTATTGATGTAGGTAAGATGTTCTCTTGTTAGTTTAATTATAAGGAATAACTATCACTGAATTTTTTATGAAGTAATTGTATCTTTTGTACTGATTATTATTTTGCGTCCCAAGACACATTCGCTTCCTTATATTATTTAGCTCAAGTGGAATATGTATATCTCGATGTAGTATAGTTTGAATATCTGGTGCCAGCTGCTTATTCTTAATTGCTGTTTTTGTAATATGACATTTAAATCTGGGTGAACTATTAGCAAGGGGTCCCAGAGCCTAATCTACCGGTAGTGTTAGATCGATACTGAACGCTTTAGTCAAAACACCATATAGGAAGCACTGTTAACTACATAACGCATGAAATTATAAACACTATTAATTCGATAAGAAAAGTCTTTGAACTGAATACTTCAAATCTTCTCTTAGTACTTGTACTTTGATGAAACTTTACCTGTTTATTTATGAAACTACGTGGAGTATTTCTAAACTTATGCTCACTAAATAACTACGTAGTTTACAATTGCACAAGTTTAATTAATTCATGTTAAGAAAGGAAACTGGTTAGCAGTTCAGAGAAAAAGAGTACTCGAATTCATCGTAGCGCTTGGGATAGGATAACAAAAACTTGGTACTGACAATGAAACCACATAACCGGTCCATTCAACTATACAGTTCTCAACTGATAATTTGAGATGAAGGTAGTGGCAGTGGCGCTCTCTAGTGCCATTCAAAAAGGTTGGCGAAGGTATCCATGACTCTTCCTGTGTAATAATGTCTGAAAATTCTCTTCTTAGAGTCGGATTTTTATGGCTCAGAGTTAACCCAAGTATGTCATGAATAACAAGCCGAGTTACTTCCGCACCCGAGATTATATTATATAATCTTTCTATTCCTCTGGCCTATTTCAGTCAAAAGGTGCGCACCCTTTGCCTGGTAGCCACCAACATGTCACACAGGAGCCTTCACCTGTCCCGAAATGACTGGGTGTTGTTGTGTCGTCTTCATCATCATCATTCATCCCCATTACGGTAGGAGGAAGCCAACGGCAAACCAGCAAACCACCTCCATTAGGACCTTGCCTAGTACGGCGGTGCGGGCCTCCCGAATCGTTCCCCTACGCTCTTGTCAAGAAGTATGGGACTTCATTTCCATTTCATTTAATTCATTAAGTCTACGCCGGTATTGTTCCTTACTTCTGGACAGTAAAAATCTGCCAGCGTTAGATTGGCCCGTAATATACGCGGTCCTTAGTTTTCTGTATTTTTGTTGTGGTAACGTCGCGGTGCAAATCCTCCTTGCGAACAGCTGAAGTATCTCGACCTCTGCCTCCACCTCGATGAACAATATTAATGCGATACCTATCCCGCCGTCATCTTGTTCTTGGTCATTGTAACTAACCTCACTGTCATTATTATGACGATAATCACGATTACTTCGCCAATGATCTTCATCCTGTACTATTTCTAAAAACGCAGAGAAGCTTTTATGATTGGTTCATACGTATATCTCCGAATTCTCTGGCAGCTGTTTCCACGGCTCCCATGTAATCTAGGATTCGGATAGTCTATTTCTTAAGTGTGCCAGTTTTCAAATCCAGGATTCACAGAAATCGTTCATAGAGTTTTTACCCCTGTAATCATATAATCTAGCCAATGTGAGTTCTCGCCAAATGCAATGTTGTTTTTGTACTGACCAGTATTCCTCTAAAAACTTGTGTCTGTATTCGTTAAACGTCATCTGAAGAGTGTTCATATTTAGTCCCTATCATTTAGCATCACCTGCTAATGCACTGATAACTGCGTTAATCTTTTCCTGATCTGTCAAATATTAAGGAAAACTCCTTTCGCAGTTATTTTTCAGAAAATCCAGTGGATGCCAGCCAGTACGTGTTTTGGTAGGATAAAAGCGTTCTTTACCCTCTGACAGTTTGTTATGAGGTAGCCTACCATTGACGCATCTGTACTTGTCTCTTATTTCTTTTTCAAGGTCGCAGATCTAGCCTATAATTTCTGAAAAGCTTTGATTACGCTTCTGTTCGCAGATATTTACTTCTTCGCTTATTTCTTTTTCAGAATCAACCATTGTCTTTCTCAAATGTGAGATTCCATTTTTACATTCGTCAACAATTTTTTTTATCTCTTGTGAACAGAAACCAGACTCACAGTATTTTAAATTCCACAACTTTCCGTCATTTTAAAATTTTAAAATTCACCGTTTCTATTACCTGCTTTTATTATTTATTATCTTTTTATTATGTTTTATAAGTTCTGTAGGCTGAAGAGCGGCGTACTAAGCTGCTGCCGGCCTGCCCCGTTCGGGGGGAATCGAAACAAATTAAAGGAAAAAAACTGTATTGTGTAGCAAGCAAATGAGTGTCCTGTTCCTCACCAACATGTGTAGCACTGCTACCCTATTTGTCCTGTGAAGAGAAAAGCCACGTGTAACAGTACCGGCTACTATTAAATTGATAACTCGTCGATAATGTTATTCCTATGAAAATATGCTTATTTGATCGTGATCGTGCATAATGGAAAGAAGAAATTTGTAAATTTGTGGTAAGGTCTTATGGGACCAAATTGCTCAGGTTATCGGTCCCGAAGCTTACACACTACTTAATCTAACTTAAAACTAACTTACGCTAAGGAAAACGCGCACATCCATGCCCGAAGGAGGAATCGAACCGCCAACTGGTAGAGCCACGCGGACGAATGGAAAGACCTCGAACTAATTTTGTTTCTCTTCTAAAGATATATATTGTAACGAAGCAGTAGCAAGGCAAACTGCAATCGAACCAATTTTCTGTTACTAATCAAGTAAACTGTAATTGTGGAAAAGGAAACGGTCACCAGCCAAATAAGGCAGAGTTCTACCCAGTACTAGCATATTTTTATAAAGGAAGTTAACTATTGGTAGTTGAGCTAACTTGATAATGAACTTTTGTTTTATTGATAAGATACAAGGCAGTAGCACAATTGACCTGAACTACACAGCAGGAATATTAATACATTTAGGCAACAACTCACTCTCAATAACAGATACTATCTGTAAATTACAGTAGGAATATAATGATAATTATAGTAAATTATTACTAATAATGGAGCATTATTGATTGGACAAGAAGTTCTTTTGGCAGTTTAATTATAGGAAATAACTGCTATTAAAATATTTGTGACGGAACCATATCTTTTGTTCTGGTTATTATTTGCATTCCCAAGGAGCATTCATTTCCTTATATTATTTAGCTCAAGTGGAACAGGTGGTACCTGGAGCTATTGTAGTTGAATATCTGTAGCCAGGTGCTTACTTTTGATTAGTGTTTTTGTAGTATGATTTTAAATTTGGCTCAACTATTACCATGGGGACCCAGAAACTACTCTATCGGTAGACGTATACCGAATCTGAATACTTTAGTTACGACGCTATATGGAACCAGCGGTAACAACATAACGAATCAATTTCTAAACATTGTTATTTCGCAGGAGAGCTTCTGTAAAGTTTGGAAGGTAGGAGACGAGGTACTGGCAGAAGTAAAGCTGAGTACCGGGCTTGAGTCGTGCTTCGGTAGTTCAGATGGCTGCCGGCACGGTAGCTCAGCGTGTTCGGTCAGAAGATTAGCTGCCCTCTGTAATAAAAAAACTGAGTTAAAAGATCAACAACGAACTTAAACGGATGTCTTACGACGTCCACCCCGAGCAGGTACAACGAACGAAACCGAACAAAATGAGATTTAAAAAAAAAAAAGGTAGAGCACTTGCCCGTGAAAGTCAAACGTCCCGAGTTCGAGTCTCGGTCGGGCACACAGTTTTAATCTGCCAGGAAGTTTCATATCAGCGCACACTCCGCTGCAGAGTGAAAATTTCATTGTGGATTGTTATTTCAATCCGAAAAATCTTTGAACTCAGTATTTTAAATCTTCTTGTAATACTTGTACCTTGATGAAACATTACCTGTTCATTTATGAAACTACGTGGAGTATTTCAAAACTTAAGCTAACTAAATAATTTTTTACTTTACAACTCTACAAAGATTATAAATTTATGTTAAAGAAGAAAATTGATTTGCAGTTCAGCATGAAAGAATACTCGAATTCATCGTAGCGCTTGGGATAGGACACTATCAAGGCAAATGACCAAGGATAAAATACGGTGACTTAATACAAAGTTTACAGAACACAAAATTATTATTCACAACGAAACCACATAACTGGTAAATTCAAGTATATAGTGCTCAACTGATAACTAGAGATGAAGGTGGAGACAGCGTCGGTCTCCAGTGCTATTCAGAAAAGGTAGCAAAAGCATCTATGGCTCTTCCTGTGTAACAAGCTCTGAAAATCCTCCTCTTAGCGCATGATTTTCGTGACACAGTGCTAACCAAAGTATGCCTTGAAGAATAAGGTGAATTACTTCCGCATCCGAGGCTATATTGTATAATGTTACAGTTTTTTTCGCCTCGTTCAGTTCACAAGATTCACACCCTTTGGCTGCTACCCACCAACTGACTCACAAAGACAGTCATTGTTGTGTACCCACCACCACGAAGTAGGTAAGGTTTCATCATTTGCCGTTGAAATAGTGCAGGATTTAATATTTTTACGAAAAGACTGTGCTGTTCAAGGTCATAATAAGCCGTGTGAAGTTTATCGCTTGTGATTCCTACTATATCCTTCATCCAATCGTTTGCTTCCAGGTAACCTGTTTCCAGCTTCTTTTCGCAGAACGTGTACACACGACGAATCCAAATCACAGGGTATTATTCCTTGTAAACTTGACAGACTTATTGTTAACCAGGGAATTAACGCTTTGTAGCACAGTAGACAGAAAACGACTGTCAGTCAGTCACTCACACACACACACACACACACACACACACACACAAGCACACACACACAGACGAAATATAAACGTTGATAACACAAAAATTGTCAATAACACTAGAGACCGATATACAAAGCATGTATGCAAGCTACGTCTGAGCTGGAAGTGGCTATGAAAACGAACGGGCTCTTATCTCGTAGTATAAGTAGTCCAGTATCGCCGGCCGCGGTGGTCTCGCGGTTCTAGGCGCGCAGTCCGGAACCGTGCGACTGCTACGGTCGCAGGTTCGAATCCTGCCTCGGGCATGGATGTGTGTGATGTCGTTAGGTTAGTTAGGTTTAAGTAGTTCTAAGTTCTAGGGGACTAATGACCACAGCAGTTGAGTCCCATAGTGCTCAGAGCCATTTGAGCCCAGTATCAGTTAGGTGCTTCAGCTGACAGTCTTCTACCCGCTATTTTCACACGAATCGTTGGGGTTGCAGCGTGCTCGGTGCGATTCGGAAAAAAACGCAGTATGACAACTGGATTTCCATTGGACACATCTTTTGTCCTTTCAAAGGCATTTTGATGCCGGTATTGCCATCACTGACGTCGGCAAGTACTATTGGTAAGTGGTTTTTAAGTTTCTAGCTTGTCGCGTCACTGAAAGTGCTTTTACCGTTCTGGTAGCATAAGAAGGGACGATACTGTTCTTATTTCCATGCCACTTTTTCGGTTTCTTAATCCGTTATTACCGGTACACGCAGATTCTGAGTTTGCCTTCGTTTAGGCCAGTCTTTCTGGCTTCTACAACTTCCACCCATTGTCGTGTATCATTTTGTGTCATGCTTCTAACGATCTACCGCCTCTTTCCTAGCAGGAAACGTCGGAAATGAACAGAAAGTTCGATTATTATGTACGCTAATTACTTAAAGTACCAAATATCTTTTGAAGTTCTTATTCACACTTTTCCTGTGGTTTGGACTCCAGTTATGATAACGCGGCTTTACCTAAATAGGAAAGTGGTGCAGTTCGCATTCGACAAGATAATCAGATTTAGATATCCAGCCATTTTCCTCAATGAGTTCCGCTGTTTGACGGTAAAATTCTCAATCCTCGTCTGGTTATATTTCGTGCTCCACCTGTAATGAATTCGAAGTTGACAGAATATGTAGCTCAGAGAGTCTTTTGTTCTCTCTTAGTTGTGTTTTTGTACGGGTTGTCCCACTTATCTTGCTCATCGAAAATAAGTTTTTTCTTGTACATTAAATGAACAATGGTTTCAACAATTTTTTTAACACCATTGGGTAGTTCTTGCTGAGGATATTCCTTTTGTGTATCCCCACAGATGTAGGGGATGCGAGGTAGGCGTTAAATTTTTTAAATGGAACTATGTATATTTTATTCAAGAATACACTTTCCTCTCCACGAGCTATTTAGAAACGTACACACTGCAACATTTTATCTTAGTAACTAGTAGCTATGGAAATGATTAATGAAACATAAGTTCTCTAATTTAAATATCACATCTGTGCATTTCATTAACTAAATCATTTAATATCTTCAAGGCCCTTTTGAACATTTTTCATATTACTAATAAAAATTGAATGCAAAAGTATTGCACTTTACAGTTATTGAATCTTGTTGTTGTACAATACTGCATTACAGTACTTATAACAATGTAGAGGTAACATGGCCCTCTGTAGTAACTTCTACTGTGATACTACCACTACAGGGAAAACAGAGCGTTTACATCAGATATTCAAAATGGTGGCCATTGGCATGTATACATAGGGTCACTTTGTGGAGAAAGGACGCACTGCATCGTGCATCTACTTCCTGTGTGATGACTGTACATGCATCAATAATGCTGTGCTGCATGTCCACTGGTGTTGGAACATTTTGATAAACAGAATCCTTGGCTGCTCCCTACAGAAAAAAATTTCAGTGGTGTAAGGTTCGGAGATCGGTCAGGCTAGCTAACTGACCACCACGTCCAGTCCACCTGCCAGGATATTTACGGTGCAGATTCGACGTTCTCTTAAGGCGTTATGTGAAATGCGTCCATCATGCTGATTCCACATGACCATCCTCTGATTCAGATGTACAGCGTCCAAGCGAACAGAAAGAATATGTCTTAAAAATCGGGCATATTATCTGCCGTTTTGGTTGCCACTTACAAAAAAGGTCCCATACTGGTATATCCAATAATTCCATATCATACATTAAAGTTCCATGAACGTTGATACTCTATCTGTCGGATCCATCGTAAATTGTTGATGATCCAATAGTGCACATTTCCCAAATTGACAATTCCTTTATTGGAGAAGTACGCTTCGTCGGTAAAAGGAACATCTGAGAAGGATTTACGATTAGTCAGAAGTTGCTGCTGTGCCCATTGACAAAACTGAACAACATTGTTGAAATTATTTCGTTGAAGTTATTGTAGTAAATAAACATCGTAAGGAAGGCATTTATGATGTTTCAGAATGCGATGTACACTTGTTTCCGAGAGTCCAACTGCCAGAGGAATTCGTCATGTGCTGACTTGACAATAGAAAACTACAACAGTGAGCACAGCGACCTCAGCAGCTTCGTCTCTTCGTGTTACACGACTATTTCGAGGTCTTGCATTTAAACTTCCCTTTTCACGTAGACGAGAAATGAGGCAACCAAAGATCCAGGGAGAAAGCGATTGCTTGGTAGGGTATCGTTTGCTGTACTGTAGTACTATCTGAACAGAATTTCGCCCGCCTACTGCGAATTACAGTTCAGGTGTATAGAGTAGAGTACAATATAGACATAATAACATAATAATCATAATGTACTCTAACAGTACTGAACATAAAAATGCAAGTTAATAAATTATTTCCTGACAACGTAGTTTCGTCGTAGATCAGCAGTATTTCTATCTTATCGTCATGCGTGTATATCATGCACCTTTACAGAACAAAAATTGTATTTACAATGTTTACTCCAGCCATGCAGTTATTACGTTACTCTGGTGCACGACTACCGTGGTATGCAGTGTACTGTACGCTCAAGCAACACCAAATGAGGAGTGCGGGGGAGAGAGGAGTACCTGTGTTTCCATGAGACGGAATCATAAACAAAACCCACACGCGTACACTCAAGGCACTAAACAACTCGGTTTCTGCACAATCTGTGTACCCTTTACCGTTTGCGCATCTACATTTTGATGAAAAAATAGAGCAGTATGACATATTTTTGAACAGCTGTTGGAGAGGATAGATGTGTTCTTAAACAAAGTGTACGTGGTTCCATTTCAAAAATTTAACCTCTAACCTGTACCTCATACATCTGTGGGGATACATGAAACATACACTCCTGGAAACTGAAATAAGAACACCGTGAATTCATTGTCCCAGGAAGGGGAAACTTTATTGACACATTCGTGGGGTCAGATACATCACATGATCACACTGACAGAACCACAGGCACATAGACACAGGCAACAGAGCATACACAATGTCGGCACTAGTACAGTGTATATCCACCTTTCGCAGCAATGCAGGCTGCTATTCTCCCATGGAGACGATCGTAGAGATGCTGGATGTAGTCCTGTGGAACGGCTTGCCATGCCATTTCCACCTGGCGCCTCAGTTGGACCAGCGTTCGTGCTGGACATGCAGACCGCGTGAGACGACGCTTCACCCAGTCCCAAACATGCTCAATGGGGGACAGATCCGGAGATCTTGCTGGCCAGGGTAGTTGACTTACACCTTCTAGAGCACGTTGGGTGGCACGGGATACATGTGGACGTGCATTGTCCTGTTGGAACAGCAAGTTCCCTTGCCGGTCTAGGAATGGTAGAACGATGGGTTCGATGACGGTTTGGGTGTACCGTGCACTACTCAGTGTCCCCTCGACGATCACCAGAGGTGCACGGCCAGTACAGGAGATCGCTCCCCACACCATGATGCCGGGTGTTGGCCCTGTATGCAGTCCTGATTGTGGCGCTCACCTGCACGGCGCCAAACACGCATACGACCATCATTGGCACCAAGGCAGAAGCGACTCTCATCGCTGAAGACGACACGTCTCCATTCGTCCCTCCATTCACGCCTGTCGTGACACCACTGGAGGCGGGCTGCACGATGTTGGGGCGTGAGCGGAAGACGGCCTAACGGTGTGCGGGACCGTAGCCCAGCTTCATGGAGACGGTTGCGAATGGTCCTCGCCGATACCCCAGGAGCAACAGTGTCCCTAATTTCCTGGGAAGTGGCGGTGCGGTCCCCTACGGCACTGCGTAGGATCCTACGGTCTTGGCGTGCATCCGTGCGTCGCTCCGGTCCGGTCCCAGGTCGACGGGCACGTGCACCTTCCGCCGGCCACTGGCGACAACATCGATGTACTGTGGAGACCTCACGCCCCACGTGTTGAGAAATTCGTGGGTACGTCCACCCGGCCTCCCGCATGCCCACTATACGCCCTCGCTCAAAGTCCGTCAACTGCACATACGGTTCACGTCCACGCTGTCGCGGCATGCTACCAGTGTTAAAGACTGCGATGGAGCTCCGTATGCCACGGCAAACTGGCTTACACTGACTTCGGCGGTGCACAAATACTGCGCAGCTAGCACCATTCGACGGCCAACACCGCGGTTCCTGGTGTGTCCGCTGTGCCGTGCCTGTGATCATTGCTTGTACAGCCCTCTCGCAGTGTCCGGAGCAAGTATGGTGGGTCTGACACACCGGTGTCAACGTGTTATTTTTTCCATTTCCAGGAGTGTATACTCTCAGCAAGAACTACCCCATGATGTTAAAAAAATTTGGTTGAAACAATTTTTCATTACAAAAAAGGTACTTTGGGTGCGCAAGGTAAATGGGACATCCTGTGTAGATACTGTAGTCGGCCGGAGTGGCCGTGCGGTTCTAGGCGCTACAGTCTGGAACCGAGCTACCGCTACGGTCGCAGGTTCGAATGCTGCCTCGGGCATGGATGTGTGTGATGTCCTTAGGTTAGTTAGGTTTAATTAGTTCTAAGTTCTAGGCGACTGATGACCTCAGAAGTTAAGTCGCATAGTGCTCAGAGCCATTTGAACCATTTTTTTGATACTATATGATTTCGGCAGGATATAAACCACGTAGAACAGTATTTAGGCATAGTGCAAGTTACCTTGCTGCCTCTGATATGAAATAGATAAAACGAATTACTCTGTGCGCACACTAACATCAGCGAATGGGTGGAAGGCATTGCATCAACACACGCTGGACATTCGGCTTTGTCATGTTGTATGAGTAACAAATAAAAATTAAACTCTTCCTGAACGTTACTGTCAAAATAATTAATCCAGCTGCAGATACATTATTCAATTCGTTCAACTACGAAACTGAAGAAACCACCAAAACCACTTACTCTGGCACTCGAGGTCGCTAATGCACGCCTGTGCGGTGGCCTTCCCTTCGCAGATAGACTGTTCGAATCTTGATGATGGGAGATAACTTCATCACTAGTATTCGTCCGGCAAGAGGATGGGAGTTGGTTTACAGGAGATCATTACCCAATTTTATGCCAATATCTTGGAATAAATGTCTGACCTCTCCGCAGTGTCTCGTAAAGTGAGAACGTGTTGCTTTATTAATGGTGATGCGACTGCCAGATGGGGCTGTTATGTCTGGCGGTCCTCTTGGTGATAAGCGCAGGCTTGTGTATTCGCACAAGGTTTCAGCCTATCTGTTGGAACGGTACTTCAGTTCCCATCATTTGAACAAAAATCTGTCTACAAGTTCGTTAGAGAGTTGCAGTTCGACGCACAAGACAAACTTCTGGTTGTGATCGATCAAACGCTGTGCCATTCTGTAAGCCAATGAATGAAATCCAAGTCCGTCGTAATGTTATGCGTAATACAAACTGAATCAAAAACCAAACAATGTCCAGGCTCGGAGCACATGCCATCAACAAGAGGTTAGCCAGCAAGTATGTTGTAAGCATGCAGGCTGGATTGTTGTCGCTGCGCGGGCAGTTTCGTCCCTTTCCGGAAACCACGGGATCACGTCACATAATGTGATGTGGCAGAGATGGGCGTGTCTCCAGCCGGTTATGGTGTGCTCACTGCCTGTTGCGTGTACGTGGCGCCGTAATGTTATGACAGCGAACAAATAATTCCGCTACCAGTGTCACTGGCTACAGTACTCGCCCTTATTTGATACGAAGTGGAGAGTGCGGGAAGAATGGAAAGGGATGGATGGGAATTCGTGAGTTCCAGCTACACAGGGAAATATGGTAAAACAATGGTGGAAGTTGGAAATCTGTGAAATATCGAGACCCTAACTCGGATTTACCTTACCACTCGGATTTGCCTTACCCACTTCTTCTTTTTATTGTTTCCCCTGGATAGGAAAGGCAACTGGAGAAAGAGATCTACTTGCCACCCTCACTTGTGTCCTAAGAAGAAAAAGAACCACACCTCTTCGGGCGTTGACGCCTATCTGTGCCTATTCCAAAACAACTAACGGCTTACTAAGAGGGGAATAGGAAAGGAAGAGAGTAGGGGAAGAGAGCACACAAGGGAGCGACGAAAATGAAAGGAGTTGTGTATGGGCTTTTCTTGTTCTTGTTATTTTTATGTTATATTTTTAATTTTTTTAAATTTTATACACCAGAATTCCGGGAGTCGCTCGTGCTTTTTGATGGTGGAAAGTCCAGCCAAATATGTCTTTTCAAAATTTTTGTCGGGATTCCGTTCGTAGGCCGATCGTAGGATCATGTCAGCAAAATAAGAATCATCATCTCATGGCTTGGACGTTCCAGCTGGAAGGCGGGTTATGAAATGCACTCCTCAGGATACTGGGAAAGACTACTTGTATCTGGGATGCACAGTGCCGATCATTAAGGTACGTCCTATAACCCAGTTCCGATTTCACGTAGGGGCCAAAAAGGTAGCAGCCCGTATGGCCGCGTATCCGATTCACGGCGTCAGTTCCCGTTAAGGGTAATGAATTATGTTCTGGGATAAAAGCGTTTTGAAAGTGATCTCAGCAGGTGTCTGTCGAGGAAGGAAAGCCAAGATGCGCTGTCACTGTATGAGTCTCCAGACAACAGATGACAGACCACATGAGAATCGGTGGACGTCTGTATCGTCCGCACTACAATGAGCACATAGCTGTGTGTCAGCGAGGCAGATGCGGTTAAAACTAGACGGGTTGAACTGTTTGCCATCGACGGAGATATTCCAAGCGGATCGAACCCTTGTGTGGAAGAAGCGTGCATGCATCACTTTCCATAATGGACGCCATATGATCTGGGGGAACTTGTGTTCCATGTGGTTGGAATGTCGATACATTTCGAATGCGTCGTATGTAGTCTTTGGAGGATTTTCGGAAGTAGTAAGGAGTGGAGGATGTAACTTAATATCAGAAAGAAATTCCATAATTAAGAAAATGAGGTAGAAATGTCTGATAACATGAGTGGGGCTGATGTGGAGACCAGTGCATATTCATGTAAAAGCTCTCTCGTGAGGCTCGTTGGACAATGGCGTCAGACTTTCAAGTAGGAGCTAAGAAAAAATGCCATAACTATGTCTGCCACATGGAATAAGCCAACCCCACCCTGCTCTCATGGGAGAATAAGGGAGACATACTGAACTTTGAATAACATCTTCGTACAGACTAAGCATCGCATCACCATCTATATAAAACGGGCGAGAGTAATCAGGACCAGGAACACTTTTGCCACAAGAGGGATATGAGACGCGTGGTAGACATTCACATATCACACACGCCGTACAATATCGAGGGACCTAAGCCAGTGAGCAACGATGCCGGCCCTTATTGTTTGGAGGAGACGCCTGCTGTTTGTTGCCACCGAAAGACGAAGATCACTCATAAAATCAATGCCCAAGCATCAGACTGTGGTGGACACACAGAGAGGAGCGACACATCTCTGAGGACCACGGACCAGAAACTGCGATTTGAAAACGTTAAGAGTACTACCTGATGCGTCATCGTGTGACGATGCCTATGCCACTGGTGCACGGAATCATCTTTGCTGCATAGGTGTAGGACGAGATCGTCAGCATAAGCCATGCAACAGAAGTGAATTCCGTGTAATGACAGGCCCACCAGGCGTTGGCAAAGTCCCTGGAGTAGAGGTTCTAACGCCAAAGCATACAGTATCATGAAAGGTGGGCAGCCCTGCCTGACGGAGTGCTCGATCGAAAGAGGTTTTGGTATGTGTCCAGCTAAAAACGAGCATCACCACTGTTATTGTATGAGCCAGAAAACTACTATGCTGTAGGACCATCTTCGAAAAGGTGTGACAACGCGGTCGAAAACGTGATTGACGACAAGCGACGCCAGTGCACCAGGCATATGTCACGACCTGGCAAATGCTATCACGTCACTGCAACGGCACATGGACGTTTGAATATTGTTGTGACCACCGAGGAAAGCCTCATAAAGGGATGTAACGTATCATGCTGCCTGCTTCGATCGTGATGCCAGCAAATCGGTGGAAATTTTCATATCGCTGTTGAGTAGGGTGATGGTCTGGTAATCATAGACTCGCGATCTCCCTTGCGGTTTCGACTGGGATAACGACCTCTTGAAGGAGGTGGCTGGGATCGTCGTTTACGGACACATCAGTTAACGACAGATGGACGTTCAAGTTGGTAACAACAGATAGCTAACACACTTATAAAATTAGAGGGGGAGGCAGTCGGGTCAGTGGGACTTATTGGCAGCTCCCGCCTTGATAGCATCTAGGACTTCATCCATTGTCCCGTCGACACTAAGTTCTTGAAACCTGTCCTTCGGTACGAAGTTCATGGTGAGTGCCACTTCCTCCTTAGTTAGGGTAGGGTGATGTGGGGCGGAAGAGCACAGTTGGCTGAAATGGGAATGCAGAGAGTGACCAGTGGTGCATTGCGTACCGCATCTTCGTCCCTCACCATCAGTGATGATTGAAATGAACCACGCTTTAGCATAGTGCACCGTGACTTGATGGAAATAAGAGAATGCCATCGAAGTGCAGTTACTAGGGCTGCTTAGTAAAAGTCCATGGCACTCGCATGACAAGCCCTGACGTCTTTGCAATATCCCATCAGTGCCCTCCTTCAGTCCAGTTTCAAGCAGGACAGCCACCAGCAAAGGGTGGATGTTCAGGCGAGGCGACGTCGACGATGGATGGCCCATGCATCCACAACGATCCATCAGCTGTCAGGGGCAGTCAGGTCCATCACATTTAATTTCCACAGACAGCGACTGTGCCACATGAGTTGGTTGGCAAGAGTGACGTTGCAGATGTAGGCCTCATGGCAAAAGAAATCCAGAGGCCAAACTTCAGCTTGTTGAGTGTCGCCAGTAAGGGAATGTGTGAGGTAGATATGATCGGCGCGACTGGATGATGTGAAACCAGCATGGGTGTTACGTACCTGAGTTGGTTGATGATGACAGACAGAGCTACACACAGAAAAGTCGTAGGAGTTGATTAGTAGGCCCTTGTGAGGAGTTGAAGTCCCTCTGAGGACCATATCACCTAGGGGAACTTCAGAAAGCGGTGTTACTTTAACAGTGAAGAAGGGGAGTTGTTTGTGACATCAACTGCAGCCAGATGGCGTGTATCTATTTAGGATGTTGACACCGAAAAGTGTGAGGGACATTTCTCTTGCATTAGGAAGGTAACCTATACATTTAGGAGGAAACCCTGAATGGAGGAGGATGGCCACTTGGCTACTGTTGTAAGAGGTATGGGAGATGTGGGCTGTGTATCCGGTGGGAACAGAGAAATCAGTGATAATTACTTCTTGGAGGAGGTAAATATCGACATCAGTAGCGTAAATGATATCTCTGAACATTGATGGTTCTGTGGAGACGTGAAGCGGTCATGAAGCTGCGTTGGACATCACTATGGGGCACTCCTCAATGAGTGAGCAAACATCCTGATCTACTACCTCGTCGACATCATTATCCTAAGATATCGAAACTGGCGGCAGGCGACTGTAATGCCCACAAAGGGCTACAGGTGGTGATACAGCCATAGTGGGAACTCGGGAACCTCCATCCACACGATGCGCGATTGTTGATTGGCATCACACTGGCCACAGATGAGACATTGGGAGTGGCATGCCTATCGTTGGGGCGCTCGAAGGGAGATGACTGTCTTCTATCTTGTCGACTACCTGTGCCATATGAAGGAATGTGCCATCAGAGGGCACTCGACTTCACTTCTTCGATTTCGGAGCGACCACTGCTTCCATAGTTGTCGTTTGGTGTTAGAAAGATGTCATTCATCATCCATGGTCTTGCCCATCTGGAAAAAAGCTGTGGTATCCACCACAATCGGTCCGATGTCCATTATGGTTGGTGGGCCAGTGATCGAGCTCTGGAGACTTGTTGGTCTTGTCACCACCAGAGGAGATGGAGCTGGTGAGGTTTCCTCCACATCATTGTTCCCAACTGGGAGTGCTGGCAGGAGAACAGGGACATCCTGATGTGATGCATCTGGGTTACACATGGCTGAGGCATAGGCACTTACTAAAAAAAAGTGACTGTCACGTTGGGAGGAGCATCACTGGTTGGGATCTGAAGCAAACAGCAGTGGAGACAATCTGTCTTAACATGATCCTCTTGTCCACATACTGCACATTTCCACAGTTGGCCATCATACATGACATGACATTCTTGCTTTGTCATTAGAATGGTTAGGTTAAACGTTGGATATTACTTGTTAAACATTTCAATTAACAAGGAAATTTGTGGTAAGTTCCTATGGGACCTAACTGCTGAGGTCATCAGTCCATAGGCTTGCACACTACTTAATCAAACTTACACCAATGACAACAAACACACACACATACACACCTGCCCGAGGGAGGACTCGAGCCTCCGACGAGGGGAGCCGCGAGATGCGTGGCAAGGCACCACTGACCGGGTGGCTACCCGCGCAGCTTCAATTAACAACACAATTAGAAGTGTATATGGATACGACAGATATAATGTGCAAAGGTAGCATCACGACGTCTCCCTATCTTAACTTCTACTCACACTTGCACACCCGTTGCTCACTGCTCATAATAGTCTGTGTGCAATACTTTCCTAAAAATTCTGCAGGGTGTATAACATTGGGCAATGTGTAAACTCTTCTAGGACAAATTCAAACTCCGCAATCATGCACGGAAACTATAACGTAGATGCAGAAGACACTGTGTAAAAGGAAAAAAAAATGTTTTTAGTTACTGAGGTTTGTCCACAGCAAATGAAATCAAGAAAGTCATCAGGCTATCACGTTCCACATGAAGTCAATAGGAGAACAAATCTGGTGTTAGGGCAAGTTAGATAAATAAGTAAGTATAAGTATGCACATGCAATGGGGAACACGTTATTCAATACCGGCATTTTAATGACAGAAAAATTTCCGTTGTTATAACAGCAGTAGAGCCGGTAGATTAACGTATAGGACGGACGCTCTACTGTTCCATGCGCCCCATATAAATTAGAGATCAGTTGCTGTGGGCTGCTCTTATGTAATGATGCCTTTTTCAGTTAATCAGGAAACTCTCATCTGGTGAAAGCCTCATCCCCATTTCACCTTTAACGAGTCGGTACCTGCTGTCATCAAACTAGGTAGGTATTTACGCTTTTATCACATTATATGGAAAACTATTATCCTTTACTCACTACCTTGCTGTTAAAACTTACTAGTTTTGTTATCCAAAGAGTGATTGATAAAGACGATACATTTTAATAATGCCAACTCTTCATATGGATGTCTCGTTCTTACAGCTATGTTCTACCAAAACTACAGTTCACTAGTTTTGGGACAGTACATAAATGACATGGTAAATTTTATGATTACCGGTAACATTAGTAGGAAAAGAAACATAAATGAATGTCTGAGAGAGAAACTGGGAGCTTAGGACTTCTGTTATTTTTTTTTTTTTAAATGAGAAGCGCGCATCATTCAGTGTTAATCCACTGTGTATTTTACATCTTTGCGAAATATAAATGGCATTATTTAAAAAATGCTATTCGTATAACTTTACAGTTTTATGTAACCAAAAGAATTACTTTTGATGCAACTACATAGTTTGCATGTACAAACACAAAAAATTTTTAATTATTGTTATTTTGCGCTCATCACAACGTTGTCTGTCATGACCAAAGACAAGAGTTTCCTGTTATAATTTCTCAATGCAAAGTTATTTATCAGTAACAGAGACATGTTTTATGTAAGCTCAGTGATCGCAGTTCGTGGTCTCGTGGTAGCGTTCTCGCTTCCCGAGCACGGGGTCCCGGGTTGGATTTCTGGTGGGGTCAGGGATTTTCACCTGCCACGAGATGAGTGGGTATTGTTGTGTCGTCTTCATCATCATCATTACGGTCGGATGAACGGAACGGCAAACCACCTCCATTAGGACCTAGTACAGTGGTGCGCGTCTCCCGCATCGTTCTCCTACAGTCAGTCAAGAAGCATGGGACGTCATTTCGTTTCCATATAAGTTCAATGAAGTACTCAACCGAAGTTTGATGTGTTTTTCTTTTATTTTTACCGTTTTTTTAGGTATCTGCCTGGTTTATTTTTAATTAATAGACAGTAGGATAACTATATTGGAACAATTGTCTGTATGTTACGTGGCCATTTGTGTACTGACACTCAGCTTCTAGATGGTTTGCCACTTCCGGTTTTTAGGGGATTTTGATAAGACACTGTTCGCATACGAAAACAAAGCGATCGAAATAAGGTAAAGCCCAATAGGCATGCAACACACATAATGAATAGGTAATGTGGTTACGATCTTACCTGACCAAAGCTACTAGGAAAATTACCATAATCTACACGTACTTACGATAGTCTACAGCAGCTTACTGTAGTTTTAGAACTACGTCTTCTTCACTCACCGATGATAATATCTCTCAACGAATACCTCTGTAGCATTTATTCCGTCATGCGTTTTCTCTGATCAGTGAATAGACGTTAATCTTTCTCACAGTGCTGTTCTACTGTAAGCTCACTCACATCAATAAATGCGACATTATTTATTGCGAGTTTTTCTGAATATCGACGCAATGAAACGTTTAAAGCATCACCAAGCTTACGTAATATTTGTGTGTGTTATTGTGTCGTCACGTTTCCTTTCCCCACGTATATCGACGGTGGTATCCGGCGGAAGCAGCCGGACACGGTGACACCAGAGCGAAGCGTGTTGCCGGTAATGACCGCCAGTGGCGCATCCTGCTTCCGCTGCCACCTGTGGGCACGCCCCTTGCTATGTGTATTCAGCGAATAGTGATTCTACACAACCGACGGTCTCGTTGTTGTGTCGTACAGATCCTCTCCTCTTCTGAAATATATACACTCTCCCCTTTATGCTTTGTATGCGTGATAATCTGTGTATCGTTACTAGTTATTCCTAGTTAACCTGCGACGCTCTATAGAAATAGATATTTTAGAGTCTTTTGGGCGCCGTACCTCTTTGCATCCAACTGCATATCCGTGTATACCAGCAGAATCCACAGCTATTTTGAAATGCAGAAAAGCACAATAGAAAAAGGAAAACCGCAATTCTTAATTGGGAATTATAAACGGAGCCACCATTCAACCACTGTACCAAATTAAAGATTTATAAATCAGTCCTGGTAGTGTTTAAGAGCAGCTGAAATCACTAACAACGGTCGCGGGATCGGCCGAATCTCTGAAAGTATTTACCAGAAGACTACCAGGGGAATAAGCTTCTTCCTTAACCACAAATTTACGCAAGTCTTTGATCAGGGAACAGTTTCCAGAAATGTAAAACAGGAAAGGTTGCATCTACAACAAGGCAACACGACAGGCTCTCGAAACAAAATGACCTATCTAGAACAACACTGTTGTGCTGTGATAAACTGCAAGACTTGTGAAGACGTCGACTATGTGACCCCAGCTCTCTGTCTTCATACATAGAAATTAGATTTTTTTAATTTTCGCTTAAATACTACACTGAGTGAAGAAAATAACGGCATTTCGGTTGTATAGACATGTTTTTCTTACTGAGATTACCTCATTGACTACTACAACTCAGAACGTAAAAACGCAGTAGTTAGTTTTGACAGAATTCGTGTCGATTCATGGGAAGAATGATACGTAAAGACAGCCACATACGCTATGTTGTGGGTAAGACGAATGACAGATAATAGTTTGTTGGTAAACTACAATTTCCCTGTGAAGGAAACAGCTTATAGGATACTTACATGTAATGTAGTGGAATGCTGCTCAAGATGCATGTGGTTTCTGTAACAGGAGGCATCGACTATTTAAAAACAAGGGTAGTATTGTTTGTAAAAATCTCACAAAGTGGCTTACAAGCGGTCTTTCTGCTGTCATTCTACCTCTGTACCACAGAATGTATCTGCAGAGTATAATAGTTGGTGTAGAATGAAGTCAATGACGACTGTGTATTAAACTACTTTATTCCGCACTACTACACGGTCCAGTCGCATTAATATGTGACCACAATATGTTTTCGACGTCAACCACTCTTAGACTGCAGGTAGCAGCACTGACAGTGGAGGGTATAGAGAAGTGTGTCGAGGGGGGGGGGGGGGGGGGGGGCGGCGTACAGTCGTTGTCGTTAGGCAGCATGGTAGCGATTTGTGTGACGTCCAAAAGGACATAAACATTGGCTTTCATGCCGAGGATAAGTTTGTGAGCTAGACGCGTGCCTCTGTGCTTAAGGTATATTGTGCATGGTGAAACAGCCCTTTCCAAAACTGGCGTTGAGGCAACCGTGGTACACCTCGAGACACAGACGGCAGGGTGAGCAACAGCTGCAGAGATGTGTACTGGCGAACAGACGTGCCACTGTTGAGCAGCTGGCCGCCCAGATGGATCAACGGTCCACCAACACTCCCTGCTCAACGAACGTTCAGCGAACTTTGCTGCTTATGGGCCTACACAGCAGGCACCTTATTCATGCACCCATGCTGACAGCTGAAGATGGGCGACGAATGTGGAATGTGCACGCCGGTATCGCAACTGGACGCCCACTCAGTGGCGACAGATGATATTTTCGGATGAACCACGTTTTATGTTCCACATAACCCATGGCCATTGCCGTGTAGGGTGTCAAAACTCTGAAACGAAACTTCCTGCAACAATTGTCAGAGGGGACCAGGCCTGAGGGTTGTTTCCGTGGCATTCACTTAGTGACCTAGTCATTCAGGAAACCACAATCGATCAACAAAAGTATCCTTAGAGACGTACAATTTGCTTTCCCTCTGTGCGATGGAATCACCCAACAGGACAATGCAATGTGTCACACAGTTTCCAGTGTATGCGCGTGGTTCGAGGAACACCAGGATAAGTTTATTGTAATGCCCTTGCCAGCAAACTCACTCTATTTGAACTCAGTCGAGAATCTGTGAGACCACCTCAGTCTGGCTGTTTGCTCCATGGATTCTCAACCGAGAAACCTAGTATGACTCCACATCCCTACTGGTACAGAACCTCATTGATTCTCTTGCAGCACATCTTGCAGTTGCCCGCATTGCAAAATGTGGTTATTCAGGCTTTTTACAGGTGGTCATTAATGTGAATGAACAGTGTAGCTCTGGGCATGGACCGTTTTCAAGGACGTCTGTAACAACAGATGCTTATAATCGTCCTCGTCTAGTCAAAAAATCGGGTGCCTTGTGTATTTGTGCACAGCGCAGTTGACAGCATATGTCAAATTTTTAGCTGCAAATCACACTTATACACAGTTGTTTATGGAACTGAAACATGTAATGGGTTTAGTTACCATAAAAACTACTTTATAATGTGATTACATATTTGTCTCCTTCCTCCCACACATGTGAAAACTGTAAATGTTCACGAATTTTGTTGCAGCTATATTCAAGTATTTCGATACATGTTTTGAAAGAAATACATTTTTATATGCTTTAACTTCTCACCATATAAAATTGCACATTATTGGATTTTACGCTTCTTCATGTTTCCCCACACACTTAGTAGACCGCTCCCTTAGAAAATTATCTGAATCCACCCTACCATAAATGTTGAAGACAATTTGTAAATGACTCTAGGAGCAGTTTCTAGTTCAGTAAAACTTGGTTAGTTGCACTTTGATTTGGATTATGAAGAAAGGGCACATGCTTAATTTTCTAAGATTATGAATTTTAGTTTTCAGAAGCAAAGAACATACAGTATCAACACGGTGTGTAGCAGTGGACTAGATCTTATTGTGGGGTAGTAAAGAGCTCTGTGAGTTGCCGAGATTGGCAGTGAGACAATCTTATTGAAGATGGCTGATCCAAGATGGAGGCAATAGATGCGGCCACGTCGTATTGTAGTCATGGCGGGAAGTACAAGTTTTGGCGGGAAAATAGGTCAATTGGGCTACCTCTACCAACCTGTCCCCCTCTCCTCCCCCCTCACCACCCCTCCCAAGAAAAAAGCCAGGAAATTTTGGCACAAAAAAAGGTCACTAGGGCTACTCCCACTAAACCTAAGTCATCCAACTACCCCCTTTTCCTCGGAATTAGCGGGAAAGAATCTCAATCTGCGCTGGGCTCCTGGACAGGATGGATGTAAGTCTTTATTTTGCATTCATTGCTTATTTAAACCGTTTGAGCTGTCATAGGCAGTAGTTCAATCCAGTGTGTTCACCATGAGATCGAAAGTACAACTGAACTAGTACACAGTACTGCCACCAAATGGTTCTGTCGTCCCAAGATGGCGGTCCAGAAAAAAAGGAGGCAAAAAATCTCAGTCATGGGTCCAACTGCTGGAGAGGAAGCAGTGAACTTTATTTATTTTCAGTGGAAAGCTGGAACAATTTATTTAGGGATGGCCTGATGTGCTAGGAGTCAAAATATATAGCCTATAGGCCAACAAACTCCTCCTGAATTAATGAAGTAAAGAAACACACAGATATACAGACACACAAACAACTCGTAAATTGTCAAAATAATTTATGTAAAAGGATCTGCAAACGCGCTCACAATGTTTAAACAGGCGAAATAATGCTTTGCACAAACACTCATTACATGTAAAAACGCTTTCGAACTATCGTTAAGAAATTGGATCACAGCGTATCAGCGAACTGTTCCTTACAGAGTTTCAAGGTGGGATGATGACTGGATGTGTTGGTCGCGCACGCCGGTCCAGCCCATCCAACAGGTGAGACGCCTCTGGCTGGTCACACATGTTTACTTATGAGCTGTTTCTGGAGCGGTGACGCATAGCCCTCATACCTGCAGGTCCAGCAAGATGTCTGCTAACAACTCACCCTCTCAAGTGCAGCCAAAAGGTTGTCAGCATTACACTGACGTCTCATGCCTATGTAAATAACAGCCAAGTCTCCCTCCGGACGCGCTATAGAAATCTGATGCAGTGCTTTCAGAAAGTGTTTACGAAAATATTCCAGAATAACACAGAACGCATTCTTCCTGATGGTCCTAACGAGACACACCGTCCATCGCATGTTACCCTTCTTGTAAATCGTAACGTCCTGCTTTCAGCATACATCTCGGAAATCGTAAACGTTTGTTCTTGTTCTCACCGCTAAAAGCTTTCATCATGTCTATGCATGCTCACATGAATCATAAATCATTCTCGTGGTTTGGAAAGAGAGCACTGTCTATGCACAGATGGGAAAATCAGAACAACTACGCAAACAGAATTTTATGCACTATCCTATGGAAGAGAAAAATGGCAGGCATTTTCGGTATCCTACAACTACTAGTCTGGGGATGTCCTAATGCCACAATGGGGGATGAGGGACATTATCCCGCCTGAGATGGATGGTCTGCTTCAACTTGTCTTTGAACATCTGAACAAACACGTCATCATGTTACTCTCAAAACTTTACATGAATACCTTTCCCCCATCTTGTTCGAACCAGTCCGCATGGGCCCCTATGCCCCACACAAAAGATGTTTTGTGACGTCGTATGGTGTAAATTACGTCGTAGCTTCTGCTACCACAACACACACACACACACACACACACACACACACACACACACACACTGCATGGTCTTAAATAAAGGACAGTCATAAAATCAGAAATTATAAGAGTTTTGGGGCATTGTGGAACGTTTCCAAACTGCTGTCTAAGGTGATTGATGGCCTCTACATTTAAACTCATGTGTCACAGTGCCGGGATAGCTGATGTTTCTGTGTTCCATTCGGATTGATTCCTCATATTGCAGTCATGTACATTATCATGTTTCAGTGCTAGCTATCCCCAGAAGGTATTGCCCCTCCACCAAGACTCTTTCTCCATCTCAAACAAGCGATCTCCCAATTCTTCTCCCCCTGGGAAACCACCGGGATTTGCTGAAGGCCGTCCAGGGGAACACTCTGCCTCCGCCAAGCACCTTAGGCAAATGAATTACTTATGTCCAAGGTAATGACATAACTCTATACTGGTCATGTGATATAAAACTGGTGGGAATTTCCTGTTTTCTGTTTACACATATACATATAGTGGATTTATTTACAGAGTAATTTTTTTGAAGACTTATGACTGTCGGATACACTAAAGCAGGAAATACTTAAATAGTACACCTCTGAATAATTGTCTATATACAGTGTTTACACTTTAATCATTTTCTTTCAGATTGATTTCATCATTTCATGCACAGTATTTACATCTCAGTCATTCAATTGTATGCACAGTATGTACATAGCAATCATATCTTTCTATATGCATTTATACATGGGAAACGAGTACTAGAAGCATTGGGTAAAGAGAAACTACACACACACACACACACACACACACACACACACACACACAAACACACACACACACTCACACACACACACACTCACACACACACACACACACACACACACACACACACACACACATATGAGACTATGACAAGCGGTTCATCCAACTACTCTACACACTCTCGCACACAAACACCAAATATTTACTAATAAATAAATTCACAGCTATATACTCAGTAATCCAAAAAATGGTTTGAGTACCGGATGGTGGCGATCCTGTCCCCACAGATCAACCGTTTGTCGTCATGATGCGACGGGCCTACTTGCAGCTGCCTCGCAATCGAAAGATTACGTGGTGCATCATATGTGGCGCAAACTCACTCGATGGAACACCTCTTGCAGTTACCGATCGTGAGAGCACTTGAGGCCGCACAATGCACGCCCTTACTCGGCCTCTAAGCGACGTCTGTATCTATGTGGTATGCATACATCTATGACCTGTACCCCAAAAACTTCACAATTGCTGACCCATTTTTCTCGGCTTTCATCAGGCCGATAACTTTATTGTGATTAGATGCTATTCCAAACGGATTATCGGCAATATATCCAGACGTGTCGAATTTTTTGGTATTGTACCTACTTAATTACTTCATATTAATCAAAGCATTTTACCCAGCTGATGAAACTCCAGCTTCGGACCGGCGAGGTTCGCTTCACTAGCTAATGGGGAAAGTGGAACATGTGGAGTTTGAAGAGTTCCAACACACACATACCTATATAAGCAGGCTTCGTGAACCTTACTGAAACCTTGGCCATCCCCACAGCGGCTAGCCCTTCACTGAAGATGCTGGACAATTTGAAATTGGCCTAACGATGTAATACCATAATACCCATACTACCGGAAAAATAAATGAATTTCGCGATATTCTTTTACATTTCCCACGGTTTTAGAAAAACTGGATTGTTTATTAACTTTTCAAAGCCACATGCCGTGAAAGTACTCTGTTCTATGTAATTATCAACCCATTCCTTCAACTGGCAGTGCTGCTTGAAGAAGATGCCACGGGTGATAGTAAGAAGTACCATCCGCAACCTGAGAATTTGCTGGAACTAGTGCAGAATATATTGCTGTTTGTCCCCTAGCGTTGCCAGCAGCTTCGGGATGGAACCATTTCGCTGTTCTAGATGCTCCGGACATTGCAGCAAGTCGCTCTGCCCGTCATGCAAATGGGTGGGATATGACAGTCCTACCGGCAGACTACACCCTTAACCAGCAACCCGAGCCGCTTTATGTATCTATTCCTTCAATCTGGTGATTTCCTCGTCAGGCAGCCATCACAACCCTCCAATGGAAGACTTTGTAGCTGCAGTGATATTTCCTTTCAACATCACTCACATCTCCTTCTCCGTCCTTCTTTCAATTCTATTTCGTATTCCGTCTCTGGAAATATTGCCGTTGATAGTACGTGAAACTCTCATCTTCTTTCCTTGTTGTGTGAATGTAGACACACTGGCGAATGCTACAGGTGAAACGCTCTCAGGTTTTCAGACGGGTGGCAGTGTTAAAATACCGCTGTGTTTTGAAGAGTGTCGACTGGTGTTTCCTAGAAGATGATGAGTGTAACAATCTTCGAAACGTCGCGGTATGTTAACATTGCGACCTGTCTGTAAACATGGGAACTTTCTTCCTTCCATATTGTCTTCATAGAATACTTCTAGGAATTCGTAACCATTGTATAATCCATACTCATTTTAGATGAATTTTAATACTCGTATGTGCGAGTTTTACAGACAATTTCAAAAATGTCTAAAGCATCTAGCAACCAGTAAACATATTTATTTTAGATTATTTCCTGTAGAGAAATTCATACACAAAGCGCTCAAGAGCTAAGGATTTCAAGAGAAAAGTAGTCGCAGCCTGAGCTTCAGCAAGACCGTCACATCCAGCCAAGTGAGATTCGACTGCCCACTGACGTAAATTTGCAGCTGGAAGCTGAAATACTGCTGGCACCCTGCAACGGGCGTTCTGTCCGTCAGTGGTTGACTGTGTTGCTACATGGTGTAGCACAAAGCGGCGTTTTCACAGCAAAGTATTTGACGGGAACATGTGATAACACATCCGGGCAGAGGGAAGACCATTACTCCTAGCTCAGCTGTTAGCGTCATTCCTCTGATGTTGTGAACGTGACTGGCACAGTCTGTGCAGCAGTCAACGGCTGAGTGTACTCGTACAGGTCAGCTATTGTAGAACAGTATCATCAACTAGGCGAAGCCGCTGATTTACAAACCGTCAAATAGCCTTGAACCGGATCTGCTGATGTGAAGTCAACCAGTTGGTTCAATTAACAGGCAGTTAAGCCAGTCTTCGAGGGTCCCGTGTTCGACGTGAGCCAGCACTCTTTCCGCCAGCGGTATTTGGTCGGCACCTGGCGTAGTCTTACTTCACGAAGTTGATAAAGAGACTTATGTCAGCAATATCGCTGCTTGCCACCGTTCGCTGCTCTTTTACGGTACAGTTGAGGACATCACTCACTAGTCACGACTGGCATCTTGGTCACTACTGTAGAAGTAATGTGCGAAATGCGTCAAGCAATAAAGACTGTTCTTCTGAATCAGCATTCTTTCCTCACGCAACTGGGGAACAATTACCGCACCATCCTATAAGTGCAACGCTGCGTCAAGAACTGGCCAGCCTTTGAAAGAGAAAATTTCTATTGAACAAATAAGAACAGCCATTGTAAATAATCGAAAATATTTCTTCGAAACCGAAATTGTACCATCTGTCTACGAAATTACTACGCTCAGATTTTAATAGCTGCTCGACTCAAAGGTAACGAAATCCTCTGTATTAACCCATAACTTAGTTGTGTTTGCATTCCGTTGCAAGCAGAGTGTAGTCTCCTGCAGTTGTTTACAGCCAATGTTAAAGAGACTTGACTCATATCCTGAAACAGAGGGATAATGCTCTTGCTGGAGCGCAAAAAAGGCGAATGGGTATCTGTTTAATAAAGGACTGACTGAAACGTTAGGTACTAGTTGCCTTATTCTAGCATCCTGAGCACGTTTGAAGTTTTCTCCATCCATTTTGGCGTGCGAAAATATTCGCTCTCTCCTCAACATGAAACTCACCTCTCACTCCCACAAGGTCCCCTAACTGTAACTCGCTCACATCGACTGTAAGTCGCTTATAACTTCCCATTCCCACTAGCCCATTCTCACTCACTCATTCAGATTAGTTCAATCTCATTATCTTCTTAAGACCTTCTGTCAGTGTCTCCTACCTCACAGCAGTAGACTCCATCGTTTTGTACTACTACTACTACTAGTACTGTCTCCTCTCGTGGCTGTCTCCCTCTTGCTCTTATTCCTACTACATGATTCCTTCCCACTACGGCTGTATCTTCCCACTATTCTATCTCTCTCTTCCTCATTGTCATTGCTTTAGACTTTGTCTCTAATTATCAGTGGCTCTCGCCTACTTTCACTTCCTCCTTTTTTTTATTCCTCTCCCACTGGCGCTGTCTCCTACACTCTTTTCCTAGCACCGTTCTGTCACTGTCAACTATGTTCCACTGCCATGTGTCCCTCTGTTTCTCTCACAATACAGTTGTCTCCTTCACACTTTCTATAACAAAGGCACTGTATCTTATCTTCCAGACTATATGTATTATTTTCCCGTCTCTTTTCCACTGCCACTGTCTCCTTCTCTCTCAAGATAGGAGAGCGCGATTATACTCGCATGCCAAAATCGTTGGAAATATTTTTAAAGGTGCTGAGGAAGGAGAAACAGGAGTACAGTTTCTTTTTTTATGCTCCAATAGGAGCACTCTTTCATTGGTTCCAGTATTTTCTCTGCTACAGCATGACATATCACTCATACAAAAAGAACTTTGTTGGCCAGTAACATTGTGATACTTTACACATCATACCGGATTTTACGTCCAGAAAAATTTTACCTCTGTTTCGGTACTAGAACATGGAGTTCCCAAAACCCATCTGATAATAACGGAGACTTTTGAAGTTGCTCCTCCGAGCCACGTCACTTTATAAACTGCGTTTTCGCCTCACGCCGAATTTTACGTGTACAAAATTAAGTAACTTTGAACCTCTGTATCTCCGAAACGGATAAAGATATCAAGGAAATTTTCAAGAGTTTTCGAGATTTGCACTTCAAAAATTTACTGTTAACATTACGACCATTTGCTGTCCGTAGCCGTCTTTAAATTCATGGCTCAGTTTTGGTACCCAAAGAAACAAGTTCTCAGGGTGTTTCTCGATAACGGATAAAGATATTTGTAAACGGGAACCACACCTCTAGATAAATACCTAGCGAAAATACCATTAAAATTTCAGCAACCTGATGCTGTTATGCAGTATTTAGGTTTTGCCTCACACCGGATTTTATGGACGTACGTTACATGTATAAGTGGGGTAACTTTGAACCACTGTATCTCAGAAACGGATAAGTGTATCAAAAACAATTTCCAGACTCTTCGCGATTGGGATCTTACAAATACATGACAAAAATTTCAGCCATTTACTGTGCATAGCCATCTTGTAACCCACACCTCGGTACCCAAAAACTGTGTTTCTTTTTGTGTTCTCGATAAAGAGAAAAGATTTTTGAAAACATTAGGATCGCGCCTCTAGACAGACGCTCAGACAATATTCCGTTAAGATTTGAGTAACTTTTTGCCGTTAGTTATTTAGATATTTGCTGCTAACCTCGAAGAAATTATGATAAACGCTTCTCCTGGGTTTTGTCAACAACCGCCCATAAACTAAATCGTGCTTGCATAAGCCCCTTCATGCGCACTAAAAGAACCAATTGATTCGTAGCATTTGCTTGAACTGGAGAAACTCTCTCTCTCTTTCTGAGCCTTGTCCCCCAGTGACGCAGGATGGGCCATGGTTAAATGGATGTGGCATGTAAAGTTTAAGGGGTGACCGGATGCCATTCCTGTCGTCACCTCATACCCCCCGGGAAGGAATTAGTGTACCCCAGATGTCTGCATCAAGTGTAAGCCATGGAATAGTGCAAACGTGTTGCACATGTCTGTGAGTCGCGTAACTGAGGCGGAACGTGGGGACCAGCCCGACATTCACCTAGGGCGATGTGGAAAACCGCCTAAAAACCACATCCAGACTGGCTGGCACACCGGCCCGTCGGCGTTAATCCGCCGGGCGGCTTCAATCCACCTACCCGAGTCGAGGAAGCAGCGCGTTAGCGGTCTCGGCTACACTGGCGGGTTTAAACTGGAGAAACAGTGAAGTATTAAAGTAATTGACCCTGTACTGTAGGATAGTTACAGTAAGACGATACTTCCGTTGGGTATGCACGTGACCCTAGCATTCTATCACCGACAGAACCCGAGATATGATTTCCCGGAACGTAGATTTTTTTGTGGGCGCATTTTGGAAAATAATGGTAGCGCATGGTGTCATATGAGTAACGATTTCAGGAAAGAACACGTGGCTATCTTGATACTGTGAATGTTCCGCACACTGTCATTCCAAGGCACTGTCAAGGATTACGGGATTAGAAAATGTTCGTTGTAGGGCAGTGAAAAACCGAACAAGAGTAACCACTGAGCTCAGCAAGTCGGATATGATAACTAACCGCCTGGCTAGCCCTTAGTGTCAACGTTACCGTTTGTGGGACGGGGAGGTACGAGTGCAGCGGGTCGATTCCATCCGTCGGATTAACAACGAGATGTCGGTGAGTTGGCTATTATGATATGGTTTTAGACGGTTCGCTACATCCCATTCGGAGAATACAAAATTGGTTCGCACGTTCCGTTTCAGATAGATGCTACGCAATTACTTAGATCATTTTCTCATACGTGCACATGGAATTGACTCTATAGGCAGACCGTTCGGGTACACTATTTCTGTCATGGAGGGCGAATAGGAGACTGATGACCTTAGCTGTTTGGCCTCCTAAAACATTTACTCACCATCAGCATAATATGTAACTGCATGAAGAACTCGAACCAATTCACCAAAACAATTTTCTGCAGGCAGAGTAAATTACCAACAAAAAAGTATCCAACGTTTGGCTTCTGTTCCACTATCGGGATGTGTGTTTCGGATCACAGCACTAAATATCTTATAGAAAAGCTTTTGTTACTTTGCTTTAAAATCATCTGTATTCCTGGATTCCGAGGCTGTCTTGGAGATGATGTTGAATATGAAACAGTTCGTGATTTAGCTCTTCCGTGCTGATTTTGACTTAGTGGTCGGTAAATATACAGGGTGGTTCGTGACGATGTTACAAACTTTCAAGGTTAACGGAAAAGGTATGAGGCAGAGAATTCTCTTTGAATACTTCCCATTGCCCTCAGATTGCTGCCCTGCGATGGGCTGGTAAAGGCCTACTTAACTTGGTGTCAGAAAGACTAAGAATCCCAATCCTAGGGTACACTAACAATGAATTCTGTTTACCTACCGAAGTCACACAAGATGATACATTTACAACAGTTCTTCTAAACAGAGTCCCCTCGCCGGCCGAGGTGGCCAAGCGGTTCTAGGCGCTACAGTCTGGAATCGCTCGACCGCTACGGTCGCAGGTTCGAATCCTACCTCGGGCATGGATGTGTGTGATGTCCTTAGGTTAGTTAGGTTTAAGTAGTTCTAAGTTCTAGGGACTGATGACCTCAGAAGTTAAGTCCCATAGTGCTCAGATCCATTTGAACCATTTTTGGAGTCCGCTTCTGGGTTAGTGCAGGTAGGGCAACGTCGCACAAAAATGTGTAAAATTCGTTCTAGTCTTCCCTGTGTCGTTGGAAGACAGTCGCAGACAGCCAGAATTTTTGCGAGGAAATCTTCAGCCTCGTCAAGCGTATCCTAAACAAAACGTTTCACTTCACCGCACAAGAAGAAATCAAGTGGAATGAGCTCAGGTGATCGTGTTGACCACGACACAAGACCTCATTTGCCTATCCTCTTTTTAGCGAATGTCTGATCTAGATGTTCACGAACCCACGGTGTAAAGTGAGGTGAGGTGCCATCATGTTCGAACTACATCCGCTGACCAATAACAAGTAGCGTATGTTCCAGAAACATGGGCAGTATGTCTCTGATGAACACATGTATTCCAGTGTCAAAGGCATAAGAAGGACTTTCGCTTATAACCTTCGACTCGGTCGCTCACCTCAGGCTACTACATACCCTTCTCCATCATCACTATAAGTTTGTAACATAATTATGGAAGCATTCTGTATGTTCTCTTTTCTTCACTTTAATTAATTTCTGGGGGTCTCACACCTAGTTGTCGTCTTCAGTCCGAAGATTGGTTTAAGGCAACACTCCAATTTAATCAATTTAGAGACTGTCTGTTCATCTCTACATAACTACGGCGACCTACAAGCATTTTATCCTGCTCACTGTATTCAAGCTTAGGTATGTCTATGTAAAGTGTGGCTGGAAAAAGCTAGGTGTTGAAAAAGGCGAATAAGTTTTACATTTACAATCATAATGTATCTAAATTGATATCGTTGGTTACTTATTTTTTATTATTATTTATTATGTAAAATGAGGATGCAAACCTTAAATTTCAGTATAGACTCATGTGACGTCGACCAATCGTCTCCACAGTCCTCTAGTCGATGTCGTTTGGGACAGTGTTGATAATTCCCAGTATCCGTGCTTCCAGTTCGTCCAGTGTGTGAGGCAGCGAGGGGGATGGAACAAATGCCCAGTGACGATCACATGTCTGGCCTGCAGCCAAATTCTTGCTCATTCATTTTGCACATTCTGTCAGTTTCATTCTGTAGATGTCTGTATTCTCTCTCATCTTCTTCAGTTGCAGTCTTTCTATACATTGCTCAACTAAAGTTTATAATACTAACGTAAAATGCAGTCTACGATATTAGAGGTCTCATTGACCTACGGACTTGAAACATTATCCAGCTTGAGGCCATGCGCTAGACGGTGTTTACTAGTTGCATGCTTCACGGTCATTTCCCAGTCGTGTAAACATACCGCTGCCGCAGCAGCACATCGTGAGGAGTCCAGTATCAACAACAGCTTCATTCAATTTGTGTTCGGTTCTGCAGTAACATGTCATATAGAGGCACACAACACTTTGATAGAGTCAGGATAGCGGAAGATGTTACCGATCAGTTACATGACACACAAAGTGGTATGTTCAAGGTGTGGATAAAGTACATAGAGACGCTAAATGTGAACGATAGACCTCACAGTGGTCTTCCTCGTATGACAATACTAATGAAGGACCGTTTCCTCCAACCATCGGCTCTTTGGCGCCAGATATCAACTGCCAGAAATATTATAAATGATTTCTGCTGGGCAACAGTGATTCTTATCTCAGACTAAACAGTGCATAGAAGATTGCCTGAGGGTGTTGATCATTCGAGAAAACCAATGAGAAATTTTGCACTGAACAAACGGAACGGACGCAGTTGAAGGACCTGAGCTCTTTCACATAAACATTGGACCATTTCGGAATGGATTAATGTCATGTTTGTGACGAGACCAGGACTGTTTTGCGACAAGCACTAAACGTGTTGGGGTTTCGAGAAGAGCTAGACGGCACCGGGAACGCCGATACGTTCAGGAAGTCCATCCATTTTCAGGTAGAAGTGTAATGGTCTGGGAGTCAATCATGATTGGACGGCGGCCCCCTCTGATTTCCATGTACGGCAATTGCATTTGTCCCCGATACATCCAAGAGGTCTTATAAACGATTGTAAGCCCCTAAGGACGTGAAGTCGATAACAACTTCATCCTAGTCGATGACAATGCAAGGTCGTCCATACTCTATTAGTGCCTCGGTATCTTCAAAGATGCAACATCATCCGAATGCAATGGCCAGCACAGTCTCAAGGGGTGAATGCAATTGAGCATAAAACGGACCTGTAGATGGAGGCCATTTACAGCGTCTAAATCCATCTGACAATCTTCAGGACCTCACTGAAGCTCCCATTGAGGAGTGGGACCACATACCCTAAGATAAACTTGGTCTCATACAGAGCATGCCTCGCAGAGTGGAAGAGCTCATCCGTGTGTGGGGAGGACATACTAACTCCTAAAAGACTGATAATCATCATCATGAGATAAGGTTTTTCATTGTTTTGGTTTTCAAGACGTACACTTAAGAGGGAGCTTCCTTCGTTTAGTACTGATTTTTTGTAACTAACCAAAATCGTTGTTGTGTTAGAAGGAATTACGTATATTTTGTCAATAAAGTATTGTACAAACCTCAGTTGGTGTACTATAAGGAGTCACTGGTTGATATTCTAAACGTTTGTTGAGGTGGGTATTTCCTCCTTTCGCATCTAAGTTCAATGTCTCCTAAGTCATCCAGAAATTTCTACAAGGCCTCGTCTTTTTACCTATTCTACCCTACAACCCCTTCCCTAATTCCTCTCTTAAAGCTTCCTATTCGTTTCCCTCAGCGACTCTCATGAACTTCGGGGTTTCTTCAATTTACACAGGTCCCATATTCTTAATTTCCTACTTTTCTACAATTTATTAAGTTTTAATCTGCGTTTCAGAACCGATAAATTATGTTCAGGGTCAAAACCTGCTCCTGGAAAATGAAAATTTGCCTCATTGAGCTCTGTTTGTTATCTTTGTAGGAGGTCACTAATACGAAAGGGTTCAATTACTTTTCTTTCGCTTTCGTCCCTCACATCAGCTTCCTTGGGTGTTTCCTTAGTGTTTACGATGAATCAACTAAACCATAGACCAGTAAAGAATAATCTAATGTCACGCAACGGAATAACATATTAGCGAACAGATATGTAAAGCGGTTTGAGGGGGGAGGGGGAGGGAGGGAACGCTTAGAGCATACTGATATGCAGCACATAATTTAATCACATATGATTCAACAATGAAAGGATCATGCAACCCATTCTCATTATTCTAGCTGTGCTCTTGCGAAAGCCTCGGGAACATTGTGGATCTCGTCGCATAAATGGTGAGGTACTTCCACGATTCACAATCACAATCTTCTATTTCTCAAGACAAAGTTATATTGCTCTACAGGCCTCTTTACAATTACAGTCAGATCTTACATCAACAAGAAGTGCCTCCCTAACACATACCAATTTAAGATTCAAAGATACAATCTTTTCTGTACGAACTTTTGTAATTGTTTGTGATGAAGGAAAAATATTACTGTCTCGCGTTCCTCACAAATACATACGGAAAAATTGTTCTGTATTAAGTACTGCACACTACTGCAAAACGTTGGTGACAGAGTAGAGAGGAAGCACTGCGTAACGCGAAACTGAGAGCCTACAAAAATCTTATTAAGGCCAAAAAAACACTGTGAAACATGAACCCAACACAAAACTTATATCTGTGATAACTCAGTTAAGATAAACGCCATCAAAAACGATAAATCTAAAAAATAACGCGTTCTGACACCTTTCTCTTAAGACCAGACAGATATGCTTTGATGAGCACGTCCGCTAATTCAGCAACCTCAGAAAGAAGCATTTCGAAAACATCACTGCCATCGAAAACACTCCTCTGTCCTTAAGAGGAGGGGAGGGGGGGAGGAGAATGGTTGAGTTTAAAAATGGCAAACTAAAATCTTTCACGCCAGTTATGACATTTCATTCCCTGTACCAGCCTGTGTCCTTCTCTGTCCTATCTACCCCCACGCTATTCAGAGAATGGTATCTCCTTTTAAGAAACTAGGGTGGAGAGACTCTTAGGTTTGCTACAGTCTTCAGGCTTTGTATTCCCTAAATTTCTCATGTACTTGGATAAAAAATTATATGCTGACAATAGATGACACCAAATCACACCATAAGGAACCAGTAAGAAACTTCGTTGTCCTAAGTATAAAAATAGTGTACAAGATAACAAAAAACTGAAAACGGGGTCAATAATGAAAACGTTCTGGGTACCAACAGAACAGACTGCTATAAATCGAGATAAAAAGGGTTTGGAAACAACCAAGATCCACGAGATAATACAATACTCATCGTGAGGTGACTAATTGTATGCCACAGCCAAACACACTGCTCTGTTTCATTGTGACATACAATAAGTAGCCCTAGTGTGAATATTGGATTAGCTCGTCGACCTGGCGTTAATTATAAATATTTGAGTTTATGGGCTACCATTGTGTGACATAATTGGCTTTGAGACTCTATGTGTATTTGGACTTGCACTAACTATACCTTTCGTTGCATTGTTCTGCTCCGTTACTGGCCATACTTCGAGTAGTATTGTTCATTCCACGGCTACTTTATCATGTGATTCCAGTTAATAAACTCTTTTGATCAGTTGCTTTAATCTAGTTATAGGTACTCTGCGACGAAAGGATGTAATTCATTGAAAATAGTGACAAAGATATGATAAAATAACTAATGACGAACTGCCAATAAAATTTCTTATAAAAAATTATTTTCAACTATCATTTTCTGTGCTTTAAAAGATGAGTTGTATACATATATACGTACAACAGTGAAATAAAACCTTTTATTGTAGTAACAATTTTCAGAGGTTTTTGGAATAAGTTTTTACACTTTAAGGAGGGTACATACGTTATTTTTAAACTAATATGGTCATGCTCAGAGACGATAACTCTAGTAAAGAAAGAATCTACAGTACCTACACTACATTTCCCATTGAATCATTAATGTCTAACTGCTTTTAAACTATTTGCTTTCTCTTTTTATATACAGTTATCAAGCTTTCATACAATATTTACGATGCATGGTAAACAGGGCACTAGCTGCAGCAGATGAGGGAAACCGCACATAGTATATATTATATCCACTACTGAATCCTTCAGTCTCAACATACTGATGTTATTAGGTGTACGGTATGAGTCATACTTTGTCATCATCATCTTCTTCTACATTTACCTGTTCAAGCTACACAGATAGTCCCATTTGTACCACAAATGCTGCTCTCTAGCTCCAACATGTTGAACTTTTCTTCTTCAGGTGCTACATAAAAGTCACTTTCCAGGGATAGGCCAACATTCACATGTTTAAATTTACTATCAGTCAAATATATTGGCGAATAGCAGTATTCTGATGGCACTTCCGTGAGGCTCAGCGAATTGAAGAAGTTCTGGCACTGACTGCTGTGGCGGTGCTGAAGCCCTTTTGGTGGTACAGACAACTGTATGTCGAACTCCGTTTCCTGGTCTTGCAGTTCCGTTAGTAACGTATCAGGGGCGCATTCCACTGCTCGAAGAAAATAAATAGTATAATGTATGGTAAAATTAATAAATGAATAATAAAATATTAATAGTACTATATATAATAATTGATGGGCAGATTTGAAAGTGTCTACTTACTTTCTAATCTGGCAAGTTTTCTTCTTATTTTTATTCTTGCCAGAGACAGTGGCTGGACCCTGCTGATAGCTCCACATCATGATCCTTTAAGCCGTGATGTACAGACCTCATATTAGGTGACTTAGGCAATTGGATTGTTATAATAAAATATGGTAGGGGTATGAGACTTGATTCCTATTGGCTGAGAGAAATACAGAGAGAGGTGGGGCCTTGTGGCTATTAGCTGAGAGTGTGGTGAGGGACGTTGATGTGTGATGGCCAAGAGAAAAGTGGATGAGTGCGAGGGTTGATAGGGGACATGGAGGTGAGGAGAAGGAAGGGTGTCACCTTTATGATAGCAAAGGAATCGTCTCAGCTGTAACCTGACTCAGGAAATGCTGACTTCGCTGTTCCTGAACTGTACTGTTACACTGCTGACGTGCAAGTGACAAATTTAGTGAAATTATATGAAACGGATTTCCGAGAATATTTCAATGACTTACAGTAATAATCTAGTTCCAGAGTCTCCGTCTTACCATTATACTATCACTCTACAATGGCCCTCCAACCCCTCATCTTCTACAGGTATAGAGACGTCTTTCTCGGTTCTTAAACCAAGTGTTAGTCATAAATAAATTATGGTGTGTGAAAAGTTTGATCAGCAGGCTTCCTCTTCAATTCTTTCTCACAGTATATGTTCTACCATTATTCCTTTTCCTCCTTTTTCTGCTACCTAATTCTCGTCACCAATGAGAATTAAATTTTTATTTCCTTTAACCGATTTTATTCCATGCATTCGAGCAATCACTTCATCATCAGTGGAGACAGTTGGCATATAAACTTTTACCACTGCAGTGTGTGTTGCCGTTGTGTCTATCTTGGTTGCGATAAGGCGCTCGCTATGTTGTTAATAATATGTTAGCTACAATCCCATTTTCTTACTCATCATAGGACCTACTCCTGAATTACCAGGATCTGATTTTGTGTGGATAACCCTTTACTGGCCTGATCAGAAATCTTATTATTCCTACCACCACACTTTAATAATTCCCACTGTAACTGACCCTCATCGCTCAGTTTTCCTTTTTAAATTCTCTAAACAACCTACCTGACTGAGGGATTAAACATTCCACTCTACAACCCGTACAGTAATAGGTTATTTTTTCACAGCGACAACATCCACCTGGTTATTCTCCTCCTAGAGACTCGAATGGGGAACTGTTTGACCTCGTGAATATTTTACACACGAGGCTGTCGTCACTGTTAAGCTATATAGCATAGTAGCTGTTCGCAGTACCATCGTAGCATGGTCATGTTGGCTGATATGGGAAGGATATCTCAGTCAATCACCAAGACTATCGCTCCTGCAACTACTAAAGAGGCTGTTACCCCTCATCAGGAATCAGGAGTTACTTTGGCATCTCTATAGATACCCTTCCGTTGTCATTGTTGCACCTACATTGAGGCGTCGACGAGGCACGCAAGCCATCCCCTACAGGCAATTTCCATTGTTCATCGCGAAAGGGAGAACTAGAATAGTAAATTTATTTGTTTGTGTGTACGACAGATGTAGGCACAGATAAACGGTTTCTTTCTGTGATGCAGAGAAGCTAAATAAAAAAATAATCAGAAACGTTTTGATCGCCGCTTCATCTTAACTGTAATATCAGCTCATTTCACAGTAGTTTATTTTCACTATAGGACGACTTATTCAACATTTCAGCATACACCATTTAAGAAGTATTTTTGTCATGACGTATGAGTGTAAAAACGGCTACTTCTGGAATTTTTATCTTCTGTTAGTCGATTAGCGAATTATCACTCAAAATGTCCAAGTACTTCCGGTCTTGTAATTTGACATACGGCCGGAAAAGCGGTGTGCTGTCAACAAACCCCTCCATATCTGCATCCAGTGACGCCTGTGGGGTGAGGACGATACGGCGGCTGGTCGGTGCCGACGGTTCCGCTTGGTTTTCATGGTCTGTTCGGGAGGAGTTTAGTTTAGTTTTAATGCCCAAGTACTGATAAATAAGATATTGATTTAGCTAATTGGCCTTTATGAAGATACTGTCATTGAAGAAGATAATTTAGTAGATTATTACATGTGAGAAGAAGTGAATTTGAGGTCGTAGCTCATAATTAAATCTAATATTTTCTGAGGACTGTTCAGTTTCACATAATATTTTCATGAAGACCTAATTTAGAATGAATGTTACGTATAAAGACTTTAAGGAATGAACATCAACTAACCTCACTGTTGTGTTCTCCATTCGACAGACTGCAGGACCCACGGTATATACAGAATCGGGGTTGTAATAATTTACTTGTGTGCATGGTTTATTGATACCAATAACGTATAAACTCGAGAGGAAATAACTAGCAAACAAGAGAATCGTTTAACATTGTTACGCACGAGTTACAGTTCCCTTTCTTTGGGCGTGGTCCGAGTAATTGGTTTCTGTTTGAAAGGTTCGGTCTCTGGGAAGCCCTTTCTGCGGGAAGCAGTTTGCCAACTAGTCCGAACGGCTGCGCGTTAATGAGTTCCGGCGCTCCGGCGAAAGCGCACTTCCGCCCGATCCAGGCGCTGTTTACTGGCGTCAATAAAACGCTCTGTCTTAATTGCGTGTCCAGCTTATTTACCTCGGTCTCGTTAAAAGTCTTTCTACTCAACTGCCTCTCGCTCATGACGAGTTTTTCACTGCAGAGCTCTTTGTCTCTCCGTCTCTCTCTTTCTCTCCGTTCAGTATGGAGCGAAATGCATCTCACTATCATAGGCGTTCAGGCGTATAACGTTACCGATGATTGTGCGCTGGTCTTCGTGTATGGCAATGTACCGCAGTGGCTGTTTTATCCTCTGTAAAAGTTGAGTAAATTCACGAACTACTTTCACCGAACTATTTTGTGACTCTTTTGTGAAAGCATTACTGACGAGTCTCCAAATAAGTCCTGAGCGCATAAGTTAGTCGTTCTATTTCTGTGATACTCCAGTGTGACCATCACCCCATAACAGTCTGTCGCCTTTTTTTAATATGATTCTAAAAAACTGTTAGGTCGCAAAAGGTAGTCGCGAGATGTTAACAGAATTCTTCTATTTTCATAACGCACTTAGGACGTAGCCCATCATCAGATGACCAGCTAAATTAATAAAACGTTTTTAATATTACAAATGTGAATGTATAGTTTGGTTTGGAAACCGCAATTCATAAATTCCCTATATATTTTTAAATAGAAATATGTACCGCAGTATAATATAATTACAAATCTATGGCAAAGAGGTCTTTCGACTTTTAGGACTGTGCGGTTACCATATTCACAAAAAGAAAGAAATACTAATATGACATATAGACAGCTAGCTGACGAATGAATGTAGCGGCGCCCAATACCGCATAGGTAACTGCGGTTACGCTATATGGAGTGTAAGTGGTGACGCTGTAGCCCTTCGTTACAGGATGATAAACCATCACTTTTTAACATGATTTGTTTTACAATGAGAACATAAATTTACACACATTTAAAATAGTGTATATTTAATGCCAACACACATGCAAAGGAAACCGTATTGAAGACAAGTAGTAAAAGGTACAAAAGAAAAAGAAAATAAAGTAAAAAGTTATGTGATTAGTCAAATAAAACGATTTACTTTATAGCAACGATTTTATATTTGGGTTTAATCACTTTATTTTACTTTTTAACTGTTGCTACTTGTCTAAAATACGATTATTTTGCCTGTACGTTGGAATGAAAATGTGTATAATTTTCGGTTCTCAACGTAAAGTAAATCTTGTTGAAAAGTAATAGTTCGTTATCGTTATCTACATGGTAACCCCACGGTCTTAAGAGTCGAAAAATGTCTTTGTCGCAAAATGGTAGTTACATTGTATTGCATTACGTATTCCTGCAAGAGAAGTCATGAATTTTGGTTTTCAAACCTTTGTGCTTGTATTAATACTTTTCTGTACTCATTCACATTTGTTATATAAAAACATGTTGTTGATTTAGCAGATCATTTGAAAATGAACTAATCCCGAATCGCGTTTTGAAAATAAAGTATTTTCGTTAACTTCTAGTGAAGACTTTTTGCGATCTTTTAGCTTTTTTAGAATCACATTAAAAAAAATCACTAAGAATGGTCACACGCCTCACTCACGACCTTTAATCGTACTTACACAGAATAATCAAAAATACATACAGCTCACTGCATTAATTCCACAAGCTTAGACGTACAAGGACTGCGGAAGCAAATCGGTGTGACAAAGTATACAGAATGCCTCTCCTAAGAGTCTTCAGGCGCATTTTCTCTGGTATTTCAGCAGATAATTGCTATTTTCTTTACATTTTATACCTGGAGTCAGCCAGAACAAATAATCACGACATCCAGGTGACGCCCATTGTCGACGGAAGCAAAATGATATTTGAAGCAGAATTTAATGAGCTCGTTCCTTACAGCGGTCGCAGATTGGTTTAGTGCGATATTTGTTTTACCGACATGTGTTACCAGGCACAGTAAAACTCTAAGAATAATCAGTACTCCAGCAATGAGAGCATTGCCCGGCCCGCACTGGCTGCTGCCCCCAAGCATTCAGCCCTACTAAGTCGCTGCTAGGTTGCATTTTATTCTTCGTCTTTTACTGTCCTTATTAATACATGTCGCTGAAAAGAATATAGGAATAGACTAATTTGGGAGCGCTCTATCGAATGGATACTTAAAATTCAGATTTAAAAATCTTTTCTTTGTATAGGGAAACAAACCGATGCTTTCTGTTGACCCTGGGCATCGCATCAAAGTTGTGACGAGCTGCAATTGTTTGGATTGACTAGTGCTGCACAGTGGAAAAACTAAATGGCATGTACCCGCCGAAACACAACAGAAAATTTACTTGAAGGTTCTTAGCGAAGACACCCGGTGTGTAAGTGAACAACCACGGAATCCAGCTTGAGTGAAATAGGAAAATCGTAGAAATTAACCCTTCCTAAATTTATGGATCAAAACTGAATATAACATTGCTACTTTCAGTACAGAAAGATAAGATGTTAATAATATGTAAGTTATTTGCAAGAGCTCCCATGTTAAGTTCCCAAAGTTAGTCTCACTTATTAACGTTGAAAATTTTCAGTAAAGCTGGGTGAACTCAAGCAAGAATATTAGAGATATCTTAATTTCCGAGCCGGCCGGTGTGGCCTTGCGGTTCTGGAACCGCGTGACCGCTACGATCGCAGGTTCGAATCCTGCCTTTGGCATGGATGTGTGTGAAGTCCTTAGGTTAGTTAGGTTTAAGTAGTTCTAAGTTCTAGGGAACTGATGACCACGTATGTTAAGTCCCATAGCGCTCAGAGCCATTTGAATTTCTTAAATTCCGACTGTAACATACATCGCGAAGATAAGCAGGACGGAAATGGCTGCAATACATATATTGCCGTAAATAATTCGATAATATCTAGTCAGCTTATTGAATATTGAGAAAACGAAATAATTATTATGAATATAAGCGTAAAATACGACTAGACTGGAAATTACAAGCTTTTATAGACCACCTAGCTCATGAGCTCTTGTGACAAAACGCTTCAGTTTTGAAAATGTGCAGAAATCCTGTGATTTTGCCATGGTAGTAGGGTAAGCTTTCAGCTTACTATCAACGGATTAGGAGATTTATTTAACTGGATCAGGTGCCACGGACATTTATTTTAATTTGTTACTCGAAAATTACTTTGAACGGAGAATTAGCGAAAAGACTATAGTGAGTTACGCAAGGGACATCAGCTGACATATTGACAAGAAATTTTCGATTCAGTTATTATAAAGAAAGGAATTGGTCACCATATGGCTGGTATCGTATTAATAACTACCCAAGTTCAAAGTAATTTATAGGAGAAACAGGAAAATATTCATGGTTTGCAAATGCGGCAATAAACATTCTCTAGATTATTTGAATTATCAGTGTCACACACGAATATCTGGGGATTAAAATGTCGAGTATAAATTATAAAGATCAAGATTTTGTACAATATACTTTACACATGTTCGAGCAGAGAAAATTTCTCGGGACAGGATAAGTGCGCAATGGTTCAACAGCCATTTTAGAAAATTACTTCCAAGACAAAGAGAACTTAGTCGCAGTTTTAAACGATGTTTAGCTGATAAACAGTTACTCTCAATATCCAGACGTCAGGTGCGCCTTGAATATTGATCAGTTTACCAACGTACTCAGTATAACAAGCTTTCCGCAGGTGCAGTTAATAAGTCCATTTCACACCGATCACTAATGGGTTGCGTAGCTAATTAGAATACCAAACACAGTCCAGAGACGCTTTGACGTCACGGTTATCAATCTCAACGCGTCCGAACTATTTAACTAGGGACAGGGTTTCCCATCTTGAAAGTGACCGGTTTGTCCTTCCGAGCCGGCCGGAGTGGCCGTGCGGTTCTAGGCGCTACAGTCTGGAACTCACGTGACCGCTACGGTCGCAGGTTCGAATCCTGCCTCGGGCATGGATGTGTGTGATGTCCTTAGGTTAGTTAGGTTTAAGTAGTACTAAGTTCTAGGGGACTGATGACCCATATTGCTCAGAGCCATTTGAACCATTTGAATTATACCTGACATGTAATTACATTTTCACATAATTTGGGTGCATAGATCCAGAGAAATCAGTACCCACAACAACTACCTCTGGCCGTAATAACGGACTTGATACGCCTGCGCATTGAGCCAAACAGACCTTGGATGGCGTGTACATGTACAGCTGCCCATGCAGCTTCATCACGATAGCACAGTTCATCAAGAGTAGTGACTGGACTATTGTGACGAGCCAGTTGCTCGGCCACCATTGACCAGACATTTTCAGTCGGTGAGAGATCTGGAGAGTGTGCTGGCCAGAACAGCAGTCGAACATTTTCTGTATCCATAAAGGCCCCTACAGGACGTGCAACATGCCGTCGTGCATTAACCTGCTGAAATGTAGGGTTTCGCAGGGATCGAATGAAGGGTAGAGCCACGGGTCGTAACACATCTGAAATGTAACGTCCACTGTTCAAAGTGCCGTCAGTGCGAACAAGAGGTGTCCGAGACGTGTAACTAATGGCACCCCATACCATGAGGCTGGGTGATACGACAGTATAGCGATGACGAATACACGCTTCCAATGTGCGTTCACCGCGATGTCGCCAAACACGGATCTGACCATCATGATGCTGTAAACAGAACCTGGATTCTTGCGAAAAAATGACGTTTTGCCAGTCGTGTACCCAAGTTCGTCGTTGAGTACACCATCGCTGGCGCTCCTGTCTGTGATGCAGCGCCAAGGGTAACCACAGCCATGTTCTCCGAGCTGATACACCATGCTGCATGTTGGTGCAAATGTCGTCGAACTGTTCGTGGATATGGTTGTTGTGTTGCAAACGTCCGCATCTGATGACTCAGGGATCGAGACGTCGCTGTACGATCCCTTACAGCCATGCGGATAAGATGCCTGTCATCTCGACTGCTAGTGATACGAGCCTGTTGGGATCCAGCACGGCGTTCCGTATTACCCTCCTGAACCCACCGATTCCATATACTGTGAACAGTGAAACCTTCCCGTCTAATATTGGATGAACGTTTGCTTGCTGACTGAACGCTGCGTCTCTTAAAATCTTTTAACTGCTGCTCTGTCAAGACTACCTGCTGATTATTACGACGAAACATAAAATGTGTTGTCGCCGCGGCCCTCAGTCGTTACCTGAAATTATTAAGACTGATTCTTACCTTTAATTATTTATACTGGATCGCCATCTGACTGCTACAGCAAACTGTGAAATGAATATACTTACTTCTCTTTAACATAATTATAAGCTGCTGGTGGAGTTTCATAATAATTTGTGACTGGAATTCTTTAAGTTGAAGTTAATTTAGATTTGATAAAAGCTGAAGCTCAGTTTAGACTTTTCTTTTAAGATAACAATAAATTCCGTAAAGCATTTACGTGAATGATTTTGGGATAGAAAATTCTTAATGCATTTAATCTGGTAGAAGTTAACTATATTCTGAGAACGATCTTGACAAACAATTACAAGGGGTATAGTTCTTTACAAAAATTCTTAAAAAGTAGCGTTGCGCTACATACCTAATTTTCCATCAAAATTACATAACTATATTCTGAGAACGATCTTGACAAACAATTACAAGGGGCATAGTTCTTTACAAAAATTCTTAAAAACTAGCATTGCGCTACATATAGCTAGTGGCTGGCGAGCACACCGCTTCTTTCAAAGTGTTAATTCATACCTCGCTTACAGCGACCTCCTCTCATGTCTCGCTAGCTACGACTGCCTCGTCTCACATCTTACTCGCAACTGCTCGCTTCCAACGCTCAATGCTACAAAAGTGCGGTCTCGCCGCCAACAATGGTTTTTGGTGCAGACAATCCCTGCTACCATTACAGATGTATTACTGCGCGCTGTTTCCCGCTCTTTCTCAAAATGTATCTATGCGCGGTTTCCCGCTCTTTCTCAATAATACACAATGCAATTTAATTAACAAAACAATTTAAATAAGAAACAGTTCAGATAATTACATGCTAAAACAGTTTAAATACGCCTATTACATAATTACATATGCCGCTACTCGGCTTTCTTAAAATTTTACTACGTTGTTGAGTCATATGGACTCAACATAAGTATAAAATTTGATTATAGAAAATAGTTTGAACAAAGTGTATACACAAATGCTGTCATACGAAATGATTTGTCTATCTCTAATAAAGAGAATATGTAAATAGAAAGGGTTTTAGTAGGAATTGCACATCAAGTAAAATTTGGTTCCCTTAAATTTAACAACAAGAATAAGAGTAAATGTGAAAATCAATATACAGATCATATGAAGCAATTGAAAGTTTACATTATGAAACATTTAATTCAAATTGGCATCTCTTAGTACCACAATTAAGGAAGGTACAAAAGGAATTGGATAGCATGGTCAAAGCACTGGCAACTGTCTGTGAATGCACTCAAAAGTCTGTTCCTTTCCCTCACATAGCACAACACCAGGTTTCGCCATGTGGTTCCATCATCGCCTTGCTCCATAGTTTTAGTGTACCCAAACACTAAGTACGTCGTCGAATAGCCTGAGTTGCCGCAGCCACATCAGGATTAAGTTCCATCTCCAATGGTCCATTAAGGTTGGTGGTGTGCATCTTGGTATGCAAACACCTATTGTTGTACATCATACTGTGGTGTGTATCTAGGTATGCACTCACCAATTGACATACATCGGGCTGTGGTGTGCATCTAGGTATGCAAACACCTCGTCGAGAACATCATTGGTTGAAGTCACGTGTTTCACAATTCACTGATTCTGTGCTCAATAACCATGGGGATGCACAGGAATTAAGGTACGGGTAAAATTGTTTTGGCAATGGGTTCACGGACATTGTTGGTACCATAATTTGACTACCAAATAATTTTCCCTATGACAAAATATGTTGTGTCGTAATTTGTAACAATATGTAGTTTTAATTTAAGAATTCTTCCAGAAAATTATTCCCATATATAAAAGACATAAAAGTTCCTACTTATTCAGTATTTGATAGTATACAGATTTGTTATAGACAAGTACATTATTACTTATTCTGTATTTACATATCTTAGTTTCTTACATCATTAATTATAAATTTTGTTGACAATGCATTTCTTGACTTACTGTCCTAAAATTTTATCTTCCATTCAGGGGTGTAGTCGTCAGTTATGAGTCGTCAAATGTCAGGTCATAATATACAATAAAATTACTGTCATAAAATTATTTAAAGTATTCTTTTGCAGCTGAAAATTAAGGTAAACATTATTCTGGTTAGACATTGTAATGTGTGGTCCCCATCCATAGTGTTGCAATGTGTCACATGCTAGCAAAATTATTTCTTAACATTATACATTTCTTATATACTAACATAACGTACACATTCTTCTTCTGCATCTGTGTCAACTCTCTGCATAACCTGTTATAAACATTCAGCATTAATTAACGTCAGCGCACGGCATGACTTATTATAAAACATTCAGTATTAATTATCGTCAGTGCACGGCATGACTTCAATAAACATCTTCTGGTACTTCTCGTCCGCTCCTGGCATGACCTATAAAACACTTTATCATAATATTAACTGCTGCAAAATCACGTCAGCTCCCGGCATGACCTATAAAATTTCTGTAATGACAATTAGCGTCAGCTATGTGCGTGACCTAAAGATTCACATCCTTATTCTAACTAAAACTACGTTTCATTTTGATGACGTGTGACAACAATGCTGCATTCTGGAATAAAGAGTACATGTTAATGTTACCACTAAAATAATTGATTAATGAACGATCTATATTATCAGTTTAGCTATTGCAAAAATCGACATTTTCTTAAGTAATTATGTCACGTTATAAAAAAAATTTCTTTCATTTATGAGCTCTCAGTGCACAAATTCATACGTCGTGTCGTTGTCTGCATGTTCTCTTTAAGTTAGGAAATGTTTCTCGTGTTTTTATTTGTCTTGGCTGGCGTAGCATCATTAAGTACTGCTGTGTTCTTTAAGGTACGGTGAAATATTAGCGGCCCGCTGCGTGTCGCGGCTTTGTTTGTTACTGAAGCGCGCTGAAACTACCATTGTTGCAAACTTACGTGTCACGCCGTCCTTTCGTCAGCTGAAATGCAAAAATTTAAGTCAAGAAATGTTTCACGTTGGATACATGATGATTCCCTAATGATTTATTCTTACGTAGCGTTTCCACATGCACTACATTAGCGTGTGGAATATTACGAACTCTGTAAGGGCCTGCATACAGAAGTTCGAATTTACGGCATCTGTGCTTACCTTTGTTGGAAAGAAAATGAGTGCGAATCAGTACTTTGTCGCCAATCTCGTACTTCTGTAGTCGACTTACCTGCTTCTGTTGTTTCTTCCGCCGATCTGCAGCTCTTTTAGTGTTTGCTAATGCTGTGTCTATTATTTCACAATGTCGAAGCCTACGCGTCTTAGGAAAAGTAATTAGTTCGGTAATTTTGTTCGGTGGGTCTTTATTTGTCAGTATTACGGTTGGTGATAGCATCGTAGATTCATTGGGTATTGCATTTATCACTTCTTGAAACTGTAAAATATATTTATCCCATGTTGTATGTCTTTTATGACAATAAATTCTGCATAACTTCCCGATCTCTTTCATTATTCTTTCTGATGGGTTGGAAGAACTGTGATATCTTGATATGTAAATAGGTGTTATGTTCTTACTTTCTAACATTTTCTTCCATACGTCTGACCTAAACTGCGGACCGTTATCCGAAATAACCTTCTGTACACGTCCTACTACTGATAGAAAATCTCTTACAAACGCTCTTGATACTGTTCTTGCTGTTGCTTTCCTTAGTGGAGAAAATGTTACAAATTTGGATGTTAGTTCTACAGCTAAAAAAATATAACTATAACCATTATTTGTTCTGGGGATTGGACCGAAAAGATCCACTGCTGCCATGTGTCTTAACTTAACCGGTATGATGGGATACAATGGTGGAATGTGTGACACTGTTGATGATTTAGCTTTTTGACATATCTTGCATGATGCTATTACTTTTCTTATGTGTTTTTCCATGTTATTAAAGTGGCAATTTTGTCGCAGAATCAGAAAGCATTTCCTCGCTCCGTAGTGTCCATAACTTAGATGTGTATACCATATCAGTTTATTTACGATCCCTTCCGGAATGCATAAAAGCCAATTATTACCGTCTCGGTATGATCGAATAAAGAGTATATTTTGATGTACAGTGTAATGAAGTCTGACTTTAGCGTTACTTCTGTCTTTCAAAAGCGTTACAATCTCTTTCAGTGTTTCATCTTTCTGCTGTTCTCTCTCTATATCCTGTAATGCTGCTGATATAAAGTTTTCGAAAGCTACTTGTTTAATATACATAATACTATGGTTGTTGTAGCAAAAGGTATTTTCTTTCTCCATGCGTTTATTGTGAATGGACCTCGACAATGCGTCGGCAACAGTATTCTGCGTGCTTGGAATGTGTATAATGGTAAAATCAAACTCTTGTAAGTATAATTTCCAGCGGCTTAATCTATCGTGCGTAAGTTTTGCTGACAATAAAAACTGGATTGCTCGGTGATCGGTATATATTGTTGTATGTCGGCCATATAGAAAATGACGGAATCGCTTAAAAGCGTAAATTACACATAGTGTCTCTAATTCTGTTACAGAATAATTGCGCTCTGCTGGAGAAAGTATCCTGCTTGCAAAAGCAATGTGTTTCACGACTGTCTTATCTTCTTCCTTTATTTCTTGGAAAATATGTACTCCTAGTGCTGTGGTTGAACTATCTGTTGCTACGGAAAAGTTTTGTGTTGGGTCAGGGTGTGATAACAAAGGTGCTTTTAATAACGCTTCTTTCAAGTTCTCGAATTCAGCTTCAACGTCTTCATTCCATGACCAAAGTGTGTTTTTACTTGTAAGCTGGTATAGCAAGGGCGAGTCTAATGCTTTGTAGTGGATAAATTTTCTAAAATAATTGATAAGACCTAAAAAGCTCCGAAGTTCCTTTTTGTTTGTTGGCACGTCGATGTCTTTCAGTGCTTGCAATTTGTCAGGGTCTGGTGCGATACCTGTTTGTGAGATAATGTGCCCTAGAAATTTTATTGACGCTTTACCAAATTCAGATTTACGCAAGTTTATAGTTATACCATTCTGCTCGAATGTATTCAGTAATTGTTGAAGAGTATGATTGTGTTGTTCCCAGTTTTCTGCTGCAATTAAAATGTCATCGACATATGTAGTAATTTTGTTTTTCAGATCTTGTGGTAGAATAGTATTCACGCCTCGTATAAAGGCGGCAGACGAAATCGTTAGTCCAAACGGAAGTTTACAAAATTGATAGCATTCCCCAAAGCAAAGGAATGCCGTATATTTTCGGCAATTTGGGTGTAGTTGGATTTGCCAAAACCCTGATTTGAGGTCGAGTGTAGTATAAATGGAGGTGCCATGAAATTTTTGCAGTAACTCTTCTAACGTCTGTGGTCGGTCGGTTTCTGTAATGATTATTTTATTAACTTGACGTGAATCTAAAACTAAACGTAGTGATCCATCCTTCTTTTCAACAATGTGTAGTGGATTTACATATTGGCTGGCTGCTGGTACTATTATTCCTTGATCGATCATTGCTCGTAATTCTTTCTTAACTGCTTCTGTGTGTATGTGTGGGATTGGATAATGCTTTGCTTTGAAAGTCTCGTGTGGTTTCACCTGAAATTCGTACATAAATCCTGTCATTGTTCCTGGAACATTGGCAAAAACTGCTTTGTGTTGTACCAGAATATTTTCAAGTTCTGTGCGTTCTGCGTCGCATTTTGCTACACTATTGCCTACCTTGCGTGTAATTGTCTCGAACATATTGTACTCCTGTTCCTCTACCAAGTCATTATTAAGTGTGTTCGTGTATAGTGCGATATAACAATCGTTATCTTGAGAATCAGTAATAATCTCGATCCTGTGCATATTTTGTTATTCGGAGGATACTGTGTTTTGAAATCTTACGATCACTTCCCTGTTTTCCTTTTGTAGTGTGAGGTATGACGATTTGAAGTCAATCTTCGCATCGTACTGAACAAGAAAATTTATTCCTAATATCATGTCTGTTGTTAAATTCGGAACTATCCAACAATCACTGTGGAACGTTTCCCCTGCAAAAACAAATGTTAATTGTGTCTGTCTTTTAACTTCAATGCCTTTTCCTGCAAAAGCTCCCTTGACCTTCGTTCTGTTTAAAGGAAATACTGGGTAATCATTATTGCTATTGCATCTGTTAAATGTGTCTTCGTTAATTACGCACATAGGTGAACCTGAATCAATTATCGCTAAAATATTGTGCGACTGTAAATTTATCTCTATTATTGGGTGATATATTGTTTTCTGTAGGATTGGTTTTTCCTGTAACAATGTGTCTCTCACGTCGTCAAATGTAATGGCATTTTCGGTCGTTATGTTTTCTCTGTGTGATTTCATAGTATCGACATTAAGAGATTCATTGCAGGTTTTCTCTAGTCATAATTCTTCCGATATGTGATTTTCAGCTTGGGAGTTTGGTATGTGTTCTATCAACTGTACAGTTCTGCCGTTTTGATTATTAGCAGTGTCTGGTGGATGAAATCTGGTGTCTGGTACATTCATACGGTAACGCAGCTGTTGGGCCCTGTTGTAGTTTCCGTTAAAATTGTCATTGTGGAACGTCCTCGGCGGTCTGTGTTCGTTTTCTTTTCTCCTGTCGTTATAACTGTGACTGTATGGCAGCCCACCTGCACCCCGTAGAAACGTTAGTTTTTGTTCATTTTGCGGTCGACCCGCGTAATGGCCTTCCCCGGTCGCATTATCTGAGCGATGATTCATATGGAAATTTGACCTATTCGGTTGCGTGTTAAGTCTCGGATTCTGTTGCTGTCCTGAATATAAATCTACCGTGTCAGTATAATGTTTTTCATTACTCCTGTTTTCGTTGTCATTTTCGCTGCTAAAGCGTTTACTCGGATTGTTATTACCAAATCGTGTTTGTTCAAAAGTAGCTGAGTTTGTTTGTTTTCCGTTCTGTCGTGAAAAATTTTTGTTAACAAATGCGTAGTCTGCCTGGTGTGCTTCTAATAGTTGTAAGATGTCTCTAAAAGCGGATACATTGTCCTTTTGTTGCCCTGTCAGTAATGACACTTTCAAAGCTCTGGGCAGTTTTGAAATGCAAAGCTGTATTAATGCCGATTGACTGTATGGCTCGTTGAGGTACTGGTTCTGTTCCACCATGTACTCGAAAAATTGTGTGATTGTTGGAAAGGTAGAACTTTCAAAGTTTGGCAAACTAAGTAGCCGATCTTTGATGCTGTTTTGTGTAGTGTCAGACCAATATGCTGATAAAAATGCTTCCTCAAATGCTTCTACGGAAAAACATTGTCTAGCAATTGGTCGCATTCGTCGTGCTGGTTCTCCTTCAAGAAAACTGACAATAATTTCTAACTTATGTTGTACTGGCCATGATGGTGGAAGTGCTCCCCTGAACTGTTGGATAAAATCCAACGGATGTATTTGCGCCCTGTCGTTTTTAAATGTTTTAAACTTTCTAACTGAAAGAAAATGTTTGTGATCAAAACTGTCATGTCTGTGTGTGTAAGTGTTGTCGTATTGTCTTGAATATGGATTCGGGTGTCTTTCTTCCTGGGTAAAATCTCTTACTCTCTGAAGTCTACCAACATTATATGTATTATGGATCTGAGGCATTTCGTAACGGTGTGTGTTCTGTTGAAAATGATTATGTGCGGCGGTTTCTTGTGCGTCCGCTATCTCTTGCTGTAGAGAATTTATTTGCTGATGCAATGAATCATTACGCGATTTTAGATCTGTGATAGTTTGTTGTATATTTGTCAATGGCGTGTTATTACTATTAGAGTTCTGTTGCACTGGGACTGGTGCAGTGTCGTCTGATCTCTCGAAAATCTCTTACTCTCTGAAGTCTACCAACATTATATGTATTATGGATCTGAGGCATTTCGTAACGGTGTGTGTTCTGTTGAAAATGATTATGTGCGGCGGTTTCTTGTGCGTCCGCTATCTCTTGCTGTAGAGAATTTATTTGCTGATGCAATGAATCATTACGCGATTTTAGATCTGTGATAGTTTGTTGTATATTTGTCAATGGCGTGTTATTACTATTAGAGTTCTGTTGCACTGGGACTGGTGCAGTGTCGTCTGATCTCTCGTCATTGTTAGTATCTAAAAGATCTATTCTTGTAGTGAGTTCATTGATCTTTTCTGTCAGTTCGTTTCGTAATTTACGGTTGCTTTTGGTGACTTTCTTAAAATCTGCCTTTAAATTTCCTGTGTCATGGTTAATTTCTATGTGTTCTATTTTGTCAGTTAGTGTCTGAACGTCCTCTGTTAATTTATCTTTAACATTCTGGATTTCAGTGTCTGTAGAAGTTTTCACATCGATTGTCTGTGTTTGGATTTCTGTAAGCCTGTCTTGTATTTGATTATTTGTTTCTTTGACCGTTTCGATTTCTTCCGAGATCGACTGTATGTGATTGTCTACATATGTTTTGCCCTGGGCAAACACTTTCTTTCTGTCGTCCTGACGCTGTTTAGTGATTGTTTGTAGTAATTCTTTTCGTTCTTTATCCTGCGATCGCACCAGTTTACGGTGACGTATCAAACAGTTTTCTGTGTGATTGTTAAAACGTTCATCAATCTGAGCGTTTTGTTTAGCAAAGTTTTCTGTCATTGTTTCCCGTATACTAACTGCAAATGTTGCTTGGTTATCGGATATTTCTTGAATTTTGTCGCGTAATTCTTGTGTTGATTGTGAACATTTTTCAGCGACTGTTTGAATTTCTACTTTGATTTCGTGTTTTAGATTTTGGTACATGTTGTCTAATTTCTGATCTGTGTGTGCGTGTTCTGCCTTAATTTCGTTTTTTAGATCTTGTGACCTTTTTTCTAATTCTTGTGACCCTCTGTTAAAGTTTTGATTCATGTCTTGTCTCATTTGTAGCAAAAATGCCATTATTGGATCCGTTTCGGATTGACTTCTGTGTGTATTTGTATTCGTTGTTAAAGGCTGTAGATCTGTGTTCATTTGAACATCCTCAGATGATTGTGACTGCGTCACGTTTTCCGTAATTTCGGAATTTTGGTCATGAGAACTGTTGGATCTTCTACGCAGGTTGTGTAGCTGTGTACCGTTTGAATCTAAATCAGTGCTTAATGGAGTCTCTCTGTCTGACTGCATTGTAGTGGTTTCGTTACTGAAACTGTTATGTCTACTATGCGGAATTAGTGACTGTGTACCGTCTGTTGCATTTAATGGCAAATTATTTTGCACTACCGTTTCATTGTCTGTGGGCATTTCTGAAGTTACTTGTTCGTTAAACGCTTCCATATTGTTACAGTTATTAAATGTCTGTTCACCTAACGTTTCAGAATCAGGGTTTTCACACGTATTATTACTGCCTATTCCAGAAAAGAATCTCTCGTCAGTATTTTGTACAGTTTTATCAGTTTGAGAACGAGTAATTACTCTGCAGGACATTGTCTATAATCATCACACGCAACAAAAAGTTTTATCAGTTTGAGAACGAGTAATTATTCTGCGGGACATTGTCTATAATCAACACACGCAACAAAATATATCACTGTTCAAAGCGGATTCAACACTGAACAAACACTTTTCCACGCCGAATCAATAAAGCAAACAGAATTGCCGATGACCTGTGAATAAAAGTTATACACTTTAGTATATGCGTTGCGCCACTTAACAGTAACTTATTCACACTATTATCAAAGTCAGTATATTCATATCCACAGTAGATTCACTAAAATGTCGTACTGAATGGATATCGCCAAGTGAAACCTTCCCGTCTAATATTGGATGAACGTTTGCTTGCTGACTGAACGCTGCGTCTCTTAAAATCTTTTAACTGCTGCTCTGTCAAGACTACCTGCTGATTATTACGACGAAACATAAAATGTGTTGTCGCCGCGGCCCTCAGTCGTTACCTGAAATTATTAAGACTGATTCTTACCTTTAATTATTTATACTGGATCGCCATCTGACTGCTACAGCAAACTGTGGAATGAATATACTTACTTCTCTTTAACATAATTATAAGCTGCTGGTGGAGTTTCATAATACTTTGTGACTGGAATTCTTTAAGGTGAAGTTAATTTAGATTTGATAAAAGCTGAAGCTCAGTTTAGACTTTTCTTTTAAGATAACAATAAATTCCGTAAAGCATTTACGTGAATGATTTTGGGATAGAAAATTCTTAATGCATTTAATATGGTAGAAGTTAACTATATTCTGAGAACGATCTTGACAAACAATTACAAGGGGTATAGTTCTTTACAAAAATTCTTAAAAAGTAGCGTTGCGCTACGTACCTAATTTTCCATCAAAATTACATAACTATATTCTGAGAACGATCTTGACAAACAATTACAAGGGGCATAGTTCTTTACAAAAATTCTTAAAAACTAGCATTGCGCTACATATAGCTAGTGGCTGGCGAGCACACCGCTTCTTTCAAAGTGTTAATTCATACCTCGCTTACAGCGACCTCCTCTCATGTCTCGCTAGCTACGACTGCCTCGTCTCACATCTTACTCGCAACTGCTCGCTTCCAACGCTCAATGCTACAAAAGTGCGGTCTCGCCGCCAACAATGGTTTTTGGTGCAGACAATCCCTGCTACCATTACAGATGTATTACTGCGCGCTGTTTCCCGCTCTTTCTCAAAATGTATCTATGCGCGGTTTCCCGCTCTTTCTCAATAATACACAATGCAATTTAATTAACAAAACAATTTAAATAAGAAACAGTTCAGATAATTACATGCTAAAACAGTTTAAATACGCCTATTACATAATTACAACAGTCATTGGATCTCGACCAACGCGGGAAACAATGTCGCTATACGACAAACCGCAATTGCGATAGGCTACAATCCAACCTTTATCAAAGTCGGAAACGTGATGGTATGCGTTTTTCCTCCTTAGACGAGGCATCACAACAACGTGTCACCAGGCAACGCCGGTCAACTGCTGTTTGTGTATGAGAAATCGGTTGGAAACTTTCCTCATATCAGCATGTTGTAGGTGTCGCCACCGGCGCCAACCTTATGTGAATGCTCTGAAAAGCTAATCATTCGCATATCACAGCATCTTCTTCCTGTCGGTTAAATTTCGCGTCTGTAGCACGTCATCTTCGTGATGTAGCAATTTTAATGGCCAGTACTGTATATTAAGTTGGTGATAAGTTAGTAGTGTAAGTTTAACAAACACAACACGTACACATAATGGACACTTTAGTAATGTGTAGTACATTGTACTTCACTATTAACGACAGTCTGCCAACGCTGGGCTAACTTTTGGGTTATGCAACTGTGGGAGTCACGTGGTTTTTAGACGAAGAGCTCGCCGAGCTATCTCCGGAGCGCAGTTTCATTTGGAAATGAAGTTTCTTGAAGTTTGTTCGATAGAGAGCAGAAATGGTGAGAATGTGACAGCACAATATTAGGTGAATAGCGTGGGTATACTTTTTATTGTCAGTCTAGCAAATGCGAGCGGGCGTTGTCTTGGAGTAACATCACTTATCGCTGTCTGTCTGGTCGTTGTTTTTCCGTTGCGTCAGCAAGACGGCTTAGTTGTTACCATCAAATGTCAGCGGCGATGGCTACACCTCAAGGAAGCAATACGTAGTTCTCTACACCGTCGCTGTTCCACTATATACAAAACATTATCTTTTGTGATTGCACGCTGGTGCTTCTACGGGGAGTTGATGCTTTTTTTCGGCTCAGACATTCCGTTCTTGTCCTTATGTTGGCATAAAGAAACATTTCTCGTCAGCAGGGATGAAAAAGTATATGAATAGTCGGTGTTGTACATGAGCCAATTGACAGCAAGCAAGCAGATATACACATATGGCTGATTTTTGTGATTTTCGTTTAGAGCATGCGATACCCATACATCCGATTTTTGAACGTTTCCAACTGCAACTCGTTATCGAGTACAATGACATGGATGATTGTGGATTAATGTGTTTAAACGCTCTCCATCAAACCATGAATGTCTTCCTGAACGCGGAGACTCATTCATACCAAAACGATCCTCCTGCAAACAAGGAAACCATTTTCTTGGCATGCTCTGTCCAGTGGCATTATCCTCGTACACGGCGCAAATATTTCTGGCTGTCTACACCGCTTTTACCCCTGTACCGATTTCTCCAGTAGGCACTCCATTTTATAGTGTACACAGATACAAATGCAGAATGACAATATACAAACTGAAATAGCAACAGTAAACTACAAAAATTAAGATGACAGTCGATAAATAATCCCATAGCAACCACAATACCAAATGCAAAACAGAAACGCTACGAACTTGTGCACCAATCTCATACTAATGGTTGTCTGTGTTTCCTGATTTATCCTGTAAAATATTTCGGTATTTCACGTTCTACAAGTGTTAATACACCATACACTGGCTCTTTGTGAAAAATTCTAGAGTTCATGGAAAATACACTCGGTAAATGTGTGTTAGGCACTGCCAAATTTTCACATGAGGTACTCCACATCTGAGACCGTGCAGGACATGGGATTTTGACAAGCCATAACATCCGGTATGCACTATGAAAATACTTGTTCTGAGAAAACCTGTGCCCCCATTGTTAACTACGTTGGACCACGATGCACTGGTGGGATGAATAGTCGTTAATTCTGTTGATTTTGACAGAGTATTGACGAATCATAGTGCAGTAAACCAGTGGGCTACAATTGTTAAATTAAATTAATTTGGAAATCGATTTGAAACACATTCAGATCTGAAGAAGGCACAAATAATACAGAAGGTTGTCACCCAGCACTTGGGTTAAAATACAATTAGGAAGTAAGACAAGTGGGCTATACGTATCGCAATGATAGCCACACTGACAGTAACTACAACATTTCAAGTTTATAGTAAAGGCATAATCCGTTTTCTAAGCTCTGGCATTGCCAGGACTGGCAAAATATTTTTCTATGGAATCAATTCTGTAAGATGCAAGTGGGAGTGTCTTGATGTTATGAACCATTCTATGACTTTAGAGCTCAAGGCTACGAGCGGTGCCCGTAATAGCACTGAACAGGTATCAACATCTAGCAACATGACTTTAGTTCCACCATAGTTCCCTTACCACTTATGATCTTACGTGTACAATCACAAGGACACCGATCATTATTTGAGAGTGAAGAGATTTTTCGATCTCTCTCCTCTGAGAGAAATAGACTCAATGATTGAAGGTACTATTCCTGCTGCGGTGATCTGCTACAGCGAATTTAACAACGCCGGGCAGTTAGCGTTTACCTACTTACTGTTCTCCTTTGTGGTTGTGATCTTCAGTCCTGAGACTGGTTTGATGCAGCTCTCCATGCTGATCTATCCTGTGCAGGCTCCTTCATCTCCCAGTACCTTCTGCACCCTACATCCTTCTGAATTGCTTAGTGTATTCATCTCTTGGTCTCCCTCTACGATTTTTACCCTCCACGCTGCCCTCCAATGCTAAATTTGTGATCCCTTGATGCCTCAGGACATGTCCTACCAACCGTTCCCTTCTTCTAGTTAAGTTGTGCCACAAGCTACTCTTCTCCCCAATCCTATTCAATACCTCCTCATTAGTTACGTGATCTACCCACCTAATCTTCAACATTCTTCTGTAGCACCGCGTTTCGAAAGCTTCTATTCTCTTCTTGTCCAAACTATTTATTGTCCATGTTTCACTTCCATACATGGCTACACTCAAATACAAATACTTTCAGAAACGACTTTCTGACACTTAAATCTATACTCAATGTTAACAAATTTCCCTTCTTCAGAAACGCTTTTCTTGCCATTGCCAGTCTACATTTTATATCCTCTCTACTTCGACCATCATCAGTTATTTTGCTCCCCAAATAGCAAAACTCCTTTACTACTTTAAGTGTCTCATTTCCTAATCTAATTCCCTCAGCATCACCCGATTTAATTCGACTACATTCCAGTATCCTCGTTTTACTTTTGTTGATGTTCATCTTATAACCTCCTTTCAAGGCACTGTCCATTCCGTTCAACTGCTCTTCCAAGTCCTTTGCTGTCTCTGATAGAATTACAATGTCATCGGCGAACCTCAAAGTTTTTATTTCTTCTCCCTGGATTTTAATACCTACTCCAAATTTTACTTTTGTTTCCTTTACTGCTTGCTCAATATACAGATTAAATAACATTGGGGAGAGGCTGCAACCCAGTGTCATTCCCTTCCCAACCACTGCCTCCCTTTCATGCCCCTCGACTCTTATAACTGCCATCTGGTTTCTGTACAAATTGTAAATAGCCTTTCGCTCCCTGCAGAGTTATTAATGAGTACCTCTGAAATACCACAAGACGAGTGATGAAAACTATACGACATACAGAAAACAGACATAGCTTTTAACTCACATTTCTTTCTTTCTTGGGGCCTTGGTCTCGCTAATAGCGGGGTCGGCAGTGTAGCTATTGATTTGGCAGCGTTAATTACAGAGGGTGGCCGGATGCCCTTCCTGCCATCACCCCGAACCCCCCAGGACGTAATCAGTGTACCCCAGCTGTCTGCGTCTAGTATAAGCCATGAAATATTGCAAACGTTTTCAAATGTCTGCGAGTCGTATAACGGAGGCGGAACGTGAGGAACAGCCGGTATTCACCTAGCGGGATGTGGAAAACCGCCTGAAAAGCACTTCAAGGCTGGCTGGTATACCGGCCCACGTCCTTAATCGGCCGGGCGGATCCGATCCAGGGCCGGCTCGTCTGCCGGAATCCAGAAAGCAGCCCATTAGTGCTCTCGGCTACCCAGGCTGGTAAGCTTTTAACAGACATTACAGGTTCTTACTATGAATACCGGATTTTATACAGCGAATGTCGATACATACATGCAGTTCATTCAATTCATAACGATATCAGCCCACTCTGGAAATCTGTCCATAGGTTTATCTTCCTGCAGGTATCAACTAATTCTGTGTGTCAATAAAGAGCAGACGATTTGCCTATGTGACATGTTTGCACCCCCTTCGCCCCCCCCCCCCCCCCGGTAACGTGCGTAGTACGACTCGAAACTCGAAGACATGCTCAATCAGCTGTTATTTGTCATTTTTCTGTGTGTGTTACAGTTCTTATGACATTGTCTTGTGAAACCCTGCAGTTACTAAAGATTGACCCTGTACAGTAAAACGCTGTAAACAAATGCATTGTTATTGGACGCTGTTACGAATGGTACCAAGCGTCGTCGCTCGGGTCGACAACTAATCGAAGCTCACGTGCAAGTCGCCGGCCGGGGTGGCCGAGCGGTTCTAGGCGCTACAGTCAGGAACCGCGAGACCGCTACTGTCGCATGTCCGAATCCTGCCTTAGGCATGGGTGTGTGTGATGTCCTTACGTTAGTTAGGTTTAAGTAGTTCTAAGTTCTAGGGGACTGATGACCTCAGAAGTTAAGTTCCATAGTGCTCAGAGCCATCTGAACCATCTCAACCACGTGCAAATCATCCTACGTTTCCCTAGTTTTCTTAACTTCAGTAACAAAAAGATGTATTCATTCGTCTCAAACTAAATATCTTATCCAGTTTTGCAGGTGCAAGCACCACTGCTGGCATGTCAACGTATAAATTATTCCTTCGCCATATGCTGACAGGCGTTAAACATTCACATTAATGCGATTCTTTTGTACTGAAACATGTTGTTAACTAACAGTTGTAATAGCGACATATTGAAAATTGGCAATTTCCACAATAATTAATCCCGGGTATAATTACAACTATAGCTAAGTTTGAAAGATATAGCTGATGGCTAGACTTGCCTGGAGAGAATAGTTAATAAATGTAGATTACGGAAATACAAGTACGATACCCGGTTAAAAATTGTTCAAATGGCTCAGAGCACTATGGCACTCAACTTCTGAGGTCATCAGTCCCCTAGAATTTAGAACGACTTAAACCTAACTAACCTAAGGACATCATACACATCCGTGCCCGAGGCATGATTCGAACCTGCGACCGTAGTGGTCCCGCGGTTCCAGAATGTAGCACCTAGAACCTCTCGGCTACCCTGGCCGGCGATACCTGGTGAAACCAGTTGCTTATACTACGCGATATATCACAAAATTTCGTAGAACATTATCACTGGTTCTTTCCTCTACTAAAATTCAAACGAAGGAGCTATTCTCGAGCGTTAACTAGCAGCGAACGAACACGATTGTGACAGGATTGGTGTAAAGTGGTGAGTTTTAACTTTCGTTCACTGCTTTCATGGATATATATCGAAAATAGTCTGGAAGATTGGCCTAACTTACACATGTGTCAGCTAGAGCGGATTCATATTCCATTTTGTGCGAGTCCGTAGCTACGCCTCTGACAGACAGAAAAGCTCGTGGCATGCGTCTCACGTCTCAGACGTAGCGCAGCGCTGTAATCTTTTTGGCGCCGGCACAAAGAATTTCTAGCTCGCTCGGTCACTGGAACGCGGAGGACAGCACGGACAAACGGGCCAAGGACACTCATCTCCGCCTGTGGGCCGATATCAGAAATTTTCGACACGTGAGATTTGCAGCGTGTCCTCATAGCGGCGCTTCCCGGCTTACGTGTTCTGCCTGGCGATGGCGAGCCTGTGTGTGCTGCATCCTTACACAACAGCTGCCGACGTCTGCATACAATGTGCGGTGCCCGTCACCCACTTATTGTCTCAGGAGGCGCACTGCGCGAGAGCATACATATTTGTTCGCAAACAGAAATTCTCAGCCTCTATGAAATATCTTTCACTCGTACTTAATTCCAGCTCTATGTGTAACTGTAAAAAATGGTTCAAATGGCTCTGAGCACTATGCGACTTAACTTCTGAGGTCATAAGACGCCTAGAACTTAGAACTAATTAAACCTAACTAACCTAGGGACATCACACACATCCATGCCCGAGGCAGGATTCGAACCTGCGACCGTAGCGGTGTAACTGTAGATTACATTAATGAATAAGTAAGAAAACTGATTTACTCTCTTAGGTTTCCACTTTTAAAGACTAATGAAATAACCCATGAAACTATTGTACACTTAAATTCAAAGAATTCATTACGTAAGAAAGTAAATCAATCGAATTATATATGGCTTATATCATTAACAACCTGTACATAAATGTTTAAGGAAGATAGCGTACTACTAACAGCTGACAAATACATTTACTCCCAAGTACATCGTCGACAAGTTATCACAATTTGAAAACGGAAATAGTGTCTGGAAATATAGTCCCAAGACCAAAAATGACAGCGGCTGATCACTATTTAACCAGATGCAGGTACAAAAATAGTCAAAGTAGGCAGTCGAAAACATATGCAACGATTTTCACGGTGAACGGACAGTATTCACAGAGAATAAAATCAGTTTTAAAATGCATGGAACTAGTTTTCTCTTGACAGCTAAGTAGCTATCCTTGAAGTTGATAGCATTTGTGTGTATCCACCTTAGGTAAATCCACTGAAAAACGCATTATTCATTATGAAAAACGAATATAAATTCTCGTGTAAGTGAATATCAGATATGGTTATATTCTGATGAAAAATTATTTTAGTAGATCAGTTGATACAATATACAGTACAACGTGCGCTTTATAGCTTACCTCTCAGAGCATTAAAATAACTAAGTGCAGATAGGAAAGACTAATTTGAGTTTAATGTTTCGTAGATTTCGGAGTAATTACGTACGGAGCAAAAGCTGAATGGGACTGGTTTGGGGTACAGATCAACAATTGCCTAGTTGAAGAAATTATTCCCATTTTCGCTTAAAGAGATTTAGGAAAACAGTGGAATATTGGCAATCGATCTCAGGTACACGCCTTTCGTGTGTAGTGCCTTAAGCTTGTAAAAATGTGTCTATTCAGCCTCATAATTTCCACTTTTTAATTATGTCCAAACAGTATAGCAATTGCAAGAATCCGTGTTCGAGGGCCACTACAGCATAAAATATACAGTTCTCATAAGTAATTCACACAGTATGTATTTCACAAATAATTAGAAAGAGTTTTATATCGCAACTAACTAATAGCTGGCCGCGGTGGTCTCGCGGTTCTAGGCGCGCAGTCTGGAACCGTGCGACTGCTACAGTCACAGGTTCGAATCCTGCCTCGGGCATGGATTTGCGTGATGTCCTTAGGTTAGTTATGTTTAAGTAGTTCTAAGTTCTAGGAGACTGATGACCACAGCAGTTGAGTCCCATAGTGCTCAGAGCCATTTTTTGAACTAACCAATAAATAAATAAATAACGCATGCGACTGTGTTGTGTACATAGTTCCACGTAGTCAGCGCGTACATAACTTTTCCACTGGAGCGCGCCCCGCTAAGCATAACAGCGCAGGTGCAACGCTCGTCCGTCTCTGCACTACGAGATGGCGCTGCCTTAGAGACAGACCAAATTCTGCTTCCGACGATCAGCGTATTAATATGTAACGCAGCCAATGCGATTGCTGCTAACGTAGAACCTTTTCTCCTCGCGAATCACACTCACGCAGTGATACCTGAACGCGTGAGGTACTATAACGAGTGTACAGACCTCGGATCAGTCAGTCTGCATTAGTCTGTATGAGTCTGCATTTATCTGCACCTGTCTGTACCAGTCTGCATTAGTCTGTACCAGTCTATAGTCAAGTTTCAGTCTGCACCTAATAAGATTATCATATTCCTGTACATAGCCATGAAGAGAAATGTATAGACACTATGTCAAGTATCAGAGATATGTGAGAATACGATTAACGTACCAATACCAAAAGAACTTCAGATTGTCAATTGTAAATAGCATCCAGAATCAAGTTACATAAGGTTTATGCTTGTTACTATTTTAATAAATGTGTGTGAAAATTAATCAAGTTCTCTTTAAAGTTGGTCACTGTCAATCTGCTACTCTATGCGTGCCAAGTGGCATTTCTATCGTCTGACCTAACGGAAGAAGATAAACATGCCATGATAAGACCACGAGACATATCGCTGACACTCGCCTACTTCGATAGAGCGACAACTCAAATAATCTGTTGGTGTGCGTACCGAAGGTCTTACAGTATGCACACCATAGACTGGTTACTGATATCAGAGCAATCGGAAACTAGCCTGAACATTGTGTCCAAGTTTACCGACGGAGATTACAGTTGTTCTATATAGGACAACAACCATCAATTTCTTGTAGAACTCCTTCACTACACATCCAGAAAAGCATGTATGAAGTATGATGTGTGGAATGGATCGCGTCATCACACAGGATGTAACTTGCTAAAAAGGATATTTTCTCAGGGTAAGGGATAGTTTCGGAATTTGAGTAGTATCATGACCATCCATTTATGAAGGTTTTCGAGATTCCTTACTCAGTTCTGCGTTTCCTTCCCATAGGCGAAGTTCCTGTGTGATCTTAAGCTTATGATGGTCTAGAACTGCTCTTGTAAGTTTAGTCAGGTGATGTCGTCCAGGGGGTGCAATAATTGGGCAAATTGATTTATCGTCATCCACACGAGCTGCTACAGAGGCTGATATTATAGAGTATCTAACGTCCATAACTAACGCTTGCAGCTCCGTCCTGTCGTAGGCTACATTTGTACATTAAATTACGAGACAAAAACACATCTAAGAGCTATGCATTGCCCCGAATTTTTGGAAAATGTCAGCACCACTTACGGAATCCTGCGCAACTCATCTAACAGCTTCCAAATCCGTAACGATAAAACTATCTCTTGGAGACACATTAAACATATTCGTTGGATCACTTTCTCACAAAACTCTCTGAATTCGAGCTCAAGTCGATCTGTTTCGCATTTGTTGGAAGTTACTTTGAACTTATTGAGTGGTGATGGGTAGCCCACTATAACTAGTGGTCACTAACATTTTCAGACCTCACCGTCCGAAATCGATACCTCCCCACAGTGCAGCACTCCGTGAAGAATGGGCTGCATTCCCCCAGAAACCTTCCAGCACCTGACTGAACGTATGTCAGCGAGAGTGGAAGCAGTCACCAAGGCTAAGGGTGGGCCAACACCTTACTGAATTCCAGCAGTAGCGATGGAGGGCACCACAAACTTGTAAGTCATTTTCAGCCAAGTGTCGGACACTTTTGATCACATAGTGTACGACAGCCCCAAGTTCTCCGTCGGCCTTTAGTACATACCATCTATAGCAGCTGCTGGATCAGTTGCTTGGGGAAATAAACGTGTAGAACTGTCATTAAATCTCAGTTCCCTAGGTAACACATGACAACATTTTTCAGATATTGTGCATCTGAATATTGGTCGTTCAGTGGGACCCGTAGAAAACGGCGAATTGAATTACCCTCGAAAGGATTTGAAGATGCAATAGAACACCAGAAGGCCCAGGAGAGTGTTCATCTCTGTAATGTTTGTAATTTTGTTCTAAACGTCTTCTGTATATCTCATATGTGAATAGAGAGAGTCTAATTTCCAGTTGCTTCTGAGAAGAATTTCCTGTATGATACCATCTGAAAAAAATAAGTGCCATATGTCAATGAGAAATGGGTTTCGTCATAACGCAAGAGCTAGCCCAGTAGGGTTTGAGAGCTGACTTTCTATTGCGTAATTGGCTGATACAGAATTAGAAGCACTCTAAGGTACAGCACGCCAAGTAAAACAGATTTTCCTACCGCGAAAGTAATGAAAAGCGTCACTTTTATAATCCTGAGATGAACAACAGAGGAATATGGAGCATGCGGTGAATTTGGAGCCACATAATCCATATTTATTGCATCTGCCACATTATCATCGGCGATTGAGATGGCATACTGTTTCAGTTGCGCGGTGATGATAGACGTTAAAAGTACTTGATGCAAAATATTCTGATCCAGTTCGATTTCGGATATTTGCGCACCTGTGTCCTGACAGATCGTCTTCATCAGGAACATAAGAATCATTGGAGTCAACTTCAGAGGAATACTTTCCTGAAAACATCTCCTCCGTTATCCGTCAGCTTCTGTAGGACACATTTGCAGATATTTTTCCATTCTGAATTAGGAACCAATAAATGCTAGGACTCCTTTGTTGAACTTAATTAATGAAATGAATGGTAAATCCAGCATCTACCTACCTTCAGCGTACGACTAAGAAAAAGTGCTAAAATGAATGAGTCATAATAACTTAAATCAAAATTGGTACTGTATAATATACATATCTATGTACAATAAAATTTTGCGTAATAAAGAAAGAGAACAAAGACTAATACGAATTGAAACTGAACATAAAAATAAGAAAATTGATGGTTCTCATTTTATAAAGAAAGTTATTGACTCCAAACTCCTTTAAGGAAACACACTAAAACAAATTAACATGTTGTGAAGTCAGGAAACTAGAAATGTCATGTAAAAGAACTTAAAAATTTAAATATGGAATGTCTGCCTGAGTGGTAGATGGACAACAGTGAGAGTTCAGGAACACGCCTGGTGACAATTGTTGAACCGTATGAAAACAAAGTAGTAAATTAGCTACAAACGACTGCTTACTCAAATTTAGGTTATGACATGTTCGATATGCCTGGCATCATTGGCGATGATGTGGCGCAGACAGATAGCGAATTTCTGCATGACCCGCTGAAGTGTCGAAATATCGACGCTGTCGATGGTCTCCTGAATGGTTGTTTTCAGTTCTACAGTGGTTTTGTGGTTATTGCTGTACACCTTGTCTTTAATATAGCCTTACAAGTAGGAGTCGGAGTTGTTCATCTCCAGAGAATATGGCGGCCTACCCTACTGAGGCCCATGCTAGTGGCCTCTGGGTACCCCAGAGCCAGAATACGGTTCCCAAAGTGCTCCTCCAGGACATCAAACGCTCTCCTGCTTCGATGGGGTCGAGCTCCGTCTTGCTTAAACCACACCTTGTCGACATCAGCATCACTTTGGTTAATGGGAATGAAATCATCTTCCCAAACCTTCACATACTGTTCGATAGTCACCCCGCCATCAAGGAATATTGCATCCATTATTCCGTGACTGGACATTGCACCCACACAGTCACTCGTTGAGAGTGAAGAGCCTTCCCGACAGTGAAATGAGGATTTTTACTCCTCCAAATGCCCAGTGGGAAATAATTTGGGTGAAGGTCACAGTTAAAGCAGGCTCAGACATGGTAATTGGATGTCTCTATAGGCCCCCTGGCTCAGCAGCTGTTGTGGCTGAGCATCTGAAGGATAATTTGGAAAATATTTCGAGTATATTTTCCCACCATATTATAGTTATGGGTGGAGATTTTAATTTTCCAAATATAGACTGGGAGACTCAAACGTTCATAACGGGTGGCAGGGACAAAGAATCCAGTGAAATTTTTTAAGTGCTTTATCTGAAAACTACCTTGAGCAGTTAAACAGAAAACCGACTCGTGGCGATAACATACTAGACCTTCTTGTGACAAACAGACCCAAACTATTTGAAACAGTTAACGCAGAACAGGGAATCAGCGATCATAAAGCGGTTACTGCATCGATGATTTCAGCCGTAAATAAAAGTATTAAAAATGGTAGGAAGATTTTTCTCTTTAGAAAAAGTGACAAAAAGCAGATTTCAGAGTACTTTATGCCTCAACACAAACGTTTTGTCACAAGTACAGATAGTGTTGAGGATCAGTGGACAAAGTTCAAAAACATCGTAGAATAAGCGTTAGATCAGTATGTGGCAAGCAAGATCGTAAGAGATGGAAAAGAGACACCGTGGTACAACAACCGAGTTAGAAAACTGCTGCAGAAGCAAAGGGAACTTCACAGCAAACATAAACATAGCCAAAGCGTTGCAGACAAACAAAAATTAGGCGAAGCGAAATGTAGTGTGAGGAGGGCTATGCGAGAGGCGTCCAATGAATTCGAAAGTAAAGTTCTATGTACTGACTTGGCAGAAAATCCTAAGAAATGTTGGTATTATGCCAAAGCGGTAGGTGGATCAAAACAAAATGTCCAGACACACTGTGACCAAAATGGTACTGAAACAAAGCTGTTTCACCGAGGAAGACTGCACTGTAGTTCCTTCTCTAGATTGTCGCACAGATTACAAAATGGTAGATATCGAAATAGACGACAGAGGTATAGAGAAACAATTAAAATCGCTCAAAAGAGGAAAGGCCGCTGAACCTGATGGGATACAAGTTCGATTTTACACAGAGTACGCGAAGGATCATGCCCCCCTTCTTGCAGCGGTGTACCGTAGGTCTCTAGAGGAGCGTACCGTTCCAAAGGATTGGAAAAGGGTTTAGGTCATCCCCGTTTTCAAGAAGGGACGTCGAACAGACGTGCAGAACTATAGACATATATCTCTAACGTCGATCAGTTGTAGAATTTTGGAACACGTATTATGTTCGAGTATAATGACTTTTCTGGAAACTAGAAATCTACTCTGTAGGAATCAGCATGGGTTTCGAAAAAGACGGTCGTGTGAAACCCAACTCACGCTATTCGTCCACGAGACTCAGAGGGCCATAGACATGGGTTCACAGGTAGATGCCGTGTTTCTTGACTTCCGCAAGGCGTTCGATACAGTTCCCCACAGTCGTTTAATGAACATAGTAAGAGCATATGAACTATCAGACCAATTGTGTGATTGGATTGAAGAGTTCCTAGATAACAGAACGCAGCATGTTATTCTCAATGGAGAGAAGTCTTCCAAAGTAAGAGTGATTTCAGGTGTGCCGCAGGGGTGTGTCATAGGACCGTTGATATTCACAACATACATAAATGACCTTGTGGATGACATCGGAAGTTCACTCAGGCTTTTTGCAGATGATGCTGTGGTGTATCGAGAGGTTGTAACAATGGAATACTGTACTGAAATGCAGGAGGATGTGCAGTGAATTGACGCATGGTGCAGGGAATGGTAATTGAATCTCAATGTAGACAAGTGTAATGTGCTGCGAATACATAGAAAGATAGATCCCTTATCATTTAGCTACAAAATAGATGGTCAGCAACTGGAAGCAGTTAATTCCATAAATTATCTGGGAGTAGGCATTAGGAGTGATTTAAAATGGAATGATAATATAAAGTTGATCGTTGGTAAAGCAGATGCCAGAATGAGATTCATTGGAAGAATCCTAAGGAAATGCAAAACAAAGGAAGTAGGTTACAGTACGCTTGTTCGCCCACTGCTTGAATACTGCTCAGCACAGTGGGATCCGTACCACATAGGGTTGATAGAAGAGATAGAGAAGCACCAACGGAGAGCAGCGCGCTTCGTTACAGGATCATTTAGTAATCGCGAAAGCGTTACGGAGATGATAGATGAACTCCAGTGGAAGACTCTGCAGGAGAGACGCTCAGTAGATCGGTACGGACTTTTGTTGAAGTTCCGAGAACATACGTTCACCGAGGAGTCAAGCAGTATATTGCTCCCGCCTACGTATATCTCGCGAAGAGACCATGAGGATAAAATCAGAGAGATTGGAGCCCACACAGAAGCATACCGACAATCCTTCTTTCCACGAACAATACGAGACTGGAATAGAAGGGGAGAACAGATAGAAGTACTCAAGGTACCCTCCGCCACGCACGGTCAGGTGGCTTGCGGAGTATGGATGTAGATGTAGATGTAGATTTTGCTTATTCACGAATCCATGCAAATGAAAGTGGACTTCGTCGCTAAATCAAATCATACAGAGTATACTAATTCTCATCATGCTCCGCGGCCAACTGTGCAGTTTGAACGTTCTGACGCAAACCGTTCAGAAGTTATGACGATTTTATTTGATATAGTTCAATAATTGTCACCCTGTAAGTATTTCAGGTGGGTGAATATTTGCTCATATTTGATACATCTGTACGTGAGGTGGTGTGGATCTGGAATGGAATGAAGATTTGTTGGGTAAACTGGCTCGACAAGGCATGTGACCTTCACTGCACTACGAATAAATGCCAGCTGAGCCTCACGTAACCATTTACAATCGTAAGACGATTTTCTGCGACTCTAGTGGAACATGTGTTAACAATAGCCGCGTGTCAGACAGACGTTTCGTTATGAGTGTTAATTAGACGACAGTTCAGATCTCATCGAATGCTTTCCGGAAGATAAGGAATACGGTGTCAACGGAACAAATATAGTCGTTTTCAATTTAGCATAGAGAGGGACTAAAAGCATACAGTAGAAAACAAGTAAGAGTTTCCTAACGGGAAATGGGGAACAGCTGGGGTGAATATCAATGTCACATGAGTTTGCTAGATGGCATGTTGACTGTTAACTAGCAGAGATGGGTTTGGTCATCATGCATGCTGAACCTCACACGTGGTATAGGTCTGGTGAGGAAGTTAAGAGCCTCACTTGACTGTAAGAATGACAAGGTGGTATAGCTGCCCGGTGTGTAATGTTTCTGAAAAGATTATAAGGAAATCATTTTAAAAAAATTTATTTCACGTATCTGATAACTTAATTCGTCAGCTTCATGATGAAGTGCCTATCATTCCGTTAATGGTAATAGTTATCGCGTTATTTTGAGACTAAGTAAACTACTGCAAAAATCTCGGAAATTTTGCATCGAAAAGTAGGGGTGGCTATGAAATGGCGGTTGGTGCGTGTTATGTCATATGTTGCTGCGTACGAAATGTTGCTAACATAATGAATTATTGTTTAAACTCCGAAAGGCATTACTGTCTATCACTAAACGCAAGATAATTAACTTTTGTACAGCGCTGTATCCCACACTCATGCACTAGTTGAAAAGCCAGAAGGATATATTCATAACACTATTCATGTCTCATAAAAGTCTGAGATACAGAAACAAGATTTTAGCAAATGATAGTACACAAAGAGAAGAATATTTTGCCATGTCTTTAATGCACATGAAACTTCCATACCTAGCGCAATATTCAAACGACTACAGATTTATTCAGTGAAATAATGTAATTTTTAAAGGCCATCGGTAGCAGATGAACTGAGAATTGCAGTGGGTTTGGAACAATATAGGTGAAGTAATTATAGTTTATTAAATTAATTATTATTTTCTTTTTTTAGTTTCATAAACTACTGACTTGTCTTTCCCTACAATAAATGACATCATAAGGACGGCTGTAGGTGCTTCATTTTCCTACCAAACTAAACTGTGAGATGTGCGAGATATAATTTTTTTGCCAAATAGTTTTTTAGAACCCTTTGAGAAAGATTGCAGATCGGGAAGTTTGGGCATGACATTCAGGTTTGACTTGAAGGTTAACTGACGTTTTCTGAGAGTTCCCACCGTTTAGGCTGTGGTATCAGGCGCCAAACAGGAATTCAGATTTGCCAGCACAGGTACCATTCAGGTAACTTTACGAGGTCTTAAAACGAAAATGGTACGAGGGGTATGACGGAAGATCTCCAAAGCTCACTGCAGGGAAGGTGGCAAGCTGGGGACAGAGCCTGAAAGGGAATCACTGCACGAGTCAGCAAGTAAGCTCATAACATATCTTACCCTGCAGGAAAATAAGTCTGTCTCTGGTCTGGTAAGCAATTTGAAGAATATTCAGAACTCAATCTACCATTCCCTGAATGGAGCCATACGGGCAGACTTTCCATCTTCCAAACAACGAATAACACTCGCTCAAACACTAAACACTTCTGTACAGCAGACATACAGCAGTGTGACATTTCTCTGGCTGCATTCGGTTTCAGTAAGCTCCTTACGTTTTCTAACAAAGCTACTTACTCCTGACTTATAGACCAGGTATTACTTGTTGTGAGCTATATGCTATATGATCGAAAGCATCTGGACACTTATCAGTGGACATTAATAATAAGTTTGACCACCCTTCGCCTATATCATGGCTGGAACTCTGCTGGGGACAGTTTCAATGAGGTGCGTGAATTTCTGTGGAGGAATGGCAGACCATTCTTCTTCAAGACCTGGAATGAGAGCGGATATGTTGGACATGTGGAACCGGAGTGAAACCGACATTCAGACTCACAGCAGAGTTGTTCCATTAGGTCAAGTTAGGGCTCTGGCCAGGCGGGTACATCTCATTGTGGTAGCTGATTTTCATTTTAGCTGGTGGGGCCCAGATAAAATTTCATTAAAGTTTGTAGGGGAACTGTTACAGATTGTTTGTTACATGAATATCACTTATAACAATCATACTGGTTAAATAACGCTTGAAACATAGTAAATATGGTAATTGCACTGTTGTATTTTGGTTATTTAAGAGATTGTAGGCTAAATGTCTGACGTAGAGTATGGATTAAAATTACTTTGCTTTCGAGAAAGTACGTTATTTAGGACAGGTGAAATGCAAAATGGGCTGAGAACGGAAGTAAGACTGGCAGACTCTCCAGGGTAGCCGAGAGCGCTAATGACCTGCTTCCTAGACTTGGGTAAGAGCGCTGGCATCGTACTGAATCCTCCCGGCGGATTAATGACGAGGGCCGGTATGCAGGACAGCCTGGATGTGGTTTTAGACGCTTTTCCACATCCCACAAGGTGAATAATGGGCTGGTCCCAAAATTCCGCCTCCATTACACGACCCACAGACATTTCAAAACGTTCGCACATATACATGGCTTACATTAGACGCAGACAGCTGGGGTACACTAGTTCTGTCCCAGTGGGTTCATTGTGGCAGCAGGAAGGGCATCCAGCCACCCTCAGCAACTAACACTGCCATATCAACAGTAACACGGCCGACCCCGCACTGACGCAGGGCAAAGGCCCCAAAAACGAAAGAAAAACGGAACTAATACTGGCACAGGCAATACAAGATTTTTCAGTCCAGAGGACAAATGTTGTTGTTGTTATTGTGGTCTTCAGTCTGGAGGCTGTTTTGACGCAGCTCTCCATACTACTCTATCCTGTGCAAGCTTCTCCAGCTCCAAATAACTACGGCAACCTACATACTTCTGAATCTGCTTAGTGTATTCATCTCTTGGTCTTCCACTACGATTTTTACCGTCTACGCTGCTCTCCAATACTAAACTGGTGATCCGTTGATGCCTCGGAACACGTTCTACAAACCAATCCCTTCTTTTAGTCAAGTTGTGCTACAAATTAATCTTCTCCCCAATTCTATTCAGTTCCTCCTCATTAGTTACATGATCTACCCAACCAATCCTCAGCATTCTTCTGTAGCACCACATTTCCAAAACTTCTGTTCTCTTCTTGTCTAAACTATTTGTCGTCCATGTTTCACTTTCATGCATGGCTACACTCAGTACAAATACTTTCAGAAAAGGCTTCCTGACACTTCAGTCTATACTCGATGTTAACAAATTTCTCTTCTTCAGAAACGCTTTCCTTGCCATTGCTAGTCTACAATTTATATTCTCTATTCTTCGACCATCATCAGATATTTTGCTCCCCAAATAGCAAAACTCATTTACTACTTTTCGTGTCTCATTTTGTAATCTAATTCTCTCATCATCACCTGATGTAATTCGACTACATTCCATTTTCTTCGTTTTGTTATGTTGATGTTCATCTTATATCATCCTTTCAAGCCCCTGTCCGTTCCGTTCAGCTGCTCTTCCAAGTCCTTCAATGACTCTGACGGAATTACAATGTCATTGGAAAACCTCAAAGTTTTTATTTCTTCTCCATAGATTTTGATTCCTATTCAATTTTTCTTTTGTTTACTTTACTGCCTGCTCAAAATACAGATTGTATAACATTGTGGATAAAAATAAAGTACCACTACTATTCTTGAGACTCTTTAACTACTATAGGAAATTCTTGAGGGGTTTGCTGATACAGCATGTAATGATTGTGTAAAAATAAATACAGAGTAACTAATGGAGGAAGCATGTGGCTTCTTCCACATTGGGAAAGCAACAGAAAGTAAATATTGTGAACCCTCCTGACTTTTGACCTGCAGCCAAATGAAAACGCTGGGGAAAACATCGGCTAAGAATGATTTGATGCGTACTCTAGCTAACTAAAGCGTTAAGTGACAGGTTACATATGTAGCAGTTGTGCACGCCTATTCTTCTGACTGGCAAACAAAACATTATTTTGTTGTTGAAGTTCAGAAATTCATTGGTTTCTTCCTTACGACTGGAACAAAACGTCAGTGAGACCACTCTTTATTGAACTATACTGTTCCTGAGGAAGGTTTTAATCCTTTTTAAAGAGCTGAAATTTCAGTCTGCTTCTGCTTTTGACGCAGGTGCAGTTAGTCAATTTGCAAAGTTCTGTGCACCTCATTGAACCGTTTTTCAAAAAAAAAAATGTTCCGCAAGGAAAGTGAACCACTTACATAAATATGTATTGCCTCTAAATATATCATTTCAATAAATCAGTGACAATTCATTTTTCTATGTATCATGCAAAATGACTGGACTGTAAAACTAAACTACACTCCATCCGGAGAGGTTCTGAAGGTCCGGTGAGACCGACGGACCGCCATGTCATCCTCAGACCATTGGCGTCGCTGGAATGAGAAAATGAAAGGCCTGTGGTCAGCACATCGCTCTTTCGGTCGTTGTGAACTCTCGTAACCGGAGCCCGTTCTTCTAAATAAAGTAGCTCCTGAATTTGCCTCACAAGGCCTGAGTGCACTTCTCTTACCAAGGGCGTTCGGTAGACCGAAATGTGACCCATCCATGTGTTAACCGAGCACGAAAGCGCTCAGCTTCGGTGATCTGACAGGAACCGGTGTTACCACTGCGTCAAGTCCGCAGGCAAAGTAAGTGGAATGTAACTTAATGAATACGTGTTGAGTAAAGCGGCTGGAACATGTTCTCTGAATGAAACAAAACTTTTTGGGGCAATAATTTCGTACTAAATAAGTGATTGATGGTTTCGAGATCTTCCTTTAAGGTGGTTGATCATAATGTCACGCTGTTCTTTGACACCTGCTGTCAAATCAAGTTCAGTGCTCTATTTGTGTTACTTCTTTCGTAGCAATACCAACAACCATTGTACAGTTTTACATGCCTACATCCAAAGTTAGTGAAGACAAAATAGAGAAAATATAAGAGCAAATAGAGGACTAGAAAAAAGTGAAATGGAGGATAAAGTGTACTGCTGACTGCAGTTTTGAGAAACGCTTATACTTCATAATGAGTTTTCAGTTTACAGCGGAGTGCCCGCTGATATGAACTATTCTGGTACATTATAACCGTGTGCCGGATCGGGACTCGACAGCGAGAAATTTGTCTTTAACGGGCAAGTGCTCTACCACTTCAGCTATCCGAGTACAACCCACAACCCTTCCTCACCATCCTGCAAGTTACACAGGGAAAGAAACTGAAGATAGGTATACTGAAGAGTACCGACTCGATGAAATAACTGAGAGAGGAGAGGAGCCCCAAGAGTTCTGCCAAAGTATGAACTGGTGGTAGTGAACAAAATCCGACAAACTCAAAAGAGAAAGATGCGTTTGGAAAAGACCAGGAGGTACAGTTAACACTGGTGTGTATCATGACTGGAGAAAGATTCTGAAATGAAATTATGAGCTCCAAACCACACTCAGTTGTGAATAAACTCTGCTTGACAGAAAAAGTGAAGTAACCACAAAGAGAGCAGGAAACGAAAATAAACTTCACAGAGTGAGAGGATATGTGTTGTTATTTCACTCATGTCCGCACCGATAGCTGAGAGGTCATCGTGACGGATTGCCGTCCTACTGGCCCGGGTTCGATTCCTGGCTGCGTCGGAGATTTTTCTCCGCTCAGGGACTGGGTGTTTTGTTGTCTTCATTATCAGTTCATCCTCATCCGGCGTGCAAGTCGCCCAAAGAGGCGTCGAATGTAATAAGATCTGCATCAAGGCGGCTGTACTTGCCCCGCAAGAGGCCTCCCGGTCAATGACGCCAAACGCTCATTTCATTTCACTTCACTTATTACAAAATCTAGCCAAATGTCCTTGGTTCTCGCTGACCACGCAAGAAGCTCAACATTATACTCGCTGTTCATACAGACATGGTCCATGTGCAGACGAACAATGTCCTGTTGACAAATGGCACCATGATAATGTTGCATGAGAGGCAGCATATTAGGACGCCAGATGTCGGTGACGTGCCAATGTGCTGTCAGATTTCCGTCGCTGTGCCTCACCAAAACAATTGAAGAATGGGACCTTTCCCCCGTCGCTGCCGTACTCATTGCGATAGTCAGCTGGGCTAGTGAAAAAACGCAGTTCATTCTGAGCACAGTGGGATGCCATTCATTAGCAGTCTATTCCTGCTGGTCACTGCATCACTCCCAACACAGCTGTTTTTGTTGTGGTGTTAGCGACAGATACACGTGGGACGGCAGTTCCTTAGATCCGCTTCTGCTAGTCTCCGCCCAGTGGCGTGAAATGACTCAATATGTTGCAGGGAGTCATTATCTGCTCTCTGCTGGCACATGCAGACGTGAAGTGGTTAAAATGAGCTTGGTGCACAATACTGGGATCCACCTTTGTGGTTTTCAGGCATGGTCGGCCTGAAAAATGACGACGAGTATGCCTCCACTCACCTTCCCCCGCAGTCCTATAGTAGCTCACTGTCAAATCCGAATATCGTACAAATCTGGATGCTGCATAATTAGACCAGCTGGACAAATGGAAATGCGTAATAAGAACCCTTTAAATTTCTGTCAGGTACTGGTAATGCTGTCTAACCGAGAATGGAATATCCCCGTGTCCTTCATAGTGTTGTCTCAACATCTGACGCTGTTGGCGCCCCATGTACAGGGTGTTTGGAAATTCCAGTTACAAACTTCTGGGACTTGTAGAAGGGAGAGAGTACATAATATTTTGAATAGGAAACCATTTCTGGAAACGTACTGTTTCAGTGCTGAATCTGTTTGAAAACAAGTTTGCTAGGTTCGTATGCAACAGGCTAGTGATGGTCGAGGGTGCTTACATCGGATCGGCTGATGTTTTTGACGACTGTCCTACCTCTCTGACCTGGTTCGAGCCTCGTTCATGTGTCTGTGAGCGTTAGAGCGACATGGCTGAGTACAAGTTTGCAGAGTATGCCGACATGATCCTGATATATGGCGAAGCTCACGGTAATGGAAATATTTCTGGTCGCCTTTATCAAGATCGTTATCCACAACGTCTGACTCCATCGTATACCCTTTTCGCCACAATTACGCAACGGCTTAGGGAAAGGGATAACTTCACCATCAGGAGACGTGACTGAAGTGCTCCAAAGAGACGCCGCACGTACGAATTGGAAGAGAGTTTGTGAAAGCTGATTAAGTTTACTGTTTGTTTCTTCAGTTATTAGTGACTGGACTTGTAAAACAAGGAAAACAAATAAATTACGGAGTCGCCCCTAATAAATTACTGGCAAAAGTGGTCACATAATCAATGTTATCTAATGGCTGTAGCACTGAAATGTTACGTTACCAGACATGGATTCCTGTTCAAGATATTGTGTACTCACTCCCCTCTACAAATACTAGAAATCTGTAACTGGAATTTCAGGGGCACCCTGTATACCATACCAAATTTGGTAACATCACTAAACACCAACAGAGAACATCAGCCGTAGTTATTTACATTCCCACCAACAGTGTACAAGTGTACGCAGTTTCACTGACATCCGACCACGTCTTCTAGGTGTTTCAATTTTTTTGTCAGGCAGTACAGTTTTAAACTTTAACCTAGCGGTGGTGAACAGCAGTCTGAAATTCAAGACTATAAAGTCTGAATATTCGATGTAACGGAATACTGAAAATTTGAAAGACAAAAGTACAAATGAAAACTGACTGAGGCATTGGGCTGAGGAGAACTGCCGAGAGCAGTTCCATTGGTTAGGCATGAAATATAATAAGAAAGGAAGTAATTAAGGTAGGGTATTACGCTGCAGATGTTGCGAGAAAAAAGCGATGTTTACTAAAGCTAATATATTCTTAGAGATGGACGTAGAGAAGTTATGGGCAATATTTAAACTGATTGTAAATCGCGCCGTGGATAAGTATGTGCCGAGTAAATGGATTATGAACGGAAAAGACTCACAGTGAATTAATAATAAAATTCAGAAAATGTTGTGGGAGAACAGGTTGTTGCACTGTCCGTTGAAAAAAGAAAGCGCAAATGCCGACAAACGAAAGGTAGCAGAAATATGTGCGTCCGTAATAAGATCGATGCACGAATCATAAAACAACTTCCACTATCATAGCTTAGCAAAATACCTTGCCAAGAACCAGAAAAAAATGTGGTCCTACCTAAACGCGTCAAAGCTTTTAGCCAGCAAATCGTCGGCCAGTCTGGTGTGGCAATAGGGGCAGCTAAAGGAAAGCTGAATATTTACATTTCACGTGTAACAAATCAGTCACACAGGAGGATCACAGAAACATACCATCGTTTGATAGTCGCACAGACCCCTTTGCGGACGACATATTAATAGGCATCCCTAGTGTAGAGAAGCAACTGAAAGAGTTGGAAACAAATAAGGCGACAGGTTTGGAGGGAACACCAGTTAAGTTTTACAGAAAGTATGCTAGGGTTTAACGTCGTGAGTCAATACGCAATAGAATTTATTGCACTACTTTGCAGTACGTATCGTAGCTCTGAAGCCGTTGGTGGTGATAGAAACAGCCCCTTGTATCTCAGCGTCACTCAGCGCTAGCCTAGCCGTGGGAAGCGGTACCTGTGTCAATTTGAGCGACAGAATATTCAAGCCCCTAAGTATCTAAATAAACTATATTAAATATTATTCAATTTAGTTAAAAGTCAATACACTGCATTATTTTATTAAAAAGAAGATTGTGTAAAAATTTCTGCTTTCTATCTGGTATACTTTTAGAGTTAGAGAAACTTACCTAAAACACCCCAAACCGACACTTGTAAAATCAGAGTCAGTCAGGATCATAACAGTTTGTCTTTCAGTATAATTTGGAATCATTACTGAAGTTCACAAAATGTTAGGTCAATTTGTTTGAATTTTCATAATTATATCGTTAACTACTTTTCATTTTCGTAATATAAAATTCAGAAAAGATAAGTATTTATTTAATGTGTTGTGTGAGTAAATGAGAATGAGTGAGTGTATGTGGGACATACTGAAATGTGTTAAGCAAGCAAGTTGCAATGAAAAATGTATTTTCACGACCTTGCTAATGACGTATGTTTAAGGGTACTTGCTTTTGTAAGAAGGTAACCAGAATAGCCGTTTACAGAGTAATAGTTTTCTACAGTTATTTCAAGATTAGTTTTCTTCTCGTTTGGTTTTGTTAAACACTTTATTAATATTTGCATTATGAAGTGACGTAAATGCATCTGTGAATGTTGATTGGCGTAAGACAGTTTTAGCGAGAGAAAGAACTCTGAAGATTGTTTTGATTTGCTGTTCATTTTGAACAACCAATCAGCGTTAGGCATTTCCCGCGCATTGCAAGTAGTTATAGGCCCGGGAAGGAACGGCAGTGAGTCAGTCGCTAGCTAGCTATCGGACGTGCAGGTCATGTTGGACGTCTCCGTCTACATTATGAGCAAAAAGGAGACGTTATTGGTATCTCACGTCCGCACAGTTTTTAACAGTTTCCCTCCGACATCTAATCAGCCACGTTTTCTAGGTATTAACGTTTGTGGTACAGTTTGTGTTATCTGCTGCAACTGAGTCCTCAGTTTCTCGTAAGAGAATTTAAACTCCTGATACTTCATCTGCACATCTTCCAATAATCCTCCTTTCTCTACTTACTTTTGTAAGGCTGTAAACCTATCTTGCAATCTTCGTATATCATTCCTTACTTCCCAAATGTTAAATGTGTACGTTACTGTAAATATGAGACATCTGATTGTCTAGAAAACAAAATTCCATTGTATAGCGGTAGATTCCGTATCACATCTGTTCTGCAACAGTATAGCGGCTCCATGCACATCAGTTTTTCTGTTCAGCGTCTTGGCACACCAACTGAGAGAAAAGAAAGCACCATCAATCTCCTCCCTCCTTTATACAAGCAAATAGACACAGAACATGACAAGTAAAGGAAATTAAAACTAATCTAAGTAAGAAACAAATGTGATATGTGCATTGTATCCCAGAACGTAAGTTACTTACTTCTAGATCTTATAACATATGTGCTGCAAGTTCGAACTAAGTATAACGCCCTCACAGCTAACGTTACCCTCTGAAAGGAATTTAGAATTGTTTGATCGTATGTTAACCTAATGTACAGAGGGTATCGAACATGGATTTTGTAGTAATAGCAGTTAATAGAAAGCTGGAAGGCTTTAGTTTAGTAAGTAATGAAAGTAGCAAAGTTCACGTAAATCAAATACTAAACGGTCGCCGGCCTAATTAGGCATAATACTTTGTAACATTAAGTTTAAAGAAAAATGAACGTGGATTGCTGAAGACACTTCCATTAATGCTCCTTTTAAACAGCGCAATGGATACACACAACTAACGAACGAACTGCGTAGTGGTTAGCAGTAAGCCGTAGATAGCTATTACACAAAGCAGCAAACATAGAGAACTAAATAATACTTCACTCATAGTAATAAAGGTTACTATTGCAATCATTAATTAATTCAGTACTAATTTAACATCAAGATGTTACTAAAGACACACTGTACTGAAATTGGGCGTGGAAAGAGCTCTGATTTCAGCTAAGACATACATACCACAAATGAAATTAAATAATCATTAACCTATACTTATTATGCCTTCATTATTAGCAATGTCATGTCACAGATTTCTTTTAATAGCAACCAAAAAAAATCTTCTTTAGTCTGACTTTCTCATAGTGGGAAAGAATATCGTGAGGGCCCATAAACTGTCATTCACCCTATAGGTAAATTGTGTAACTATTTCAGAGACAGTTGCATTACAGTAATGTGGATTTCTGACCCCACTTGAATTTGTTGGTATTTCAACATTATATAGCAAGTTGCTCAATTAATATTTTCAAATTAAAAAAAAAAAATATTTCAAATGGCTCTGAGCACTATCGTACTTAACATCTATGGTCATCAGTCCCCTAGAACTTAAAACTACTTAAACCTAACTAACCTAACGACATCACACAACACCCAGCCATCACGAGGCAGTGAAAATCCCTAAGCCCGCCAGGAATCGAACCCGGGAACCCGGGCGTGGGAAGCTAGAACGCTACCGCACGACCACGAGATGCGGGCTTCAAATAAAACTTCAGAAATTAGTTCCTAGTAACAGTCACAACAAAGTTAAGTTTCATGAAAGTGCAAATTATGTGCCTCTTTCATTACCTCTGAGGCAGGTGGTGTAACTAGCATCATGTATACACTTAAGCACTGACAGTTTGGCACATTGAAATTAGAAACAATTCAATGGTTATTCATAAACAGCATACTCGATCTTTTACACGTTTAGGATAGGACCCTAAAACGGTTTTATGATCAGGACAATTTCAAAGTTCACACACATGCTTCTGCCACTCGAATTACTATTGAAAAAGCACACACGCAAACATACTGGTCCATACTAAGATACATATCTGATTTCCTGAAGTTGGCGGAGTAGTGGCGCAGTAGTTGAGCAAGCACGTGGCGTCTATCTCGCCTCACCTCTTGCAGTTTAAGGCTCTTTTAAGATTTCTTCTTGGCTACGTATTAATCATTTCAGAGCCACTCCACAATACAAGAGCACCAAATTACAGCCGAAATCACAACCGAGGCAATTTCAACATAAATCAGCTTCTGAATGCTTCACTTGGCACCTACGGTGTTGACTGTACAACTGGTGGCCACTGACTGCGTAACGTGCTCTCTCTCTTGCCGTCCAGATTGACCACCAAATCCACCTTTTCCCGCGCGCCAAGCCCCTTCCGGAGGGGGTTCCCTACACCTTTTCCTTTATATAATACAACTACCCTAAGTATGAATCAGTATTCAAAGTACATATTTTATAAAGTTTCACTGTTTTTGAACATTATTAAAATTATATACTCTATCCTTCACAAATTTCTGCTTCCCTCTGACAATTGAAAGATCATAAGTAGTACAGAACAATTACTTCAAAGTTACATACACATAATTACATAGCATAACCTACTTACTATCGATAATGGTGTTACAATCTAAGTGTATTATGTTCGTTTCTCTGATGTACCTGCTTCCTTTGTATCTTTGTTTTTTCCGTGACGGTTGAAGGAATCTGTGACACTGTGTCAATCTCACCTTTAAACGGTTTGACTCTGCTTACAAGTCCTAGAGAAGTTCTAGCTGGCAACTGCAATTAGATGTTGACTGGCGAAGTCATTTGCACAACGTTGTAAGGCCCATGGTATTTTGTTAAAAATTCTTTCGTTTAGCCCTTTGGGGTATGCGGATTAGCTAGTAATACCAACTGTTCTATCCTGTAGTTTGCTCGCCCGTTTCCCTATGAACACAGCTTAGGTTGAACTACATCAAAAGGTGACGGCACTTTCCACCCATACACTACCTCGCACGGTGACAGACTGGTTCCGGTATGAATTTTTGCATTATGTGCACAAATGACAAAACCGAAATGCCTGTTCCAATCCGAATGCTGTGAATTCACGTAATGGCTCAACATTGTGGATAACGTACGATGGACTCGTTCTGTCCGTTCATGGTTTGAGGATGGAACAGCTGGTACGTAACTTCTTAATTTTTAATAAATGACGAAACTGTTTCGTTCAATCTGATGCAAAATTACTGCCTTGGTACGTAATAATGGTTCTTGATACACCAAAGTTTAGTAACCAGTTGTTTACCATTTCATGTAGTACTGTACTCGCCTTCTGATCAGGAGTGGCTACTACAACTAAGTATCGTGAAAAATGATCTAACATTGTAAGATCGTATTTATTGCCTGATTGTGTTCTATTAAAAGGTCCCAGGTCGTCCAAACGTAACAAACAGAATGGTTTCTCATCCTCTGGTAGTCGTTGTAAGTGAATTCTCTGATAACTCATATCTGCTCGTTGTGGACATGGGGTGCAGTTCCTTACATATTGTTCTACATCACTGCGACACGTTTTCCACTGAAATTTCTTAGCTGCACGTCTGTCAGTTGTCCGTTTACCTCCATGACCCAATAATATGTGGTCGTGCGCTTGATGTAATGTTTCCAGTCTCAGCGCTGCAGCAACTGCAATGCGAGGTCCGCACTTTGTAGATTTGCGTAGCAACCCTTCTTGCATTTCAAACTGAGGTCGCGATCGAAACAATTGACCTTCACTGTCAGCTGCTTGGTCCTGTATACAGTCTCTCTGGCTTCCACCTCCTACTTGCAAAGCTGCTGTGTTTCTGCTTAGAACTCCAGGCTTATAAATTATCTCATAATCGAAATCACTTAATTTTAATGTCCATATTGCTACTCGACTTGATGGACCTTTTAATCCCAGTAACAATTTTAAAGATGAGTGGTCTGTAACTACTTTGAATTTACGACTGTACAAGTAGCAACAAAAATAAGGAATTTCGTATATAGCGGCTAACAATTATTTTTCAGATGTTGAATAATTGCTTTCAGTCTTACTCAACTGTCTGGTGACATATGCCATCGAATGTTCTTTTCCATCAACATTCTGACCTCAGACAGAGCCCAAAGCATTGTCGGATGCATCACACGCAAGTATGAACTCCTGCATAAATCTGGGTATATTAACACAGGATCTGATACTATCTCCATGAGTTTCTTCAACGGTTCTTGGCATTGTGATGCCCAAGGAAAACCAACACCTTTTCGAAGCAACTTAGATAAATGTCGTGCAATTTCAGCGAACCCTTTCAGGAACTCACGATAATAATTACATAAACCAATGACTTACTGTAATTGTTTAGTATTTTGTTGTGCCGGAAAATAACATATTGCGGAAGTAATTCGAAGATCTGTCCTCACTCAGTTTTGACTGATAATACGCACAATATACGTTACTTGTGTTACTTGTGTCTGAGAAAAATGGCATTTCTTCACACTTAGTGTACGGTGTGCTACCCTCAATCTACTACAGACTTCATCCACACGTTTAACATGATCGTCTATACTTTTTGAATATACGACTGTATCGTCTCGGTTTTAATCCACGAAGTACTCCGTCTAATAGTCGCTGGAAGGTAGCTGGAGCATTTTCCAATCCAGCCGACATTCATGGATATAGGTTATGAACTGAATTTGCTGTGAAAGCAGTTTTGGGTCTGTTTTTCAGGAAACACTTCTGTTTGGTGATAACCACTTGTAAGATCACTTGTTGAAAAATATTTACATTTTCCTAGATTGACTAATGTATCCATTACATTCGGTGTTGGATATGCATCCGTTGCGGTTCGTGTGTTCGAGTAACGACAGTCACAGCAAAATCGATATTTTCTTGTACTCTCAACTTATTTTTTGGGTGCAAGGACAATATTTGACGACCAAGGGCTATCGCTATGCTCGATAATACCCGCACGCAACTTCTGATCAATAAATTCGTCTACTAGTAACTGTGGGTGTGTCGCTATCCTGTATGGTTCCCTATAAACTGGTCAATTGTCGCCTGTTGGTATGCGGTGCTGTGTAACAGGTCTTGTTGGTTGTGGACCATCTGAACTGATTAAGTCTGAATATTCTAACAGCAAAGCTTCCATGGCTTCTCGTTCACAATTTTTCAAGAGACAAACTTTCTCACATAGTACAGACGCACTGCCGGTTGGTTTCAAGTCGTGATCACAGCGTGACCCTTCAGTATCATCATCTTCTAGTATCTCTTAACTACCTGTAAGTAACCCTTTAGGGTGATTCACTTCATGTGTCCCGGAGTTATCCAAGCTCACCGGAATCATCAGTTCTTCGTATAAAACAATGCATTTCATCTCAATCACACGTAATCTCGACTGTGCAACATCTGCAGATATCCAAACTAACTTCCTGTACCAACACGTACTTTGTCATGCGTAATCATATTTAATGAACGTATACGCAGTTCAGCTGGTGACACCTCAGCAGTCGGTGTACCCTGCGACATTGAAACATTTACAGCTGTAGGACCAATTGGAAAGAAGTTACCACCAAGGTCACTGTGTGCTATGAAAGGTTAATCTTTGCATTATGCCTATCCAAAGAATGTGTCCAAGATTCTTGTGCCACAGATGACTGTACTTCAATATGCTTACGAAACTGTGTAGTTCCAATCCTAAAATGTGGTTTGTTATCTCCAATAATATCAAGCCATTTTTTCCCACTCCATATGATTCATATCTTACAGTTCCTGGTCTTCTATCCACGAGGTATAGACTAACAATAGATATATGTGCACTAGTACTGAGTGGAAATTTATATTATTTACCATTTACAAAGCCCATGAAACAAGAATCCGTCTCTTCCTTAGTGTCTGCAATATCATGAATTACCGGGAATGTTTCCCGACGGGCGAAACACCCCCGTTCATGTTCAACGTTTTCCGTTGAATATTTCCTTCACTTTGTTTCTTATATTCGCACTCGTTTTCCTTGTGACCAAAACACTCACATCTGTAAAGCTGTGGTCGACTGTACTACGTCTTCAAATGCTCTTTCTTCCCTTAGTCTGTTCTGGAGTCTCTAGTAGATAGGTTGGCAACAGAATCGTAATCATGGAATCGAGTGCTATTACTGTGAATGGCATCGATCCCAGTGGTCAACTCATTGAGAGCTGGAGAGCTCGAGCATTTAAAGGGAGCTAACATGAGGCAATGACGCGATTCTCGGTTTTTAATGACCGCATGTGTCTCTATTACTCTTTTACATTCTCTTAACAGGCTCTTATCTGTTGTGTAGGTTCTCTGATACTAGTTCTTATGAAATAGGTACAGTTTCTTTCGACATGTCTTACGACCCAACGAATATGCGTGTCACGTCTCCATTGGTTTTCTGCCCCGCGATATTTTTTGCTGAGCTCGTCGTGTCTCTCTGTTGGCGCGGTGTTGTAACGTGCCGAGGCCTGACCCACTTGCGACATACCGCTTATTTCCTGGTTCTGACTCCGGCTCTGCCGTGACGGACTTTGCTTGCAGCGAGGTGAATGAATTTTAATAAAATTTTCTACTTTTAAACAGCTTACTATTCTGTGTCGTGCAGCGCTAAGAGCCATTAAGCTGCATTTACAACTGTTTATTAAGTTTATTTGTAGTGTTTAAAAAACTAATTTTTATTCATGTTAATTCAACTGTAGTATTTTTCTTTTTATCTTGTTACATGACGTACATGCATGTATGAGACAATATAGAAAATGTTGTTCTGTTTAACACATTTATGATGTTCTTTACTATCAAGTGTGTATTTATACACTCCCGGAAATTGAAATAAGAACATAGTGAATTCATTGTCCCAGGAAGGGGAAACTTTATTGACACATTCCTGGGGTCAGATACATCACATGATCACACTGACAGAACCACAGGCACATAGACACAGGCAACAGAGCATGCACAATGTCGGCACTAGTACAGTGTATATCCACCTTTCCCAGCAATGCAGGCTGCTATTCTCCCATGGAGAAGATCGTAGAGATGCTGGATGTAGTCCTGTGGAACGGCTTGCCATGCCATTTCCACCTGGCGCCTCAGTTGGACCAGCGTTCGTGCTGGACGTGCAGACCGCGTGAGACGACGCTTCATCCAGTCCCAAACATGCTCAATGGGGGACAGATCCGGAGATCTTGCTGGCCAGGGTAGTTGACTTACACCTTCTAGAGCACGTTGGGTGGCACGGGATACATGCGGACGTGCATTGTACTGTTGGAACAGCAAGTTCCCTTGCCGGTCTAGGAATGGTAGAACGATGGGTTCGATGACGGTTTGGATGTACCGTGCACTATTCAGTGTCCCCTCGACGATCACCAGAGGTGTACGGCCAGTGTAGGAGATCGCTCCCCACACCATGATGCCGGGTGTTGGCCCTGTTTGCCTTGGTCGTATGCAGTCCTGATTGTGGCGCTCACCTGCACGGCGCCAAACACGCATACGACCATCATTGGCACCAAGGCAGAAGCGACTCTCATCGCTGAAGACGACACGTCTCCATTCGTCCCTCCATTCACGCCTGTCGCGACACCACTGGAGGCGGGCTGCACTATGCTGGGGCGTGAGCGGAAGACGGCGTAACGGTGTGCGGGACCGTAGCCCAGCTTCATGGAGACGGTTGCGAATGGTCCTTCGCCGATACCCCAGGAGCAACAGTGTCCCTAATTTGCTGGGAAGTGGCGGTGCGGTCCCCTACGGCACTGCGTAGGATCCTACGGTCTTGGCGTGCATCCGTGCGTCGCTGCGGTCCGGTCCCAGGTCGACGGGCACGTGCACCTTCCGCCGACCACTGGCGACAACATCGATGTACTGTGGAGACCTCACGCCCCACGTGTTGAGCAATTCGGTGGTACGTCCACCCGGCCTCCCGCATGCCCACAATACGCCCTCGCTCAAAGTCCGTCAACTGCACATACGGTTCACGTCCACGCTGTCGCGGCATGCTACCAGTGTTAAAGACTGCGATTGAGCTCCGTATGCCACGGCAAACTGGCTGACACTGACGGCGGCGGTGCACAAATGTTGCGCAGCTAGCGCCATTCGACGGCCAACACCGCGGTTCCTGGTGTGTCCGCTGTGCCGTGCGTGTGATCATTTCTTGTACAGCCCTCTCGCAGTGTCCGGAGCAAGTATGGTGCGTCTGACACACCGGTGTCAATGTGTTCTTTTATCCATTTCCAGGAGTGTAAAACAAGTAGCTATGTTCTCTAACATGGGGCCAAGGTATATGCATCATTTCTTGTCCTTTTGGCTCTTCAAAAGGTCTATATCGTTTATTTCAGTCAGTGGGTATTGTTTAGGTTTCATATATTTAATACTCGAGGCTCATGTCATTTGTAATACAAATGTTATATCATTTTTAACCCAAAGCCTAAGTTGTGCTACACTTATGCTGTAGTATGAATCTGTAGTGTAGGTAGTTTGAGTTTGATGGCATGTGTAAACGAAGCCCTACAACGTTTAATTTTAGGTTTTCGGTAGTGACCAGTATTTTTTTATGTTTGTACACAATTTCATTGGTATTACTCTATAGGTACGATTTTTTCATGTAATTGACACATTGAATTACAAACGGTATTTCTGTATCGGATATCAGTTAGATCTTTCTGTTTGTTTTATTAATCTAAAGTAAATATTGTAATTTTAATGTATGATCTGTTACTTCAGCCTTAGCCCCAAGACTAAGTTTTATGTCAGTGATAGCCCAAGGTCTTAGTTTCATATAATGTGTAGCCCAGGATGTAAGTTTTGCTGCATGCATGTCTTATTGATCTGTAATGTAGGATCATTATCTACTACAATTACAGGACATAACTTTTTCTAAAAATGTATATTATGTTTTTTGCATTATTCAGGGCGGTCAGAAACACTCTGAAAATCTCGTAAGGTTGTTGCAGGGTATGTTGTGATGAGGAATAATTCTTATGAAAGAAATTTGATACATTTTGCTGTTTTCGAGATCATTATCATGAACCATGGACTTTGCCGTTGGTGGGGAGGCTTGCGTGCCTCAACGATACAGATAGCCGTACCGTGGGTGCAACCACAACGGAGGGTATCTGTTGAGAGGCCAGACAAACGTGTGGTTCCTGAAGAGGGGCAGCAGCCTTGTCAGTAGTTGCAGGGGCAACAGTCTGGATCATTGACTGATCTAGCCTTGTAACACTAACGATAATGGCCTTGCTGTTCTGGTACTGCAAACGGCTGAAAGCAAGCCGTAATTTTTCCCGAGAGCATGCAGATTTACTGTATGATTAAATGATGATGGTGTCCTCTTGGGTAAAATATTCCGGAGGTAAAATAGTCTCCCATTCGGATCTCCGGGCGGGGACTACTCAAGAGGACGTTGCTATCAGGAGAAAGAAAACTGGTTAAAGTTAGATATAGTGGGAATTAGTGAAGTTCGGTGGCAGGAGGAACAAGACTTTTGGTCAGGTGAATACAGGGGTATAAATGCATAATCAAATAGGGGTAATGCTGGAGTAGGTTTAATAATGAATAAACAAATAGGAGTACGGATAAGCTACTACAAACAGCATAGTGAACGAATTATCGTGGCCAACATAGAGACGAAGCCCACGCCTACTACAGTAGTACAAGTTTATATGCCAGCTAGCTCTGCAGGTGACGAAAAAATTGATGAAATGTATGATGAGATAAAAGAAATTATTCAGGTAGCGAAGGGAGACGAAAATGTAATAGTCATGGGTGACTGAAATTCAAGAGTAGGAAAAGGGAGAGAAGGAAACATAGTAGGTGAATATGGATTGGGCTAAGAAATGAAAGAGGAAGTCGCCTGGTAGAATTTTGCACAGAGCATAACTTTATCATAGCTAATACTTGGTTCAAGAATCATGAAAGAAGGTTGTATACATGGAAGAATCCTGGAGACACTAGAAGGTATCAGATAGATTATATAATGGCAAGACAGAGATTTAGGAACCAGGTTTTAAATTGTAAGACATTTTCAAGGGCAGATGTGGACTCTGACCACAATCTATTGGTTACGAACTGCAGATTAAAACTGAAGAAACTGCAGAAATTTGGGAATTTAAGGAGATGGGACCTGGATAAACTCATTAAACCAGAGGTTGTACAGCGTTTCAGAGAGAGCATAAGGGGACAATTGGCAGCGATGGGGAAAGAAATACAGTAGAAGAAGAATGAGTAGCTTTGAGGAATGTTCTAGTGAAGGCAGCAGAGGATCATATAGGTAAAAACACAGGGGCTAGTAAAAGCCCTTGTGTAACAGAAGAAATAGTCAATTCAATTGCTGAAAGGAGAAAATACGTATAAAATGCAGTAAATGAAGCAGGCAAAAAGGAATGCAAACGTCTCAAAAATGATATCAACAGGAACTGCAAAATGGCTAAGCAGGCATGGCAAGAGGACAAACGTAAGGATGTAGTGGCTTATCTCACTAGGGGTAAGATAGATCCTGCCTACAGGAAAATGAAAGAGACCTTTGGAGAATGGAGAACCACTTGCATGAATATCAAGAGCTTTAATGGAAACCCAGTTGTAAGCAAAGAAGGGACAGCAGAAAGGTGGAAGGAGTATATAGAGAGTCTATACAAGGGCGATGTACTTGAGAACAATATTATGGAAGTGGAAGAGGATGTAGATGAAGATGAAATGGGAGTTATGATACTGCGTGAAGAGTTTGACAGAGCACTGAAAGACCCGAGTCGAAACAAGGCCCCCGGAGTAGACAACATTCCATCAGAACTACTGACAGCCTTCGGAGAGCCAGTCCTGACAAAACTCTACCATCGGGTGAGCAAAATGTATGAGACAGGCGAAATACACTCAGACTTGAAGAAGAATATAATAATTCCAATCCCAAAGAATGCAGGTGTTGACAGATGTGAAAATTACCGATTTATCAGTTTAATAAGTCACAGCTACAAAATACTAACGCGAATTCTTCACAGGCGAATGGAAAAACTGATAGAAGCCGATCTCGGGGAAGATCAGTTGAGAATCTGTAGAAATGTTGGAACACGTGGGGCAATACTGACCCTACGACTTATCTTAGAAGAAAGATTAAGGAAAGGTAAAACTACGTTCCTAGCATTTGTAGACTTAGAGAAATCTATTGACAATATTAATTGGAATACTCTTTTTCAAATTCTGAAGGTGGCAGGGGTAAAATACATGGAGAGAAAGGCTATTTACAATTTGTTCAGAAAGCAGATGGCAGTTATAAGAGTCGAGGGGTATGAAAGGGAAGCAGTGGTTGGGAAGGGAGTGAGACAGGTTTGTAGCCTATCCGCGATTTTATTTAATCTGTATATTGAGCAAGCAATAAAGGAAACAAAAGAAAAGTTCGGAATAGGTATTAAAATCCATGGAGAATAAATAAAAACTTTGAGCTTCCCCGATGACATTTTAATTCGGTCAGACACAGCAAAGGACTTGGAAGAGCATTGAACGGAATGGATAGTGTCTTGAAAGAAGGGTATAAGAAGAACATCAAGAAAAGCAAAACGAGGATAAGGGAATGTAGTTGAATTAAGTCGGGTGATGCTGAGGGAATTAGAGTAGGAAATGAGACACTTAAAGTAGTAAAGGAGTTTTTCTATTTGGGGAGCAAAGTAACTGATGATGGTCAAAGTAGAGAGGATGTAAAATGTAGACTGGCAATGGCGAGGAAAGCGTTTCTAAAAAAGAGAAATTTGTTAACATCGAGTATAGATTTAAGTGTCAGGAAGTCGTTTCTGAAAGTATTTGTGTGGAGTGTAGCCTTGTATGGAAGTGAAACATGGCAGATAACTTGTTTGGACAAGAAAAGGATAGAAGCTTTCGAAATGTGGTGCTACAGAAGAGTGCTGAAGATTAGATGCGTAGATCATATAACTAATCAGGAGGTATTGAATAGAATTTGGGAAAAGAGGAGCTTGTGGCCCAAATTGACTGGAAGAAGGGATCGATTGGTAGGAAATGTTCTGAGACATCGAGGGATAACCAATGTAGTATTGGAGGGCAGCGTGGACGGTAAAAATCGTAGAGGGAGACCAAGAGATGAATACACTTAGCAGATTCATAAGGATGTAGGCTGCAGTAGGTACTGGGAGGTGATGAAGCTTTCACAGGATAGAGTTGCACGGAGTGCTGCATCAAACCAGTTTCAGGGCTGAAGACCACAACAGCGACAATCACTTAAGTTAGCAAATCTGCCCCTTGGACTCGCATATACAAGCGGCCCGCCGGAGAAGGTGTAACAAACGTGTTCTTAATTTGGTTTCATTATACAAAACAATAGAGCGACACAGAAACTGGACATGGGACGGTGGTGAGAATCAAACTCGAGAAAGCCTGAGTAATCCCGTTCGCTATGAACTACGCTATGTAAACAAGAGACACTAATTATATCTGACGTGCCGCACAACGACCTGGTTGACTATCTTCAACGCCAATTGAATCTAAGAAGGCGGAACGTAGGGAACGTTTTTCTTCACAAATATTTCTCTGCACAGTCTGGTTTGCAAGGCGATTAAAAGCTTTTTAGATTACTTTGGAACACCCTGCATATACAACAGTTTGGTCTCGCTGCTTTCGAGCACTCGATGTCTGAGGTCAGCAAAAAAATGTTTTATTTTTATTACTATTACATAAATGTTGATTTATCCATTTAGTATGTGACTGGCTGAAAAAATTCACAGTCTCTGTCCATTATATTTGTTGACTTGGGTAATATTAGTGATAAAGATTACACTTGATGTTGTAGCGTAAATATGTAATCTTGGCATTACCTTCACTGTATGATAAGCTCGGAGAGACTGATTTTAAAACAGAACGACCCTCATGATGAAGATGTTGCTGCTTAATTTTAGTCTTAGGACAATGTAGTTAAGCTCTGAGATAGAGAGTTTTCTAATGATGAAAGATGTGTGTTAGAGAAAGATTTAAAATGTAGTCTAAATAACAGAAGAGTTGTCAGGAGTTTTTTTGCAGACCGACTGAGTGTGTCAACAGTTCATAAGAGTGACGCGGTGAGGGCATTTGATAATTACACACGAGAAAATGAAAGAATTATTTATAATACATGTACGAAAGTGATACGTTATTAATACATGGAATTAAAAAGAAACGTGATGATCGTGAAGGTGTAATATTAAAAGCTGATCAAGGAAACTTCACCTGTATTATGTCTGCCAAAGATTATGTTGCGAAATAAATGCAATTCTTTAATGATAACAATATTGTTAGAACAGATAAGGACCCAACATCGAAATTTGAAGAAGGTATTAATGTCTTTGGAAAAAAGAAAAAAAACAGTAATTTCTTGTCTAATAATTGAGAAAAAGAATGTTGTACTGTTATGAAACTGCAGCGCCTACACTTAGGACTCAACCTGAGATTCTCATGAAAGACGTTTAATTACAACTAACGGTCAGTTACATAGGTAGTCCACGTTCTCACCTTGGTCAGAAGTTAAATCACATAATTAGCGAAAATATATTTTCAATACTAATTACATACCAAAGAGTACATATGAGTGTGCTGAGGCTGTCAAAGGCATGTACAGCCATGATGGAGCCACATTTATTTATCTTGATATACGCAAATGTACCAGTAACTGAATCTACTGACTGCTGAGGAGAAATTTAATCACACATGAAGGTATGCATATTCCTACGATTATTGAACTCATAAATGGCCTTAATATTACACTTTTCCAGATTTATTTCACATTCAAAACGTTTTTTTAGAAGCAAATACAGGAGTTGGCCATGGTTTGTTACTTAGCTAGTAGTTTGGCTAAAATTTTCAGGGTTTTATGGAAAGTAAAATAATAAACAGTGTTAAAAGTAATTAAGAATATATGTTAGAAAAGATGTGTACATGATACAATAGTTTTGATAAATTGGAATGTATATTTCATAAATTCAATTTTAAAATAGAAAATGTGAAAAGTGGTGAAATTAATTTTCTTTACTTGACAGTTTCCAAAAAAAATCATTCATTTAATATTTTTTTAAAAAATCTACTACTAATAATATCATTATTAATCAATTATCGAGTCACGCAGTATTTTATAAACACACCTGTTTCCTTGTAATGATTAATAGAGTACTTAAGGTTGCAAAAAGTGGTGATAATGTAGCTACAGAATTAGATATTATAAGATGGGCGGCAATAAGCAATGGTTATGATGTTAAACTTGTCGAGAGAATCTCCTGAAGAAAAGTTGGAATGAAACAAATCAACAGCACTCTCGGAGTGGTCCATCAAGTGCGGGCAGTGCTAGTTGGATATACCGCACTATCGAGGGGACACGCATGACTCGGACATGCTGAACGTTGCTATGCGGCTTACGCTTCCCACCGCACAGTCACCTGCCCGCACTCAAACATTTTTTTTTTTTTAATTCACAGATGTCTTGCCCAGGTTTGTTAGACATACAGGGTATTCAATAAAGTATCGAATACTTTGAGAGGTGGTATTAGTCATCGAAACAATAAATATAAGTCTAGTAAGCTTTGGTTTGGAAATGCATACATTCTCCAATAAACAGCTCTTCACAGCAGGTGTTCAACGTCGAGACGATTCATGATAACGTACCCCTCTGCTTTCTGGCGTAAGGAATGACGCACCCTTTCAAGTGCACCCCGTTGTTATTGTTCTTGCTGACACATATTGAAGATCCGACCCTGTGTGGCCACACATCGTTGATTGGCGTCGCGTAAACAAATTCCTTCAAGGATCCCCATAACCAAACTTTTTAGGGATCGAGGTCTGCGAAACGAGCAGGCAGACAAACACTAAGAAAACTAACATATTGTAGAACACGACTCGAACCGCACAGCTGACTGCAGACTATCTAATAGTAGGTACACTACTGTGAGTAAGATATCATAATACCCTGCCGCCTATTTGACGGAGCACCAATGCAACGACTATGCTAACATTCACAATGAAGCGTCGTGCACACCTTCCTATAAACACTTGTTTCTCTCGTTTTCGGACTTGTTTTTCTTGTTTTGATGAGTACTACCACGTCTTAAAATATTCGGCACTTTTTTTGAACACCCTGTATTTTAAACGACCCCAGTTAGTGTTCGATAACCACTTTAAGTGCGGCTTTCGTGACATGGTACTGGAGTTTCAGTTCTGCTGATGACTCATTGCAGTCGAAACTAGCCAACATATACTGAAGAGTAAAAGGAACTGGTACACCTGCCTAATGTCGTGAAGAGTACCCGCGAACACGCAGGAGTGCCGCAACACACTTGGCATGAACCCGACTAACGCTTGATGTAGGGAATTGACACCGTGAATCCTGCGAGGTTGTCCATAAATCCGTAACAGTGCGAGGGGTGCAAATCTATTCTGAACAGCAGGTTGCAAAGCATCCCAGATATACTCAATAATGAGCAATTCTTGGGAGTTTGGTGGCAGAAGAATGTTCTTGGAGCCACTCTATAACAATTTTGGACGTGTGGGGTGTTGCATTGCGCTGCTGGAATTGCACAAGTCTGTCGGAATGCACAATGGACATGAAAGGATGCAGGTGATCAGACAGGATGCTTACGTACGTGTCACCTGTCAGAGTCGTATCTAGACGTATCAGAAGTTCCATATCACTCCAACTGCTCACGCTCCACACCATTACAGAGCCTCCACCAGCTTAAACAGTCCCCTGTGACATGCAGGGTCCATGGATTCATGAGGTTGTCTGCATACCCGTGCACATCCATATGTTCGATACAATTAGAAACGAGACTCGTTCGACCAGGTAATATAATTCCAGTTACCAACAGTCCAATCTCGGTGTTGACGGGTCCAGGCGAGGCGTAAAGCTTTGTCTCGTCTAGTCATCAAGGATACACGAGTGGGCCTTTGGCTCCGAAGGTCCATCTCGATGATGCTTCTTTGAACGGTTCACGTGCTGACACTTGTTGATGGCCCAGCATTGAAATCTGCAGCAATTTGCGGAAGGATTGCACTTCCATCACGTCGAACGATTCTCTAAAGTCGTCGTTGGGCCCGTTCTTGCAGGATGTTTTTCCGGCTGCAGTGATGTCGGAGATTTGATGTTTTTACCGGATTCCTCATATTCACGGCACACCCGTGAAACGGTCATAAGGCAAAATCCCCCCTTCATCGCTGCGTCGAAGGTGGTGGGTCCCATCGCTCGTGCGCCGACTATAACGCCATGTTCAAACTCACTTAATTCTTCATAACCTGCCATTCGAACAGCAGTAACCGATCTAACAGCTGCGTCAGACACTTGTCTTATTGTCTTATACAGGCGTTGCTGGCCGCAGCGCCGTATTCTGCGTGCTGTTTAAAACGTGAAAGATGATGCTGAAATGAAACTGCCAATATTGGCCTTGCTGCTCCATGAACATTTCGAAATAGATTTCAAAAATTCGAAACTTACTTGAAAAATAATGTACAGAAATGAAAAACAATCAACACAATGTGCAACAAACAAAAACTATTCCACCGCTGCAAGCAACTCAAAACAAAACTTAATGTCCGAGAAGAACTTCAACATACTATTTCACTCATTTGTATCGGATAGCGTTACTATGAATAAAGAGAAGAGCATCAGCATTGTCCAGGTGTATGAGTGGTCGTATTGCACTAAAATGTTTTCCAGAAGCAGGGCTATATTATTGTAGGTGAAATATTTTTCTGCCAAACTTCTAAAGAGTTGGAAAATTTTGCACACTGGTTTTGCAGTAGTGTTTGTCGAATTTTATGCGTGGCTTGTACATGCATCTTTCACAACAATGTTTTTATTCCTGATTGGATAAATACAAACGCTCTTTAATAAATCATTTTGGAAATCCGTCCCAATGTGAGTTTTACATTGTTTATGAAAGTTTGTTGAAAATAAAATAAAATTTTCTGGTGTTGGAGGTATCTGAAGTCTTCATTCAGTTTCATTGTTCCACCAAGATCTCTCACAAATTCGATCGGACGCTTCGATAAAGTATTCTCATATACTCCACTATTTTTTAGACGAGGGAACATCGACATTGAACTTATGAGGCCTGTACTCGATTTTGTGACCGACCTAGGTTTCGAGTGAGGGTTGTCAGTTCCCTTTTTAACTGGCCTCTGGGGAGCTGTTAACATGGACTGTATGTCTTAACTGTGTCATGACTTAACACCTCTTAGCATCAGATGTCATTTATAAGTGACAAAATGGTGACCAGAGAAAAATTGCTACCTCGTGACACCTCTGGACTTTTGTTTAAGTATAGTTTGAGGCATTGACGTAAAAGTCATTTCAGAGGCTTTTCTGTCCTGGGGTGCCTTGATATGTCGTAAAATGACTGTCCTTCAAAGGAGAGACATAGATACCAAGAGACATAAATCTTCTCAACAGTTCTCTTGGAATGTTATCGTCCGCTTTTCCTTCATCTGCAAATAGAGTTGTAAACAAAATACGAGATCTCAGAGTCCAGTCAATAAAACAAGAGAGAGTACATGTCAGTTAATGGTATCTACGTGCGCTACATGTCCACATGTCTGTAGTTACTGAGCATTCATCTTTGGTTATACTAACAATTATCTCTGGCGTAATTATATCTCTTAGGCTTTTAGCACTTTCCGCCAACTACGGCGAGACGGTCGTGGGATGATGTGTAGTGGCCTTTGCGGATACTTTTCTGTAAGTCGCTCCACTGATGACTAACATCTGAACAAGTTCCGAAAATCGTTCACCTCTTATAGTTCCGCCGGCCGCGGTGGGCGAGCGGTTCTAGGCGCTTCAATCCGGAACTGCGCGACTGCTACAGTCGCAGGTTCCAATCCTGCCTCGGGCATGGATGTGTGTGGTGTCCTTAGGTTAGTTAGGTTTAAGTAGTTATATAAGTTCTAGGGGACTGATGATCTCACATGTTGAGTCCCACAGTGCTCATAGGTATTTGAACCATTTTCTTATAGTTCCGTCCGACTTCAGGTCTCGTGCGCACATAGCTACACATTTATCGACGATTATCTCCTGAGCAGGCTTAGGAGCGAGTTTCGCTTCCTCAGAAGATTGTTGATTATTAGACGCTCATCGATGACGAAAAGCGTGCAAAGTGTTAATGACCCTTTAGCACCAGCATACGTTTCACTCCACAGCGAACAGCTTTTCCCGTGGCCATTCCGTACATGCTTGATTATCGTCCACATTGAACTTTCAAGATTCATTTCAGGCTGTGTGATTCTATACTCACTACTGATTACTTTTCCTTTTACTCTCCTCTTCCTTGACGTGGCCTCCTTCCTCTGAAAACCACGTTAGTTGCCGCCCTCCTTTCCTGTGTTAAGAAAATGAAACTGGAGAAATCGCACCACTCCACTAAACACTGCTGTACTCGTCGTCGCTCGTAGACCGTTTTTGCAACGTTGGTCAGTGCTAGCACAAGCCCGCAAGCCGCTTGCGCTCGCCACTGACCGCACCGTTCAGTGACGTCACGGATTCGCTCAATGTCGGTGCTTGCATACAGCTCTGCTCGGTCCACAGTGTGACGTCGCTTCATCCGAGACAGTTGCAGTGCAGTGCACACGCAGGTTGCGGGCCGGGCTTCTGTGCACGGCTTCATTGAAAACAACTTAGAACAGTAACTAACATGTTAACAGGCGGGAGTTTACAAAATTAATTCTAACAGTCTGTGATGTTCTATATTGGTCACATTGATAGAAAACGTAAGACTACATCATCATCATCATCATCATTTAAGACTGATTATGTCTTTCAGCGTTCAGTCTGGAGCATAGCCCCCTTATAAAATTCCTCCATGATCCCCTATTCAGTGCTAACATTCGTGCCTCTTCTGATGTTAGACCTATTACTTAAAATCATTCTTAACCTAATCCAGGTACCTTCTCCTTGGTCTGTCCCGACTCCTCCTACCCTCTACTGCTGAACCCATGAGTCTCTTGGGTAACCTTGCTTCTCCCATGCGTGTAACATGACCCCACCATCTAAGCCTGTTCGCCCTGACTGCTACATCTATAGAGTTCATTCCCAGTTTTTCTTTTATTTCCTCATTGTGGACACCCTCCTGCCATTGTTCCCATCTACTAGTACCTGCTATCATCCTAGCTACTTTTATATCCGTGACCTCACCCTTGTTGATGAGGTAACCTGAATCCACCCAGCTTCCGCTCCCATACAACAAAGTTGGTCGAAAGATTGAACGGTGCACGGATAACTTAGTCTTGGTACGGACTTCCTTCTTGCAGAAGAGAGTAGATCGTAGCTGAGCGCTCACTGCATTAGCTTTGCTACACTTCGCTTCCAGTTCTTTCACTATGTTGCCATATTGTGAGAATATGCATCCTAAGTACTTGAAACCGTCCACCTGTTCTAACTTTGTTCCTCCTATTTGACACTCAATCCGTTTATATTTCTTTCCCACTGCTGACATTACTTTCGTTTTGGAGATGCTAATCTTCATACCGTAGTCCTTACATTTCTGATCTAGCTCTGAAATATTACTTTGCAAACTTTCAATTGAATCTGCCATCACAACTAAGTCATCCGCATATGCAAGACTGCTTATTTTGTGTTAACATATCGTAATCTCACCCAGCCAGTTTATTGTTTTCAACATATGATCCATAAATAATAGAACAACTGTGGAGAGAGGTTGCAGCCTTGTCTTACCCCCGAAACTACTCTGAACCATGAACTCACTTTACCGTCAACTCTAACTGCTGCCTGACTATCCATGTAAAGAGCTTTAATTGCTTGCAAAAGTTTGCCTCCTATTCCATAATCTCGTAGAACAGACAATAACTTCCTCCTAGGAACCCGGTCATATGCCTTTTCTAGATCTATAAAGCATAGATACAATTCCCTGTTCCACTCATAACACTTCTCCATTATTTGCCGTAAGTCCTGAAAACCTGTAAGAGGCCTAAACCCAAACTGATTTTCATCCAATTGGTCCTCAACTAATACTCGCACTTTCCTTTCAACAATACCGGAAAAGATTTTACCCACAACGCTGATTAAAGAGATACCTCTGTAGTTGTTACAATATTTTCTGTTTCCTTGTTTAAAGATTGGTGTGATTACTGCTTTTGTCCAGTCTGATGGAACCTGTCCCGACTCCCTCAATTATCCTGTGTAGCCATTTAAAACCTGACATTCCACTGTATTTGATGAGTACCGACTTAATTTCATGCACTGCAATCTATTGACCATTTTCTCCACTTCCTCAAATGTTATCCTATTTCCATCATCATTCCTATCCCATTCTACCTCGAAATCTGAAACATTACTGATCGTATTTTCACCTACATTGAGCAACTCTTCAAAATATTCCCTCCATCTGCCCAAGGCATCCACAGGATTCACCAGCAGTTTTCCTGACCTGTCCAAAATACTTGTCATTTCCTTCTTACCTCCCTTTCGAAGACTGCTAATTACACTCCAGAATGGTTTTCCAGCAGCTTGACTCATAGTCTCCAACCTGTTTCCAAAGCCTCCCAAGATTTCTTCTTGGATGCTGCAACTATCTGTTTGGCTTTGTTTCTTTCTTCAACATAACTTTCTCTGTCTACCTGAGTTCTAGTATGTAGCCATTTTTGATACGCCTTCTTTTTCCTTTTACAGGCTGCCTTGACTGTGTCATTCCACCAAGCTGTTTGCTTCATCCTACTTTTACACACTACTGTTCCAAGACATTCTTTAGCCACTTCTAGTACTGTGTCCCTGTACCTTGTCCATTCCTTTTCAAATGACTGTAATTGACTATGTTCAACTAACTGGTACCTTTCTGAGATCGCTGTTATGTACTTGTACCTGATTTCCTTATCCTGAAGTTTCTCCACTCTTATCCTCCTACATATGGACCTGACCTCCTGCACTTTCGGCCTCACAATCCCAATTTCACTGCAGATTAGATAATGATCAGTGTCATCAAAGAATCCCCTGAATACTCATGTGTCCCTCACAGCCTTCCTGAATTCCTGATCTGTTATTATATAGTCAATGACAGATGTGGTTCCCCAGCCTTCCCTAGTATACCGGTGAACGTTCTTATGTTTAAAAAAAGAGTTTGTAATTACTAAGCCCATACTGGCACAGAAATCCAAGAGTTGTTTCCCGTTCCTGTTGGCCTCCATATCCTCTCCAAATTTACCCATAACCTTTTCATACCCTTCTGTTCGATTTCCTATCCTGGCATTAAAATCACCCATGAGCAGAACACTGTTCTTGTCCTTTACTCTAACAACTACATCACTGAGTGACTCATAAAAGCTATCCATCTTATCTTGATCTGTCGCTTCAGAATGCGAATATACTGACACAATCCTAATTTTCTTGCTAGACACTGTCAAATATATCCACATCAGTCGTTCGTTTACATACCTTATTGCAACTACACTGGGTTCCATTTCTTTCCTGATGTAAAGCCCTACACCCCATTGTGCTATTCCTGCTTTGACTCCTGACAGGTAGACCTTGTATTCTCCCACTTCCTCTTCTTTCCCACCCCTTACCTGAACGTCACTAGCAGGTAAAACGTCCAGCCCCATCTTACTTGCAGCCTCTGCCAGCTCTACCTTCTTCCCAGAGTAGCCCCCATTGATATTAATAGCTCCCCATCTCATTACCATTTGTTAGTCAAGTCGTATCTTAGGAGTCCCTGGTTTGTCAGTTAGAGGTGGGACTCCGTCACCTCCAAAGGTCCGAGGCAATTTGCTCTGATTGTTGCCAGCATCATATTTAAAGTATTAGGGAAGCAGGTTGCTAGCCTTACTTGCCCAGAGTCCCATTAGGTTTTACCCCTAACGGTTGAGGGACTAACCGGTGGATTTGGTAGTCTTTGCCGTATGAGCACAATGGTGACCACGACTCATAATATGTCCGAAATGCCCAGCCTTATTCCAAAGTAACTGGTATCCCGACTGTCGGGACCACTTTCTTGGCCACTCTTACGTTGCCCATGGTTCATGAACTAGGACATGACTACAGGAACCCACACCATGAACCATCGAAGACTACATTTGAAGAATTTATTCATCAGTATAATACACAAGTCTTACGTGCTCATTAGTAATATTGCAGACATACAGAAGGCCAAGCAGAAAATAATATTAAATTATTACATTAGCTCAGTATTACCATCTGTGTGAGTCTGCTGGAAGAAAGTGAGATTTTTATGTATCCTTAAATTACATCCAGCTAACGTTCTAACTCAACAGAAGGACTTGAAAAACAGCAACATGTGTAGTAAGTTTGTTTGCAATTTTCAAACTCCTAACTCGTATTAGGGTTTTATAAATTGTGATAATTTTCACTTTGTCCTGCTACATCAATGACATGTGTGCGCGTGACAACATAGATAACACAGTTCTGTCTTACACATTTAGGTACTTCATTACTATCTACAATTGTCTTTTGTACTTTCAGTTGCTCAAAGCCCTATATCGTTTATCCAAGTCACTGAGCGTCCCTTAACATTCGGAATTCACGTCATTTGTAATGCAAATGTTATGCCAATTGTTATCCAAAGCCTACTTTGTACTATAGTCATGATATAGTATGTACCATTAGTGTAGGTAGCTTGAGTTTTATGGCATATGTAAAACATGCCCTATAACACTTAATTTTAGGTTTTCGTTGTTGATCAGTATGTATTTCTGTTTGTAGGCAGTTTCGCTGTTATTACTTTGTAGGTGTGTTCTGTTTATATAATTTACACAATGATGTAGAAATGATATTTCTGTATACAATATCACTTAGATGTCTCTATTTTTATCATTAATGTAATGTAAATATTGCAGTTTTCATTTATAATCAGTTGTACCCAATGATTATTTCAATCAAAAGCTAAGGTCTAAATTTTGTTAATGATAGAGTTTCCTGTCACGTTATCCCAAGATCTATGTTATGCTCCACACGTGTATCATTGATTTGTAATGTAGATCTATTAGCTAATATAATTTCCTCAGATTACTTGTTTGCACAACAGTACATCAACTCTTTTTATTACATATAGAATTATTTGACCTCATTGTTTTCGAGCTCTCGCTGTCTCAGGTGCAACAAAAAACTTTTATTTCCATGTGTGTTACGTAAACATTGCTTTATCCACCAAAAATATGGTTTGGCGAAACAATTCTTAACGCTACCTCTTATGTTAGCTGACTTGCATTTTATTAGTGATGAAGATTATGCTTGATATTATAGGATAAATATATTATAGGACAAAGATATCAACTTCACTGAATGAGAAGCTCAAATACCGTAAATACTATGTCACATGTCTTTCATAGAATGTTTCGATACTCTACCACTAAATGGCTGTTACAAGACATTATTTTTATAGGTACGTTTTACATGATTGCCGTGTTCTGCTGGACAACGTCGTCTAGGTTTTGTTCTTCTTGTGATACACCCATAGACTGTTGTTTGTTAATAGCAAGCACTCTTATGTTTCTAGTCAGTGATATTAGACTATCTGGTTAGGTGAAGGTTGTAAGGTGGCTATAATATCGCACCTTATAAGCACTAATCTACGTACTTGCCGTGATTTACAACCGGAATTAGGTATCATTTGATAAGTTGTACATCCTATATATGAATATTTAAAGAGGACTGACATTGTCACATACACCTTGTAAATAGTTGTTAACACTTATTGCATGAAAGATGACGGAGAGTCCTTATTATCAAAACAGCGTAATGAATGATTGCCTATACCAGAAGACGTTGGAACGCCAGTGGAAATGTAATGGCAGGCATAATTAATCCCTGGGTGGAAAAGCCCGCACAGGTGCTGCTTAACACATGAAGTACCCAAGAAAAAATGGATCTGAGCACTATGGGACTTAACAGCACAGGTGACCAGTCCCCTAGAACTTAGAACTACTTAAACCTAACTAACCTAAGGACATCACACACATCCATGCCGCAGGCACGATTCGAACCTGCGACCGTAGCTGTCGCGCGGCTCAAGACTGTAGCGCCTAGACGGACGGCTGGGGACCTGAGCGCTGAAGCACAACACTGCAACGGCCGTCAGGTATTGTAGCGGGGCAAGAAGGATAACCGGGTAATACTTTGGAAACTCTGAAAATCTTGGACGCAGCAGAGAGGAACGAGGAAGCGTTACCTCGGAAATCAAGTATGCTGGGTTATTTCCGAGGATTTTTGCTCTGAGAAGCGTATCATTGTAAGTATTCCTAATTAACAAGGATAGGTATTTCCTCGCAAACGTTCCATGCTGGATGACAAAAGACTAAAATTTGATTGGTCCGCGTTCGGAAGAATCTGTGGAGAGGGAGAATTTTCCGTCGTTGTCAGAAATTGATTCGCTTTTGCAGTTATAAGGGAGGGGAGCCGAGTCTTGCTGGGAAGCCCGCGGCGGAGAGAAAGAGGTTTTCCGTTTCTAGAATGAAATTTTCACTCTACAGCGGAGTGTGAGCTGATACGAAACTTCCTGCCAGATTAAAACTGTGTGCCGGACCGAGACCCGAACTCGGCCCCTTTGCCTTTCGCGGGTAAGTGCTCTACCCACTGAGCTACCCAAGCACGACTCACGGCCCGTCCTCACAGCTTTAATTCCGCCATTAGCTGGTCTCCTACCTTCGAAACTTCACAGAAGCTCTCCTGCGAACCTTGCAGAACTAGCACTCTTGGAAGAAAGGATATTGCGGAGACATGGCTTATCCACAGCCTGGGCGATGTTTCTAGAATGAAATTTTCACTCCGCAGTACTTCGAATTTCTTCGTATCAGTGCCTTACTTATATTCTTTCCTGTTTGTTCGGTTGAAATAACCGAAACCGGTTACGGATAATTTTAAGTACTCATCGTTGTTGGCAAAATGCCACATTTCTAAAATACTTGGGGATTACAGTTACGAACAACTCTAACTGGAATCACTACGTAGAAAATGTTGTGGGGAAGTCGTACCAAAAACTGCGTTTTATTGGTAGAACTCTTATAAGATGCAAGAAAATTACTGGAAAGGCTGCCAACACTGTGGCTGTACGTCCTCTGCTAGAGTATTTTCAGCTATGTCGGATCTTTGCAAACTAGGGCTGTCAGAGGACATCGAAAATGTTTAAAGAAGGATAGCCTGGTCTCGTTTATTGCGAAATACGGCATAGAGTATCACGAGAACGATATGTGAGGTGAGGTGGTAATTATCAAAACAAAGGCATTTTTCGTTGCGGTGGGATGCTTCAATAACACTTCAATCATCAACGTCTTCCTCCGAATGCGAATGTAACTTGATGACTCCTGTTCACATGGGGAGAAATTACCATCGTAATAAAATGAGAGAAATAAGATTTCGCACCGAAATATTTAGGTGTTCATATTTCTCACACGCTATTCGAGAGCGAAAAGAACGACAAATAATCTGAAAGTGGTTCTGTGAACCCTCTGCCAACGCAACCATCAATATCGTATATACTATTCTCATGATACGCTTCCTGCCAATCTGAAGAATACCATTTCGAGGAAAACGCCTTTAATATTATGAGTTAATTTTTTTTTTGTGATTATCCTAAACATACCCATAGTCAGCCATCCCTGGACCATACATCGATTCATCTAGATCCAAAAGGAAGTCTTCGTCCATCCTGTCCGTGGCAGTGGTGGTTCTGCGGGCTTCTTTGGCAGATTCTGTCATCAAATGCTCTGCTTGCTAGATATGCTTTTCGTCCTCTTTTGTGGACAAGTTGTAACAATGTGGTCCGATCTCAATTTCGAGCTCGTTAATAATTTGCACAATGCCTGTTAGGCCTTCGTTGGAAGTACATATCGGACATTTTGTTTTCACTGTGAATGGTGTTCAGGGACACTTTTTCTCACATCGCCTTGTAACTTCTTACAGATTTTTTGGTGAACTTACGATGAATACTACTACGATAAAATAGTCATCCCAGATAACATTTTCTGAAATTTTATAAGAGAGCCATGAGATTAGGGGTAAACAGAGCAAAGGTTAAGGTAATTAGGACTAGCAGAAAGCAGAATAATTTCTTGAATAACTTCAAAATTGGGAACGACAAATTAGTGGAAGAAATGAAAGAACGCCTTTATATAGGAAGCAATAATTCACAGGATGGCCGATTCACGGATAATATCATGAGTATAGTGGCACAGTCTAAGAAAATTTCCTTCAATAATAGCGTTCTACTGATATCAGATATTGGCATGGAACTGAGGTAGGAGCTCGGAATATAAACTTCCGGAGCATACCATTGTGAGAAAATGAAAAAATGGGCAATCGGAAATTGTTAGAAGAATAAACTGTAGGCATCTGGAATTTACTATGACCTATAATAATCACAGTGAGAAAATGGTAAAAATTTTGATGCCAAGATGTTGGTTGGTTTGGGGAAGGAGACCAGACAGCGTGGTCATCGGTCTCATCGGATGAGGGAAGGAAGTCGGCCGTGCCCTTTCAGAGGAACCATCCCGGCATTTGCCTAGAGTGATTTAGGGAAATCAGGGAAAACCTAAATCAGGATGGCGGGATTGAACCGTCGTCCTTCCAAATGCGAGTCCAGTGTGCTAACCACTGCGCCACCTCGCTCGGTGATGCCAAGATGTATTTAAGTATACAACACTGATACATTCGTAATCTGAAATATTGCATTTTCGGGAACGGAGATGTAGTTCAGCATTTTAGCATGCAGGTTGGTAAATGGATGAGATATTTGGATGTGAAAGATATTCTATTTTTTCATTTGAATTACAAAAGTTCATTTTCTAATTAATTAGGTTCGATAATAATACGGAGATACTTTATGCCTCCTTGTTTAACGAAATTAATATCTGCGAATTTTTATACAAATGATGTTCTTTGAAAAACGTATATCGTGCTCAACTGAAACGTCATGAGTAATTAGATATTTAGGAAACTAAGTAACTGATAAATCCTGAAGATAAAATATGTAGATGCTTTTTTCTCAGTGCTGTTTTGGTGTCGGCTACAGCACATGATGGAACTCTCTCCCTTCTCATAAATCGTTTAAGGCTGAGATGGATGCTGTGTACACATGTCGCCATGCGGCAGACTCATATCGTATACAACCTCATCCACTCAGGCTGCAACGCCAACTGGAACGGCCGGTGATATGGATTATGCATTATTCTACAGAGACGCTACAGGTCCGCACGCAAACTGCACGAAGGGAGAAACGTGCTCTGCGTGCATATCAGCCAGCGCGGCCCGCACTACATCCAACTTCCATTATAGAGTAGCAACAAAGAAGAAATGATATGTCCTACAAGTGTTCTCATCTGAAAAACATATGGCATGGAAATACTGACAGTATAGGCCGAAAATTCTTATACGCCTTCAGTTGTTGCCATTTGCTTAGTACACTTCTAGAAGAAGTGTTTGTGCTAAAATAATCATAAGTTTGGCATCCGTCTGCTTTTGTAAAGACGAAATAGATTGATAAACCTTGTCTCATCTACGTATCGGAATCTCTGAATTATTATTGGTGGCTCTTCATTTTACACAATGTTTAACAATGAAAATATAAATTTTAACATGTGAATTAATAGTCATGTCGTTGCAGATCATAGGCTGCGCATACAAAGTGGATAAATGTTAACTGTCAATAAATAGAAGTTAACATAAAAGACTAACCCCAAATGACAGTAGTAACTGAAAACAAGCAAGCTTAATTTTTAATTCATATTACTATTGTTATCAAGAACATTTATGTTTAAATTTTCTGCCACCCCAAACAATAAAAATCCAATAGCGGGATAGGAGGACAATAATTTAAGAAACCTGCAGGGAACTTGGGGCGGAACGAGGTACTTAATATTTAACGATTTCTTTAACACAAAGGAACACAAGAAAACATTCCTCAAATTTATGTAAAATCACACTGTCATATAATCTAACGTACCTTACTTGAAAATCGCTTATAACTTATTGTTGTGTATTTTTACATCGTTTCAAAGAATGCTTGTATATTTCCCGTTCTGACCCACCCACGGTCCATATTGGGACAAGGCAATCTTTCGTAGAATTATGGCCTAAACGTTGAAATTATTACTAATATCATCTTAAATTTAAGACATGAAGATTTTAATGAACAGTTTACACTAAGGAATATGGAATTTTCAAGTAAACTCGTTAACAATAAGAAAATATTTTAATGTCTTTTAGAAAAATGTACAATTAGTTTAGAGCTTAATACTTAGTTACCGGTACTGTTACTTTATTGAATATCATGGGTCGTGCACATGATGTATTTTTTGGCTTGCGAATGGATCAAGTAGGATTCCTAGTTCTAAATCGATAACCCACTCCTGCCCAGAGAGACAAGTTTCTTTGTTAAATCTTTATAGATACACCTTCCTTTCTCGTACTGATAAGCTAATGATCTGACAATGAAATGTTTCTGCGCTGCAATAAAAAGTCTGCTCTCCAGTGACTACAAGCATAATACCACCTCGTTTTATGCTTCTGCAATAAATGCATTTTTAAATTCGCTGTTTGATTTGACAGCTGTGTGGTTGGGATTACTGTTACCTTCACGGAAGTATCATCCCAATGTCAATTTTGGTACATGCGCTCCACAGATGCTTTATTAAAACGTCCACTTCGGAAGATAAAGTGGCTGAAACGCCCAGTTCTAAAGATTTGATATCCTGTTGCTGTCTATTTCACACCACATGGGAAAGCTAGGGACAAGAAGACATATGTAATTTGAAACTTACTTTCATCAGAAATCTTGGGAAGAATGGAACACTTACCAGTTCTGCCCCATCTCGTTCCGTCCCAAGAGCACATTACAGGTTAACCACTATTATGGAGAATATGAACTGACGCATTTAAACGTATCATACAATCAAAAATAGTTGAGTGCGTGGCAGGTTATTCTTAACCGCACAGTACTTGTTTTCATATAGTAAGTAACCAGTTCGTCCTATTCTTTTAAGGAATCAAACTCCCCGTATAAAACCGCTACAAACTTCAGATTATTTAACATATGATTTAAAGTGTTAAATATTTTACATTAAGCGCTCAAGTGAGATGAGGCTTAGAAACTGACTGAAACTCCGATCGAAGTTACTAAGGGTTCTCATCAAATACAATGACAGTACAGTCTGGGAAATTTGCTCTCCTCTTTTAAGAACATATAATTATTCACTCATCTCGGTGTTTATGACGCCATATCTCCTCAACTTGGAGTCGCACAATAAAATAATTTTTCGCGTGGATTGTGTGCTATACGTGAATACTGTCTGCAAATTATGTTTCAGATGAAGGTATTAGTAAGACGTAAGATTCTTAAACGTCGGGCCTGATATGGTAGACTTTCTCGCGTCTCAGCGTTTATGATGTCGTATCTTCTGAATTATGTATAGTGCATTGATATAATTTTACAGATAGATTTACTAGCATAAGTGGATATCGTCTGCAAGACTTGTTGGGAATAGAGCTAGTAGTAAAGAGGTAATAAATTAAAACGTCATGCCTGATGCAGCAGTTTTGCTGGATGAACAGCGAAGGTGTCGTAAGCGATAAACTGTGGTTAAAAGGAAAAGGGTCCGGAAAACGTTTCTTAACGGTATGAAATTACTTGCACATTTTGCTAAGATTCGTTAAGTTCTCTCATTCAGAAATACTGGATAATATAACCAGGGCATTTGCTAGCAGGAAGCTGCAGTTTCTTGTACTCCCACCCTTAACCCTTAGAGATAGGTGGTTCTCACTCGACAGTGCTTCTTTTCCAATAGCACGAGATATGTTAAAATATGGTTTTGATTAACGTTTTATTTAATCTCGGCCGAGGTCGTCACTTAAAAATATTGGAAGGTATTTACTTTGCGTAAAAGCTGACTAATCACTTGAATTGACCAAAAATAGTAGGTTAAATTGAACCAGTGGTAGAATCACTTAATAAAATTTTAGGATAACCTGTATTTATCTCCAAATCACCCAACTCCCTTAGTTCAACAACAACGATCAAAAGGGAAAGGAAAACGGAGTAGGATATGCCGTAGGAGTCATACACTGGCAACTGTATTAGCAATAAGACTGAAACTCAATTAAAATTACCGTTTAATAATTGTGGAATTTCAATGAGAAATCACGAAAAATTTACATTACAATATAATGGGTTGCTGGCCCATTATTTACTAAGAAAGTGAGTACAAAAATCTACAAAGTACTTGGTGTCATGGACTCGTAAACAATTGATAACTTGTAAAGTAGGGATATTTTAGTGAAAATGTATGATACATGCACTTCAACATTCACACTAGCACCACACAGAGGAAAGAAAAGAAACGAGAATAGTTAAAACATATATCGTAGTCACATACGTAGTCGGCAAAAGATGTGTTGCCACTGCATGCAGAAGCATGGGTTCATCCAAACGTACAGAAAAAACCGCACGGCCAAACAGGTTAAAGTGCAGAATAAACTTACAAGAACCCACGGTTCTACAGGTAGTAATAAGAACAGACAATAAATATCAGACGTAAAAGAACACCGCAATACTGAAATAACCATCACTTTTTTTTCTTGTTCACTAACTCAAGAACATAAAATTTACAATGGCACGTTATTACGAAAAGACTATAAACTTTATTACTCTTAGGTTTAGCTTGAGCGATAACAAACATTGCTTTGATGTACAGGATGTTTCAGGTAAGGTGGCTCTCTTTCTATAACTTACTTAATAATAAGTGAAAGGAACATTTATTTAGACAGGTAAATACAAGAAACGTTACTCTCTCTACAGAGTTGTGAACATAGTTCATTTAGTTATTTTTAAGGTCATCACAGCAACAAGTTATACTTTTTTTAAATATAATACAACTTTTCTTTTTTATCACCTAGTTGATGTATTTACACCAACCGTGTACAGATCAATTTAAATAACCGAGTTTCGGCCTGCCCGGTATTTTTTTAATGCAGTAAGTAACTGAAATTAATAAGTACACTCGTTGCGTCGAATTGTGGACGCACATAATTGAAGACACGCTTATAGGTGCTGCAAAGGGCAAAAAGAAAGAGAGCAAAGTGTGAGGCAAGGAAGCCATTAAATAAAACCTAAGGGTGGAATCCGTACCACCATTAATCGGTACTACATCTTGTACTGTATGGGAAACAACAACTGCGAAGAACCTTTCGTACTGGGGACAAAAAGAGGAAAGAGGGCAAATACTGCTACACAGTGCAAGGGGTCGCGACGAAACTCTCCATCTCCTTTATCATCTAGGTATGACCTCTCGCAATAATCAAGGTAGATCCCACGTTGTACCGTCTTGTAATTGTAGCTTCTCGTTCCCGTGATGATCCAGCTGTATCGATGGTCGTGGAACGTACTCTCCAAATAAATGGACATGTACTATCCGTACTTTAGGTTACGGAAGATGTTGCAATTCGCTCCTGAACCCAGTTCCAAAAGTCTAAAGTGTCCTTAGTGCCGTCTTGAAACAAATCGTGTACTGATTGTCCACGAAGTCACAGCATTACTTTTAGTGCTTGGGTAATACGTCTCACTGGGCAATAATATAGTCTTGGGTACGATATTATTCAGCGAAGGAAGTACGCTGACATTTGCTTCATTAAGCGCCACACTGCTGTAGACTAGCCACATCTAAGACGGTGTTATCGTTGTCTGGAAAGCCACAGCTCGTGCGCATGGGTGTGTTCTCGATGCTGATGGCAGTTTGTCTTGATCAGGTCACCTGCTTACCGTTGACAGTGACATACAACATCGCCGTGACGGCAGTGTCCATTGTTACGCGGTGAATTGTCCTCCACATTACTCACCAGCTAACGTGCGAGTGCTTCCTCTTCACGATGCTATCGTGTCGTCCAGTCGAGTCTCTGGTAAGACAAGTCGAACGTAACCGACTTTGAGGTAAAATACACCGATGTAGAAGAGTGACGAGGGAACATGGTGTATCGGCACAGGTCATACTGTCCAGACGGCGGTGCCATATTTTGACTAACGTGCTCACAAACAGGGCGACCGCTCTGTCATGAATGTGATAAAGGCCAAGCCCTCCCCGATCCGAGGGACGGGTGAGAATCTCATATGCGATCTTGAAAAGCATTCCTGAACTCATGAAGGACCCAAAAGCCGCTATTATACGGCGAGCTAACATCACACGTGTAGATAATATCTGGGCGATGTGCGGAATGCCTGACGCTAAATGCGTGTTGACATACTGGGTCCGTTGGACGATGTCTAGTGCTCGTATCCGGTTGTTGGCTATTCCAGTCCGAACATTTCGAAAAAGTCGTCGAAAGTTGTAACAGCGGCTCGTCGCATACCGTATATGAAATCAATGCAGAGGCATTTCGAAGTATCTCTGAGCTGTAAGGTGGTGACGCTGTCCTCAGGCAGTCCGATACCGATGTTGATTGCCACTGATTTTGCGACATTGGTTGAAATGGCTCTAAGCACTATGGGACTTGGCATCTGAGGTCATCAGTCCCCTAGACTTAGAACTACTTAAATCTAACCAACCTAAGGACATCACACACATCCACGCCCGCAGCAGCAGCGCGGTTCTGGACTGAAGCGCCTAGAAAAGCTCGGCCACAGCGGCCGGCTTGCGACGTTGATACGGCTACCAGTGACCATGTTATATGTAGCTATCAAGTTCAGTGCGCTGGCGGTGTCGTCACCATTGCGGATAACTATCACCAAGTCGTCAGCCTATGCTTTACATCATCCCCGTTAGCCGTTGGTGCACGCCACATAAGAGTGATTCCATGGCCACAGTGTAAAGTGAAGTGGACAGAGGGCAGCCTTGGCGTATCGATAGAGAAATGGCGAGGGGCTGCGGAGGTCGGTCGTAGAAGATCACTTTGGATGTCGCCACGGAGTAGTCGCATGACGACAGTGACAAATGGCTGTGAGTATCGCATATGTTCGAGGGCTGCTTCCAAATAGTCGTGGTCCACGCCATCGAAAGCTTGACTGAAATTGCCGCCAGCGTACCCTTCAGACGACATGCCCTCGCCATGGTGATCAAGCTACGATATTCACTGAGTGATGTTTGAATATTATCGCCGCCTCTTAACGACGTTTGATCTAGCGAGATAACGTGTTGTGAAGTCTGGCGTATCCGCGCAGCCAACAGTCGAGAAAAGATCTTGAAGTCGCAATTCAATAGCGTCAGCGGGCGGTAGCCCTGTATCCGTGAGCCACCGGACGGTTTCAGAATAGAAATAATCATTTCTTCTACAAGAGCCGCAGGGAGCGGCACTTTTTGGTATAGTAGTTCGCGAAAGATGTCCGTCGATCGTGTGGCTAATAAATATTGAAAAGTCTGGTAAAATTCCAAGGGGAGGTCAGCAGGAGATTTGTTTACAGCTCCTTTTGTAATGGCGTCGATCACTTCTTCTGTAATTTTTTCCATCAAGGCCGCTTCCATTGCCGGGGGGACGGTGTCGTAAATCGTGTAAAAGACGTCCTCCAGTGCTGTCGGGTCAGGAGTCTGAGTTGAGTAGAGTAGGTAATAATGATTTTAGAACGCTGTGCTTATGTTTTGCTTCGTGGTGAGGCGACGACCGTCCTCCGTGTCGATGAATCGTATCAGCGCTCTTTGGCGTCGTTTACGATAACGAAATACGTGGAACATAGGCGGGTGTTTGCTAGCTATTCAATCCTTCGCCCTCGAGCGGATGACCACCCCTTCTAGGTGGCATCGCATATTAGCGATGATCTGAACCTTAGCACGGTGAACCGCTTTTTGTCGTTCCGGAGACGGCGCCGTAGCATCGCAGTCTCGCAGTACCCTGAAGTAAAAATCGAGTGTATGTCTACCAAATAGCGTGATCGCGACCGTAGGTTAACAATGTTCGCCTCAGTGCCGGTTTGGCGCAGTCCAACCATCAATGGATCGTTGTGGGATGTACACGGAGGTGATTTTCACACGAATACCAGGTATCCTCAACGGCTTGGCGGCAATCCGGGTACGACAGGTGAGCGAAGTTTAACTTCCACAGTCTGCGGCTTCTCCACACTTGTTGCCGCCGTAGGGTGATGGCACAGATGTAAGCTGAGTGGTCCGAGAAAGCTGCAGGCCACAGTTCCGAATCCTGTGTCCCAGTGGCAAGAGAGCGTGAGACATAAATCCGGTCGATGCGACTGGAAGAGTGACTCGTGAAGTGTGTGAATCCCTCTCGGTAGCCGTAAAGATGTTCCCAAGTGTCCACCATTCTGCAGGTCTCGGATTAGCGTCGTGAGTTCGGGCACGGATTATGTCGTGGAATTGCTCTCTGGGTGCCGGTACGCAATTGTAGTCACCTCTTAACACCAGATGGTCGTGGCGGCCTTGGAAGAGCGGAACGACGTCTTCTGCAAAGAATCGTGAAAGTTGGCGGCGTTAGTCGGTCCCGGAAGGTGCGTAGATATTAACAAGGCGGACATCTAATACTATGATTGCCAATCCTCTCTCCCCAGGCAGAAAGATGATATCGTCCGACACTATCCCTTCCCGAAGAAGTACATCAACAACTCTGCCTGTGGAGGAAGCTGGAGAGACGCATGCATCACAACCGTAAATGCCTGCGAAGTCGTCGACGTACACATCCTGAATAAGGGCTAAACCGATGGAAGCAGAATTCAACATATCCTGAAGCAAGGATAACTTAGCGCTCGTCCGTATAGTGCTGATGTTTATAGCCGTAACACGATAAGTTTGAGGTCTATCCATAGCATCCGTGTTGGCCATCAACACTCTTGTAAGGGGTGTGTCCACATAACGTTGGGAAGTGTTGGAAATTTGTGGTAAGTTCTCCTGGAATGAAACTGTAGAGGTCACCGGTCCCCAGGCTTACACACTACTTAATATGACTTTAGCTAACTTACGCTAAGGACAACACCTACACCCAAGCCCGAGGGAGGACTCGAACCTCCTACATGGTGAACCGCGCGAGCCGTGACAAGACGCCCCAGACCACGCGGCCGTGACTTCAGGCAGTCTTGTCACTGTCATTATTGATGGAAAAGGATCAACACTGGTGAGGTGACTTCCTCCACGTGTCGTCCTACACGATGGGCAAGGATTATTCCTCACCGACGACCGCACAGTCACCATGAAATACCATCGACTGTTGCTGGCTCTCGGTGGCTGCTGCGGCACTCGGCGCAGACCCCTTCGGCGCTACTGGCTGATAATCGGCAGCGGCTGTCTACATGTGATCTTGCTATTCTGGAGGGACGGAGGGAGTGATACCGTCACCATGGCGACCTGTTCGATGGCATGTAACTGCGGCCTCTGTACCGCCGGTACCGTCATCGGATTTTCCAAAGTCCATGTCAGACGTTCGCTGCAATCATTGGTCCGATCGAGCACACCGCCGTCTCTTGTGTTTCCGCGGAGAACGCTGTTTACGAACGTGTGTTTGAATATCCGAATGTGGGAGGATCTCTTCAGTTGGTCCGGTGTCTGGAAGAAAAGCTGCTGTTGGCACAACCTGTTGGTCAATGGCCATCCTGTCATCCGTGCTTTCTTGCAAGGTCGGTCTGTGATTGTCCTCAGGAGAGGCACCGTTGTAGTGGTTGGATCCGGTACTGCAGTATCCATCGTGGTTTCGCTATCGGGGGCGGCTATCGGACAAATGTGGTCGGCATCGGAAAGAGTGGCCACACGTGCAACCCTGGCACAATTGAGAGGAAGGGTCGTCACCGTAGGAGGAATCATAGCTTCACCTGTCACGATTTGAGCAAACCGACGTCGAAGACCATTGGAGCTGAGGTGTCCTTCGTGGCCAAAACCGGAGCAAGTGTGTGACTGTCCGTCATACGTAATAATCGCCCTACATTCGCTGATGACATGATAGGATGGTAAATGTTTTGTCAGTGCAATTATGACAAGTCGCACCCCATTAAGAACCGGTACGTTGTAAATGTGGTCCATTTTTAGGCCATGTGGCTGGAAAACTGCGGTGACTAAGGCCGGTGGTACTTTGAACGGGACCTCGAACACTCGTAGCGTACAGAGGAAAGGCCAACGTTATCGATAGAGACTGCCCCAATATGGTCATCAGAATGTTTGAATTTAAGATCGTTCACATGTGCGCACATGATTCTGTTGCACACCTCGTCAGTTACTAACTTGACGTAGACAACACTGCTCGTGATAGTGAGAGGGATACTTATTGAGTTCTGTGGATCAATTTTAACGTCGTCACGTCGAAAACTTTCCACTTCTAAAGCTCGCGGCTTTGAATGATCGGGCTGAAAACTGTTCTTGATAGTGGTTTGTCTGTATGAATGTGCCATATTACGTCGGTAGTGATGGACTCTAAACTAGCGGCGACGAAGTAGTAAGCAACTACGGACACTCGAAACCGCGCGAACGGGACGTAAACAGGACGTCCTCGGCGCTCCTCTGCGGAAAGCAGACTCCTACCTCAATCGTGGACTAGCCGCATCCGTTGGTACGATCACACAACGTAAACTGAAGGTAGAGAGGGGAAGAAAGGAAAGGAGAGGGATTCCTGCTGTTAGCTGCATTAGGACAATACGCGGAATCGGCGGCGACGAGTGGAAATGTGTATCAGACCGAGAGTTGTACTCGGATTTCCTGATTACTAGGCAAGTGCGTTAACCACTGTTCCTTTAGGGATACAGTGCGACCGCCAGTGCACGGGATATCTCGGCTCGCCTCACCGCCGTTCCACACTCCCACCGAGCGCCACCTACCCGCAGCCCCTGTCCATTTCCTCCATATTCGCTCTTCCCAGATTCCCACAGCAGATCGGACGTATTTTTACATCCGCTCTGAATAAGGTGGATTCATTGCCCAGCTAGGCCTATCAAATTATATGAATGTGTGGTGTCTGTTCTTTGAACATGTTCTCTCTGCCATACTCTTAACCTGCAGAAGAGTTGGCTAAACTGACACAACAACAGGCGGAAACTACACCCAAATCTAAACTCTTTGAAAACGCAACACACAGAAGTATTCACTCACTGTATCACTAAAAGAGCGGAGGAAGGGGAAAGAAAAGCAGGAATACAAGATTAAAATATCATAAAAAAGGAAGTAGAAGGTACATGAAGTATAAATACACACGATGATTCAAAATGTGTACGAGTAAACCAGTTGCAAAACGCAGTTCCAAAAACTGTGTGAAACTCAGGCAGATAAATACACACTCAGCTGCTCACTCTTTATCCCCGTATGATCAACTAAATGCAACCAAAGTATGAGGTGTTAATAGTTTGGAAAATAACTTGAGTAAAATACATGGCCGAAAAAATATCGCAACGGCAGGAAGAACTTCCCCGACAGCGAAAATTGGTAGGCGTATTTCTACATCGGAAAGATGATGTCTGTTCAAATTTCGCACCAGTCGCTAAAGAGTGGCGCTAGTAGCGTAACTATGAGAATGCAAATCAGGTTTGCTTTGAATACATGCTGTAACTGTCGTGAGCGTTTGATACCTTTCAGAATGGACGTGATGAGTTGATGTTAGTCAAGAATGCCTGTAATGCGACAAAGACCCGATTATTAACACCTCGATGAGTTTGAACTAGGATGTGTTATAGGACTACAAGAAGCTTGATGGTCCTTCTGGGATACTGCATATAGACTTGGCAGGAATGTTACGACTATGCATTGAAACGTCCTCTTTCAACAATTATACACGAATGTGCTTAAACTGACACACAATATTTTTAGCGCAACGCAATCTGACTTTCAAAAATACCTACACAAGAATGGCACTGACTAACATTAACCTATACCTTTCACAAATCACTTACCTCACCAAAAATCTTCGTTACTCGAGCAACTGCAATACAGCGAGCGCCACTGCTGCCAGCTAAATAAAAGATTCAATCTACGGAAATCACTAACTACTGATAGGCATAGTTAGCGAATGAAAGATTTTAATAGAGAGCAAACAATGTATTTACCTTAATAGTCATAATATATATATCAGTTCATGACATCCATTCTTACAAATCTCAAAACTCCGCCATCTCTCTCCTAACATTCACCACTGCTGGCGGCTCACCTCCAACTGCGCAACGCTACGCGCTGTTAACATCCAGCTGTCCAACACTACAATGGCGAGTAGTACAACAACGCCAACCAGCCACTGACAGCACACAGCACGACCAGTGATTTTTCATACAGAGAGCTATGTGCCGTTGTTGTTGTTGTGGTCTTCAGTCCTGAGACTGGTTTAATGCAGCTCTCCACGCTACTCTATCCTGTGCAAGCTTCTTCATCTCCCAGTACTTGCTGCAACCTACATCCTTCTGAATCTGCTTAGTGTATTCATCTCTTGGTCTCCCTCTACGATTTTTACCCTCCACGCTGCCCTCCAATGCTAAATTTGTGATCCCTTGATGCATCAAAACATGTCCTACCAACCGGTCCCTTCTTTTTGTCAAGTTGTGCCACAAACTCCTCTTCTACCCAATTCTATTCAATACCTCCTCATTAGTTATGTGATCTACCCATCTAATCTTCAGCATTCTTCTGTAGCACCACATTTCGAAAGCTTCTATTCTCTTCTTGTCCAAACTAGTTATTGTCCATGTTTCACTTCCATACATGGCTACACTCCATACAAATACTTTCAGAAACGACTTCCTGATCATTAAATCTGTACTCGATGTTAGCAAATTTCTCTTCTTCAGAAACGCTTTCCTTGCCATTGCCAGTCTACATTTTATATCCTCTCTACTTCGACCATCATCAGTTATTTTACTCCCTAAATAGGAAAACTCCTTTACTATTTTAAGTGTCTCATTTCCTAATCTAATTCCCGCAGCATCACCCGATTTAATTTGACTACATTCCATTATCCTCGTTTTGCTTTTGTTGATGTTCATCTTATATCCTCCTTTTAAGACACTGTCCATTCCGTTCAACTGCTCTTCCAAGTCCTTTGCTGTCTCTGACAGAATTACAATGTCATCGGCGAACCTCAAAGTTTTTATTTCTTCTCCATGGATTTTAATACCTACTCCAAATTTTTCTTTTGTTTCCTTTACTGCTTGCTCAATATACAGATTGAATAACGTCGGGGAGAGGCTACAACCCTGTCTCACTCCCTTCCCAACCACTGCTTCCCTTTCATGTCCCTCGACTCTTATAACTGCCATTTGGTTTCTGTACAAATTGTAAATAGCCTTACGCTCCCTGTATTTTACCCCTACCACCTTTAGAATTTGAAAGAGAGTATTCCAGTCAACATTGTCAAAAGCTTTCTCTAAGTCTACAAATGCTAGAAAGGTAGGTTTGCCTTTTCTTAATCTTTCTTCTAAGATAAGTCGTAAGGTTAGTGTTGCCTCACGTGTTCCAACATTTCTGCGCAATCCAAACTGATTTTCCGCAAGGTCCGCTTCTACCAGTTTTTTAATTTGCCTGTAAAGAATTCGTGTTAGTATTTTGCAGCTGTGGCTTATTAAACTGATTTTTCAGTAATTTTCACATCTGTCAACACCTGCTCTCTTTGGGATTGGAATTATTATATTCTTCTTGAAGTCTGAGGGTATTTCGCCTGTCTCATAAATCTTGCTCACCAGATGGTAGAGTTTTGTCATGACTGGCTCTCCCAAGGCCGTCAGCAGTTCTAATGGAATGTTGTCTACTCCCGGGGCCTTGTTTCGACTCAGGTCTTTCAGTGCTCTGTCAAACTCTTCCCGCAGTATCGTATCTCCCATTTCATCTTCATCTACATCCTCTTCCATTTCCATAATATTGTCCTCAAGTACATCGCCCTTGTATAGACCCTCTATATACTCCTTCCACCTTTCTGCTTTCGCATCTTTGCTTAGAACTGGGTTTCCATCTGAGCTCTTGATGTTCATACAAGTGGTTCTCTTTCCTCCAAAGGTCTCTTTAATTTTCCTGTAGGCAGTATCTATCTTACCCCTAGTGAGATAAGCCTCTACATCCTTACATTTGTCCTCTAGCCACCACTGCTTAGCCATTTTGCACTTCCTGTCGATCTCATTTTTGAGACGTTTGTATTCCTTTTTGCCTGCTTCATTTACTGCATTTTTATATTTTCTCCTTTCATCAATTAAATTCAATATTTCATCTGCTACCCACGGATTTGTATTAGCCCTCGTCTTTTTACCTACTTTATCTTCTGCTGCCTTCACTACTTCATCCCTCAGAGCTACCCATTCTTCTTCTACTGTATTTCTTTCCTCCATTCCTGTCAATTATTCCCTTATGCTCTCCCTGAAACTCTCTACAACCTCTGGTTCTTTCAGTTTATCCGAGTCCCATCTCCTTAAATTAGCACCTTTTTGTAGTTTCTTCAGTTTTAATCTACAGTTCATAACCAATAGATTGTGGTCAGAGTCCACATCAACCCCTGGAAATGTCTTACAATTTAAAACCTGATTCCTAAATCTCTGTCTTAGCATTATATAATCTATCTGATACCTTTTAGTATCTCCAGGATTCTTCCATGTATACAACCTTCTTTTATGATTCTTGAACCAAGTATTAGCTATGATTAAGTTATGCTCTGTGCAAAATTCTACCAGACGGCTTCCTCTTTCATTTCTTCCCCCCAATCCATATTCACCTACTATGTTTCCTTCTCTCCCTTTTCCTACTGACGAATTCCAGTCACCCATGACTATTAAATTTTCGTCTCCCTTCCCTACCTGAATAATTTCTTTTATCTCATCATAGATTTCCTCAATTTCTTCATCATCTGCAGAGCTAGTTGGCATATAAACTTGTACTACTGTAGTAGGCGTGGGCTTTTTGTCTATCTTGGCCACAATAATGCGTTCACTATACTGCTTGTAGTAGCTTACCCGCACTCCTATTTTTTTATTCATTATTAAACCTACCCCTGCATTACCCCTATTGGATTTTGTATTTATAACCCTGTATTCACCTGACCAAAAGTCTTGTTCCTCCTTCACTAATTCCCACTATATTTAACTTTAACCTAACCATTTCCCTTTTTAAATTTTCTAACCTACCTGCCCGATTAAGGGATCTGACATTCCACGCTCCGATCCGTAGAACGCCAGTTTTCTTTCTCCTGATAACGACGTCCTCTTGGGTAGTCCCCGCCCGGAGATCCGAATGGGGGACTATTTTACCTCCGGAATATTTTACCCAAGAGGACGACATCATCATTTAATCATACAGTAAAGCTGCATGCCCTCGGGAAAGATTACGGCTGTAGTTTCCCCTTGCTTTCAGCCGTTCGCAGTACCAGCACAGCAAGGCCGTTTTGGTTAATGTTACAAGGCCACATCAGTCAATCATCCACACTGTTGCCCCTGCAACTACTGAAAAGGCTGCTGCCCCTCTTCAGGAACCACACGTTTGTCTGGCCTCTCAACAGATACCCCTCCGTTGTGGTTGCACCTACAGTACGGCCATCTGTATCGCTGAGGCACGCAAGCCTCCCCACCAACGGCAAGGTCCATGGTTCATGGGGGGAGGTATGTGGCGTTACCAATAAAAAAAAACAACCTAAACAGCCTACTTACAACATGAATGCTGGCAGCGGTGGTCGCAAGAATGTGCGGTCGAATGAAGATCTGGCCCTACCGAGAGGGAAGACCACAGTGTTCGCTGTATGGTTCTGGCCCATCTACTGCATCTGCATCTGCAATCAGAGCAGCGGTTCGCACGGTTACTTCAAAGATAGCTCCGAGCTATACGCGCTGTAATTTGCTTTCTACTGATCCCAGACCACTGCTATTTGCGATTTCAGTGGTGTTAAGCAAGAGCTCACTGGAAGATAGCGTGGAGGTCTGTTGTGTTTTCTGATGAAAGCTGGTTCTGCCTCGATGCCCGTGATTGCCGAGTGTCGGTTTAGAGGGAGGCCAACTGAGGGCCTGCAACCAACCTGTCTGCGTGCTAGATACATTGGACCTACACCTGGAGTTATCGCCTGGGGTACGATTTTCTAAGACAGCACTCTCACAGTTATCTCACGCACCATGACTGAATATTTCTACGTCAGTCTGGTGAATCGATCTGTTGTGCTGTCATTTATGAACAGCCTTGCAGGGGGCGTTTTCCAACAGGATAACGCTCACCCAAGAATCACTGTTGTTAACCAGCTTGTTCTACATTGGTCCACATATTGCCTTGTCCTGCTCGATCACCAGATTTGTCTCCAATCGAGCACATATGTGACCTCATCCGATGACCACTCCAGCGTCTTCAACAAACAGCATTACCGGTCCCTATATTGACCAACGAATTGCAACAAGCCTGAAACTACATCCCACAAGCTAACATCCAGCACTTTTACAATTCAGTACATACACCTTTGCATACTTGCATTCAACGTCCTGGTGGTTACATCGGTTTTTAATATGCCGGCAACACATATTTGCCGCGGCTTATGTCACATTTACATTAGCCTGTGATCGTGCAATGTTCAACACTTAAATATGTTACCTAGATAACTGTATGCGCGAAGTTTCGTTACTCTACATTAATTATTGTTTTGGTGTTCGGATTTTTTTTCCTTCGTTGTGTTATGAAACGGTTTAAATAGAGATCTTTCAGCGTGTGCTAAGTTTGGTTGAAATCTATCATGTAGTTTAGGACATGGTTAAAGAAATACACATGCTAACTAATTTTTTATAAAATAAAGTGATTTTGTGGTGTATTATAGACTTTATGTTAAATATCTGCTTCAAGAGAACCTGCGTAAGCTGAAATCAGACGGATATACTTTACGCCCTTTGTTAAGAGCATCTACCTCATCGTCCTCCTCCTCTTCTTTTGTCTTCCTTCTCTTCTTCTAATTCTCCTCCTTCTTCTTCTGCTTCTTCTTGTATATATTTGTGTTATTACTGTTAGTAATATTGTCTACATACGTTGCTGGGAGGTCAGTTTGTCTGCCTGTAATATGGAGAACCCAGTTTAGATTCATTTTACTGCTAGGGACTCTTCCTTAGAGGAAGGACTGGAACAAGGCCCACTCGCTCTCGTAGCAACAGATAAGCACTGACTCCATTGAGACGTAAAGGTTCATAGTTTGGAAAGCCGACAACGACGGCGAGAGCGATTTGCTGACACCATTCTCCTCCGTATTAAATTCGAATGATGCCATATGGCAGAGGCAGACATGCTGGCCGGGCGGCAACGAATCATCCTCTGGGTGTAATCACGGAGTTAAGTTTTTTTAATTAGCAATAATGACATTAGTAATACTGTGTAAAAATGTTTTGAAAATAAATAGTTCGATTCTGCAAGAACATTATAGCATTCGTCAGGAGACACAACAATTATAATTCTGTGTCTTGTTGCCGAGAAGTACCAGGAAACAACAAATTCTCTGATATTCAAGAACGACAAAAATATAACACTCTTTTCAACTGTGAACTTTCTCGATGAGTAAAACAAATACAACGGCAATTTTAGAAAGTGTGTGGACAGAATAGCCAGGTGGCTTAGGCTTATGGCGGCAGTTATAACTGCATGTGTGGCTGAAATCGCTGAAAGGGGCGATGCAGAGTGAGAATGGGTCACAGCGCAGAAAAAGCGCTTTCACAGGACCGACGTAATCCACTTATCGCGTGGAGCCAGCCTTCTCATTGTCAGCCTTTAGCGCGGACGCGCCCTGCGCCACACAGCCACTACCCGAGCCACTGGCACCATATTTATTACGCATCACAGATGAACCAGTCTTAGGTCACAAAATTAAAATTCTTTAGGCAGCAAATATGTCGTGATTCGAACCACCCTTTAATGCAGAGACACGCAAGATACTGTGTTGCTATGAAAAATTGGTAGCGGTTTCAAATCCTTTAATATTTTAGCGGAATTGCACTATACTTAAAAATTTATTTCAGGATTTACTCCTTTTTTTCTTACACACCGCAATTACCTTCAAGCTGTATGTGACATCGTCCAGCAAGAACGTAATCTTTAGTCTAAATTCGCTTGATAACACTCTCCCCTTACAGTGTGTGAAGAAATGTAATCTAACAGCTCATTAAGGGATTCGCGGAGCTGCGTTCAGTGAACTACGAAATTTTCATGTGATTGTAGCTGAAATTATTTAATTCCTGAATTGGGCTTTCCCTTAAGGGAAACTGGGATAAAATTTGCAGTTAAGTGTTTAAATTACTACCTTAAAATGAAGTTAACTTTAAATTACTGCAAAGAAATATTAGCTCGTCTTAATGACCACAGTTTTCACGATGGCTGCTGTTAAGTGCTGATATATCATAAGCGTGCCCTTCTTCAAACTGATACAGTATACATGATACACAAATCCACTATATTTCCGAAATAAAGTGATATTTCTTAAGACAGTTTTACACTCTTTATGTATAACACATGTCTCTACAGCTGTCATTGATTCCACACATTCGTCATCTTATTCTGATTATGGAGGATTTGCAAAATTCATTGTCCAGTCACGTTGATGTGACCGCCTGTCAAAAGCCCGAATAACCGCAGTCTGCAAGGCGAACCGCTGTGAAGCGTGCGGTAAGGCTGTCAGTGAGGTTCTTGAAGGTACCGACAGGGATCCTGTGGAGCCATTCTGACTCCAGTGCCGCGACCAGCTGCTCTAGGTTTCTCGGTTGACGATTCGTGGCACGATCAGTCCAGTCGAGATGGTCGCATAGATTCTCGATTGGGCTTATATTCTGGGAATCTGATGGTCGGGGAAGTACGGTAAAGACATACTGATGCTGTTCGAACCGCTCACGTACACTACTAGCAGTCCGACATGCTGTATTGTTCTGCTGGTAGATGCCATCATGTTGAGGAGAAACAAACTGCTTGTAGGGGTTGACATGGTCCCCAAGGATAGATGCATACGTGTGTTGAGCCACTGTGTCTTCCAGAACGACGAGATCACCCTAGTAATTCCATTAAAACATTCCCCAGACCATAATGTCGTTGCAGTGTATTTGCTTTCACACATTTCACACCGTACACGCCAACGATCATCTGTACGATGAAGTACAAATGTCGCCTGCCTCTACTCAGTGGGCGGCCAGTTGCAATATTGGCTCGCAAATGCCTGCCTTCGCCGCCGATGATCAGTAGTCAGTATGGGTACATTAACCAGGTGCCTACTGCAGATGCCCATACACTGCAATAGTCACTAAACCTTCGTTATGGAGGTAGTTTTGGTGGCCACATGGTTGATCTGAGTCAGTTGCTGAGCGGTTGCACACCAATTCGTCTGTACACATGTCCGCAGCCGTCGTTCCCCCCTGGCCTGTGGTGCACATCAGTTGCCTAGACGCCGGTTTCGGATAGCGCCATTTGGCCATACACTGTATACTTTAATCACAGTGGCACACGAACATGTTACAAATGTAACCGTTTCGTAAATGCTTCCACCTTTTGCACGAAAGCCAATGATCATGCGCTTATAGACGTCAGATAAATCACTCCGTTTCCGCATCACAATAGCGACTACATTGTTTTCCGCGTCCCCCCGACACGCTTTATACACATTTCACTTCTAGTGTTGCAGTCCTCAGCTCGTGGTCGTGCGGTAGCGTTCTCGCTTCCCGCGCCCGGCTTCCGAAGTTCGATTCCCGGCGGGGTCAGGGATTTTCCCTGCCTCGTGATGACTGGGTGTTGTGTGCTGTCCTTAGGTTAGTTAGGTTTAAGTAGTTCTAAGTTCTAGGGGTCTGATGACCATAGATGTTAAGTCTCATAGTGCTCAGAGCCTTTTGAACCATTTTTCTAGTGTTGCCATCTGCTGTCTGAGAGTGTTTATTGCAAGTTAACGTCGTTGCAGTTTTCGTGCAGACCTCACACAGTGACGCTGACGTTCCCGTTCGATTCAATGTGTCTCTTGTGCTCACTGCTATGCTTCCAGATAAGTCGATATCTAACTCGTAGCTTCTTGATCTCATCATCAGCCGTCAGTATAGCTGTTCCAAGTAGGATTAGCAGACGGTAATCTGTTGTTGTGGAGGGGCACGCAACTGACTGTGAGTAGGCCTACAGAAGGAGCTCGTCCTCTGTTGTGTAGTCGTGACGTCCAGCACTGGTTCAGAGCGGCGGCTGGCACACACCATCGCAGGTGGGTTTCCTTCTGCTGTAAGGCTCAGAGGGGCTCTTGGCTCCTCGTCCTCGCCCTGTAGCCGTGTATAAAAGTTAACTCGATGTCTTCCAGCAACTCTCTCCTCGGTCAGCTGTTCCGTCATCTCATCCTGGCTTCGTCGACCCTGTCGATTGTTTGCCTTCAAATCATTGTTACACAGATACGTTAGAGCCGGCCTGTGTGGCCGAGTGGTTCTAGGCCCCTTGAAAATGAGCACAATACATCAACAAATTTCACAATCTTAATATGAATGCCACCGATGAGTGTAGTTGAACGTACTATATTGCAACATTTTTCTTTAACCTAACCCTGGAAGAGTACGGAGACTGTCTTGTGTATATATGAATATAAATTAGCACACATGCTACTTGTACGTAGAGCATATAAGTACTGTTTCCCGTTTAGATTTTCGCCTTTACTTATCAGACTCCTCTCTATGTTTTTAATGTGCAGAATTATGATACTTACTTGTGCACCGTACGACTAACTGCTGTTTAGCCAGTATGCGTGTTATACTCCCTCATTTGGCAATAGATTTAGATCCCGTTTATGACTACATTCGTCTCATTTTGGTTTCCTGGTGTTCTGAATACAGATTGGTCATTTTAATTCCGTGGCAGGTAATCTGAAACACAGAAGACGTACAAGCATAACACATTATGGACAATGCAAACGACACACAAAACACTGTGTTATGACATTCAGCACAACAACAGTATATTTCGTAAATTTATTGACGTACCTGAGCTCGCACACTAACCTTACCCTCTCCCCAATTTACATTATTTTTTTACTTCTTTGATCCCTCCGTTGGCTGTACATCTTCTTTTCTTTGATATTCACTATTACAAATAAAGACTTCCTCCAGATGACAGTCGCTTCTCTTGTAAACAATATCAGCAAAACACAAAAAAGTCCTGCACAGTCTGGATCTCAGACTTAGACACTTCCTCGTGAATTTTTGTATTCTACCATCTTAACATTAAATGTTCCTCAATAGCTCGGCATGAGCTCACATATAATTACCTCTCATAATCAATCATCATACTTAGTTTCAGTGACCTCGCTTCTTGTAAGTTCAGTGCTGTTGGAAGACAGAATGTTTGGTTAATTCAGGAACAGTTGACAGGGATCAGACACGGAAGTACAGCAAGAGAATCTTTGAAGTATAGATTTCAGTTAGCAGTTAGGTGAAGAATCGCAAACTGAAACGAACATGTGGAAGGAAAAAAGTCAGGTACAGGATAGCGAGGAAATGTCAGAAGTTGAATGTAAGAGAGAAGACGATAGAGAAAATATGCGAGTAGTAGAGACTTCTGAAGTAACAGGCCACAAAAACGCAGCACTGAGTGATGTCATTTATGGGCCCATACCTCAACAACTAGTAGCATTCGACCTGTAGAGCGTTCTATTTGAACAGTTTAAAAAAGAAAAGTGACGCACATTTAAGGAAGAGGAAAAAACGATTCAAGAAAAGTCAAGATTCTTTCAAGAAAAGTGAAGATCTGTTTGCAAAGGGGAGAAAATATTCAAGGAGGAAAGCGAAGAAAAATGTAGGTACAATTTGAAGAGAATATGAAGCTTTTCGAGAATCTTAATAAAAAGACAAACGAACAAGTAGTGACAACAAATTAGAAACTAGACGATCACGTGAAGAAATGAAAGAAGGAAATTAAATTATCAGACAAAAAGATTTATAGCCAGATTTCCGAAACTCAGTAGCAGATCATGACATAGGTAGACGAGCAGGCACAAGATTTTGATGCGATGATTGACACATTGACGCAGAATAAAAATGGAGCTACAGGCGGATTAAGGAAAGACACTGATATTAACACAGAGATACTGTCTCACAGAAACATACGTTACAATATGTTACAGAGTAATTCGAAATGTTAACCTACGCTGTCGAGCAGCTATAGACTAGGAATGAAACAACATCCAAAAATCTCATCTGAAAGGACTGCAACAGTAAACCTACGAGAACCCGAAGAAGTCAGGGATTTTGTACAGTTTAAAGAGATGTAAGCCAATATCAACCGAAAGAATAGAGATACATTAGGCGCACTAACGAGAGTGAAGCGCATCAGTAGAAACTCCGGCAGTAACGGAAGAGAAAGCGTGACGAACCAAAGCGAAGAAGAGAAAAATCTGGAGGAAACGGAATTAAGAGAACTTACAGAGAGCTTAGGGCGCTACAGGGAGCACCGACGCGATAACCACCACTGTTATCATTGCAGATTTATCGTATAATGTAGACGAATAAGACATCGGTTAACAGTTTGTGTCGGTGTAAAACTAACCATTGTATAGTACTGTATTAAACTGGGGACCTATAAAAGAAAGAGAAGCTTCGTCCCGCCGTAGCCCTCAGTGGTTCACAACCCTACCACACTCCACAGCAATCCACCCACTCCACCGACGCCCCACACCGAACCCATGGTTATTGTGCGGTTCAGCCCTCTGGACCCCCCCCCCCCCCCCCCCTCCCTCGGGAACGTCTCATACCAGACGAATGTAAGCCCAAATGTTTTCGTGGTAGAGTAATTATGGTATACACGTACGTGGAGCCGGTGTTTCAGCAGCTATCTCCGACACAGTGTAACTGAGGCGGAATAAGGGGAACCCGCCCGCATTCACGGAGGTAGATGGAAAACCACTTTAGAAACCCTCCAGAGGCTCCCCGCCACATCGGACCTCGACACCAATCCGTCGAACGGATTCGTGCCACGAAGCAGGTCGTTAGATCGCGCGGCTAGTCGGGCGGGCAAAAATAACCACGGTGTCTGGTTGCATAGAACCGCTAACACCCAAAGATTAGAATTCAGCACTTCCGAGAATCTTTGCCTAAATTGTGGCCATATGTTTGGATGATCAATTTTGTCTTTGAGAACTTCAATGAAATGGCAGCTGCGACAATGCGAGTGCTTGTAGGTGTGTGTAAAAAGTACGAAGAATTAAAACGCCCTTTCCTTGATGAATACCGAACAAGACCAAGGTAGTATAAATATAAACTAGGAATAATAATATAGGAACATTACGGAGATTCGAGGTGGTATGAACCAGCACGGTATTTAAAGAACATGGTCGAAAGAAATAACTTCTAAGATGTGCTGTATCAGCCAGCAGAACTAATCCAATTTTGTTTGACGAAACTGCTCAGGCCGATGCAATGAGAAATTATAATATCCGGTAGGAACTTGAAGGAAGAAAAAGCATTCCAACACTTATTACAACAGTTAGGATACAATCGTACTACAGAAGCAAGGGAATCTGTGTACTTCATACAGACATGTTAGCCACCCTAAAACCATCAACGAAGTAGCAAAAACTGGAAAGAAATGGAAATGGATGGGATAGACGGAACGATCACAAAACATAGTGACCACAGTTTCAACCACACGATAGGAGAAAAAAATAGCGATGTAATGTCCAGAGAGAAGAGAGAGATGAAGTAGTGGAAATACGTTGACCTAACCCTGTATATAACTAGAGAAAGGAGGATCAAGGGAGCACTCCAAGAAGTTGACTAGCAACGAAGGCCCCGACTTCACAGTTGTTGTTGTTGTTGTTGTCTTCAGTCCTGGGACTGGTTTGATGCAGCTCTCCTTGCTACTCTGTCCCGTGCAAGATTCTTCATCTCCCAGTACCTACTGCAACCTACATCCTTCTGAATCTGTTTAGTGTATTCATCTCTTTGTCTCCCTCTACGATTTTTATCCTCCACGCTGCCCTCCAATGCTAAATTTGTGATCTCTTGATGCCTCAGGACATGTCCTACCAACCGATCCCTTCTTCTAGACAAGTTGTGCCACAAACTTCTCTTCTCCCCAATCCTATTCAATACCTCCTCATTAGTTACGTGATCTATCCACCTTATCTTCAGCATTCTTCTGTAGCACCACATTTCGAAAGCTTCTATTCTCTTCTTGTCCAAACTAGTTATCGTCCATGTTTCACTTCCATACATGGCTACACTCCATACAAATACTTTCAGAAACGACTTCCTGATACATAGATCTATATTCGATGTTAACAAATTTATCTTCTTCAGAAACGCTTTCCTTGCCATTGCCAGTCTACATTTTATATCCTCTCTACTTCGACCATCATCAATTATTTTACTTCCTAAATACCAAAACTCCTTTACTACTTGAAGTGTCTCATTTCCTAATCTAATTCCCTCAGTATCACCCGATTTAATTTGACTGCATTCCATTATCATCGTTTTGCTTTTGTTGATGTTCATCTTATATCCTCCTTTCAAGACACTGTCCATTCCGTTCAACTGCTCTTCCAGGTCCTTTCTGTCTCTGACAGAATTACAATGTCATCGGCGAATCTCAAAGTTTTTACTTCTTCCCCATGAATTTTAATACCTACTCCGAATTTTTCTTTTGTTTCCTTTACTGCTTGCTCAATATACAGATTGAATAACATCGGAGAGAGGCTACAACCCTGTCTCACTCCTTTCCCAACCACTGCTTCCCTTTCATGCCCCTCGACTCTTATGACTGCCATCTGGTTTCTGTACAAATTGTAAATAGCCTTTCATTCCCTGTATTTTACCCCTGCCACCTTCAGTATTCGAAAGAGAGTATTCCAGTCAACACTGTCAAAAGCTTTCTCCAAGTCCACAAATGCTAGAAACGTAGATTTGCCTAGTCTTAATCTTTCTTCTAAGATAAGTCGTAAGGTCAGTATTGCCTCACGTATTCCCATATTTCTACGGAATCCAAACTGATCCTCCCCGACGTCAGCATCTACCAGTTTTTCCATTCGTCTGTAAAGCATTCGCGTTAGTATTTTGCAGCTGTGACTTATTAAACTGATACTTCGGTAATTTTCACATCTGTCCGCACCTGCTTTCTTTGGGATTGGAATTATTCTATTTTTCTTGAAGTCTGAGGGTATTTCACCTGTCTCATACAGCTTGTTCATGACTGGCTCTCCCAAGGCCGTCAGTAGTTCTAATGGAATGTTGTCTACTCCTGGGGCCTTGTTTCGACTCAGGTCTTTCAGTGCTCTGTCAAACTCTTCACGTAGTATAGTATCTCCCATTTCGTCTTCATCTACATCCTCTTCCATTTCCAAAATATTGTACTCGAGTACATCGCCCTTGTATAAACCGTCTATATACTCCTTCCATCTTTCTGCCTTCCCTTCTTTGCTTAGAACTGGGTTGCCATCTGAGCTTTTGATATTCATACAAGTGGTTCTCTTCCCTCCAAAGGTCTCTTTAATTTTCCTGTAGGCGGTATCTATCTTACCCCTGGTGAGATAAGCTTCTACATCCTTACATTTGTCCCCTAGCCATACCTGCTTATCCATTTTGCACTTCTTGTCCATTTTGCACTTCATTTACTGCATTTTTATATTTTCTCCTTTCATCAATTAAATTCAATATTTCTTCTGTTACCCAAGGATTTCTACTAGCCCTCGTGTTTTTACCTACTTTATCCTCACAGTTAGTAACAATAAACCTGCTGGGGGCTGTATTTGTAAATTGCGAGAAGCTGAAAGAAACGTTATGAGCAGGGAATTAAGAAGAGAACAGAGGACATTACATATCTAATTATAAAAGTGGACGTGGGAGGAAATACAGTACGATGCATACTCGATGGTCGCGCGGAGTGTCCGCGCGGATGGGGGCGCCATGAACGGATTGCGCGGCCCCTCCCACCGGAGGTTCGAGTCCTTCTTCGGGCATGGGTATGTGTTGTTCTTAGCATAAGTTAGTTAAAGTTGGTTTAACTAGTGTGTAACTCTAAGGACTTATGACCTCAGCAGTTTGGTCACTTAGGAATTCATACACACACATAAACTCGATTCTGGAAGCGAAGTATTAGTGTTGTACAAGGGAGTCTGTGAGCCATATGATAGAGATAAAAAGTGGCAACTGATAAAAATATAGATTACTAGAATATGAGTCACAATAAATGGAAAATATGCAGAAGTTAAGTAGCAAGTGATAGCAGATTATGAGTATCAGTCACAAGTATTTAGTGTGAACTTCTTAATTGTGAAGAATTTGACTGGAAAGGAATATTAGGTCCTGATTAATACTGAGTGCTTCTGCTGAAAGTAGTGGCGAATTTGAAGGACGAAAACGTCAAATTAAAATTCGGAGATAATGGGCAAACATCAGGAAAAATCTGTTGTTACTTAGACCTGGTTTTCACTCAAGAAGGTCAGAGAATGACGTTAGGGATCTAAGAGGAAGAAGTGGGAGAAGCAATAGAGGAAGTAAGTAATGAACCTACAAGAGATTGTGAGAAATTCAAAACCGATAAAGTGAAAATTCCAGACACTGGAAAACTTTCGAATGTGCAAGTAATGGGAACAGAGAGGGGAAGGATAATGAAGAAGGGAGCGGCTAGCTATTGCGAAGACTGCCTGTGGGATAATCTATCCGATGGAAATAATTAGACAGTCAAGGCGCATTTGGAATTTTCAGTAAAGGCGTGCCTTTCATTCGACTGTGAGGCATATACCCTCTGTGTGGTCGCGCCGGTACATTTTTCACCGACATCCAAGTCTATCTACACCTATCCTTTGATAAAAATATTCTCGGGGTTAAATGTTGTTGCACATATTCATCTTTTGTATATATCTCTCCGGCATTTCGTGTTTTCCAAATTTTTCAGAGATACAGAGTGTTCATAAGTGAAGTTCCCGTTTCAAAACGTTTAGAAAGAGAGTCACTGCTCAGAATGACGTCAAATTCAAACGGCGTATTATTAACGCAGAGCGAGACGTGTTCGTCCAAAAATATCTAACGAATCTCTTACCAATACACGCAAGTATCAAAATACGCACACCAACAGACACGCGGCTCTCGGTTGTTCGTCAGTTTGCGCTGGTAAGGCTCTTATAGGAACGGTGACTGACCCAGTAGCCCTGCAGAAGTTCCAGGAACTCAAGGGGATGAAAAAAGGCATTGGCCCGATGTCCGCTAAGAGTCTGGAGAAAATGAATACAAAAATCTAAAAGACAGATTCTTTTGAAGTGTAATGTGACAGAGAGAGGACGTGGCAGTTGATGCGACGTCTGTCGAAGATGTAGCCACAGCATTGTAGGCGGGTTCAACAATGGTGAGTAAACACGCAGTGCACAGGAAACTGTCTTAACGTTGGACATGCTTGCGAGTGCGGTGCATCTTATGAAACATCCTGCATTGCTATCGACATAATATCAGTCATTTTCAGCAATTAATTCCTGCTGACCTGCCAGACAGCCAGTCGTTCACTCTGGAATTTCTTTCTCGCATGGAAGTGAACAAGGAATGGCCATGGAACATTCCGTGAACAGACGAAGCCCATTTCCACGTCCAAAGACATTTCAATACGCAGAGCTGCTGAGTATGGGCGACGGAAAATCAGCACGCAAATCAACCAGTACCACTTTATTCTGTAAAGGTGACCATGTGGTACGGGTTGAAAGAATAACTTGTTGCAGGGCCGTATTTTTTCGAGGAGATGAGTCCTGCGTGTACTGCTACATGTACCATAATTGCTGCCGATGAATTTCGAAAATTCTAGAATTATCTGCCATCATTTCCCTATGGCCTGACCGTCCAGATCAACTGATCTTCACCTGCGTGACGTCTGCTCTGTGGGCTTATGTGAGTAATGTTTTGTTCAGTGCTCCAGTTACGAACGTTGCTGACTTGAAGGCACGCATTGCACAACACATTATGAACATGACCCGCAAGACAGTCCGACCTGTTGTGGAACAAGCTGTGTCTCCATTTCAACTTGTGGTAGAAAACCGTTGACAGCATATTGGACATATATTGTGCCAGTCTCACGATTATTAGGAACCGATAAATATTCCTTGTTACGCAGTTTTGGGACCTAGGACAATTATAAGCCGACGTCGTTTTGCTTTTTATGCTGTTTTTGGCCTCAAGAAAATTAAAAACCGATTCTTCCTATGACCTATGCTGTTCAAATTTGACGTCATTCTGAGCACTGGACCTGTTTCTACAGCGTTTCGAAACTGGAACTTTAATCGTGGACACCTCATACTGATCCTTTAAGTCACTGCACCTATTTCCAGTCGATTATTGACGTAGTTCTCTACAATTACTTCATTAAAGTTTCATCAGATTCTTGCAGTATTGCGGTTTTCATTCGTTCACATTATTGTCAATTCATTTTATGATGGATTTTACATTTTGCTTCAAATTGTTCCCCCATGTGTTTCTTCATTCTTGTTTCCTTATATTCGTTGGTTTATGGGAATGCCCGTTTATTCTTAAATCTGCCACATGGTCTTTATTTGCATGCACGCCGATCTTTTACATTCTGCCTGTCATCTGTAAAGGGTGGTTAAGCATTCAGTTCTTACCCTTACGGCAAATACTCCGCATCACATTTGCGTGGCATATGTTAGTCTCATTACACAGGTATTATACTATACCAAATGATTTCACGTTATGGTACAATGCTTGTTGCTGCAGCGTTTCTATCGCCGTAAGAGACATGCTATTACACTCTACAAAGTGTTGGTCGTCTTCACCTATATTTTCTGTGATTCCCTCACGGCTACAGCTCATCATTCGCTCGTCCGAGTCTCTTCACATCACTATCGGTGAGATATACACACTTTCCTTTATTTCAACTACATCTTTTCCATAGCTTCGTTGTACTTAGATATACTATGTGTAACAGGTGTAAATGCAGATATTTTTATTTCTGAACGAGAACTGTGTATTGAAAAACAGTAAATCAGAGTTTATATCCCTTTCAGACTAATAATTATAGCTATTAGGAGCAATAAATTTTTTGGTTAGTTAGTACCTTTAAGAACATCTGGCAAGAGCAAGACATTAATGCTTATTTTCCCCTGGGCAGAAGGTCAGGTGGTGAAGTGTAGAATCATGGAAACAAAATGTTTAGCCTATACTGACAGGCGTAGCCTACTTATCGGTGTAGTTACGACCGTGCAGAAAATTCAAGTATCGAATAATGTGACGTGTTTGTAGGAAGACTGTTGGACGCAGGGAAACAACAACGAACGCACTGATATGTGTACATATTACACTACCACATATAAAAATATCTCCACTTATACCCATGTAATCCTGTATTTTTCCTTGCTTCCGATGTTCATTGATAAAATCGGTGGAGATGAGTTCTACTTTTTCTGGCACTGTGTCCCTCTATTCTACGAACAGTTGTTTACTATCTGGCTGGTTAGAATTAAACTTTCGCTACTTCAAAGGCCTCCATGCAACACGAGAGATCGTAGGACGATGAACCTTCGTGGAAACATTTGTAAGGTCATGCAGAAGAGAAATAACGAATAAAACATTACAAGAAGCATATTTTAAATCCCACATGAAAGAGCAACATTTGTTAAATATGTACCGTGTTTATGTTCCAGATTACAAACGTTGATCAATGTGACGACCATCTGCATCCACGTCAGCCTGGAACGGCAGTGTAAATGCTATTTCGCAATTGTTCGCTTCACTTTTAGAACGGTCCGCACACTGCGTCCAGGATTCTCAGCCATGGCCTCAGTAACTTCTTTAAAAATTTGAGGCGCAATTGGCTGTCCGTATCTCCTAGGAGCCAATCCAAAATCACCATTTAATTCGAACTTTATAATCATATTCTTCTTACCTCCTGCAGAAAGAGGACCTCTGCATATTAGTTTAGTGCGTCGATACTTGCGAAACCGAGTGTGGTGGCGCAGTAGCTAGCACACTGGACTCGTATTCGGGAGAACGACACCTCCGGCCATCCTGATTTAATTTTTCCGTCAAATCCCTAAATCACTCAAGGCAAATGCCGGGATGGTTCCTTTGAAAGGGCACGCCCGACTTCCTTCCCCGTCCTTCCCTAATCCGATGAGTCCGATGACCTCGCTGTCTGGTCTCCTATAAACAGCCCCCAACCAAGATACTCGTGAAGAGCAGCATCACTATTGTTATTGTTTTGATAAAAAATAGCTTTACGAGTAAATCCATACTGACTGTCTGCAGGTGCAATGGACACTGATATTTGTATTTCAACCATATGCCGTTATACCAGTACTGGTGTCTGACGGCAAGTCATGGCATTATCACTAACTAATAATATAAAACATGAGCACACACTGTGAACATCATTCCTATACTAATTTACCTAAAACCTTGTTACTCTTAGTAGCTATAATTATTAGTCTGCAAGTGAAATAAATATTGATGAAACATTGTTCAGTACACTGTTCTCATTCAGCAGTAAAAATATCTGCACTTACACACATTACGCATAGTATATCGAAGTATAGCGAGGCTGTGGAATAAGATGTAACTGAAATAGAGGAAAAGTGGATGTGTACCCATACAATAAATAGATTTCCATCTACACATGCCCAAATAACGAAAGTTTATAATTAAACTACCTGGTACATGCACAGTAATTATGAATTCTTCAGCTCCAGTTCAAGTTTTTAACTGGTTCCTGAAGTAACCGGAATCTTTCTTTAATGTCATTAACAGCTGAAACACTGCTGTGCTTCCTCCTAGGCTGCACGCTGGTCGTGCCGCTCTGTCATTGTAAAATCGTTTCTAAATAATAAGGGAGACTGGTGTCTCATGTAGTAAGACAAGAGGACCAGTTGCGTCCAAAGCAATTCGGTTTCTAGAATGACAGCTCCTGTATGGTCTCTCACATACATCCTAAGTGTTCAGTTAATGTATATAAAAGTGTATAAGGACAAGTAACTTGGCCAACAAAACCTGAACGATTAAGTCTCATAGGAACAAAGTAGGGTATTTATTAAAATTCTGCTATGTCGTTTAGAAAACCTACGTCCTCATGACAACTCTGAAAATCACACTTAAGTGCCTGACAGGAATTTTTCGAACAACAGCGCGTGGGGAAAGTGAACACTTAAATCTTTCTGTACAGGCTCTGATTTCTCTTATTTTATTATGACGGTCATTTCTCCCTGTGTAGGATGGCGACAGTAAAATATTTTCGCATTCAGAGGAAATGTTGGTGGTTGAAATTTCGTGAAGAGATCTCGCTGAAGTGAAAGATAACTTTTTGTTTAATTAATGCCACCCCAACTCGCTTGCGTTATCCATCACACTCGCTGTCGTATTTCCCGATAATACGAAGCGAGGTGCCCGTTTTCGGACTTTTTCGATGTCTTCCATTAACGCAATTTCGCAAAGATTCCACGCCGCACAGAAATGTTCTAGCAGACGGTGGATATGCGTAGTGTCAGGAGTTCCTTTAGTATACATGTTGCATCTTCTCAGTGTTCTGTCAATTAAAAGCTTCTGATTTTCATTCCCCGGATCGCACTCTATGTGATGGTTTCAGTTTAAGCTGCTCGGAATTGTAATTCCTTGGTATTTAGTTCAATCGACAGCCATTAGATTTGTGTGATTTATCGTGTAACCGAAATTTAAAGAATTTATCTCAGTACTCATGTAGTACTCACACTTTTTCTTATTCAGAGTCTGCTGCCACTTTTCAGACGTTGCAAATATTGCGTCTAAGTAATTTTGCATCTTTTTTTTATTTTCTGATGACTTTAGTAGACGGTAAATGAGAGCACCATCTGCAAACAATCTAAAAAGGCTGCTCAGGTTATCTCCTAAATCGTTTATGTAGACCATAAGCAAGCTTATAACACTTCCTAAGTCGAGGGCTATTCTTCCCTTACTTCGTACTGTGGCTTTTCTGACAGTAAATCACGGACGCAGTTGCGCAACTGAATCGATACTCCACAGGCACGCAATTTGGTTAGAAGTCACATGTGGGAAACGTATTATAAGCCTTCTGGAAATCTAGAAATATGGAATCAGTTTCCGTTCCCCTGCCGAAAGTACTCATTAAATCGTCTGATTGGAGGGCAAGCTGTGCTTCACATAAATGTCATTTTTTATACCCGTGCTTATTATGTACGAATAGACCGTTTCCTTCAAGCTAATTCATAACGTCCGAACACAGTAGATGTTTCAGAATTATACTCCAAATCGGTGACAGTGATATAAGTCCGTAACTCGGCGGGTTACTCCTACTTCCTTTCGTGAGTATTGGTGTGACCAGTGCAATCTTCCAATCTCTGGGTATGAAACTTGCGCCAAGCAAGTGGTTGTAACGACTGGTAAGTATGAGGCAACCATATCACCATTATCTGAAAAGAACGTAATTGGTATATTATCTGGACCGAAAGGCTTACCTTTATGAAGTGATTTAAGCTGCTTCACTACGCAGAGGATATCTGATTCCAACTTACTAATATCGGCAGACTATGTCGGCGATTGCTGCACACACACTGTTTCCACGTACACATACCCCATAATTATTCTACCACGCAAACATTTGGGGTTACACTCGTCTGGTATGAGATGTTACCAAGGGGGTCCACTGGGGTCCGAACCGCACAGAAACCCTGGGTTCGATGTGGGGCAGCGGTGGGGTGGTTGAATTGCTGTGGCCTGTTGTGGGCCTGCGAACCACTGAGGGCTACATCAGGATGAAACCTCTCCGCCGTATCCAGATCCCCAGTTTAAATATACAATATACAATATTGGCAGATGTTCTTAATTCGAAATCTGGAATATTTACTTCGTCATCTTTGGTGAAGGAATTTCGTAAATCTGCTTTTAGTAACTCCGCCTTAGGGGTACTTTCATCTGTAATATTGCCGTTAGTAATATTACCATGGACAGTTATTCACAATCATCTCACAAATGGGGTATTATATTTTAGCTGCCTTTTCTCTAAACTTCATACACACACACACACACACACACACACACACACACACACACACACACACACACACAGACGTAGACGGGCGCGCGCCCGCGGGTGCGCTTTCATAACTGCTACCACAATGACTGGAACACGCATTATAAGTACCGTATGTCCTTCTCTGTAAGATCTAAATAGCATGGATCAGAACAGTTCACACTTACAAGCAACAAGTCTGTTTACTACGATCAGTGCTGTCTTCTCCTTCCTATTTGTATTTTAGCTCATGAAAATATTTGTAATAAATCTGAGCAGAACAGATTTGAAATCAAAGTTGTTATGAAACTGTTATTATTCTGCACTACCCATGTAGCTATGCCTCCTGTAGCTGTTTGGCTTTCAATAATGTCCATTTATCAACTGAGTGTCCCATTCTTAAGTCACTTTAATATTGTAGTGGTGCATATAAAATACTGTAAACTTCTGAACTGAAAAGCAAATCGGGCTGTGTAGAGGTATTCAGGGGAGTGCTCCTGGAATAATTTAAATGTTATTTCTATTTTGTTTGTGTAGTCGATTCTGCCCTACATTCCAGTAGAAGAACGTCGTCTGAAGACAAAATTGTTTCATCGCTACTTATTAAATAACTATAGTACAAAATAAACCACAATGAAATAAAATAGTCATGCATGGAGCAGAACATATTCTTAAACAAATAACTGATATGTTTAATCATCTTGTTAGAACTGCCAATAAGATGTGTGTATCAATTAAGCTACAGATAAAATCTCCGAGACCATCAGCTTTGATAGCCATCATTACCATGTCAGAGTGTATACTTTACGCTTTCCTCCTCAATCTGAAACATGTCTTCTTCAACCAGCCAAGTGCTCGTTTCTGCTGTTGGAAACTATAGCTCACTGTCTCCCACGAAGTGCGCCACGAGCTGTGAAAGATGGGAACCCTTACGGCATGCCATCTTTCACCACTTGTCAACTATCTGTTCCCTGCAGAGGCACTGCAGCCATCTCAGCTATGTGGTGAGCCACCAGGACGAGTAATTGTAGGTGTGTCAGGGAATGACAGAGTTTGTTTGCCGCTAGCAATAATAGTTGTGGCGTTATATTTCTTTCTGTGTCAGTGAGGACGGCATGGAGACGTCGCCAGTGACACAGAAGTCAAAGAAACAGTCGCAGGCTCTTCTAGGAAAGCATTCGGTTTTCTACAAAAGCATGACCGCTTTGCTTGCGAGGGTAGGCAGTGGCATCTCACCATAAAGTCGGCCCACGAATACGGCCTGATCTTCAGTAGAGCAATGGCCAGCGGCGTGCATCCTGGAGGCGTATTGTTTATCTCGGGTGTACGACCAACAGACGGGTTCTATGATTTATGGGTTGCTCTGGGAAGGAGCATATTGTCCGCCACAGATGTGGAATATATCCGCTTTTCTCTGGCGCCAAGTTCAGCAGAAGAGAGAATTAATTTTTGATGCAAACTGTCACGTTGGAGGGATACCACTACGGCGTGTCTAGGCAGTAGTTCTAGCCCGGTGCTGTTAAGTACGCCATTAAGCACAATTTCAGCGGGCAGCTTGGCCATTGGATGGGACAAGTTTTGGCAACTCCCCGTGGATTTGGTGTCGAAGAGGGAGGAGAACTGAGGTTACACAATAAGGGTAGGAAAGCTTACAAATGTGCTACGCTTGCCAGGATCTTACCGGCAATCAGATTGGTAGCATTTGCTTTTTAATATCTGATGTCAGAAAGACATTGCGAACGAATTAGACTTGCAGTAATCTTAGGTAGCTGGCTCGATATGTACTATATATGTACTCTCTTTTCTGGTTTCTGCAACAAGTGTGCACCTGCTTAGCTGAGTGGTTACATGCTTGCCTCCCACGCAGCGGGCCGGGTTCGATTCCCGGCCGGGTTCGAGATTTTCTCCACTTCTGGACTGGGTATTGTGTTGTCCTCATCATCGTTTCATCCTCATAAATCTGCTTTCGGCAGCGGTGGGGCGACAACGTACCCTGCATCCCACCACGCGTGACCGTGAGCGCTTGCTTGTGTTTACCTTCTGGAGGCGTGAGTTGTATTTGTTCCAAGTTCAGCGTGACTATGTCACACACATGGTACCACGATACGATCAGAATTACCTTCCAACCAGATCACGCGCGTCCTCAAGCTTATGAAATAGAACAGTTCATACGCGACGACCTACGTTTAGATCCGGCGACTGTCGTCGGAATACATTTTTCTGTAACCGAGAGCGTGGCTTATGTTAAAATGATCAGTGCAGAGGTCTGCGCCACAGTGGTGTCTAAATACGCGAACGCTCTCAGATTTAAACATTCTAATGGGCACATCGTTGCAGTGACGGTCGATCATGCAGGCATGGGCCTGAGGACTTTAAGGGTTTTTGAGCTCCCCTTCGAGGTCCCAGAGGACGTTGTCAAGGACGCCATCCGACCATATGGCAATGTCATCAGCCACGTTGCAGGAGAGTGGCAAACTTTATCGACGTATAAGGTCTACAAGGGTGTGCGCCAAATTAAACTTGAGCTCCAGAAACATGTGCCGTACTATTTGAAAATCAGTGGCTGTCGTGCAATCATAATGTACGACTGTCAACTACATACCTGTTCCGGATGTGGGCAGGAAGGCCATGTTCAATCGGGCTGCTTACAACGTAGACTTACGCAGACACCAGTGGAAGACTCCGTTTCGCCGACGGTGACGACAATCCTGCCCCTCACATACCCTCACACGACGATGCACCATAGATGAGGAAGAAACTGGCGGTCGGGCACATCCATCGACGTCAGAAGGACCAAGGGATGAAGAGGAAGGATCCTCGATGTCAACCCAGATGCCGCCCCCTCCACAGCAACAACAGCAGCAACAATCCCACGGAATCCAGAGACAACGTAACATTCAGGACGCGATGGACGTGGACGCGAACATTGTCCCGACGGCGGAAGGTGATACGACGCTGTATTCCCTCCCACATTCGGGTACGGATGTCCACGTCCGAAAGTAACGTTCGCCTCGACGATGCAAGTGACGTCGGCGGACCCCTTCTGGTGATTGCTCCTACGCACGGCCGGGCAAGAAGGTGACATCTCGTCAGACGGTATGGATGCTGCACTTGCTGAGGGTCTGAGTGGTGTAGACGGTTCGCTTGCCCATATCATGAGTGCCCAGTTACTTCTTGCACCACAGATCTGCAGCAGGTCGCGTCGATGGATGGCGCTCCGTCCACCTCTTCCAAAGACGATGTGGGTGAAAGACATTTCTGTGCTGCTCAGCTACACAGCATCGTGTTGAACCCAAAGTGGTCGGACGATATTGACGAACTTCCTGGAGAGGGAACGGGTGACAGCGAAGGAGGTGGCGTTGGGGTTGACATTCCTAGCGTGAAAGACTCATAATCTTCAACGGGTTCGGTGGGTCAGGCATCTCTGGCAGTTATCTTCGATTGCCATGGCGTCTACCCTAGGTGAAGAGGCAAGGCAGCACACCTTTCGCCATGCCACAATCAATATCAATGCCATAAGGGCACCACACTAACTGAAAATGCTACAACGCATCCTCGAAGCACGAACATCGACGTGGCACTCTTACAGGAAGTATGTGTCTCTAATTTCCCTGACTTTTACGGATATACCGCCCACATCTCCCACGCCTCTTCCAACGATTGTGGTGCGGCTGTCCTGCTACGGCTAGGCTTGGCGGATACGGACGTACTGTACCTACAGAGTGCAAGTGCCATGGCAGTAACTGTGAACGGTCTACGACTCATTAATGTATATGCCCCTTCAGGATCAGGGAGACGCAGAGATCGAGTCCGCTTCTTCTTTTTTTTTTTTTTTTAAGATATTACGCGTCTCTGTATGGGTCGCATAGGCGATATGGTGATCGGAGGCGATTTTAACTGTACTTTATCTCCGTCTGATCAGCTGCCACATCACGTCCCGTGTGAGGAATTGGAAATGCTAGTGCGTGACCTCCACCTGATCGACACGTGGTGCCACATCCATGGCCCAGCTCCTGGTTACACCCATTATACAAGTTATTCGTCAAATCGTTTAGACAAGATTTACGTCACAAGCACCCTTTCGACGGCGATGAGAGGAGCACAGCTCTGGCCTAATGCATTCACCGACCACACAGCCTATATTTGCATCATTGCCCTCCAACCTCACGTGTGTGGCGCAGTAGGCCTCCATGGAAACTAAACGTCGCCCATCTGGACGAGCCGGTATTTAAAGGGGCTATCGAAGAGTCGTTGAACGCGTCCTTACAGCGTCATGGTCGTGACGAATCGACCTTCAATTGGCGGATTGAATGTGCGAAGCCTGCTCTTAGGCGCACTTTTGTGGCTTATGGCTGGGAAGCAGCGGCATGGAGGAGGACACGGAAAACTTTTATTACACCGTCCTCCGGCCATAAGGGCAACAGCCTCAAAGGGTGCGGGGAAAAGTCAGGATATCCGGGGACCAAGCAGCAATCGGTATTGTAGTTGTAAACTGTCGAAGCTGCATTGGTAAAGTACCGAAACTTCAAACGCTGATAGAAAGCACCGAAGCTGAAATAGTTAGAGGTACGGAAGGCTGGCTGAAGCCAGGGATAAATTCTGCCGAAATTTTTACAAAGGCACAGACGGTGTTTAGAAAGGATACATTGCATGCAACCGGTGGTGGCGTGTTTCTCGCTGTTCGTAGTAGGCTATCCTGTAGTGAAGTAGAAGTGGATAGTTCCTGTGAATTATTACGGGTGGAGGTTACATTAAACAACCGAGCTAGGTTAATAATTGGCTCCTTTTACCGACCTCTGGACTCAGCAGCATTAGTGGCAGAACAACTGAGAGAAAATCTGGAATATATTTCACATAAATTTTCTCAGCATGTTATAGCCATAGGTGGAGATTTCAGTTTACCAGATATAGACTGGGACACTCAGATATTAAGGACGGGTGGTAAGGACAGAGCATCGAGTGACATTATACTGAGTGCACTATCCGAAAATTACCTCGAGCAATTAAACAGAGAACCTACTCGTGGAGATAACATCTTGGACCTACTGATAACAAACACACCCAAACTTTTCGAATCTGTAAGCGCAGAACAGGGAATCAGTGATCGTAAGGCCGTTGCAGCATCCCTGAATATGGAAGTAAATAGGAATATAAAAAAAGGGAGGAAGGTTTATCTGTTTAGCAAGAGTAATAGAAGGCAGATTACAGACTACCTAACAGATCAAAACGAAAATTTCTGTTCCCAAACTGACAATGTTCAGTGTTTATGGAAAAAGTTCAAGGCAATCGTAAAATGCCTTTTAGACAGGTACGTGTCGAGCAAAACTGTGAGGGACGGGAAAAACCCACCGTGGTTCAACAACAAAGTTAGGAAATTACTGCGAAAGCAAAGAGAGCTTCACTGCAACTTTAAACGCAGCCAAAACCTCTCAGACCAACAGAAGCTAAACAATGTCAGAGTTAGCGTAAGGAGGGCTATGCGCGAAGCGTTCAGTGAATTCGAAAGTAAAATTCTATGTACCGACTTGATTGAAAGTCCTAGGAAGTTCTGGTCTTACGTTCAATCAGTAAGTGACTCGAAACAGCATATCCAGACACTCCGGGATGATGATGGCATTGAAACAGAGGATGACACGCGCAAGGCTGAAATACTAAACCCCTCTTTCCAAAGCTGTTTCACAGAGGAAGACCGCACTGCAGTTCCTTCCCTAAATCCTCGCACAAACGAAAAAACTGACCGACATCGAAATAAGTGTTCAAGGAATAGAAAAGCAACTGAAATCACTCAACAGAGGAAAGTCCACTGGACCTGACGGTATACCAATTCGATTCTACGCAGAGTACGCGAAAGAACTTGCCCCCCTTCTAACAGCCGTGTACCGCAAGTCTCTAGAGGAACGGAAGGTTCCAAATGACTGGAAAAGAGCACAGGTAGGCACAGTCTTCAAGAAAGGTCGTCGAGCAGATGCGCAAAACTATAGACCTATATCTCTGACGTCGATCTGTTGTAGAACTTTAGAACATGTTTTTTGCTCACGTATCATGTAGTTTCTGGAAACCCAGAATCTAATCTGTAGGAATCAATATGGATTCCGGAAACAGCGATCGTGTGAGACCCAACTCGCTTTATTTATTCACGAGACCCAGAAAATGTTTAGATACAGGCTCCCAGGTAGATGCTATTTTCCTTTACTTCCGGAAGGCGTTCGATACAGTTCCGCACTGTCGCCTGATAAACAACGTAAGAGCCTACGAAATATCAGACCAGATGTGTTGCTGGATTGAAGATTTTTTAGTAACCAGATCACAGCATATTGTTCTCAATGGAGAGACGTATACAGACGTTAAAGTAACCTCTGGCGTGCCTCAGGGGAGTGTTATGGGACCATTGCTTTTCACAATATATGTAAATGACCTAGTAGATAGTGTCGGAAGTTCCATGCGGCTTTTCGCGGATGATGCTGTAGTGTACAGAGAAGTTGCAGCATTAGAAATTTGTAGTGAAATGCAGGAAGATCTGCAGAGAAAAGGCACTTGGTGCAGGGAGTGGGAACTGACCCTTAACAGAAACAAATGTAACGTATTGCGAATACATAGAAAGAAGAATCCTTCATAGTATGATTATATGATAGCGGAATAAACACTGGTCTCAGTTACTTCTGTAAAATATCTGGGAGCATGCGTGCGGAACGATTTGAAGTGGAATGATCATATAAAATTAATTGTTGCTAAGGCGGGTACCAGGTTGAGATACATTGCGAGAGTCCTTAGAAAGTGTAGTCCATCAACAAAGGAGGTGGCTTACAAAACACTCGTTCGACCTATACCTGAGTATTGCTCATCAATGTGGGATCCGTACCAGGTCGGGTTGGCGGAGGAGATAGCGAAGATCCAAAGAAGAGCGGCGCGTTTCGTCACAGGGTTATTTGGTAAGCGTGATAGCGTTACGGAGATGTTTCGCAAACTCCAGTGGCAGACTCTGCAAAAGAGGCGCTCTGCATCGCGGTGTAACGTGCTGTCCAGGTTTCGAGACGGTGGGTTTCTGGATGAGGTATCGAATATATTGCTTTCCCCTACTTATACCTCCCGAGGAGATCACGAATGTAAAATTAGAGAGATTCGAACGCGTATGAAGCCTTTCCGGCAGTCGTTCTTCCCGCCAACCATAAGCGACTGGAACCGGAAAGGGAGGTAATGACAAAAAAAATGGTTCAAATGGCTCTGAGCACTATGGGACTTAACATCTTAGGTCATCAGTCCCTTAGAACTTAGAACTAGTTAAACCTAACTAACCTAAGGACATCACACACATCCATGCTCGAGGCAGGATTCGAACCTGCGACCGTAGCAGTCGCGCGGTTCCGGACTGCGCGCCTAGAACCGCTAGACCACCGCGGCCGGCAGGAGGTAATGACAATGGCACGTAAAGTGCCCTCCGCTACACACCGTTGGATGGCTTGCGGAATATAAATGTAGATGTAGATGTAGGTTATTGTCAGTCGCGTGAAAGCGTAACTCGTCTCCTTAGCACGCCATCATTCACAGGGCGCTGTTGTACGGTTGCATGCTCCAGACAGGTTACAGTCAGAAAGGTCATCTATGCACCACGTGCTCTTTGAGAGCAGGAGGCGCCGTAGTGCGCTAGTAACCGACATGATTACGGAGGACGGGCGGCACGTAGTAGAACTAGTAAATATAGCAGAAGCCTTCTATTGGGATTACGCTCACCTTTACTCAGCAGTGCTCCCTGATTTGGCGTCGGTAGACCCCGTTTCTGCACATGTCCACGTTAAGTTCCACCAGACATGGTACCGACTTTACTGACAGAAGTGACGGAAGAGGAACTACTCGACGCCATTGGTAAAGGTGCTTCCAATAAATCTCCAGATATCGACGGAGTACTATTAGAGCTCTATCGAGCCTTTAAACCACTGTTGGTACAGTGCTGGGTTGATATTTGTCAAGAATTGATGTCCCTAGGTACACCGTTGCCTGCACTGTTCTTGGAACGACTGATTCTACTCATCCAAAAGCCGAAGGGACGGAATTATGTCCGCGATTATCGGCTCTTAACGTTATTGAACAGCGATGTCAAGATCATTTCGAGACTACTATGAGAACGTATTCGCTGCACACTATTGCACGTCCTGTCCAGTGATCAGACGTCCTTGGGAAGACCCAAAAACAAAAGAACTGCGTTATGTCGCTACAGAGATCTCATCTCCCTTGCACGGGTGAGACGTTTGCCGGCAGCCCTGGTGTCTATCGATTTTATCCAGGCATTTGGCCATGTGGGCCATACTTTCCTCACGGCCGTTCTACGGTGCATGGAATACCCCGACCCCTTTAACATAGTGTTCAAACGCCTTTTGCATGGTGCTACTTCTAGTGTTCTTGTTAATGGAAGAACGACGGCACCCATCCCGATCCGCCGATTAGTACGACAGGGATGGCCATTATCTACATTGTTATTTGCTTTGGCCTTAGAATCTTTGTTGTGTGGTCTCCGAGGCAGGCTCACTGGGATACAGTTTGGCTGCTCCATCTATCGCTGCACCGCATATGTGGATGATTTGATGACCGACGTGGAGCTACCGATATGGCGGCGGCTTTGGATTGGATTGCAACCCACGGTACAGCTTCTGGCAGCCAAATCAACGTTGAAAAGTCCGTCACCTTAACATCGGGATAGGGCTACCGCAGGAACACATTGCCCCCTTACGCTTCAGTGATACTATCCGCTGCTTGGGCTTAGATTTCATGAACGACATGAGACGCGTGACGACGCTCAATTATCGACGCCTTCTTAACCAAATTCGGCCCAGAATTGCAAATCAGCGCTTGAGGTCCTTCAACATCGTTCAGCTGGCGCATTATGCCAATGTATACCTCGCGTCCCGCATACCTCATGTCGCCCAAACGCTACCCATTCCGAACCCCTTGGCGCTTAGCATTATGGCAGCGCTGGGATACTTCGGCAGCGCTGGTATGTTACTGAAGATCAGATACGTATGTCTCACCCTCCGCAAGGAAAAAGGTGATGTCGGCCTAGTTACTGTACGTGACAGGGCCGTTGCCCTCTATGTTAGCTCACATTTATGTCTGCTGCGCCGTCGTCCTACAAGCCTCACGAGTTTGCTTCTGACGGCGTTATGGCCCGCTTCACTAAGAGCGCTGCTGCCGCTACAGGGCACCCCAGCGCCCCTCTTTTATACAGGACGTTTCTATTTAGAACAAAGTTATTCCAATGCAGCCCCAACGATACCACGAATGGCCACAACTCGACGCCTATATCACGACATGCTGCAACGCCGCCCCCTTAAAGTGGTCGAACTAAAATGTCCTGATGTACGGTGGCGAGTGGCGTGGAAGACTGAACACGATGCCATGCTTGATTCCGATGTTGTTTCCCAATGGTATGCAGTCGTTAATGGGAAGTTGGTGACACAAGAACGTCTCTACAATATCCACATGGCTGAATCTCCAAATTGTGTGGGTTGCAATACAGTAGATTCTGACGAGCACCGCCTCAGCTGTGGAGAGGCGGAGCCGGATTGGCACCTAGTGCGGCAGATGCTGGCTTATCTCTTGCGAGTTATGCCGGAGCATATATCTGCACGCACGTTATTGTTGCCGGATGAGACATTTTACCCCAAGACCGGACCAACTCTGCCACCCGGATACGTGGGCATTCGGTCCATTACCTCTATCGTGACGGACACAATAATGTACTTGACCTCTGACTCTATTTGTAAGAAAGACATCATGCTATTGTCGGGCATACCAGATATCGACGATGCTTAGCAAACTACCTATTGAGTGTCTTTCACAGATCGCCTTGTAGTTGAAATTTTCCAGGCAGTGGTATATGAGGTGAGAATGAAGTGCAAACGATCATACATTGAACCATCTTTATTAATGGCTGCAGTTGCTGGGAAACCTGACTACGAAGTGGCAGCTTTATTTTCATGTTATTTATGTTTCACTATCTTTGATGGTGTCTTCATTCTGTTTTAGTTTTCCAGGTTTGACTACCCATGACTGTTCGCACATTGATATCTATATGTCCATACTGTACATAACGAAAGGAAAAAAAAAAACCTTCCGCACCCTACTAGAAATACCCTTCCCCCACTTCCTTTCACCGTGTTTTTGTGGATTGGCGCACAGACGCTAGTCCCGTATAGTATAGCTTCTTCACATTTTAGATGGAAAGTGATTACGTATAATTAGGCTGGCAACGCCTGCGGAGGTAAGAGTTCGTTTTTGTTTGGCAGGGACACAAGTGGCGATGCCCTGTAGGGATGGCTATGATTTTGTTTTATTTCTTTTTTTTTAAGTATCCCACAAAAAAAATCCCAGCGCTGTCACAAATTTTAATTCATTGCCTTGGCCCAGATAATTTTTGTACATAAAGGGTACCCCATACGTACGGCCTATATGATTAATATATCACCTGTGCCTGAGGTACTGGAAGATTAACCCCATTTCACTCATTGCTAGGCTGCTATTCTGGTATTGGTGAGCCTTGGCAAAACTGGTGTGAGTTTAGAAGTGGCAGTACCAACGGCATCAGGCGTGAGTTGGAATTTGTATCGGCCAGGGAGATGTACAAGCTTCAGCCGTGCAGGCGTGGCAATTCCAGTGCCACTGCGGCGTAACGGTTGGTGACTCTGCATAATAAGCAGGAGACCCAGGTTTGAATTCCAGTGCTGGTAGAAAATTTAATTCATTTCTTCAACTTATTTCATTATCGTCGCTAAAGTGAGGCTCGATACGTTTCACGTACATCAAAAATAAAATTTTTAAAAAATCTTCGTGGTTACGTGTTTGTCTCCCATGCAGCGGGCCTAGGTTCAATTCCCGGCCGGGTTGGAGATTTTCTCCAATCGTGGACTGCTTGTTAGATTGTCCTCATCATCGTTTCATCCTCGTCACCGACACGCAAGTCGCTCTAGGTGGACTGAATTAAGTACACTACTGGTCATTAAAATTGCTACACCAAGAAGAAATGCAGATGATAAACCGGTATTCATTGGCCAAATATATTATACTAGAACTGACATGTGATTACATTTTCACGCAATTTGGGTGCATAGATCCTGAGAAATCAGCACCCAGAACAACCACCTCTGCCGTAATAGCGGCCTTGATACGCCTGGGCATTGAGTCAAACAGAGCTTGGATGGCGTGTGCAGGTACAGCTGCCCATGCACCTTCAACACGATTCCACAGTTCATCAAGAGTAGTGACTGGCGTATTGTAGCGAGCCAGTTACTCGCCACCATTGACCAGACGTTTTCAATTGGTGAGAGGTCTGGAGAATGTGCTGGCCAGGGCAGCACTCGAACATTTTCTGTATCCATAAAGGCCCGTAGAGGACCTGCAACATGCGGTCGTTCATTATCCTGCTGAAATGTATAGTTTCGCAGGATCGAATAAAGGGTAGAGCAACGGGTCGTAACACTGTTCAAAGTGCTGTCAATTCGAACAAGAGGTGACCGAGACATGTAGCCAATAGCACGCCGTACCATCACGCCGAGTGATACCCCAGTATGGCGATGACGAATACACTCTTCCATCTGCGTTCACCGCCATGTCGCTAAAAACGGTTGCGACCATCATGATGCTGTAAACAGAACCTGGATTCATCCGAAAAAATGACGTTTTGCCATTCGTGCACCCAGGATCGTCGTTGAGTACAGCATCTCATGCACTCCTGTCTGTGACGCAGCGTCAAGGGTAACCGCAGACATGGTCTCCGAGATGATAGTCCATGCTGCTGCAAACGTTGTTGAACTGTTCGCGCACATGGTTGTTGTTTTTCGAACGTCCCCATCTGTTGACTCAGGGAACGAGACGTTGCTGCACGAGCCGTTACAGCCATGCGTATAAGATGTCTGTCATCTCTACTGCTAGTGATACGAGGCCGTTGGGATCCAGCACGGTGTTCCGTGTTACCCTCTTGAACCCACCGTTTCCATACTCTGCTAACAGTCATTGGATCACGACCCACGAGAGTAGCAATGTCGCGATATGATAAACCGCAATCGCGATAGGCTGCAGTCCGACCTTTATCAAAGTCGGAAACGTGATGGTACGCATTTCTCCTCCTTACACGAGGCATCACAACAACATATCACCATGAAATGCCGGTCAACTACTGTTTGTGTATGAGAAATCGGTTGAAAACTTTCCTCTTGTTGTAGGTTTCGCCACCGGCGCCATCCTTGTTTGAATGCCGTGAAAAGATAATCATTTGCATATCACAGCATCTTCTTCCTGTCAGTTAAATTTCGCGTCTATAGCACGTCATCTTCGTGGTGTAGCAATTTTAATGGCCAGTAGTGTACTTGCACTCGGCGGCCGAACTTCACCAGATGGGGCCTCCCGGCCAACAAAGCCACACGCTCATTTCCAGTTTTTCTGCAGCGAGTGTGTTCTTTGATTATTGGATTTGAAAATGGCTTTCTGAATTATTGGAGGGCTATTTTCCTGATGTGTTTGTGTGTTTCAATAGCGAAGGTATTTAGAATAATTGTGTCCACAGTAGTTTAGTGACCTGAGATGCTTGTTTGACGCCTGAATGATAACCCGGAACAGGGTGAGAGTCGTTGCCGCAAAGCGGAGAGTAGTGGGCTCGATTAACGTGGAGAACAATCAGAGTTTAGATCGGGATGAATCAGGAGACAAGGCGGCAGTTATTTCCAAGTAACAAGCACATTCAGAGGTAGAAAATAGGCACGGTTCTGTGTCACATTTAGAGGACTCTGAAACCGACAGTGAAGTAAAGGAGGGTAAAGATGTGTAAGACACATGTCATTTCGAGGTAGTACTTCACAGGAGATACCCGTCAGAGCCCGCTGCTTACCGGATTCCCGTGTGTGCATGTCGGGATAGTGTCCACACAACACCCGCTTGGGCCCGCAACCGCTCCCGGTTGCCGCAGTGGCAGCTCCTTCACGTACTGCCACGCTCGCAGGGCGGAAGAGAGGTGTGTAGACCTCAAGTTGAGCTAATCTCCGAACAAAGTATCAGGTGGCGGCAATTCCTTGATATTGATACCTGAGACATTCCTGACCTAAGACATGCGCTCCCTCTCTCCCACTCTCGGTCTCAAGCGGTTGCTTCCTGTTTGTGTGAATCAGCTTATGCAAACACACATAGACCAAGATGTGCCCAACCCCTCCTCCCTTCCATCCCCCTCCCCAGCCTCCTCGCCACTCATCTAGATCTAGTTCAGGTAGTAGCTACATCCCTTCTTCTCACACTTCCACTGCCAAAGAAACCTGTAGCGGATGAGACAGACATTCGAGAAGAAGTAGGTAGAGTCACTCGTTTGCCGCATTAACTCCTTCTTTGTCCTGAACAAACTGGCTGATACCTGGTAAACACCAAGCTGTGGATGTCTTGGAAATACTCCATGGCTCTATCAACTAGATTGATTAATTAATTAAACCGATACTGGAGACTGGTATATTTTGAGGGATTTGATCCTGCAATTGCTCAGTTTCCTAATACTTTTGGATTTTTTCCACATGCTTCCTACTGGTGGTCATTGGAACAGTTAGGTCATTTGGTAGGAAATCCATTGAATTCTATGTCCTTCAACAATCTGCGGAGGGGAAGGATTGGCGTGTGTCCTCGCAGTACCACTATCGAAAACAATTAACTAACCAACCGGGAATACGACGTTGCAATTGGTGTTTTTAAATAACTAGAGAACTCCGAAGTTGCCTCTTTCCGCTACATACGGAAGGAGGAGAAGGGCCTGCTGTGTGAGTGGATAGAGACAACAACAAATGTCACTGTAAGACAAAGTCCACTAAGATTTATTGAGAAGAGGTAAACACGACACACTTAAACCATGATCCAATCCGTAGTAGTAGTGGTTGTCATAGCTAGATGTCGGAAATCGCTGAAACACATGCACCTCCATCGAGATCGTGTCCTGATGTCCACACGCAGCACTCCAGGCCAGATGTCACGCACCGATAGTTCCCGCCGTGGACACACGTGTCTGTGATCTGCTCCCATACTCGTCCTGCCGGGGAGGACCAACCGAACATAGAGGATGTCCAAGATGACTGGAGCGGCTGTAATTCGGATGTTATCAATATGTCGAACGTCAATACTAGGCAGTGATCGATACTGAATGGCTCAATTTTCCTCTGCAAATACCTGCAACACAGCCCTACCCTTAACGAGACAGCCCTACCCTTAACGAGTATTAGTTCACTATTTAGTTACCCACAAGGCGCCGGTGGCTGAGAGCATGAACCATCAAGCCGACTGGCCAGAACTTTTCTTTGTGGCCACCATTGTCCATGGCCATAAGCCGGAAATGTCAGTTAGTTCCGGTCACGGGCTACCACCTCAATGCACCCCTCATGTCAAGCGATGTAGTCTTTGGAAACCAGCCAGATGTTTAGCAGTGTGATTGCAATAAATATTACGATTGAAGCCCCAATCTGGTGACATTCGACAATGAGCAAAGTGTAGGAAATACCTCGTCCTGACGATTGTGGCTCTGGAAATACCAATTGTCCACATAAAACTGTATACTTCTTACCACTGGACATACTTTTCCAAATAATAATTTTCATCTCTCTTACAGCTATCTATGCAAATAAATCCCACTTTGCCACATCCAATCCAGACTTCCCTTGTGACCGGACATAGTCATTTACTTTACACATGTCAGAACACTGACTGCAGTAACTTTACTAACCAATACATGCATTATAGGCCTGCTGGCCCCAGAGAATCTATCACATTTCCTCTACTAAGTGTAATACTTCGAAAATAACATGACGCTGGTGGCACAAAACAATACTGAGAGAAAAATGAGGAATGGACAAGGACGCTCCATTTATTTTTCTTGCAAATGGTACCAGTATGTCTTAGGAAGAGAGACATAATAGTCTTATAAGCGACCGGCAAATAAAAACACAATCGTCACAACTATATTATTGTCACCTGCATAAAAAGCAGCTCTACCTCTACAGGCACTCACAAGCATCGCTAACGATATGTTGAAAACCATAAATGATTTATAAATCGAGGAATGATATTGCTTCCGAAAGAAGCAGTCTTCCAAACAAATTGATCGACACTGAATACAGACAATTATTGCGGGGATGTGTATTAACGCACCGAAAGTGTGGGTGTACGTCACCAGTGGTGTAAACTCTTAATAAAATCATCCATCTCTTCGAATTTAAAAAGTGATTGTAGTATTAAGCCGATATTTGCTACTCCCTCTTGCCGCTGCTAGATATTTCCCACGCTAACAAACAGTATTTGGAACGCATTCTATCTTGATACCACGTTGACAGTGTTTCAGAGGTTCTGTTATAGGCAAGGGAGAAAGATGGTTGATTGAGAATGATCACATACAGTGGATGGTGTGCTATGTGAGGAATCACTTTAAAAAAAGCAACGCTGGATTGAAGTTGTAAGAAGTGTGTAAAATTCTATGACGAATATATTGGCTTTTCAGATCTACAGTGTCATGTTTTCTGGTACAAACTCTGTCGGTGATTTGGAGTGAAGTCTCTCCATTCAATCAAGTAATTGCATTGGATCCTATGCAGACGTTTCGATGATTACAACCACTAGTGACACAAATTTGTGGCACTCTCAATTCTCGAAATGAGTCACCTTTTTCAAACCTATCTGCCAAGGACCCCGTAGAGGAAAATGCTAGCCTGGCATCTTAGAGAGTCTCACTGCATCTTGTAACTGTTCCTCAGTCTCTGACTCACCATCCCTGCAGCTTTGTCTTCTTGATCATTCCAGTGTAATTCAGAACTGAGCGGAAGTCAGAGAGTATAATATCTACTGCCTTCTTCATCGCGTGCAGAAACAGAGTGAGCTGAGTTAAAGCGACCGAACCATGGTTTCAAAGGCTCTGAGCACTATGGGACTTCTTCCGAGGTCATCAGTCCCATAGAACTTAGAACTACTGAAACCTAACTAACCCAAGGACATCACACACATCCATGCCCGAGGCAGGATTCGAACCTGCGACCGTAGCGGTCGCGCGGTTCCAGACTGTATTGCCTAGAACCGCTCGGCCACTACGGCCGGCGACCGAACCATGTTTTGACTAGTCGGTGGAAATGGGAACATGATGTCGTAGCTCCACAAACTGGTAAGGCCAGCGCCAAAAGAAGCTTTATCTTGGAACATGAGGTACTAGAAAGGACAGTACGAGCAGTTATAGAGGCATTTCTTATGTGGAATATTAGGAAGACTTAACATCATATGGGAACTGCGAGAAGTACGAAGATTTTTCCTCTGCATTGCGGTGTACTTTCAAACTACGTACAGCTACTGCAGTCTGAAGGTGGTCTGAGTTTCTTAGGGAGCATTCATGTATGTGACTCAAACATTTTCTCCCTTCTCTTTATTTTGTACGCTCCAACCGAGAAATCAAGTGACTTTAAAACTTCACTAACGTCACACTATAGAGATCTCTATAACATATTACCACGTCCCTCTCTTCTGATATACCGAAAATAACTATTGTCTGCATGCTCACATGAAGTATATGTCTCGATCCTATTAAATATAGAGGTACTAGTCCATTGGAGCAGGTGGCCCATGATAGAATCGCTTGCAAAGACCAGTGTAAAGTTTTGTCGCCATTACTGTGAGAGGACCATATCCCACAGACTATCAATTCCAATATGGTGTTCCTGTTTTGTTCTTTCATAAGCATTGTGATACACTGTTTTTCTGTTGTAACCCATCCAAGCAGTGTATGACTATAGCTTTGTAAACTGCCATACATTTTACTTTTCGTTCAGGACTACGAGGTCTGTTGTAGTTGCTAAACTGACATTACACCTTTCGATCCATTACCCATCGCAAGGGGTGGGCATTACGTGGTGTAAATTATGCTGCTGCCACAACGCATAAGATGGTTGAAATAAAACATAAAGGTGTTGTTCCTAATTGACAAAAATGTAGTGCACATCACAACTTTCGGAAACTCGAAAAGTTTGCAGCTTTGGGGAGCGTTTCCAAACAGGTGTCCACAGGTGATGACATCTAAATTTAATCTCATCTCCAACAATGATAGGATAGCAGATGTGTCTGTTTTCTGTTTTTCGAAGGGACCTTCAGCACAGATTTCTCATTTTGGTGGTGCATATTGCACCCAAGTATGTGATCGCAGTCTTGGAGTCCTATGAGGTAGTCACTGTGACATCCAAGTTTCTGGAAACTATCTTTCGTTTTTAGGACTTACAGTGCATAGCAACATGTGGACCAATAGGGTATCCTACGAGACTTAATCCCATAGAATACAAGTTGTATACATCATCAACTGGCAATACCACCATTAGAGGATTGGAATGATTTTCATACATTCAGGTGAGCATTTAAGTTCCCTCATTTCTCCACATTTTTTGCCATATCTCCATCTGTTTTACTATTTTCCACTATTTTTCGTAATTTCACCCAGTTTTCCGTAATTTCAACATATTTTACTCAATTACTCACAGTTCAAACCACCACTCTCAATGAGATGTCATGTAAACATAATCTTGTCGATCATATGATGCTTTCAGCCAATGACATTTCAGCATGATTCAGAGTTTCTCTATCATTGGTAAACCACCTCCTCCATTACTTTGCGAGGGTCATATAAATATGTACATATCGGTAACCCTGTTACACAGCCTGCATCACATGACACAAATACTATTTCTTACTGCAGGAAATAGTCATCAGCAGAGAGAGGCTGAAGAAACTATTTTCCTTAGACAAAACACTTTATAAATTCGGTAAGATTCTATTACGATTTGCCATCTCCCCCTAGGTGGATGAAGACACAAAGTGTTCATGCATTCCTGGGATAAGATCAGAGATTCGAAGCTCTAGCTCTCAACCCTCTATTTCGAAACGAGCTACTCCTTCATTGAACCTATAGGCTAAGGAACCTGTGTAAAACTCTATATGACCTCTCTCTATGCATCTCGTAACTCTACCTCTGTCTTTAACCAACCCTCCTTGCAACAGTGTTTTTGATTTAATTTGAAACTGACCAGAAATAGGAGCTACATTCGACATCTCGTGAAGCAACAGAACGAGCTGAGTTCAACGTAATGAATACACTTCAATAGTTTGCTTTTACAGAGAGTGTCAAGCCTGTTCCAAACTTGTACCGACTGGCACTAGTGATATAGAGCGTATTTCTCATTCCAGTACTGTAACTGCGGTTCTTCAAAGTCTGTTCCATACCAGTCTTACTCATGTCACCCGTCCAGTTACAGGCGGCTATCTAGATGCTTGCTTGCTGAGGAGTTTAGGACTTTTTGTTGGTGTATAATAGACATGGGCCTGACACATTTGCGGGGGTTGTGGTAATATAACAGACGATTAAGAAAAAAAGAAGTAGAAGAAGAAACTTTGAGTTATGCATGATGGATATCAAGATGGAAGGAGAAACATTTTACAAAAATCACTTGTACTATCAATTCTGTAGAATTGTTGTAGTACGTGTATTCAATACCAAGAAGGTTCTGGGAAAAGTGAAATGCAGAGCAGCTGTGTTTGATATGTGAAACTAACGCCATGCTGCACTAACTCTTTTAACAGAACATACTCTCCTCCACAAACACACACACACACACACACACACACACACACACACACACACACACACACACACAATATTTGTCAAGCAATCGTATACATAGGTATTTCACTACTCCTGTCACTACCTTAGAATCACTACCATTATGTAACTGAAGACTCAATTTATATCCAAGCTATGGCAGAGAAAGGTAGTACTTGGCATACATCTTCCATTTAGTGGATGGTGCTGAAACAGATTTTCCGTCGATGGACATAATTCACCACACACGCTTTGGAAGTCTTCTGCTGACTGTGGTGTGGAGAGGTTTGCTGTTAACGACTGCAGATAGATATTGCTCTAAGCCACACACAGAACACGCAGTTGTATATAGTTGATTGTTAGTCATGCCACAGAACTGGAGCACTCCATGAAAATAATTTTTTTTAGATGCCTGATAAATGACCTGCAGCAACATCTCCCTCTCGCTAGAATTCATCAGTCTACCATTAAATCATACATCGTTAAAACCCCTCTCCATCGATTACTCAATCTAATATTTATGATTCTCTAAAGCGGATCCATGCGTATTTAGAGGCAGATGTTTCTCATTTCCAAGAAACCATCAAAGACAGCAATTAAATTTGATCTATCCCTATTACCGCAATAGACATACAGCATAATGCTCTCAAAAACCGAGCAGTAACTGTTCTATAAGTAATTTGTTAGATGCCCGCACATGGTTGTAATGTCATAGCATGGGCAGAAGTAACGTGCACGCACTCCGTCTGTAGGCCACAAGTCACCCATCGGGACCATCCGACCGCCGTGTCATTCTCAGTGGAGGATGCGGATAGGAGGGGTGTGTGGTCAGCACACCGCTCTCCCGGTCGTTATGATGGTTTTCTGTGACCGGAACCGCTACTATTCGGTCGAGTAGCTCCTCAATTGGCATCACGAGGCTGAGTGCACCCCGAAAAACGGCAACAGAGCACGGCGGCCCGGATGGTCACCCATCCAAATGCCGGCCACGCCCGACAGCGTTTAACTTCGGTGATCTGTCGGGAACCGGTGTATCAACTGCGGCAAGGCCGTTGCCCAGAAGTAACATAAAACCGATAAAATTACCAAAATTCAAGGAAAATACGTATAAATTGAGGTAAAAGACACTAAAATTTGGAGAAACTGAGAGAAAATGAGGGGTACTAGCTTGTCTTCTGCTTGATGTAGGAAAATTCTTCTACATGGGAATGAGTAGGCGACAGCAGGAGAATTACGAGAAAATGCTTACTTCTAAGCACCAGGAATCAAGGAAACAGTTCTTTTTCGCCGACAGTGATAAGACGACTAGAACAGACTGTTTAACGTGGATGAACAGCAAATGTGGAGTTATACATATTTATATGTCAGATCACAAGCTCAGGTGTGATCTAACAGTTATCAGCAGACACCTTATAGATTTTTATAGAGTGTATTAGCTAAACAGCATTGTAGTACAGCATCGGGGGACTGCAAAATACAACTACAGAATGGATTATATGTTTACCCCTGTGCAAAACTGCTTAGGCGTTTTACACGCTAAGAAACAGTATTTACAATGTGCTTCCCCCTACTCTACACCAATCACAACCAGGCAGTGTCAGGTAACAAATAACTTACAGAACAGTTACTGCATTGTTTTTAAAACATTATGCTGTATGTCTATTAAGTTAATACAGATACATGAGATTTGAGTGCTGTCTTTGACGATTTCCAGGAATAGAGAACCATCTGCCTCAAAATAAACATGGTTCTGCTTAAGAGGATGATTAATAGTAGATAGAATAAAAGATTGAGGGTGTTATTTATAAGTGTGATTTAATGTTAGACAGATGATAAAATTTAGAGAGAGAGGGAGATATTGCTGCAAGTAACTTATCGTTCATTTAACCATTTTTTCCGTTGTTCTGTCAGTGTGCATCAGTTGTGTGGTATAACTTGCGATCACCTCGTATACAGCTGCACGTTCTGTGTGTTACTCAGACAGCTATCTATCTGCAATCGTTAACAGCAAACCTCTCCATACAAAAGTCAGTGGGGGACTTCCAAAGCACGTATGATGAACCATGTCCATCGATGGAAAACCTATTTCGATACATTCCCCTAAATTAATAAAGATGTATCCCAAGTGCTCCATTTCTCTGCTGCATCTTGTACTTAAAACGAGTCTTCAGTTTCATAACAGCAGTGTTCCTAAGCTGCTAATATCAGCTCGTGAGGCTCTGAAAGCCCTATGTATTATATGCTTGACAAATGTTGCCAGTGTGTGTGTGTGTGTGTGTGTGTAAGTACGACTGTCTGTTCTGTTCACTGATTTACTGCAGCATGTAATTTCACATACTGAACACCACTGTTTTCGTTTGTGTTTATGTTCTACGTTCATTCTCTCTTCCCAGCACCATCTTGGTACGGAAGCCGGATGCTACAAGAATTGCACAGAATTGATAGCACAAGTGATTTACGTAAAATGTTTCTAACTCCTTCCGTCTGGGTCTCCATCATGCATTAGTCAAAGTTTCTTTTTCCTCCTAATCATCTTTTATATGAACCCAGAACTCTCAAATGTATCAGGCTTATTTATGCTATACTCCAATAAGGAGTACTAAACTGCTCAGAATGGAAGCATCTACAGAGTTAGTATGTAACTGGACAGGTGACATGAGTAAGAGTGGAACAGAACAATCTCTGCAGAACTGCAGGTACAGTATTGGAAAGAGAGAACCTGTCTACATCACTAGTGCCAGTCAGAACAAGTTTGCTCTCAGCGAAAGCAAAAATCAATAACTCAGCTCGTTCTGTTCCTTAAAGAGATGTCGAACGTAGCAGGTATACTATGCTCTTATTTCTAGTCAGTTTAAAATGAAATCAAGAACAGTGTTGGAGGGGGGGTTGGTTAAAGACGGAGGTGGAGTTACTAGATGCATGGACAGAAATATAGAATTTTACTCATGTTCCTTAGCCTAGAGGTTCAAGGAAAGGGTAGTTCATTTCTTAATAGAGGATTGAGAGCTAGAGCTTCGAATCTCCAATTTTATCCCAGGAATGCATTAATACTTTGTGACTCCATTCACATGGCTGGAGATGGCAAATTGTAATCGAATCTTACCGAAATTACGAAGTTTTTGCAGCTTCTCTCTGCTGATGGCTATTTCCTGCAGTAAGAAACAGTATTTATGTCATGCGATGCAGGCTGTGTAACAGGGTTCACGATATGTTACCATTTATATCACCCTCGCAAAGTAATGGGGGAGGTGACTTAAAAAAAAAAAGCAATGATACAGAAATTGAGAACCGTGCCGCAATGTCAGTTGCTGATAGCACCACGAGATCGAAGCAATAAGATGATTTTTTGAAATGACAACTCGACGAGAGTGGTGGTTTCAACCTCGAGAACCTGAGTACAATTTGTTGTAATTACGGAGAATGCTGGAAAAATTTCGAAAAATTATGGAAAAGCTTGAAATTGATGAAAATATGACAAAAAATTTAGTGGGATGAGGATTCTTATATGGTCGACTGGGTATATGGAAATCATTCCATTTTTTCACTAGTCTGAATGACACCTGATGCTCAATAGGATAAAAGCCCATCTGGATACGCCCTTGTTCCACAAGCGGTTATGCACTGTAGGTCATGGAAATGAAAGATGCAGTGCGTGGAAATTGCGATGCCCAGGTGACTACCACCTAGGACACTGAAACAGCGATCATTTACCTAGCTGCAATCTGTACCACCAATATGAGGAATCAATGCTCAGGATCCTGTCCAAAAACAAAGAACCGAGACATCTTCTACCCTATCACTGTGGAAGATGAGATTGACCTAGAGGTCATCACCTTCAGACACCTGTTTGGAAATGCTCCACAATGCCACAGACTTTTCTTGTTTCCATATGTTGCGATGTCCTACACAGTCTGACAATTAGAAAAATGCCCTCTGTCGTTTATTTCAACCATCCTGTCGGTTGCAGTAGCAGCATAATTCATACCATACGATGTCCAGCCTTGTGCAAGAGATAATGTATTGGAAGGCATAATGTTGGTTTAGCACCTGCCACAGAACTTGAAGTTGTGAAAGAAAAGCAAAATGTATGTCAGTGTACAAATCTGTAGTCATACACTGCTTGGATGTGCTACAGCAGAAAAGCAGTGTGTCAAAGTGCTTATGAAAGAACAGCATAGGAATCCCCTGTTGTGATTGATAGTCTTGGGATATGGTCCTCCTACAATACAGTGCCGAAACTTTACACAGGTCGGTAAAAGCAACTTTGATCATTGGCCACCTGCTCCAACAGACCAAAGCTTCTTAACAGGATCGCCACATATGCTCGATGTCAGCATACTGATGGTATTTATTTTCGATGATTCACAAAAGAGGGATGCGGTAATATTCTGTTGAGTTCTCTATATTGTGGTATTAGTTAATTATGGTAGTCTGTAGTTTTTCTCTGTTGGATAATAGAAAATAAAGATGAGGGAGACAATGTGTGGGAGACAGACATGAATACTCCCTGAGATATGGTGATCTCCTTCGACTGTAGTAGCTGTATATAGTTTGGCAATGCACTGTAGTGCAGTATCAAAATCGTCATCTTTCTTCCAATTCTGATGTGATTTGATGTCTTCTTAACTTTCCAGATAGGAAACATCCCAGAACTGGTGGTAGTGTCGTTTCTACAACCTCATGTGCAGGAGAAAGTTTCGTTTAGTGCTACCCTTACACATTGTATATGGTTTGTGGAGCTACGACATCATGTTCCTATTTCCAGCGACTAGTGAAAACATTGTTCGGTCACATTAACTCTGCTCACCCTGTTTCTGCACAGGACGAAGAAGGCAGTAGAGATTGTGCTCTCTGACTTCTGCTCAGTTCTGAATTACACTGGAATGATCATGCAGACAGAGTTGCAGGAATGATGGGGTTGTTGTTGTTGTTGTGGTCTTCAGTCCTGAGACTGGATTAATGCAGCTTTCCATGCTAATCTATCCTGTGCAAGCTGCTTCATCTCCCAGTACCTACTGCGACCTACATCCTTCTGAATCTGCTTAGTGTATTCATCTCTTGGTCTCCGTCTACGATTTTTACTCTTCACGCTGCCCTCCAATGCTAAATTTGTGATCCCTTGATGCCTCAGGACATGTCCTACCAACCAATCCTTTCTTCTAGTCAAGTTGTCCCACAAACTTCTCTTCTCCCCAATCCTATTCAATGCCTCCTCATTAGTTACCTGATCTACCCACCTAATCTTCAACATTCTTCTGTAGCACCACATTTCGAAAGCTTCTATTCTCTTCTTGTCCAAACTATTTATTGTCCATGATGGGGTAGAGACAGAGAAATAGTTACTAGATGCAGAGGACTCTGTAAAATGTCACGCTGCCGTTTCGCTCTACACGGTCCTTAGCACACAGGTTCGAAAAAGATCACTCGTTTCAAGAATTGAGAGGGCCACAGACTTGATTCCTCAGTGGCTGTAATCATAGGATCCAATCCAATTATTTGGTTGAATGGAGAGACTTCATTCCATATCACAGACAGAATTTCTACCAGAAAACAAAACACTATATATCTGAAAAGTCTGTGTGTTCGTCATGGAATTTTACACATTTCTCACAACTTCAATCTAGCGTTGCATTTTTAAAGTGCTTCCTCACATAGCACACAATCCTCTGAACGTGATCATTCTCAATCAACTATCATCCTCCCTTGCCTATAACCCCTGTAGATTTATCACAGAACCTCTGTTACAGTGTCTACATGGTATCAGGATGGAATACATTACAAATATTGTTTGTTTACATGGGAAATGTCTAGCAGCGGCAAGAGGGAGTTGCAAATATCTGCTTAATACCACGTCCCTTAGCCGGATCACTTTCTAAATTCAGTGAGAAGGGTGATGTTATTAGGAGCGTACATCACTGACGGCATGCATCCACACATTTGGTCAGTTAATGCACAGCCCTGCAATCACTGTCTATATTCAGTGTCGTGGTATTTCTGTGGAAGACTACTTCATTCGGAAACAATACCATACCTTGATGTAGAGTTTTTAACATGGATATCACAAGCAATGCATGAGAGTGCCTATAGAATCAAGACCGCATTTTATGCTGGGTGACAGTAACATAGTCATGGAGATCGTGATTTTATTAGCTGGTCCCTTATAAGACTATTACGCTTCTCTTTCTAAGACACACTGGTACCACATGAAAGAAAAGCCAATTGACCATTTCTGTCCATCCCAAATTTTTCACTCAGTATTGTTTTGTGCAACCAGCGTTCCGTTATTGTCGAAGTATAACACTTTGTATGGTATATGTGATAGATTCTCTGGCACCATCGGGGCTATAAAGTATGTGTTGGTGTGTACTGCACTCAGTGTTCTGACATATGTAAAGAAAATTACTACGTCCGGTTAAAAGGGAGGTATGGATTTGACGTGGAAAACTGCGATTTCGTGACATTGATAGCCGTGAGGGGGATGTAATTTTTTATCCGAAAAGTCTTGTCCGGTGATAAGAAAGATATAGATTTAAGTGGGAAAATAATATTTCCAGAGCCATAGTTGCGAGGAATAGGTATTTCCTATACTTTGCTCATAGTCGAATATCACCAGATTGGGGCTGCAATCGTAATTGCTGTTACACTGATGAATACATGGCTGGTTTTCTAGGACGGCATCAATTGACATGTAGAACACGTGGCGGTGTTAGCGAGAACAAATGTACCTTTTTGGCTTAAGACCATCTCAAGCGGCAGGTACAAAAAGAATTCCGTTTGGCAGTCTAGTCTGCTCTTCCCTGCAGCCACTTTGACAAGTCCCTCGAGTTTGTGGGGCCTTCTGGATAGCTGAATAGTGAAATAATACTGCCTCTTCAATAGCGTGTGTTGCATGTAATCTCTGTGAAAAATTGAGCGATTCAGTATTGATTAATACCAAGATCGAAATTTCGACCACTCCAGTTATCCTGGACAGCTTTCAGAGCTGGGCAGTCTCCTATAGAAGGCGGAGACCAGTTGAAGGTCAGGTGCCATCAAATAGATGCATCCAGGGCGGCAACTAGTAGTGCATGACATGAGGCCTGGAGCACTGTGTGTGGACCCTGGGACATTGTCTCGTGGGATGTGCTTGTGTTTCAGCAATGTCTGATATCTAGCCATGACAACTACTCTTATTTACTGGATCGTGGTTTAAGTGTGTCGTGCTTAGTGTATCTCAGTATACAGCAGTGTACTCTGTCTTGCAGTGGTATTTGTTGTTGTCTGTATCCATTCACGCAGTAAGCCCTTCCTCATCTCTCTGACTGTAGTGGAGAGAATTAACTTAGGAATTCTATCAATGTGAAGTTAATGATTGGTCAATTTATTGTTCCCAGTGGTGATACTGCGAGGACAGATATCAATTAAACCCCTCTTCAGTTTGTTTAATAGCATGCAATTGATCTGAAGTTTGAAATTCTCAGCTACCTCTAACAAATGGATTTCCTTATTAAGTGACCTACCTGTCCCAGAATCTACTGAAACGATTCGAGAGAGAAAAATTCAGATCGTACTGGAAACTAGACAATGGCGACATCGAATACCTCCAGACGTATCAGCCCTAGTATCAATCAATAGGATGCAAGAAAAACTGTCTGCACACAAAGGGTATTGTCTTAATTAGTCAATCAATCCGATAACGTGACGGAATACTTCTAAGACATCCACAGTTAAGGGTTTCCCAAGTATTCATTACTTTTTTTTCAGGAGAAAGGAGGTTCAAATGGCTCTGAGCACTATGGGACTTAACATCTGAGGTCATCAGTCCCCTAGAACTTAGAACTACGTAAACCTAACTAACCTAAGGACATCACACACATCCATGCACAAGGCAGCGGTCCCCCGGTTCCAGACTGAAGCGCCTAGAACCGCTTGGCCACCACGGCCGGCGAGAAAGGAGGGGTTATTGTGACACATGACAGATACTACCTACTTCTTCTTGAATATCTTTGTGCCATATGTTATAAGTTCCATAGTAGTGGAAGTGTGAGAACAAAGTGATGTACCGACTAGTCTGCATGAGTAGTGAGGGAGCAGCGGAATGGGTGGAAGAGTGGAGGGGCGGGGCAGACATATTGGTCTGCATGTGTTAGCTTAGGTTGATTCACATAAACAGGAAGCAACCTCTTGAGAAAGAGAGAGAGAGAGAGAGAAATTGTTTCGGTAGGAATTTCTAAGGCTTCAATATCGAAGAGTTTACACCACCTGATTCTTTTTTTTTTAGGGGGGGGGGGGGTTATCGTGACTTCCAGTCTGCGTGCCCTCTCCCGACTTGCGTGCATGGTAATACACATAGCGGTTGTCAGTATGGTAGGAAACAGTGGTTATGGGCCCGAGAGGGCATAGTGTGGTCTGTATCCCAACCTGCTCGTGTGGGAATACATTCAATGGCTGACATATCTGCCTTGAGGTCGGTGTGAAGATGCCATTAGAAGTTTACATGCAGTGAGTCATGTTTACATCGTTTTCATGATGGTGTTGCTTGTGCATTCAGAAGAAAAACTGGTTTATTTAGTTACTTCAGTTCAATGTATTTTACAAGACCTTCACCTTCCGAAACAGTATAAAATGATGTCGTTTTCCCACCAAATAAAACACAGAGCCAACCTTTGCGAACTAAATAGTATAAATAAACCCTTGTGAACTGAATTGTATAAATAAACAGTACATCATTTGCTATGTAATTGATATTGATCTGAATTTGCTGTCGTGAGATCCTTCCTCTCCAGCACTGACTGAGTCCTTTTCCCACCAATTTCCTGATAGGGAATGGAGAAGGATGGGTGGGGATCGCCCAGAGGTGGGTGGGTAAATTAATTTATCGGTTAAACTCATTGGTCAATTAATTCTGTGTCAAAAGTGTGCTTGTATTATCGACGGGGAGAGGGGTGGGTTGGAGGTTTCGAGAGGAGTGAGGGAGGGGGAAGGGGAGGATGGGAAGGATTTCTCAGAATGACAAACTATCCCTAGAGAGTCATAAGTCAACCACTAGGGGTCCTATATCAATTAACAGAAAAACGAGTTAAGGGAAGGAGCCATAAGTCCGTCAATTTTGACCCTGCATGTATGCAACCCACACTATCAAAATGGCGCAGAACGAACTTTGCTACCCTATTAGCATCCTCGATTTTTTGGGAAGAGAGGCAGAAGAAAGTCTCAGAGAAGCTGAATATGCGAAAATAGCAGTTGGAGAATTCGAAGGTACGTTTATAGGAAGTATTATGGATATGTTAGGCAAGCAGGCGAAGCAAAAGCGATCGCAACAGAAACAAGAAGGGACCCCTGCGTTGCTAGAATGAAGGCAATTGGTGAATAGAAAGATGCTCTAGTGGGCAAGAAGTGTGCTAAGATGGCCAAAAGTGTCACCCATCAAACTCACAAAGTTACTACCACAATGCAGGAACAGCTTTCACAACACTCTAAAAAAACTGAGACACTGGAAGATGGGGATACAAAACTGTCACAGCTGGAGCAAGACCGTGAGTGTGTCGCTGAGGGACAAGTTAAGATCATGAAAAATATGATGGACACATTCGGCCACATAAAACAGTTTGAAATATAGGGCGCTAATAAACAGAAGGGGGATGAGGAGCATGAGAGACAAACTGAACCGGAGATGATTGGGACTGGTACTCACTCTGACATTAATGAGTCGGTTAATATCATTGAATCCCCGCGGCAGAGATATACTTGTGTTTGCCCACCACGAGTGTATTCAATGTATGCGGCGAGTCTCACCACAGTGGCAGAGCACTCTCATAAATAAGTGCCTAGTAGAAGTTTCTATGTACAAATTTGTGATGAGTGCATTGATGTGGATGGCCATAACAGTCAGTGGGGTGATGTTTCTCAGAATATCGAACGAATGAGAGTCACAGAGACCGGAATGCCGTCACAGGACGCAGCCGAAGACCTGGGTTTGAACCACAAACATTTTATATCCGTGTAAAATTTTCGAAACTTTCAGGTCAGTGGAACAAACTACACCCCATAGCTTGGATAGCTCAATATGACAAAGGTTTGCCTCCTACTTGGCCATTATGCTGCAAGCTTGAATTTATTTGCAGACACAAGGAGGATTCGATGGTGGCTACTATGAGAGATACTGTGGTCACCTGTCAATGGTATGAGAAATAGGAGAGGCACTCCTCACAATATACTGACCGAAACAGATGCGGGATAAGGTCAGTCAGTACAGAATGATGTGTGGGGACAAGGAGTCATTTGGATTCCAATGCCCAGTGAATCTTCTTGAGTCAAAGATAGAGAAGAGCCAGTCTCTAGATTCACCATGGAGCTCAAGTGACATTATGCGACTGTGTTGTCTGATGCTCCCCATCAGGTACCAGTACTTTCTATCAGGTAGATGCAGAGACGACATAGAGCGGTTAAAAAGTACTCTGCGAGAGCTGGAGTACGCCTATGAATCCCAAAATGAAAATGAGGAAGGCGCATTATGGAAAATAATAAAAGTCGGCAGTCTAGGAAGCAGAATGATCGAACAGACAGTCGAAACAGGTCATCGGGTCAACAGCGTCACTTCGAACCACCACCTGAAAGATAAGAAAACTGGAACGATTTTAACGGCGGGTGTAGGTTCAAAATGGTTCAAATGGCTCAGAGTACTATGGGACTTAACTTCTGAGGTCATCAGTCCCTAGAACTTAGAACTACTTAAACCTAACTAACCTAAGGACATCACACACATCCATGCCCGAAGCAGGATTCGAACCTGCGACCGTAGTAGGCTCGCAGCTCCAGACTGTAGCGCCTAGAACCGCTCGGCCACTCCGGCCGGCGCGGGTGTAGGAACAATAAGCGACTCATTGATAGAAACTGGAGTCAGCCAAACAGCAAATTAGCAGATGTAGTTGAGATTAGACCCCCTAATCCAAGGAACAAGGATCGACATGACCACCCATGACGCAGCTGACTAAATAATGCAGCGGGTTCGGCTCGAATTTTGCCGCACAAAAAGTAAGAGTGAGAAAGGTTAAATTATTTAAGATGAAGATACAGGAAAACTGTTGAAACTTCCTGGCAGATTAAAACTGTGTGCCCGACCGAGACTCGAACTCGGGACCTTTGCCTTTCGCGGGCAAGTGCTCTACCATCTGAGCTACCGAAGCACGACTCACGCCCGGTACTCACAGCTTTACTTCTGCCAGTATCCGTCTCATTCAGGAAAACTGTTGTTAGAAGAAAAAGAGAAGATCATACCGAACGACGCACATCCCTAAATGAAGCAACGGTAGGAAGCTTGTTATTAAAAGGCACTGTAAACAGCGCAAGTCAGATTACCGCCATATCGGAATTAGCAGTTGAAAGATACTATAGTAATCGATCATAGCCTATTTTGTCTCAAGAAAACGAGTATTAAGAGAGTTTTAGTTGGCAAACACACTGAATTCCCTCGACAATCGCAACTCGAATTTATACGTCAAGGACATAACTAGAAGCCAATTTCTCGATGGTGCCACATTTGGCGATCGGTATTATAATCGGAATGGATTTCGTTAATGAGCAGAAGGCCATACTAGGCAAGGATAGATATAAGGTCTTCCTACAGAAGGGACCCTTGATTCGAATTCGCTTTGAGCAGCAAGGTAACAAGGCTTAGATTCCTGGTAATAGTTTCAAACATAGTTTTCCCGACAGGAAAGTAGAAGGGGAGGCGAGATGAACGCCACATGATCGGGACGTACACCTAGCAGACACGGCATTTTTGAGATGGGAACAATAAGCAGAAAATTCAGTCCATGCACAACATGGGAGAGAACGAGAGGGAAGAAATGCGTGATATCTGACTAGAGAAGGCCAAGGTATTCTTACAGAAGCCTGGCATAATAAAGAACTTTTGCGAGAGAGGGAACACCGTCGATTTTTCGTGCCTCTGTACAATGCCTGACTGATGTTTCAATGTGTCCGCATCACGGGAGCGCGCATTACTCTATGTGAGTGTAAAGGGCTTAGTCTCCACAAGGATAGTGGTCAGACCCCGATGTAGCTGATGTTCGAGAGATCTGTAAACGTCCAACGTCTCAGTATGTCTGCAAGGCGATCGCACTGCCGCTCTCCCTCTCTCTCTCTCTCTCTCTCTCTCTCTCTCTCTCTCTCTCTCTCGCTACAGACGTCGTTTGCCGCACACTGAGTGCAGGGCGCATTTAATTCTAACTCCACGAAACGAAGAACGAAACAATAGGTCCACTAAGAAGGGGAATACGATGGTTTGGTCCCCATGGAAAGAGCAGCATTTCCTTCGTTGCACAAATGAACGCAGCTATGTATGTAATGTCTGATCACTGTATTTTACCTTATTGAATTAAAATTGTGAAGCATTTGGTTAACGTAGCTTTGTGAGTTCTAGAAGAAAAAAGAAAAAGATAGAAAGAAAAGGGGTCATTAGGAAATAGTCAACTTACATACAACTGGGCAGCTCAGTGGGGTAGCCACAGGACAGTCAACCCAATGCCCATTATACATCCACTCTAGTCAGTAACTATGCACTGAAGGATAGTAGCTAGGAGTAGAATTTATACCAGGTAGACCAGATCCTTCAAGGCCAATTACGATATATATATATATAAGCCACATCTTGTTCGCAGAGGGACCAAGCCCACCTGGGCTTGCTAAGGAAGACAGGGATATGTTGGTGAACAGAGGACAAACGTGCGTAATTGTGGTACCAGCTATTATATTATTGCATTAGAAATTACAATGAATTCACACCTTCAGCTGCCTACAGGCGTTAATAAACATGAACGAGGATAGTTGAAATTGTGTGCCTTGACCGGGACTCGAAACCGGAATCTCCTGCTTACATGGAAACGCTCTATCCGATTGAGCCACCGAGAACACAAAGGACAGTGCGGCTGCAGAGCCTTACCTCTGACACGCTCCCCGTAGTACCCACCTTCCCAACTTTCTGTCCACACACTACATTTGTTGTTCACGTCCCCACTACACTCATTACTCGCGGCAGAAAATCTACCAGTCCTTGTAAGAGTTCGGGCAATGTGAGTGCATCCGCACTGAAGAAGATCATTGGCCGGTAAGCCTTATCTGTATGGAGATGGTATCTGTTCTTTCAGACATCGAACAAATAATACTACTAAAACTGAAAATGTGATGTGGGACTGGAGCTCCTCTCTATATCTAAATGGTATCTGTTCTTTCGGACATGTCTGAAGAACAGATACCAATTCCGAATAGTACGTTTAGTTGATTTTGTGCGTGTTAGGCTAAGTTGCCATGCTTAATGATCAGAGAAGCATCATTCCCACATCACATTTTTAATTTTAGTAATATTATTTGTATGACTTAAAACTTTCAATTATGCACCAGTGCAATGGTGTAACGTGTACCTATGAATAAGTTAAATCATGGAAGCACATTACTGGCATTTAAAATTGCTACACCAAGAAGAAATGCAGATGATAAACGGGTGTTCATTGGACAAATATATTATTCTAGAACTGACATGTGATTACATTTTTACGCAATTTGGGTGCATAGATCCTAAGAAATCAGTACCCAGAACAACCTCCTCTGGGCGTAATAACGGCCTTGATACGCCTGGGCATTGAGTCAAACAGAGCTTAGATGGCGTGTACAGGCACAGCTGCCCATGCACCTTCAACACGATACCACAGTTCATCAACAGTAGTGACTGACGTATTGTGACGAGCCAGTTGCTAGGCCACCATTGACCAGACGTTTTCAATTGGTGAGAGATCTGGAGAATGTGCTGGCCAGGGCAACAGTCGAACATTTTCTGTATCCAGAAAGGCCTCTACAGGACCTGCAACATGCGGTCGTGTATTATGCTGCTGAAATGTAGGGTTTCGCAGGGATTGAATGAAGGGTAGGGCCACGGGTCGTAACACATCTGTAATGTAACGTTCACTGTTCAAAGTGCCGTCAATGTGAACAGTACCATCACGCCGGATGGTACGCCAGTATGGCGTTCACCGTGATGTCGCCAAACACGGATGCGACCATCATGAGACTGTAAACAGAACCTGGATTCATCAGAAAAAATAACGTTTTGCCATTCGTGCACCCAGGTTCGTCGTTGAGTACGCCATCGCAGGCGCTCCTGTCTGTGACACAGCGTCAAGGGTAACCGCAGCCATGGCCTCCGACCAGATAGTCCATGCTGCTGCAAACGTCGTCGAACTGTTCATGCAGATGGTTCTTGTCTTTCAAACGTCCCCATCCGATGACTCAGGGATCGAGACGTGGCTGCACGATCCGTTACAGCCATGCGGATAAGATGCCTGTCATCTCGACTGCTAGTACGTTGTAGGTGTCGCCATCAGCGCCATCCTTGTGTGAATGCTCTGAAAAGCTAAACATTTGCATATCACAGCATCTTCTTCCTGTCGGTTAAATTTCGCGTTTGTAGCACGTCAACTTCGTGGTGTAGCAATTTTAATGGCCAGTAGTGCATCTTTTTGATTCATCTTTAAGGTATTTATTTGTCGGTATTCGACATGTCATTAGATAAAACATGCATATGAGTTGTAAGAAACAGAGTACTTATGTGGCATGCAAGAGATTTGTGCACGCAGCCCCCAGAAGATAGGCGACACGAGAAGTCAGCACGCGACCGGTTCGAGGGCGCGGTGACACGCAGAGTCCTCAGCTACAAACGACCCTTCTGGAGCGCAGGCGGTGGCGGTTTTACCTTGGCCTATTGACGGATGTCTGCAGCCACATGGCGAACTGACTCACTGGTAGATCTGTATCTTGGGCTAAAACGACTGGACTGGAGGTGGACTGAGGTACATGCGAGGGAGCCGAGACACACGTCACCCCTTTCACCACGAGATCAAACAGAAAGCAGCGACAAATCAGAACTCTAATGTAGACTGGTTTCTCCACTAAAGGCCCCCTGTAGAAACACATTACATCCCTACACCGAGGGTGTATTCAAGTCATCATTCGGCCAGTCTGTGACTGTTACACAGATGTGTGCTAGGAACAGAATTCCTATAGTATGCTGTTTTCTCCTTGGGAGAACAACGCCGTACTATCTGTCATAATGATGTTCTTTTTGATCATCATTATGAACCCATCTGTCAAATTGTATGGTACTAATCATCGTGAGGTTGAAGTTCTTTTGTCCGTGTTTCTTTCAACATTACATATGGTTTTGGATGGGGTCCGCCTTTAGCAAGACACAGTTTTGTTTTACATCCCAAACATGTTTCACTGCAGGTGCAGCATCATCAGTGGCCTTTTATTTTATGACTGTTAAACATAAAGAATGTTCTTTACTGTTTGTACACATATTAGTTTTTAAATTCGTAATTACAAATTTTTTAAGAGCACATTAAGTTATGTATTCATACCTTTTTACCACGTAGTTTCGTTTTCCGGAGGTATTATGTTTTTCTAGTGCCTGTTTTCTTTCACAGTTTTTCATCTGCAGTCATACACAACTTAATGTAGACAAATTATTTAAGCAAAAATTACGATCTGGAAACTGTTATGGTTACGCCTGAAATTAATTAATTATATATAGAATGTTGTGTGTGTGTGTGTGGGGGGGGGGGGTTGGTGGTTGTGTGTGTCTACTTACATTATATTTCACTTACGTTTTCTTTTTTCCTCATCTTTGTTCCGGCATAAAACTCAAGCGCCGGCACGACGGTCAGGAACGGTAGAGCAGAGAGGGCTATGAAGAAGACATCAGCCAGTAGTACGCTGACCGACCCCTCTCTAGGACGACACCTAAAGAGCCTATATAGAGGGAGAGAGTGACCAATGCTGATAACGCCGCTGATTGGCTGAAAGCCGAGGAGGCCATGTTTTTACCAAACTGACGCTGACTTGGTACGAGTATAAATAGATACTGCGTGTCATTCTGTACTATTGGTTCTCTTCAACGCTTCGAACGCCAATTCCATTGTACAATTACGGATAGGTTGTAATACGGTAGGTATTGAAGGACTTTTGCATGTTCTCTGTCGATTCTATTTATGTAAAGTACCTTACAGTATTCTGTTGCTGGGATTTATGCCGATACTTTTAGAACTTCACAGCAATTTTAGAGGCAAAATTTTTATTTAAAATGATTTACTGAGTCTCACTAATAATATGAATTACAAAATCATTAAGGACAGTCAAGAAAAATGCCTTGTTGCTTCGCTGTTGGATGCAAAAACCGAAGTGAAGATGGAAGTATGATGCTCGTTGTAATCCGAAGGTCATGAGCCGGAATCCTGCTCAACCCTTGTTTTCTTTAAACGTTTTTTGTATTCTTTTAATGCTTCTTCAGTGGCACGATGTGTTTTAACATGTATACGGAACCCTAAGTCTACGTACTTCCGACTGGCAACTCGCACTTGTCTCTGTAGTCTTGGCTATTCACATTCCTGCAAATTATAATTATCGTGTGGATATTCAGTTACCTATTTTGAATTACTTTCTGCTGTTTCAGTAGAGTACCTAAGTATTGATATTTTTCCCATTTTCTGTGGTACAGAGTTCCTAAAAGTGAGTACAGAAAGACGTGTTTTGCCAGCATAAGAAAATGTTATAAGATTGACACACACTTAAAATGCATTATTTTGGGACGGAAAGAGACAAGAGTTTACCAATTTCAGCGATGAATATCCACACGGAAAAATTTGAAATAACATCATGCATTCTGAAATACGTTAAATGAACCTTTTTTTTCTTATTAATCAGTTGTCAATGTTTATATAGCATCATAAAATAAAGCTGTTAGCATCATAAAATACAGCTGTTGAAATTCGACAGACATACACACTGCTTCGCGATACTTCCATTTTCTCACTAATTTATTAGGCCTATATAAACACTGACGAATGACAAATGTTTTAATCATGTACAGAGTATTAATCTACAAGATCCGCTTTGGTCTCATGCGTCAAACACATGCCGTAATTTACTCGTGAAGTGGCTAGCTTTATGCTTGCGTTGCTACCTAATTGCACGTCCCGCGCGCAGTCTGGTAAAAACATGGCGGCTACGGGCCGATTGGCCACTCTCTTCTTGTATAGGCGCTATAACGACACTGAGACCGCAGCGTCCTCTAGGCGAAGAGAACATAAGCGCCGCACCGCCTGGACGGGGCCCTGTTGAAGACTAGCGGTTCTATGAGCTCTACAGCAGCAGCTTAGGAACTGTATACTTCAGTTGTATTAGTTTTGTCTATACTGATGAACCGTCTTATTTGTCGGTCGCCATTTGCTTGCAACCCATCATTGTAAATTCTGAAAGTTAAGTACTGTCATTTATTTTCCGTAACAAAAATTCATTAATACGATTTGCTTGAAATGTTGTCTAGCGATCCGAGAAAGCAGGTTTCCTAGGCACCTCACATTCGACGAGTATTCAGGACACAACAATCTTCTTCTCTGTGAAGTTCTGTATGTTCAGCTGTCACCGTCACCGTTTCACTGTTTACCAGCTATATTGTACGGTAGTATCCTGACACATCAAGAACTATGCCAGCTACCCACTGCCCATCTACTCATACAACATTCCTTGTCACTGTCATCTGTCAGTTGAAAGTAACATCAATCTCTCAGACAAGACCAATGATGTAGTCATGAAATTAACAAACCTTCAGTCATACCATTAAAAGAGGGCCTACACTGAGCCTTCCGTGGTGCCCCGCAAGTCGTTGGTGTCGCTGCTTGATGGCGTCATGTGCGGGTCCACTTCTGCCAAGAGCCACTTCCAAAAACTGCGACAGTGTTCACGGCTCGTTTGTTCTGGAATTTCTACCCATGTGGTATCAGCTATCGTGCTTTGTCCGCCGCCTAGAAATTTCTAGGAAATGGCTGAGTCACAAATGCACGTTGCAAGACAGGATGCCAATGAGAATCAATATTCTGTGAGACAATGCAGACCCCACCAGAGCTGAACTAATTTTCCGGAATAAAGTACCGGTGCCTATTGTTCGTTGCCACTATACCACTAAAATACAAGCACATTCAGAACACTTCCACTTGCGTGGTAGCGAACTAGGTGGCGCAGTCGTTAGTGCACTGGCATTCTGGAGGAAGACGGTTCAAATTATCATCCACATTTTTCTTTTCCTTCAGTTTCTTAAATGTCTTTAGGTAAATGCCGGAATGGTTTCTTGGAAAGGGCACGGCCCCTTCTATCCCTAATTCGAGCTTCTGCTCTATCTCCAATGACCTCGTGGTCGACGACGGGATGATAAACATTAATCTTCTTTCCTTCCGCCCGCTATGTCTGTTGTCATGTAGGATTTCAATAACTGTAAACTACATTGGCAAATGTCATTTACCTCCAGCCCCATGTTGATGTACCTCCTTTGGAAAACTTTTCCGACCGTATGTCAAAAATATGGCTCCGAGCACTATGGGACTTAACATCTGTGGTCATCAGTCCCCTAGAACTTAGAACTACTTAAACCTAACTCACCTAAAGGCATCACATACATCCATGCCCGAGGCAGGATTCCAACCTGCGACCGTAGCGGTCACGCAGTTCCAGACTGAAGCGCCTAAAACCGCACGGCCGGACCGTATGTCCATATGACCTCCCTTGCTCCATATTCTCTCTAGCATCATTTACTACAGTTTATCCCCATTTGGAGGAAGAACCCCGTATAACGTCACCTATAACGCAATACTCTAAATGTTCTCTAATAAGCCAAGAAAGCTTCATATTTCAGTTGACTGCAGCGATTAAGAGGTGACAGCATCAGCATTATTTATTGTCTTTTTTTAGGAGCGCACAGCTATGAGGTGGCTTTGGGATGGAAGTTATACAAAATGGTTACAAATATTTTAGGGTCCTTAACACAACACATGAATAGATGTGTCTTACCCCGAAAAGGTTCCTATATATTAGTAACTAATATGTTAGCCGTCTCTGATCAGAGACTTTTAGGGATATTTAAGTAAATTAAAACCCCTACAATAAAGAGCTCAATCACTTATTGCCACTGCATCTAGTCAGCTCAGTTCCATACCACTTCTTCCACTCCGCTATCTAAAATTGTCCACTGGTGCGACAATTCGAGGTATAGCAAGTGTGTGAAGTAAAAGTAGAAAATGGTTGTATCTTAAATTATTTAAGAAATACGTATGTCACTTATTTGGTAGAACATTAAAGTATCCCATGCTTCATGTGGCTCTAGGACAGCAAGTATCCTGTTAGACGATTCATATTGTCACACGTAACAAGGACAAAGTCTAACTCCGAAAGCAGAGTAGTTGATAAAGTATAGAACCTAGCACTGAAAGAGTGTTTATTACGAATATCAATGAACAGCTAGAGTAGAAATGACAAGTGCTAAACGACAATTAATTGCGGGTGGTCGGATTTGAACTGGCGACCGCCAGCCCGCCAACCACAGACGCCAACCGCTACGCCATGCTGAATGCAGCACGGTTCGCCGCAATATTCCTAAAACGCATGGAGCTTGCTGGTTAATACAATCCTCATCTCGTCCAATGACTCAAATGAAAGGACGCCGATTTCGCCACTGTGAAAAAATTCTGCAGCTTATGGTTCTTACAAGGAAACAGAAAAGGACTTTTCGAAGATAGATTTTGATTTAACACTTCGTCTACAACGAGGCTACTATAGACTGAGCGCATGGTGGGACAAGACAAATATGGGAGGAAAATTGGTTTGTAACATTTTCGAGGGCAAAATATCGGTGGGCGTACAAGTGTACTGTAACCTTCTTCCTTTGTTTTCGGATTGCATTTCCTTAAGATTCTTCCAATGGATCTCAGTCTGGCTTCTGCTTTACCGACGATTAATTTTATATGGTCATTCCATTTTAAATCTTTCCTAATGCTTACTCCCAGATAATTTATGAAATTAACTGCTTCCAGTTGCTGACCTGGTATATTGTAGCTAAATGATGAAGGATATTTCTTGCTGTGTATTCGCAGCACATTACACTTGTCTAAATTGTGATTCAATTGCCATTCCCTGCACCATGCGTCAATTCGTTGCAGATCCTCCTGCATTTCAATACAATTTTCCATTGTTACAACCTTTCGCTATACCACAGCATCATCCACAAAAAGCCTCAGTGAATTTACGTTGTTATCCACAAGGTCAGAACATATCGAGTGAGGTGGCGCAGTGGTTAGCACACTGGACTCGCATTCGGGAGGACGACGGTTCAATCCCGTCTCCGGCCATCCTGATTTAGGTTTTCCGTGATTTCCCTAAATCGTTTCAGGCAAATTACGGAATGGTTCCTCTGAAAGGGCACGGCCGATTTCCTTCCCAATCCTTCCCTAACCCGAGCTTGCGCTCCGTCTCTAATGACCTCGTTGTCGGCGGGACGTTAAACTCTAACCACCACCACCACCACAAGGTCATATATATATATATATATATATATATATATATATTAAGCATAGCAAGGACAAAGAGATTTGATCCCCCGTGACAACAGCATTTTAACGGCAGCAGCACCTCGCGTGTCGAAGTAAAGCGTTGTATCAATTTTGAGAACGGATATATGCCCTGATTATAAAATTATTTTCAAAGAAACTAAAAAAACATATGAGACCATCAATTTTGACCATTTTCACTGTTTTTAAAATTTCTGTACTGGATCTTAGCTATGTATTCAGGTAATGATAATCTCAACATCATAAGACGCCCTCAATGTCCTTGGTTAAGTGTACTTTGATAAGCTAATTCTCATTTCCTAGATACTAACATTGTGATGGATCCCTCTAGCTTGGCGAAATGCAGCGGCTCCACATGACGCTGACTGAAAACAGACATGTAGCGCACAGTATTCTAGGATTCGTTCATCAGTTCTTAACAACCAATACCTTGACTTACTTCCTCAATCACAAGTATCCAGCCTTTTGCCATCCAGAGAGCCACATAAAAAGCCCAGTAAATGCAATGTTTCTCCCGCATGACCTCAACGCTCGTAAGGACCTTACTGTCTTCTCTACGAATGTCCGAAAGCTGTTCCATATAAATAATAATGTTAAACTAGTTCCCGAAGTTGTCTAACGACTTGGAAAGATGTTGTCAGCCCTAACGGATAAGGAATATGATGTTGCCGTGATAGAACATTTGGCTAGCTGCAGTGGAACACCATCTCGTCAATCCAGTGCTACTACTTCACAGACGATATGATGGATCGCTTCAACAAACTAATATCGTCCTCACAACTTAAAGGATAAATGTCTCATTCCTATGAACCGCTTTCACGTCCGTTTCATTTTAAGTTTCTGCCCAGCGAAGATATGTGTTCTGTTCACCCAGACAATTATTTTGGCCAGTGCTTTACATTTGTTAGTGGTTCAACGACCAGTTCAATTGATGGTGCTATTCAAATTTAGTTTTAGCTCAGTCATAGTTTTTCTTCATAACAGTGAAGTACGAACTACACCGTGTGTTCTCCAGGGTAATTTACCTCTTAAAATTTATATTTACCAAAAGTATATCGGTCAATAGGAGCTACGTTTCCTGATTGAACACCTTTTATTTATCGCTACAGGTATTGTGACACTTTAGTAAGAAATCTAAGACTGAACGTGCCTACATCACCCTTAGGTAATATCCTGATGGTTCTTTAAGTTGCCCAAATTTAAATCGATGTGCCAACATAAGGTAATAGTGACAGTAACTATAGTATTATAGCTCAATTCAATGAACAGTTATTTTTTTAAGAGGTATGTGTATCAGTTATAAGCTTAGAATCAGGCAGAGTTTAACAGCTTCACATATGACTGGGAAACTCCACAAACGTAGCTGTATACAGTTAAATTTCTAGATTAAAAATGGTGTACTATAGGTGACTTTGTAGATTCACGTAGTGCCTGCCCATTGCAACTTCGCCCGCCAACAAATAGCGTAGTGGCATTGCTACCTGAGGGTCATCATTTTCTACACTTTAATAACGGATGCTCACAGCCAGAAGGCTCAGTATGAGTCAAACGTGCGAAGCAAGGAGGCAACCATGCCACGGAGCTTCCTACAGCCAAGTGAGCGTGTTTCGAAGGGGTCAGATTGCGGCCTCCCTTGTGGCGCGACGGCCCTATTGGAGATTTATCACACAAGTTTGACGTGCTGAGCCAGATGGGTATCTGGGCTGGTGTGAGAGGTCACGTGAACTTTATCACACCCGTCTTCCATCACGCCACAGCATCGACGTGCACGGCTCAACTGGTGCCGTCAGAGAAGCACTTGGAAGATCGAATGGCACGCCGTGGCCTTTAAAAATGAAAGCACATTCTACCTGCACTCCAGTGATGGTTGTTTGCGAGTATGATGTAGACCTCGTCAGCACTGTCTCGTACAGTGCACTCGTCCAAGACACACTGGCCCCACCCCAGGTCTCATGGTCTGGGGTGCGATAAGCTACAGTCCTGGAAATTGAAATAAAAACACCGTGAATTCATTGTCCCAGGAAGGGGAAACTTTATTCACACATTCCTGGGGTCAGATACATCACATCATCACACTGACAGAACCACAGGCACATAAACACAGGCAACAGAGCATGCACTAGTACAGTGTATATCCACCTTTCGCAGCAATGCAGGCTGCTATTCGCCCATGGAGACGATCGTAGAGATGCTGGATGTAGTCCTGTGGAACGGCTTGCCATGCCATTTCCACCTGGCGCCTCAGTTGGACCAGCGTTCGTGCTGGACGTGCAGACCGAGTGAGACGACGCTTCATCCAGTCCCAAACATGCTCAATGGGGGACAGATCCGGAGAGCTTGCTGGCCAGGGTAGTTGACTTACACCTTCTAGAGCACGTTGGGTGGCACGGGATACATGCGGACGTGCATTGTCCTGTTGGAACAGCAAGTTCCCTTGCCGGTCTAGGAATGGTAGAACGATGGGTTCTATGACGGTTTGGATGTACCGTGCACTATTCAGTGTCCCCTCGACGATCACCAGAGGTGTACGGCCAGTGTAGGAGATCGCTCCCCACACCATGATGCCTGGTGTTGGCCCTGTGTGCCTCGGTCGTATGCAGTCCTGATTGTGGCGCTCACCTGCACGGCGCCAAACATGCATACGACCATCATTGGCACCAAGGCAGAAGCGACTCTCATCGCTGAAGACGACACGTCTCCATTCGTCCCTCCATTCACGCCTGTCGCGACACCACTGGAGGCAGGCTGCACGACGTTGGGGCGTGAGCGAAAGACGGCCTAACGGTGTGCGGTACCGTAGCCCAGCTTCATGGAGACGGTTGCGAATGGTCCTCGCCGATACCCCAGGAGCAACAGTGTCCCTAATTTGCTGGGAAGTGGCGGTGCGGTCCCCTACGGCACTGCGTAGGATCCTACGGTCTTGGCGTGCATCCGTGCGTCGCTGCGGTCCGGTCCCAGGTCGACGGGCACGTGCACATTCCGCCGACCACTGGTGACAACATCGATGTACTGTGGAGACCTCACGCCCCACGTGTTGAGCAATTCGGCGGTACGTCCACCCGGCCTCACGCATGCCCACTATACGCCCTCGCTCAAAGTCCGTCAACTGCACATACGGTTCACGTCCACGCTGTCGCGGCATGCTACCAGTGTTAAAGACTGCGATGGAGCTCCGTATGCAACGGCAAACTGGCTGACACTGACGGCGGCGGTGCACAAATGCTGCACAGCTAGCGCCATTCGACGGCCAACACCGCGGTTCCTGGTGTGTCCGCTGTGCCGTGCGTGTGATCATTGCTTGTACAGCCCTCTCGCAGTGTCCGGAGCAAGTATGGTGGGTCTGACACACCGGTGTCAATGTGTTCTTTTTTCCATTTCCTGGAGTGTATATATCTAGTTCACCTTTGGTATTTCTGGAGTGTTCTGTATGCAGAATTTTGTTGGACCAGTTCTTCGTACAGGAAGGTGATGTGTTGTTCCATCAGGGTAGTGCTCGCCCACACACTGCCCGTGAAATTTAAAGAGCTCTGCAAGAAGTGCAGCAACGTCCCTGGTCAGCACGATCTCCATTTCGTCTCCAGTCGAACGAGTGCTGAGTATGGTGTGACGATAAGTGATTTGTGCAACTCGTCAACCGCCCGCCGTTGTCGTCGAGTGGTTGTAGAAGCTTCACTCAGGAGCCGCGCTGTTGCTACGGTCGTAGGTTCGAATCCTGCCTTGGGCATAGGTATGTGTGATGTCCGAAGGTTAGTTAGGTTTAAGTGGTTCTAAGTCTAGGGGACTGATGACATCAGATGTTAAGTCCCATAGTGCTTACAGCCATTTGAACCATTTTGAACTCGTCAACCAACAACCCTAACAGAACTATGTGAACAGGTCGAATAGGCCTGGAAAAACATATCCCAGGACTGTATTCGCCGTCTGTACGATAGACTGGATGCCAGAGTCAGCGTCTCCACTGCCAGCTTTGTAGACTACACCACATACTAATATGAGTGTTTCGGTATGGACGGTTCCGCTTGTGCCATTCATTTGTGATTGTAATCATTTCTTACACTCCACAAGTGCTGTTGCAACGATGAATCTTGAGTGCGCTGGAGACCTCTAAAAGGGAGTACTAATTTTTTTGGCATTGTAGAAACCATACAGGTATTGATACAAGCAGTTGCTGACAATTATTATGAGCGCAGTATGAGGGTGAGTACCTATTGCATTGGGTTTATAAAGAGGAGGCCAACGGTAGATAGTGTGGCAGATGCTGTGTTGTGGCGTAAGGCATGTGGCCCACTGTATGTAGCCTCTGATACCCAACCCGCACAGATGTCCTTGACAGAATATTTGGAGTGTAGCATGCTATAGGCCTGGAGGCGCAGCAAGTATCCAAGTACTATATACAGGGTTATCCTTGGGGGAAGGACACTTTGCAGATGCTGGTGTGAGGGTGACTGTTGAAAAATCCATGGTCTGTATAGATGATGCAAGAGGCGATAGCGGCGGTAGTGAAAGGAGATTCAGGGCTGGAAGAAGTAGATGATGCAAGAGGCGATAGCGGCGGTAGTGAAAGGAGATTGAGGGCTGGAAGAAGTTAGTAGGGGAGGAAGTGGCATGGCGTTGAAGATGCACAGCAGCCATTCCCCAGCAAAAGACCATAAGAGAGAACCAGTGACAAGGGCTCTGGTTACAGCACTGGTTACATCTTGACGTACGGTACCTTGACATGGTGAAACCGTGCTGATGGTGAAGGCACCGGCTGTCCAGTCAGGGTTGCAGGGATGGCGATTTTGAAGGGCACCCAGGTATAGGGGGAAACGATGATGGCAGCGGGGCAGTGCAGTAAGGCCCGCAGCAGTCGCCAGCGTTCTGGATATGAGAGAAGAGGCACAAGTTCGCGACATCCACAAGAAATGCAGGACTGCCCCCACAGCAGGCTAACCCACAATGCTGAGACGGTAATTGAGGGTGAAGGTGGGGGCAGTGGGGATGGACCTCTTGCACTTGCTCTGGGGTGAGAATGCACCTGGTCAAAGTGGTGCATCAACCCATCACTGGTGTATGAGATACAGAGGCTCCAGCCTCAGTAGCTATGTACTGTGGTCAGAATCCACATCAGTCAGTGGCTGAATCCCTGAGCTCAGACTGCAGAGCCAGGAGCGAATTGATGGGCATTGTTGGGATGGCATGAGCAGATGAAGGACAGTGTGTGGCTGGCGCCAGTGGAGCATCTTGACAAGGCTCCAATGCCCTATCGATGTAATCCTGTAGGAAATGTAGAAGAATGCCCGGGCATCGTCCTTAGATGATTCTGCAATGTACTTCTTCATTTGAACCTTGAACATGTAGACGACACATTCCTTGTCGCCATTAGATTGAGGGTGAAAAGGAGAAGCAGTCACGTGCTGAATGCCTGGATGGGTGCAGAAATCATGGAAGGTCTGAGACACAAACTTCGGAGCTTCATCTGTCATATGTATATAAGGCAATCTTTCAATAGGAAAAATTTTGGAGACGTCCTAGATCATAGTGACAGCTAATGTGAAAGGACAGTAGACAATATACGGATATTTAGAGATAGCATCAACAATCAACACACAGTAAAAATTTAGGAATAGTCCAATGAAATCAACATGGAAGTGTTCCTGCACATACTGGAAGCAATGTGCTGCCCTCTAGGACAATAAAGTAGAATGACGAAGCAAACAGACCAAGAGCTTGTGGTCAGTAATCTACGTCTACATCTACATCTGCATCTACATCCATACTCCGCAAGCCACCTGACGGTGTGTGACGGAGGGTACCTTGAGTACCTCTATCGGTTCTCCTTCTATTCCAGTCTAGTATTATTCGTGGAAAGAAAGATTGTCGGTATGCCTCTTTGTGGGCTCTAATCTCTCTGATTTAATCCTCATGGTCTCTTCGCGAGATATACGTAGGCGGGAGCAATATACTGCTTGACTCCTCGGTGAACGTATGTTCTCGGAACTTCAACAAAAGCCCGTACCGATCTACTGAGCGTCTCTCCTGCAGAGTCTCCCACTGGAGTTTATCAATCATCTCCGTAACGCTTTCGCGATTACTAAATGATCCTGTAACGAAGCACGCTGCTCTCCGTTGGATCTTCTCTCACTCCTCTATCAAACCTATCTGGTACGGATCCCACACCGGTGAGTAATATTCAAGCAGTGGGCGTACAAGTGTACTGTAACCTTCTTCCTTTGTTTTCGGATTGCATTTCCTTAAGATTCTTCCAATGGATCTCAGTCTGGCTTCTGCTTTACCGACGATTAATTTTATATGGTCATTCCATTTTAAATCTTTCCTAATGCTTACTCCCAGATAATTTATGAAATTAACTGCTTCCAGTTGCTGACCTGGTATATTGTAGCTAAATGATGAAGGATATTTCTTGCTGTGTATTCGCAGCACATTACACTTGTCTAAATTGTGATTCAATTGCCATTCCCTGCACCATGCGTCAATTCGTTGCAGATCCTCCTGCATTTCAATACAATTTTCCATTGTTACAACCTTTCGCTATACCACAGCATCATCCACAAAAAGCCTCAGTGAATTTACGTTGTTATCCACAAGGTCAGAACATATCGAGTGAGGTGGCGCAGTGGTTAGCACACTGGACTCGCATTCGGGAGGACGACGGTTCAATCCCGTCTCCGGCCATCCTGATTTAGGTTTTCCGTGATTTCCCTAAATCGTTTCAGGCAAATTACGGAATGGTTCCTCTGAAAGGGCACGGCCGATTTCCTTCCCAATCCTTCCCTAACCCGAGCTTGCGCTCCGTCTCTAATGACCTCGTTGTCGGCGGGACGTTAAACTCTAACCACCACCACCACCACAAGGTCATTTATATATATTGTGAATAGAAACGGTCCTACGACACTCCCCTGCGGTACACCTGAAATCACTCTTACATCGGAAGACTTCTCTCCATTGAGAATGACATGCTGCGTCCTGTTATCTAGGAACTCTTCAATCCAGTCACACAATTGGCCTAATAGTCCACATGCTCTTGCTTTGTTCATTAAACGACTGTGGGGAACTGTATGAAACGCCTTGCGGAATTCAAGAAACATTGCATCTACCTGGGAACTCGTGGCTATGGCCCTCTGAGTCTCGTGGACGAATAGCGCGAGCTGAGTTTCACACGATCGTCTTTTTCGAAACCCATGCTGATTCCTACAGAGTACATCTCTAGTCCCCAGAAAAGTCATTATACTGGAACATAATACGTGTTCCAAAATTCTGCAACTTATCGACGTTAGAGATATATGTCTATAGTTCTGCACATCTATTCGACGTCCCTTTTTGAAAACGGGGATGACCTGTGCCCTCTTCCAATCTTTTGGAACGCTACGCTCTTCTAGAGACCTACGGTACACCGCTGCAAGAAGGGGAGCAAGTTCCTTCGCTTACTCTGTGTAAAATCGAACTGGTATCCCATCAGGTCCAGCGGCCTTTCCTCTTTTGAGCGATTTTAATTGGTTTTCTATCCCCCTGTCACCTATTCCGATATGTGCCATTTTGTCATCTGTATGACAATCCACAGAAGGAACTACAGTGCAGTCTTACTCTATCAAACAGCTTTAGAAAAAGACATTTAGTATTTCGGCCTTTAGTCTGTCATCCTCTGTTTCACTATCATTTTTATCACAGAGTGTCTGGATATTTTGTTTTGATCCACCTACCGCTTTGACATAGGACCAAAATTTCTTAGGATATTCTGCTAAGTCAGTACATAGAACTTTACCTTCGAATTCGTTGAATGCCTCTAGCATACCCCTTCTCTCACTACATTTCACTTCGTGTAATTTTTGTTTGTCTGCAAGGCCTTGGCTATGCTCATGTTTCCTGTGAGGTTCTCTTTGCTTCTGTAGCAGTTTTCTAACTCGGTTGTTATACCACGGTGGCTCTTTTGATCTCTTACGATCTTGCACGGCACATACTCATCTAATACATATTGTACGACCTAGAACTTAGACCAGTACAAGAAAACATTAACCTCTTTGAGACATAGACGATACTAAATGCTTCGTTTTTAACTTGAGAGTAACGCCACAGAGCCGAGCTGAGCGTTTTTGACATGTAAGATGTCAGACTTTCGGAACCTTCCTCACATCAACTTGTGAGAATGGCCCCGAGTCCATACTGAGAGAAGTTCGTAGCCAGAACCAATGGTAGCCATAACGAAAAGTAGCCAGACAAGGATCAGAACGTAATTTATGTTTCAAAAGCATGAACACACACTCACAGGCCGGCATCCACTGAAAAGGAACGTTCTAGCAGAGCAACTCGTGGAGGGGATGGGCCAACATAGCAGCACCATGAATAAATTTGTGACAGTAAGCAATTTTGCTTAAAAACTCTTGGAGTTGACATTTGGAGATTTAGAGCTTTGACCGGGGTGACGAAATGATATAAAGACTTAACACCATTCTGAGAAACCTCAAACCCGAAACACAAAGGATGCCAGAGAAACTGCGACTTAGCCAAGTTTCATTTCAACCCTGTAGGATGTAAGACCATGTACAAGGTGCATAAGTTATGTAAATGCTCTTCCATAGATGTACACATCAGGACGATGTCATCGAGATAGTTGACACACCCTCGAACAGACATCGTCAGTTGTTCCAAAGAACGCTGACGACTCAATAGGGAGTCAGCCATACCAAAGAGGGTGGGGAGAGGGGGGGAGGCTGATAGTGATACAATCCAAAGGGCGTGCTAATCGCAAGGAGTCGTGCAGAATCCTCATCCAATGGAACCTGTAAACAGGCCTCAGATAAATCAGTTTTGAGAAAAGTGAGTTTAACCAACAATTCGCCCAGATAATGTAAAGGAGTATGCCACTCACATAATGTAATAGGCTGTAAGACCCCCAACAACGTAAACCTGTTGAATCTTGATTTCACTTGTTCATGCAAAGTTACTACAACAGTGCGCGCATGGTCGCACGGAGAAAGTGTGGCGACGCCGTGGGTTTCAGAGTAATGTGGGCCGCAGAATCAATTGCACAACCTAAGTAATCCGAGAGAAGAGACGAGAACTCATAATACAGATAATCTCACTGCTGGTAAGAGACATGGTAGGAAACGAGGTATACTGTATCTGAAATGGGAAAAGCAAAACCATTGAAAGCATCCAGACAGAACAAATTTTCTTTCCCAGTATCGTCCACTATCAAAAAAGGCAAGGAACGGACCAGAGATTTATACATGGTGGGAGCCGTAAATTCACCCTAAATAGAAATATTCGGCTTGTTGTAACTCACCAAACATCGATTAATCGAAGACGGTGCCAAAGATCCCAAATCTACATATGATTGTCAGTTCAATAAAGTCAGAGTTCAATAAAGTATTTTATTCTGAACATTTTGTCCGTCACACAATCATCGATAAACAGTTTGTTATGATTCGCAAGAACTGGAGAAACACAATTATCGTCCATGTCCATGGCCGCAGGAGAAAGCTGGGAACGACACACAGATGCTAAATGCCCTGCTTTCCTACAGTTGTCGCAGGTCACCCAACATTTAGGGTACACCACCCTGTCATGTTGCACGAACAATATGGGCAAAATGGGAGTAAAGAACACTGCCATTTCTGTAGATGTTGTTGCTCTTTGGCACACTGCAGTCCTGTGGAGCGTATTTGTACGACTGCAACGTCGCGCTCCCACCGTGAAATGACTTACCCTCGATGACCAGGAACAGGACACGCAGCGGCGATGTCACACCAAGCCTCAGTGTGATCACCACCAGCACGTGATACCTCTAAAGATTGAGCAATATTTAATACTTCAGCTAAAGATGGATTCTCGCACTGTAATGCGCGTTAATTCAAATGGTTCAAATGGCTCAGAGCAGTATGGGACTTAACATCTGAGGTCATCAGACTCCTAGAACTTAGATATACTTAAACCTAACTAACCTAAGGACATCTCACACATCGATGCCCGAGGCAGAACTCGAACCTGCGACTCCAGTGGTCGAGCGGTTCCAGACTGAAGCGCCTTTAACCGCTCGGCCTCACTGGCCAGCTGCGCGTTAATTCAACTCCTTGTCAGGAGCCAACCGTGATGAACATCTGTAACAAACTGAAATTTGCGACTGAGGAAGTTGTGTTCAGCCGCCCAAGCTCGATAGGACAGCTGGGTCTGTTTATGGAAACGACAGAACTCTACACATGCTGTGGCGACAGGCGTGCTTTTATGGTAAAATTTGACAATAACTTACACATTTACTCGAAAGACAGTGACACAGGTTCCTGGAGATGGCCTAACTGGCAGAACAGCTGGTAGATCCGAAGAGAGATCCAAGAACGAAACAAAGCCTTACACCAGTTTGCATCATTGACACCAAAGACGAAAGACTATGAAGTATTGCTGTTGTGTACATAGTTCCGCGTGGTCAGCGCATACACAAATTTCCAACTAGAGTGCGCCCTGCTAAGCACAACAGCACAGGCGCAGCGCTCGTCCATCTCTGCACTACAAGATGGCGCTGCCTTAGAGACGGACCAAATTCTGCTTCCGCCGATCTGCGTATTAATATGTAAAGCAGTCAATGAGATTGCTCCTAACGTAGAACCTTTTCTCCTCGTGGATCACACTCGCGCAGTGATACATTGATGCGCGAGGTATTATAATGAGTGTACAGACCTCCAGTTAGTCTGTCTGCATTTGTCCTCACCAGTCTGTACCAGTCTATAGTCAAGTTTCAGTCTGCATCTAATAAGATTATCATATTCCTGTACATAGCCATGAAGAGAAATGTAGATACACTTTGTCAAGTATCAGAGATATATGTGAGAATAAGATTAAAGTACCAATACCAAAGGAACTTCAGATTGTCAATTGTAAGTAGCATCCAGAATCAAGGTAAGTCATGTTTATGCTTGTTATTATTTTAATAAATGCGCGTGAAAATTAATCAAGTTCTGTTTAAAGTTGGTCACCGTCAATCTTCTACTCTCGTGGGCAAGTGGCATTTCTATCATCTGACCTAATGGCAGAAGATAAACACGTCACAATAAGACCACGAGACAATTGCTGACACTCACCTACTTCGTTAGAGCAACAAGTCAAATAATCTGATGGTGTTTGTACCGAAGGTCTTACAGTATGCACACCACAATTGCCAAATCCTTTCTCGTAAGCCTCTCAATCGTCGGCCGTATCGTTGTAAAGGGAAAAGGCTGGAGGATACAACAACGGCGTGGAAGCCTGTATAATCGTTGTGGCCGACAAGTTCGTGACAGCAACCTTTAAAGCCTGCTGCTGCTCGTAGATGGATTGAAGCCCTGCCTCCATGGACAGAAGAACCGAAGGAACAGCCAAACAGACGGAGCACAAGGAAGTGAACACGTTACCAGCGCCGGCCGGTGTGGACGAGCGGTTCTAGACCCTACAGACTGGAGCCGCGCGACCTCTGTGGTCGCAGGTTCGAATACTGCTTCGGGCATGGATGTGTGTGATGTCCTTTGGTTAGTTAGGTTTAAGAAGTTCTAAGTTCTAGGGGACTGATGACCTCAGAAGTTAAGTCCTATAGTGCCCAGAGCTATTTGAACCATTTGAACCTTACCTGCCGCCAGTTGTGTCCCTCTGTAAGACATAAACAACTGCATGGATACAAAGAACTAAAGCTTATTTTTCTTCCACATAGAAACCAACAACAGTTGGGAACAAGAGACAAACACAGAAGAAATCCAGGGACTGACACAAGCAGTTGATGACAGTAAGTATGAACAGAATATGAGGGCGAGCACCTGCTGCACTGCAGTTATCAACAGGAGGGCTCCGGTAGACAGCGCGGCAGACGTCGTGCCGTGTGCACAAGTCAGGTGGCTCACTTGAGGCTGCCTCACGAGGCCCCGTTGGTGCCATGCACTGAGGTGACAAAAGTTATGAGGTAGCTATCTGCGTATGTACAGCTGGAGGTAGTATCGTACACAAGGTATAAAAGGGCAGTGCATTGGCACAGCTGTCATTTGTGGTCAGGTGATTCATGTGAAAAGGTTTCTGGCGTCATTATGGTCACACGACGGGAATTACAGGACTGTGAAAAAGGAATGTTAGTGGGAGTTCGAATCATGGGACATTCCCTTTCGTTACTCGTTAGGGAATTCAATATTCCCGAGATGAGCAGTGTGAAGAGTGTGCCGAGAATACCACTTTTCAGGCATTATCTCTCACGTCGGGAGCAGTGACGATTGTGTAGAGTTGTGAGTGCAAACACTACGTGAAATAGCCGCAGAAATCAATGTGGGACGTACGATGAACGTATTCGCTAGGACAGTGGGGCGAAATCTAGCGTTAATGGGCTAAGGTAGCTGATGACCGAAGCAACTGCCTTTGCTAACAGCACCACATCGCTAGCAGCGCCACTGGTGGTCTCGTAATTATATCAGTTGGACCCCGGACGACTTGAAAACCGTGTCCTGGTCAAATGAGTCCCTATTATCAGTTGGTAAAAGCTGATGGTAGGGTTCGAGTGCGGTGTAGATCCCACGGAGCCAGGAATCCAAGCTGTCAACAAATCACTCTGCAAGCTGATGGTGGCTCCATAATGGTATAGGCTGTGTTTACATGGAATTGACTGGGTCCTCTGACGCAACTGAGTCGATCATTGACCAATTTCAGCTATTCATGGACTTAATACTCCCAAACAGCGATGGCATTTTTACTGATGTTAATGTGTCATGTCGCGGGCGACAGCCTTTCGCAATTGGTTTGTAGAACATTCAGGACAATTTGAGTGAATGATTTGGACATCTAGATTTCTCGACATGAATGTCATCGAACATTTACAAGACGTAATCGAGAAATCAGTTCGTGCGTAAAATTGTGCACCAACAACACTTTCGCAGTTATGGACGGCTATAGAGATATGATGGATCAGCATCTCGGAAGGGACATGCAACAAGCCTTTGAGTCCGTGCCACGTCGAGGTGCTACAATACGCTAGAAAAAAGGTTACCAACACGATGTTAGATGCTATCCCATGATTTTTGTCACCTCAGTGTCTTCGCAGTATAGATCGCCGTCTGCCTCGTACCGCGGCGAGTAACCAGGTTTTACGTACAGAGCTACAGCTGTAGCATTTATATTTATAGGTTTATCTCTGTTACAGTCCCTCGGGACATATATTAGTATTACAATTTAAGAACAACAACAGTAAAGAAATTCATGTGTACATATATTTAGACCGAGCGAGGTGGCGCAGTGGTTAGACACTGGACTCGCATTCGGGAGGACGACGATTCAATCTCGCGTCCGGCCATCCTGATTTAGGTTTTCCGTGATTTCCCTAAATCACTCCAGGCAAATGCCGGGATGGTTCCTCTGAAAGGGCACGGCCGACTTCCTTCCCCATCCTTCCCTAATCCGATGAGACCGATGACCACGCTGTCTGGTCCCCTTCCCCAAACCAACCAACCATATATTTAGAAACTTGCAGGTCTAGAATGACAACGATGGGATAGGTCTTATAGTAGGAACCATTCCGGCAAATAATCTACTGAAGACACGGAAAACCTATTCCAGGTGGGAGTGTCCACCCTCCCGAATACAAAGCCACCACTGTGTTTAAAGCAGTGATGCGTGATTCAGTTCACACCTAAGGGCCAGTCCTATTTCACAAATAAGTAATTTAATAATGATATGAAGCTAATGCTTCACTGTTCATTCATTTCTCACCCCTAGTCACTGCACACACTACATAAACCTTGTTTTGTATTACCACACACACTACTGACAGTACGAGCTGATCATTTCACCACAGCTCCTAACTGAGTCAGCATCCCTCTATAACGAGTAGGGTGCTGAGCTCAGAAAGAGGAGAAGGTGTGATTATTATAAAGTGCATAGCTTTGGGAGTAAGTTTTTACAGATAAGGGAAAAAGAAGGAAAAATATGGTGTGAAAATGTTATATGGGAAGTTAGAGGTTTATTGTCATTATTATTATTTATGTACATTTTTTACCAACCACCTACTCTATGTTACCAAAGTAATCATTCAATATATAAAATGTTGGTGTTAACAGGTACCTTTCAAAAGCCTTTTTAAATAAGATAGTTTTAGCAAGTTCTTTAATGTCCTTTTGGAAGGTTATTGTACAGTTTTGTTCCTTGGTAGATAACGCTGTTTTGAGTTCTGTGGTTAGTCTTTCTTGGTAAATATATGTTCTGTCTAGAGCTTGTTCCATCATTATGGGCACAGCTGTTTTGGCAATAATTAACTATGTTCTTTTTCTTGTGAACAACTGTTTGGTAAATGTCTTTACATGGTGTATTTACAATACCCAATATTTGGAACAGATCTTTACAATGATCTCGACTACCATCTTTGGTTATTGTACTTACTGTCCTCTTCTGCCGCTTCAAAATTGTATTCATATTACGTGCATTTTATCCCCAAAAAAATGCCATAGCTAGGAGTTAAGTGTACATACGAACAGTGTGTAACTAAAATACTTTGTAAGGAGTGTTGTGGTTGGCAGGAGAGCCAACCGTGTTAGTAAAGGAGGCCGAAATGCATGCGTTTTAGTTCACGCAGGCTGGCGTGAGGTCTGGAACATGACAATGAATCAGAATTGAGAAAAACGCACGTAGCTGGTGGAATACTTAACTTGAATCCATTAATGGAGAACGTCGCTCCTTATGGTACATGATTCAACAATATCAATAGTACGGATACAGGCGCCTTGCTAGGTCGTAGCAAATAACGTAGCTGAAGGCTATGCTAACTATCGTCTCTGCAAATGAGAGCGTAGAAGTCAGTGAACCATCGCTAGCAAAGTCGGCTGTACAACTGGGGCGAGTGCTAGGAAATCTCTCTAGACCTGCCGTGTGGCAGCGCGCGGTCTGCAATCATTGATAGTGGCGACACGCAGGTCCGACGTATACTAACGGACCGCGGCCGATTTAAGGGCTACCACCTAGCAAGTGTGGTGTCTGGCGGTGACACCACATTCCTCCCCCGCAAATCGGCGTACGGTTGTGGTATAAGGCTTCCGCCCGCCGTGGGGAGGACCACATGTTGACGTATGCGACGAGGTGTGGAGCCTAACAACAGGCGAGGCTGTGCCACCCGCACCCTGCCATTCGGACCTCGGGGAGCTAGGAAACGCCTAAAAACCTGCTCCAGGGTGCGCGCCAACATGTGGTGTATGCGCCCGTAGAGAGACAGGAGGGGCCGAAGGGTCGACCTCCATCGGGCCGGGGCATCCGACGGGCGAAGACGACATATGGTCCGGAGATGGAAAGAGTTCCATGTCGGAGGACAACTGGTCACGGGAAGCGATTGGCTGCGCGTGACCCAGGGAGGCGCCCAGCGGTTGCAGCGACGCGTCCACTGCGGGCGTCGCCGGCGGGAAAACAGGTAGCGGTGACGGCGGCGGTGGCGGTGGCGGCGCGTCGCCATGGGGCAAACTGGAAGGCAGCGTCGGTAACACCTGGGGCTGAGGCGAGCCAGTAGATGGGTCCCCGGGGCGCTGACCGGACGGCACCGTCGCTGAAAGCAGACGGCGGGCGGCAGATCCCGTGCGACGACAGAGGCGCAGCTGATTGAGATGCCGACGCACCTCACCAGAGGCCCCCAAAACCAGATACATAGCGCGACCGAGGCAGCGAAGAATGCGCCCTTCGAGCCAACGCCTTGAACCGCGGTAGTGGCGATATTAGACAACGTCGCCTGGAGCAAAAGCAGGTGTCTGCCGCTGCACAGGATCCTGATGCGGCGGATGTAACAAAGACATCAAGGTTCGATGATGTCGACCGTGGAGCAACTCACCTGGCGAGCGACCATCTCGGGGTTGAGAGCGATACGAGGACAAAAAGAGCAATAACGCGTCCTCCCGAGAATGCGACTCTTTCAACTTCAACATCTGTGACTTGAAAGTCCTGACCAATCTTTCAGCTGCACCGTTTGACTGTGGCGAAAACGGCGCGGACGTCAGATTTTGAATACCATTGGCCTTGCAGAATGACTGAAATTCTGTGGACAAGAATTGTGGGCCATTGTCGGAAACAATAGTCTGTGGAAGACCTTCAATGCAAAAGATAGCGGATAACGCTTGGATGCTGGCAGATGACGTCGTGGAAGACATCCGGACAACAAAAGGAAAATTACTGAATGAATCTACCACTACCAACCATCGAGCATTCCAGAATGGACCAGCAAAATCGATGTGTAAACGTTGCCAAGGGGAAGTGTCTTTAGGCCAAGTACAGTGCTGACGAGCAAGTTGTTTCGTTCCCACTATGCCCCAATGTCCTTCGTGGAGAAGCTGTAAGACAGAGGACTGTAACGAACGTGGTACCACGACCCTGGACTGATCATTATCAGAACGCAACAGCAAAACACCCCGTCGTAAAAAAAGTCTCTCCTTGTCGGCAAAAAATCGGCAAACCAACGGGTCTCCGATCCATGACTTTGACAAGGGCCATTGCGTAGCAACAAAACGCAGAACGGGAGCAAGGACAGGGTCGGCAGCTGTGGCTGTAGCTACACGACGAAAATCAATCGGAAACGATTCGACCACGTCATCAGTTTCCGCATCAATGAACATGCAAGCAAGTTCGGAGGAATCGAATGACCTATTCTCAGCAACAGGCAAGCGGGACAACATATCGGGGTTTCCGTGCTTAGCAGTGGACCGATACAAGATATCGTAGCGGTGCTGCGAGAGGAAAATAGACCAGCGAATGAATTTCTGCGCTGTACGCGGAGGTACAGGCTTGGTCGGATTAAAAAGCGATGTCAGAGGTTTGTGGTCTGTGATTATGGTAAAGTGACGACCATACAAGAAATCATGAAACTTTGTAACACCAAATACGAGAGCCAATGCTTTTTCGATCTGTGAATAATTTCTTTGAGCAGACGAGAGCAATCTGGACGCAAAGGCAATAGAGCGATCGTGCGATCCATCTTTGTGCGCAAGCACAGCACCGATCCCGAAATCCGATGCATCCACCATCAACAAGAGGGGCTTTTGGGGATCGAATGGCGAAAGGCAAGTATTGGAAAGCAACGCCGATTTCAACTGGCGAAAGGCGCGTTCGCATTCCGTCGTCCACACGAACGGAACACCCTTACGGCGTAAGCGATGAAGCGGAGCTTAAATGGAAGAGGCATACCGCACATAGCGCCGGTAGTAATTTATTTTTGCCAGCACACTCTGTAGCTGCTTCGCATTCTGCGGCGACGGCAAGTCTTGTATGGCACAGAGGTGTGTTGGACTTAGATGTATGCCTTGGGCATTGAGTACATGTCCCAAGTATGGCAAGTCCCGAGCAAAAAACACACATTTGTCCTTCCGCAAGCGAAGACCATTTTGTCGCAAGACCTGAAATAATGTTCTGAGATTGGCCAAACGTTCTTCTTCCGTCTTTCCGGAGATCACAATATCGTCCAGATAATTTGCTGCAGTAGGGACCGACGCACAAACAGTTTGTAGATATTGCTGAAACAATGCAGGGGAGGATGCACACCCGAATAGCAGTCGTTTGAATTGATACAACCCAAGATGCGTTTTAACCACCAAAACGCGCTGGGATTCGTCGTCCACTGGTATTTGCAAGTACGCATCTGCTAGGTCCAACTTCGAAAAATATTTGCCCGGGCACTGTTTGTCAAAAAGATCTTACGGGCGGGGTAAAGGAAAAGTTCGAATCACTAGTTGTGGATTCACTGTTGCCTTGAAGTCCACACAAAGTCTCAATTTTCCGGACGGTTTTGGCAAAATTACTAAGGGTGATGCCCAGAGAGAAGCCTGCACACGTTCAATTACACCTTGTGATTCCAAATCGTGTAATGTTTTTGCGACCTCATCACGCAATACGTGGGGAACATTGCGCGCTCTGGAAAATGTCGGTTGCGCGTTTACTTTCAGTTCCAAATGTGCTTTATAGTTCTTAGCGCAACCGAGGCCCGGTGCAAAAATGTCTGCAAATTCTTCACATAGACGAGAAACACTGTCTGAAGGCACAGTCTGGTTCACTGATAGGACCTTATTGACTACATACAAGTTAAGCAACTGAAATAAATCGAAACCAAACAAGTTCACTGCAGAAGAAGAACGAAGGACGTAAAGTGACACAAGTTTTGTTTGTCCTTTGTATGTTGCAAGAAGGCTGCACTGTCCTAACACAGGGATACGTTGATCGGAGTAGCTATTTAACGTAACATTTGCGGCACGCAACGGAGGTGTGCCCAGCAGTTTTTAAGTGTCCTGATTGATCAGTGAAACTGCAGCTCCGGTATCGAACCAGAAAGGTATCACTTTGCCGTTAATGTCCAAGTCTACAAAAAGTTTATTGTCCTGCTGACGACAAGAGCGACTGCCTCGTGCAACGTGAACTGACACTGGCACATAATCACTTGCGACTTGACGGGAGTTACGGCGATGTCAACGCACACTATTTATGGGACGAACACAGTCACTGTTAGAGAGAGTGGCGCTGCGCGGAGTGGAATGAACTACATGAAGTTCCATGGGCGAAGTTTCGCGTGCCTGAGTATCCGTGGTTCGATTCCGATTCCGGCCCGAAGCAAAGGGCCTGGAACGGCTTTGAGCTTCCGGTCTGAGCTTTTTCTGGCAAACACTCTGAACGTGTCCTTTTTTGTGACAATAAAAGCAAATAGCCTGGCGTGACGGGCAATTCTCACGCGAATGTTTAGTAGCACATCGCGGGCATGATTTGATCACTGCATTTGCTTGCCGACGCGGCACACGTGGCTGAGGGCCTGGCGGCAGCGGAGCGGCCGGGCGCGAGGGCTGTTTACTGCTCCGTGCAGCTCGCTCGGCGGGCCGGTTAACCTGACACACTGCTGGCGAAGTTTCAAATGATTCCTGAGCAAAGTCAGGTGTGTCCTGCCGATCCAATATGTCCATCACTTGTTGAAGGAAGGGATTTACTAGTTTCAAAATCTGTTCCCTTATACGAACATCAGAAACGTTCTGTGCAATTGCATCACGTACCGTAGTATCTGAATAAGGGAGTCCACATTGACACTCAAAAGTACAATCCCTAGTAAGGCCTTGCAAAGTTGCAACCCACTCCCGATTAGTCTGACCTGCCGTACGTTTTATACGAAAGAAGGTATACCTTTTCGCAACCACAGTGACAGATTCTTTGAAATATGCATCTAATGCAGACAAAATTTCTTCGTAGGAGAGAGTTGCTACGTTGCGCAGAGGAAATAATTTGACTATCACACGGTACGTGGTCACGCCGACCGACCGATAATAAAAAAGGCTGCCGCTCGTTACCTTGAATTCTGTAGGCTGCGAGATGGAATCCAAATTGGCGTGACCACTCCGTCCAGCTCTACAGTGCAGCGTCAAAATGTCGAAAAGTGGGTGCAACAGCGTGTTGTGGCTGTGTTAGCGGTGAAGCGGCTGCTGCCGCATCGTTTTGCCTCGCACATTGACCCTGGATGAGCTGTCCAAGGGCATTTAGTAAGGCCTGCGTCTGCTGATTCTGTAAGTGATAAAATTCGGACAGTACATCGGGAGATTGTGGAGAAGCCATTACACAAGTAAATCAGGGCAATATCGATACGAACGCGATTTTGCCTCGTCGCCAATGTTGTGGTTGGGAGAAGAGCCAACCGTGTTAGTAAAGGAGGCCGAAATGCACGCGTTTTAGCTCAAGCAGGCTGGCGTGAGGTCTGGAAAATGACAAGGGAATTAGTATTGAGAAAAACGGACGTAGCTGGTGGAATACTTAACTTGAATCCATTAATGGAGAACGTCGCTCTTTATGGTACATGATTCAACAATATCAATAGTACGGATACTGGCGTCTTGCTAGGTCGTAGCAAATAACGTAGCTGAAGGCTATGCTAAGCGTAGAAGTCAGTGAACCATCGCTAGCAAAGTCGGCTGTACAACTGGGGCGAGTGCTAGGAAGTCTCTCTAGACCTGCCGTGTAGCGGTCTGCAATCATTGATAGTGGCAACACGCGGGTCCGACGTATACTAACGGACCGCGGCCGATTTAAAGGCTACCACCTAGCAAGTGTGGTGTCTGGCGGTGACACCACAAGGAGCCCTCTTGTTTCTCAGAGACTATAATGTCGATATCATCAGCAAACAGAATTTTTCCCTTATGAGTAACACTACAGGGACAGGCATTGATGTATATCAGGAACAGTACTGACCATAAAAGGCTACCCTGAGGAACTCCTATATTAATGTATTTTGATTCTGATAAGTGTATTACCAAACGTTGAGACTTATTTGTACCTCTGTTCGTTTCATCCTGTCTGCTGGGTATAATCGGAAGCCGTCATTGACTATCCCTCTTATTTCTAATGCTTCTAGCTTGCTTTTTAGAATCTTATGTTCAACAGTATCAAAAGCCTTAGGAAGACCTAATACAATAACACAAAAACTGCACTGATGACTAATGAAGGATGCTGTTCATTAATCTTTATTTCTATACACTCATTCTGTTCTTTGGAGAAATTAATTTCACAGAGGGGGAGATAGTCACTTCGTTTCCCTTTGGGAGGAACAGCCTGACCCATTTGGCGGGCAATTACTTGTGACATACCATACATCTCTCATTAACGGTGACCAATAAAAACACGTTTTTTGTATTGTGATACAGTAAGTTAAATATACCGTGATGATAATCAGACCAATCCCCCATTCGTAGGTGTCGCAATGAGTTAAACGCGTTCTACACTGAAAGCAAAGGAAAGAAATAATGAACATTGTAGGTAAAAGTTGATGTACATACAGAAGATCTAAAAGGAGATCAGTATTCTAAAATGCTCCTAAGATGGAAGTAATATTGGCTCCTGAGTTGAATAAAAATAATGCTACGCATGTGGTTAACGTGTATATGTAACGGTCGCTTTTGCCAAGTACTTAACATTTTCAACTTTCATGATGAAGCTGCCAGGTTGGGAACAGACAAACAGTGGGATTTCAAACGAGACTTTAATTTGTATTAAAACATAAATATGCTGTTAATCGTTTCATCAACTTGAATAGGTTTGTTTTCAGTCTATAAACATTATTTTGATCGTAGCAAAACCGCTGCCCACAGCCGCCTGTTTAATGGAGCTCCATTCAGCCAGTTTATTTCAGTAAAGCTCTCTGTGCCCACCAACCACGAATAGGACAATATGGTTTGCATACACTGTTGAGCCTCTGAACATGCCTCAGAAGGCTATTTCGAGCTTACATCTTTCGCGCATTGTCACTTTCTGCTGGAGAGGGTTGTCAATACGGGAAATCTCCCTCAGAATTGTCATTCACTACAGTAATATCATTCGATCAGTCTCTACAACGAGACACAAAATACTGAAGGCCTGCCTCGTAGTTATCTGTTGCTGTCAATAAGGGCTGACGATCGCTGTATGCATTAAACGGCTCGTAGGTACGCCGACCGAAATGCCACAGAAGTTCCCGATGCGTTTTTGAACACAGCGTAAGACCTGTCCCGAACTATGTAGTACGTCATAGTTCCCACATGACCTCTAGGAGCCCATTAAAACCTACAGTAAAGAGGGCCACGATCGTGCGCGAAGAATGTGGGCAAAGGGACAACTGAAATGAGATGTGGATAAATGTTGTCATTATTACTTCATCGACGAGAGCAGGATTTGTCTGACAAATAACGATCACTGTAGAAAAGCGTGGCGGCGGAAAGGTGCCCATGCACGCCCTAGACGTGTGGTACCGCCTGTGCAGGAGGGAGGCGGCTCCGTCGTGCTTAGGTCCGGTACTACGCGCAGGTATCGTGAATTGCGAACTCAAAGTTACAAACGATTTCTAAGACGTTGGCCACCCAGAACGGGGAGCATTGGCCTGACTGATCCCCAGCAGGTTTACAGTGGTGAATGTCCTGTATTGTATGCTTCGTCGCCAACCAGGACCGTGTAAGCAAATTTCTTTACAACTCCAGGTCCTACAGTGTGTTGTCGGGGACTGCATCCTAAAAACTAGGCCTGAGGGACAATGATACGCGTGAGACCCAAGGAAAAATAAATTATTTTATGAGTCGGAATCTCTGCTCGTTGGACATCCTGCTGCCATGTTTTACACTGACCTCCCTAGTGCAAAAGCTGAGGGAATCCTGGCTACCAAAAAGATACTCATATCATTGCTTGCACATTGGAAGCTATGCGGCAGACACTGTTAACAAAAATTCTACTCCTTGTTGTGGAGGAGGTTTTGCGATATCTGGATAGCATTCCATGTTAAATACAATTTTCTGTCTCTCGCGGTGTGGGATGGCACCTCATTGGCTGACTTACGGAATATCTGCTGTGTTGGGTACTGGAACGCAGTTTTAATTTAAAAGCGTAAGTAATTTATCACTGGATGAGCCATTTGAGTTGGTGGAAGTTCATTTGTGCAGCAGAAAGGAAAGATAAAATTTTTTGGGCCCCTCTGGGTGGAGATGCTGAATAAGGCAGACTTGGCCAGAATCCACTGCGGGTGCCGCAGCCAGCTACCTAGAGAATCAGTTCATCACACCATCTCTAATGAACTGTTGCTGCCAGTAGGCTACAGCAGAAGCTGGTCTCGTTTCGTTTAGTTGACGACTCTGTAAGGTGGCACAATAAATGAAGATCAATTTCGCAACTTACGTAAGAGTTTTATAGATCGCAACAGGAAGGTGAATATGACACCTAAACTACTTTGGCAGTAATGATCAGATTTGCCTGTAAGTATTTAATGCAAAAGGAACGACACTCAATCGACCGTATTAACACACCGCTCCTATATAATGCATGTCAGTGAACAGAAGGTGAAACAAGAAGCGAGAGTAAACATTTTGTGTGGAAGCAGGTGCGAGTATAAACAGGGGCTGCACCATGGTAGGCACCGCCCCATGGCGGGAGTCATCAACTGGACAGGTGACAGATACTGGAGAGCAAGTAACGAGCCACCAGACATAGGACAGAAAGAAGCTTTAGAAAACTGCGTTTCGGAATTCCAAATGGATACAAACACAGCCAATGACGCAGCTGATCACGTGAACAGCGAGTGGTACACATGTGATGTACGCATGTAGCTTTTACGCATCTGGAGCAGACACAAAACGTCCGATTGGCGGAAACAAACTAGGAAGGAGTAAAGTGCTGACATTTCGACACAGTTTAATGGTAAGGCCCTTGCGATTGCCAGAGAGAGTGTCCACAAAATAAGAGGAACTCTCCTATTGGTCGAAAAAAGCCGTGATGTGGGGAATTAAAGACCCCAGGTGGAGGGACAGTGCGGCTACGAGAAAGACAAGAGCGAAATTTTCGGGGACTCTTCTCTGAACTGGCGTCAAGTGCAGAACTGGGTGCTTAACGCTCTGTAAGATGCAGAGGAGAAATTTGCATGAACATTGCATTCACTGGCAGCTAGCATTCAGCTTGATATTAGCTGTAGCGTCGTTGAACTCCAACTGTGGAAAAACGAACCAGACAGTTACTTAATAGTTTCTTCTGAGGACTGAGAGGAGCCGAGCGGTTCTAGGCACTTCAGTCCGGAACCGCGCTGCTGCTATGGTTGCAGGTTCGAATTATGCCTCGAGCAAGGATGTCTGTCATGTCTTTAGGTTAGTTATTTTTATGTAGTAGTAAGTATAGGGCACTGATGACCTCACATGTTAAGTCCTACAGTGCTTAGAGCCCTATGAACCATTTTTGACTGAGAGGGCGGTTTCTTATGCACGCTGTTCCAGCCATGCACGTGCGTATCACCATATTCCAAGACTAGAGTGAGTACATTTTTTCTCGCATGACCTGAAACAGAGGAAGAGTTTCTGCTGGAAAAATCAGCAAGGGCTTAATTAGTTTCTATAGTAATTTCAGAGGACGAGAGCAGCGATGCAGACAACAGCTCATCGCAGCTAAGGACAATACCGTGAGCAGAGGCGTAAACTTGTTGGCTCACCAGCTTGCGTCCACTGTAAACTCGAGCGACCTTGGGTAATCTTTTGCTCAACTTGTCACAAAACTAACCATTTGCCGTAGACTTGATTGTCATCCTAAATAGCACCGAATTTTGAACCAGAATCGGATAATTTATCGTAGTGCTGGTCAACATCGTGACGTAGTCGTAACAATAATTTGGTAAGGAAACTTCTAGTTAAAATTTACCATTCTTGTGTTTAGCATTATTTTACTTTCTGAGGACGAGATGCGTTCCTTTGGCAACTGTTGTAACACTGTCATATTGTAAACTGTGAAATTGCGTGTATTTGTGTGATAATATTGCATTATTAAAACAAAAATATTTACAGCTTACACAGTTGTTGTTCTGTCCTCATAACCTTACAACCCAGGTGAGAGTAGCTTGCAGCGTGAGTTATTACAGGAGAATCGTGATAAGGTATTTTCGATTCATTTCGTATTATCGTAGGCATAGTTAGGCAATGCGATTCAACCTAATCCCTTAGCCAATTGCTCATCTATGACAAAGCGGTTTTAGAAATTTACATGTGGAATCTTAATTCTGTTTTCTGCTATGGCTGGAGCAATTACTGCATGTTGAGCGATGATTATGGAATGTTTTAGAGAACAACCTGTTGAGATAATGGTCGTTCACAACTTGCCTATTACTCACAGGTCCTGTCAAGCTGCTGCAGTGTACAGCCAAATTGTTTCAATGTTGAATTTTTGTCATACCTTTTGTCTTCTTGTGTTATTACTATACATGTTGTTGTGTGGGTTGTCCTTAATTTTACGTTTACGTTCGTAAAGAGCAAATAAAATTGTGGTTGATACAGACTAACACTTTTAGTTCATTAGGTAGTTGGTTGGCTCCACCAGCTCTTAATCATCAAGAATTTTGTGAGAAGCGACTCTCTGCACTCACTTATGGGGGTCACATTTTTCTCATTATTCGAAGCATTCCGTGACGTATTCATTCCCGTAACGGAGATCATCGGAAGCAATCTGTCTCTCAGTCAGTCCATATGGAACAGATTATTAATACGACTGACATTTTGTTTATCTTAAGTGGGTATCTTACAAACTGGCTGTCCGTGTTTTTTTAGCTTACTGTAAAAGTAGGGTTATTTCTGATATACGTGGATGTTCCTGTAGATTAGTTAGTATGAGAGTAATACGTCAAGACTGTGGGTTGGCGTTTCATTGGTGTAATTGTGTTGGGGAGGCCAGTTAAGTATCATGGTCTCCCATCGAGTCGCAGATTAAGCAGTCGAGACAAGAGAGTCGTGGAGCAGATAAAGACATTTGTGCCCTTCAGGAAGGATTAGAAATCAAGTGTTCCGGATTTGATATGTTGAAGGGGCAAAAGACAATGAGAACTGGGAAAAGATAATGAGTAATAAGCCAGACGACAAATCCTGAAAGTCACGTTTAAAATTCCGGCTAACAGCCAGTTTGACTTATTACCTTTGACTGGGGAAGAGCCTCCACCCGTTTTTGAGGAAAGCATAGTCAAGCGGATTCTTAGGAACAAAGTTATAATTATGACGATGGAAAAATCAGGTAGAAAGAAAAGAGGCCCGTTGTTACGTAACAGCAATGGCCAATTGTTCCAGCAGCGCGGAGTGGCTGCGCGGCTTGAGGCACCAGGTCATGGACTGCGTGGCTCCTCCCGCCAGAGATTCCAGTGCTCCCTCGGGCATGGATGTGTGTGTTGTTCTTAGCATAATTTAGTTTAGGTTACTTTAACTAGTCTGTAAGTCTAGGGACGGATAACGTCAGCTGTTTGGTCCCATAGGAATTCACACAGATTTGAACATTTGAACAATTGTTCCAGCATGTGTAGATCATCAGGTGACAAGTATGATGAAAGCTTGTGCCATGTGTAGGCTGGAAAGAGAGATCGTGGAGGAGTTGTTCAGAGATTTTGGTGATGAAGACAAGTGTTTACAGTAGCAGGAGCATGAAACAGCCTGACTAGCAACTTACACTGCTGTGACAAAAGCCTTAGGCCAGAGATATACACACATACAGATGGAGGTAGGACCATGTACACGAGGTATAAAGGGACAGTGCATTGACGAGGTTGTCATTTGGTCTCAGGTGATTCATGTGAAAAGGTTTCCGAGGTGATAATGCCCATATGAAGTAAATTTACAGACTTTGAAGGAGGAATGGTAGACGCGTGGAACATTCCCTTTCGGATACCCTAAGTCAATTCAATGTTCCGAGATCCACAGTGTCAATAATCTGTCGAAAATACCACATTTCAGGCATTACCTCTCACCAAGGACAACGCAGAGGCCGAAAGCAGCGACTTTTGAGGCGAGTTGTGAGTGCTAACAGACAGGCAACATTGCGTGAAATAACTACAGAAATCAATGTGAGACGTACTACGAACATATTAGTTACGCGTCAATGGGCTAAGGTACCAGATGACCGACGCGAGTGACGTCGCTAACAGCACGCCGTTGCTAGTAGCGCCGCTCCTAGGCTCGTGATCATTCAAATTGGACCCCAGACGACTTGAAAACCATGTCCTGGTCAGATGAGTCCCAATTTCAGTTGGTAAGAGCTGATAGTAGGGTTCGAGTGTGGTGCATATCCCACAGAGCCCTGGATGAAAGTTTCCAACAAAACACTCTGCAAGCTGATGGTGGCTCCATAATGGTGTAGGCTGTGTTTACATGGAATGGACTGGGTCCTCTGGTCCAACTGAGTCGTTCATTGACCTTTTTCCGTCATTCATGGACTTCATGTTTCCAAAAAACCATGGGATTTTTATGGATGGCAATGTGTAGCGTCAACGGGCCACAGCCTTTCGAGATTGGTTAGAAAAATATTCCGGGTAATTTGAGCGAATGATTTAGCCACCCAGATTGCTCAACATGAATCCCATAGAACATTTACAGGACATAATCGAGTGGTCAGTTCGTGCACAAAATCGTACACTGGCAACACTTCCCCAATTGGTATTATAAATGATCTGGTGGAAATACGAGCAGAAACAATGCAGAGGGTTTCCGGGGAGTTTTGCAGTGCCATGACAGTGTCGGGTTATCACAGCTGAAAGCTGTGTAAACAAAGAGCTGAGTGGACTTCTGCTGACTCAACCAAAGTCTCGTATCTGTGCTGTACCTGTTGCTGTAGTCGACAGATAGGGATACGCAAACCACGGTCTTCACCTATTAGGAATGGGATGGACAGGTTAGCCGAAAATCTTGCAGGGAGTGTTGGAGCTCATGGGAGCTCAGCGGCAAGGTTACCAATGCCAGAATGTGTAATGGCGGACATAAGTACAGAGGAATAATCACTGTTATTATTGGAGTGAGAGGGGCACCTTTTTTTAGGTTAGAGCCAGGTTATAAACAGTCTTGAAATAAACTGGAACTTAATAGGGACATTATATCAGTTTCTAGAAAATTAAAGTTATTTTGTTTCATGAGAAGGGTTGGGAAATAAGGTATATGACCTAAACTGATAGATGTTCTGTGCCTGTTTCATATAAGAGATCACTTACTACCACTATGTCTGTGTAGAGTTAGCGTGGGTAAAGGAGGAGTTGCTAAGTAATAATATAAAAGTTCCACACCAAGTGAGAAACACTGAAACAAACAGTTTTTGCACCGATTAGAACTTAGAAGCATGTGCTTGTGACTTGTTACTGCAGAATACTACCCCTGCATTTGTAATAGTCCACAAATCACTTCGAGGAAACTGTCAGCTAACTATGAGAAATCTAGATGCAGTACTGAGATATCTGTCGGACAAGAACAGATAGTTAGTAGTTTGTGGAGATGTCAATACGGATTTCTTAACAGATTCTGAAAGAAAATATGAACTGGAACCATTATTTTGATGTTTCAGATTTATTTCAATGTTAAATTTTCCTACACACTTATAGCAATACATCAGGTCCCTCTTTGATAATGTTATTATAGACGGTGTGATACTGAAACAATATATGTGCACCCAGTTGTTAATGGACTACCTGATTGTGATACACAATAAATGAAAGTAAACAATGTTGCACCTTTCAACTCTGAGGCATGTTCATACAAAGCAGGGAGGCTTATTAATGAGGACAGAATGCAATGTTTTCAATATAAGGTAAGAGAAGTGGTACAGGATGAGGTGTACATAGAAAGATATGCTAGTGGTAAGTTCTATATATTCCATAGTAATCTTGTGACAATATTTGAAAATAGTTTTCCTAAAAAGTTATATAGAAAGTCCATTAAGAAACAAGTAAACCATAGATAAGTAAAGGGATTAAAATTGCGTGTAAGAGGGAAATTGATACTTTTATAGAAGCCAGAGAAAGTCAAGATATGAAGTTAGTTAAATTCCACAAAGCATACAGTTATACAGACATGTAAGTCCTGGCAGAAATTAATAATGCTGAAATTAAAATTAAAACCAAGTAGGTTATTGTGAAATGGGAGATTTGATAACCAGTCATTGTACAAGATACAACAACAATTAAACTAAATGAGCAATGTTTTGCTAATAATTCGCAAGTTCCAGTTTTTTTAACAATTAATTTCTAAACGATGAAAGAAAAATAGTTTTAATTGTCTAGTTGAAGAAGCAAGAGAATGCATTAAAAATGTGATTCTAGATCCTTCACTAAAATTAACTGAGTCATAAATATTCACAAAAGAGAAGTTGTAAAACTTAATAAGCAATGCCCGTATTGATATACGGGGTGTCCATGATTAAACTTCCAGTTTCAAAAACTGTAGAAAGAGAGATATTGCTCAGAAACATGTCAATTTGAGCAGCATATTATCGATGCAAAATGAGAAGTCATGGAGCAAAAAAAAATTTTTTTTTAATGAGACTGTTACCAATATACGGCGATATAAGTGCTTTAACGTGATTGGCATCGGCTACAAACGACAGATGGATCTCTATACGACCGCTATGGTTTCAGTTACACATTGCACCATCCGTACTGTTCAGTGTGCATGGCTGTACAAGATCGGCAGTCAAAAGCAGCAACACTGTTAGTTAGGTAAGCCCAATCACCACGGAAAGACCGTACCACGTCGGAGTGAGAAAAATCGGTTTCCAATCGTTCCGAGGCAGAAAATAGCATGAAGAGTAAAATTACATATATATCTAAGTCGTGTTCAGTATGTTGTCCACCGTTTTCGTTCACAAGTAGAAATCGAGAAACAACATGTTTCACAACAGGTCAGAGTGTATCGGGGGTGACGTTCAGAATGCGTTGTACAATGCGTGCCTTCAACGCAATTGGAGCAACGAACACAAAATCTTTTAGATAATCTCACAGCCAGAAATCACATGGATTAAAATCAGGTGATCTGGAAGCCCAGGCTGTGGAGAAATGACGGCTGATAATTCTGGCATTTCCAAAATTCCTCAGCAGCATCCGCATCACTGGCTGTGCAGGAGCGACATCTTGCATAAAAATGATCGCAGGTAAACGTGCAAGCTATAGCACGGTTAGAATGTCTGGCGCGCAAAAGACTCTCATGGGGTTTACCAGTAACGGTATGTGTAACAGAACCTAGAGAGCTCATCTCCTCGAAAAAATATGGCCCTACTTCAAACGATGCCGTCAACCAGCATCACACATTCGCCACTGCAGAATGAAGTGGTACGGTTAGATGTGCGTGGGGATTTTCCGTTACCAGTATTCTGCAATGCTGCGTATTGTCCTAGGAGATGGAAACAGGCTTCGTCTGTCGACCGAATGTTCCACGGCCATTCATTGTACACTTCCATGTGAGGAAGAAATTCCAGGACGAACGTTTGTCTTTCTTGCAGGCCAGCAGGAATCAACTCCTGAAAATTCGTGATTTGTATGGATCGCAATGCGGGATGTGTCGTAAGATTTTATACACTGTGCTCGCTCGCATGTCCAGCGTTCGGTCAAATCCTAGTGGACTGCGTGTTTACACACTAACGCTCGACCTTTCCTACAATGATGTGGCCACATCATCGATAGACGTCGTATCAACGGCTTTCCTCCCTTTGCCACATTGCCCTTGAAATGAACCTGTCTTTTTGAATTTTGTGAAAATTTTCTCCAAGCCATTGGCAGACGTCGCACCAATGCTTTTTTTTCCTCATATCTTTGAATGACCGGAACTCCTGCAGGACTACTGACGTACAATCGCCGTTTTTGCAAACGAACTTTACCAGCAGCACGAAGGCAGTCACGTTGGACGTCTAAGACGCAAACTGAGAAACAGCCGTGTAGTGGGTGTCTGTTGGTATGGATATTGTAGCGCTTACAGTACCATCTATTGATAAAATTCTCGATAAAATTTTTGTTACATGTTTCTCCCGCGTCAATAATATGTTGTTCAAATTTTACGTCATTCTGAGAAGTAGTTCTCTTTCTACACACTTTCGAAAGTGAAACTTTATGTACACCCTGTATGTAAGGCGTCATTATTACAGGGAATTTTTTCACACAGATTAAAATATGCAACGATTAAATGTCTCTATAAGAAAGGTGGCAGGAAAGACTTGTGTAATTATTGCCACTTACCTCACTGACGTCTTTTTGCATATTATTCGAAAAAGTTATGTACTTGGGGAACTCTCACATCTAAGTGAAAACAGTTTACTTATCACGTCACAGTTTTGCATTCCAAAGGGGTTACTTGAATGACAATGCCCTTTATGCATTCACTCACTGTATATTGCCAGCCTTTAATAATAAAATATCACCAGTTTGTATATTTTTGATGTTTCCTAGCAATTTGGCTGAGTAGTTATGATACTACCTTAGAAAAACTTAGATTTTGTTTAAATGATTTGTTTTAAACACAAATGATTTGAATAATTCTTCTCAAACTGAGAGAAAGACGTTGTGCCGAATGGTTCAAACAACGTTGAATGGAGAGAATATTTAAGTGATTGAAGAGAAATTACGAAGGGAGTTCCACTGTGTTCAATTTCAAGCGCACTCATTCTCCTTATACGTGAGAAGGACCTTTCACTTAACATTAATTACGCAGAACTGGTTCCTATGGCAGACGATGCTAGTGTTATAATAAACTACAATAGAGAGTAAGCAATAGAAGAGATCGTTAATGATGTTTTTCAAAGAGCTATTAAACGGTTCTTTGAAAATCAGCTCTCCCCTAATTTTGAGAAAACACCCTATATTCACTTATGTACAACAAACACAGCCATACCAACCGATGTAGCACATGGACAGGAGTTAGTAAACAGGACAAAATACTCCAAATTCTTGGCTGTGTAAATTGATGAAAACGTGAACTGGACGAAGCTTATTAGTTCAGATACCTCTGCTTTCGTATAATTGCTATCCTTGCCAACTAACGAATTTGATTCCGTACATGTTTTCCATTTTGTCAATTTTTTTCAATAATGTCTCACGGATTATTTTCTCTGGTACTGTTCACGATTTCGCAAAAGCAAGCACTAAGAAAAATATATGGTTTTCACCCGAGACTGTCATGTAGACACTTCTTCAAGTAATTTAGCATTTCAGCTTCACTATCTCACTACATATATTCGCTAATTAATTCCGTTACAAGTAATGCATCAGAACTGGAGAAGAACAGTGATGTCCATACCTAAAACACTAGACGAAAAAACAGACTTAATTACACGTTATTGAAGCTGTCTGTGGCTCATAAAGGAGATCAATATGCAGCAACAAAAGTGTTTGATCGTTTACCCAATATCACTAAATGAGTGAGAGATAGGAAAGCAAGAGATAAATCTAACCTAATATTATTTGTTCTGGATAACACTTTCTACTCCATGAACAATTTTTTTTCTCAAAACATGCAGCCTGGACCAAAAAACCCTAGTAGTTTCGTGCAGTTGCATGAACTGGACTAAAAGAATAAAATATTCATTGAAGCTGAAAATAATCACATATATGTATCCTATAACAAAATCGTTCCACAATATTTAGAGAAGAGAATAATTGAAATTATCTATGAAATATATAACTCACTAAATTTCCTGGCTGTATCTGCATGCTCGCCGATAGGTTTGGGTTATGGGGGAAGGAAGCTTTCTGCAGCGTAAAGCAGAAGAGCCGGTCTTTTCCTAATTCCCGTAATTGCACTGTGGGTGGAGCCTTCATAGCTGACTTACAGGGCGAGAAATTTCGCTATGGCAGCCGGTGTTTCCAATATCTGTTACAGAGAAATCCTTAAAATCCTGCCAGCAAGCAGCACGAACAGAAGCGCTGTAAGTAGTAATCTCTTACTGATTGCGGTATGGGAGACTGAGAGAATATGAAATGCGTTCCGAGGTGGCGGAATAGAATATGCTTTGGCAATTTTCTGATTAGCCAGGAGAGTGTTGTGGATTATTCAGCAGGGAGTTGCTCAGTAAAGAAAGAGACCTCAGAGCGGAGCATGCAGCCATTAGCTAGCCGCAGACAGTTTTCGATTAAAGGGAAGGACGTCGCTAGAGTTCGCTCATGCAAATAAAGTTCATTTGTTTCAGTCAAGAGATGAGAGTGTTGCTTTTGAGTGGCTCCTTCCCGACTGACTTTGAAGTTTATTCTACATTCCATTATCCTCGTTTTGCTTTTGTTGATGTTCATCTTATATCCACCTTTCAAGACACTGTCCATTCCGTTCAACTGCTCTTCCAAGTCCTTTGCTGTCTCTGACAAAATTACAATGTCATCGGCGAACCTCAAAGTTTTTATTTCTTCTCCATGGATTTTAATACCGAATCCGAATTTTTCTTTTGTTTCCATCTGGTTTCTGTACAAATTGTAAATAGCCTTTCGCTCCCTGTATTTTACCCCTGCCATCTTTAGAATTAGAAAGAGAGTATTCCAGTGAACATTGTCAAAAGCTTTCTCTAAGTCTACAAATGCTAGAAACGTAGGTTTGCCATTCCTTTATCTTTCTTCTAAGATAAGTCGTAGGGTCAGTATTGTCTCTCGTGTTCCAACATTTCTACGATATCCAAACTGATCTTCCCCGAAGTCGGCTTCTACTAGTTTTTCCATTCGTCTGTAAAGAATACGCGTTAGTATTTTGCAGCTGTGACTTATTAAACTGATAGTTAGGTAATTTTCACATCTCTCAACACCTGCTTTCATTCGGATTGGAATTATTATATTCCTTTATGTAAATAAGTTATACACATCTGCAACCAGTCACTTTTTTTAATAATAATGCTTTATTACAAGAACCGGTTTTCGACCCTTTTCAGGTTCATCTTCAGATGGTTCCGGGAGGATCCGGGAAGTTACATCATTACTGGTAGTAGCGTAAAACTGGGTGCCGGTTCTATGGCAGAAAGATGGGCCACACTTTAATGTATCGCCATGACTGTCGATATGAATGTAAATTTAGTTTTTACTTACTGCGACAGTATAGGCGTTTTTTCTTTTTTGTCTGTCTGCCTCCATTCTGATGTCCAGAACACTTTCACACTAACTGTATTAGTTTACACTTTCACAGTGACACTTTACCAGCATCCAGCATGCGCTTTAAACTGTTGCTTGTAACAGAGATCTTGACAGAAAGATATGGCATAAGCCTACTTTGTACAGTGATGTAATTTGTTGTTCTTTACATGTGTTAATGTCGATATGAGGGCAAGCATTTTAATCAGAATGGCGATAACATGAGAGCACAAGATAAAATAAATAAATAAATTACTACAAGAACAAATTTCAGGTGATCTGATATCTTATTTCTACTTGCATATTACATGCAGCTTTTTTTGTGGCAATTGTCATGTTTGGCATTAACATGAATCCCAGGGAATCAATAATACAGAATTATTGTATCTGCAGGGAGGTGCAGCTGTCTGTATGACTAGGACCTGTATGTTTAAATTAATAACAAATCTTCAGATGAACTGTTGGCTTATTTCTGTTGTTACGTTGACATGATCTGGGGTATTATCAAGAGCAAATTCTGTTTATTTTAGCTACAGGTATATGTATAGGAGTTATAGTGATTGTAATGGATTAAAGCTGTTTGTATGGCTGTACATTTAATATTTAAAAAATCATGAACAAAAATTCTTTAACTGCTGACTTATTTTTATTCTAACATGTACCCATTGGTGGAGGCAATTGATTTTATAATTTCTATTTCTTTTTGTCTTGGCAAAGGCAGCTTCTGTTTGTTCCAGCTAGAATTAATATGTATAAAGTACTGATTTATGTTAGCAATAGAGGACTTTAACATTCAGAGATATGGTACAGGTCTTATTCTGTGGTAGTATATTACATTGACACCAGTGTGGTTATGATGTAAGTAGAGGGAGGGGGTGGGTCACTGGGAGGGGGTGGGGGGGTTGGGGAACCGGTGTATGGTTCATTGGGTGGTTACTTGTTTGAACTAGTAGATCTTCAAAGTTCTGAAGGAAAAATTTGTTTCTCAGTTGAGTTTGATCATTGAGTAGGTAGTCAGGTGCTGTATTTGTATAGATAAATATTTCAGTTTCTTCAAGGTCAAGTTTTGTGCCTTTGTTGGCAAAATGTAGTATTCAGAGATTTTGTTCTATGTTGTTTGCAGAATGATTGTGTTGGGCAAGATGTGAGGCAAAGATGGACTTGTTCAGGTTGTTAAGACGGAGTGCATCTATGTGTTCTTTAAATCTTGTTGTGAAGCTTCTACCAGTTTGTCCAATGTAGAAGCTTGCATATGAGTTGCAAGTGAGCTTATACACGCCTGACTTTTGATATTGTTGTATAGTGGTTTTAGTGCTGTGTATGATTTTATTTTGTATTTTGTTGCTGGCGAAGAAACTTATTTTTCTGTTGTATGTCTTGATGAGGTTGGCAATTTCGTGAGAAATCTTCCCTAGGAAAGGCAGGCTAACAAATGTGGTTTTCCTGTTTGTTGGTGGTTGTTCAGCAGTTGGTTGATTTAGTTTTTCTGTATGGATTAGTTTATCTATTATTGCAGGGTTGTACCCATTGGTGGAGGCAATTGATTTTATAATTTCTGTTTCTTTTTGTCTTTCACTTGTGTCCATTGGGATTTTAAGCATGCGATTAACCATTGTTCTGAAGAATGCCTTTTTATGTTGGTCTGGATGGCAAGAGGATTTATGTATGGTAACATTGATGGTTGTTGGTTTTCTGAAAATTTGAAATTTATGCTTCTGACTTTTATTTGAGATTGTTAGGTCAAGATAGTTAATACCTTCTGGTGTTTCATGTTTTACTGTGAGTTGGATTTTATTGTGTATTTTATTAAGATCTTTGGCTAGATTATCTATTTCTTCTATTTTCCTTTGAACAGAATGAGTGTCTCATCAACATAGCATTTGCAATAAAGCGCCTTATCTTCTAGTTCGGTTTGGGACCTGAAAAAGTTATTTTCAAGGTTTTATATATATATATGTCTGCTAGCAAGCCTGCAAGACTGCAACACATTCCCAGTCCATCTTCCTGAATGTAAAACGTATTGTTGAACAGGAAGTAGTTGTGTGACAATGTAAGTTCCAGGATCTCTATGAGTTCATAGATTTCAGCTCTACCCATTGTCCCATGTCTGAGTAAGTTATTCCTTATCAAACTAATTGTTTCCTTGACAGGTATGTTTGTATGTAGATTCACTGTGTCAAGAGATGCAAATTTAGCTGTGACTGGGATGGGGATGTTAATTGCCACAAAAAAAACTGCTTGTAATATGCAAGTAGAAATAAGATATGAGACCACCTGAAATGTGTTCTTGTAGTAATTTATTTATTTATTTTATCTTGTGCTCTCATGTTATCTCCATTCTGATTAAACTACTTGCCCTTATATCGACTTTAACACATGTAAAGAGAAAAAAAAAATTACATCTCTGTACAAAGTAGGCTTATACCATATCTTTCTGTCAAGATCTTTGTTACAAACAACAGTTATAAAGTGTCACTGTGACAGTGTAAACTAATATAGTTTGTGTGAAAGTGTTCTGGACATCAAAATGGAGGCAGACAGATCCTAAAAAAACCTGCTATACTGTCGCAGCAAGTAAAAACTAAATTTACATCCATATCGATAGATAATCTATATTCATGGCGATACATTAAAGTGTGGCCCATCTTTCTGCCATAGAACCAGCACCCAGCACTATGCTACTACCAGTAATGATGTACCTACCCGGATCCTCCCGGAACCATCTGAAGATGAACCAGAAAAGTTTCGAAAACCGGTTCATGTAACGAAGCATTATTTTTTTAAAAAAAGTGACTGGTTGCAGTTGTGTATAACTTATTTACATTCAATATGCAGTCACGGTTCTAAAATATCCGTAATGGATAAGCATAATCTTATTATATTTTTCTTGAAGTCTGAGGGAATTTCACCTGTCTCATTCATCTTGCTCACCAGATGGTAGAGTTTTGTCAGGACTGGCTCCCAAGGCTGTCAGTAGTTCTAATGGAATGTTATCTACTCCCAGGACCTTGTTTCGGCTTAGGTCTTTCAGTGCTCTGTCAAACCCTTCACACAGTATCATATCTCCCATTTCATCTTCAACTACATCCTCTTCCATTTCCATAATATTGTCCTCAAGAACATCGCCCCTGTATAGACCCTCTACATACTCCTTCCACCTTTCTGCTTTCCCTTCTTTGCTTAGAACTGAGTTTCCATCTGAGCTCTTGATATTCATGCAAGTGGTTCTATTTTCTCCAAAGGTCTCTTTAATTTTCCTGTAAGCAGTATCTATCTTACCCCTAGTGAGATAAGCCTCTACATCCTTACATTTGTCCTCTAGCCACCCCTGCTTAGCCATTTTGCACTTCCTGTTGATCTCATTTTTGAGACGTTTGTATTCCTTTTTGCCTCTTCATTTACAGCATTTTTATATTTACTCCTTTCATCAATTAAATTGAATATCTCTCCTGTTACCCAAGGATTTCTATTAACCGTCGTGTTTTGACCTATTTGATCCTGTGCTGCCTTCACTATTTCATCTCTCAAAGCCACCCATTCTTCTTCTCCTGTATTTCTTAACCCCATTCTTGTCAATCGTTCCCTAATGTTCTTCCTGAAACTCTCTACAACCTCTGGTTCTGTCAGTTTATCCATTTCCCATCTCCTTAAATTCCCACCTCTTTGCAGTTTCTTCAGTTTTAATCTACAGTTCATAACCAATAGATTGTGGTCAGAGTCCACATCGGCCCCTGGAAATGTATTATAATTTAAAACCTGGTTCCTAAATCTCTGTCTTACCATTATATAATCTATCTGAAACCTTTTAGTATCTCCTGGGTACTTCCATGTATACAACTTTCTTTCATGATTATTGAACCAAGTGTTAGTAATGATTAAGTTATGCTCTGTGCAAAATTCTACCAGGCGGCTTTCTCTTTCATTTCTTAGCCTCAATCCATATTCACCTACTACGTTTCCTTCTCTTCCCTTCCCTACTGTCAAATTCCAGTCACCCATGACTATTAAATTTTCATCTCCTTTCACTACTCAATAATTTCTTTTATCTCATCATACATTTCATCAATTTCTTCATCATCTGCAGAGCTAGTTGGCATATAAACTTGTACTACTGTAGTAGGCGTGGGCTTCGTACCTATCTTGGCCACAATAATGCGTTCACTATGCTGTTTGTAGTAGCTTACCCGCACTCCCATTTTTTATTCATTATTAAACCTACTCCTGCATTACCCCTATTTCATTTTGTATTTATAACAATGTATTCACCTGACCAAAAGTCTTGTTCCTGCTGCCACCGAACTTCACTAATTCCCACTATATCTAACTTTAACCTATCCATTTCCCTTTTTAAATTTTCTAACCTACCTGTTCGATTAAGGGATCAGACATTCCACACTCCGACCCGTAGAATGCCATTTTTCTTTCTCCTGACAACGATGTCCTCTTGAATAGTCCCCAGCTGGAGATCCGAATGGAGAATTATTTTACCTCCGGAATATTTTATCCAAGAGGACGCCATCATCATTTAATCATACAGTAAAGCTGCATGCCCTCGGGAAAAATTACGGCTGTAGTTTCCCCTTGCTTTCAGCCGTTCGCAGTACCAAAACAGCAAGGCCGTTTTGGTTAATGTTACAGTTCCAGATTAAGTCAATCATCCAGACTGTTGCCCCTGCAACTACTGAAAAGGTGCTGCCCCTCTTCAGGAACCACACGTTTGTCTGGCGTCTCAACAGATACCCCTCCATTGTGGTTGCACCTACGATAGGCCTATCTGTATCGTTGAGGCACGCATGCCGCCCCCCCCCCCCCACCAACAGCATGGTCTATGGTTCATAGGGGGGGGGGGGGGGAGGGGGGAAGTACGTACGGTTTTTGATTTCAGTTCTATCCCTGCGTAATTAAATTTCTTCCGCAAAGGACTCCAGTTTCTACCAAAATTCTGTGTCAAATTTTTAGTCAAAAACCTTTCTCATTTAAAAATGTTACTTCATACAACAAATTTTATACCTCAGTAACAAAAAATGTACTACAGATAAAAATTAATGATGTGGGGAATCAATTGAGAAATATCAATTACGCTCAGAATACATGCGACACCATGTATAATGTTGCAGCAACATTTGTTAGCATTAAACGTTAAATAATTTCTTTCTTTTTTAATGTTTTCTTTTGGGATTTGTTCTGTATGAATCATGGCGGCATACTTCAAGTTGGGAGATGGATTACGCTAACTTTATCGGGAGCAGACACTTCACATTTTCCTGTTGTTGTTCCCCGTTGATATCTCATTTCTTCTGTTTTCTTCTTCACCTCCCCTTTTTTCTCGGCCACGCAGCTGTTACAACTAACACGTAACCTATTGGAAACTCAGCTGCTTTAATCACCGTTGATAAGATCGTTTTGCCCTCAATATGGATCTGCGGTATATCTGCCGGGTGAATTACTCATGAAACTACCTAAGCCCAACGTTGACTCTGTGTGTGTGTGAGCTCCGGAGATCCGCACAGCCCGTAAGCCGTCGGCACTTCCGTACCATGCCAACCCAGAGCAAACAGTTCGAAATCTCGCACACAGTAGCGCAACTTCCATCATCCAGAGGGCTTCCACGTCTTCACAGGCACCGAGATTTCACTTTTGGGCCCGGAATGATTCTCTTCGAAAACAAGATCTGTCGTCTCTATACATTTACCACTTTCCACTGCGGTGAGAAGTTACAGTAACGTTGGGTACTACGTTAAAAAAAACGCATCTTTCATCGGTGTATTTCAGCATTTCAAGCCTTAACATATGTAGTGAATTAAGGAGTGACTTCGTTTAAACTTGGGGTCGTGATGTACAGTAGTTACAGAGTGGCATTCCGTTGGGCTGTTCTTCAGCCTTCACTTTTTCTTTAGTGACAGCACTAAAGTTCAGGGCGATACCCACTGGAAATTAATGGCTCAGTGTTTGAGTTGTGTCTTGGTGGACGAGGATTCAAGCCTCTGCTCATCCTCACACGGACCAGATTTGAAAACCACTTCAGGCTCTTTACCTTCTCTGATGACCGCGATGTGATGTACAAGCGATACCTGAAGTCATCATAAAGCGAGAGTCGGTGATGTAGGGATTTTGTGGAAAGGGGTATAAAATATAACAAAATTCTGGCAGAGTAATAACAATAGGAATTCTTATAGCATTTTTTTCTTAGCAATTACCTAACAGTAATGAAAATTTCAGAAACCTGTGTACATATATGGTTCGGGTGGATGTAGAGCCTTGGTAATCCGAATAACATGTAAACTATAACGATTATGATCACAGTGGGTAACAATTTTACAAAGTGTGTCCGTAACGTGGCCAACAAAGTATAGCGAAGACAGGAGGTACCTGAAAGGAGACTAAATCAGATACAATACTATTCCTATTCTGCTTTCATTAACAAGCTCTAATGTTGCTAACAGCAAGACATATTACGTAATAACATTATACACTCATTTCTGTATCGTAAATGAAACTTCCAATACCTATGACGTGAATACTGCTCCTACGTCACCTCCAGTACACTGACATGTAGTACTACAGGCGGCGAAAAATCCTACAAGAAGAATAAGAGGATGAGCAACCAAGGAAGACACTTCTACAACTGTTGCAATTGGAAATGTTAAAACAGACCCAAGTTTCCTTACCGTGTAATCCAAAATAAGTTCGATGGGTATCAGGTCCCTAGAACTTACGGGCCAAATTGATATTTGCAGGGGATAGGCAAAATAATATGAACTGGGGTAGCGATGGTATGGTTGCATTTGACGGTTAACAACGCAGGTGAGGCATTTGTCGCACTGGACTGTGCGTGTTCTGTACAGACTAGGCATCAGTGCAGATTGTTCACTAGTAGTGCACACTTCGTATTAGCGTTCACTGGCCGAGTTCGACGTGCAGTGTAAGACCTAACAGAGTTCCAAAGAGGGCATATTGTCGGGCCCGATTAGCAGGAGCATTGGTAACCAAGACAGTCAACTTATTGAATATTTCGAAAGTCATGACAGCCTACACAAAACATGGGAAGACATCATCGTGCAAATGTAACAGTGGGCACAAATCGAAACTAAATGACAGAGATCGTCATCCGCTAGCACGAATTATGTGAAATCAACGCAAAACTATTGCGGCTGAAGTGTCTGCAGAGTTCAACTGTCATCTTTGAGAACTCTATAAAGTGAACATTCATGGAGGAGCTGCTACACCATTAGTGACGACAACCAACGGAAAGAAGAGTAAAACGTGGTGTCAGGAGCATAAATCCTGGACGTCTGATCAGTGCAAACACGTCATATGGTACAACGAGTCAACGCTTTTGTTATTTCCAACACTGTGCCGGGTTTACGTCTGGAGAACGCCAAAGAAGCCTACAATCCCGAGTGCTTGTTTCCAAGCATGGTGGTGGAAGTGTGATGGTATAGGCAGCCATATCATGGTATTCAGCTGGTCCCATCATTAATCTCAAAGGCCGCATTACAGCCAACGATTACGTGATCATTTTAGGTGATCCGGTGCACACTATGATTCAAATGTTGCTCCCAACAATTATATCACATTTTAGGACGATAATGCACCCATTCACATTCGTAGTATGAGGAGCACGCAACTGAACTGCAGTCTCTTCCCAATCAGCACAGTCCCCGGACTTGAACAGTATCGAACCCTTGTGGGCGGTACTGGAGTACAGACTCTGGAGCAGTTTCCGCGCTCTTGGTCACTACAGGACTTAAAAGAGGTTCTGATCTAAGAGTGGCATAACATACCACTGGAGATTATTCGATCATTATATTCCAGTATTCCAAGAAGAATCGCAGTTGTATAACGGTCAAATGGAGGTCCAACCCCTTACTAATAAATAATTACCAAGTAAGTACATAATTTTGCCTATCTCCTGTACATGGCGAAAACACTTCTAAAACATAGGTTTTGGTTCAATCAAGCGTTAGACTGCCGTAAATCGGTCAACGCAGCTGGTTCAAAAAGAAGGAGAAAAAGATGCGTGCCACTGGAAATACATCTACCTTGTTTTTAGTATAGAGTTCAAGATTTCGAAACAACGCTCCACAAATCGGAACATAAACAAATTGAGATGACATTTTATTTAATGTTATATATTCCTACTTTTTTATTTAACGACATTTTCAAGCAAATACATTTTTATTGGATTTATGCAGTTCTTTGACAGCATTCTAGGTATCCTGAAAAGAAGAACCGAGTAAACGTTTGAAATTAGACTTTTTGCATAAAAACACTTAAATACTTCAAAACATGGGGATCAAGGATTCGATCCGAGATACTTTTTGTGTTGCTTGTGGAGTCTTGTCCACTCGTCTCGTATAGCGTACCTAAAGGATGCTGCGTTCTCGGGATGCTATACATCAGTTCAAGCAAATAACATTAGTAGTTTTCTTTCAGTAAAGCAGATTGACAATACTTAACTTTTAAATAACAATGGTATCGCAAGCGACATGCAACATAAATCCGAGTCCTTCCCCATATATAGCGTTAATGCAAGTCTGACACACAGTTTGTGGATCACTAAAAATTTCTCGTAGCACTCTCTGCTAGGCCGTGCTAATACTCTGCGAATATTGTCCACTAATGGCAGCCCAAAGCTGGCAGGGGCGGCGCATATATTCACTTCTTGCAGAGGTCGCTACTGGCGTCGAGCAGTCCTTATCAGCTGGCTGTTGGCTGACGTTGTCTCACCGCCTTCTCTGGTCTTACGTTCTTCCTCTTCGTTCCGGCGCTTGTGGTTACGCCAGAACATTGATATCAGAATCTCCTGAACGTCAGGCAGTTTCTTATTCCTCCTCAAACGTCAATAATAATCAATCTTTAGACCTATCTGCTGGGATTTTCTAAAGACTCATGTTGTTCCCGGATGGATGAACATTAGTGTAAACCAGTGTCAGCCATCTGTGGACACCAAGGCTCGTGAAGAAGATTCCAGAGGACGAAGGAGGATGGAAGATTCGAGTTTTACGTCCCATTGATGAGAAGATTATTAGAGACGGAACACAGGCTCGAATTGATTCAAAGATGGGAAGGAGATTCGGCCGTGCCCTTTCAAAGGAACCGTGGCATTCGCCTGGAACGATTTATGGAAACCACAGAAAACCTAAATCTACATGGATGTATACGAAATTGATCCGTGAGAGCAAGCAGTCGAAACGTCGGGGAATCTAGGAGTGTGAAGTGACACGTGATGCACTCTGGTAACTCATGAGATCTGACCATCAATGACAGTGTCCACCATGCAACACGAAGCTAGGTAATTGACACACATGCTAAACCGATCGTTGGATATGAAGACACATTATCGTCATATTCAGTTTACTTTGGGAAGTATAACATATTGTTTCAACTTCACAAACAGTTTATAAGATATTAGGAGTACCATAGTTACAGGCGACATCTTGCATGTTGTGAAAATTTATTACTACATTACTGGGTCATCAGTGCCTTCTGGATAAAATCAGATTGCTTGGAGATGGTGCCCTGCCGTCCGCTGTGGCCGAGGGGTTCTAGGCGCTTCAGTCCGGAGCCGCGCTGCTGCTACGGTCGCAGATTAAAATCTTGCCTCGGGCGTGAATGTGTGTGCTGTCATTAGGTTAGTTACGTTGAAGTAGTTCTAAGTCTAGGAGACTGATGACCTCAGATCTTAAGTCCCATAGTGTTTAGAGCATTTTGAACTAGTTTTTGATGGTAAGCTACGATTTCCCACGTTGTGATACCATCTCCTTGGGATGCTCCGAAAGTAACCCTTCATTCGAGCTCTCCCCAAGTGGTCTCCGTATTCCCATTCCATAACCAGCCGTACTCATAAAAATCTGGGCCCATCGCTTCAAACATCTCTATGTTCTTTCGCAGACTGTGGTGACAACGGCTGAAACAGAATCACTATTCTGTCTGTCACTGTTGGACTGTTAAAGTATATCGAGGATGGTGTTATATATATATATATATATATATATATATATATATATATATATATATATATATATATATATATATATATATATATATTGAAGATGGCGCCGCAACAGTCTTGATCCTGGGTTTATAAGTACTTGAAGAATTCGTGTTGTAATGTTGTAATCCGCTAAATCCTTCGACACACTCCAGTGCGATTCGTTACGTGGCCACTGCTCTCACACATCTACATCTACAGTGCATACATACTCCGCAAGCCACCGTACTGTAAGTGGCAGAAGATTACCTTTAAAACAACTAGTCGTTTCCTTTCCTCTTCCACTCGCAGACAGAGAGAGGGAAAAACTACTGTCTGTATACCTTCGTATGAGCCCTAATTCCCAGTATCGTATATTCGTGGTCCCTATGCGAAATGTATGTTGGCAGCAGTAGGATCGTTCTGCAGTCAGCTTCGGATGCCGGTTCTCTAACCTTTCACAGTAGTATTTGTAGAACTTAAAGTATTCATCACTCCAGGGATTCCCACTTGGGGTTCCGAAGTATACCCGCAACACTTGCATGCCAGTCGAACGTACCGATAACAAATCTTGCAGCTCGCCTCTGAATTGCTGCAATGTCTTCTTTGAATACGACGTGGTGTGGATCAGAAACACTCTAGCATTACTCACGAACTAGTCGCACTAGCGTCCTATATGCGGTCTCCTGTACAGATGACCACATTTTCCTAAAATACTCCCAGTAAACCGTTGTCGACGAGTCGCCCTCTCTACCACAATCCTAACATGCTCGTTCCATTTCATATCTCTTCGCAGCGTTACGCCCAGATATTTAAACTACATGATTATGTCAAGAAGGACGCTAGTAGTGCTGTATCTGAACATTACGGGTTTCTTTTTAGTAATCATCCGCGTTAACTTACATTTTTCTACATTAAGATCCCGCTGCCATTTATCACACCAACTAGAAATTTTATCTACGTCATCTTGTATCAAACGACAGTCACTTATCTTCCTGTCCATCACAGCATCATCAGCGAACAACCGTAGACTGCTACCCTCACTGTTTGCCAGATCATTTATGTATACAGAAAATAGCAAAGGTCCTATTACACTTCCCTGGTGCGGTCCTGATGTTCCTCCTGTCTTCGATGAACACTCGCCGTTGAAGACAACATGTTGGGTTCTATTTTCATATCATATATTATATCTGGGAGTTCATTACGTATGCTCGTACCTTCGTTAGCAGTCTGCAGTGCGGTATCTTGTCAAATGATTTCCAGAAATCTAGAAATATGGAATCTATCTCTTGCCCTTCATCCAAAGACCACAGTATAACATGTGAGAACAGGATATAGCAAGAGCGATGCTTTCTAAAGCCATGCTGATTCGTGGACGTGAGCTTCTCGGGGTCTAGAAAATTTAATTTATTCGAACTCAGAATATGCTCCAGAATCCTGCAGCAAACCGATGTTAATAATATTGGTCTCTAACTTTGCAAATATGTTCTTTTACCGTTCTTATATACAGGAATCGCTTGCGCTTTTTTCCAGTCGCTTGGCACTTCGCGCAGGTCGAGATATTCGAGATAAATGGGAACTGAGTAATGGGACAATGACGTACAGAGCCCTTTGTAAAACCGAATTGGTATTCCATCCGGACCTGGCGACTTATTTGTTTTCAACTCTTTCAGTTGTTTCGCTAAGCCAGGAATGCTTTTTATTATGTTATCCATACGGAACTCCGTGCGATGGTCAGACGATGCTACATTTGTACGATTCTCCTGCGTGAACAATTAATTAAACGTGGACTTTAAAACTACGGACTTCCTTTTGCTATCTTCTACTGCCAAACCAGATTGGTCAACAAGTGCCTGGGTGGAATCCTTGACCCTCTCAAAGATTTTACACAGGACCTGATTTTTTTCAATTCTCCGCCAGATCTATAGCCAAGATTTGACGGTGGCAGCTGTTGTATGCTTCGCGCACAGATCTTCTCACAGAATCACGAATCTCTACTAATCTTTGCCTGTCGTCATTTGTGCGTCCTCTTTACAACCGAGAGTGCCACAAACTTTGATTCCACATCATTTTCCGAATTTCGTTTTTAAAACACGGTGGTTCTGTTCCGCCCTTAATCCACTTACTAGGCACATACTTGCTCAGAGCATGATTTACAACAGTTTAGATTTTGCCCATGATTCCTCATGGCCGTTACTCGGGAACTAAATGACTGCAGTGAGACGCTAACAACTGCTTATCTGCCCTTTCTAACAGAAACACTCTCCTAGTGGTTTTGACTGATTTATTTACCTTCGTAACCGTAGTAGCTATGATGACATCATGATTACTAATCCCTGTCCACCGAGCGATGTGGCGTAGTGGTTAGCCCACTGGACTCGTATTCGGGAAGACGAAGGCTCAAACCCGTGTCCGGCCATCCTGATTTAGGGTTTTCCGTGATTTCCCTAATTCGTTTCAGCCAAATGCGGCGGTGGTTCCTTTGAAAGGGCAAGACCGTCTTTCCTCCCCATACTCCCCTGATCCGGTGGGACCAATGACGTCACTGTTTGGTCTCCTCCCCCTAATTAACTAGTCAACCAGTGCCCATATCTACACCGACGCCATCGATAAGGTCCGACGTGTTTGCAGCTACAAGGTTGTAGACGCTTCCTTTGCGTGTGGGCTGCCGAACTAGCTGCTGAAAACAGTTTTCGAAAAACATATTCATAAGTACTCCACGAGATTGTCTGTCTGTACTCCCTGGAACGAATCCATACAGTCCCAATCTATACTCCCTAGGTGAGAGACACCACTACTGCACGATCTGCATGCACTGCATGATCGGGGTATTTATGTACAACTGATCAAAAACTTTTTTAATGACTCTAGAACTGTCACATCAGAGTCGGTTGGTGGGTAAAAAGCCAACAATTAATTCGGTTTCACCAAGATCTATTATGCGCAAAGGGGTAACTTCACTATCACACTCAACTTGCCTCAGTAGAGTCAATATTTTTGTCGACTGCAATGAGCACTCCCCTTCGTATGGCATCTAATCTGTCTTTTCGATAAACATTCCAAGACTCGCTAAATCATTCAGAGTTTTTATTTGTGGTTTATCAAGCTCCGAGTCCCAAGAATAATTTGAGGCTCAGAACTTTCCTGGAGTCCAGATAGAATTTTTACGCTCGATTTTCCCTATAGGTATATCGATTCGCCAGTGTCCATGAGAGTACCTAAGACTTCCGTCTAGCCCTAAAAATCCATTTTCACTCCACAACTACTCTGCTACGTGAGTAGCGGCTTCCTTTGTGTAGTTCAGCCCTGACCTATCAAGGAGAGTTCCACTAGTCCCCACCCGATAACGATGGTCCAGAAATCTACAGCCAAGACCGTCACAGAGACGACGAAGCCCATGGTTGACACGCTACACTCGGCTCCAAAGCAAAGGACCATGATCAATTCTGAGAAAGTTGCTGCAAATTACGAGCTCTGCTTGTAGCCCACGTGCGAAGTCAGCAGTCTTCACCACGTCCACAAGAACTGCGAATGGCCTCAGAACCCATGCGACAGGTGTCGTTAGTGCCGACGTAAGCCACAACTTGCAAACGACTGCAACCCTGTTCGGTCAATAGGCGCAGGCAAGGCCGCCTCCACATCACGGATGAGGCCCCCGACAGACCTACCGAGTGCACATTGGCTTTGTTTCCAGCCCTGAATGCCAGCTTCCTAAGGTGTTCCACAACGCCCCTAGCATTGGAGCTGCCAATAACTAGCAAACCCCTGCCCACGTGTTCCTGCTCGGACCCTGCTCAAGGAACGGCCACCTGTTTACTCACAGAGTGAATAGCCGAGACCATACGACCAGCCTTCGCACTAGTACTCCATCTCAACGTGGCGACCGCGTTACTACCCACCACTCACTCTGCAGGTCCACCGTGTCGGGTACACTAGGAGGTGCCTCGGCAATAGAGCCGTTGTGAGAAGCAACCTGCCCCTTGAAGTGTACCATGCGACGCTCCAGAACCTCCACCACCGCTACACCCCGATGCGATGGCCTGAAGGCGACTGACAGCAGCAAAAACCACATTCAACTTTTCACGAACTGCGGTCAGCTTCTCCTGCGTCCGCACACAGCAGGCACACATCTTTCCTATCTTAGCAAGGCTAATTGAACAGTAAACAATAAAAGTTGACAGAAACCTAGATGAGCAGCTGGTTACCCTCCTGACGTGGAGCCGAGGGACGCTGATGCCTCAATGAACTATATAGCTGGCTGTTCACAAGAAATGACAACTGAGCTACAAACTGACTGAATATACACTTAGCAAAGCAAGACTAAACTCTGAGAATTGGGGGCTGGAGTTCTGCTGAATATTTACTATTCGCATGGATTTTGGAATCAAGTAAATACAGAGACAGTAGCGACTTCTGCGACGGTAAACTACACTAGAAAGTAAACTCACTGAAGATAAAAGATCGAAAAATACACGAATTTATTCAACTAAAGTGTATAGCACTACTAAAACAGCTAAATAATCAGCTGCGGTTCACTTCTGCCCAGAAGTAAGTTAGAGAAGCACTAAACTGAACGATGTAAACAAACTCTGTACAATCAATAATTTGCTCCTGCTGCTGCTGAAATCCGATCATAGCCTCAACACATGACCACATTTGGCATCTGCAAAACATATATTGTTGTTTAAAACGTTGTAAAATGTGTCAAACAATCTTGGCTTATTTAAGAGTTGCTCAATGTGCTGACTAGGTGCAAAATTTATACAAGTTAGAATACCGTGTGCATCTAGCTAAGGAATATCGAGCTTATCCCGTAATAGACGTGACAGTTATGAGGTCGTAAAAGGTACCTATTCAGAAAGACTTAGTTAAATAATTAGGATTTCTGTGTAGTATACGCGAAACGTTGGAGGTGAAGATATCGTTTAGTTACTATCGTTTACTTCTCTGCAATCTGGCAATCAGCTTGATATATGCAAGGCCAAAAATCTCATCTTTTATTAGTTTTCTGATATGGGCGTGTCACTGTTATCACTGGCATAAACGCTGCTTCATCTTTTGCGTAAACCCTATTACATTACGTCACCAAAACGCTGGAATGAACACCGAAATGAAAAGAATTTCAAGACACTTAAATATACTTTACTGCTACAATAATTTATGCACGTTTGAAGTTAAATATCTCTTTAAATTCTGCAGATAGAAATGAGACATTGTTGCTGTCGTGTGCATTAAGATAGAAATTATTGTGGTGTATTATCAAAATGACCACATTACAGTGCATTTCATCAGCGGTAACGACTTAGAAAAGCTTTATGTATGAATTATATTGTTTCTAATACAATAGCATCACGGATTATTTCAGTTTGGTCTCTTGGATCATGCAGTGTTTGTGATTTTGCCGCGTGCACTGTGTACTTGACGGAATCCTTAAATAAAAGTTAAAGGGGTTGAAGACGGCGATCGAGCTGGACAGTTCACAGCGCTTCCTCTTCATCCTGTTCATTTCGAAGGGAACGGGCAATTGAGAAATTCCCTCACATCAAGTTCACAGTGAGGTCGTGCCTTATCTTGTTGAAAGTAACAGTTTCACTGCCAAAAATTTTGGTCGTATCTGGAGTTATCGAGTGCAACATTTGTAGGCAAGAGCGGCCCTACTAACGCTCTAGGCGACAGATCGCACAAGGTAGCTTACCATGCCTTCTTCAGTTACGTAAGTGGAGACCATTCGATAGCCCAGTACACGAAAGTATGGCTGTTAATTGTTCCGTTAAGTTCAAAGGTCGCATTATCAGACCAAGCAATTAGAACTTTGAAACGTTAATCTACTTCACACATGGTGATTAACCCCTCAGAAGATTCATTCGCGTTACTGTAACATCAGTGTTTCGATCATGGGAAAGCTCTGAAATGTAAGGCTTCCATCTATGAGCCCACAAAATTCTTTCAAAACTTGTTTTTCTGATCCCAGCCTCACGAGCTCATTGCCTCCGAGACCTTTTATGGGAATCACTGCATCAACACTTTCATTGTTGGTTGAACGTCTCTTCCTTCCGCTACGTCTCTTCTTTACAACACGCACCTTCACAACCACTTAGAACTTGTCACTGAGTCTTGTTAACCGTATGGTGGTGGTGCTCCAAATTCAACTACGCAACATCGTTGAACCTCACTTAACTGTTCTTGTTTCCAGTTACACTTTAGCACCCCCTTTCACCCCCTTCAGTTCTATAAACGTTAACGCTTTTATTATTTTTCAATCCTGCAAGAAATGGAAAAGCGGTCGAGTTCTTCACTACCTTCTAAATTATTATCCACGAAAAGCAATTTCTGCCTGCTTAAATTATAGGGACTGACTTAAATGCAAAGATTTTGTAAGTTATTTTGAGACATTCTGTGTATGTAAGACACAATAGGATTATAACTGACAAAGAGCAACAAAAGGATAAGAAAAGGAAGGTCATCAAAAACCACAGAAATTGTCTGCTAAACTACATGTATGTTCAGCACATAAACATCCATAATGAAAGGTAAAAAAAGAAACCAACGACATACACGCACAAATACAAATACACATGCAAAAAACGCACACATACAGTTACAAATAATTACTGAGCGTGTTTTTCGTGTACTACGGTATTCTTAAGCGTCAAGTTTGTAATGTGTGAGCTGCTGCATTACACTGGTAACATTACCATGGTTAAAACACACTAAATTGTGTAATTATTGGTGTAGCTTTCCAAATAGATAATGAATTCTTAGCCGCGCGGGATTAGCCGAGCGGTGTAGGCGCTGCAGTCATGGACTGCGCGACTGGTCCCGGCGGAAGTTCGAGTCCTCCCTCGGGCGTGGGTGTGTGTGTTTGTCCTTAAGATACACTCCTGGAAATTGAAATAAGAACACCGTGAATTCATTGTCCCAGGAAGGGGAAACTTTATTGACACATTCCTGGGGTCAGATACATCACATGATCACACTGACAGAACCACAGGCACATAGACACAGGCAACAGAGCATGCACAATGTCGGCACTAGTACACTGTATATCCACCTTTCGCAGCAATGCAGGCTGCTATTCTCCCATGGAGACGATCGTAGAGATGCTGGATGTAGTCCTGTGGAACGGCTTGCCATGCCATTTCCACCTGGCGCCTCAGTTGGACCAGCGTTCGTGCTCGACGTGCAGACCGCGTGAGACGACGCTTCATCCAGTCCCAAACATGCTCAATGGGGGACAGATCCGGACATCTTGCTGGCCAGGGTAGTTGACTTACACCTTCTAGAGCACGTTGGGTGGCACGGGATACATGCGGACGTGCATTGTCCTGTTGGAACAAAAAGTTCCCTTGCCGGTCTCGGAATGGTAGAACGATGGGTTCGATGACGGTTTGGATGTACCGTGCAGTATTCAGTGTCCCCTCGACGATCACCAGAGGTGTACGGCCAGTGTAGGAGATCGCTCCCCACACCATGATGCCGGGTGTTGGCCCTGTGTGCCTCGGTCGTATGCAGTCCTGATTGTGGCGCTCACCTGCACGGCGCCAAACACGCATACGACCATCATTGGCACCAAGGCAGAAGCGACTCTCATCGCTGAAGACGACACGTCTCCATTCGTCCCTCCATTCACGCCTGTCGCGACACCACTGGAGGCGGGCTGCACTATGCTGGGGCGTGAGCGGAAGACGGCGTAACGGTGTGCGGGACCGTAGCCCAGCTTCATGGAGACGGTTGCGAATGGTCCTCGCCGATACCCCAGGAGCAACAGTGTCCCTAATTTGCTGGGAAGTGGCGGTGCGGTCCCCTACGGCACTGCGTAGGATCCTACGGTCTTGGCGTGGATTCGTGCGTCGCTGCGGTCCGGTCCCAGGTCGACGGGCACGTGCACCTTCCGCCGACCACTGGCGACAACATCGATGTACTGTGGAGACCTCACGCCCCACGTGTTGAGCAATTCGGTGGTACGTCCACCCGGCCTCCCGCATGCCCACTATACGCCCTCGCTCAGAGTCCGTCAACTGCACATACGGTTCACGTCCACGCTGTCGCGGCATGCTACCAGTGTTAAGACTGCGATGGAGCTCCGTATGCCACGGCAAACTGGCTGACACTGACGGCGGCGGTGCACAAATGCTGCGCAGCTAGCGCCATTCGACGGCCAACACCGCGGTTCCTGGTGTCCGCTGTGCCGTGCGTGTGATCATTGCTTGTACAGCCCTCTCGCAGTGTCCGGAGCAAGTATGGTGGGTCTGACACACCGGCGTCAATGTGTTCTTTTTTCCATTTCCAGGAGTGTAGTTTTGGTTAGGTAGTGTGTAAGCTTAGGGACTGCTGACGTTAGTAGTTAAGTCGCATACGATTAAAAAAAATGAATTGTGGATTAAATTTTATTTTGCGATATCTTGTTGTCCTCTTACGTAAGAACCTATACATATTATACATCACTTACACAGTTCACAGCCCAAAGTGCACGTTAAAAATGTTACTGATTGTCCACAGAGGATGCATGCTTTTCTTTACAACAGAGGGCATTTATCGTAAACAATCTAGGATAACAGTTTACTTGGTTCAAATGGCTCTGAGAACTATGCGACTTAACTTCTGAGGTCATCAGTCACCTAGAGCTTAGAACTAATTAAACTTAACTAATCCAAGGACATCACACACATCCATGCCCGAGGCAGGATTCGAACCTGCGACCGTAGCGGTCGCTCAGTTCCAGACTGTAGCGCCTAGAACCTCACGGCCACTCCGGCCGGCAACAGTTTACTTGTATGTCAAGTACATGGGTACTTATTTATATGCGTCTCTGTTTTAATGTGTTTACTTGTGAATGCTATCAAAGCTGAAGTCATTTTCTAATTTTTATTCTGTCTTTTATCTTCATATTTTCTGTATGACGTTGATGTAATCGGTGAAATACTTTAACACTTTACTCTATATTTCCAAATGGCTGTCCTGTATTTTGTACGTGTTGTACATATAGACGCTACAGTTCCATTCATAACCTGAAAGGTCATTTCTGTTGATTATATAAGGTAATGATCATGAATGATATGATACACGAAACATTTTGTGCCAATAGAAAATTCTAAGATTCTTACATGCATAAGACAGCTTATCTCTCAAAACGGTGGAAAATCATCTTATTATATTATTTCGTGATAATTACTACATGGGCGGCATAGTGTAATGCACTGATGATTTTGATAAATTAATAACAGTCATGTCTGTAGTAGGAATCTCTGTCATTCTATTCGAGAAGATGAGGTCCATATTGACACAGTTTCGTTGACATTCGTTTGGTCACGGCAGACGAATAAAAGCTTCAGGAGGTCTGTTCTTTTATCACAATATCAACTCTGCAACAACAACGCAGGATAATGCGACAATAGCATTAGGAAGGAGAAAATTCTCTGTGACAAAGATTAAGAAGCCATGGGCTCTCTTCAAGGAAAGCAAGGTAGGGAACACTTCTAGAAAAGAAAAAATGGAAAGAGAGAAGTCTACTCAAGCCCCTAAGGTCGAGCGATATGACAGATACGGAGCGTCAGCCGTAGGAGTCTCGTGCAAAATGGGGAGACTGAGGGCCATGAATAACACGTAACTTGCGAAAATCGTTTGGGGTCGAATAAGAAGTAAGGCTTGGCCCACAGATTTTTCATCGGTTTATACCGTTTGTTACTAAAGCCTCTCTCTCTCTCTCTCTCTCTCTCTCTCTCTCTCCCTCTATTGAACGTACACAGACAACCATCACTTCCTCTATTCTTTCTAACGCCTGATTTAGTGCTTCTTCTTCACCTGTTGTCGAGAAACAAGATGGGTAAAATTGAAAAGAAGGTGCTGTTTCATTCACGTTAGCGTGATTATATTCGAGTAAGTAGACTAGTAACATTATTTAGACGACGGCTACGGCAGATTGTTCACATACAGTGTTTAATACATAAACGTTAGAAAAGTTTCTTTTTTTGCAAGTATAAGAGAGAAAAATTACTATGGCCCACTTAGTTAATAGAAGAAGAAAAATTAGTTACCGCACAAGAGGCAAGAAAATGATTTTCAGTATAAACTGAGTCATATCTTTCAACATGAATCTTCAATAAGTTTCATGTTATACAATTTAATATCGATAAGCGGCACTTGTTTTTCGCAATAACGTTAATCAAAGAAACACAGAAAGTGTGTGATCCTCCTATTCTCAAGCAGACGACTTGCAGCAATACAAAATGACATGGGAAGATAACGCGAGAAATTTTAAGGGAATCAAAACTCCTGTTGGGATGATCACAAGTCGAAGGGAAAACTAATAAACTTTGAAGTCTGCTGAAAATACGTGACACTGAAAGCAAAACCGTTCCAGTGGAGGTGAACCTGCAAGCGAGCTGAACGCAAGATAATTGCGAATGTGTGGTTACTAGCCACAACAGGTTTCAGAATGAACTATGTGTCAAGTTAGTAGAAATTCATAAGAAATGCGAGGTTTTCGATGAGTTTTCCTCTATATGAGCGCAGATTTCTCCCATGGCTAACTTAGCGACAAATACACTAATGCCTATAACGTGGATTCCGAACTATGGTTGAGCTCGGCATTTTTAACGCCAACAAACATTGCCACTGCCGAAAAAAATTATAAGGGACAGATTAAAATCCCAGGTCTAATCGGAGATCGAATACAACCCTTTTGCATTATAGTGTGGCTCTTTACTACTGAAACACCGAGCCCAACATTTACAAATGACTATTAACTTATACCTGTTAAGTGATTTGTTCCACGTGTCATCCTCGCATTGCGATGGATACTGCATTGGTCTCACTAGCAAGCTATGAATACTTTCAAATACCACCTTTTCATCTCCTAAATCTTTACAGGGCTGTGCACCGGTTCTTCAGCCGTATAAAATGGAATGCTGCACTTTTAACTTCTAAGAGGACCATAGACAAAAGATTCCACAAGCATGAACTTAGCTAATGTTAGAGGGCACGATATAGACCCTGCTCGACCTAGACATCTTCGACCACACTGGCACGTAAAAATGCCGTTTTACGTCAGCAGAAAAACGTGCCACTGCCCCATTATGCATGTACAGCATTTACCATCCATTGTTCGTGGATGAAATTTGAGTCGATGGGCACCTAAACGTAAACTTTACGTTTGAAATATATTTAAGTAGCCCAGTTGCAAAAGCTGCTTAGTGAATGATAACCGAAACTGAGATAATCACGAAAAACTCGCCCCATCCAAACTACAGAAGTTAAAGACCTCATTTCCTTTTCAGAAATAAGTACAAAAATAATTAATTACTCGGTATTAATGACTGAAATATACGATTATGTTTTATGTGTTAAAATCAGAATTGAATTATTGATTTAGCTGTTTTTGCACCCGCTTTAGGCAGTTGCCGAATTTTGCAAACGTATCGATCCAATATTCGGTGATGTATTAGGATTGAGAGAAGGAGGAAATTTAGTAAATGCGAATATAAACAGAACACGTTTTATTTCAAAGAGAAGTCTGAAAATTCTACAGAACCGGCACACAAAAATACGAAAGTGATGTTATCTTAACAGGAAAAACTGACTTATTTAATGTCAAATACAGAACAAAAATATATGTTCATTATTCGTTTGAAAGTATTCACTGTGCTTACAACATCACGAGATATTGTAGAAAATAAAATAAGCTCCAAATTACATCTTAGTAAAAAAGTAGATAAAATCTTAGAAAATGGAAAAACTGGCGGAAAGTTTCTCTTAGTTAAAACAGTCACAAAAAGTTCTAGAAGATATAAACGGCTGGAAACTGATTTTAAGTGACATCAACCTCAACACTGCCCATCAACTCAAAATCGTTTCTAGCTTCTTCCTCGTTCTGTGGACTGGCAGCGGCAGGAGCGACTCTACGAGTGTCCTCCTGTGGTCGAACACCTAGGTGTTGAATTTGAGTTTGTTGTTGATCCACTAGCTTTCATCAAATTGTACCTCCAAAAGCTTTTTAACATCTTCGAGTTTGGGTTCTGAAAGTTCTACACATACTGTGACTGGTGTTGGACCGTTTTCTTTGCTGAAAATTTTGTCGCTCTTCAGGATGCTTCTCCCCTCTCTAGCTTCAAAATAGTAGAAGGGCTCTACACGAACTGAATAAATAAATCTTCTTGTTTTTGCTTCCTATGAACACAGTATTTTTCGCTTTTTGAGTCTGGAACTGACAGTTACCAATAGCTTTCACTGTACCTTCCGCGTGTTTTTTCCAGTCTTGAACACGACTTTCATTTTGTCTTAGAGGTACTACCGTTGCAAATTTCTCGATGTGATGAACGTACACAGACGGGTCTTCAGTGACGCCTAGCTTGCAAAGTTGTATATCGAAGTTATCAAAACCCCTGACAAGTGGGATGGATGAGTGGCCCACTCTTAATAACCACAGCTCTATTTCTTCTAGACTGTTCGGAGCTTTGAGAAGAAACCAGCGACATAACAAGTTGATCATCGCCCTCGTTTTATTCTGACAACCATATCCGTCATAAAACAACCGAAGTTGTTTCGCTCCTTTGAAGTTTGGGTGGCTAGCCTGTGATGAAAAATCGACGCTATTTGTTTTCATCCTTTGGCATATTCATGTTCCAACTAAATGTACGAAAACGCCGTTTCGGTATTCTGGGGGGACTCCATGAAGCCATGGCATATTGTAAAATTGTGAAGCTACATTTTACGGCAATAATAGGCCGCTTGGTCTGGCACCTTTGTTATTACTAGATTCTTTCGGCAATCGCAACTAAGAGCTATTTCAAACTCCTTATTTTCTTTCGGCTTTGTGTAGAAGACGTTAGCTCTCATTCTGTGGAATTTGAGTTGAGTCTGCACGCTCTCCTTTCCAGCACTTCATTTTTCCACTTCAATGCGATTTTCCATTAAGAAGCGTGTCAAGCAGGTATAAACACATGGGCAATTGAAGCACAAGTGAAATATTGGCAAAAATGCTCCTGTAGCAATCGTATTTGACAGCATTTTCAGTGTTCCCTTCACACAATGCATGATCCACATCTTTGTTATGCTCAGTTCGCTACTTAATTAGATTCTTTTGCTTTTGGTTCAGTGCTGGTAGTGACGTTCTAAGGGGATGAACATCTTTATGAGATGTTTCATACACTGTGTTCTCGCTTCATATAAAGTGGTTCTTCTGTTGCCTCCTCTCGTCTCACTGGGAACTGCATCGTGGTCTAAAACTTTATGGCACAACCCAGTAACCCTATCTATCTTAACTGATGAAATTGACATACGTGCCGGCAGTGGTGGTCTAGCGGTTAAGGCGCTCAGTCCGGAACCGCGTGACTGCTACGGTCGCAGGTTCGAATCCTGCCTCGGGCATGGATGTGTGTGATGTCCTTAGGTTAGTTAGGTTTAAGTAGTTCTAAGTTCTAGGGGACTGATGACCACAGCAGTTAAGTCCCATAGTGCTCAGAGCCATTTGAACCATTTTTTGACATACGTGCCGCGTTGCAAACAGCAATATTTTCAATATCCTCACCAGACTGCTTCGGTAAAGAAAAATGGGTGGTGACAGTTCGTTTCCTTTTTTCATCCACGCCGGCTCTTCTTTTAGTGGACGTGGTAGACACATGTTGAGCTACGTAATTGCTCTGCCACTCTCAATTTCTTTTCTTGTAAAATGAGTGGTGAATTTTTCTAAAGTAACATCTTTGTTTTCCAAAGGGATGTTTACAATGAGAGTGCTATAGAAAGCCCTTGGGCTCTTATCTGAAACAAAGTCCCATGCTCAAGTACGTAGAAGCAGTAAAAGTTGACAGAGCGGGAGGTGAGGAGTCTGTACAAGCAGATAAGATAAAAGCTAACGTACACGCATCATGGTAATAAGATTCCTAACCATGCATCCAACAAGGAACTGCTGATGTTTGAGGTCACAAGTTCAATCTTCAGAACAAACTATTAATTTGCACCATGAAAACCGAATGAAAATTGGCGCACCACAGTTATCATAAAGGTTCGCACCATCAAGATCGAAGGCAAACTACTTGACAGTGTTGCGGGGTCGGTGGGGTTGAACCTAGGACTCTAGAGGGCAGAACTGCAGCTGGGACTCACTGCGCAGTATTTCGTCAGGAGGCCGAGCAAGTTCAAGAGCGTCAAGGGGCAGAGCACAGCGATACAGCGGTATTAGGTAACATTTGTTTATTGCGATAATTTACAGTACTCGATGGGTGAGGCACAGTGTCCGCGAGCTGTCCTCCGACTGTCCCACGAGTCCAGCCAGCTCAGCAAACTCCTGGTATGCCAACTCCGCTGCTGCCGTCCATCAAGGTCGCCCGCCAGCTGAGCTCTCTTGGTTGCCCCCCACCAATGCATTGTGACTTGCACCGCACTGCTGCCCGTGATTCCACAGACTGCTACAGTCCCTAGTCCTCGCCGCCTTCTGCCCCATTTGGCCTGCTCTGTCCGACTATGGGACAAATGTGGGTGTATTGTTAACCCGTAGCCCTCGGGCCGCCGCTGCTCCCAGGACAGGAACGGACTCGAACGCGCCCCCTCTTGGATGCAGTGCTGCAACTTGCTGCTAGTGGTGCTTGCCAGATGGCAACACACACCACCAACTCTGGCACTGTTGCAGTGCTGCTGCCCCTCCCGCAGCATACGCCTCGCCCGGACCCCAGTACGCCACGTGGGAAGCGAATGTGGCCAGTAGACTTGAGTGGCACCGAGGCCCTCCTGGACCCGTTGCAGATCACTGTCACTGCCCTCTTTCAGGCAGACCGTGAGATCTCCAAGTTCCAGGCTGCTGTTCCGTCCCACCCCAGTGTTGTGTCACCAGAGGTGTAATATAGCCCGAAGAAGTACGTAGAAACAAAGTACAAGTTTATGCGAAATATTTATAACATTGCTGCTAGAGTGGCCCCTATTAGCGTAGACCAGCACAGGTCCATCCTGATGCTCGACTGACCTGGCACACTCTGTCCCAAGCTAAAACTGCCCGTCTATTTATATTGGTTTCTCCCTTACTTCTGACGTAGTTTCAGAGAGAGACAGAAACTACGGCAGGGATAAATTCCCACACGTCAGCCATTTTCAAATCGCCACTCTTGGCTCTGGCCTAGTGCCCTGACTCACACATCGCAATAACTTAAAGCAACGCTGCCGTTTCCTGCCTCGTTGTTTCTCCACTCAAAACAAATCGTGCGTGCTATAGCGCCATCACAGCTCCTCACCCGTAGGTGCCATGTTTACATTGCCTGGTCCGCTGGCTGTCGACCGTTACCACACTCAGCCCGCAGCCCAGATTCCATCGCCCAACAGCGCCTTCATTGAATTTTAATAAAATTTCCCTTTTCCTCGACTAGGTCTGACACTAGCACAGCGCACGTCCCTCCTTTCAACAAGATTCGTCCCGAATCAAGATAAAACAGACGTAGCCAGTGGCTGCGTAAACAAACCTTGTTCACAAAATTTATATTTTACAGGCTAAAACTAACGAGAACATCAAAACATTAACTCTACACCTATTTACTGTTTACACTGGTTACCCATGCTGTCGGCAACTGATATGATGGTACCTCCTACACTGGTGTAGCTATATTAAAGAAAAATAGAAAAACGGTACATCCTGTGGCTGAAATGCTCACTGTCATTATCCTTTTCCTCCGATGCTGTTGTAACATTCCAACGTGCTCCCATACTTTATTACATGTGATAGATCCTTCCTGTGCATTAATGAAGGAATGCAACGTTTCCAAAAACTCTGGGTTTAACGTGGAGTTCAAATATGTCAGATACTTCACTGGTAATATCTCCAGAACCCCTTCTGGATAAAAAAACGTTCCCTGTGACAAAGTTAAAGCTGTTTCACCCGTACATGATGCTGGAAGACGGAAATTCTCCCCCACAATCTCACAAACCGTACCATTTATAATTATTCCACTCTCCCGCAGTTGCAGCCTCCTTATTTTATTCACTCTCTGATTGGTATAAGAAGTGACCATCACCCATATTGGCGTAAATACCCAATATAACCAATGCCTACCGACCTTCTGGAAGTAGGAATGTGTCGATAACACCTCTTTCTCACAATCTGAGCCATCTGTAACCCCCAGGAACAATCCAACTTCGCATGTACTACTATCCGAAAAAACGGGTCGATTAGGGCACATCATCACTCGTGCCTACGAAGAAAAGGAACGAAACATGCCTGTACCACCCATTTCCACTACAAGTTACTAAAGCATCGCACAACATCCTGAAACATTCGAAAAAGTTTAGTTCACGCTGCCCATAGAAAATAGTCTCTCCCGTGCAAAGACAAAAAAACTAAAACAACAAACAATAAAAACGCAACTATTATCGGACCCACCAAAACGCGAGAAAAAGAGATAGAAGAAATATACACACAAGAAACGCAAATTATCCCTTGATACAAAAACACAAAATCTAAACATGACATACAATATTACACATACAATAATTTACTCCCTCCGTGACTGTAACGCATACGGAACGTTATGTGCCTGCGGTTGTTCTTCCTCCGAGACCTTCTTCCTCCGCTTGCTTTGCCTAGCCTCTGCAATCGCTCTAACCCGACCCTGTCGTCTTCCAGCAAATGCTGTAATTTTCCCCTTAATTGCGCTGCATCGACGTTTTGCTTACGGCTCGCCTCTAAATCCTCCCTATCGAGGTCATCTTCATAAAAAAAACCAAGATGACCAATAATAACCCTTTCGGCAAGCTAAAATCCGCTCTGCCGAAGTTGTCTACATTTACAGGAATCCTATAATCTCCTTCCACATAACTTGCGTGAGCTAAACTCCTCCGCACAACAGAATGCACATTATCCAACTACTCATTACTCGAGAGTGGCTCCACCATGTAGAACATCTCCTTTGAGAAGTCCGTATTTATCTAAACACAAACTACCTTCCCTTCACCTGCCGGTATGTCATCTTGTTGGTCGACCTTTAATGAATCCGTTCGCAGTTTAGCTGGCATCACCTTCACGTTAAGATGCCTGTCATCTCGACTGCTAGTGATACGAGGCCGTTGGGATCCAGGTTCCGTATTACACTCTTGTAACCACCGATTCCATAATCTACTAATAGTCATTGGATCTCGACCAACGCGAGCAGCAGTGTCGCGATACGATAAATCGCAATCGCGATAGGCTACAATCCGACCTTTATCAAAGTCGGAAACGTGATGGTACGTATTTCTCCTCCTTACACGAGGCATCACAACGACGTTTCACCAGACAACGCCGGTCAACTGCTCTTTGTGTATGAGAAATCGGTTGGAAACTTGTCAGCACGTTGTAGGTGTCGCTACTGGCGCAAACCTTGTGTGAATGCTCTGAAGAGCTAATCATTTTCATATAGCAGCATCTTCTTCCTGTCGGTTAAATTTTGCGTCTGTAGCACGTCATCTTCGTGGTGTAGCAATTTTTGTGTCCAGTAGTGTACATTTAATGTTACTCTTCTAAGTTTTTCTTTAATTACTCTAAACCCGCGGACTCTAGTGAAAACGTGTCACGGTATAAAATAATCTTCATTAAATTTCCAACAAAAATGGTTATAGTCATTTTTTCTGTAGTATTAATAGTCTGCGCAGAAAGAGCGGGAGAATATTGAAAATCTAAAGCGATGTTTTTGTAAACCAATCTGAGGTTGTTCCACGACTTGATAGACCACAAATGTCCTATATCAAACTGCTCATCTCGAATCTTTCTACAACATTGTGGCACCTAACGAACAATGAAAATATACTGAATAATACAGAAGATAAATTAACATGTACATTAGACGTGTAGTGCCTCGGAAACCATTCTGAAGAGGGCCTATGTCAATCTGAAATATTTCGTTCCTGTCGTATCCGTGAATATTGAACATTCTTCCTGGGACACACTGGGTACTGGACATCTCTTCTAAGAGATGTAAGGCGCAATTTCTCTCCGGCAGATCTATACAATCTCGTTTCTGCAGTTTATAGATGGAGTCAGCCCAAACACATGATGCTCATCACGTCGTTGATGCGACGCCCATTGTTAAACGTAAGAGTCGGTTTGTTTCCCGTTAAAAACAAAACCATTTTAAAGCGGAATTTTATGTGACCATTTCTCACAGTGGTCTAGTTCGTTTTATCGATATGGATTAACAGGGACAGTAAAACAGACAAAATAACCAGTAGGCTGCTCCAACAGCCACTCACGTGCCGCCCTTCCCCGTGCGGTATGCTACCGCCACGAAGCAGAGCTGCTCTGTCGCTGCTGGAGTGCTGATTATTCTCCCTGTTTGCTCTCCCTGTTAATACATATCGATAAAATGACTATCGGACTAGATTAATCTTGGAGCGCTCAATGAAATATGTACTTAAAAATCCGTTTGCAAAATCACTTACTTTCCTCTGTAATAGCAAACAAACAAACAGATGCATTCCGTTATCTCTGGACGTCGTATGAAACACGTGATGAGTAGTATTTGCTTCGGCCAACTACATCTACACATTAAAAAACGATTTTGCCAGTATCTGAAGAAGTACCAGGGTTAAGGTGACTGACGACTGCTAGGAAAGACGCTTTATATATACAGGGAGAACCAGAATTCCGTCGACAAACTTTCAGAGGTTGCTCAGGGTTACGTTCTCAGTACTTCGATAACAGAAACCCACGATCTCACGCAGCTCGCTGCAGAGGTATTGCATTTCGTTTGGTTTCTTATCTCAGTTACCTTTGTATTTCTACTACACTGAAGATACCGGCAAAATTGTGCAAATGTTAGCGATATCCGTTGGATGTCTCATTTGGAAAACTACTTGTTCCATTCACTCGTGGTAGTTGCTGTTGTCGACGCCAGTGTTCACTTTACTCCTAGCCCTCACAAGCTTGTGTCCAGTACTGCTGTCTCTGATACGTTGTTCCGGAAATGTGTGGACAGCCATGCGTAAGGAGGTTACACGACTGCAATGAGGGTCATGCTCCCTTCGTTTTAAAGAGTGTGACGCACCGCCAGCTAACTCTATGTGCATCGCATCCATCGCCGGTTCTGCACGGCTGATCGGCGGTGAAGGTCGTCGTCCGACATTTTCAGAAACGCCAGACCACCTGCTGACAGCTCGGAAGCTTCCCCTTCCACCGCTACGTGGAAGTGTCGGCCGCTGCTGGCAGCCGCTCTGCTGTGGGCAGCTTTGCGGTTGCGCTGTTACGGCGTTCCACTCGCCGGCTATTAACGAGCGTAGAAAGACTACGCCATGCATGTTGTCCGTTCTGCGCAGCACAATACATACCGCCACTAACACCGCCTTCCCTACACGCGGAATATCACAAGTGCTTCGCTGCGCCGAAATTTAACGTAACACGTAGTGTGCGGCTGACGTAATATTACCGCGATAGCGGGGAAATGGAAATGTGCGGCGGACGTAATATTACGCCACGCCAGTTCTGATGATTTTCCGCGGTGTCAAACATATATTTACGGCTCCCGCCAACGTCTGTCGGCTCTGCAGACTTGTTAGGTTTTGATAGTGGTAGTAGAGGTATCAATGGAAAAATCCGTCGTTTTTGAAACCTGTGTTCTTTTTCTTGTTTCGTGGTTGACAGCTGATGTTCAAAGTTTTAGTTTTGTTGTACTTTCAGTGTGCTTTGGTGTTTACTTTGCATTCAGAATGTGCTTTGAAGAGGAGAATGGTATGAAGCAAACGATTTAAGGAGTCCATGACGAACTGCAGATGACGAGAACGAATCATTTCATGAAAATTCAGATTATAGGTTTATCGTATTATTTTTGCGGATTGTGTTGTTATGAAGGATTTTCTCTCAGATAAATCAGGAAATCAAATCGGGCATATGATCCCAGTGAGCGTAATGTTGGACTACGTATCTCTCCATGTTTTAATGCGGATCGACACTGTACTCCACTATGAACACTAAATTTTGCTTTGTTCTAGTGTTTTGTGTGTTTCCTTAGATTTAAATGGGTTGTAAAAGAAGCTTAGACAGAAAGATCACTTGTTTGCTTACCGGGGTATGTACTTGAACACCAGAACTCTTTTCCAATTTTTCTCTGCGGTAATTACTATTAAATTGAGGTTTCATCTGTAGAATCATACTTAACACTAGAAATGACAGAATATGAATTTCTAAAGTAGAATGCGGAACAAACTTAAAAATGTTTTAAAATTCCAATCACATATTTGCAAACACGAGTTATAACTCCCAAAAAACAACATATTTCAGCCAGTCCATAGGTAATTGGAGCTACATACAAGGTCAGGCCCTAACTGTTAACTCATTGCGATATAATACGACAGTTCTTATGAGTCTCTGCATGGGAAATATGTTTACAAGAAATTATGATTATAATGTAAGAATATAAAATGTTTCACATGCTAATACACTTTTCATGTTCGAAACTCACTGCAGATAAGGTACAAACATAAATTAGACATTTTCGTTTCTCTATCCTAATATCACATTTTCTCTTACGTAAAATATCACCTCCAAATCATCTTTCTTTTCCACCGTTGCTAATTCTACCAGCTTCAATGTCTTCAGTTATTCAGATTCAATCACTTCATTATGCTCCTCATAGATGCAACGCAATAACGCACTACTGTTCTGCTTAAGTCTTTGTCTTATTATTTCTCCAGATAACAGTCGGTTTAGCTTCTTTCGGATTACTTCTTTCCTCATGTGTAGTTCACGATAACATGGTTCACAAATTCAATGCTCATAGCAGTATTTTTACTCTTTTACATTCTCTGGTTATTCTGGTGAAACTTATTTGTGCTTTTCCGTTATTTTTGTCTGATCTCTTGCTTCAGCGTGCTCTATTATTGTGTTATTAATTATTTTATTACAAAGTTCTTCTTAGGGTAGTTCAGTTGCTTTTTCACATCAATCGTAGCTCTAACGAATTGCTCAAATGTTCAAATATTATCTGTTTCTCACTATCTGGATATTTAGCTGCTTGGTAGGTACGAGTAAGTGTTTGTACATTGTTAACTATGTGGAATAATTTATACTGCAGCGGTCACTTTTTACTAATATTTTATTAGCACAATGCATTTCGGCAGCATACTGCCATCATCAGATGCATTATACAGTTACTTATACATCAGCTGATAGGTTATGTGGCCAGTGGGGTTAAGAAACGAAAAATAAACCTGTGTGGAAGGATAAATCTGTTACAGTGTGTACATTTTATGAATAGCAAGATTAGGTAATATACTGATACGTTTACTTTCATTTCTGTTGGCGATTTCATTTTCTGGGACACAGAGCACAGTAACTGGTAAAACACAACTTCGCATTTTCACAAAAATCTGTTTACATCTTTCCAAATAGTTTTAAAATATAAGATGAACTACTTACAATTTCAAACACTGTCAACATCTTTCCAGAGATTTGTAAGAGCTAAGCTAGACTACTTACAACTTCAAACACAGTAATATATACCTGCAATGAAGATGAGGACTTTCATCTAGATGTATTGGCAATATGGAGGATGTTACACGATATCATTCCATATGGGTTTATTTTTCGATTCTTAACCGCACTGGCACACACAGCTAATGTATATAACATATCAGCTGATGTATAAGTAAGTGTATAATACACCTGCTGATGGCAGCATGCAGCCGAAATGCATTGTGCTAATAAAATATTAGTAAAAAGTGATTGCAGCAGTAAATATTATTCCACATAATCTTATAATACAGTCGCAGACCTCAAACAACATCCATAGAACATGGATAAATTTAAATTTAACATGCCCAGCGAGGCAAAGAGGTTAATATACAGTTACATAAACATGAAAATGAAGCTCTTCAAAACTACAGGTAACTTACACTTCAACAAGGAATGCAAACAACTAAACACCACTCCCACATACATCAAGATTAATATTGGCAACAAAACCTCTGCAACAATGTGAGAAGCAAAACAAACAGCTGAGAAATACTGGCTAGAATCTGCAATCACGCATCTTCACAAAAAGAAAGACCTGCTCAACAGGAAACGTATGAACATACACCTAGAATTAGCTAATTATTTCAACAGCTTCATCCTGTTAATAATTATAGATGAAATAACCATTCCTGTAACTACTGAATATATGAAGCTCATAGCAGACCCAAAAAAATCGAAAAATTAAAAAATGAGCAGCTACACAGGCATAACAAAAGTAATAATGCAATGCACACACATGATTTTTACGATAGACTTATCAATCAGACAGAGATAATATTCACAGACAGAGAAAACAACTTACTGAATAAAGGTGCTAAAATATAATGTACATCCTCAACTACACCTCAAAATCATAAAATATATTACTGTTTCAACAAAAAATGCCATAGTTAAACAAAATTAAACAACAAGAAAAAGACTGTTATAGCACAGAAGACTATGAAAGCCATAAATAATGAACTAAACAAACAAGAAACAAGTTATAAAGCTCACCAAGAGGACAGAACAACACTCAGAGATATACACAGAAAGCTAAGTGACCATAACGCTATAATAACTAAAGCAGACACATGCAATACAATATGTAATTTAAAAGAAGCAGAATACACAAGTAAAACATTAGATATCTTATAAAATGGCATCACTGAAATACAAAAAGACCCAACAAAAGCATTCCAGACAAAACTCAAATCACATCTAAAAACACACACACTTCCTGCTAAGTGACAGCCAAAAGAAATATAGCACTATCATGAATCCTTGGGCATCAAAGCTAAGATCGCAACCAAAGATACATAAAGAATGGTGTCCAATTCGCTTAATTGTGAACTTAAGAAACACCCCAGGTTACAAAATTAGAAATAAAGTTAACCAGATTCTAAGTAAGACATGCACATACACTCAAGACTACTAAGTAAAACACAATTTGCTGCTAACAGACGAAATTAAAGACATGAACACTTCCCATTCAACCAAACTTGTATCATTTGACATTACAAACCTATACACTAACAGCCCCATCCCCGAAATGCTCAAAATCATCAGGTCGAACATCAAAAACTATCATTGTCCGAAATTATTGAATTCATGGACCTCCTTGAACTAGTACTAAACTACAACCATTTTAAATTTAATAATAAAATCTACATGCAACAGAGGTCTTGCAATGGGCTCATGCATAGCTAGTACAATTGCTAATATTTAAATTCACCACCTTGAGCAAAAAACTCTTGCCAAAATATCATGCTCTGTTGATAAAATCATTTACTATAAACTTTATGTTGATGATACATTACTCCCAGTAGATGGTGACCCAAATGATATTAACAATATACTCGACACACTCAATAAACACAATATAAATATAAAATCCACAGTGGAATATGAGAGCAATGGTAGCATCAATTTCCTTGGTCTAAACATCAGTAAAGAAAACAACTCACACATCTTCAAAGTTTACAGGAAGGCAACAGCAACAGATACCATCATACACAGCTCATCCTGTCACCCCACAACACACAAACGTGCTGCATACAGAGCACTAGTTAACAGCGCCAACAATATAAATATGGATAAATGTGCACATCTTGATTAGGTCAACGTAATAAAACAAACAGCTTTAGAAAATGGCTATGGTAAAGTATTAATTGATATCCTTACACAAAAAAGTGAAAACAATAATAAACCACCTTCCACACATGAAATGAAAAAGAAACCCACAACTTGCATGCCTTTAAGAGGCAAAATCTCCAACAAAATGGCAAACATTCTCAGACCACACGACATTAACATTGCCTTTACAACACACAACAAACTGCAACACACACTGAGACACAATTTATACACACTGACAGATATACACTCTCAATCAGGCATCTATAAAATAGGATGTAATACCTGCAGATCCCTCTATATAGACCAAACTGGAAGAGGCTTCCAAACAAGATGTGATGAACACATGTACGCTTACCACACTAACAATTATAATAGATCAGCAATAGCCACCCATATAAAAGACACAGGCCACACACTCGATGATATTGCGAATGATCTTCATATATTACATAAAGAGAATAAGGGACACCAAATGGACTTATAGGAAGAACTGGAAATCTTCATTCATGGCACAGCACATGTAGATGTATTATTAAATGATATGCTGGAGAGTAATAATGTTAACCTCTTCAAAAACTTCTCCAACATTAAATGTTTATTTCACTGAAAGAATAGTTTTCATCAAGTATCCATGTAACATCCTCCAAATTGCCAATACATCTAGATAAAAGTCCTCAACTTCACTACAGGTATATATTTTTGCGTTTGAAGTTGTAAGTAGTTTAGCTTAGATCTTATAACTCTCTCGAAAGACGTTAACCGTCTTTGAAATTTTAAGCAGTTTATCTTAGATATCAAAACTCTTTGGAAAGGTGTAAACAGATGTTTATGAAAATGCTAAGTTGTGCTCTGTGTGCCAGAAAATGAATTCGCCAACAGAAATGTAAATAAACGAATCAATATATCACGTAATCATGCTATTCACATAATGTACACACTGTAATAGGTTTATCCTTCCACATGGGTTTATTTTTCTATTCATAACCACACTGGCACACACAGCTAATATACATGACCAATCAGCTGATGTATAAGTAACTGTATAATGCACTTGATGATGGCAGTATGCTGCCAAAATGCATTGTGCTAATAAAATATTAGTAAAAAGTGACTGCAGCAGTATAAATTATTCCACATAATGTTATAATACAGTTCCAGAACTCAAGCAACATCCATATAACATGGATAAATTTACATCGTTAATTCTTTTTTCTGTTTCTTCTCGATGTAATGTTAGGTAATTTCTTCTATAGTCTCAATCATGTTAATACTTGTTTCTTCTTTGCATCATTTTGCATTCCTTATACCTTGGTCCACTTGTAATTTATTCATATTCAAGCACTTTCATTCAACAATAACTTGTGCTTATAATAGAGGCACGACGACTGCGTCCACACAGTACAATTCTTCTTTAAATTCAAATTCCAGCAACACTTGGTCACTGGGTCTCCCATAATTCTTCAAAAGATCCTTCTATTTTCAAAGTCTTAACCGGCAAACCTTTCATGAGAAAATGGCTTTAATGAACGTACTAAAACTGCCTCTCACGGTTTATACTAATACCCAATACGTGTTGGTTGACTTGTTGCAGTCATAGCATTGGATCAGGTTCGTATTCCTATAAGGTTCATTTGCATAAGCTGTATGGTATAGATTTGTATGTATACTACAGATATAGTGACGAATAATCAAGAGTTTCGGCTGTACCAAAATGCAGACTGCGTGGAGCGGTTTAGTAAACGATTGTGTAATTTTACTGAGCAAATAAAAATTACCTGTTGCAGTAAAATCAGATGATAATTAGAGCTGAAGAGAAAAAATTCTTTCAAACAGTAGAAATCTATCATCTCTGCATAAAAATTGCTTCATGGAAATAGATGTGGAACACAAGGATTACCGTCACTTTAAAGGCAGATTCAATGGTACCGCGCATGGCAGATGTAATGTAAATCATAGACCTAATCTCACGGTACTTGTTGTGTTTCACAATGTAACAAATTATTATGCACATTTTACTATCATGAACATCGATCGGGAAACGAGTAGTAGAATAGTTAAAGTAAATCCAGATCATGTCACTGTGGTTACAGAGAATATGGAAAAAAAATTAGAAACATTCAATCAGTCTTTAGCTGTGGGTTATCGCACCGACATAATTTTTTTTATTTATTCCTTCAACTTTCTGGCGTGCTCTCTCGAAAAAATCGTTTCACATTAAGAGCCCGTAGAGTTGAATATAACGTGACATCATACCTCGTGACAGCAAGGGGATTAATTAGATGAATATGAAATGAGCATTTCCCTACAATCAGTTAACAGACGAATCTGTTTTGATGGAGGAACAGTTAATACCAACTGAGACTTCCAAACGCTTGCCGAGTGTAGAATCAGCTGTCACAGAACAGAACTACCAAAGGGCGTGCAAATTATGGACCTCGTCTGAATCCAAGACCTTGGAAGATTACTCGGACTTATATCGCAAAAAGCTACTCTTTTCGTACTGCCCGACATATTTCTAAACCGACACACACACTCTGCCTTAGAAAATTCAAACTAGATCCTACCTACTATGTAACATCACTTGCCATAGCGCAGGACACGTTGCCGAACATCACTAAAGGAGAGTTACAATATATTACTTATACAGCGCAATTACAGTTTACTGAGTGTGGTATCGTAGATGGTACTGTTCTCTGCCCACACAGACATCCATTTGCACTAAAAAAGGACATGGGTGAATATGATAAAAATAAGGGTAATTCAAATATTCGACAATCTGCACAGCTGGTCCACGATGCACCACGCTACCGCACTAAAGGTTTGCATGGTTGCGTGTTGTCGGTTTCGATGTGTGAGCATGCCAAAATATTCAAATGTAGGCTATACTGTAGATGTTGGTCTATAGTAACCAGAAAATTTATATGAACTCCACTCAGACCTACCTTTACGTCCGGAGAAAATTGTACCCCTATCTAGCATTATCAAGACAGGCATTCCAAAGAAACTCATTTCCACACTGTACCATAAGCAAAATGATGTAATTCTCTATATAAACTTAATGCGGTGTTTCAAGAACAAATTTATTCTCCGCCAAATGCAGCACGTATTGTTATTCTGTCAGTCACCAGGGATTAAAAAGTGAGTACATATTAATACTGAGAAATAAATGAATAGAAAGAATGATTTCAAAAAAAACTTTTTCAGATTGATGAATAGCGCGTTGGGTGAAGCTGTGCTAAATATTCGGCAAGTGAGCGAGTCGAAACTGGTAACGTATTGTGCAGGGAAATACAGCGCTGCTGCTCTGATAACAAGACTTAATTCCAAGTGCTGCATCATATTTCATGAAAATCTAAAGCAAATGAAATGAAGAAACTTAGCGTTCCTTTTGACAAACTTGTTGCTGTAGGGTGGGCTGTTCGATATACACTCCTGGAAATTGAAATAAGAACACCGTGAATTCATTGTCCCAGGAAGGGGAAACTTTATTGACACATTCCCGGGGGCAGATACATCACATGATCACACTGACAGAACCACAGGCACATAGACACAGGCAACAGAGCATGCACAATGTCGGCACTAGTACAGTGTATATCCACATTTCGCAGCAATGCAGGCTGCTATTCTCCCATGGAGACGATCGTAGAGATGCTGGATGTAGTCCTGTGGAACGGCTTGCCATGCCATTTCCACCTGGCGCCTCAGTTGGACCAGCGTTCGTGCTGGACGTGCAGACCGCGTGAGACGACGCTTCATCCATGCTCAATGGGGGACAGATCCGGAGATCTTGCTGGCCAGGGTAGTTGACTTACACCTTCTAGAGCACGTTGGGTGGCACGGGATACATGCGGACGTGCATTGTCCTGTTGGAACAGTAAGTTCCCTTGCCGGTCTAGGAATGGTAGAACGATGGGTTCGATGACTGTTTGGATCTACCATGCACTATTCAGTGTCCCCTCGACGATCACCAGAGGTGTACGGCCAGTGTAAGAGATCGCTCCCCACACCATGATGCCGGGTGTTGGCCCTGTGTGCCTCGGTCGTATGCAGTACTGATTGTGGCGCTCACCTGCACGGCGCCAAACACGCATACGACCATCATTGGCACCAAGGCAGAAGCGACTCTCATCGCTGAAGACGACACGTCTCCATTCGTCCCTCCATTCACGCCTGTCGTGACACCACTGGAGGCGGGCTGCATGATGTTGGGGCGTGAGCGGAAGACGGCCTAACGGTGTGCGGGACCGTAGCCTAGCTTCATGGAGACGGTTGCGAATGGTCCTCGCCGATACCCCAGGAGCTACAGTGTCCCTAATTTGCTGGGAAGTGGCAGTGCGGTCCCCTACGGCACTGCGTAGGATCCTACGGTCTTGGCGTGCATCCGTGCGTCGCTGCGGTCCGGTCCCAGGTCGACGGGCACGTGCACCTTCCGCCGACCACTGGCGACAACATCGATGTACTGTGGAGACCTCACGCCCCACGTGTTGAGCAATTCGGCGGTACGTCCACCCGGCCTCCCGCATGCCCACTATACGCCCTCGCTCAAAGTCCGTCAACTGCACATACGGTTCACGTCCACGCTGTCGCGGCATGCTACCAGTGTTAAGACTGCGATGGAGCTCCGTATGCCACGGCAATCTGGCTGACACTGACGGCGGCGGTGCACAAATGCTGCGCAGCTAGCGCCATTCGACGGCCAACACCGCGGTTCCTGGTGTGTCCGCTGTGCCGTGCGTGTGATCATTGCTTGTACAGCCTCTCGCAGTGTCCGGAGCAAGTATGGTGGGTCTGACATACCGGTGTCAATGTGTTCTTTTTTCCATTTCCAGGAGTGTATTTCCAATCCACTACTCATAGATTTTTATTACTACTATATTTTGAAACAAATGGCCCAGAAAGCCTTAAAATGTGTTATACACACATGTATAGATTAATAAACCAAGGAATCACATCAAAGATTTATGATACTATTGAAGCAAATGTGCAAAGGTGATTTGAAATTTAAGTTTACCGTAGGATCTTATGCCAATACGTATATTCCATTGTTAAAAGCTGAATTGTCGCATACATATTCAAGGCTATCTTCACAGATTTGAACACATTTTGTAGATGGCTTTCCTATAATTCATAATTATAGGCACTACTTTATTTAGTCCCGCGCTAACAAAGAAAGACGATTACAACAGGAATGACGACAATGTCCACAAATTTCAGGCGCAGCTCTTCTACTGCTGACGCTGTTGAACCTTGATCAGGAGGAAGAAGATCCTCCACTGATTCTGTAACACTAAACAAGGAAATATACACTGAGTTGACAAAAGTCATGAGACACCACTTAATGTAGTGTCGGACGTCTTTTGCCCAGCGTACTGCAGCAGTTCGACATGCCGTGGACCCAACAAGTCATTGGAAGTCCCCTGCAGAAATATTAACCCACGCTGTCTCTTTGGCTATCCACAATTGCGAAACTGTTGACGGAGCAGAATTTTGTGCACGAACTTACCTCCTAATTATGTCCTATACATGTTCGATGGGATTTGTGTCGGACGATCTGGGCGGTAAGACCATTCGCTCGAACTGTCCCGAATATTCTTCAAACCAATCGTGAAAAGTTTTTTCCAGTGACAGAGCGAACTGTCATCCATAAAAATTCCCTGGTTGTTTGGAGACATGAAGTCTATGAATGGCAGCAGATAGTCTCCAGCTAGCCGAGCATAGACATTTACAGTCAACGATCGGTTTATTTGGACCAGAGGACCCACTCCGTTGCAAGTAAACACATTCAAAAATGGCTCTGAGCACTATGGGACTTAACATCTGTTGTCATCAGTCCCCTAGAACTTAGAACTACTTAAACCTAACTATCCTAAGGACATCACACACATCCATGCCCGAGGCAGGATTCGAACCTGCCACGGTAGCAGTCTCGCGGTTCCAGACAGAAGCGCCTAGAACCGCACGGCCACACCGGCCGGCCAACACATTCCAAAACTACCTTGCACAGTGCCTTGCTAACAACTTGGGTCCATGGCTTTGTGGGATCTGCGCTCCACTCGAACCCTACCATCAGCTCTTCCAACTGAATTCGGGGCTCGTCTGACCCAGCCGAGATTTTCCAGTCGTCTAGGGTTCAACCAGTCTGGTCACGGGCCCAGAAGACACGGTGCAGGCGATGTAGTGATGTTAATTAAGGCACTCGTCTGCTACCATAGCCCATTAACGCCAAATTTAGCCACAATGTCCTAAACGATATGTGTTTCGTACTTCCCACACTAACTTCTGCGGTTATTTCACGCAGTGTTGCTTGACTGTTAGCACTGACTACTCTACCCAAACGGTAGTGCTCTTGGTTGTTAAGTGAAGACTGTTGACCACTGCATTGTTCGTGGTGGTATTCTTGGCGTACCCTTCACACTGTGGATCTCGGAATATTGAATTCCCCAACGATTTCCGAAATTTGATATTCCTTGCGTGTAGCTCCAACTACCATTCCGCGTTCAATCTATTGACCTCCGTCGTGCGGCCATAATCACGCTGTAAACCTTTTCACATGAATCAACTGAGTAGAAATGACAGCTGTGGCAATTCACAGCCATTTTCTACCTTTAGTGTGGGATACTACGGCCAATGGTATATGTGCATATCGTTAACATGAGTAATCAGTAATAATATTAATAGTAAAATATATATTGAATAAAAAATAAAAATTAGCTCAGTTATCAGAATGTTAAAAGTTAAATACATTTTTGTCAGAATGAGGTTTTTTGGTTATACAGGAGCTAAAATAATGATAACAGCTAGCATAATAATGATGATGGTGGTGACACTGTTGACAGATCAGTATCAACTGCATTCTTCTTAAGGACTTTTTTTAATAGATTTTGTGGTATACGTCGCTAATGAGTCAGCAGGAGTTCGTTATACCATGGTCTGAAACAGAGATTTACAATAAATTAAAAGAACAATGCCCATTTGCCTCCAGGTGTAAGGAAACAGAAGAAACATAAGCAAGCTGAGAGCGAATTTTTTTTTTTTTTTTTTTTTTTTTTTTTTTTTTTTTTTTTTTGAGAAACAAGAACCAGCTCAGCTGAAACATGAAAAGGCTCATCACACTCAGCTTCTTCTCCTGACTGCAGGGTTCTAGAGACGCGTAGGAGACGTTCTGAAATAAAAAAAGACCATGGCGTGAACTACATCAATATTTCTTGTATTATCAAGAGAGAATTCCCCCACATAATGATTCAATGCTGCAGGTGTTGTCTCAGCAGCGACAGGCGGTCGCCAGCGTGTTAGCAAGAGGTAAGATTAAGCGCTTCTCAAGTTATCTGGAGCACGCATTGGTTGGCTTCCTCCTCACTCACTTGTACTGACTCTAATGTTATTTTAATTCTCCTGCAGGAGCCCAAAATATGGTGTGCGCTGTTCAATCCATAAACTAACAATTATGTGGACACTTTCCAGATAGTCTTTTACTCTAGTATTTTCGTCAGGCATCTTAAACTAACAGGCAATAATGACTGCTTCGAAAAGTTCTTCAACGGACATTATTTCTTAGCATGTGAATTATTTCCCAGTGATTTCGATTCAGCAAGAATAGCACCACTTCATTCGGATTATTCCTGTGAGCAAAATGGACAGATCCTAGGGTTTCGGTGGAGACTGTCTTCCATTCAGGAACTTCAAGCATATTTTTCATTCTGTGGCACCAGTATGAATGTCATTTTGACTATTGATCCACAAATTTTGTATAATGTACGCTTAACGTTTTGAATGTATTTATAGCCTCAGTTTGAATATATTTTCTTGACAAAGGTGTTATCTTGCTTATGGACATTGCAAGCCTTTAAAATTTTGAAGATATCGTAGTTCCTAACTCGTTTCATGAGGTCTAATTTTAAGCAACACTTATTTCAATTAGAAATAAGTTTATACTATGTAACTTTGTAACTGTAATTATGAACTATTCATTCTTCGTTAGCTAAGGTAATTGATTTGTGACAGGGAATTTAAAGTGATTCTTCAACTTCTCCCGGCGTATTTCTTGCTCGAACAGTCCACGGGTGTACTGCCGGTCCACAGTGTCCAACAGGCACAATATTTCGGCGATCAGACATGTCGCCATCGTCAGGTGCGCAGACGAACTGAGCTCCTGAGGGCGCGCGGCCTCATTCTTCTGGACTGAGTGTGGAATAGCCCAATCTATCTGGAATGTAGAGTTTACCGCATGGGCATTTCCTACCACTGATGTGGGTTGGAGGAAGTAGTGGACATCTTATGTGATAGCGTCAGTCTAGGAGAGGAGTTGTTGGTGATGAAGATTCGATGCTGACTTGACTATTCAATCAGGGCAACGGGCAGCCTATAGTGGTCTTGATTTTCATTTGGTCGTCCTAGCTGCTGGATGAGTGGGTTGTCGGAAGTTCGGGTGGTGTTATTGAACCGGCGCGCCGCTTCTTTAAATCGCTCCCTTACTAGTTGTTCTTCTGCTGGCTGGTGTAGGAGACGGTGAGGAAAGTCGTTCGGTACATGGTAAATGCGTCGCAATAGCTTGTTTTGAAGTTGTTGTAATTTCTGAATGAGCGAGGGGGCAGCGTTGCCCCAGACTTCACATGCGTAGTCCATGACTGGACGGATGCAGGTGCGGTAGAGACGCAAACCATTGTCGACTGGGAGCGACGAGGTTGCGTTGAGCAAGGGTATAATGCCCCGGCCCTCTGAGACGTCTTCTGGCGGACAGCGGTGATGTGAGCCTTCCAGGTTAGCTGGCGATCGAGGAAGCCTCAAAGGTATGTGGCAGTCGTTGTCCAGGTGATGGGCTGCTTACAAAGAACCAGTGGTTGCGCATCAGATGGGCGACGGCGGGTAAGGATCATCCCCTGCGTTTTGGTGGCGTTGAAGCCGATCCTCCAGGTCTTGCAGTGCGGTTTGTAAACGTCGGAGGACGGCGTCGATGTTTCGATTTTGCGAGTTGGGGGCCGTGTCATCTGCGTAGATGGCGCGACCGACTCTCGGGGAATCTGGCAGGTCGGAGGTGTATACATTGTACTAGATCGGGCCAAGACCGCTCCCTTGTGGAACAGCTTGTAGAGTGGGCGTTGGTGCCATATGGTGTCAAAAGCCTTTGACACATCAAGCACGACAAGACCGCTAAACTCCCGGTTGTTGAAGGCCAGTGTTGCCTCCTCGACGACGCGGAGTAACTGCTGAGTGGTTGAGTGATGCTGACGGAATCCAAACTTCTCCCGTCGGTAACGACGCTGCCACAGTATTTCTATGATTATTAGTATGTACATAATTGGTAACTACTGCTACCCACAGCTCAGAATGCAGTGTGTCCGTTTGTATCCTGTGTGCTATTCAAAGGGAATGCTAATGAAAGTAACTTCAATAACTGATATTCAATTTTCGTAACCTAATATTCCCCATTTAATGTGTCTAATTGGGCTGACGACCATTCATTATTCATTTGTATAAAATTTTACTACTTTCATTAACCTCAAAATTAAAGTCTTTTTAGTTTTTCTGTTATCTGCACTCTGTTCAAAATAATAGTCCGATACCTTCATCCATTAGACACACTCGCGGTCAAAACTCAAAATCCTAACAGAGGTTAACATTAGTTTATGTCACGGTAGGCTGTTATAAGTAGACCGTATCATCTTCTCTTTCCCGGGTATCATACATTGTTGATTCCTAAATCATCTCTGTTGACATCTACTGGTGAATCACCAATCATCCAAAGTCTAGCTGTTGCTTCAAATCTTTCGTATATCTTTTTAAACGAAGTCGACTTCTGTTTTTTGTGAATTGAAAAGACAATTTACGGAAACTTCGGGTGATTCTTACTTATCAGGTTGTGATACTGTTTTTTGAAATATCTTGGCCATCTATCACGGATTTATCTTACAATCCAACCAAAATATTGGCGGCAGTGTATCGAGCTACAGTTCATCATTCTTGTCGGACAGGGAGTCACAATTTCCGTCTCCAGTAAAACGTAGTAAAGGACAATCCTTGACCAAGGAGAGGGTACTAAACTTAATTACGTACATAGAAGTTCATACGCAACATAGTAAGAAAAAAGTTACGAACAGATTTCGAATAGGTCCACGACAGTTTGACTTTGTACTGCATAAGAAAAACTACGGATATTCAAGGGAGGACAAGAGACATTTGTTACATAAAACTCTGTTTGCTGGTTTCGGGGATGCTTCATACAATTTGCAGGATGTACATTATAGTGACCTTCTACGTCATGCACACCAAATTGCTCGAGACGTAAATTATAGTGATTTCAAGGGAATCAGTGAATGGTTACACTATTTCAAACAGCGATACAGAATTCGAAGACATACAACAACGAAAGTTCAAACAGAGCTTGAAGTTTACGATGCACAGCGAACTGCGCAATTGGACTGGAAATTAGTAGATCAGATTAACAAACTTATTCTACCGTTTAGTAAGGAATTTGTTTTCAATTCCGACCCTACCAGTCAGGATGTGAAGGAGAAATGTATGTAAATAAAACCCTGGAAATGGATGGTACTAAGAGAGATGAATCGAAATCAGTTAACATCAGTATCTATAAATTTTCGAATTGAATTATGCCGACTGTAAAACTGGATGGTAAATTAGCTCATTCTCGTGTGCTTGAACTTGCAAGGACAGTAGGGAATATTTACATCACAGCAAGCAAGAATGGCAAAACGGGTGTAAGAGAACTACAACTACGGTTTTAGCACTGGTTTTAGCCAATAGCAGATCAAAGTAACTTGATTTTGTTTGATTCTTGGTCTGTGTATAAAGGTCATACTCCTTTAGAGCAAACCTGCCCCTCTGAAAAGCGTGTACCATTGGAATTGATACCACCTGGAACCATTGTACAAATTAAGCCTCTTGCTGATTGTTTCTTCCCTGCCTATAAAACATGTTATCGCACTATATGAAGCCCTTCCTCCCCCCCTCCCCCCCTATGAACCATGGACCTTGCCGTTGGTGGGGAGGCTTGCATGCCTCAACGATACAGATACCCGTACCGTAGGTGCAACCACAACGGAGGGGTATCTGTTGAGAGGTCAGACAAACGTGTGGTTCCTGAAGAGGGGCAGCAGCCTTTTCAGTAGTTGCAAGGGCAACAGTCTGGATGATTGACTGATCTGGCTTTGTAACACTAACCAAAACGGCGTTGTTGTACTGGTACTGCCGCCGTAATTTTTCCCGAGGGCTTACAGCTTTACTGTATGGTTAAATGATGATGGCTTCCTCTTAGGTAAAATATTCCGGTGGTAAAATAGTCCCCCATTCGGATCTCCGGGCGGGGACTACTCAGGAGGATGTCGTTATCAGGAGAAAAAACTGGCGTTCTACGGATCCGAGGGTGTAATGTCAGATCCCTTAATAGGACAGGAAGGTTAGAAAATTTAAAATGGGAAATGGATAGGTTAAAGTTAGATATAGTGGGAATTAGTAAGTTCGGTGGCAGGAGGAACAATACTTCTGGTCAGGTGACTACAGGGTTATAAACACAAAATCAAATAGGGGTAATGGAGGAGTAAGTTTAATAATGAATAGGAAAATAGGAATGCGGGTAAGCTACTACAAACAGCATAGTGAACGCATTATTGTGGCCAAGATAGATTCGAAGCCCACACCTACTACAGTAGTACAAGTTTATATGCCAACTAGCTCTGCAGATGATGAAGAAATTGAGGAAATGTATGATGAGATAAAAGAAATTATTCAGGTAGTGAAGGGAGACGAAAATTTAATAGTCATGGGTTACTGGAATTCGGTAGTAGGAAAAGGGAGAGAAGGAAACGTAGTAGGTGATTATGGATTGGGGCTAAGAAATGAAAGAGGAAGCCGTCTGGTAGAAATTTGCAGAGAGCATAACTTAATCATAGCTAACACTTGGTTCAAGAATCACATAAGAAGGCTGTATACCTGGAAGAAGCCTGGAGATACTGACAGGTTTCAGATAGATTATATAATGGTTATACCGAGATTTAGGAACCAGGTTTTAAATTGTAAGACATTTCCAGGGGCAGATGTGGACTCTGACCACAATCTATTGGTTATGATCTATAGATTAAAACTGAAGAAACTACAAAAAGGTGGGAATTCAAGGAGATGGGACCTGGATAAACTGACTAAACCAGAGGGTATACAGAGTTTCAGAGAGAGCATAACGGAACAATTGACAGGAATTGGGGGAAAGAAATACAGTAGAAGAAGAATGGGTAGTTCTGAGGGATGAAGTAGTGAAGGCAGCAGAGAATCAAGTAGGTAAAAAGACGAGGGCTAGTAGAAATCCTTGGGTAACAGAAGATATATTGAATTTAATTGATGAAAGGAGAAAATATAAAAATGCAGTAAATGAAGCAGGCAAAAAGGAATACAAACGTCTCAAAAATGAGATTGACAGGAAGTGCAAATGGCTAAGCAGGAATGGCCAGAGGACAAACGTAAGGATGTAGAGGCTTATCTCACAATGGGTAAGATAGATACTGCCTACAGGAAAATTAAAGAGACCTTTGGAGATAAGAGAACCAATTGTATCAACATCAAGAGCTCAGATGGAAACCCAGTTCTAAGCAAAGAAGGGAAAGCAGAAAGGTGGAAGGAGTATATAGAGGGTCTATACAAGGGCGTTGTACTTGAGGACAATATTAAGGAAATGGAAGAGGATGTAGATGAAGACGAAATGGGAGATAAGATACTGCGTGTAGAGTTTGACAGAGCACTGAAAGACCTGAGTCGAAACAAGGCCCCCAGAGTAGACAACATTCCATCAGAACTACTGACGGCCTTGGGAGAGCCAGTCCTGACAAAACTCTACCATCTGGTGAGCAAGATGTATGTTGTTGTTGTTGTTGTCTTCAGTCCTGAGACTGGCTTGATGCAGCTCTCCATGCTACTCTATCCTGTGCAAGCTGCTTCATCTCCCAGTACCTACTGCAACCTACATCCCTCTGAATCTGCTTAGTGTACTCATCTCTCGGTCTCCCTCTACGATTTTTACCCTCCACGCTGCCCTCCAATGCTAAATTTGTGATCCCTTGATGCCTCAAAACATGTCCTGCCAACCGATCCCTTCTTCTAGTCAAGTTGTGCCACAAACTTCTCTTCTCCCCAATCCTATTCGATACCTCCTCATTAGTTACCTGCTCTATCCACCTTATCTTCAGTATTCTTCTGTAGTTCCACATTTCAAAAGCTTCTATTCTCTTCTTGTCCAAACTAGTTATCTTCCATGTTTCACTTCCATACATGGCTACACTCCAAACAAATACTTTCAGAAACGACTTCCTGATACATAAATCTATATTCGATGTTAACAAATTTCTCTTCTTCAGAAACGCTTTCCTTGCCATTGCCAGTCTACATTTTATATCCTCTCTACTTCGACCATCATCAGTTATTTTACTTCCTAAATAGCAAAACTCCTTTACTACTTTAAGTGTCTCATTTCCTAATCTAATTCCCTCAGCATCACCCGATTTAATTTGACTACATTCCATTATCCTCGTTTTGCTTTTGTTAATGTTCATCTTATATCCTCCTTTCAAGACACTGTCCATTCCGTTCAACTGCTCTTCCAAGTCCTTTGCCGTCTCTGACAGAATTACAATGTCATCGGCGAACCTCAAAGTTTTTACTTCGTCTCCATGAATTTTAATACCTACTCCAAATTTTTCTTTTGTTTCCTTTACTGCTTGCTCAATATACAGATTGAATAACATCGGGGAGAGGCTACAACCCTGTCTCACTCCTTTCCCAACCACTGCTTCCCTTTCATGCCCCTCGACTCTTATGACTGCCATCTGGTTTCTGTACAAATTATAAATAGCCTTTCGCTCCCTGTATTTTACCCCTGCCACCTTTAGAATTTGAAAAAGAGTATTCCAGTCAACATTGTCAAAAGCTTTCTCTAAGTCTACAAATGCTAGAAACGTAGGTTTGCCTTTTCTTAATCTTTCTTCTAAGATAAGTCGTAAGGTCAGTATTGCCTCACGTGTTCCAACATTTCGACGGAATCCAAACTGATCCTCCCCGAGGTCTGCATCTACCAGTTTTTCCATTCGTCTGTAAAGAATTCGCGTTAGTATTTTGCAGCCGTGGCTTATTAAACTGATAGTTCGGTAATTTTCACATCTGTCAGCACCTGCTTTCTTTGGGATTGGAATTATTATATTCTTCTTGAAGTCTGAGGGTATTTCGCCTGTCTCATACATCTTGCTCATCAGCTGGTAGAGTTTTGTCAGGACTGGTTGTCCCAAGGCCGTCAGTAGTTCTAATGGAATGTTGTCTACTCCGGGGGCCTTGTTTCGACTCAGGTCTTTCAGTGCTCTGTCAAACTCTTCACGCAGTATCGTATCTCCCATTTCGTCTTCATCTACATCCTCTTCCATTTCCATAATATTGTCCTCAAGTACATCGCCCTTGTATAAACCTTCTATATACTCCTTCCACCTTTCTGCCCTCCCTTCTTTGCTTAGAACTGGACTGCCATCTGAGCTCTAGATATTCATACACGTGGTTCTCTTCTCTCCAAAGGTCTCTTTATTATCCTGTAGGCAGTATCTATCTTACCCCTAGTGAGATAAGCTTCTACATCCTTACATTTGTCCTCTAGCCATCCCTGTTTAGCCATTTTGCACTTCCTGTCGATCTCATTTTTGAGACGTTTGTATTCCTTTTTGCCTGCTTCATTTACTGCATTTTTATATTTTCTCCTTTCATCAATTAAATTCAATATTTCTTCTGTTACCCAAGGATTTCTAGCAGCCCTCGTCTTTGTACCTACTTTATCCTCTGCTGCCTTCACTACTACATCCCTCAGAGCTACCCATTCTTCTTCTACAGTATTGCTTTCCCCTATTCCTGTCAATTGTTCCCTAATGCTCTCCCTGAAAATCTGTACAACCTCTGGTTCTTTCAGTTTATCCAGGTCCCATCTCCTTAATTTCCCAAATTTTTGCAGTTTCTTCAGTTTTAATCTACAGGTCATAACCAATAGATTGTGGTCAGAGTCCATATCTGTCCCTGGAATTGTCTTACAACTTAAAACCTGGTTCCTAAATCTCTGTCTTACCATTATATAATCTATCTGATACCTTTTAGTATCTCCAGGGTTCTTCCACGTATACAACCTTCTTTCATGATTCTTAAACCAAGTGTTACCTATGATTAAGTTGTGCTCTGTGCAAAATTTTACTAGGCGGCTTCCTCTTTCATTTCTTAGCCCCAATCCATATTCACCTACTATGTTTCCTTCTCTCCCTTTTCCTACACTCGAATTCCAGTCACCCATTACTATTAAATTTTGTCTTCCTTCACTATCTGAATAATTTCTTTTATTTCATCGTACATTTCTTCAATTTCTTCATCATCTGCAGAGCTAGTTGGCATATAAACTTGTACTACTGTAGTAGGTGTGGGCTTCGAATCTATCTTGGCCACAATAATGCGTTCACTATGCTGTTTGTAGTAGCTTACCCGCATTCCTATTTTCCTATTCATTATTAAACCTACTCCTGCATTACCCCTATTTGATTTTGTGTTTATAACCCTGTAGTCACCTGACCAGAAGTCTTGTTCCTCCTGCCACCGAACGTCACTAATTCCCACTATATCTAACTTTAACCTATCCATTTCCCTTTTTAAATTTTCTAACCTACCTGCCCGATTGAGGGATCTGACATTCCACGCTCCGATCCGTAGAACGCCAGTTTTCTTTCTCCTGATAACGACATCCTCCTGAGTAGTCCCCGCCCGGAGATCCGAATGGGGGACTATTTTACCTCCGGAATATTTTACCCAAGAGGATGCCATCATCATTTAATCATACAGTAAAGCTGCATGTCCTCAGGAAAAAATACGGCTGTAGTTTCCCCTTGCTTTCAGCCGTTCGCAGTACCAGCACAGCAAGGCCGTTTTGGTTAATGTTGCAAGGCCAGATCAGTCAATCATCCAGACTGTTGCCCCTGCAACTACTGAAAAGGCTGCTGCCCCTCTTCAGGAACCACACGTTTGTCTGGCCTCTCAACAGATACCCCTCCGTTGTGGTTGCACCTACGGTACGGCCATCTGTATCGCTGAGTCACGCAAGCCTCCCCACCAACGGCAAGGTCCATGGTTCATGGGGGGAGGAAGATGTATGAAACAGGCGAAATACCCTCAGACTTCAAGAAGAATATAATAATTCCAATCCCAAAGAAAGCAGGTGTTGATAGATGTGAAAATTACCGAACTATCAGTTTAATAAGTCACAGCTGCAAAATACTAACGCGAATTCTTTACAGACGAATGGAAAAAACTAGTAGAAGTCGACCTCGGAGAAGATCAGTTTGGATTTCGTAGAATCAGTTTGGAACACGTGAGGCAATACTCACCCAACGACTTATCTTAGAAGCTAGATTAAGAAAGGGGACACCTACATTTCTAGCATTTGTAGACTTAGAGAAAGCTTTTGACAATGTTGACTGGAATACGCTCTTTCAAATTCTAAAGGTGGCAGGTGTAAAATACAGGGAGCGAAAGGCTATTTACAATTTGTACAGAAACCAGATGGCAGTTATAAGAGTCGAGGGACGTGAAAGAGAAGCAGTGGTTGGGAAGGGAGTGAGACAGGGTTGTAGTCTCTCCCCGATGTTATTCAATCTGTATATTGAGCAAGCAGTGAAGGAAACAAAAGAAAAATTCGGAGTAGGTATTAAAATCCATGGAGAAGGAATAAGAGCTTTGAGTTTCGCCGATGACATTGTAATTCTGTCAGAGACGGCAAAGGACTTGGAAGAGCAGTTGAACGGAATGGATAGTGTCTTGAAAATAGGATATAAGATGAACATCAACAAAAGTAAAACGAGGATAATGGAATGTAGTCGAATTAGGTCGGGTGATGATGAGGGAATTAGATTAGGAAATAAGACACTTAAAGTAGTAAAAGAGTTTTGGTATTTGGGGAGCAAAATAACTGACGACGGTCGAAGTAGAGAGGATATAAAATGTAGACTGGCAATGGCAGGGAAAGCGTTTCTCTAGAAGAAAAATTTGTTAACACCGAGTATAGATTTAAGTGTCAGAAAGTCATTTTTGAAAGTATTTGTATGGAGTGTAGCCATGTATGGAAGTGAAACATGGACGATAAATAGTTTGGACAAGAAGAGAATAGAAGCTTTTGAAATGTGGTGCTACAGAAGAATGCTCAAGATTAGATGGGTGGATCACATAACTAATGAGGAAGTATTGAATAGGATTGGGGATAAGAGAAGTTTGTGAGACAACTTGACTAGAAGAAGGGATCGGTTGGTGGGACATGTTCTGAGGCATCAAGGTATCACCAATTTATTATTGGAGGGCAGTGTGGTGGCCAAGAGATGAATACACTAAGCAGATTCAGAAGGATGTAGGTTGTGGTAGGTACTGGGAGATGAAGAAGCTTGCACAGGATAGAGTAGCATGGACCGCTGCATCAAACAAGTTTCAGGACTGAAGACCACAACAATATGCAGCTACAGCTAAAAGGACAGCTAGTTTCTCGATAAGTTCCAAGACAGGCTATTCGCATTCGGTTACACGCTATCACATTCCATCAGTTTCCGTCACCCTTTTTAACCAATATGATTCTATATGCAAACTGGATACCTAGCTGAACGCTCTGCACGGCTTGTAACTCTCAAGGAATTCGCCTACAGTCTTCATGGTGCGAACCTCTGTATTACTGTGGAGCTGCAATTTATGTTCGATGTTCATGGTGCAAGTTAATGGTTTGTTTTGAACATTTCTTGAACCTCGATGATGTCCATTTTTTGAAGTATAACATCCCATAGAACAATGATCGCTGTACATCAAGGATACTCATTTTCTCTAGCCCTCCTGATGCATATGGTGAATCATTAGAAGCTAATATTTTTCATGTCGTAACTGTGAACACAACACTTTCCAAAGAGCCTTATTAAGGATTGAAGTTTAGACATCTCAATCAAGTGGTCTTTTGCAAGAAGTCTGCCCCCACCGATGCACATCTCCCTTCTTCGTGACCAAATAACCATTATGAAAATATGTTATGTCCCCAGATTTCGAACCGATTATTTCTAGGTGTGTTACTCAACATGTGAGAGAGACAGACAGTTCTTTACATAAGTGAGTAATGACGTATCAGGGCTTTCAGCACATTTCGTTAATGGTTAGGGTTGCATACATTCAGTGGGTTACATACATTCAGTGGTAGCCACCCCCTTTCCACCCCCACCCTCCACACACACACACTCTTTACATCATCATTTTCCCCAGGCAGCACAAGTGTCACTTCGCCGCATCCCCTCGCTCCCTACAGCCCTGGAAATGCCGGAAATTGAAATTTTGGCAGAAAATTCAAATTTAGTGTCGGTATATCGGTATATCAAACTCTGCATGTTCACTTTGAGGTTTGGAGACCAGATTGCCCTAGTTCACAACAGCACCCCTAGTGGGCGCTGTGGACTGTCCCCCACTCATCTCATCACTCCATTCTCACTCCTCTCCTCCCATCCCCCTGACTCCTCACCCCAAACTAACCCAACCCAACCAGAAATTGGCAGGAAAAGAACTCAGACTGTGCTGGGGTGCTGGATAGGATAGACCATAAGTCTTTATTTTGTACACAGTCTGGTTTATTGTTTACTTCAATAGTTTGGATTGCCACTGATTTACCATCTGACAGCAGCCTCACACAGTTTCATTAATAACAGCTGTATATGGAGTGGATATTTTCGCTATTGTTCTTGCACTGGAGTGTTTCTCCAGCCAGTCTAGCCAATAGTTCTAAATGAGAAGGATGGGTCATAATGATAGGATAGCAAGTTATCACTTAAATACAGAGGAGTGGCTTCCTGTCGACCTACAAGTGAATAGCTGCTGCTGGTAGGAACATAAGAATGAGTAATAATAAAATTAGAACAGCAACTCATTGTCTCACTGCCCCTGTAACACCCTGCATCTATTTGCTGGACCCCTGTAGCAACATCATTTGGGAATGAATCACATTTATAGCTATTTATGAGTAGCAAGTTGCATCCTGCTAAACGAAACGTGGGAAATATATTGTATGATACGTTTTACGAATGTAGTGCTTATTACGTTACCTGAACTCGGTGCCTCAAGACGACAAAAAAAAAAAAAAAAACTAACCAGTCACCTTCACTCAGCTCCTGTCTTGTCCTGGTATATGGTGTACCTGTAGAGCCAGCAGTCCGAGGCTAGGCAGCTCCGCGACTTCCTTTCGCTGACTGGACTCGCATTCGGGAGGACGACGGTTCAATCCAGCCTCCGGCCATCCTGATTTAGGTTTTCCGTGATTTCCCTAAATCGCTTCAGGCAAATGCCGGGATGGTTCCTTTGAAAGGGCACGGCCGATTTCCTTCCCCATCCTTCCCTCACCCGAGCTTGTGCTCCGTCTCTAATGACCTCGTTGACGACGGGACGTTAAACACTAATCTCCTCCTCCTCCTCCTCCTCCTCCTTTCGCTGACTGCCACCATCGTGACTTCCCCTGCTCACCGCGGCACAATATGAGTCAAACACCAGTGGCTGGGCTGTATACAGTATTTCCATCCAAGACATAGAACTCCGAGCTTAAAAACTCCGAGGCGGGGCAGTTGTTCACCATTAACCTCGAATTTTCCATGTAAAATGTAGATTTCGCTCTTTCATAAGTGTCATTTTCGAAGACAGAAAAATCAGATCATACATGCGTTTTCACGTACATAAAGTGTCGTTACTTCTGAAAATCCTGTAGAAGACTGTGGCACACACTATGTTTCATCTAAGTATTTTCTCATCAGATAGGAAAACATCTTTTCTTCTGTGTTACATCCTGCATCACAGGATTAGAATATGAAACTGATTTTTGGCTCATGACGAACAGCAGGCTCTACCCCTGTCACAGGATACCTCCTCACTTTCATATTCTCCTTAAAGAAAACAAATGTCTCGTTGCATCCAACGTCTCTCAAGATAACAGCACAGTGAAGTTGTAAATTTGAGTTTCATACTACACTACTGACCATTAAAATTGCTACACCACGAAGATGACGTGCTGTAGACTCGAAATTTAACGGACAGGAAGAAGACGCTGTGATATGCAAATGATTAGCTTTTCAGAGCATTCACAAAAAGTTGGCGCCGGTGGCGACACCTACAACGTGCTAACATGAGGAAAGTTTCCAACCGATTTCTCGCACACAACAGCAGTTGACCGACGTTGCCTGGTGAAACGTTGTTGTAATGACTCGGGTAAGGAGGAGAAATGCCTACCACACGTTTCCGACTTTGATAAATGTCGGATTGTAGCCTACAGCGATTGCGGTTTATCGTGTCGCGACATTGCTGCTCGCGTTAGTCGAGATCCAATGACTGTTAGCGGAATATGGAGTCGGTGGGTTCAGGAGGGTAATACGGAACGCCGTGCTGGATCCCAACGACCTCGTATCACTAGCAGTCGAGATGACAGACATCTTATCCGTATGGCTGCAACGGCTCATGCAGCCACGTCTCGATCCCTGAGTCAACATATGAGGACATTTGCAAGACAACAACCATCTGCACGAACAGTTCGACGACGTTTGCAGCAGCATGGACTATCAGCTCGGAGAGCATGTCTGCGGTTACTCTTGACGCTCCACCACAGACAGGAGCGCCTGCGATGGTGTACACAACGACGAACCTAGGTGCACGAATGGCAAAACGTCATTATCTCGGATGAATCCAGGTTCTGTTTACAGCATCATGATGGTCGCACCCGTGTGAACGCACATTGGAAGCGTGTATTAATCATTGCCATACTGGCGTATCACCTGCGTGATGGTATGGGGTGTCATTGTTTACACGTCTCGGTCACCTGTTGTTCGCACTGACGGCACTGTGAACAGTGGACGTCATATTTCAGATATGTTACAACCTGTGGCTGTACCCTTCATTCGATCCCTGCGAAACCCTACATTTCAGTAGGATAATGCACGACTGCATGTTGCAGGTCCTGTACGGGCGTTTCTGGATAGAGAAAATGTTCGACTGATGCCCTGGCCAGCACATTCTCCAGATTCTCACCAATAGAAAATATCTGGTCAATGGCGGCCGAGTAACTGGCTCGCCACAATAGGCCTATCACTACTCGTGTTGAACTGTGGTATCATGTTGAAGCTACATGGGCAGCTGTACCTGTACACGCCATTCAAGCTCTGTTTGACTCAATGCCCAGGCCTATCAAGGCCGTAATTACGGCCAGAGGTGGGTGTTCTGGGTACTGATTTCTCAGCATCTATGCACCAAAATTGCGTGAAATGTAATCACATGTCAGTTCTATTATAATATATTTGGCCAATGAATATCCGTATATCATCTGTATTTCTTCTTGGTGTAGCAATTTTAATGGCCAGTAGTGTACGTATCATTCTATAAACTCCGTAATACAGCTGATTTTGGTATGATGATCATCTCTCTCTCTGTGTAGGTAGGAGACTGATATTCTGTTAGAAGATATCTCCAGAACGAATAAAACCATGATTACCGATACAGGTTTCGAATCATATCTGCGGTTCTCTCACCCTCGCTTTCACAGCCCAGTCATACGTCACTGGTGTCATAATGATAGGCTAATTGATTAAATTGATGACGGAAGTCCATTGGCATGGTCCGTAATTTTTTGCTTCAGTTGGGTTACACTCGTCATGTAACCATTACAGATGCTTCCGTGACGTCTCTGGAGGGTTAACACATTCTAGTTAGTCACTTCTACGATACCAAAATGAGTTTAACCATCGTCGAAGAGCTGAAGATATTCAACGCTAGTTGCGTTCTGTTTCTTGGTTGTCTTGTCATGCTAGTGGAAGTAAATCTCATTGAATTTAGCTATACTGCTAACGAACTAATCCTGCTGGGACCTGTTCGTTTATGGGAGCAGTAGAATTTTTCACTCTTTCCTCCATCCCCGCTAACTTCCGCCACCGGGTCGCATGTGAACGGCTTTTACCGGGTCCCGAACTATGGCCTGAACGTGAAGCCAGAACTGCTCCTGCCCGACAACCAACCGCTCGTCGCCACAGACAGCTGTTAATGATTCTGGACTCGTAAAAGGTGTCCTATCCTTCTCAGAAAGGCCCGGCGCTTAAATGTCGCTGGGGTAATTACAGGTATGTTAACTTATATACTTCCCGAAGCCCCTACTGCTAACCGAAACATTCTGAGATGTGTTTTCAAAATATTTCCAAAAGCCTGACTAACTAAGCAATAACAGAATATCTGTCAAATGACCGCCACATCTTAAACAACTACGAGTTTGCAGACCAAATTTCCCCTAAGAATACAGTCCTATAGAAGCGTTCTCGCCACATTAGAGGGCGGATGATTCAAAAACTGGAATGGGAGTCCCTGGAGGGAAGAAGATGTACTTTTTGAGGAATGCTAATGAGAACTGACATTTGAAGCTGACTGCTGCCAACATACATTTCGCATGAGGACGAGGGATACATACACTGTAGGTAGTCTTTTTCCCACACTATTTTAGAGAGTGGAGTAGGAAAAGGAATGACTAGTAGTGGTTCAGGTTACCCTCCGCTGCACACTGTACAATGGTTTGCGAAGCATGCATAGATATGTAAATTCTGACAACACATTAAAATGTTAGTCCGTCAATTTACAGGCACAAAAAACTCAAGGAAGTATGTTGGTCGAGAAAACAGAAGATGGAACTTCTGTTGGTGATGGTCTCTCTGTAGAAACCTTCATATTAGCCCCTAATTTTCTCATTGCAATCACTTAGCGAGACATATATGACAGTCTGTAATATGTTTACCCACAATACTTCGAAGAAAGTGTATAGAGCTCACCTCTCAACTCCTCTTTCGTCACAGTATTGTTTACCTGCCGTATTCTTATGGAACTTCCGGTCTTTGGTATATAGTATTTGAATCCACCTGACTTTGACGACTGAAAGATGTCCCCACCAAGTTAAAACCTCCTGCTAATTCTCTTGGAGTCCCTTCACGTTCTGACAGCACTGCTCTATTCGTTAGAACGCTGAAGTGTGGAGAGCTATCACAACGAGAAAAATAGCATACTAACGTACAGCAGAAAATTCATAATCATGCAGAGTAAACGTGGACTCCACAAGGAAATTCAGAAGCATATCACCTGCAATTCATTGATGTCGGATGACTGACTATAAATATCCCTCCTGCACATGACCTAATCTCCTTTATCGTATTCCTACGATTACCACACTAGAAATACGGCAGTGTAATGGTGCCCGAGTCTTTGCTGATAACACAATGTCCGTCTCTCTCTCTCTCTCTACTCGTTATTTTCGTAACACACAACTGAATAAAACTACGAACTATAAAAACTTTGCTAACGTCACCTGGTAGAGAACTCAATGAGATTTTAACATGTCTCTCTGCTCTGATATATCAGGAAACAAATATTGTCTCTATGTTAACAACTAACCTAAGGACGCCACACGCATACATGCCCGAGGCAGGATTCGAACCTGTGACCGGAGCGGTCGCTCGGCTCCAGACTGTAACGCCTAGAACCGCACGGCAACTCCGACCGGCTTGTGGCATTGTGAAGCGTTTCCAAACTGCTGTCCGAAGGTGATGACTTCTACATTTCATCTCATTTCGCTCAATGATGTGGTAGCAGATGCCTCGGAATTCCATTTCAAAGAGACCAAGAGCTTTGGTTCCTCATATTGCAGCCATGTATATGATCACTATTTCGGTGGCATCCATCTCCAGAAAGTGTTGCACCCACCAAGCCTCTCTCCATTAAAAAAAAGTTACAGTGTACCTGTGAACTGATGGGATGGAACAGAAACGGTCGATATGGGACGATGTATTGTAACAAGCACCACAGTTGATAGATCAATTTTAGTTGTTCTACCAGTTTTTCCAACAAATGACACGGTAGCATGCTTCCAAATCTCTGTATCATCGCTAAACCACTACTCCACTACTTTGCGAGTACCATGTACTAGATTGCGAATGTAGATGGATGATTGTGCAGTACGTCCTTTCATGTTTAATTCTCGAACGTACTCACCAGAATATGGCACACAGCATCCTATACCGATGTAGTTAGGTTATCCACATATATCTAGCACTTTGATCAAAGTGCTGAATTTATGATTAGCCACCATTCCTTATGTGGATGGCAGTAATAGAGTGTTCTCAAATGGTTCAAATGGCTCTGAGCACTATGGGACTTAACATCTATGGTCAACAGTCCCCTAGAACTTACAACTACTTAAACCTAACTAACCTAAGGACAGCACACAACACCCATTCATCACGAGGCAGAGAAAATCCCTGACCCCGCCGGGAATCGAACCCGGGAACTCGGGCGTGGGAAGCGAGAACGCTACCGCACGACCACGAGCTGCGGACAGAGTGTTCTCGCAATGATACAATAACGCTGGAGATTGAAAGATGTCCCCACATTATCTTTGACCGACACTCCCTGCAGCACTGCTGCCGATTTAATTTGTAACTCACCAGAAGCAGGAGGGTACCACACCCGCCACATTCCATGTGTTGTGAAGGAACAGAGTTAGCAGAGTCCGTAACTGCTGCTCAGTGAAGACTCTTGTATGCCAGTCTTACTCACAGCACCCATCCAAGAGCACAAGACCTCGCCAGATAAGTCCATGTCGAGCAGCTAATCACCCCTTATCGGTGTATAATAGATATGAGACTGTTGTGATATAGTAGATGGTTAAGAAGAAACGTATGGTTTATAAATGATGAATCTCCATACGGATGGGGTTTGAAGCATTTTACGTAAATCAGTTGTGGTATCAATTCTGAAGTATTGTTCCAGTGTTCGCTGTCCATACCAAGATGGTATCGAAAAGACCGAAGGTCGTGGTAAGAAAACACAACACACACATATGGTTCTGTCCTTAAACATGCTATTACACTAGATCTGATCAGAAGATCAATTAGTCGAGTAGAATGCAACGCTGTTAGTATTCCAATGTAAGAAATATATTTCCAGCGCATGACATACATCATACTTACAAGTTTCTGTACGATAAATTATTGTGAGAAACTGTAAGTGATAAAACAACTACGTTGAAACATCAAAGAAAATGTCGATTCTTTGTACCAAAAACGCTAAGTAGGTTTCTGGAAGCGTATGACGCCTTCTGTTTACGAAATGGCCGGCCACAGTGGCCGAACGGTTCTAGGCCTTTCAGTATGGTACCGTGCGACCACTACGGTCGCAGTTTCGAACCCTGCCTCGGGCATCAAGTGCGTGATGTCCTTAGGTTACTTAGGTTTAAGTAGTTCTAAGTTCTAGGGGACTGATGACCTCAGACTTTAAGTCCCATAGTGCTCAGAGCCATTTGAACCATTTTTTGCTTACGAAATTCGAGCCCAATTACAGTTACGAAATTATGATTTGTTCACAACAGTCGCCAACAGAAAACGTATACGAAGAAGCAGCAGAACGCACAAGGAAATAAATGCCATAGTCAGTAGATCGAGGAGATGTAACAGCCGTATCGTAGTTTACCACCACCCCGGGTAACTTTCCTCCTGCACACACTAGTCCTGGTCTGAAGTTAGGTTGTATTGCCCATGTGCAGGATGATATGGCCGTTTCGCCTTGACCACACATCTCGAGAATATCTCATCTTTCCACTAGTAAGATTTGTATATGTTTAGTATGAAACCACGCTCCTCAAGAACACGCAATTTTATTGATTTCGGTCAGTACTCAGTTCATTGTATTTGTCTCTAATTTTATGTATCCTCAATCAGTTTCCTTAATTTTGCAAGTGCCGGCCGCGGTGGTCTCGCGGTTGTAGGCGCGCAGTCCGGAACCGTGCGACTGCTACGGTCGCAGGTTCGAATCCTGCCTCGGGCATGGATGTGTTTGATGTCCTTAGGTTAGTTAGGTTTAAGTAGTTCTAAGTTCTAGGGGACTGATGACCACAGCAGTTGAGTCCCATAGTGCTCAGAGCCATTTGAGCCATTTGAATGTTGTAAGTTTTTTACAGTTTTACATATTTCATCATATTTTCCCCAATTTAATTATTTCACTTCAATTTTTCCTGATTATACCAGGTTTTCCATGAATTTTACCAATTTTATGTAGTCTTTCATATTCTTTCGACAGTTTCTCCTTACATGTATGGTCATATTGCTGACATACCCAGGTGTTGCTCAATATTCGACGACCATATTTTGGTGTCTTATAAGCCAACCTACCAAAACCTCCTAAGACGTCCTCTCTCCCTAATGATCCAGATGCGTGCATTTTGGATAAGACGATCGGGAAATGTATAGTAAGAGCCGCTTTGTACCTATGTGAGGCTCAACAAGTGGTACAATGTTGGATGTATTGGAAACTCGAAGTCTTGAATCAATTCAGTTTACTGTCCGACTCATCAGAGAGCTTGCCTGCAGACTCATGAAGTGATGCCGAGATCGAATCTCAAAGTCTGGAAACAGCTCTACATGTCCATTTGACTTCCACTCCATCGTGTAGGGATCTGCAACAGGAAGCTGAAACGTGTACAGAGGTGATTTCTGTTGCTGCTCAAGTTTTTTTCCATAAGTATATGTGCTTATTGCTTACCAGATGTGTTTCGTTATTTCTTTCGTACCTTCCAACTCTGACACGTACCCAGAACCCTGTCAAGACATCTAAAAACTGTAGCTCTAGGGTTCTTATTTTTATTATCCCAGTCATACGTTATCTGTTAGTTGAGACTGTGTCGACTGCAGGCAGCATCTTTAGCCATAAGAGTTTCCCTTCTCTCCCTCTCTACCTACAGAGAGCGTCTCCCCAGCAGTATCATTTTTACACTGAAGAGCCACAGAAACTGGTACAGTTGCCTATTATCGTGTAGGGCTACCTCGAGCACGCAAAAGTGCCTCAAAACGACGTGGCCTGGACTTGACTGATATCTGAAGTAGTGCTGGAGGGACTTGACACTATGAATCCGGCAGGACTGACCATAAATCTGTAAGATGGTGGTGGTGGTTAGTGTTTAACGTCCCGTCGAGAACGAGGTCATTAGAGACGGAGCGCAAGCTCGGGTAAGGGAAGGATTGGGAAGGAAATCGGCCGTGCCCTTTCAAAGGAACCATCCCGGCATTTGCCTGAAGCGATTTAGGGAAATCACGGAAAACCTAAATCAGGATGGCCGGAGACGGGATTGAACCGTCGTCCTCCCGAATGCGAGTCCAGTGTGCTAACCACTGCGCCACCTCACTCGGTTAAATCTGTAAGAGTACAAGGCTGTAGAGTGAATGCATCTCTTCTGAATAGCTCTTTGCAAGGCATCCTAGATATGCTCAGAAATGTTAATGTCTGTGGAGTTTGGTAGCCAGTGGAAGTGTTTCAACTCAGACGTGTGTCGCATTGTCCTGCTGGAATTTCTAAAGTCAGTCGGAATGCACAGTGGACATGAATGGATGCAGGTCATCAGACAGGATGCTTACGTACGTGTCACCGTCAGAGTCGTATCTATACTTATCAGGGATCCCATATCACTCTCACTGCACACGCCCCACATCATTATGGATCTTCCACCAACTTGAATAGTCTCCTGCTGACATAGTGGGTCCATAGATTCTTGATACTCATACACGTCCATCCCCTCAATACAATTTGAAACGAGACTCGTGCGATTACGCAACATGTTTACAGTCATTAACTATCCAATGACGGTGTTGACGGTCCCAAGTGAGGTGTAAAGCTTTGTGTCGTGCAGTCATCAAGGGTACACGAGAGGGCCTTTCGTTCCGAAGACCCATCTCGATGATGTTTCGTTGAATGGTTGGCCCGTTGACACTTGTTAATGGCCCAGCATTACAACCTGGAACAATTTGCGGAAGGGTTGCTCTTCTTTCACGTTGAACGATTCTCTTCAGTTGTCGTTGGTCCCTTTCTTGCAGATTCCTTTTCCGGCGGTAGTAATATAGGAGATTTGATGTTTAACGGATTCTTGATACTCACGATACACTCGTGAAACGGCCGTAGAGGAAAATCTCCACTTCATCGCTACCGCAGAGATGCTGTGTACCATCGCTCGTGCGTCGACTTCAACACCACGTTTAACTCACTTAAGTACCGATAACTTGTCATTGTTGCAGTAGTAAGCGATCTAAGAACTGCGCCAGACACTAGTTGTCTTACATAGGCGTTGGTGACTGCAGCGCCTTAGTCTGCCTGTTTCCATATCTCTGTATTTAAATACGTATGCCTATACCAGTTTCTTTGGAGCGGCACTGGAGACGAACAGTTAGCAAGTAATGCGTCCGAACAGCCACCATCCAACCCTGACAGCTCTACACACATACACACAACGACTCTGCTTTCATATCACCAATGCCTAAGTGTCGATTTCAATCACTTGTGCGTTATTTTCGAGTGTGCTACAGCTCTGCAAATAGCGAAATATTCATCACAAAATGGTTTTGTAGCGGATGTCAGCACATTGAAATTCATCTGTCTTCAATATAACGTATATTATCATTATTTGTAACAAGATTTTCTAGGTTCTCCAGTAATAACAACCATCCAAGGCATCCCGCTGCTCCAGTCACCCCTCCTTTTATCGTCTAAAGATACACGATGACGGCACGTGATCACCCCAGTCACGCTACTTTATGTGCTAGTTATATATTGGATGGACGGAGACAGTGAGTATCGTTCTTGTTTACGTGATACAACAGCACAATAGTCTTTCGATACAGGATAGATACGTGAGAATACGGCAGGTAAGCAGTACTGTGAAGAAAGAGGAGCTGAGAGATGGGCTTTGTACAGTTTCTTCTAAGTACTATGGATAAACATTTTACAACTTCTCAAATACGTCTCGCGAAGTGACTGCAATGACAAAATTAGGAGTTCATACTAAGGTTTCTACAGAGAGACAATCAGCAGCAGAAATTCCATCTTTTGTTTTCTCGATAAATAAGAGACAACATCCTTCCGTGAGGTTTGTGTGCCTATAAACGGATCGACAGCCACCTTAATAGGTAGACTAAATTTACATATCTATGCTTACTTCGCAAGGCATCGTACGTTGTGTGGCGGAGGGTATCGTGTACACTACTGGTCATTCCCTTTCCTATTCCAGTCGCAAGTGTAAGTGGGAAAAAGGATACCTTCATGTGTGACTATGAGCGCTAATTTCTTGTATCTTATCTTTGTGGTCCTTATGCGAAATGTATGTTATCAGCAATCAGCCTCAAATGTCAGTGGTAAATACTGTTCCTTGAAAGAAACAGGCGGCCGGGGTGGGCGAGCGGTTCTAGGCGCTACACTGTGGAACCGCGCGAAATCTACGGTAGCAGGTTGTAATCCTGCCTCGAGCATGGATGTGTGTGATGTCCTTAAGTTAGTTAGGTTTAAGTAGTTCTAACTTCTAGGGGACTGATGACCTCAGAAGTTAAGTCCCATAGTGCTCAGAGCCATTTGAACCATTTTGAAAGGAACATCTTCTTCCCTCCAAGCATTGCCATCTTGAATCTTCCATCCACTGATGTAGCGGGAGTCAAAAGGAACGCTTCTAAAAATGACTCTGAGCACTATGGGACTTAACATCTGTGGTCATCAGTCCCCTAGAACTTACAACTACTTAAACCTAGCTAACCTAAGGACATCACACACATCGATGCCCAAGGCAGGATTCGAACCTGCGACCGTAGCAGTCACGCGGTTCTGGGCTGAGCGCCTAGAACCGCTAGACCACCGCGGCTGGCAGGAACGCTTCTATAAGGCTGTAATCTGAGGGAAAACTTGGTCTGCAAACTCGTACATGTTTGGGATGTGGTGGTTATTAGGCAGTCATTTTGTTATTGCTTACTGTGTCAAACTTACTGTAACATTTCGAAAACACATCTCAAAATGTTTCGGTTAGCCGGGGGGGGGGGGGGGGGGGGGAGGCGAGGGGAAGCTTATTTTTCAACATCCTGTCCACATGCGACCCAATGGCGGAAGTGTAGTAGGGGTGGAGAAGAGAGTGAAACGTCCTGTTGGCCTCATAGACTAACACATCTCGGCAGGATTAATTCAGGAGCTGTGTACCTAAATTCTAAGTGGTTTAATTCTGCCTGAATGACAAGACAACCGAGAGCAGAACGGAGTTATTTGACGATTGTAACATCTTATTTTGGTATCGGAGGAAGTGACTACCTAGCCTGTGTTAAGCCTCCAGAGACGTCACCGAAGTGTCTGTAATAGTTACCTGGCAATTGTAATCCGACTACAGGAGTAAAGTATTCACCATGCAAGGGGACTGCCATATCAATGACGTACCGCCGGGCGGGTGGAGGCTAGAGTGGGAGTATCACCGATATGATTTGGGAGTTGTAGCGGTAATTATGCGTATTTTCGTTGCGACGAGATCTTTTAATGAAATTTCAGTCTCCCACCTACACAGGGAGAGATGATCATCGTTATTAAATCAGCTATATTACCGAATTTGTAGAGTTATACGTAATATAAACCTGATATTTATAACGTTTCTCTGCTATTTGTCTTCAGAGATTTCGGACTTGACGAGACATTTGTTTACTTTATTAGAGAGTTTGAAAGCGAGGAGGTATCTATCCTGAGACAGAGATAGAGCCTGCTCTTAGCACTCGATCATGAGCCTAAAATGAGTTTAATATTCTAGTCCTATAACGCAGGATGTAACAGATAAGAAAACATATTTTTCTACCTGACGAGAAAATAATTAGAGCAAATACAGTCTATGTCGTAGTGTTGTGCAGAATTTTCAGAACAAGTAACGATACTTTAGCGATTTCTTCTATCTTCAAAGACAACTCGTATAAATGGAATAAATCTACTTTTCACGTAGGAAATTCGATGTGTGTGGTCAACAACATCTCTGTCTCGGATTTTTTTAAACTTTGTGTTCCATGTGAGGATTGGATATACCGTATGCATCCCAGCCACTGGTGGTTGACTCGCATTGTAACGCGGTCAGCGGTGGGAGTCACGGTAGGTTCGCGCAGCGACAGGAAGACGCGAATTATCTTGGCCTCAGTGACCAGCGGTTTCTCGGCTGGCTGGCTATTCAGGTACACAATAGACTCGGAAGATGGCACTGGTGTAGAATGGAGCTGTGTGGTGGTAACTGGTCAGTTTTCTTTGTCGTCTTGAGACACCATGTTCAGTAAGATAATGAGCACTACATTTGTAGAAAAAAGGAGGGAGTGGGAGGAGGAGGGGTTAAGGGCCAACAGTGCCCTCTTCTGGTAGTGTTGGGAACTGGATAAGCTGGTCTCTGAGGCTCAAGGTGAATACACAAAATTTTATATTCCCACAATGAATTAGAATTTCCCTTCATTGTTTATTATTTCTCGCCAAAATTTCAATTTACCACCATTTCCAGTGGTGGAGGGAGGGGGGCAGGGATGGGGCAAAGGACCCACGTGCTGGCTGAGGAAGAGTCATGACGTCATCAGGGGTGGGAGGTGCCTCTCAATGTATGCAACCCACACTATCAGGTCACACTGATACCTCTGTTACCCCACTACTAATGTATAGTGTACATACTGGTTGCACTGTGAAACATGCTCAATGTGGCAGCGTTTTTAGGTAACAAACATTAACATCACTAAATATAACTGCTAGTCGCTCGCAGCCATAATGGTTAGAGTCCACTGTGGTAGTGTCAGGCATTCGCACATCAGAGCTATGAACATGTGGTAAGCCGGCCACTGTGACCGAGTGGTTCTGGACGCTTTATTTCGGAACCGCGCTGCTGCTGCCGTCGCTGGTTCGAATCCTGCCTCAGGCATGGATGTGTGTCATGTCCTTAAGTTAGTTAGGTTTAGGTAGTTCTAAGTTCTAGGGGACTGATGACCTCAGATGTTATGTCCCATACTGCTTAGAGCCATTTGAACGTGTGGTAAATGCGAGATTGGGTTTCTACACACTTCTGTATCATAGCAAGACATCACCAGGACACACACCATCATTTAAAATGGCTTGGTCGTGAATACCATTTAGTGCGATCAGCTACATGTCTGACCCTTATCTACTTCATTTTGTCTTTTGTATCATCTGAAGTTTCTCATTTCTAAAGAGCTGATTTCTGGTACCGTTAGTGCCATGGAAGATAAAACGGTATTTATGTTAAGGTGACGGGACGCAGACGTGGTGAATAAACTTTCTAAACTACAAATGTTTGCCATGTATTCCACGATCTTCATTTTAGATGACACCGTGATATGCTTTTTCCACTAAAGATCTGTTGTTTACGTGTAAATGTCGATTACATGTTCATTTAAATTAGATTAACGGATAAGTAATCAACAATTGCACTTTGTATTCTGACTCTTCAGTTCTTTAAAGAGAATAAAAATGCATACGTACTAATGTAAATATGCATGTATGCATATAATGCATACATATTAACGGAAATCCTTCTCAGTTTTCGTTTTCAGTGAAAATCAGCCTCAGCACTCAGTCCTAGTAAAAGGAGAGAGATGAATGCTCTCGTCTCTCGGACTATCAAATATGTCGTCCAATGACATTAAATAATTTTACATGACAATTTGCAGCAAAGACTACTGAAATAAGAGAAAGTTCTGTAGTCGTGCCGTCCATTCCTCCTGCCTTCTGTGTGCACTCTATGCACTTATCATATTTCTCGATTCTACGAAAAACAGTGTCACCAGCATTCCATGAGTCGGCGATTTGTCTTTGCTGACCAATTATAATTCTACTCGTAGCTTCCTAAAAGTAAAAAGAAACATGGAAGACATATGCGAGGGCCAGCTGTTACAGGCGAGCCGCGAAGAAGGAATTCTAATCTCTCTTTCCGACACGACAATGGTCAATATCCAAGGATGAATCTAAGGTACAGTAGTCCTAGATAATGTCTGCAACTATGCAACAAGTTTTTTTTTTCCGCAATCCTGATCAGCAATACGTATTAAGGGATGACTTCGCATTGAAGTAAAGTTTATTAATTGCCAAGAACTGCACTTCAGTCATGAAGTGAACTCCAAGCTGGGCTTTGGGCTTCGCAAATGAGACAACACAATCTCGCTTAAGTGCATAAAACTTCCGGCAATATGCGTGAGCATGAAACCGTGGCAGAATCTTTGTATTGGCTACACGTTTTTCTGAAGTTCATGATACTTTTATCTGCCACTTTTCCCGCGGTTTGCTTTCTGTGTTTCTCTTTTAGTTACCATTTAATCTTACTTCCTTTTATTTTTCCGTGTTGATTTTCAAAGAAAAAATGTCCATGTATTCATGGATCTATCAGTCTATAGTGTTGTGTGGTCGCAGTGGTGAAAATGATTCAAATGGCGCTGAGTACTATGGGACTTAACTTCTAAGGTAATCAGTCCCCAAGAACGTAGAACTACTTAAACCTAACTAGCCTAATGACATCACACATATCCATGCCCGAGGCAGGACACGAGCCTGCGACCGCAGCGGTCGTGCGCCTCCAGACTGTAGCGCCTAGAACCGCTCGGCAACTTCGGGCGGCCCGCAGTGGTGAATTCGTTGCTTCCCGTCCGAAGTTCTTCTCTTATGAGAGCGACGCGACATTTCATGACAGTTCTGCCCCATATTCTTGAATCGAATCCACAGGTGTGGAACCTCATTGACCTGCCCGAGACTGGCGAATGGAAATCTCGCGACAGGTGGTGCGTCAGACGGTGTGTGCGATTTTGCGCGCTCTGAAACAGCCTGACATAACTTTCAGAGGAGTTACGGCTCACGAGGGCAACATTCTCTTATAAAGGGGAAACAGCGCCTTGTATAAAGCGGCGTCGAGGCGAAGCAGGTTCATTACCGACGGATTTAGTACGCGGTGCACTCACTTGAACCGTCAATTCACCTTACCTCGTAGCTCGCAAAACTTTTGGCGCCAAATCAAACGTTTGTTCAACGCGACGCCAAGGTAATGTACCGGTTCGCTTGCTGTAACAAGGCCTATTCCAACGCTAATTAGCAGCATGGTAACCAGGGTACCGGGAGCGGTAGATCATAACGACTTTTCTTTCGGTTTTAATGGCAAGGCTCGAGCTATTGCCCCATTCAAGCAGGTTGTGGCTTGTATCTCTTAGAGGATCTTGAACTGTCTACATACCGGGATATGGTTCAAATGACTCTGAGCACTATGGGACTTAACTACTCTGGTCATCAGTCCCCTAGAACTTAGAACTACTTAAACCTAACTAACCTAAGGACATCACACACAGCCATGGCCGAGGCAGGATTCGAACCTGCGACCGTAACAGTCGCGCGGTTCCTGACTGCGCGCCTAGAACCGCTAGACCACCGCGGCCGGCCTACCAGGATATAGCGCAGTGAAGTAAATAAGTTCAGGTAGTAATGCTCGTCGATAAAGTGGTCGTCAAAATGGAGGATAAGCTTGGATTCGACAAGGATAGGCCTGGGAACTGACCACAGAGTTAACGGTTGAACCGATCCGGTATTCAGCGTAGGTTGTGTCAAAAACATTAATGTCAATTGATGAAAGGGATTCGAAAACCGCTCCTATGAATTGGAGGGCAGCGTACTAATCACCGTGATAGCTCCCTTATTTTTAGCTATGAAACCTCTATTGTCCACGCTTTTTGCCGAAGGGTACGGTTTACTATTAGGATGTCGTCTCCAGTCAGTGAATAAGGGATCGATACCAGCATCAGTCATTAGGATATGACCACGTCGATTCATCGTACTATATAACTGCTTTGAAGAGCAAGAGATGTAGTATTCACTGACTTAAATTTTGTCGACAGTATTGTGAACCATCGTATGTCAGCCAAGAATCTTAATAGATTTATAAATGATACCAAACTAAGTTAAATAGCAGAATGTGTATCTCAGGAAAGGAAATTGCACGTTACATTGCAAGGAACCTTTTTTTGAGAAATTTATTGAGTCTACGGAATCACGTGATCTCCTCTCTCGTCAATAAATCCACGAGAAAACTATAATTGCAGTCCATCTTTTAGCTCAGCTTATACAAATTGTTCTTTTCTACTTTCTACGTGGACATCGAAACATTTATTGGTCTTAACAGAACTCAGGTCCCTACATACAGCACTGGTGATCATCAGTTCAGTTTTCTGATACACACGGTTTCTATATCACGACACATTTCCACTATATAAAGAAAACAGATGACTTACAATTATATCAATTACTATTATGAGCTATCTACCTCTTCGAAATACTTATATCGATAAGAATTATCATCAAGAAAGACAGGGTAATATAGCATACAATTATGTAAAAGCAACAAAGAGATTAAATTTATAACAGTATTAGGAATAAAACGAAGGAAAGAATAAAATAAATTTATTTGATATGGGAAAACTGCAATATACTCATGAACCGGGAGATTATGAAAACATTTTAGTAGTGTGTGGTCCGTATTTGGAGGGCAATACAGTCGCGCTTTTGCGTAGCATGGATTCGACAAGTCCGAGGTAAGCTTCCTGAGATAAGTGTCACCAGTCTATGCAAAGGTCACGCAGTTACCGTTAATTACGGACCGCTCGTGTGGGGGCACGTAGCTGATGCCCGATAGCAGCCCATATGTGTTCAATCGTGTACGGGTCAGCCGAATCTGGTGCCTAAAGCGTCAACGCGAATTCACTACCAAGCTCCTGTAATCAATGTAACACTGTTATGGCCTTGTGACACCGACAGCCATCCATCTGGAAGATGACATCAGGCTTGAAAGGATCCAAGTGGTGCGCAATAATGTTCACGTAGTCCCCATCTGTCATGTTGCCATCGATCACTACCACAGTTCCGGAGAGGCGTACGTGAATATCCTCCAAAGCGTAATACTCATCGACTGTCCTGCGTCCGTGAGGCAGTGCAGCCAGTCAATGTCACGTAACAAGAATCGTGGTTCATCCAACCAGGCAGCACGTTCTTATTAACCCAGGCCCAGCATCACAGTCATAACCGTCGATATGGTTGCGTCAACGTAGAAACACTAGGGATCGTCAACCACAGAGCCATATATTCAACAACATGCACTGAACTGTGCGCTCCGAACACTTGTGCCTGCACCAGAGCGTGCACTGCCATCAGATCTGTGACAGACCGCTGCCTATCCTGCTTTACATAATGGGCAATCCTGTGATAACACCTGAAGTGGCCGCCTCAGCAGCAGCTCTGTCTGCGCGGTGGATTTGCTAACAAAAGAGGCCCAGGTTCGCATTCCAGCCGGATTGGAAACTTTCTCCACTCGGTAATGGCTGTCGTGTTGTCTTTACATCCGTATCGTCATACATGACATTCCCCCCTTCAGATGGCTGTATGGACACGTACCGAAAGCCAAAACAAAGAACCAAAGTAGACGTCCAACACGTTGTCGTCTATTTGTGCCTTTACCATCCTTCAACCACTTTCCATAAACGCTTATTGCAATAGCAAGCGAACAGCCAAGCAGCTTTGCTCTTTCCTAGACACCGAGCCATAACGGTCTGCTCTTTGTCGCGGTCTGTTATGTCAGTGGATATCCCCATTTTTGGCTAGTATCGTTGTTACATGGATCCCCATTAGTGTCTACTCCGCCTATATACTTTCCTTACCGCGGCACATATTCGCTACGTTGCTAGATGGCATTCAAAGCAGCAGTCACAATTTTTTTGCTAATAAATGTATATAGCAGAAATACCTTGAAATGATCTCGAAATTTCTGTGGCTTGCTTATCTTTGCTCTCTTGATTTTAGACTTTTCGTAAAATTATTAACATATCTCGTTTTTGGTTGCCTACTAAGTATAACTTCGCAATGCAGAGAAAGATTACTTGCATCTAATATCAGTATTTACTGAACACTGTAATACATCAGTTCTGGTGTTCCGACCTTTCCACTTTGATATCCACGTGGCAGGTCTTCACCGGCTGTATACATATTTACAGCTACATATCCTGTCCCGTGACACAATGTATTATACCTCTACTTGGTTCAGTACGCCATAGTTTCATTCTAGCTTAAAATGTGCATAAATCCGAGCTAAACGGCTTTTTTTTAATCATAAAAATTATACGGAAATCTAAAGGTTGGTTTACGTAACTTCAAAATCGGTAATGTAATATTAATAACTTAGATAAACAACAGGTGAGACGAAATTTGCTCCCTATACGTTTGCGAAAGTACGGTCTAAAGCCACATCTGATCTGTTTAATTTGTATAGATCCTTTCCTTTGGTTGCTCCATTGCGTGGTTCTGTGTGGATGCTGAGTTGTTTATATTAAGTAATGCTTACTGAAGACTGTTAGGCATGTTAACTGACGCTGTGGTGTATTTTAACGTTATAAGAGCTATTTTCGTCTCATTCAGTTTGAATTTGTGACCACTGCGAATAGACAGTAACGCTCTATTCGTCTACGAGCGAGCAGTAGCCAGCAACCCCAGCAACAGTAGTGCTTAGTCAGTCAAATATTCACTGGGTAAATTTCCACACACTTCACATCCACGTCAGTTATTCACACTGCACGAACGATTTTGGGATTATATAGTGTGGTGTCACCGCCAGACACCACACTTGCTAGGTGGTAGCCTTTAAATCGGCCGCGGTCCGTTAGTATACGTCGGACCCGCGTGTCGCCACTATCAGTGATTGCAGACCGAGCGGCGCCACACGGCAGGTCTAGAGACACTTCCTAGCACTCGCCCCAGTTGTACAGCCGACTTTGCTACCGATGGTTCACTGACTTCTACGCTCTCATTTGCCGAGACGATAGTTAGCATAGCCTTCAGCTACGTCATTTGCTACGACCTAGCAAGGCGCCATTATCAGTTATTATTGATATTGTGCATCATGTACCATCCAGAGCGACGTTCATCATTAATGGATTTAAGTTAAGTATTCCTACCAGCTACGTCCGTTTTTCTCAATTCTAATTCCCTTGTCATGTTCTAGACCTCACGCCAGCCTGCGTGAGCTAAAACGAGTGCATTTCGGCCCCCTTTAGTAACACTGTGGTTGGCTCTCCTGCCAACCACAACATATAGTCCCATCTTCTAATATTCATGTAGCTGTTCTGATAAATCAAAATCCGCATACGTCATCCACTCTGAGAAAGATGATGTACAAATAATTATAAAAAATTTAAAATATGCTAAAAGTGCGTAATTATGCCCACTCTGTGTCCCATGCAGGTTCTCGAGGCCCTTAACAGACTTGGTCCCAAATATCTGCCTCATCTTGTTACTGACATCTTCCTTCATCCAATAACCTGCCGTTCTGTAATAGACAAGTGTACCAGCTGAATATTTTCACCCAGTTCCTAACAACTGCTCAAGTTTTTTTTTTAAATAGTCTGGTTAAGGAATCCAGTGAAGAAACTAAAACAAACATTCATTCGCCAGAGAGAAATGTATTCGCATTTGTCCATTGACAAGATGTTCTTGAATCATCATCCACTCTCTTTGATTCTTACCGCTAATCATTTAATTACTGTCAGACTCTGGTAGCTGAGTGGCCAGCGTGACGGAGTGTCATACTTACGGGCCCGGGTTCGATTCCCGGCTGGGTCGAAGATTTTCTCCGCATGTGGACTGGGTGTTGTGTTGTCCTTATCCTCATCATTTCATCCCCATCGACACGCACGTCGCCGGAGTGGCGTCAACTCGAAAGATGTTGACTCGCCGAACGGCCCGCCGAGAGACCCTAGCCACACGGAATTGATTTAATTACTGTGGAAGGGAAAAGTTTTGAATTTGATGAATATGAATTCTTAAAATCCACGACAATCAGTCCTTTAGCAGTCAGTTATTCTATTGTGAAATATGTATGTCCGGTTCCTTATAGGCTCTTTCGTGAAAATAGGTAATACTTCATTGAATGATATTAATCAAGGCTATGTAGAATCGGCACCTTTAGACAACGGTCATTGTATAAGAAATTCCCTACACAACACATGAGATAAGAAGTAGCATCGACAGAAAATAAGTCGAAGGCACATCAGCCACATACACACTAGCTCTCTAATCCAGAGCTCGTGTGAATCTGTAGTATACAGATTATCTCAGAGAAAAGCATCATCAACTGTCAATTAGACCTCGATACTCCCAGCTAATGTATCTTTAGAAGCGGGCAGCGACAAAAGACTACCTAATCGAAGCTGTAAGGAAAGTTGTGTCATAAAGAAGAGGCTTCAGACTGTGGCTGGGAGTTTTGAGCTCGAAGAGCGAAGAGAAACCTGAATAAGTAGCGACTGTTACATTGGCCTATGTTGTGCGACTCAGGTAATGTGCAAGTAATGTCGACTGCGCCGCGTCTGGTACACCCAAAGAAAGTTGATGGACAGGCCCATGGAGCATGCGAGCTGGCTAAGTATTTGTCTCGTTGCATTCACACTTCCGTGCTATTTTGTAGATGTACTTTTTGAAATACCAATTTCGTCTCAGAACCATGGGGCCACGATCAGTTCTTGGGAAAAACGGATTGTGAGCTCTGTTGAAATAACGTGAGAGAAGCTTTTCTTCTACAACTTCTCTACCAGTTGCTGGAAAGATCCAAGTATGAACCCCACACGACAGGCATCGTAAGTTCCAACGTGCGTCACAGTCTGGTGCTGGTTGAACCCTGCTCCCTCAAAATGGTATGGGGATTACTTAAAACAGAGACCTTAGAATTAAATAAAGTCATATATGGGAGATAAACACGTGGAAAACCCATAATTATTTAACCTGTCATGACAGCGGTTAACAGTCACATAAAACATTTTTACTATAAAAACTATTTATTCATACAGTGAATTAATACAATTTCGCTCATTCCGGATATGGCTAAATGGCCAAAATTGCATCAGAATGTGTTATGAACACACAGTTGTAACAATCAAAGGACAAGATATTATCTTTCAAACATCCCACTATTCCATCATTGCACGGTTGTTGATCAGTCACTATATTTTGTGATATCTGTAGAAATATCAAATTGTCTACGTTTGTAGCGATTTAGTTTGGGATGACGTGCTAAATCGGCTTGAAGAAAAGGCAGATTCTTGACTAATATTCATTGAAAGAAACATAAGAAAACATAATCCACCTACGACGAAATCAGCATACAAAAATTTGTCTATTGATTTTGACCCTTCTATGCATGACGTACATCATTCGCACATTTACATACACTGGTTTCACTGGACCTGTTATGTCTAAAATGAGATTTTAAAGACCAACAAGTAATTTTTGGATATTTTAAAGCACGTGTATCCCGTTTAAAATTTTATCAGCATAATATGAGACAAGTGAGATCATTGTTAATAGTTTTATTATGTTAAAAATACTATACTTTGAATCCTGAATAATTTTTTTAATATATTATATTATGAAAACTGAAACGTAGGCAACAACTGTTATTTATAACAGACTGTCACAAGTTGCTATTATAACATTTAAGAACAACAAATCATTAAACCAAAAATCATTTCATTAATTTTTACAGTTGTTGTACATGTTTTACGCAGTTAGAACACGATGTTTTTGTCATAGGGCACAGAGTGTTGCTGTCACTACTGCTGTTTTGTGTTTGACGGATAGTAATGAACACCCCAATATCCAGATATATGGATTTCTGTATAAAGAGATTAGAAGATCTGATAATAAACGGTTCGATCAGCTCCATTGAAGGGTCCTTGATGAAAAGTGTCCTCTTGTGCAAAAGTCATTCATGATACGCGGAATGTAGTGTAGTGTAAAAAATAAAGTCATTTAGAGTGTATTTTTTCCGTTATGTTGCATTCGAGAGACTTAAGCTAGTATTTAGTTTGTCTTCTGCATACGAAATTGCTCAACATTCACCCTACCCTTCGTTTGGTTACAAAATTTCACAATCGTAGGCTTCCGTTTTGCATGTTGTTCGTCTACACTGCTATCATGATGCATCATACATAGCGGAATTACACACCAATTTTTCTTTGGCGGATAACTAAGGAGTTGTAGCGATGCAAGGGTTAACAAATTTGTCATAAAAGTGCGTAAATTACGCAACTTATAGTATTTTTCAGTACCGGTTATTTAGTTCATTCCAAGAAAGTATCAACTCGTCCAGACATGAGTTGACAGTAAACTGAATCCGTTTTAGAATACTAATAGCTTCTTTCACGGAATAAAATTTTATTTATTATGAAATACAAGTTCTTAAAATTTACTTAGAATAGGAAATGTTTAATTAGTAATTGCAAGCCGTAATTTACCTGTTTGATTTTTGTATGCATGTAAAAAGTGTCAGTTTATGCGCGGCTTTTACTCTTACACGAGTTACCACTTAAGAGACCTAAAAGTGTACCTGTACAGTTTGCTGACCTGTGCTCTGAATTTCATTTTGTGATTTTGACACCAATAGAGACAAATCCAGTTTAATTTAGACTTGACGTGAGATAAACACATCACGTTATTACAAAAAGTCGTTTACCCCATCAGGGAAAATTGAAACCTGTGCGCTCGATTTTAAACACGTTACAAGCTAGCGCGTGATTGAGATATCCATTAAATCGCGTGTAATATTTGCAAACGTTCTTGGAATTAATGCACAACGTTTGAAATTACTTTTCGAGACATATACTGATATTTGATAAAGACGAACTGTAAATTTATTCAAAATATCTGGTTTCTGTTTTAATTAGTACACATATCACCCTGTTGATCACGTTGCTTAGAAACACTGTAATGCAAATCAGTTCATTCATTAGAAAGATTTGCGACGTGATAAGTCTCATTACACATAAAATTGTTACACGGAATTTGCTGATCGAATTAGAGTATAAGTGTGTTCTTTTCCAGAAATGCCAATAAACCAGCGGTTTCAAAGTTAAATCACCAACTGTTTTGCCACTTCATTGATATTGCATTTAACTAACGAACACTATTCTTATTGATAAATGAACGTTAACTGCAAGTAGATTTTGAATACTCACCAACACTGCCAAGCAGCAGTTCACGTCACAACTAGTGATAAATGCCAATATAACTGAAGGCGCATTACTTCATTAAAACAGAGGATAAACTGTAGCATGTGGAATTATTAAAGTCTTGTGAAAGTATAATAAGGTGTATCTGAACACTTCTATCATACATCATTATTTCACATTAACTGGACAGATTATTAATCGGAAACGAATTCACACACAACAGACTGTCCCAAGCCACTATTAAATGCTTGTCGTGAATCTTCACAAGAGATCGTTGAAAAAGATATACTAACAGCTTCAGGCAGAACGCTCGGACTTCGACCCTTTAGAAAGGATAAGTACTCACAGCTAACGTGAGATACTCGCAGATATGAGTAGGATAGACATAGCATAAAAGAACAGTTCTTCGTTGGTGAAAGTACTTTTAGATTTTATCGTTAACATTCCTGTTTAAACAGAACGCAGTTGTTCATGTATGTTGTGGACAAATAATTTGTGTATTGTCGATACTGATGTTTGATGTGTGTATAAAGATATTAGGAAAAAGGCTCACAGGAACAAGGAGAGCGCGCTGTAATGCAACCCACAGTTTGAGAGTGACGGGTGAGGTAAGTGAAAGTGAATATAATCCTCATGATGATGTAACTAAGGAACCAAGTGAGGACAAGCAATCACATTATTTGAGTGATAAAAATCTTGGTGAAGGAGTGCCAAATGTAATAAATATAGGACACCAATCACAATTTAAGTGATAGTAATATCACTGATATGGAGGTGACAGTAGAAGCAAACCCGAGTACAAGTAGAAATAGTAATATACAGGAGTCTATAAATACCATGGTTACACAGAAAAGTGAGAATCTTATATCAAATAATGCAGAGCTTAAAGATAATATTATTAATAAATTCATGGCGAGTATGGAACGAGAGTCAACTGAGAATATGTGACGTTTAGATGATAAGTTTGATATTAAATTAGATCTCCAAACTGAAAAATTCAACACTCAAATTGATTTACCCCAAGAAAATATGGGTTCACCAAATGAAAAATTTGACAAGAAGTTCGAGTCACTTGAAAATCAAATCGTTTCACTTAAAGATGATAACAGACTATTAGATGAGAAATTCGCTAACTTAAACGTAGAATGGGAAGAACGATTAAATACTGAATCTAGTTAATTATTAAATAAAAGTTTCACTGGGTATGATTAACCTACACACTGAATTTTTGGGTGAAATTAATGAGATGGAGAATAGCTGTGAAACTATTTCAAAGGAGCATAGTGATTTGTCAGATAAAATCTGTAACTGTGAAAGTAGTTACCTGAAGACTAATGTGCAAATCGAGAATCTGTCTAGAAAGATGTCAGAATTCGAAATAGACACTTGCAAGGGCATAGGTAAATATTTTAAGGACCAAACTAAGAAATTAGATGATGATCTTTCTGAGTGGATAGAAGCTAAAAATAAGGAAATCGAAGAGAAAATCAATACCACTCTCGAGTTGTAACAAGCTGAGGTAGTTAAGGAAAAACAAATGACAAATGATGAACCTATCAAGTTATTTACTAGTGAGTTTCAGGCTATAAATGATAAAGTATTTGAAAAATTACCTAAGTGGCAACGTGAAACAAGTTGTATATTGTCAGAATTAGAACAAAAATCTTCGCGAAGAGTATTGACTGAAGACAACCATCCCGAAGACAGGCTTAGGAATAATAAACCCTGTAGTGAAGGAAAATGTAACCGTGGTGGGAATGCAACAGATAAATTTTGTGAATGCTGTGGAAATGAAAATGACACTTTTGGCCAAAGAGGGCACTTGTCTTTAAAGGCTGAGACAAGCATATTCAAAAACAGACAGTTTCCTACCTTTTCGACGGAAAAAGATAACATCCAACCAAAAATTTTCATCAACAATGTTAAGCGTATTTTTACTCGCTATTGGTCTGAACATGACAGACTTCAATTTATTGTGTGCAAGATCACGGGTGAAGCAGCACTGTGGGCTGCAGAAGCGAGTAAGAATTGTAATACATGCGCGGAATGTGAACAACATTTCTTTGAAAAACACTGGTCGAGTAGCAAACAAGAGGGGTTACGAAAGGACGTGTGTCAATCAGAGTTTTATAATGGTAAATGAAGTTCATTAAGACAGTATTTCGAGAAATACATTAATATAACGAGGTACTGGAGTGACCTTATTTCCCGTAGAGAAGTGATATGTATTTTCAAAGGAAGATTAGCTTTACGTGAGAAACTTACAAATGTCTCTGACTGTGACGTGGAACAGTTTCTGTCTATAGTTGATTCGATTGATATAATACTAGAAGACGCCCGAGTATGGAATAATAATCAAATGTCTACCTCGCAACGTAATAACAATAACAATAACGACAACAGAGATAGAAATACTAAACCTACACTACAAGAAGGACGACAAGCTACATCTTCTGGCTATAGTAAAGCTAATAATAATAATCAATATCAACGTAACATCTATTATACTAAAGAAACCTATGGAAATAATAATAATCAGGTGAATCAGATTAGTACAGGAAAACCAAACCGTAAACGCAGATATAATGATTCGAATAACCAGTATGGTATATCACGCGGACGTGATATATACCCAGAAGACAATCCTGATAGTATACAATCTTGGAAAGACCCTTCGAAACCTGAAGTTAGATGGGTAGATACAAATCTAACTCAACGAGCACAACAAACACAAGGACCGATACCACTCGGTAACGGAGCAATAAAGTCGCGAAGGGAACAACTACTAAATTCCGACCATACTGTACGTATTGTTGAAGTACATGAACCACCGAATATGACATCTACCGAAAGATGAAACTAGAACCGGTCACCGAAAGCCTTTCTAGGATGACTGGAGAGGATGAAAGGGCAGGCATCATTTTAAAGTGAATGTACTGAGGTATAATGATGATTTGGAACTAAGTGAGGAACTGATTCAAGAAAGATTACATTTCGAATAAGTGTGGACGAATTTTGCAGGCAGTAGGTCAAGCAGTAATAAATGGTATTGATGTTGAAATTTTGACTGATACTGGAACCACCATCAGTGTAATGACGCATAATTGTTTTAAACAAATTAGTCGAGGAGCAAAAGTGCTTACATTTCCTGTTACAGGATGTACTGTATCTGGAGCATTTAGTGCGAAAGCGCAAAAGGTCGCAAAGCAGGCACGAGTCAACATTATGATGCGGGGGGCTTCAATAGAAAGTACCTTCTTAATTGTTTCAGGAATGACCGTACAATGTGTTTGGGGAGTAGATTTTTTGTGTGATGCTGGAGCGGTCATCAATTTAAAAGAAGGAACATGTATCTTGGACTCCGAAGGTGATGTTTTCATAGTATCAATGATAAAGAGCAAAATATTCATGGATCAGTATTGCATGAAGTTAATGGATAGCTATATTGGTATTGATTGTAATTTAGTTGATGATATTTTGTATACTGAATATACTGGAGAAGAAAAGTTTCACTTCAGAGGAAAATCTCCGTATCCGAATACCTATCTGCCACTCAACGAGAAGATTTGTGTTGCTTGTTAAGTAATTATCTGCCAGTATTTAGCAAACGACCCGGAATAATCAAAGGTTTTGAATACGACATTAAGAAGTATCCACACGAATCGTTTTGTCGCACTTCCTATTCTGTTCCTTAGTGACAGAGAGAGGCAGATAAAAAAGAAATTAATAAAATGTTAGAGTGGGGAATTATAGAGCCTTCTCATTCTGAATATTGTAGTTCTCTTTTGGCTTTCCTCAAAGCGAATGGTGCCGTCACAGTAGTTCTAGACGCCAGAGATATAAACAAGGTAATCATACCGGTACAGACAAGACCCGAGAATTTGGATGAGTTAATTCAGAAATTCTGTGGCGCCCGTTTCCTGACATCCCTTGATGCAAGAAGTTCTTACTGGTGAACGAAAATCTTGATTGTCTCTCGAAAGTATACTGCTTTTATTTTTCTGGGCAGAAATTACCAATTCACTGTTATGCCATTTGGACTAAATATTAGTGGAGGTTTATTTATATCTGCCCTAGACACTGTACTTTGTCGAGGTTTCCTCGATAGAGTTACCTTGTATGTGGACGACCTATTGATAGCTACCGAAATATGGGAGGAGCACTTCGCTCCGCTTGAAAAAGTATTTACGAAATTCTTAGCCTATGGAGTAACAGTAAATTTAATGAAATCTAGATTCACCAGAAGTCAACTGAAGTTCCTAGGACTTATAATTATGCCGAACGGTATTATGCCGAATCCTAAGAAAATGAGTGCTATCAAAGAGTGTCCCTGTCCTAGATGTAAAGAGGAATTAAAATCTTTCATAGGATTAGCCTTATTTTTCGGCCAATTTATGCCTAATCAATTAATCAGTCAAGGATGTTTATTAGAGTTATTACGAAAGAACATGATGTGGAAATGAACCCGTGAGTGTAATTAAGCGCTTGACAAAACCCGATACGCTTTAATTAACGCTCAGTTGCTGCATCATCCGAAACTTGAACACGAGTTTTACATTGCCACTGATGCTTCCGAAACAGGTCTAGGCGCTACGCTTTTCTAAATGGATGATCCGCAAGATATCAGTACCATTAAGACTATAGGATTCGCAAGAAGAACGGTCTGTAAATGTGAAAGGGTACACTATAGCACAGACTCAGTGGTACTAGCTGTAGAATGGGCCTTTAAGAGGTTTAGATATCTTGTCTATTGAAAGAGAATAACCATATTTTGTGACCATAAAGCTTTGTCTTATATTTTAACGGGATGAATGTTTCATTCAAGGTGAACCAAATGGGCCTTGTTACTTCAAGAATATAACATTTCAGTGCAGTATATAAAAGGGGAAGACAACGTTGTATCTGATGCTCTATCTCGTTTGCCTAGAAGACAGAATAATGAAGAATTTGAGGAACAGACTGTAGATTTGAAAGTAATGAATCTGTCTATTGCATTTTGTGAGAAACAAATTTCAAAGTGGTGTCACAATATGTCGCAGCTGCAAAAGCAATATCCTTATTGTAAACCTTTCCGAGATGTAATCAGCAAGGAGCTACTAATCATTCTGGTACTCTATATACTTTACAGTCTAATATATTATTTCGAAAAAAACTCATACCAAAGCATGGAAAGTACGCATTCCAAAGGAACATCTGGAATCTCTACTGTGGTACACAAATCTGAAGTGGGGTACTCTGGATCTCTAAAATGCAGAGCCAAGTTAGCCCAATATTGCTACCATCCGAATTTAGAATGCTTGGCTAGTAACATAGTAAGTAAATGTAAGATTTGCCAGAAAACTAAACCCATCAACTATAGCCAGAAAGTTGAATTACATCCAATCATACCACACCAACCTTTGACTTTAATATCTTATGATGTGTGTGGACCATGTCCTACTACTTGTGGAAGATTCAAGTATATTCTGGCATTCTGCGATATTTTTTCGAAGTATGTGAAATTGTATCCTTTGAGGAATCTACATGTGAGTCCTATATTAAGGAATTTGTCAATGATTTCATAACGGAGTTCGGAAATCCGAAGATGATATATATCACGTTTTTATCCGTGCAGGAATCCAATCGTATGATTATTCCGCAAATGAAATTGATTCCTACTTACATATACCACACATCAATAGTACAAATCGGTCGAGTGATTATTAGAATGTGAAAGGATTTATAACGATTTGCCTCATGCTTCTACAGGATCTTCGCCCAACCAAGTGATGTATGGCAAGGATGATTCTGAAGACTGGCTAAACGGATGGCCACAAATTGAAGAAGACGATCTCACTGAAGAGGACATCTCGAAGAAAATTTACTTAAATCTACAACACCAGACTCAATTACGAAAGGCAAAATTTGATAAAAATGTGAAGAAGCTAATAACCTATGTTGACTGGAGAAGAAATATTGTTGAGAAACCGTCATATGGCCTCAACAAAGAAAAAGTTAAATAATAAATGGCAGTATTTATTTACTAGACCATAAAGAATAATACAAATTCCCCATGAACGAAGTTATATACTTGCTGACTGTGATTCTGATGTGCTAAAAGGTTTATTCCACCACACAGAGATACAGAAATATTACCAATGAGAAGACATCTACCATTTATGACGAGAAACTGTAGGAAAAGAGAATGAGAAGAGGATTTACTAACAGGACACCGATACTAGACTTGAGCAACAGAATGAGTTACCAGACGTATTATTTTGTTCATTATTTTATATATAGTTAAGAAGATTATTTTATTCAATTATTATTAAATATAATGTATGTGATGTGGTAAAGACACCGCGATAATATAATTTAAGAAAATTAAAACGATAAGTTCACAGAGAATACACTTCAGGAAATAGAAAGAAGCTGTTGGTAGATTGAAAAACAAGAGAAGGCAAGACTGACTTCAAGATCGTTAGTTAATTTTACAAGAATGCTACCCTAGATGTATAAGTAATTTATTTTTATGAATTATTAAACAAATTTTACATGTATTAATAGTAGAAAGTATATTTTATGTATGTGTAATGGGCACGATCAAAGCTAAAGGAAATATCACAAAGGAATGGAAAGGAAGCTGATGTAGCTGTCTAATCGACGTTATGATCTTGAAAACACAATAAGAAGAAAGCCATGTGTTAAAGACAATGGAAGCATGATACAAAACATACGAAAATAATTATTTGCATTTCATGATAAACCGATAACCATTATGGTATGGAACAATGAATGCAAATCACATGAAGGTGCGGTGGTAAGAAGATGGAAAGACTATTGTCTAATATAAACTGACGACAATTATGTGATGGAACAAACTTCAGTATCGGATGACGATGTACACGATGATAAAAATGCACCAAAACAAGCACAGGTGAACGATACTCACAGTACTTATGATGAAGACGTAAATCTGCACAATAAGGGAAAAATGCAGAAGCAAATCTGTAGTACACTTTCTATAACAAAGAAGAGCACTTGACGGTTGACGAATGAAACCTTTCAAACACAGTGGTATATCACGATACACTCACAGACTGAGAGTATTGGCAACCTGCAGTAAGCAACTTCAAGCCGTAAAACAGGCAACGAATGCTGCAATCCAAATTTCAAGAAAATAATATTTATTAAACAAGTAATGAAACACATTTGCTGAGTAACTGGAAGAATTAAGCGCTCCAGAATTACGCATTCACTTCGTTATTCTGTTGACAAAACAGTATCAGTCTAAGACACAACACTTGATCCAGACAGAATCGCAAGACACACGCTGGAGAAGCAGAGATGATATTACCAGATGATATGTCATAAACCCGACATTGTACGTGGCTCATTTGAAAAGCACGGAACAAGAAGATGACCGATCCGACAATAGCTGCGTATACGGGGGCCCAATGGAGATCGCAGTTGTGCAATCCCTGCATTGTGCAGGCAGTTGAAAGGGCTTCTCACCAAATAGTGAAGTGGTGAGTGTGTCGTGTAGCGAATGTGAAGTGGATAGTTTCAAAAAGTGAAATTCGAACAAATTCATTGACGTTTGGAGATTCATTTAAACAGGCAATTTGTGTTAGACCCAGCACAGTACACAACCCTAGCACGCTCCAGTGAATCCTGCAACGTCTTCGATCTTATAATTACATTACAGATTGGCGGCAGTGTAGGAGGTACCAAATTTGTCCGTATATTACTCAGTTGATAGTGTTTTTCAGTACAGGTATTTCGTTCATTCCAAGCGAGTATCAGTTCATGACGTCAATGTCCAGACATGAGTTGACAGTAATATGAATACGTTTTAACACACAAATAGTTTCTTTCACGGAATAAAATTTTATTCATTATGAAATACAAGTTCTTGGAGTTTATTTAGAATAGGCAATGTTTAATTAGTAATTGCAAGCCATAATTTATCTGTTTAATATAAAGATGTTTCGATTTTTGTATGCATGTAAAAATAGTTCAAATGGCTCTGAGCACTATGGGACTTAACTTCTGAAGTCATCAGTGCGGTAGAACTTAAAACTACTTAAACCTAACTAACCCAAGAACATCACACACATCCATGCTCGAGGCAGGGTTCGAGCTTGCGACCGTAGCGGTCGCGCGGCTCCAGACTGTAACACCTACAACCGCTCGGCCACCCCGGGCGGCGCATGTAAAAAGTGTCAATTTATGTGCGGCTTTTGCTCTTAGACGAGTTACCACTTAGAGTCCTAAAAGTGCACGTGTACACTTCGCTGACCTATGCAGTGAATTTCATTTTGTGGTTTTGACCCGAATAGAGACAAGTCCTCTTTAATTTAGACTTTACGTGAGATAAACACATCACGTTATTACAAAAAGTCGTTTAGCCCATCAGGGGAAATTGAAACCTGTGCGCTCGATTTTAAACACGTTATACGCTAGCGCGTGATTGAGCTTTCAATTAAAACACGTATAATAATTGCAAACGTGCTTGGACTTAATGAACGAAGTTTGAAATTACTTTTCGAGACAAATACTGATTTTTGATAAAGACGAACCATAAATTTATTCAAAATATTGAGTTTTTGTTTTAATTAAGACATATATTACCTTGTTGATCACGATGCTTAGCACCTTTGTATTGCAAATCAATTCATTCATTAGAACGAATTGCGACGTGATAAGTCCCATTACACATAAAATTGTTACACGGAATTTGCTGATCGAATGAGAGTATCAGAGTGTCCTTTTCCAGAGATGGCAATAAACCAGCGGTTAACTTACCAACTGCTGTGTAACTTCATTGATATTCAATTTAACTAAAAAATACTATTCTCATTGATAAATGAACATTAACTGCAAGTAGATTTTGAATACTAACCAACACTGCGAAGCAGCAGTTCACGTCACAGCCAGTAATAAATGCCAATATATCTGAACGGGCATTACTTAATTAAAACAGAGCACTAAGCTTCCAATTCTAAGATATATTGTAAAAGGTGGAATTATTAAAATCTTGCGAAAGTGTAATAAGGTTTATCTGAACACTTCTATCATACATCATTATTTCACATTAACTGGAGTGGGATACGAATTTAGCCACAACATATTGTCCTACACCACTAATAAGCTTTTATCGTGACTATACGCAAGAAATCTCAAGAAGTCTGAATCTAGAAACATGAAAAGAAGGGATATCGGTATGCAGTGGGATTTCTTTCGCAAACAGATTTGAATTTACTTGTATACTACAATTTGGCTTCATATCTTTTGGAATTTCTCTTTTGTTCATCGCCAATGTTCCCACAAGATTGAGTTCTTTACTCAACAGATGTTCTGCCAAAGGTACATATGCAAAATAATTCTCTAAAGTAACATTTGTGGCTTTATCAGTAATATAGCCTGCAAGAGGTTTCACTGTGGTAAGACCCATATTTTTACCGGGTGGTTCACGTGGTTGTCTTCCCGTGTAAACAGTCATGTCAATGGCATAATATCTTCGTTCTATATTTTCCAGGTTTAAAATGGTTCAAATGGCTCTGAGCACTATGGGACTTAACTTCTGAAGTCATCAGTCCCATAGAACTTAGAACTACTTAAACCTAACTAACCTAAGGACATCACACACATCCACGCCCGTGGCAGGATTCGAACCTGCGAACGTAGCAGTCGCGAAGTTCCGGACTGAAGATCCTAGAACCGCTCGGCCACCAAGGCCGGCTTCCAGGTTTATTTGGCTTACACTGCACGAATTCACAATGACCACTAATTGAAACGAGTAGTTCACCCATAGGAACGTTAATAATAGGTGGCATCACTTTCCTGCACTGTCTTGTAAATATTTTCCTTACGTAGGATATAGCAGTAATTTTATCAGTTTGTCACCTAACCTCTCTCGACTTTTTTGCCGTCAAATCTAATGCGTCTTCTTATTGCCTCAAACCGACTCACAGATATACGATGGATTGGAATAAGATTTCTAGAAAAGTTCCCTGATTGGTACATCCATGCCTACATGAAAAAAAAAATCCCAGAAGGGATACTTAGCTACATCACACAAGTTTATTTTTATTGGTATACAAATTCTCCTAGCCTCTAGGTTTGTGGATACCAGAATTTCGTCCGCAATTTCTAGAGGAAAAAAATTGAAGGGCTTATTTCAATAGTGGTACACGTCCAGTTTTGTTCATTCTGAGGTACAGAGTCCTAAAGTTAAATGAGCGTTGAAAAACCTGCGGTTGAGATACTAGAAATAGTCAAGTATATTTCTGGTATCTCATCTGCAGATTTTTCAGCGCTCATTTAACTTTAGGACTCTGTGTCTCAGAATGAACAAAAATTGACTTGTACCACTATAGAAATAAGCCCTTCAATTGATCCAATGCATCTTTTGGGTTGTAAGTGATTATGCCCCTTATTGCTCATAGTATAAATTTCCCCAAATTATATGCAGGAGCTGGCCGGTGTGACCATGCAGTTCTAGACGCTTCAGTCGGGAACCACGCGGCCGCTACGGTCGCAGGTTCGAATCCTGCCTCGGGCATGGATTTGTGAGATGTCCTTAGGTTAGTTAGGTTTAAGTAGTTGTAAGTTGTAGGGGACTGATGACCTCAGTTGTTAAGTCCCGTAGTGCTCAGAGCCATTTGAACTATTTTTACGTGCATACAAAAATCATGCAGAACTATTTGAACCATGTGAGTTGCATGCCGCTGCCTGAAGGACACCTTGGTGGTTTTCATCCGATGCAGTACTTATATCTGAAAGGTAAATGTCATCCTTAGCTACCCAATGAGAAACAATTTCTTCATATTTTGGGCTTAAAAAACGCATGATATCTTCTTTACTGTTCCTTTTTTAGATGCAGATTCCGACACTCTGTCTCACAAAAAATAATATGAAAAAACATCCTAAGTACTCTCTTCTTCCATAGACTGCTGTTCACGTTACTGGTTAGTGTTTCAAGTGACCCTTACCCTTCTTCCAAATACACTCCTGGAAATTGAAATAAGAACACCGTGAATTCATTGTCCCAGGAAGGGGAAACTTTATTGACACATTCCTGGGGTCGGATACATCACATGATCACACTGACAGAACCACAGGCCCATAGAAACAGGCAACAGAGCATGCACAATGTCGGCACTAGTACAGTGTATATCCACCTTTCGCAGCAATGCAGGCTGCTATTCTCCCATGGAGACGATCGTAAAGATGCTGGATGTAGTCCTGTGGAACGGCTTGCCATGCCATTTCCACCTGGCGCTTCAGCTGGACCAGCGTTCGTGCTGGACGTGCAGACCGCGTGAGACGACGCTTCATCCAGTCCCAAACATGCTCAATGGGGGACAGATCCGGAGATCTTGCTGGCCAGTGTAGTTGACTTACACCTTCTAGAGCACGTTGGGTGGCACGGGATACATGCGGACATGCATTGTCCTGTTGGAACAGGAAGTTCCCTTGCCGGTCTAGAAATGGTAGAACGATGGGTTCGACGACGGTTTGGATGTACCGTGCACTATTCAGTGTCCCCTCGACGATCACCAGAGGTGTACGGCCAGTGTAGGAGATCGCTCCCCACACCATGATGCCGGGTGTTGGCCCTGTGTGCCTCGGTCGTATGCAGTCCTGATTGTGGCGCTCACCTGCACGGCGCCAAACACGCATACGACCATCATTGGCACCAAGGCAGAAGCGACTCTCATCGCTGAAGACGACACGTCTCCATTCGTCCCTCCATTCACGCCTGTCGCGACACCACTGGAGGCGGGCTGCACGATGTTGGGGCGTGAGCGGAAGACGGCCTAACGGTGTGCGGGACCGTAGCCCAGCTTCATGGAGACGGTTGCGAATGGTCCTCGCCGATACCCCAGGAGCAACAGTGTCCCTAATTTGCTGGGAAGTGGCGGTGCGGTCCCCTACGGCACTGCGTAGGATCCTACGGTCTTGGTGTGCATCCGTGCGTCGCTGCGGTCCGGTCCCAGGTCGACGGGCACGTGCACCTTCCGCCGACCACTGGCGACAACATCGATGTACTGTGGAGACCTCACGCCCCACGTGTTGAGCAATTCGGCGGTACGTCCACCCGGCCTCCCGCATGCCCACTATACGCCCTCGCTCAAAGTCCGTCAACTGCACATACGGTTCACGTCCACGCTGTCACGGCATGCTACCAGTGTTAAAGACTGCGATGGAGCTCCGTATGCCACGGCAAACTGGCTGACACGGACGGTGGCGGTGCACAAATGCTGCGCAGCTAGCGCCATTCGACGGCCAACACCGCGGTTCCAGGTGTGTCCGCTGCGCCGTGCGTGTGATCATTGCTTGTACAGCCCTCTCGCAGTGTACGGAGCAAGTATGGTGGGTTTGACACACCGGTGTCAATGTGTTCTTTTTTCCATTTCCAGGAGTGTAGGTACCAAATATCAAACACATTATATAGCGAACTCCTACAGCAATTCCATACCTCTTTACACACTGGTAACCCTCTACTGCAATATTTCCCTATCTTACACAACACAGGAATATGCTATTTGACATCTGAACAGGGTTTCAAGTTTTAACTATGCAGCGTTCTCGCTTCCCACGCCCAGGTTCCCGGCTTCGATTCCAGGCGAGGTCAGGGAATTTCTCTGCCTCGTGATGACTGGGTGTTGTGTGATGCCCTTAGGTTAGTTAGGTTTAAATAGTTCTAAGTTCTAGGGGAATGATGGCCACAGATGTTAAGTCCCATAGTGCTCAGTGTTGTGGTTGGCCGGAGATCCAACACCGTATTGCCAAAGGAGGCCGAAATGCACGTGTTTTAGCTCACGCAGGCATGACAAGGGAATTAGAATTGAGAAAAACGGACGTAGCTGGTGGAATACTTAACTTTAATCCATTAATGGAGAACGTCGCTCTTTATGGTACATGATTCACAATATCAATAGTATGGATACTGGCGCCTTGCTAGGTCGTAGCTGAAGGCTATGCTAACTATCGTCTCGGCAAATGAGAGCGTAGAAGTCAGTGAACCATCGCTAGCAAAGTCGGCTGTACAACTGGGGCGAGTGCTAGGAAGTCTCTCTAGACCTGCCGTGTGGCGGCGTTCGGTCTGCAATCACTGATAGTGGCGACACGCGGGTCCGACGTATACTAACTGACCGCAGCTGATTTAAAGGCTACCACCTCGCAAGTGTGGTGTCTGGGGGTGAAACCACACTCAGAGCCATTTTAAGAATGTATTTTCTGCAATCATAACAACGTGTATATATCCCAATAAAATATTATCTGAATTCCAAAAAAACTTTATTCATTACAACCCAATCCAATTTAACGACACTAAAACATAAGCCACAGTGGCCATCGGACCCAGGTTACGTAAATGTGTGATACAAAGATGAAAATGAGAGTGACTCTTGAAACTAGTGACACAGATTTCTAATGGTACCCTTAATGTATTACTGAATATTGCAAGAGAGCATACCTGATGAGCAGGAGATCAGTTTTAATTCTTACACGCAGCAGTTAAAAGTTAGAACTCTCTCCAGGTCCGCTGGACCCAGGGTACACATATAACGGTTAAGTCATCCTCATCAGTCTTATACCACGAATGCAATAACAGTGGACCTAGAGAAGATCCAAAGAAGGGTAACACATTTCATTATAAGATAATTTAACTATAAGAGGGGTGTAGTACACCAAAAAGAAGCATTGCCTTCCACTCGAGCTGACCGACCACAAAACATGCGAAGACTAGCTTAAAACATGGCAAGCAATCCTGCATACCTTTTTCATCAAAATTAGCGTGTGATTGGGTAATACACAGACTTACAACAGGTACAGCAGTATCAGAACGTTTATTGATAATACTGAATTACAGTGACTGGGACTGCGGTGATCTACGTAAGTTTCTCTTTCCCCTTTTTAGCATGGTGGCGCTCTCACTGGTTTGTGAAAGCTTTCCGTGCTCATTTGAATAAACAGTGCAGTGGATTTGACACGGCGAGCAGGGAACAGCCGACAGCGAGAAGTTAAGCAAGTTACGGTCAGTCAGGTGGTGAATTCTCAGAACGGAGGCCCGAACGGCCGTCCCGAGTGGCGGAAATCTATTGTGCAGCTATATGGCTGCACAGCCTAATTTCCGGTTGGAGAAAAGTGTGGCGCCAAGAGCGGGAGACGGGGGCTCCTTTCAGTGTTTTGTGGGTCTCTTTTCAAAATAACTGTCTACCGCTTGAAGAAAGCGTAGCCAAAAGGAAACAAGGTCTAGTATCATAGTGGATCTTTCTTTATTTCTCAAGCTCCCAGTTGCGAGGCTAACGGCATAGATGGGAGAACGCTGGACTGGCGAAATAGTGTGTAACATCAGTAGCGGAGCACTGAAGTCAATGTTTCTTGGTAGTAGGAGGGATTTTCAGGTTTTGATTTGTTACTAAAGGAGATACGCTGGTGTGGTGGGATTCTGTAGTTGGAGGGAATCCTGGTGATAGGATGGCAGTTCTTTTAAATTTGGAGATGGCAGCTAGTATTGTTTTGGCAGGAAAGAATTAGGAGGGCATAAGTGAGCCCCAAAAGGGAGGCGCTTCAGGTTTGGCTGCGGAAGTGTCTGCATCAACTTAAGATTTGGTCACGTAGGTGTCTCCATTGTCTTACTCTTTGGTCGTGGGTGTTTCTGGATCGAACGTGTGTACGGTGACAACGGAGGATGGACCGACTTGGTGTTATTCTGCGTTAGAGTCCACAACATCTTTGAGCTGCGAGAGGGTGCTGACGACATCCTCTTCATGAAGGCTTGGTGTAACACAGTCATATTTATGGCGAGCATAGCTATCAGCTCTGGCAGAGTGGTCAGATCGATTTCACGCTTATAGAGTGCAGGACGCCACCTTTCTCAAGTTAATTGTGCTTGGGCTATCTATGTGAACGTCTAGGATAGTCAACAACTTGCAATCTCTGTTGTGGTCAGAATTTTCACGACTATATAGACTGCAGTTATTGTTGTGCTTTATTAGAGTGTAAAATCTCAAGTGGACAAGTAGCAAATTCATAGATGGGAAAGTAGCGCTGTTATCCACTTAGATTAAAGCTATACCTGAATTTGGAAACTGAACTGTCTGGTTTTCATAGTAAAGTTGATGTGTTGTTTAATAGATGTGTTTGTGAATAAATTTGAGTATTTAACTGATCAGTGTTTCTGTGTGGTAACTTCACAGTAGTAAGTTAAATGCACTTAACCATTGTTCAGGGAGATACTTTCAGTCACAATAAATCACCTGGGCCGGCTGCAGCGACCGAGCGGTTCCTAGGCGCTACAGTCTGGAACCGCGTAACCGCTACGGCCGCAGGTTCGAATCCTGCCTCGGGCATGGATGTGTGTGATGTCCTTAGGTTAGTTAGGTTTAAGTAGTTCTAAGTTCAAGAAATTTGATTTTAAATCATCTGCAAATAAATATTGTTTCAGTCACATAGCGTCAATCAGATTCAGACTTATGCAAGTTCCCCACTTAATGTCTGTAATTTCACGTTATCCGCTTAACTTTGTGCACTATTGAAATTTAAAGGGCAGAACTAAAGAAGTAGCCTATCCACAGTTAGTTCTGAGGGTTTGGGAACATAGCCATCAATGTTGTTCCGTGTAATTTGGTGAACCTGTGCCATGGACGGGCTATGATTCTCCGGGAAGTAGTTAGTGAAATTATTATAAAGTTAGCATAAATTGTGAGTACCATTAACCTCAGATTGTGTACTTGTTGTATTCTTCTGGTAAACAAAATAAGAGGCAACACATCGTATAACTGTAGTTGTAGTAACAGCTGGCACAGTTTACTCATGGTATATTCTTTTCTTCACTTTCTAAAGCAATGTTTTGTGGGTTTTATCATACATTTGATAAACACTGGTGTTGTAAATCAGCGTCGAAATTTTGGAAGGAAAGTACTAAACTGAATACAGCTTGTGTAGTCTGTGATAAGGACATTTATTTTTCCTAAAAATAATTAGATAGGCATGCTAATTAAGTATTAGGTGTTTCGTTAGTTGAAAGTTGAATGTTAACACAGAGCAAGACAGAGCGAATTATTTCGGAATATTGTGGAAACTGGCAGCATTATAGAGCCACGTGGTACAGTAGCTTCTCGACAGTCATAAAAGGAACTGCAGATTATTCTGCGGGGCAGTTACACCGAGTCAGTGACGTACATGACGGTAAAGTAGCGAACAACAGCCAATTTGCGAATGATATAAGTTCAACGAGTGCAGTACTCTAGAGGAAACGGTGGAGGACAGACTACAAGTCCTCGAGGAAGTCCTGAAAAAAGACAAAGATCTAACCAGGATGCAGTAGAGATTGACCCAGTACGTTCTAGAGCAGCTTTACAAGATAAATGATGTAGCAGACAGGGTGGGCAGCAACCTGCGGTTGTTCACTGTTAATGATGTGGTGTACAGGAAGATTTCGAGGATAAATGACTGCAGGTTGATACAAGATGGCATAGACCAAATTTCTTCTTGGTCTGATGAATGACAGGCTGGCTCGTAATGTGGAAAAATGAGTAGGAAAAACAAACCAGTAATTTTCGGATGCAGCATTTGTAGTGTCCTGCTTGACCCAGACACGTCGTTTAAATATCTGAGCGTAACGTTTCGAAGCAATATGAAATGGAACGAGCATGTGAAGATTGTTGTAGGGAAAGAGAGTGGTCGACTTCGCTTTATTGGGAGAATTATAGGAGAGTGTGGTTCATTTGTAAAGGAAACGGCATATGGGCCGCTAGGGCGACCTTGAGAAATGCTCGAGTATTTGGAATCCTCAATGGGTCAGATTGAAAGAAGACATCGAAGCAATTCGGAGGCGAGCAGCTATATTTGTTACCGGTAGGTTCGAGCAGCATTCAAATGTTACGGATATACTTTGGAAGCTTAGTGGGAATCCCTGGAAGGAAGAAGACGTTTATTTCGAAGAACACTACTGAACTGCCTAGAGAACCGGCATTTGGAGCTGACTGCAGAACGATCCTGCTGCCGCCAGCAAACATTTCGCGTAGGGACTACGAAGACAAGATACGAAAAATTAGGGTTTATACGGAGGCATATGGCAGTCATTTTTCCCTGGCTTTGTCTGCGAGTGGAACAGGAAAGGAAAGGACTTGTGGTACAGGGGACCCTCCGTCACGCACAGTATGGTGGCTTGCGGAGTATCTATGTAGATGTAGACGTACATAATGAATTCAACGTAACTGAATTTTTAATAGCAATGAGGAAAGAAAATAACACAAGTTGGAGAAGATCCGACAGCAAAGCGTGGACACGAGGAAAGAACATAAGCACATGTGGGTGAAAATCAAACAAGAAAATAAAGAAAAGGGTTAAGAAATTAAGGACATAAATATGAGGAAAGGAAATAAGAGCATTGGGCGGAGTTTTCGGAACAGAATTCGACAGATAAGGGAAGAAACCAAAAAGTTTGCCAAATTTACAGAGAAATCTCAGAAAGAGGCTGATCAGGTGATAGACAAAGCCGGGAAAGCAGGAAGGTTAGCAAATGAAGCGTTAAAGCAAGCAACCAAACCGATAAGAATGATTCTGGTGCCATATCTAAGACTCTCCACAGAGCCGAGAATATAGAGCAGCCTGTAGACCTAAGAGATCATGAAGCTATAAACCTTCTTGTGAACGAACCGTAGGACAAAATTATCAGTGCAGTTCAGGAACTACGTGCAGGATCAGAAATCACAAACTCGACACCAATAGCAGAAACATGAGATACGTGTACACTTCTAGCATTTAAAACGCAACAAGAGAGAATCAGTTCGGAGATAGAGAGGAAGATAGAAAAGGAATCCAGGAAATGTATCCAACAACTTCGGAAAAATGGGACGACGGCTAGTGCGGATGAAGTATAGAACGATTCAGAACACTGTGAGCAGATATACAGTGCTGTTTCCTGCACGAAAATGTTTGGCCAATAACGTCATCGATGGCTTCATTGGTGAGTTATGAGATTTTCTACAGCCTTTAACAATGGCCAATTACCCTGTCTATAAAATAGCAGGAAATTCAGATGTTGTTTGTTGTTGTTGTTGTCTTCAGTCCTGAGACTGGTTTGATGCAGCTCTCCATGCTACTCTATCCTGTGCAAGCTGCTTCATCTCCCAGTACCTACTGCAACCTACATCCTTCTGAATCTGCTTAGTGTACTCATCTCTCGGTCTCCCTCTACGATTTTTACCCTCCACGCTGCCCTCCAATGCTAAATTTGTGATCCCTTGATGCCTCAAAACATGTCCTACCAACCGATCCCTTCTTCTAGTCAAGTTGTGCCACAAACTTCTCTTCTCCCCAATCCTATTCAATACCTCCTCATTAGTTACGTGATCTACCCACCTTATCTTCAGTATTCTTCTGTAGCACCACATTTCGAAAGCTTCTATTCTCTTCTTGTCCAAACTAGTTATCGTCCATGTTTCACTTCCATACATGGCTACACTCCAAACAAATACTTTCAGAAACGACTTCCTGATACATAAATCTATATTCGATGTTAACAAATTTCTCTTCTTCAGAAATGCTTTCCTTGCCATTGCCAGTCTACATTTTATATCCTCTCTACTTCGACCATCATCAGTCATTTTACTTCCTAAATAGCAAAACTCCTTTACTACTTTAAGTGTCTCATTTCCTAATCTAATTCCCTCAGCATCACCCGATTTAATTTGACTACATTCCATTATCCTCGTTTTGCTTTTGTTAATGTTCATCTTATATCCTCCTTTCAAGACACTGTCCATTCCGTTCAACTGCTCTTCCAAGTCCTTTGCCGTCTCTGACAGAATTACAATGTCATCGGCGAACCTCAATGTTTTTACTTCGTCTCCATGAATTTTAATACCTACTCCAAATTTTTCTTTTGTTTCCTTTACTACTTGCTCAATATACAGATTGAAAAACATCGGGGATAGGCTACAACCCTGTCTCACTCCTTTCCCAACCACTGCTTCCCTTTCATGCCCCTCGACTCTTATTACTGCCATCTGGTTTCTGTACAAATTATAAATAGCCTTTCGCTCCCTGTATTTTACCCCTGCCACCTTTAGAATTTGAAAAAGAGTATTCCAGTCAACATTGTCAAAAGCTTTCTCTAAGTCTACAAATGCTAGAAACGTAGGTTTGCCTTTTCTTAATCTTTCATCTAAGATAAGTCGTAAGGTCAGTATTGCCTCACGTGTTCCAACATTTCGACGGAATCCAAACTGATCCTCCCCGAGGTCTGCATCTACCAGTTTTTCCATTCGTCTGTAAAGAATTCGCGTTAGTATTTTGCAGCCGTGGCTTATTAAACTGATAGTTCGGTATTTTTCACATCTGTCAGCACCTGCTTTCTTTGGGATTGGAATTATTATATTCTTCTTGAAGTCTGAGGGTATTTCGCCTGTCTCATACATCTTGCTCACCAGCTGGTAGAGTTTTGTCATGACTGGCTCTCCCAAGGCCGTCAGTAGTTCTAATGGAATGTTGTCTACTCCGGGGGCCTTGTTTCGACTCAGGTCTTTCAGTGCTCTGTCAAACTCTTCACGCAGTATCGTATCTCCCATTTTGTCTTCATCTACATCCTCTTCTATTTCCATAATATTGTCCTCAAGTACATCGCCCTTGTATAAACCTTCTATATACTCCTTCCACCTTTCTGCCTTCCCTTCTTTGCTTAGAACTGGGCTGCCATCTGAGCTCTTGATATTCATACACGTGGTTCTCTTCTCTCCAAAGGTCTCTTTAATTTTCCTGTAGGCAGTATCTATCTTACCCCTAGTGAGATAAGCTTCTACATCCTTACATTTGTCCTCTAACCATCCCTGTTTAGCCATTTTGCACTTCCTGTCGATCTCATTTTTGAGACGTTTGTATTCCTTTTTGCCTGCTTCATTTACTGCATTTTTATATTTTCTCCTTTCATCAATTAAATTCAATATTTCTTCTGTTACCCAAGGATTTCTAGCAGCCCTCGTCTTTGTACCTACTTTATCCTCTGCTGCCTTCACTACTACATCCCTCAGAGCTACCCATTCTTCTTCTACTGTATTTCTTTCCCCTATTCCTGTCAATTGTTCCCTTATGCTCTCTCTGAAACTCTGTACAACCTCTGGTTCTTTCAGTTTATCCAGGTCCCATCTCCTTAATTTCCCCCATTTTTGCAGTTTCTTCAGTTTTAATCTACAGGTCATAACCAATAGATTGTGGTCAGAGTCCACATCTGCCCCTGGAAATGTCTTACAACTTAAAACCTGGTTCCTAAATCTCTGTCTTACCATTATATAATCTATCTGATACCTTTTAGTATCTCCAGGGTTCTTCCACGTATACAACCTTCTTTCATGATTCTTAAACCAAGTGTTACCTATGATTAAGTTATGCTCTGTGCAAAATTCTACTAGGCGGCTTCCTCTTTCATTTCTTAGCCCCAATCCATATTCACCTACTATGTTTCCTTCTCTCCCTTTTCCTACACTCGAATTCCAGTCACCCATTACTATTAAATTTTCGTCTCCCTTCACTATCTGAATAATTTCTTTTATTTCATCGTACATTTCTTCAATTTCTTCATCATCTGCAGAGCTAGTTGGCATATAAACTTGTACTACTGTAGTAGGTGTGGGCTTCGTATCTATCTTGGCCACAATAATGCGTTCACTATGCTGTTTGTAGTAGCTTACCCGCATTCCTATTTTCCTATTCATTATTAAACCTACTCCTGCATTACCCCTATTTGATTTTGTGTTTATAACCCTGTAGTCACCTGACCAGAAGTCTTGTTCCTCCTGCCACCGAACTTCACTAATTCCCACTATATCTAACTTTAACCTATCCATTTCCCTTTTTAAATTTTCTAACCTACCTGCCCGATTGAGGGATCTGACATTCCACGCTCCGATCCGTAGAACGCCAGTTTTCTTTCTCCTGATAACGACATCCTCCTGAGTAGTCCCCGCCCGGAGATCCGAATGGGGGACTATTTTACCTCCGGAATATTTTACCCAAGAGGATGCCATCATCATTTAATCATACAGTAAAGCTGCATGTCCTCGGGAAAAATTACGGCTGTAGTTTCCCCTTGCTTTCAGCCGTTCGCAGTACCAGCACAGCAAGGCCGTTTTGGTTAATGTTGCAAGGCCAGATCAGTCAATCATCCAGACTGTTGCCCCTGCAACTACTGAAAAGGCTGCTGCCCCTCTTCAAGAACCACACGTTTGTCTGGCCTCTCAACAGATACCCCTCCGTTGTGGTTGCACCTACGGTACGGCCATCTGTATCGCTGAGGCACGCAAGCCTCCCCACCAACGGCAAGGTCCATGGTTCATGAGGGGGGGGGGGGGGAAATTCAGATAACGGCGGGAAATTCTAATTTTGGCGGGAGATCCAAATAATAGCGCAGTGTGTTTTATAGGAAAGGAAGGTTTTTGTCGTAAGTATACGCTGACGGGAAATTCAGAACGGTGCATTGTCATGCTAGCTGCCCTGAAAAACTGGGACAGGCTGTATGACGTCACAATCCAACTCAGATCTGTTAGGCTGTTTATAGCAGTGTAGAATTGTGGCATACTGGCCCACACTTCTTGAGACACTGGCTCAGTCCAACTACAAAAATGGCTCTGAGCACTATGGGACTTCTGAGGTCATGTCCCCTAGAACTTAGAACTACTTAAACCTAACTTACCTAAGGACATCACACACATCCATGCCCGAGGCAAGATTCGAACCTGCGACCGTAGCGGTCGCGCGGTTCCAGACTGTAGCGCCTAGAACCGCCCGGCCATACCGGCTGGCCCGGCCTACTACAACTTTGATATTTATGCAGTTGTTACCATATGTTTAAGTCCTGAATGTTAAACAGCATAGATCTTCCTGCTTACATACTTGAAGCACTTCTCCAAGCTACTATTCACTCAGCATTGTATGACCACCGCTTCTCGTAACTCTTAAGTTTGGATCCCTCTAATTGCGCCTTTATTTAAGCAGACATTGGAGGAGAGAAATTAAAATGGTAACTCAGGTAAAACCCCTTCCACTTGAGCTGTTGGGTCAGGAAAAAGGATGAATGCCGCTAAACGTTCTCTCAAGATATTAGGTTTACTAACACAACTTTTATTACTATAAAGCTTTCATTCCTTGGTACTTAAGGTACACATTAGTAAAACTTCAGCTCAATTCCAGAAATCATTTAAAGGAATCACCCTGGACGAAATCGCAGTAATATTAACAATAATGTAAAAAGCAATAAAATATCGAAGGACACTATCAGCCTACGGCTACCTTTTCTTCATTTCTTAATAAAGAGGACAATTTAATTCATCTGCTTGCACATCAAACCACATAAGACATCCTAATATTAAACAACTTTCATGGGATCCCTGTCCGAAACATGAAATTACTTCCGGAAATTCAAGTCGTTGATTCAAAACTTTTATCGTCGACGAACATTCACATTGCGAAACAAGCATCAATCATATTTTAAGTAATACCTTATATTTGAGATTAGAAAACACATGAATTACAGTCTATGAATTATATAGCGGTATTAATGAAAACTTCTAAAAACTGACAAATAGTTTCAATAATATTGAAGAAATACAAGGAAGAAAGAAGAACAGATTTTTCTGGAAAAGTTAATCCCGGGAAATTCGGGTACCACCATTGCAGAACTGCAGTCATAAAATGCACCATTACGTCACCGGCACAAGAGTAGTCAAACCCGCTCCAGGTTTCCTACAATTACAAACAATTCCGTGCTAGCACAGGATCCAATGCATAGAGCGTAATCAGGATTCTACAACAAAGAGATAAATTAGATCAGTTAACTGAAATGGCATACAATTACATATGTGCACTTATTATCACCTGCAATGTGTCCAATGGACAATAACACAGGGAGCCGAACAGTCTTATAACTATTTCTTGCAGTCTTAAACGTGGCTGCTAAATATATCCAAGGGGCCAAAGAGCTTCTCTCTGAATTTCAGAACATAACAAAAAAATCTGATGATTACTTGAACCGGGCGTAAGGTGAAAGTGACACTGTCAATCAGAACCTTTTAATGTCCAGAAGGGCACAGATTAAAAATTCAACGGCTTCAGCGAAGGCCCTATTTAACATTTATAATGAGCCGCAACCCTAACACAGTCCCCCACAGTTCATCGTTACAGCTCACGATATTAACTGTCGTACAGACCTTGTAAAGAAAGTCCCGTACCTCATCAGGACGTACGTATACTCCAGCTCACCAAAACAAGGTGTCTCATCTGGCGTGCCACATTCGCTTAGTGGCCGAATGTAGCGTTTACTCCACACTGCCACAGAATCACTGCCGGCACCACTATCTCCCGCGCCACCTCGCGCCTCGCTCGGCAACTTCTCCGCTCTCTCTGTAGAGCGCCGCTCGAGAAAATCTCGGCAGCGGGGTATCTATCAGCAAGTCACATACCAGCGATGTCGATGAAATCGATAGCAGTTAAGGAAAATCTATCGGGACAGAGAAAGGTTCTTCGTCCACCACTACCCCACTCATCCGCGACACACCTCCCGGCACTGATCAGGGTCGGCTTCCCCGCCCCCCCCCCCCCCCCCCGCCCCTCCCCCAAAGGCAGCTTGTGCTATGCCTCAAAAACTTTCACACCCCTCTGACATTACTGACTAAATACTTTGCTCCTCCACAGCAGCTACCATTCGTTCAAAACGTTAAAAAATCCATTTACACGCAGTTTAGGATGATGGGAAATCTGGTGACTGTTAAAATATAGGACATCCGTCCTAACCCTAATTACGCCACTGGTGCAGCCTTTATAGTTGTCACTGTTATGTTTAGTAGAAATAGGAGAGTTATTCACTTGCGTCTTAATAAAAACAGACCACAAATGATGAGGGTATCTACCATGTGTATAGTAACGTTTAGCGTAGCAGTACTGCCATCAGTTGGCTGATGTGACAGGCAACGGTGGACTGCCGCTACACTACCGCCAGAAACCGCACAGGGCTGTGTAACACTCCAAGGGTCTCGAGACCGTATTTAACACGTTGGCATCAGCAAATATATGAGAAAATAATCACTTTTTTATGTAAATCGGAGAATTTAGGCGCCAAGTACTTACAAATTTTTGGAACATTATTCCAGGAAACAACGATCTTAATTTATATTTCATTTAGCAAACACAGTCACGCATAAGTTGTTACTTTTTATTTATGGATGACCGGTTTCGATCTATTACACAGGCCATCATTAGATCTACATTCGTTGATGATAGTAGGGATCCCTGGCGTGTTCTCAAGGAATATAGAAGGAATATGAAACCGGTCTTCCACAAATAGAAAGTAACATCTTATAAGTGACCACGACTGTATTTACTACATAAATCAAATACTTAACATCAGACATCTCCATAGGAATTCTCAGTGGCAGCAAGTGAGATAAATACAGGAGGCCATTGAATTTTCATGTCGGTTTCATGTTGAAATCAACGAATTTCCACAAACATTTCTGACGAATACTGATGCATATGATATGAGGGCTAATTAAGGTTTCTAGGAAACTTAAGTCATCCGTCCACTTCTCCTGTATTTTACAAAGCTAAAGAACAGTTCAGCTCTCATTGTTAACGGCTACGTTTTACGCAGTTTCACATATCTCTCACATCCCTCATGCACATGACGTTTACGTGTCTATTTGTTGATACATCTTTCAATTCTCTGGAAATCTAGGTGTTTCACGTCCGAGCTTAAACAGTACGATGCATAAACGTCGTGAACAGAGCACTATATCGCCCCAATCTCTTCCTCTTACACGTAAAACAGCTGTCAAGGATATTTTTAAAGTACCGTATGAATAGAGCTGACACAATCTCACCAAAACTATGTTAAAGTAAAATAAACTGAGCTGTACTGCACTGGTTTATCTCCCTCAATTGGTTCTTGTGGATGAACAGAGTTCCGGCTACAAGTGTTTATGGAATACATGTTGTTATTCTATCCCCAGAAAGGACAAAGGTGTTTTCGAAAACGGAATATCCGACTAGCGATACAGACAGTTGGTTATGTGAATCAACTCAATGAGGCATCGCCCGGTACATTTTACAATTTCACTTTAGCTTTGAACGTGCAGAACAGTTGTATTTCTGACATGTGGTAGTACTATCCATCGAATTATCCCGATAAGGCAGCATTTCTACCTCAGGCCCGAAACCGTCGCCACTGGGACCAGCAGTGAAACTTTTGAACTGGTACAACAGTTTTCGTTTTTCTTGAGAATCAGACGTATGGACACAAGCTTAAAATGCACAACACAATCTCTGCAAACGTACTAACGGTGATTCAAAGCCACCCAACAATCTCTAAACGTACACTGACGAAAAAAATCGAAATACCATGAAGGTGTTGTGCCACATAAACAGAAGTTGGTAGGCGTGTTTCTACATCTGATTTATGATGTTTATTCATCTTTTACGTCATCCACGTAAGAGTGGACCAGGTAGAGCCACTGCGAGTATGCAAGTCAGGTTTGCTTTAAATAGATGCTGTAACTGTCTGAGAATTAGTTACCTTTGGGTTTGGACATAGTGAGTTGATATTAGTCAATAATGCATTTTAAGGCGACAAAGACGCCATTATCGACATCGCACTGAGTTGAATGACGTCGAGTAATAGGGCTACGAGAAGTTGGAATTTCCTTCTGCAAAACTGCGGAAAGGCTAGGAATGTAGCCGCAGCCACTGTACATTATTGCTGGCAGCGGAGGTCCGGAGAATGTGCACTCGCAAGAAAACCGGACTCCGGACGGCCATGTGGCACTACCAAAAGAGATCACCATTGCGTTCAGCGTATGTCTCTTGTGGGGCGGCGAAGAAGTTGTCGAATGAGTTGTTTGAATGTTGATTTCATGTAACAGACTATTGCCGATGCAACATATGTGGGACGGCGAAGAAGTCGTTGTTTAATGTTGAATGAAAGTTGAACATTGCCACCTTAAATCACGCGAGCCTGGCAACTAATTTGGTGGCCAGTCAGAAAGCGAAGGGAAACTTACTGACCTTAGTTCCCAGTCTGCACGGCCACATTCCTGTACAGCCCAGCTAAACGAAAAATATCCATAGTTCTTCACGGGATTAGGGCTGCTTCAATAAAATTTAAAGTTCCAAACAAGATTTTATTATCTTAAAGGCTCACACAAATTACTCGAAACTTCTGAAAATGCTAAAGACATTAAATATTGTTAATTCAGCCAATCGTTTAATAGTTCAGAGGCGACTTCTACAGCAAGTTCCTCCCGAATAGTTCATTACTCTAACGGTGCTCTATTAATAGTTCGCAATAATGTTAAAAAAAAAAGATTAATGCTCGCCTTAAAAGTGGAGTTAGTCACCACTTGCCACGCGGAATTATACTTCACACGGACGGCACAATAACAGTTTGTTACCGAAGTCTAAACGATCCAGGACGGTGTATAGTCCTCGCGATTTTCAATGTCCGTTTACATTGCTAAGTACGCGCATGTCACAGCCCGCTATGACGTCACCCGAGGCGAGGCGCGATCGGACGTTAAGCTCGCGTGGACTAGGCGTTGGTCTAATGCGGAGTGAGCTTACTACTGCCTCTGCCGCTCTTTTTATATATCTCCGGCGCGTACCGCCAAGAGAGCATCTGTTCTTTCCGTTGTATGCAGATGCCTGCAACCTCCAAATGATCGCTATCTCAGGCACATAATCTTAAATATCACATTTAATAATAGCTTTACAAACTTCTCAATTTTTGTATACATACATCTGAGCAGTACAGAAGCACGTAGAAAATCTCAGCCCGCTAAAATTAAAACTTAACTCTCTAGAATTTTTACAATGGAACTAACGGTAGATTGTTACCTCTGAACCATAGCTTTATCAAGACTTGTATCAGCTGTTAATTATGCTACAAGACTAAAACTTGGTGTAGCTTTGTTAATTGTCCTATCTGATCATTGGTCTTAAAGAATTTGTTTTATCATTAAAATTTAAAGTACTTAATCTATAATGCTTATGTACATTTTACTCACAAAAGTAGTTTTTACTAAATTACTAAAAAACTAGAAGAGGTAACTGATTGTGGTATTTCCATTATTATTATTAGGGTGAACTGAAGCATCCTACCAATTTTCAATATTGTAGCTCTATTATTTCGCGCCTCTGATTTTTCCGAAAAACGCGGATTCTGGAGTCAATTTTAGTTTTATGGTTTTGGAAACCAGCACCACCCATTAATGACTTCTTACTGCACCTTCTCACCAAATTTTGGCTTCCTAGCGTCATTATTTAGCGCCTCCTATTTTTCTTTCAAAACGTGAATTTTACGTAAACTACTAATTTTATAACATTAAGATTTGTTACCTGAAACATTATTACATAGAACTATACTTTAACAAAGTTTTACACACAAATCTTAATTTTTACTTTTATGTTAAATGTGGTGCAATACTATATGCAGGCGCGTTACGATGACGTGACGCTACTAGCAGTGAACTAGGGTAAGTCCCGTGCACTCGCTCGCCTCTGTATCTTATACATGATACAGCGCTTGCTTTGCTTCATCACCCCCTTTTTAATTTTCGTGAAAATCTATTTTTGAACAAAATTAAATTTCTAAAAGAACAAACAAGCGATGGATTACTTTAGTATACCTCTTTCAACTTAAGTTGCTTCTTCTTAGGAAATTCCTTATTACTACATACACAAAATAACCATACTCATATACACATAGAAAACCTAGTACAGAAGACATTCACAAATTATTTACATACATTTACATGGAAATATAAATTTTTCAATGGTTACAAAATAGTTATTTTTTTTTCTTTAAAATCAGTCTCTTCCTGAAAAAGAAAATACACACGACTTTTATCACTGTAACGCACTCACATTTTTTTTTACTATAATACTCGGCACTGTGGTGGGTGTCCTATTGTAACACTCATTTAATTTCACTGATTGACAAAATTGTGGGAGGAAATTGTATTCACTGTGGTTTGCGTCTCTACTTCCAATCTCCCTACCGCTTGTTGTCAGTCATTCATGCAGCCTGCATGTCCCTGAGAAACAGACAATACAGTCTAAGTTTCTGTTTTCAACTTATATCTAAGGTAGGACAAAGTACATTTTATAGTTTATATTCTGGCACTATTTTACTAATTGTGAAGTTGTCAGAAAGACATTTAGCACTAAGTCGTATCTGATACAATAGCTCCTACTTTCTTCTTTCATAAATAATCTTTTAGGTTCCTAAATAGTGAAAATTCTTTTAGCAAATTAATATATTAAGATCTTGCTTCAACTTAGAAAATTGAGTAACCTTTTAGTTTTAATGTACTCTGGCTTAATTATCGTATGGATTAGTTCATCAAAGAAGTCATTTGCTGACCAGCACTTTGCTTTATTGTATGAATTACTAAAGAAATTAGTTATTTTCAGTATACCGATTCCAAATTTCTGCATTTTCCAATATTTGTGTGTTTCTGTTGTCTGTTTAACTATTTATTTGCCTCAAGCAAGATTTAGCGTTTTTCACCATTTCACGAGACGTGAGGGAATTATTCTTTAATCCTACATCATTTACTTTAATTTACTTACTTCACTTCTTCACCTTATTCATTTTCTCCCTTTTCTTCCAGATTCAAAATACTTCATTTCTCCACTTCTTTCTCCCTTTTCCTTTTGTCAGCCTATTGACGTCCTGTTTCTATATATTTGGTGCGATCCTCACACCACTTCCACACATCTCCATTTATTTAATTCTAAAACGCCATTGCTTGCCTCTATGAGCATTACCTTCTTACGCTGTTTTCCTTCAGACAACCTTATTTCTAGCAACATACTACCTTCTGCATAATCTCATGGATTATTCATATTCATACCGTACTTCGTATACTGCAAAGTGTCTCTCTTAGTTGTAGTTTCTAACCCTTTACAATTACATGAAATATTTTAATTTATTTATTTTAGCCATGTTTGCCTCTTATTGGTACTCAGACTTTTGTTCTGCCATTCACTAGGTAGATCCTTACTAAGAATACTTAAAACCTAATAGCATATATACAACATGAAGACATATGTGATTCTTACCTGTTATGATAGACCAGAAGAAGGGAATGAAACTTGAAAAGGAAATAAAGTTTCACCCAGCTGGGACTGCACGGTACGCCAAACCGTGTATCCGCCAAAGAGTGGCAGACTCCCTACAGTAATTAATTACTGTTAATTTTAAATTCCTTTAGATCCACAATATTTCTTAGACCTAGTTCTCTCTTACTCTTTGGATATTCCAAACGATAGGCATTTGCATGAGGTTTACTTACTATTCTAAATGGTCCATGATATACATGCATAAACTTTTTAGTTTCTGCAGAAATTTTCTTTGATTTTTCTTTTTTTTTTGACCAGCACTAGCTCACCTATTTTAAAACTAGTGGGGGAAGCCCTTGCATCATGCCTCTTTTTCCTATCTAAAGCTCTTTTGCGTATATTTGCCCTGGCCTGTGCTTTCTTCTCATCCAATGTACTCTGACTTAGAACTGGAAAGTCAATCATACTCGGAATGATATTATGTGGTTCCTGATTGAACATCAGCTCACATGGAGCAAAACCTGTGGCATCGTGTTTCAGATTATTAATTATCTCTTCAACCTTAGCACTTTCCTCATTCTCACTGAAAACCAAATTTTCCTGCAAGTGTCCTTTATTCTTTATTACTCTAATAGGCAGTTCCCAAGTTTCATTACTACCGCCTATATGACTTCCTATAAAAGACTCTCTTATCACTTTAGAGTCAGGTAAAGTTAAAATTAAGTTGTTCTGATCAAAATTGATCTTTCCCTGGTACTTTGATAAGAAATCAGTACCAATCAACATATCAACACTTAAGCCTAGCACAATCAAACAAGGATGATCTATTACTACGTCATTTATACCAATGGGTATCAAAGCTTCGTGTTGAACTGGTCTAGAGACTTTTCCAGTAGCACCTATAATCTTTAAGCCACTTACTTTCATAACTGTTAACTTCTCTTTATTGGGTATGGTGTCAAAAAATGTTTGTGATAAAGCACTTGCTTCACTGCCACTGTCAAGCAGACAACGCACAGTGACTCCTGATATGTTTACTTTGATAACAGGGTGAGTTATTTTACATTGAACAGGTTGCTCACACACCTCGTCTAATAAATCTCGTTCTATGTTCTTCCAGCTAAAGTAATTCTGATCAGTTGCAATTACATTTACATTTACATCCTGGGGCTCATCATGCTCTATAATCTTAGCTGCTTTCTCTAATCTGTCCACTAACTTTAAATCGAAGCATCTGACGACTTTTTCTACTTTTGTTTGCTGCACATCAGCCAAACTATCCTCTACCTCTGAGCAACTGCGTCCCTGCGCAATATTGCTGTTCATAAGAATGTCGTCACCTTCAACCATTTGTGGCACGTTTACACAGCTACTAGATTCTTTCACCTCGTTACTATTTCTACCCCCTTCATTCATCATTTCCTCCTCTCTAAAGTTTTGCAGTACTGATTCTACTTCTGCTACTTCTACTTCAGCTTTTAGATTGCCATTTTCATCGAAGATGTAAGCTTTTACTTCATCATTATTCCCATCAGACTCAAACCCATTATCTACCTTGAGTTCCTGTTCTTCCTTGACCCATTTTTCTAGTGTATCCAAAATACTATCCACTATTTTGTGAGAGTGGCTTAACACATCACTGGTATTATCTGTATTTATTTCGTCATCCATGTTGTCTGTCTGTGTATGTTGGCTGATTGTCTGTGTTTCCGTTACTGGCTGTGTTACTGTTACCGCCTGGTGAGCGCCAGTTTCCTCATAGACGGGATTTAGTTTCCCACACGCGGCCTGTTGTGTTCATCTGTGACACCACTAGATATAGTAGCATCATGACTCCCTTCTTGTCTTAATGGCATAGGATTTACTTCTCCACTTTCGTCATAGTAGTTGTTACGAAAGCGTGGTGAGTATCTACCCCCTCTTCCTCTGCCACGGCTTTGGTTTCGATAGTTTGTTTTGGTGTGCCTAACTTCCATATTTCTAACGTTCACGTTTCCATTATTTTGTACGTGATTGTTAGAAGATTTGTTATTCTGCTGCACCTGCTCCTCAGCAGCAGCTACTCTTTCCACTCTTTCCAGATATTCAATAAATTTGTCTATATTATCTCTAGGGGCGGAAATGATCCTCTTCTGCCAGTACCACGGCAGCTTACCTTCTAAACCCATAATGATCATATCTGGCTTCATCTTTTCTGTCAAATGTGACAGTCTTGAAACCCACTTCCTAGCGAAATCCTTTACTGATTCACGCCCTGGGAAAAACTTCTTACCACTCCAGAATTCCCTTAACACATCATTTTGTTTGTTATGTGACCAGTATTCGTTGAGAAATGCAGACTTAAATTCAGATAAAGTTTTACATTTGATCATTACATCCGCTGACCATCGCAAAGCATCACCTGACAAATGACTTCTTATAAATGAAATTTTTTCTCTTTCTGACCAAGTGTTGGGGAGAACATCCTCAAAGTCATTCCAAAATTCAAGAGGGTGAATGTACTTATCAGGATCAAAGCGCAAAAACTGTCGACACCCTATAAAAGCGGCGTCAACTGAAGTCACATGCTGTATAGTAGAATGACTAGAATTAACAGAGGTTACTCTATTTTCTAGGTTAGCAATGTTAGTATTTAATTCCTCTACTTGTGACTCTACTGCTTCTATCCTGGCAGAACATCTTTGTTCCACTGCACCACGAATTTCGGTACAGGTTTCTTTTACTTTCTCAATGTTTTTCTGACAAGTATCTACTTTAATTTGTACCTCTTTAACTTTGTCAGAGCAAAGTTTGGACTCGTTGCTCAATCTTTCGGACAACCTCACTTCCAAAAGTTCATCTGCCTCTTGATAATTTTTTTGAATTTGATCTATTTCACATTTGAAAGTACTATGCATTTTAGTTAACTGTTGCCCTACTTTTACTTGAATGTCATGATGAATAGCATCTATCTTATAATTCAAACTATTCCATTTTGATTGCAGTTCTTCTTTTAGTTCTTTATTACTATCCTCAATTTTATTTTCCAACCCTTTATTACTAACCTCAATTTTATTTTCCAACCCTTTATTACTAACCTCAATTTTATTCTCCAACTCTTTATTACTATTTTCAATTTTAGCCTCAATTTTATTTTGGTTTGATTCGAGTTTGGCAAACAGTATTTGCATCCAATCCGGAGCTTCTACCTTGATACTTTGTATCTCTTGACTTGACTGAGCTGGAGATATATTGAGCTCAGTTTCACTACCTGACAAAGTTAGCAACTCTACTGGCTCCCTTTTGACTTCTATTTCACTTATTGATTGCATCCCTGCACTCTCATTTAAATTAAAGTCATAATTTACTGGTGACAAATTACGTTCTAGTTCAATATTTGAGGGATTAATGGAACCATCCTCATTAAACTCAATTCCTGATCGTGAGGATTCTTGGTCAGAGACCGGTTCCCTTCTGAAATGTACACTACTTTCCATATCTTTTAGTTTGTTAGCAGCAGTTAATAAATATTTTAAAAGTCTTTGACTTAACTTAAATGCTTGATTTCGACGAATGATGTCGTCGCGGTGTACCAGCAATCGTGATGCGACGCGTCGCGACGTATTGAAGGCAGCAGCAGCAGCCGTAGCGTCGAGTACCGCCACAGGAATCGCCTACTGCAATAGCTCCAGGGGGGGGGCAGCAAGGCACCGTTGACCGCTCGGCGCAGCCGGCAGCTGTCTCGCAGATCAGCACAGCTCCGCGATGACGCACCGTCTTCCTTTAGTCTCAGCGCCGTCGGCAGCCGCGATCCAGCATCGTCGCCTTCCTCACCATCGTCACTAACCAACGTACAGCGGTAGACACTTATTGTTTATACACGACACCTGCCTTTACTGGTAACACTGTTCCCACACTAGTTCAATTCAGTGTCCTGTTATTGCCTACCGAGTTCGTTAATTTATACCAATCGCTTTCACACATCGAGCACTTTTATTTGCTTTTAATTCAGTTTTCCCGGCCGATAAGCACCATATGTGGGGCGGCGAAGAAGTCGTCGAATGAGTTGTTTGAATGTTGATTTCATGTAACAGACTATTGCCGATGCAACATATGTGGGACGGCGAAGAAGTCGTTGTTTAATGTTGAATGAAAGTTGAACATTGCCACCTTAAATCACGCGAGCCTGGCAACTAATTTGGTGGCCAGTCAGAAAGCGAAGGGAAACTTACTGACCTTAGTTCCCAGTCTGCACGGCCACATTCCTGTACAGCCCAGCTAAACGAAAAATATCCATAGTTCTTCACGGGATTAGGGCTGCTTCAATAAAATTTAAAGTTCCAAACAAGATTTTATTATCTTAAAGGCTCACACAAATTACTCGAAACTTCTGAAAATGCTAAAGACATTAAATATTGTTAATTCAGCCAATCGTTTAATAGTTCAGAGGCGACTTCTACAGCAAGTTCCTCCCGAATAGTTCATTACTCTAACGGTGCTCTATTAATAGTTCGCAATAATGTTAAAAAAAAAAGATTAATGCTCGCCTTAAAAGTGGAGTTAGTCACCACTTGCCACGCGGAATTATACTTCACACGGACGGCACAATAACAGTTTGTTACCGAAGTCTAAACGATCCAGGACGGTGTATAGTCCTCGCGATTTTCAATGTCCGTTTACATTGCTAAGTACGCGCATGTCACAGCCCGCTATGACGTCACCCGAGGCGAGGCGCGATCGGACGTTAAGCTCGCGTGGACTAGGCGTTGGTCTAATGCGGAGTGAGCTTACTACTGCCTCTGCCGCTCTTTTTATATATCTCCGGCGCGTACCGCCAAGAGAGCATCTGTTCTTTCCGTTGTATGCAGATGCCTGCAACCTCCAAATGATCGCTATCTCAGGCACATAATCTTAAATATCACATTTAATAATAGCTTTACAAACTTCTCAATTTTTGTATACATACATCTGAGCAGTACAGAAGCACGTAGAAAATCTCAGCCCGCTAAAATTAAAACTTTACTCTCTAGAATTTTTACAATGGAACTAACGGTAGATTGTTACCTCTGAACCATAGCTTTATCAAGACTTGTATCAGCTGTTAATTATGCTACAAGACTAAAACTTGGTGTAGCTTTGTTAATTGTCCTATCTGATCATTGGTCTTAAAGAATTTGTTTTATCATTAAAATTTAAAGTACTTAATCTATAATGCTTATGTACATTTTACTCACAAAAGTAGTTTTTACTAAATTACTAAAAAACTAGAAGAGGTAACTGATTGTGGTATTTCCATTATTATTATTAGGGTGAACTGAAGCATCCTACCAATTTTCAATATTGTAGCTCTATTATTTCGCGCCTCTGATTTTTCCGAAAAACGCGGATTCTGGAGTCAATTTTAGTTTTATGGTTTTGGAAACCAGCACCACCCATTAATGACTTCTTACTGCACCTTCTCACCAAATTTTGGCTTCCTAGCGTCATTATTTAGCGCCTCCTATTTTTCTTTCAAAACGTGAATTTTACGTAAACTACTAATTTTATAACATTAAGATTTGTTACCTGAAACATTATTACATAGAACTATACTTTAACAAAGTTTTACACACAAATCTTAATTTTTACTTTTATGTTAAATGTGGTGCAATACTATATGCAGGCGCGTTACGATGACGTGACGCTACTAGCAGTGAACTAGGGTAAGTCCCGTGCACTCGCTCGCCTCTGTATCTTATACATGATACAGCGCTTGCTTTGCTTCACTCTGTCGCATCGAACTGCATCAGTTTGAGTAGCCGTTGGCACAACAGTGACACAACGAACTGTTACAAAACAGTTACTTACAGGACAGCTCCGAGCCAGGCTCCTGGTACTGTGCATTCCACTGACCAAAATCCACCACCGTTTACGACTTCAGTGGTGTCAAGCGAGAGCTGATTGGAGGGCAGGGTGGAAGTCTGTTATGTTATCTGCTGGAAGCTGGTTGTGCCTCGGTGCCGTGTGTTGGTTATAAGGGAGCCAGTTGAGGTCCAGCAGCGCTAAATTGCCTGAGAAATGGGATACGTAATAATGTATTATTTAACTGTCAGCATCAGTTATTTACATACTGTCCTTGACATACAGTGAACGAGATGTCTTCGTCGTTTAGTGTTCTCAGTTTTGAAATCCGTCAAAGAAAGAAAAAATCAGCTCTTCTATTTCAGCTGTATTTTGCGAACAAGTTCCAAAATATTCTGATAAAGAATTTTCTGTGGGTGTTTCATGATACCAACGGCAACACCTCAGCGGTCTACTATCGCTACTTCGCTCCTTATGATGAAACTGCTGAAGGCGTCTTTAGTACTCCTTAGGATTTAAATCTTTTGTTTCACGGCTGATACTCGAAGTAGTAAGATTTTTGGCTTCTTATACAAGAGCTACAAGGCTGAGTGTCAATAAATGAATCTTAGCGATGTGTTGCCCAGAGACCGGCCGGCGTGGCCGAGCAGTTCTAGGCGCTACAGTCTGGAACCGCGCGACCACTGCGGTCGCAGGTTCGAATCCTGCCTCGGGCATGGATGTGTGTGATGTCCTTAGGTTAGTTAGGTTTAAGTGGTTCTAAGTTCTAGGGGACTGATGACCACAGATGTTAAGTCCCATAGTCCTCAGAGCCATTTGAACCATTTTGTTGCCCAGAGTATTTTTTGTAGGAATACTACTTTTCGAAATTTGAACACTTTAAATGCTTTGTTTCAGTTCAGATGTAGGTCACTTTAAAACAGCGCTCCGAATGCGGAAGCGCCACCAACAGGATACGTCGGAGACCTTGCCTCTTAACATTTCGGCAAGAAAAAGTCCACAGCTCCTTCGAATATGAGTAGTATTGAGAGGTATATCCAAATGTTTTGAGCAGCTATGAGCAAAGGGTTTTTTTTTTTGCGTCACCTGGGACCTCTACATGGAAATAATGTGACTATTAACTCTGCTGCTGGAGTCTGATTAGTGTTCTACCCTTACGAGCATTAACACAGTATGGTGATACCGACATGAGTTGACAAGAATTACAGATGTATACTATGCCATTATGCAACAAATGGTAAAGTTTCAGAAGAACTACAAAACACTTCTTTCTTTGAGACTTTACGAAATCGGGCATCAAACATACCACACGAAGAAAGTATTGAAACTATAATCACGTTTTCTTACCAAATATTCTTATCACATATGGTACATTCCCTTTGCGGGTAACTATGATTGAAGACGGAAGTGAACTCTCTAAATATGATAAAACCATTTAGACTCGGTAACCTAATTTCTGCCGACAGTGAGACACACACTTACTGAATTTCATGAAGAACGCCTTTAGTAGAAAATGATTTCGTAGTTTTGAGCGCCCGGTTCGGAATGTATCACACCAATGTCATTTAGGAGTATTATAAAATTAAATCTCCTGAAACAGCATGCTGTATAATAGGCAATGTTTCATTAGTACACGCTCCAGTTCTTCACAATGGTTTGATTATTTTTATGTAAAAGCATGTATCACTGAAACTGCAAATAACATCCCGATAGTTTTTATGAACTACTTTGTTAGTGAAGGTAGCCGTCTACGAGAACAGAAATTAATTCATTGACCGCAAGATTATACTAACTTTTCAGTTTCCTAACAACAGTTTGCAAAGTCTATAGTTAATTTTCTCGAAGGATAATAAAAATAGATACACGATTTTCTACTTAATTTATTTTTATTATTTTATGTTTTATCCTTACTGCATTTCGTTCACTGTTATCGTCGTCAGTGTTTTGTACATTGTTTTGTGATTTTCAGGGTATTTCCTGGTCATCCATAAGGTCAAGTTGTTTGTTACGTAAAAGTTTCGGCATGTAAACACCATCTGCCTGTGACCTTTCTTCCATGTACACTCTAACGCTTTTAAACTTAATCTAGCAGCTTCTTGTCATGTCATTAATTATCTTCAGAACCGTAGATCTCGTGCAAGCAAGTTCATTTTCCTTCCATGTTTCCACGCATTGGGCATATGTAGCGTAATGTCTTATCGGTCGAATGTGATAATCGTGTGACGTATTTCTCATAGGGAACATCCACATCGGTGTATGATAATAAGCTCCTTCGAACACTGAGTTCATTTCTACTGTGACATTCTCCTTGAAAAAGAATTAAGAAAGCAGTCAGTACACAGTCTGAATACTAAAACTACGAAGAGGGCATGTCGCTCTTCCCACTCTCACTACTGGGCGTTGTGCCGCCTTAAGTTTGGCCGGATGAATAAACGAATTTTCGTCGCCTTGGCAGGTCATCTGAAACTCATTTACACTGCGGCCATTCGTCTTCCAGCGGACTGTTCTGGGCTAACTGACAGGACTGCCGGTAGTTATTGTCACCCTTAAACCAAAGGCAACATACCAACAAAAATGGTTCCAATGGCTCTGAGCACTATGGGACTTAACTTCTCAGGTCATCAGTCCCCTAGAACTTAGAACTACTTAAACCTAAGTAACCTAAGGACGTCACACAAATCCATGCTCGAGGCAGGATTCGAACCTGCGACCGTAGCGGTCGCGCGGTTCCAGACTGTAGCTCCTAGAACCGCTCGGCCACTCCGGCCGGCCAACATACAAACGGTAGCAGGAAATACACTGCTAGCTTCCATCTCCTGTACGGTCAAAAATGTCCCAAAGTCGCTACCGTCGACTACTTGAGAACTGAAACGATAGATACTTCAGGCTACGACTTGAAGGGTTTACAATACGACATTCTTACGACAGCGATTTTTGTGTCATTAATTAACTATGAAGCATGTGTACAAGTGGTAGCTATTTTGACGGCACCTTTGTCCATCCTATTCACATGCGAACGGCGTACAAAGTATCCGTGACGTATGCGGGAGACAGCTAATGCGATTATTTAATAGGCGATAACACCTTCTGGATCTGTTGCGTATATAATGTTGCTGAAATTGTCCACAGATGTACACTGTGGTGACCAAAGTTATGTGATAGCGATATGCACATATAGAGATGGCTATAACAGGCATAATAGAAAAGTGCTTTACTCAGGTGATTCATGTGAAAAGGTTTTCGACTTGTTTATGGCCACACTCTTTGAATGCGAGTTGGTAGTAGAAGCTAGAGGCATGGGGCATTCTATTTCAGAAACAGTTAGGCAATTCAGCATTTCGAAATCCACAGTGTGAACAGTTTGCCGAGAATACCAAACTTCAGGCATTACTTCTCACTACGGCAAACATAACGCAGTGGCCGGCGGCCTTCACTAAATGTCAGACAGCGAAAGTGTTTCGGCACAGCTGTCAGGGTACCCTCCGCCACACACCGTCAGGTGGCTTGCGGAGTATGGATGTAGATGTAGATGTAGTGCTAACAGGCAAGCAACGCAGAGGAAAATAACCGCAGAAATCAAAGTGGAATGTACGACGAATGTATCCATTAAGACAGTTGCACGACACTGAATGCAGCATCTCTCGTGGGCTCGTGACTGTATCGGTTGAACCCTTGACGACTGGAAAACCGTGCCCTTGTCAGACGAGCCCCTATTTCAGTTGGTAAGAGCAGATAGTAGGGTTCCAATGTGACGTATACTCCATGAAACCATGACCCAAGTTGTCGGAAAGGCACTGTGCAAGTTGATGATGGCTCCGTAACGATGTGGGATTTGTTTGTGTTGTGGTTGGCAGGAGAGCCAACCCGTATAACTAAAGGAGGCCGAAATGCACGCGTTTTAGCTCACGCAGGCTGGCGTGAGGTCTGGAACATGACAAGGGAATTAGAATTGAGAAAAAACGGACGTAGCTGGTGGAATACTTAACTTGAATCCATTAATGGAGAACGTCGCTCTTTATGGTACATGATTCAATAATATCAATAGTACGGATACTGGCGCCTTGCTAGGTCGTAGCAAATAACGTAGCTGAAGGCTATGCTAACTATCGTCTCGGCAAATGAGAGCGTAGAAGTTAGTGAACCATCGCTAGCAAAGTCGGCTGTACAACTGGGGCGAGTGCTAGGAAGTATCTCTAGACCTGCCGTGTGGCGGCGCTCGGTCTGCAATCACTGATAGTGGCGAACGCGGTTCCGACGTCTACTACCGGACCGCGGCCGATTTAAAACTACCACCTAGCAAGTGTGGTGTCTGGCGGTGACACCACAGTTTGCATGGAACGGACTTTGTCTTCTGATCCAACTGAACCGATTATTGACAGGAAATTGTTACATTCGGTTACTTGGAGACATGGACGTCATGCTCCCAAATAACGACGGAATTTTTTATGGAAGACACCGTGCGCCGTGTCGCCTGGACACAACTGTTCAAGATTGGTTTGAAGAACATTCTGTCCATTTTGAGTGAATGACTTGGCCACCCAGAGCGTCCGACATGAATCCTGTCGAATTTTTATTGGTCAATTCGTGTACAACTTCCTACACCAACAACACTTTCGCAGTTATCTACGTCTACACCCACAACTACATAGGTACTCAGCAAGCCACCGTGCGGTGCGTGGCGGAAGGTACCCTGCACCACTACTTACCATTACCTTTTCTGTTGCACTCCAAAATAGAGCGAGTAAAGAAAGACTGTTTGCATTCCTCCGCATGAGCTATAATTTCTCGTATCTTATATTCGTGGTCCTTAGGGGGAATGTATATTAGTGGCAGTAGAGCCGTTCGACAGTCAGCTTGAAACGCCGGGTCTCTAAATTTTCTCAGTTGTGTTTCTGGAAAAGAACGTCGCCTTTCCTCCACGGATTCCCGTTTGGATCCCCGAAGCATCTCCGTAACACTTGCGTATTGTTCCAACCTACCGGTACCAAACCTAGCAGCCTTGCCTCTGAATTGCCTCGACGTCTTCCTTCAATCCGACGTGATACGGATCCCAAACAGTCGCCTAATACTGGAGAATACGTCGCACCAGCGTCCTATATGCGGTTTCCTTTATAGGTGAACCACTGTTTCCTAAAATTCTTCCAATAAACCTAAATCGACTATTCACCTTACCTACCACAGTTCTAACATGCTCATCCCAATTCACAATGCTTTGCAACGTTATCCCCAAACGACTTGCTTGTGTCAAGTGGGACACAAAATTACTGTTTTGATCTTCCTGGTCATCCGTGTTAACTAACATTTCACTACATTTAGGGGTAGCTGCCATTGATGAATTGGAAATTTTGTCTACGTCGTCTTGTATCTTCCTAGAGTCACTCAGCTTCGACACCTTACCGTACACCACGACATCATCGGCAAACAACCGCAGATTGTTGCCTTCTTTTTGAGCATAATTATGGACGACTATAGAGGCAGCATAGCTCAATATCTCTCCAGCAAGCTTACAACGACTTGTTGATTTCATACCACTTCGAGTTGCTGCACTACGCTGGACAAAAGGAGATCCAACACGATATTGGAAAGCACCACATGACTTGTCATCTCATTGTACATTTTACAATATACACTCTTGGAAATGGAAAAAAGAACACATTGACATCGGTGTGTCAGACCCACCATACTTGCTCCGGACACTGCGAGAGGGCTGTACAAGCAATGATCACACGCACGGCACAGCGGACACACCAGGAACCGCGGTGTTGGCCGTCGAATGGCGCTAGCTGCGCAGCATTTGTGCACCGCCGCCGTCAGTGTCAGCCAGTTTGCCGTGGCATACGGAGCTCCATCGCAGTCTTTAACACTGGTAACATGCCGCGACAGCGTGGACGTGAACCGTATGTGCAGTTGACGGACTTTGAGCGAGGGCGTATAGTGGGCATGCTGGAGGCCGGGTGGATGTACCGCCGAATTGCTCAACACGTGGGGCGTGAGGTCTCCACAGTACATCGATGTTGTCGCCAGTGGTCAGCGGAAGGTGCACGTGCCCGTCGACCTGGGAGCGGACCGCAGCGACGCACGGATGCACGCCAAGACTGTAGGATCCTACGCAGTGCCGTAGGGGACCGCACCGCCACTTCCCAGCAAATTAGGGACACTGTTGGTCCTGGCGTATCGGCGAGGACCATTCGCAACCGTCTCCATGAAGCTGGGCTACGGTCCCACACACCGTTAGGCCGTCTTCCGCTCACGCCCCAACATCGTGCAGCCCGCCTCCAGTGGTGTCGCGACAGGCGTGGAGGGACGAATGGAGACGTGTCGTTTCAGCGATGAGAGTCGCTTCTGCCTTGGTGCCAATGATGGTCGTATGCGTGTTTGGCGCCGTCCAGGTGAGCGCCACAATCAGTATTGCATACGACCGAGGCACACAGGGCCAACACCCGGCATCATGGTGTGGGGAGCGATCTCCTACACTGGCCGTACACCTCTGGTGATCGTCGAGGGGACACTGAATAGTGCACGGTACATCCAAACCGTCATCGAACCCATTGTTGTACCATTCCTAGACCGGTAAGGGAACTTGCTGTTCCAACAGGACAATGCACGTCCGCATGTATCCCGTGCCACCCAACGTGCTCTAGAAGGTGTAAGTCAACTACACTGGCCAGCAAGATCTCCGGATCTGTCCCCCATTGAGCATGTTTGGGACTGGATGAAGCGTCGTCTCACACGGTCTGCACGTCCAGCACGAACGCTGGTCCAACTGAGGCGCCAGGTGGAAATGGCATGGCAAGCCGTTCCACAGGACTACATCCAGTATCTCTACGATCGTCTCCATGGGAGAATAGCAGCCTGAATTGCTGCGAAAGGTGGATATACACTGTACTAGTGCCGACATTGTGCATGCTCTGTTGCCTGTGTCTATGTGCCTGTGGTTCTGTCAGTGTGATCATGTGATGTATCTGACCCCAGGAGTGTGTCAATAAAGTTTCCCCCTCCTGGGACAATGAATTCATGGAGTTCTTATTTCAATTTCCAGGAGTGTATAATGGAGTGCTAGTTATGTGGATGAGTATGAAGAAGCACATCTCCTCATGATTACCTGTAAATGTTTGCAAAGCTGTGACATTACACGCGATCCTAGAACTAGTACGGGCGCGGAGAATTGCAGTCTAAACGCACAGTGCGCGAATGCTCCTACAGCCAGAGAAGCGCTTAGCTTCCGCTGGATCACAAGACATCACCCTCGCAAAAAAAATCCTTTTATGCAGGCCGAATGATCAACAGAAACTCTCTAGCTCCCTTCGTATCATTAGAGGCGGCTGCCACATAGTAGCGGAACGCTCTTACGATCATTGCTCTCCTGCTCCCACGACAGTATGTCCTTTTTCCAGTAGCTCGAAGACCATCACCACTTCTTCTTCAGGTTCAAGTGCTCTTCAGGAGAACAGACAGTCTAATTACACAATCTTGCCAAAGTCGGCCTCTTCGAAGCTTAACACAGCAGTATGCGATTTAACGAATGCAGTCAGGTCAAATGAACAGCTGTCGAAAATAAAACTATCCATAATACGAAGCACCTGTGCTCACTCTCCCAAACAGAGCAACTGTTTCCCAAGTTTCCAAAAATAAATGGCGTAAACTCTTATTGTGACCCTAGCATGGTGTGCATTCTACAGGCGGCCAACTCAAATTAAGGTCTGAATATACAGCTATGAGGAATTCTAACATTATGGACAGAGATGACGAACACCACTCCGAAATGCTGAAACACGATAACGCCCCTCTCTCGCAGAGTGCAAAACCAGCGGAGTTCAGACAGTCTCAAATTTCGGGCCGCAACACTAATAGGACTGATGATGCCAGGATTAACAAAAAGCATCCCCACACATACAACCAAAAATTCATTATTCTAAATCTTAACCGGATAGCACCTGATACGAAGATACAGGATGGTTATAATTAAACTGTAGCAACTTGAGCGAGTGTAATCGGAAAACTATTTACTGTATGTGTAACCAACTTTATAGGAAAGGTGTTCAGACTATGCACTGGAGAATATGCGTAGCTAGTAGCTTTAGCGCCATCACTTGCCGTTAGGCGCCGGCACTGCGACGGCGACGTAAGATTGAAACACAATCATCATTATGCATTACAGTTGCAGACAGTAGCATAAGTCTGGACAAGGTGAGCAGAGCGTACTCGTGAAGCTGTTTTATCGCAACAACAGGAATAATACTGTTGCTTTTCGCCAGTATAGACGCATTACAAGGATACGGAGAAGTCCTCTTTTCCTAACGGTGTTGAAGAACATGATTCGGAAGTCAGAATTAACTGGCGATTTGATAATTGCTCCTGGGAGACGCCGGCGGCCAGTTGCGCCACAAATTCTTGAAGGTACTGTGGGCATGCCCGAGAATTCTGGATGCAATGTACGATCTTCAAGCTGTGCACGAACTATGTCGTGACAGCTGTGCATTCCGTGCTGACCGTTCGAAATGTGCTGCAAACAATGTTGAAATGTTATCTCTAATGCGATTGCAGGCTGTCGTGGATACAGAAGGTCGTCACATTGAGCAACGTTTGTAAGCTGGAACGTAAACATGGTACGCAATTAACAAATATTATCCTCTCACGTGGAAATTAAAATGTGTTTATTTCTGTGGTTTATTCGTTTAAAGATTCATTGTCATACGATCACTCGTTTTTCATAGGGAACCTCTCAAGTAGCGTAAGTTTTTATTACAACCACCTTGTAAAAGTTCCCATTAAAATGCATATGTTGCAGGAGTTGATGCCATTTTTGTTCACGAAGCCGCCAGTAGCATACCAGCAGATGCTACTGGCTCTCCGATGTAGTTATCAACCTTTGGACTGACGAAGGGATCGTAAGCACGCTTCAGCAAGGACCTCCGTCTATCACACGCTCTACTCTGCCCGCACCCCCCTTCTCCCACTCCTTTCCACCCCGGCGAGGCTTAGCCACTGATAAACATTTATGCTCGTTCAGGGACAAAGTGCACGGCGGTAAGGAATGGAGTCAACCGCGGCCGCATAACACTGTCATTTCTTTCTTTCAGTGCACCAGCCGGCCGCGGTGGCCAAGTGGTTCTAGGCGCTTCAGTCTAGAATCGCGTGACTGCTACGGTCGTAAGTTCGAATCCTGCCTCGGGCATGGATGTGTGTGATGTCCTTAGGTTAGTTAGGTTTAAGTAGTTCTAAGTTCTAGGGGACTGATGACCTCAGATGTTAAGTCCCATAGTGCTCAGAGCCACTTGAACCATTTTTCATTGCACCAGTAAACCTGGGCGATGACTTCAAAAGTCTGACATGTAACGATAATCAAACACCAGCCTACAATAATTTGCAGCAACGTCACTCACTGTTTACAGAAATGACTTTCAGTGATATTTGGTGGTGATTGAAGTGGAATATTATCACTTGGACGTGAGTCATAGCGTATTCCGACAGTCAACTTGACAGATCCTACGCACAATGTGCCCTAATGTCGATAACTGTTGACTATGAGATGTGGCCATTCACTGTTCCAGATCGTACCAATTTTCACAAATGTGTGATACCTCAATTGCTGTCCTGTACTGAATCCTGATCTGAGAGTCCGAATCAGGCAAACTTTGCAATTGGCCTTGTCTTTGCAACCAAAACTTCAGTCTGGCATTCCTGTAGTCGACCAGACACTACAATGGCAAACTGAGAAACTGTATTAAAGTCTAGTCAGTTAATCGATCCCGATGAAATAATGTGACGGAAGAGAAGAAAAAGTATTACTTTGTCACCACAGCAAAAACATGCAGAACCAGCTCGTTTAGTCAAAATGTCACTGCTATTTAACAGATCTAAACAAAGATCGCAAGTATAGTATCTAAATATTCCACTGCTCGAGACTATGGTGATCCTACACTCCTGGAAATGGAAAAAAGAACACATTGACACCGGTGTGTCAGACCCACCATACTTGCTCCGGACACACACGCACGGCACAGCGGACACACCAGGAACCGCGGTGTTGGCCGTCGAATGGCGCTAGCTGCGCAGCATTTGTGCACCGCCGCCGTCAGTGTCAGCCAGTTTGCCGTGGCATACGGAGCTCCATCGCAGTCTTTAACACTGGTAGCATGCCGCGACAGCGTGGACGTGAACCGTATGTGCAGTTGACGGACTTTTGAGCGAGGGCGTATAGTGGGCATGCGGGAGGCCGGGTGGACGTACCGCCGAATTGCTCAACACGTGGGGCGTGAGGTCTCCACAGTACATCGATGTTGTCGCTAGTGGTCGGCGAAAGGTGCACGTGCCCGTCGACCTGGGACCGGACCGCAGTGACGCACGGATGCACGCCAAGACCGTAGGATCCTACGCAGTGCCGTAGGGGACCGCACCGCCACTTCCCAGCAAATTAGGGACACTGTTGCTCCTGGGGTATCGGCGAGGACCATTCGCAACCGTCTCCATAAAGCTGGGCTACGGTCCCGCACACCGTTAGGCCGTCTTCCGCTCACGCCTCAACATCGTGCAGCCCGCTTCCAGTGGTGTCGTGAATGGAGGGACGAATGGAGACGTGTCGTCTTGAGCGATGAGAGTCGCTTCTGCCTTGGTGCCAATGATGATCGTATGCGTGTTTGGCGCCGTGCTGGTGAGCGCCACAATCAGGACTGCATACGACCGAGGCACACAGGGCCAACACCCGGCATCATGGTGTGGGGAGCGATCTCCTACACTGGCCGTACACCTCTGGTGATCGTCGAGGGGACACTGAATAGTGCATGGTACATCCAAACCGTCATCGAACCCATCGTTCTACCATTCCTAGACCGGCAAGGGAACTTGCTGTTCCAACAGGACAATGCACGTCCGCATGTATCCCGTGCCACCCAACGTGCTACCCTGGCCAGCAAGATCTCCGGATCTGTCCCCCATTGAGCATGTTTGGGACTGGATGAAGCGTCGTCTCACGCGGTCTGCACGTCCAGCACGAACGCTGGTCCAACTGAGGCGCCAGGTGGAAATGGCGTGGCAAGCCGTTCCACAGGACTACATCCAGCATCTTCACGATCGTCTCCATGGGAGAATAGCAGCCTGCATTGCGGCGAAAGGTGGATATACACTGTACTAGTGCCGACATTGTACATGCTCTGTTGCCTGTGTCTATGTGCCTGTGGTTCTGTCAGTGTGATCATGTGATGTATCTGACCCCAGGAATGTGTCAATAAAGTTTCCCCTTCCTGGGACAATGAATTCACGGGGTTCTTATTTCAATTTCCAGGAGTGTATATATACCTACTCCTCCATTTGTCAGTAATGGGTTACAGGCAGGCTTGCTCTCATTGAATAACCACCATGAGAGATGACAGACATCCAATACAGTAGACAGGCTCATAAAAAATGTCTTCATAGCACATCACTACACCGCTCTCTATACTAAAGAATACACACCTGATTCCCAATAAGCCATGGCTCGGAACACTACCACAATTCATACGAGTCGCTACCGAATCATTTTATAATGATCAAGTGGTGCACTAAAGTGTTAAACATTAATGCCACTTGACTTAAAAATCAAGTACCTTTCAAAAGGGCGTAGAAATTCATCAGCAGTTTGAATTACCTCCTCACTAAATATCTCTACCAATCTCTCCTTCCAGGAAGCGATCTATTGCTTTTTCTAGAGGTCGCTGACATTATCATACCAAAAGGTTATGCCATTTGCCATCAGATAAGCTTTATCCTTCTCTACTGCACACCAAAAAACCTAATTTCCGCAACATAACTAATAACAAAATGAAACAACCTCACTTCTTCTTGTCCCCCGTCGGAGGTTCGAGTCCTCCCTCGGGCAGGGGTGTATGTGTTGTCCTTAACGTAAATTAGTTTAACTTAAATTAAGTAGTGTGCAAGCCTAGGGACCAATGACCTAAACAGTTTTGTCCCGTAGGAATTTACCACAAATTTCTTGTGTGGGGATCATGACGTCATTTGGAACAGGATACGAAACACGGTGGCCCTCATCAACTGGATGGAGACTCACGTAATCATACTATTACATCTATTGCAGGCAGACTGAGTATCCTTCACAGTTGCCGAACATTACATCAATATTTGGTTAACTGAACACTTTGTGTAATACTCTGTACAAATGGCACCCCCCACCACTGAATGCTTCGCTAACCATGCAAATCATCGTTGGTATCTAATGAAGCCCTTGTGCATCAGACATAAACCTACATTTTATAGCTTTATTCACATTATGCTGACAAACTCTTAAACCAAGACCAGAGTCCCCATACTCATCCCAATTAGACCCATCTTGATGTGTTGTTGATTAATCTCAATCACGCCGGTCTGCTGCTGTTTTTAGCTCTTTGGCGCTCTGCGCATGCATCATTTCTCCTCCTCTGACGCCCCTTACATCGTTGAACCAGCAACAGATCCCTATTCAGTCGTGGTAGCCTTGAAAGGTTTCTTTTGTATGACACAAGTCTGAACGTAGACGCAGTCATTTTCCAGATCACAAGGGTGTAATAAAAGTTTGTACATATGGAAATAATTTTTCTTATATGTCGTTCGATACCAGCTGAGAGCGTTAAACTCTTGATGAGGCAGGATCGGGAGGGGGCTAACCTCCCAATCAAGCTCGTAGATAGGTTCTTTTTTCGGATCAGTAGTGTGCAAGCAGCTTATCGTGCAGAAGTGCATGTATTTGAGTGGTGTCTGTTCTGTAGGACATGTCTCACAGAACAGACAAAACTCAGATATATACATTTCTGTAGAGAGGGCGACAGCTCCTTGATGTTTGTTTCAGTGCGGTGGCACTAATATCGTCCGAACTCTTACAAGAATCATTAATTTTCAAGTAGGGCGTTAATGGACGAGGGATGCTGCACTGCAGCGTGCTACAATTGGCTTCTGTCTCAGGTTCTTCGGCCGACGTTCATCTAATGATATTTCTGACGTTTCGCCAGCACGAGTGGCTGGCATTGGCAAAGCTTCACCCTCCATTGCCGGTGGTGAACTGGAGCCGAGCCCGCGGCCGCACATTAAATGTACCTGGCGCGCCAATGTCCAAGGGCTTCTCCGCGGTCATTTCCGGCGCGGTTCTCCTCTTGCTACCTGCGACGGTCTTTCGCTGCAGTGCGGGAAGCCAGGATCCGTTTACCTTAAGGTTTTCCTCTGTCTTGTTGAAGCTGTTCGCGTGTTTTTATATTTCTACAGCTTCCATGAACAAGCGCGTGTGATAGTGCTTCTCTACAGACAGAACTTCCGTGTCGGTGAATTTTATTATGTGGTTGGTGTCACTCAGTGCGTGCTCTGCCACGGCCGATTTCTCCACCTGCCCCAACCTGCAATGTCGCTTATGTTTTTCGATTCTGGTGTTGATTGATCGTCCGGTCATTCCGACGTACATTTCTTCGCATGTGCATGGTACACGGTATATTCCCGATATCGAAAGTGGGTCCCTTTTCTCCTTTGCCTGTCTAAGACACGCTTTGATCTTCCTTGTCGGTTTGAAAATCGTCTTTACGCCGTGTTTGCGCAATATACGGCCGATTCTGTCCGTCACTCTAGGAAAGGCCGTACCCAACATTTCTTTTTCTGATTCCTTACTTCGCCGAGTGTTTGGCTCTTTTATACTTCTAATATTTATGGAGTACCCATTGCTCCTCAGAACACTTTCCAGGTTTTGCATTTCGCGTCTGAGGTGCTGCGGCTCACATATTCGTCCTGCTCGCGTTACAAGCGTATTAATCATGCCTCTTTTTGGAGTGTTTCCAAATAATGTCTAACAACCTCCACACTTAAACTCATCATTCACAGTCATGGCTCGGTGTTCCATTTTGATTGATTCCTCATGTTGCAGTCATGTACTCGATCACTTTTTCATTGCTGGCCATCCCAAGAAGGTATTGCCCTGAAGCCAAGACCCTTTCTCCATCTTAAACAAGCGATGTCAGTCAATCATTATGTGGTAATCACCAGTGCAAGAGCCCATTGATGCGATGGAAAAGACACCGTCGATGTACTGTAATAAGCAGCACACATGATAGTGCGATCAATCTATAAAATTACTATAAATGACGGAAAATACACACAAATTGAGGGAATTATGTCAAAATGTGGGGAATTCGTTGTTAACTCTCGAACACTTATACCAAAGTATACAAGACAGTGATCTAAATATTTCTAGCACTTCCATCATAGGGCGTAATCTTAGATTACGATTGCTCGTCTGCCCCTATGTAGATGGGAGACATAGAGCATTCTCGTATTCTTGTGATAAAGTTAGTGATTGAAAGATCTCCTCGCATTGTTTCTAACCAACCCTCCCTGCAACACTGTCACCGATTTTATCTACAGTTGACCAAAAGTATACCTCAACATTCCACACCTCATGGAGGAGCAGAGCGAACTATGTCTGTAACTGCTGTTCTGCACCAGTCTTACTCACGGCACCCATCCAAGTGCACAAGATTACTGCAATTGCACACATGCCCAGGATGTTAGCACCCCTTATCGGTTATGATAGTATTGTGATGATATAAGAGAAGGTTAAGAAGAAGAAGAAGAAGAAGAAGAAGAAGAGGAAACGTGTTCTTTTTACGCCTAATGGAACTCCAGACAGACAGAATTTGAAGCATTTTACATAAATCAACTGCGCTATCAATGCTTAAGTATTGTACCAGTGTCTGGAATCAGTGCCAAGAAGGTAATGGTAAGAGAGAACATGAACACATGCGTTTCTAAGGCTACACGGTTCTGAAGTTAAAACATGCTATAAGGCTAGAATGGTGCGGCTTTCAACCTATTAGTCTTGCAAAAGGCAACGCTGTTAGTATTCTAATGTAAGAAATATATCCCCAGCGCAAGACATCCGTTCTCCACGCAAGTATCTCTATGATACACTACGGTGGCAAAATGCAAAGTGATAAAACTACTACCTGCCACACCAAAGAAAACATCGATTCTTTGTAGCACAAACACTACATAGGTTTCCAGAGGTGTATGGTACATGCTGTTTAAGAAGTTCGTTCCAGATTTCGGTTGGAAATTATGATATGTTCGAAACATCCCTACAAAATGATCGTAAACAGCCGAAAATGCGTACGAAGAGACAGTGACATCTTAAGAGGAAAGAGACACTTTGATCAGTAGCCAGAAGAGATTAAAAGTCTTACCGCAGTTTACGAATACCCCTGGTAACGTTCCTCTTGCACACTGAAGCCATGGTCCGATATTTGGCTGTATTGCTCATGTGGAGGATAATACAACCGTTTTCCCTTGACGTCACGTCTCTACAATTCCTCCTCTCTCCACTATTAAGATGTGTATATGTAGCATCAGTCTACTCTTCTCTTCCACAACACGCAATTTTATTGATTTTTCTCAGTACTATTTTCACGGTATTTGTCTCTAACTTTCTGTATTCTCAGGAAATTTCCCAAATTTTACTATGTTTTTGCGATTTCACATATTTCAGGGTACTTCCCTCAACTTTTACGTACCTCATATCAATTTTTCCTTATTTACGAGGTTTTTCTCGAATTTTACCGATTTTATGTCATCTTGCATATTTATCCACAGTTTTCATATGTGTATGGTTATGTCGCTAGCATAAAACACTGCTGTTTGATTTTGTACAAGAATATCTGCGCTTCTTATAGACCAACCTACTGAAAAACTCTAAGACTTACTCTTTCCCTGATGTTCGACTTGCATGGTTTTGGAATAGGACGAACACAAAAAGTATAGTAAGAGTCATTTCGTCCCTGTATGAAACTGAATACCCGATTTACGTCCAAGATGTCGCAGAAAAATGGCCTACTTTGCATACAACTTCGTTCGTCTAGAGGAGGGTATCAAAATAGGTTTTCCATAGATTTATATGTTCATCATACATGAGTTGGAAGTCCTCTGATAACTGGGGTTTGGGGAGCTTTACTGTTAACGATGGTATGTAGATAGTACTCTAAGTCGCACACACAACACGTAGTTGTATATGAGTCGATTCCACGTTAAATCTGACAACTAATGCACCTCGAGAGAACAACGGGAAAAAAAAAAAGATTAAACGTGTGATCAATGATCTGCAGCAACATCTCCCTCTCTCCCTCTCAACTGATTACTCCATCTACTTCCTATCGTTCTTTAATGCAGATTCATGCTAGTTTAGAGGCAGGTGGTTCTCTTCTTTCCAGGGAAGCATCAAAGACAGCAATGAACTCTCATGGATCACTATTACCTCAATAGATATACAGTAGAATGTGGACGTACGTCAACTGTTTGTTAGCTGACACCACAAGGTTGTGATTGACGGAGAACATAGAGAAGCACATTGTAAATATTGTTTGTTATGACTTAAAACCCCTAAACAGTCCCGCATAGGGTCAAACATGTGATCTGTTCTGTAGTTGTATACTGCAGTCACCCCAGATTGTAATACAGCTCTTTAGCTAATGTCACCTTATAATAATTTATAAGGCAGTTGCCAGTAACTTTGGGGTCACACCAGGGCATTGATCCGACATGTATAAATTTATTACTTGACATTTGGCGGTCATCCACGTTGAACATTCTATTCCAACCATCTTACCACTGTCGATGAAAAATGAGTGAGTCCCTGGTTCTCAGTTCTTCCATGTCAACGTTTTCTAATATTCCTCTTGCTGTCATGTACTCATTCCCATGTAGAAGAATTGTCTTGCCCCAAACCGAGCGAGGTGGCGCAGTGGTTAGCACACTGGACTCGCATTCGGCAGGACGACAGTTCAATCCCGTCTCCAGCCACCCTGATTTAGGTTTTCCGTGATTTCCCTAAATCGTTTCAGGCAAATGCCGGGATGGTTCCTTTGAAAGGGCACGGCCGATTTCCTTCCCAATCCCTCCCTAACCCGAGCTTGCGCTCCGTCTCTAATGACCTCGTTGTCGACGGGACGTTAAACACTAACCACCACCACCACCACCTGCCCCAAGGAGAAGACATGCAAGTACTCCCTCTCTTTCCCCACATTTTGGCGTATTTTCCCTCAATTTATATGCACTTTCCATCATTTGCAGTAATTTTATAGATTGATCACATTATCAACTGTGGTGCTTATTACAGTACTTTTCCATCCCATACATGCGCTGATGCACTGTTGATTACCTCATAATGACTAACTGACATCGCTTGTTTAAGATGAAGAAAAGTCTTGGAGGGATTATTTGGGTGACAGACTTAAATGGACCCTGAGGGATGCAGATCTCCTTCTGAATGTAGTACCTGTGGCCGGCCGTTGTGGCCGAGCGGTTCTAGGCCATTCAGTCTGGAACCACGCGACCGCTATGGTTGCAGGTTCGAATCCTGCATCGGCCATGGATGTGTGTGATAACCTTAGGTTAGATGGGTTTAAGTAGTTCTAAGTTCTAGGAGACTGATGACCTCAGATGTTAAGTCTCATAGTGCTCAGAGCCTTTTTTGGAGTACCTGTAATTAGTTTGGGGACATAGCGCAATGCAGTAGTAATATCCTTGTCCTTCTCCTTCCAGTTCCCGTAACTGCTTGTAGTGTGTCTTTATACTATGGCTTCATGCTGTAGGAGTAAGTTTCGGCGCTGGCTTCACACACTGTATATTGTTGGCCGAGCTATGACAACACGTTCCCATTTCCACTGAGTGTTAAAAAAATATGGTCCTGTCACATTAACTCAGCACAACCTGTTTCTCCACGGGGTGCAGAAGATGGTAGATATAGCGCTCCCCGACTTGTGTTCAGTTCCGACTTAAATTGGGATGATCACATGGATGAAGTTACAGGGAGGGTGGGACAAAAACTGAGGAACAGGTATAAGATGCAGGAGAACCGTCTAAAGCCACATTGGAGGTTTTTTTTTTTGTAGCAGATAGGTTCGAAAAAGGTGACTCATTTCGAGATATGAGAGCTGCATGAATATGATTCATCAGTGGCTGTAACGTTTAAAAGACGTCTCCATAGGATGCAACACAACTATGTGGTTGACTGTATAGACTTGGTTCCAAATCTCAGACAGCATTTCTGCCTGAAATTGTAATGCTGTCAGCGGCTCTTATGTGGGTCTGTAGAAACAAGGCCGCTTTTTGCGCTGTGTGACGATAACTTAGTAGTTGTGATTGTGTTTCTAATAGAACAGTCCTTGCACGAAATATGTACTGCCAGTGCTAGAGTCCTTTTCTGGTCAGCTTTAAAGGTCTGTTGTCAATAGTGCTTCTCAAAAATCTCATCGTCTTCCCTATTGGCATCGCCATTTGAAGTACCTGGTGAGTATAATCCGACTACTGAAAAAGAGAAATTGCTCGCCACCCAAATTGGCTCTCATGATCCATTTAATTAATTAACCTATCAATTTGATATCAGTGACACACCACCTGGTAAGTAGACGTGATGGCTAGAGCACTGATATGATTTTCACTTGACTTCTCCTTTTTTCGTTTCCATGATCTCTTAATGATCACCTACATAGGGAGAGACGACCATCGTGATAAAATCAAATGTATTACCGAATTTTTAAAGTGATACGTACTATAAACCTTATATTTAAATTTTCTCTCTGTTGTTACCTTAAGGGAGGGTTCGAAAGTGAGATGGCGTGATGTGACAGATATGTTTAGTGGAAACGTAGCGGTGAAGCAGGATGTTTTTGTTCTTAAGCTTTGTTGTGTACAAAACCTCGGATATATTTAGCGCTACGATCGTTTTGTGACGGAAATTTCATTACTTGATTTGCATATTGTTTGCGTGTGATACTCAGACGTTTAAAATGTGTTTCATTTGAAGAAGGATCATCGTAAGGTGTAGGTGAGTGTTTTAAGCGATCTATTTTACTCCTGTACATTGTTAGGCAATTATTTTGATAGGGTAGTGAAAGTAGATCACCTCACTATATTTTTGATATCGAAATTGCGTCAGCTTTCCCTTTGTCTCCAGCATTAGGCAACATGAATACAGTATTCTGAGGAGAGATGAGAGCCTCCATATTCATGTTTGGAGACATTGGTTCACACAGACACACACCGAGTGGCCTCTTGAGAGAAGCAGAGACATGAAGTGATTCTGGAATTTGCCGATCAGCAGAATGTCGCCACCTGATGCTTTGTTTGGGAACGGAAGGGGGGGGGGGGGGTTCACGAGATGAAAGGATGCTTATATCCGGTCCATGATCAGTGGTATTTAGTAACGTGACCTATGATTAGGACATTGGGCTGTTTTCGACTTAGTGGCGCGTCTCTGACGATAGTCATACACAGCGGATATCCCAAACAGTAGCTACTATACCGCACTTCATGCCATTTGTGATCTGTAGACCACTAAGCCGGCCGTTGTGGCCGTGCGGTTCTAGGCGCTTCAGTTTGGAACCGCGTGACCGCTACGGTCGCAAGTTCGAATCTTGCCTCGGGGATGGGTGTGTGTGATGTCCTTAGGTTAGTTAGGTTTAAGTAGTTCTAAATTCTAGGGGACTGATGACCTCAGATGTTGAGTCCCATAGTGCTCAGACCCATTTTTTGTAGACCACTTTTTCAGGGTTTAACTGTCTGTGCAATATGTATGTATGCTTCTCGAGCTGTAGAAAGGTTTGTCTCTGAAACTCTCGTAAGTTACCCGCCTGCACAAAGTGGCGGTGGGTTTCGAAATATGTCATAAACTTTTAGATACGTAATTGTTCTGATTTTCCCATCTCTGATTATACACCAGTGTTCTTCGAAAAACGAGTAAAATAAAAATAAGAGCCCTAACATCCCTGACCCCAGCAGAAAATATAAACTAAGCCCACTCAGCGTTTCCATGTGCGATCAGAAGAAAAAATCGCCGCCATCGTTTAAATATTCCATACTACCTTCTCACCCACCAACAGTTTACATAAACAGTATTCCATACAGTGCAGTAAATTTCCCAACAAATTCTATAACTAAACAAACAAACTATATTACAAATACCACCTTGTATTCAATAAATTGTTTAAATAAAAAGTATTCCACACATTGTCTAATTCATTTAAACAATAATCCATACACTGCAATCGATTTCCCACCAAATTATTTAAAACAAATAAATTACCTTTGTTGTTTGTATTGTATAGACAATATCCCATACACTGTAATCTATTTCCCTCCAAATGACCAATAGCTGAGCCCCTTTCCCACCAATTTCTGCGAGAGGGGGGGAGGGGAAGGGGATGGCTGGGGGGTTTCTGAGAGGGTTGATTTAATTATTTGTTCGATTTAATTAATTAGTCAGTCAAATTCCTCTCAAAAGTTGGCTTATATTGGCGAGAAGAGTTCCCAGAGAGATGGTGGTGGAGGAGGTGTTTGGGGAGAGGTAGAAGGGAGAGAGGTGGAGGAGCAGTAGGTTAAGGACCTGACAATCAAAAGGATGTATTATCCACAGGGGATCAAAACTTGTCAATCAAAAGGATGGATTCTCCCCAGAGGGTGTTAATCCTCTTAGCAGAACGATAGGTTAAGGACCTGTCAGTCAAAAGAGAACAGTAGTTTTCCCCTGAATGTATGCTCGCCCCTGATGCGTGCAACCTGCAATGTAGGTATGTTGCTCTCTTTGTCCCCTAATGTAAAACCGTTCCTATTCACACGACTTTTGGACGCAGCACCTCCAACCGTCACTTGAAGGTCAAATGGTCGCAGTTTACCTCATTTGCCAATTATCAGATACAATGATATGGACCATTATAGCCTTTAGAAGCCTTTATCAGAGATTGCTGAAGTTCCTGAATTTAGAGAATATTTCGCTTCAAAAATACCAACTTCTAGATGATAAAGCCCTTTTCTGGCAGCATTTATGCTATGACACTGTCACCATACAATGTGCAAATTTTTCAAGCTGCCTTTCCTGCCTTATATGCTCCCATTTCCTGAGTTCAGATGTGTGAACTTCAACAGTAACCTTGAGGAAAACACTAAAACTTCAGAGAAAAAATGACAACTGACAGATAATCACATATCAACCTGTGCACAAATATGCCAAACAAAAACGCAACGAGCCAGTCTAATGTTTCCACGTGAATTTCACTCATGACGATAAATTTTAGTGTCAGACATTACCAAATAGATCTCGGTACGACGCAATTTTTACACCGCTTGTCTAAAATACTTCGCTTGAAAATACACACTACAGAAGTAATTTATTATCTACTTGCCAAAGTGATTGCAGCAACGTAGGTTGTAGACAACAGGGACGCCGTGCGATGCGACGCTGTTACCTAGGCCATGGGCGACCCCATCAAGCAACGTCCGCTGTATCGATGACAAATACTCTAGCAGAAAGTAATCTGTGAACTATACTGAACTGAAAGACATTAACTCTTATGCAGCTACGTTTTTGAAAGGTTGTGTTATTACTGCCGTAAAATAAATTGAAATTAATCATCATTGCTCTTCCGCCAGGCAGATACTTGTAATATATGGACGAAACACAGTTTATAAAGCTAAGGAAGTCGAATTTCCGTTTTTTTCTTTATACTGCACGCCGTTTACCACTACACCGTGAGATCGAGATTAATAAAGCACTCCTCCAAATACTGGTGTATTCCATAGTACTTATTTATTGCAGCTGCTATCTAGTAAGCCGTCTTGTGACTCTAAGGTTGGTCAATGTATTCTATACATTATGTTTTGTTTCAATGTCACATTAAATATGAAATATGAAGCATCTAAAGCTGAATTCTGCAGCCTTCTTAATAGCCAATGCAAAAATGGAGGGAGGCATGAAGAGTGAAGTAGACGTGAAAGAAAAACCTTCACCGTAGGACCTCTTTCCTTGTTCTCTTACAATGGTATTCAGCAGTCTACGAATTTCGTAATACTGATGACCATGTGGTTCGCTGGTTTACATCTTTATCCCTAGGCTAAACTTCCTTCAAGTGATCGTCAGCACTCGAGCTTTTGCTTCACCATTTAGATTCCTCTGTCTAAATTTTTTATGTGCAACGTCAACAATTCTGCCATAGAAATGAACACATTACATTATTGGTTTGCCTATTTAACGACTTTCTGTTCCGACTCATCGCATTCTCTATCATGATTTTACTGACCAGCACAGACTTTGTCACTCTAGTGACCAGTCGGAAACCAGGTTAAATTCACTCTGTACACTTTTAGGTAAAAAAGAAACAGACACTAAAAGCAATTATCATAGTCTGAAAGTCCAGTGTTGTGTAATATTCAAACACTACCATCGGGAAAGGGAGTCAAAAGCAATCGTAACTATGGAGTTTTAACGTCATACAGAGCAAGGGGCAGTGATGATAATTCCATGGCTGTAATTATATTAGATTGCGATGCATGAACTGTGCACTAGTGTGCGTAAAATACATGTAGAAATAGAGTGTCAGTGCGTGATTCAAGTGTGTAGCCTAATATTCTGCCACTCCGGTGATATGGAGAAAGACTCGGAGAATAGTCTCGTTAATATTTGGATCACACATAGTTCCATGTTCGGTTACCGCTAAAGGAGATAAGTACCCCCTCCGGTGGACGGATAAACAGTACAGAACATTGTTACTGAGACCTCCGTAATCCAATTATGGAATACCACTGTTACCTTGTTTATTAGACTCGCTTTTGCTTTGAAACGATTACGATTCTGTACTTTGGCTTTGTTCATCGGTACTGCTTAATGGTTACGTTACTTGTAGTCGTAATGATTTGGCTATTGATTTGGCGTCTGTGTTGGTTTATACACGCTATGTGGTTCGCTGCAGTGACGTGTTACACCACAAAACGTAGCGAGGGAGGTCAGTTTATAGTTAATAGTTGTCTAACTTATGGGTGACCAAAGGAGATGGTCGGTGGTGTTTTAGCCGAGATCTTCACTACTTTCTACAGAAATTAAAACACTTTGGTGTGAATGGCGGATGGTACTCTCCATAGTACCAGTTAATAGAGCTTATTCCAGTGCGATTCACGTATTCAACGCAGGAAGAATTACTATTTAAACAATTGTGTGAGCGTTGTAATCAATCTCACCTTGTCCTCAAGATACCTACGAGAGCGATACGTAGAGAAGTTGTAGTGTATTCCTAAATTCATTACTTGAGGCTTGATCTTGAGACTTTGTATGTTGGCATTCTCTTGATAGTTTGTCTATCTTCGAGTGTCAGTCACTTCAGTTTCTTTAGGATCTGCGTTACACTCTCCTACGGATCAAACAAACCTGCGATATTTCATACTGCCCTTCTCGGCACACGTTCCACATTCCCTGTTAGTCCTATATGATACGGTCCCACACATTTCAGGAATGTTCTAGGACTAGTCACACGAGCATTCTGTTGGCGGTCTCCTTTGTAGACAGATTAGCTATTCCCTAATGTACTATCTATGAACCAAAATATGCCACCTGTTATACCTGCGACTGAGTAAATTTGATCATTCGGTTTAGTTCCACAACACGTTACATCCAAGGATTGGTATGAGTAGCCCGAATCCAACTCTGACTCACTAATTTCGTAGTCATAGGGTACTGCGTATTTTCGTTGTTCGAAGCGAAAAGTTTTACATTCCTGAATACTTAAAGCTCTCTGCCAACCTTTGCCCCACTTTGAAATACTATCATTATCCGATTATATATTTGTGTAACTTTCTTCGCCCAGTAGTTACTACAGATGGCTGCAACAAATGGGGAAAGATAATTAACATGCTATATGAACAACAATGGTCTCAACATACTTCTCTGGGGCATACATGAAGTTACTGCTACATCTATGGATTTAGATGACATTCCTTGCCAAGGAACCCTCAATCTAATCAAAAATTTCACTTTATACCTCATACGATCGCACTTTCTGTAACAGAGCCAAATGCTTTAAGGAAGTAACAAAAATTACTGCATCTACCTCATTTCCTTTATCCATGGTTTTCAGGATGTCATGTGAGAAATATGTCAGGAGTATTTCAAATGAATGTTGTTTGCGGAATCCACGCTAGTTAGCATGCAGGAGACTATTCAGTCGAGACACCTCATTAAGTCTCAGCCCTGAATTTTTTCTAGGACCCTGCAACAACTGGATTCAAGTATGGTGGACGGTAGTTTTGTGTACCAAATCCGGTACCCTTCTGTGCTTTTTCCACATTCTGGGCACGAGGAATCTACGGTAGAGTGTTGTTGAAAGAGAGGTCAATTCAGTCGCAAGTGCAGTATACAATCTAAAAGGGATTCCATCGGTCCATGGAGCTTGTTCAGTTTTACGATTTTAACTATTTCGTAATATCAGTGGCGTCAATACCTGCATCGTCCATCTTTGCAGTGAACTGAGAATTAAAAAGAGGGGAATATCGCTGAAATTTCCTTTGTAAAGAACATTTGGAAAAGGAGTTGAGCATTTCTAATTTGGTTTGTTGCCTCAATTTCAGTCTTCGTCTCGTAGACGAGTGACTCTACATTAATTTTGGTACCTTAACAGCCATTCATATGAACAGAATTTCTTTGGGTTTTATGACAGATTCTTCGGCAATATACACCCACGGTATTCATAGAAGGCTTGTCGAATTTCCCTCGGCATAGAAAAATGCCTTTCCTTTAGCATCTCTCCATCTATGATCCATGCTTTTACATCTATTATACAGCAGCCTCTGCTTCTCTAGAAGTTTCTTTACAGTGAGTGTATACCATGGATGGATCCTTCCATCTTCAGCTGTTCCAGTAGGCACATATCTCTTAAATGCATGGGCAACTATTCTTCAAAATTTGAGACAGAATAACCCTTCTTAGTCGTCTGCAGACCTGCGACTGGCGAGACATCCACGTTTTTGAACTTCCATAAAGTTAAGTTATTTAGATTGTAATAACTGTTAGTTTAATACAAATTACTCACTAAACGCTTGCATCTGTGAGGATTTTAAGCTTATTATTAAAAGTATCACTTTCCTTTACGTATTAGTCCATAAAACGTGAAAATTTGGTAAGGGCGGAATGTATTTTATACTTCTTTATGTTTTGGCACAATTAACTTGTATACTCCCACTTAATTGTTCTCTTTTCCTTTTCAACAATTGAAAGTGAGCGTGAACATTGATAGTAAATTTCATATTTCCGGAAAGTTGCATAAATGTCAATTTGTTTGATTTAGAATCTTTCGCACTAGTCGGTTGTTAACGTGCAGTTAAGTGAGTGCTAAGTTCTTGTTATAAGCGGAAATAAATAATATTTTACGTTATATCACACACCTGAAGCGCTAACCTATAGGTGTAATTATTACTGTTCTTAAGTAACGAAAATTAGTATAGTGTAAAGTGAGTCAAGTGATTTACACTGAAGCGCCAAATAAACTCGTTTGGGCACACATATTCAGATACAGAGATATGTAATTGCCCCCGGCAGAATATGGTGCTGTGGTTGGCAACGCCTTCATAAGACAACAAGTGTCTGCCGCAGTATTTAGTTTGGTTACCCTGCTACAAAGGCCGGTTATCAAGGTTTAAGTGAGCTTGAACTTGCGATGCGACGCACCATCTCCGAGGTAGAGATGACATGGGGATTTTCCCTTACGACCATTTCACGAGTGTGCCATCAATATCACGAGATCTCCGGCATCGCTTCAGCAGGATAAAGATCCGCAATAACGGGACCAACGACGACTAAACGAATCGTAAAAAGAGACAGAAGCGCAAACCTTCCGAAAATTGCTGCAGATTTCAAGTGTCAGCGTGCGAACCATTCAACGAAACATCATCCATATGGGCATCCGGAGCCGAATGCCCACTCGTGTACCTTTGATGACTGCATAACACAAAGCTTTACGCGTCACCTGGGCCCGTCAACACCGACATTGATCTATTGATGACAATCTCATGAATCAATTGACTCTGCTTGTCAGCAGGGGCCGGCCAGTGTGGCCGAGCGATTCTAGGCGCTTCAGTCTGGAACCGCGAGACCGCTACGGTCACAGGTTCGAATCCTGCCTCGGGCATGGATGTGTGTGATGTCATTAGGTTAGTTAGGTTTAAGTAGTTCTAAGTTCTAGGGCACTGATGACCTCAGATGTTAAGTCCCGTAGTACTCAGAGCCATTTAAACCATTTGTCAGCAGGGGGCTGTTAAAGCTGGTGGAGGCTCTATGATCGTGTGGGGCGTGTGCAGTTGGAGTCAAATGGGACCCCTGATACGTCTAGATACGACTCTGACAGGTGACACGCACGTAAACATCCTGTATTATCATTTGGACCCATTAATGTCCATTGGGCATTCCGACAGATTTGGCAATTCCAGCATTACAATACCACACCCCACACGTCAATAATTGCTACAGAGTGGCTCCAGGGATACTCTTCTCGGTTTAAATACTTCCACTGGCCACCAAACTCCTCAGATGCGAACATTATTGAGCATATCTGGGATGCCTTGCAACGTGCTGCTCAGAAGAGATCTCGATCCCCTCGTACTCTTACTGATTTATAGACAACCCTGCAGGATTCATGGTATCAGTTGCCTCCAGAACTAGTGCAGACATTAGTAGAGTCTATGCCACGTCGTCTTGCGGCACTTCTGCATGCTCGCGGGGGCAGTACACGACATTAGGCGGGTGTACCAGTTTCTTTGGCTCTTCAGCGTAATTCTATTTTTAAGCGTGTAATCTGTGTTTCAGTGAGTTACAAGTGTTTGTGTTGCCATAGGCTAGTCAAAGAGGGAGTGGTATGTGTAGACTGTGGGTTGCAATTACACCGGGGTAACTGTAGTGGCGAGCTCAGTGGGAAACGCAGTGAGGCTCTGCCATGAAAATGTAGGCCTTGCAAAAACGGCAAGAGAGTCACTGAGTCGGAGACAAGGATTTGTGCCCTTGAGGCTGAATTAAATCACGCGAAATCTGAACTAGATACGCTGAAGAGGGGAAAAGGTCTTGGGAACTGGGAAAGGGCAACAAGCAGTGTTCGGAACATCTCTTCAACTTCATCTACATTTGAGTTGAGAGAATCAAATAAATTTGACTTGTTACCTGAAGTTAGAGAGGATGAGCCTGAGCCAACTGCATGTCACAGTAGGGTGGCGCATATTTATGTCAAAGAAACTTAGTGTATGTCGGTACCAAAATAGAGTAGGAATAAAAGGGTCCTACTGATAGGTAGTGGTAATGATAGGGGTGGAGGCGGGATGGTACAGGACAGATTAGGCACTGGGTACCCGATCACAAGTATTGTGAAGACAAGTGACAGAGGACATAGGGAATTTGTGAAAAGCTTTTGGCAAAGAGGATAAGGCTATTATAGTTGGTGAAGCAGGGAAGCGTCTGCCTGTGGACAGTAATTACAGCATTAGGGGTGCCCTGGATGAGACAGGAGTAGCAACTACACACACAAATGCGAATTTTGTGGAAGTCCTTCAGCGCCATTACGAGCCCTGGGTAAACACTACTGTGAACCGTGTGAACGCTGACTTGAGCACTCTTCTGCTGGTCGAAACGAAATCTCATACGAGTGAAGTGCCTGTTGCTGCAGTTGAGAGAAGGGAATATACTAGACATGGCCTACACCTGAATGGGAAGGACAGGTTGGCTAAGTTCCTTGCCGATAATATACGCAGTGTTAGGCGACGGAGGAAGGGGGGGGGGGGGGGGGGGAGGAGCGGGCCACCATCACACTCAACAAGTTTACAGTGGTTACTGGTGCCAGGGGACCACACTTTTAGGTTAGAATCAGAATTCAGGTAACATGTTTCTAAATAAGTAAAAATAACAAAAGAGTCCCGCAAAATGCTTAAAAGAAAGGCTACATTATTCCAACAAAATATTTGAGGATTGAGTAATAAGGAAGAGAATTTAGAGAGCTCTGAAAAGATAGACATCCTGTGCCTATCTCAGCACCACACAGCCACACGATTAGATAAGATACAGATAAAAGATTACACTACTGCAGTTTACTCCAGAAGATCTGACACAACAAAAGAAGGAATTGTTACATACAGTAAAACAGAATACAAGTTAAAAAAACATTGGGACTAGTAGATTTTGTAGTAAACAGTAGACACAAGTGCGTGCTTATGAATTACTGCGTTAACTACAGCTGTATATAGATACCCATTGAGAATTTTTGAACTGTCTGTGAGGAATCTGGATCTTTTATTGTACTGTTTGCCAGATATCAACAAGCAGTTAATAGTCTGTGGTAACTACAGTGTAAACTTTCTAAATGATTCTGATACGAAAAATGATCTGCACACCTTATTTGGATCCTACAAATTGGTCTCAGTAATTAACTTTCCAACACGAGTGGATGAAGACAGTAGGACACTAATTAATAATGTTTTCTTTGATAAGCTCAAAGAAAGAAAATAACTCTTTACCCAGTAACAAATGCTCTCTGTAATCATGATGCACATTCGGTTAGGATAAATATCTTGCTCCTTACATTATGGATACTCCTCAGTGGAAATGAATAAGAGTAATTAGTTTCTCCAGGACGAATGTTTTTAAGAATAGTTTATAGGAGATGACATTGGATGCAATTTATGGTGAACCAAATGTTAACACAAAATTTTATCTATTTCATGAAAAATCATATTATTATTTGAAAATAACTTTCCGCACAACATAATCAGAAAGGTCACGAAACAGCCATGTAAGAAAACTATGGATCACTAGAGTGATAAAAGTGTCTTGTGAAAGGAAAAAAGCATTGTATTTTTAGCAAAAACAAGAAGGCATCCTACAGTAGTTGCACGTTAGAGAAACTACTATACATTAATAAGACATATTACTAAAATGTCATGGAACATGAATATAATGTCAGAAGTCAGTACTTTCGTCAACAGACTGAAGGCTGTGTGTTATGTAGTGAAACGAGAGACAGGACAACCAGCCACTGAACAAGAAAACATCACTACTGAACTGAATGGAAGGGCTATAAATGATGAGACACAGATAGCTAATGCGTTTAATAATCATTTCTTAAATACAATAGAAATCAAAGAGACAAACAGTTAAAGAGTATCTGAGCTGTCAGCGTCAGGTATTCGGTGATGAGGACGAAGACATGGAAAACAATGGAAAAAATTCAAAGGAGTCGTGCAATGTGCCCTAGACAAGTATTTTTCGAGTAAGGTCTTAAGGGATGGGGAGGACCCACAACGGTACTGCACCCGTGTTACAAAACTGCTACATAAACACAGAAAACTTCACCTCAGATGCAAGAGAAATAAAAACTTAGCTGACAAACAAAAGCTCACTGAAACGAAAATGAGCGTAAGGAGAGCAACGAGAGAAGCGTTCAATGGAGCAGAAAATCGTAACACGGTCCCTCCCCATCGTCGTACGCACGTCAAAATGGCAGATACTGAGACAACCGATCCCGGAATAGACCAACAACTACAATCGTCTAGTAGTGGAAAGGAGTCAGGAGAAGGTAAGATAGCGAACAAAATTACAATAAAATTTTGTGAAAGATCTTGCTCCCCTTCTAGCGGTAATTTAGCGTAGATTGCCTGAGCAACGAAAGGGTACTGGAAGAAAGCACTGACATTCCCGTTTTCTAAAATTGGCCGTAGGACATATGAACACAATTATAGACCTATATCGTTGACATCAATCGGTTGTAGAATTAAGAAACACGTTTTATGCTCAATAATTATAACGTTCTGAAGCAAAATCTCCCCTATAAAAATCATCATGGATTCAGCAAACAGAGATCCTACGCAACGCAGCTCGCTCTCTTCCTCCATGAGATCCGCAGGGCCGTGGCCAATGGCTTTCAGGTTGAATGCGTGTTACTTAATTTAAGGAAGGAATTTGATACCATCCCGCACCACCGTTTACTGAAAAAAAAACGAACTTATCGAGTATCGGAGCAGATTTGTGACTGGATTCAAGATTTTCTTACAGACAGGACTCAACACGTCGCCCGTAAAGGAACAAAATTGACCGATGGAAAGGTAATTCCCGATGTACTGTAAGCAAGTGTAATAGAACCGTTACTGTTTACAATATATATAAATGATCTAGCAGAAACTGTCAGTTGCTCTCTAAGGCTGTCCACAGATGATTCGGTTGTATATAATAAAGTAGCAACGCCAGAAGGTAGCAATGATTTGCAGAACGACCTCCAGAGAATTGATGAATGATGCATCCTCTCACAGTTGACCCTGAACGCAAGTGTAACATATTGCGCTTACATTGGAAAAGAAATCCACTACAGTATAGATACACTATTGATGACAAACCTCTGGAAACAGTATCTGCCGTAAAATATCTAGGAGTAACTATGGTAAGTGACATAGAGGTACCAGTCCATTGGCCCATCCGTTGTTAATCATGATATTTTACTTTTGGTAAGTTGGTGTATCATCTGTGGAAATGTAAATCAAGTGTCAGCTTTAAACTCTGAATAACTTTCTATATTGATTTTTAGCTGGGTGTTGTGTGTTGTCCTTAGGTTAGTTAGGTTTAAATAGTTGTAAGTTCTAGGGGACTGATGACCATAGATGTTAAGTCCCATAGTGCTCAGAGCCATTTGATTTGATTTTTAAAGAATTCGTGTTCCGAGTACTTCTTTTAAAGTTAATGTGCCGAACGATGGTGCTGGGTAAACATCGTCAGTTTCATTCGCTTTGTGACGAGGGAAACTCATCTATAGCTTATGAAGATCTGTAAGTAGTCTGTTCTTTCATTTTAAACGTTCACAAAATTATTAAGCGAATTCAAACGTCGATACGTCCAGAGACGTAATAGCGCTCAGTGCAGTAACTTAACGCCGTTTGCACTGACCCAAAAAATATGAAGTTATTTTCCTCAGCAGACAATTAGCAGGCAGTGTTTTATCTGATGGTAAAGTGATTCTCCTTATTGAATACCTTACAAGGATAAAACTTCAATAGACGCGTATGATGAACATCTTATGGATTGCCTGAATGTACTAAATTGATAAGAAGCTGCCAAGATTTTAAATGAAAAAAAGTGGGTCAGCAGAAAAATGAAATTATCAGTGCCGGTGGGATAACTAAGGGATTTTATAACGAAATCTAGGAAGCCCTCAAAACGTTGCCAGTTCCTATATCTAAAGAAATTTGAGTCTGGAAAAGGTTTTGACGTGGGACATCTCACCATTCTGTCATAGACCAGTCACGTGGGTAAATATAGCATGGTTATCAATCTTCTAACAATGTTATGGGCATATTAGGGAAGTTCGTCAAGGTGCGGCAAAAAAATTGCTTTTTTGCCTTTCGGGAGTCATGCGTAATGCAGCGGGATTATGAGCATCGCTTGTATTCTTGATGGAGCAGCCTACGCAGCACAACTTCTCCAAACACACAGAAGATAGATCGGTGTCCTGTGCTTGGTTGATTACCGAACGCAATACATGACACACAATAAGAAAGAAATCCAGTATCTGTTGGCCGATAAGACAAGAACGAAGAAGGAATGAAGGAAGATAAGGGTTTAACTCCCCGTAGCCTCTAGGTCATTAAATATGGAGCAAAATCTCCGATTGTTTCAAAGATAGGGAAGGAAATCTGCGAGGTGCCTGGGTGGAGAAGAGTTTGTACCACTTTAATTCAGACGAATTTTGCATGAGAACGAGACATGCACTCGACCCTCTTCTTATCTACCAGCTAATTAATTATGCGCCAACGGTAATGAAGGAAATGATGATGGACCCTGCTGGTTGGTAAAATAAAGAGTGCACACTCACAATAATATAATAAAATCCGTAATCTACTAAAAAAAAAGAGAACTTTGTCATAATAAACGACAGGAAATGGGATTCTGCCTACATCTACGAAATGATATGCAGATTAAATATTACAATGAGATTTATTATATATCAGAACATAAATGCACATGATTGTCGAAACACACAGTAGATTAAAGGCTAGAATATGCTGAAATATCATGAGAATAACAGTTGGCTCGAGAACAAGGTGCTCCTACTCTCTGTGATGCAATAGACTGACTATAATGACTGGAGGTCCTAATGAATCAAATATTAATCTCCCGACTATATAGCAGTATCGCAATTAGTATTGAGAGATGAAATGGGATCGCATGGAGATACAAGCAAGGTGGACTTGTTGCAAAGCAAGCGCGCATGGTGCTGAGTGATTCAGTATAAAATTGATAAGGTCCTACAACGCCAGAACCGCAAAATACTGTACCAGTACTTACATCTGCAGCACGTCGTCGGTAGGCAGCGTGCTGATGATGTAGGCGCCGACTTCTGTAGTGCAGCAATCTGTGTCAACGCCTGGCCGTGAAAGCTGTCTGAGAATTCTAAGATCTTCTGAAAACGAGCGACTAAGTCGCAAGACTGTCCAACTCTGAAGAAGATCAGATCCCGATTCTTCTATGTTGCGATGCAAGAACGAAGGCAGCTTTGCTCAACTCCCTACTATCCTCGAAAACCGCGAACCAGCATTCAGTTCTGATTCCAAAATTCCCCCTCACGGTCTCAGAACATCATTCACGACAATAGCGAGCATTCTCTCCAATTTCGAGCAGAGCTTTATGACATGAACTAGCCTCAGTTTAAGTTGACCAATCATGCCTCTGCTATGCAGCTGAGGGCATTGAACTTGCCATTTGACCGGCTACAAAAACAACCTCCCTAGACCATCGGCCATCCGGTACCAGACAGCCTCACCCAGCAGGGCACAGTGCACAAGTGTTCTCAGAATTGTGAGGACAATGCAGTCAGTCGGTGCCAGGAATCTCCGTTCCGGACGCGCCGGAACGGTAAACACAAGAACTACGGCGACACTCAGACGTCTCACAGGTCGTTTTGCCCTGCATACAATAGGCGAAACTCGACCGACGTCAGTTGTTATGCCAGGCGCTTAAGACTACTGTATGAACCCCACAGAATTCAGGGAAGTGCAGCGCCAATCCGGATACGCAGTGTCCCCCGTCCTCCGATGCTTGCTTCGTCAAGGAAGTAAAACAACATGTTTAGGAATCAAGTGAAGAGTATTTTTTGAGCTCTCAGTACAAATACTCTCATTACAATAACCTTATTCGGTCTGTTACTACCATGCAATGACAAAGAACATTAATAAAATTTATGAAAATAAGAGGAGACATGCAAAAGAGGGCATGGAAGGCTGTGTGCCGCGTCCTCCAATGCTCTCCTCGCACAGGCCACCCAAGGAAGTAAAACAACATGTTTAGGAATCAAGTCAAAAGTATTTTTGAGCTCTCAGTACGAATACTCTCTTTACAATAACTTTATTCGGTTTGTTCCAACCACTTAACGAAATAGAACATTAATAAAATTGATGAAAATGAGACAAGACATGTAAAAGAGGGCATGGAGCCTCTCAAATCATCCTCGATATTTTGTCAAATCATGGGAAACCTAAATCTGGATTTGAACCGTTGTCCTCTTGAATACCAGTGCAGTTTGCTAGCAACTAGGCCACCCTACTCTTTGAGAATAAATGAAAAATAATGAAAGGACAAACATTTACTACATGTTGTACATGGGTTGTTAATTGCAATTACAGGTTCTCCTCATCAAATACTTCTTCGTAGAATTCGTAACGTATCGGATTCTATAAGAATAAGGTTTCGGAAAAACAAACTCAGTTATGTTTGATAACTGTAGAAGGTCACCACCAGACTATGTCTGGAACTAATGTTAGGTAATATCATGTAGCTAATAACATAGATCAAAGAAGCAGATGGAAAGCACATCACCTTGATCATCGATCTATTCGCTGACCTGATGCGTCAACTTGTACCATTCGTGATGCAGCACAGTGTACAACGAACGTCACCTACATTTTACCGACCAAGCACTACAACATCGATGACTAGTGTCATTTCACGAAGCGAGAGAACGTCTGCCGTCATGAACATGCTCTCGCTGTTGCAGAGGATAAGGTCATTCTACCTAATGAACTTCATAGTTCCACAGAGAGAGGTGGCGCAGTGGTTAGACACTGGACTCGCATTCGGGAGGCTAACGGTTCAATCCCGCGTCCGGCCACCCTGACTTAGGTTTTTCGTGATTTCCCTACATCGCTTCAGGCAAATGCTGGGATGGTTCCTTTCAAAGGGCACGGCCGATTTCCTTCCCCGTCCTTCCCTAATCCGATGAGACTGATGACCTCGCTGTCTGGTCTCCTTTTGTATGCCATTCCTGGCCAGCTTGTCTCCCTTGAAAACTTTGATCTTTTCACACAGCAGTGCAGTCTTACTCCTACACTGCTACTTATTGGTCAGGACTCACTAAGCCAACTTGCTTCTTCCACAACTCCGGCGCGTTTTCCGACTCGTCGTCGTACTAACTCACCGTCTGCTCACCCCAATTTATCTGTGCATGGTAAATGGCCTGTTAGGTACCGCTCTCGAAGACCAATCGACTTACGTTGGAGGTGATGCAAGTAGAGATAAGCGTCCCATTTGATCTAAATGTTCGACGAAACAAATTTCAGCCGAAATACTGAAATTTGTGTCGCTGGCGTACTGCAAGATGGTTTCTCTTTTATAGATTTATCTCTATGTGATTCTTTTATCCCATTATCTTTCCATATGTCCATATAACAATTAATTGTAATTCATTCTTGGCAGTAAAGGTAACAGAACAAAATGAAATCATATTCTGCGCACTACAAAGCCCCATTTATATATAGCTGTAGTGAGTTCACATTAGAGTCTGTCCACCTCATAAAATGTATGAATACAGCGCTCGCAGAGACCAGGCGAAAGATGACGCAAATAATGACGTAACTCTCTTCGAATCCACCACTGGTCTACTCTGGTTGTCGCGCACGCACCTGACAAAATAAGAAGGCATTGGAGAGTTATTAGTAGGTCATCCACTAGTAAATTGTGGCAGACATTCTGCTTATGTTACTCATGTTGTACTGTGGTTACATGAATCATTTGTTCGATTTTCAGACGCCGTTTCCCTCACATTACTTTGTGATAATGTAGTTCAGAGAGTATGATCACTATCTGTAAGTTCTAAATGCAATTACTCTAGGGTGTTGATGTCTAATTGTAACACATACGGGGCGTCATGCCTCTGGCAGTTACTGCATGCGATGGTCCTAATGCACTTGCCATAATCAACACTTTTCTCTCAAAATAAAACTTCGTTAATTGAATATCGGAAAAGTTTGCCACAACTCTCTCTGAAAATCTTCATTTTCAAACAGATAACAGATACAACACTGTAGAATGGTGGTTTATGGGCCTTTATGAAGACTCCTTTTCACAAGTAATATATGGCGCAAAGAGAATGTTGATTAAAAATTCCAATAAACCAAGAGACTCGTTTCGCCATATCTCCCTCACCAAAAATGTATTTATACCTGAAAAACGAAATATTTCTTTATAATTTAAAAATGTGATCAATTTTATTCTTTATATATAAGAACCATCAAATATCAATTGTCTGTATCCACTAAACGAAACTCCAATAAACTTAAGAAAATTACAATTAAAGAAATTTTATCTTTATAAATGAAATCTGTTGAACCTTGTCTATAGATTTAAACTAAAAAACTGAAGGTACATTTCAAGTACAAACGTTTTAATTTTTAAAACCTATACTTTTTCTTTATAAATAAAACCAAAACAAAGTGAACACAACAGCTGAGCTATTTCAAAACTTAGAAAATTATAGTAAATCAAAATATGGTTCAGGTTATAATGATTTAAAAATTAGTGTAGAGCAAATCCTTATTCAAATGTAACTAGATAAGACCTAATGTAATTTATTATTTTAATGAGAAAGAAATGAAAAATGGGGAACTAAGATATAAAATTATAAATGATCTTTGATCAAATAGTAAAAAGAAACTGAAAAATTAATCTTATTGCAAATACTATTGACAATAATAATAATAATGATGATGATGATAATTATTTAAGTAAACAATTTGTAAGAGATCTACAAATAATCTGTAAAACGAAAAATTAAAAAAAAGTTCTAAGCTTAGAAAACGACAATTAATCTCCCTTAACGAAATATCTGTAGGTAAAGTTAATAATACTGATAACGATTTCAGTAAAAAATCTATGAAAAACCTTTGTAAAATAAATAAAACAGAAAATCAAGAAATTATTTTAATTTTAGTAAACAACGATTAATGAATCTTATCAATAGATATGAGAAAATTATTATTAATAACAACAATGAGAGTTATTTTCAAGAGTTTCTATTTGATGAATATCAAAAAATTAAACAAAAAATTGTTATTAAAAATTTACCAAGTTTCAGTTTTCTAGATGACTTTTTTTAATGACCTAAACGAAGTTATAGAAGAGGTTCTGCTTTTAAATCAAGAATAATGCCTTATGACTTAATAATACCAATTATATTTTTGATCCACAAGAACTTTTTAATCAAATTAAGGAAGAAATAATCACCAAATTAAAGAATATTTTAATACAAAGGAGGGCTATAAAAAATAACATCGAATTTAAATGTAATTTTAAAGGACAAGATAAAATACTAGAATTTAATAACCAAACAACTAATCAAGGTTTATTAACAACAACTGATTTAGAAGATTATTATAAAAAAATCAACCACTAACCTGTTAACTGAAATAGAATAAATGGAAAGGAAATTATCTGGTTGGTCCTTATTTTATATCAGTAGCTCTGAATTAATTGTTAATAGATGCTATCTAATTTTTGTTTTTCTGTTTAGCTAAATCAATTAAGGATATAAAATCTGTAGTTAATGAAAAATGTGTTATACATATGAAAGGAATGAAGAAGAAGAAAGAATTTTTTGTATATTGTCTTTACCAAACAACAAAGCAAAACATGTTAACTTTCTTTAATTTCGAAAAGAAAATATATTACATTGTTGTTGTGTAAAAAAATGTATCTAGAATAATAATTTCACATGCAATTAAAGAAAGTTATAAAATTTATCTTTGTAATCAATGCTGAAGATATTTTTGTTCATGAGAAAAATTAGATAATCATGAAAACAATTACAAAGAACATAATAAGTAAAAATAGCTATGTCTACAAAAGGTAAATAAAATAATTTCGAAATTATAATCATTCAATAAGCTTACCTTTTGTAATTTATGCCGTTTGCTAATGTTTATTAAAGGATATTAACACTTGTCAAACAAATCCTGAAAAAACTTATATTCATAAAGAATAAAACATTTACCAATTTCATTGAGTATTATATTAAATATTCTGATGAAAATTATAAAGCCCATGGTACATATACTGGTAAAAATGCAGCAAAACAATTCATCAAAATGATAAGAAGAATCTAAAGATATTGCTGAAACATATGGACCAAATATAGCAATGTTAATAAGAAAGATTAATCAATTTTATAGATCCAAAAACTTGTTATATTTGTTAAAAAATTTACTAAAGGAGAAAAAAAATAAAAGAACATTTTCATTTAACATGAAAACATCGAGAAGCTGTACATAATGAACATTTTCGTTATTATCAAAATTTTTAATTATCAAATTTATACTAGTTTATATTCATAATTTAAGAAATTATGGTTTTCATTTGTTAATCAAGGAATTGGCAACAGATGGTACAGATATAAATGCTATTCCTGACAATGAATGAAAAAATATTTATTTCAGTACATTTGTTGAAGGTGGATTAGTATCAGGTTTTGTAATTACATAAAATTTATCGCCTCAAGTACTCATAAGTTAGCTTCTAATTTTACAAAAGAACTGTTTAAAGAAACAGCAACACATTTTGAAGGAGAACAATTATGTTTCATAATTAAAAAAGGAGTTTATGCTTATGAATATATGAACTCTGTAGAATAATTATAAGAAACTAATTTACGTAAAAACGAATTGCCTTTATTCTAGCCTCCATAAAGATAATATTTCTCATGAAGACTGTAATCACGCAGAAGCAGTTTGTGAAAAATTCTGCATTAAAAATGTTTATGATTTTATAAAAATTATACACTACATTTTAAGTTTAAATTTTATCAAATACATTCCAAAACTTTAGATATACATATATTTAATCTTATGCATTCGATCCATTTTGGTATTTTGCAGGTCCAGGGTTATCGTGGGATTCTACAAGTTACAAATGCAAAAAGTACGATTATGTATTAAATGGTCATGATACGATTTAATTTCTAGCAAAAGGAATTCCAGGTGCAATTTCTTAAATGATTAAAAGATATGCTACATCAAATAAAAAATAAGTGAATAATTTTAAGCTAGCAATATCATCAAATTATAATGCATATATAGATGCAGATAAATTATATGGTTGGTCAATGTCCTAGTTTTGACCAGTTGTTGATTTCACTTGGTTACAACCAGAATACTTTAATTCTGAAAAAAATACTTAAAATCTCAGATGCTAATCAATTTGGTTATATTTTAGAAGCTGATTTAGAATATCCAATAAAATAACATAACTTGCAAAGTATTTACCACTAGCACCAGAGGAGGGAATAAATTATTAAAAACATTAAATAATAAATAAATATATGATGTACATTACAGAAATCTTAAACAGTGTTTAAATCTTTGATTAAATGGGGTAGGGCGTCAAATGGGACGATTTGGAGCAAGAGAGGTACCAGACGACATTTTAATTTCCACTGTCTATACTTTTACGAATAAATTCATAGAACTTTGTCAGAATGGCCTGAAAGGATTCAGGATTTACACTCATAGCAGTGGAAGTTCTAAAATATAAGAAGAAAAATTATTTACATTTAAAAGTTGACTATTTTTCACTTACCATTGGCTGCATTTCTTGCTATAGCTACACTTTTCTTCATAAGTAAGTGAGATTCTTTGATGTATTTTCCACAGCATACAAACCATACCTACAGGTGTATAAAACTATAGAATTTTCGAAATGTAATGAAAACTGTGGTAATAATTGAGATAATTAACTATAAATTTTTTTCTAAACATGAAGTTGAAAATGTGTCATTACATTAATTTTTTCACAAATTAAATAATTTCTAGAGTTTCATACACCTGTAAGTATGGTTGCATGCTGTGCAAAATTCATCGAAGAATCTCTCATACTTATGAAGAAACGTGTACATGTACCACAAATGAAGCCAATAGTAAGTGAAAAAATGATGTAAGTTTACATGTAAAAAAAATTATTTTTTAGTGTTTTTGTACTTCCATTGCTATGAGTGTGAATCCTGAATCCTTCCTGGACGTGCTGACAAAGTTTTATGAATTTATTGATAAAAGTATAGACAGTAAGAATTAAAATGTCCTGTGGTGTCTATCCTGCTCCAAGATGGTCCATTTGACGTCCTACCTATCTTACAATTAAGGTAAATTTTTAGAATTTTACGTTTTGAAAAATCATATTTGCTGAAAAAAACATTGATTTTAATACAGAAATGAGTTACGAGGAACCTAACACTTTTGAAAAAGTTTTTTACAAGTCAATAAATAATTCAGTATTTGGAGTGAGTGAACGATTTTAGAAGTAGACCAAACATGAAAATTATAACAGATCCAACAAAATATGCAAATTATATTTCAGAACCAAATTATGAACATACTACTTTATTTTCTGAAAATGTACTAGCAGTTCATATGGAAGAAAAGTAATACTAAATTAACAAACTTACATTGGAATGAAAGTTCTAAATATTTCACAAAGCAAAATGCATAATTTTCAGCATAATATTACAAAACCAAAATATGGCGAAAATACTTTCATTTATGATATCAGAACCAAAGATTTTTATAAAAATATGAAATCAGTGATAAACGAATTGGACACAAGTGATCATCCAAAAGATGTTATTTATGTAATTGCAGAAGTAAATAAGAATGTTTTAGGAAAAAATGTAAGATAAAAATCGTGGAGTAATTATGTTACATCATGTTGGTTTAAGATTTAAAATGTTTGCTTTTAAAATTGGTGATAAGGAAGAGAAAAATCTAATAGAGTTAAGAAATCTGTTGTAACAAATTTAATTAGTTTTCCTGATTATAAAAACTGTTCAGATAACAAAATAAAACGCTACAGAAAAATGAAACTTCCTGGCAGATTAAAACTGTGTGCTGGACCGAGACTCAAACTCAGGACCTTAGCGTTTCGTGGGCAAGTGCTCTACAAACTTAGCTACCCAAGCAAGACTCACGCCTCATCCTCACAGTTTTACTTCTGCCAGTATCTCATCTCCTACATTCCAAACTTTATAGAAGCTCTCCTGCTGACCTTGCAGAACTAGCACTCCTGAAAGAAAGAATATTGTGGAGACATAGCTTAGCCACAGCCTGGGGGTTGTTTCCAGAATGGACTATAGAAAAATGAGTTTGATTATATCATTTATGTATGAATCGTATGGAGCTGAATGTAATAAGGTTGTTTAAGTCCTGCTGATGATGAACATGTCTTCAGACTTGGGTGGAGGTCTTTGTCTGCCACCAGTTCGAGACCATTGATCTGATGTAGCTCACTCATTTGCGATCACGGGCCCCTATGATACAGCCAGAATCAAATTTCAACAACATTCCTCATGTTTCATAAACTGTTTGAGAAATCAGTATGAAATTTTGGCAAATGATACCACACAAACAGGATAGTATTTTGCCATTTGATCATTATGCTAAACTTTACTATCTGTCATGTTATTTTATGGACTACAAAGTTTTTCTATGCATGAATGTCATTTTGAAGAGCCATAGATATTGAGTGAGATAAGAAATTTTGCGGGTTTTGGAGCAACATCAGTGAAGACATTACAAGATTACTTTTGTACAGAGAATGTGCACTTCCCTAAGTTATTGACCATACTTGTCCTCAGTTCCTTACTTTAAAATATTCATAAACCATTGTTTCCAAATTCTCTCGCAATTGCTTCTGCACAACATGTTAGTGAGGTGACATTGTGTGAACTCCGCTGTGGTCTGTCAAAAGAAGCAAATTTTGACGTGGGCACAAGAGAAATGTATGTTTTACTCAAAATTCACCACTGATGGCGCTTCTCTGTAAGTTACAAATGGTGTTCAATCAAGGCAAAAATAAATCGCTGCTTTTGTTGCATTTTCAGTGGAATTCCTTTTTAGATACTAACTAAAACAGATTTGACAGCAGATCCTTCTGAATGGTCACTATGCAAGTGTGGATGTGGAGGGGCTCCACTTATTATTGACAGAAAATATGAGTGTATGCTCCAGTTTAGAACGACACTTCCCTCCAGCGCACAACACTCTCCCTACAGTATTTTCCCATAACCTTAACCACCACTGCTCTCCACATGGGTGCCCTGCCACCTGTGCGTCTACTGGCCACGATGTTTTGTGCCCTCTACTCAGGCAACATCAAACCAACATATTAAAAGATGAAATTTATTCATTACTATTTGGCCATTATTAATTAAACCCAAATAAAATGAAAGAGAATAACAACAACTTCTTGCAAGAAACAAACAGTCTGCAATCCTTCCAATCTGATCATGAATGTGTATAAACGACGTGGAATAGTTTTAAAGAGATAGTATTGACATCAATTGAGATATTTATATCACATAAATTAATATGTGACGGTACTGATCCACCATGGTACACAAAACAGATCAGATTACTGTTTTAGTAGCACAGAAATAGCATACCAAATTTAAAAGAACGAAAATCCCCAAGACTGGCAAAGTTTTGCAGAGGTTCAGGATATAGTGTGTACTTCAATGTTAGATGCTTTTAATTTCCACAACAAAACTCTGTCTCGGAATCTGGCAGAAAACCGAAAGAGATTCTGATTGTACACAAAGCACATGAGCGGCAATATTCAATAAATACCGTCACTGTGCTATAACAACGGTGAAGTTACTGATGACAGTGCAAACTGAAAAAGAGTTATTAAACACGATTTTCCTAAGCTCCTTCACCAAAGAGTTATTAAACACGATTTTCCTAAGCTCCTTCACCAAAGAAGATGAAGTGTATATTCGTGAATTCCAATCAAGAACAACTGCCAAGATGAGAAACATAGAAATAGATATCCTCAGCATAGCAAAGCAACTTAAATCACTCAACATAACCAAGGCTTCCAGTCCAGATTGTATACCAGTCAGGTTCCTCTCGGAGTATGTGGATACAATACCTCCATAGTTAGCTATTATACACAACTTTTCGCTCACAGAAAGATCCGTACCTCAAGACTGGAAGATTGCTCAAGTGACACAAATACCCAGAAAGGGAAGTAGGAATAATCTGTTGAATAACAGGCCCGTATCACTAAGGTCGATTTGCAGTAGGGTTTTGGAACATATACGATATTTGAACAGGATGAAATACCTTGAAGAAAATGATTTAATGACACGTAGTCAGCATGGATACAGAAAATATCGTTCTTGCGAAACACAACTAGCTCTTTGTACTCATGAAGAAATGAGTGGTATCGACAGGAGATGTCAAATTGATTTCATATTTTAGATTTCCAGATGGCTTCCCACATCGTTCCTCACAAGCATCTTCTAACAAAACTGCATTCCTATGGAATTTTGCCTCGGTTGCTCAGCTGGATTCATGATTTCCTGAAAGAAAAGTCACAATTCGTAGCAATAGACGGAAAGTCATTGAGTAAAACAGAAATAATATCCAATGTTCCCCAAGGGAATGGTATAGGCCCTCTATTGTTATTGATCTATTTTAAAAACATAGGAGATAATCTCAGTAGCCGTCTCAGATAGTTGGCAGATGATGCTGTCATTTACCATCTAGTAAAGTAATCAGATTATCAAAACGACTTGCAAAATTATTTAGATAAGATATCTGTATGGTGCGAAAAGTGGTAGTTGACCCTAAATAAAGAAAAGTGAGAAGTTATTCACAAGAGTACTAAAAGAAAACCTCTAAATTTCGATTATGTGACAAGTCACACACATTTGAAGGTTGAAAATTCAACTAAATACTAGGGAATACGATTACAAATACACTAAATCGGAACAATCACATAGATAATGCTGCGGCTGCGTGTAGTAAATAGAATTTTTTATTTCCTCCTGTTGCTATTTCTGTTAAGTGAAAGTTACCGCCATACGTCCCCCGTCTGCTTCTATCGTTCCCCTGAGGCTCATTATTAAATCTTTGACCTTGTTACTGATTTCTTGTTGTCCTGTCTGTATTTATATTTTGCCCGTCATTATTTCCACCAGATGCACCTTGCAAGTTTCGTTCATTATGTCTCATTTGGTCCCTCTCGTTTTGTGCTTCCTTGACAAAGGCTGACTTCCATAGAGTGCTTTTGAATGACTCTGTTGTGTCAGTACATTTCTCAATGAGCAGTTCCTGGTACCACAATGGCAGTTTCATATAGCACTGTAGCATATCTCCTTATCACTATATGGCTGGTCCAGGTAACGGGTTCTGTTGACAAGTGTCTCGAAAAACTTAACAGGACTGCAGCACCCCGATGCTTCGTAATCCTTCCCTAACATAATCTCCTGTTTAGTCCTGGTTTTTGGAGGTCCTGTGACAAGTCGGTATTTAGGAAAGCCTCTTCGAATTTGCCGCAACTGTGGCAGTTTGCTGCAAACCTACGCATGTGCTCTACTATTCGAACTTCCAGGTATCCACAGATGAATTCCAATTTGTATACTAGTGGCCATGACACGGGTAGTTCCCTACCATACTAAGCGATCCATAACATGAGATGTAATGAATTGTAGTGCTCTTTGTAAACATGAAAATTTCGAATTGAGAGAAACTATTTTAAGTCGAAACATTCCGAATTTTTGTCGGAGGAAGGCAATGGCAGACCACTTTCATTAGGGCCTTGCCTAGTCGGCGGTGCGGGTGTCCCGCATCGTCCCCTACGCTCCTCGGATTATGGGGCCTGATCATCAACACTATTCCTAATTTTGCACCCTTGGATTTCCTCTAAATTCTTGCGCGTGTGCGCCCAAGAATTCATGGCCGACCGATGCCTGACTGCTGCTGAAACGTCGTTTCGTGTCATCAGACTTATGTAGTGATGCTTCCGTACGTCTGGGTTGAGCGCAATTGTGGTCTGGTTTTGTGTACTATGCGCCACTGGCTGCGCGCCCCCGGCCTAGCGTCGTACCCCGTAAGCGGGCGGTCCTACCATAAATCGGCCTGTACCGTGGATGTGGGTCCAGATTGGGTTGCAAAATTTTGTCTTTGACATTCCTGGCGTCCAACAAACTCACAGTGACGTGCTGTTGCTTCTGGTTGAATTTCTACACCTGTGACCCATTCACACATATGTCTCATATCATCTGCCAGCTCATTCTGCTGGGAACTGAGACGCGTTTGCTCGTCTTTTATTTCTAACATTTCTTCCTGCGTCTTTTCAGCTACTCTCTGTTCATGTTTCTTACGATCAGGAACAGCCTTCTTGGTTGCACTCACTTCGACCTTTGCCAACGGTACCTGATCTCGTGCAATTTAGCCATTTTTCCTCGCATTTCGAGCTACTAATCTGGCCTTGCTAGCTTCACGTCAGGACTGTACTACTTCCTGCGCCTTATCTGAAGTTTCCTTTCGTCTTCAACCTCTGATTTTATACCTTTAACTCCATACCTGTCCTGATTTGCGTTTTGGATAACCTCATCAGTTCTCCTTTGAATTTCCTTAATTTCTTTCATTACTTCGTTCTGTCTCTATTCCTCCTAGTCTTGTCGCTTCAGAATTTTCCTACTTTCATTAATGAGGATCTCCTGTCCCTGGTCTTTCTCCTGATGTCTCTCTTCTTCCCTTTCCTGTGGGCTCTTCTTTACCTCTTGCTTAAATTGATCGATCGATGCTAATTACTCTCTTCCAGCAACGTACCCAGGACTAGACCCACGCGATTCAACTGCTCTACGACGCCTTGCCCACAAAATCGGACTGTTACTTTCTCTTACTGTACCTCTTTCCTATTTACAGAACCTACATAACGTGCCACCTTCACATCGTTTTAACTTTCCTTTTCTGAGTGAACTGAACCCTAATCATCGGAGTATTCCGCATTTGAAATTTGTGCCCTGTTAGCAGAGTGATGTAAATGAACTTCTTCCATCATTCCATCTTGTTCTGCATCAATGGCTGGCTCGTGTTCCATTTTGGACCACATTAGTGGGCAGTCTTCTTCACTACACACACGAGCTTTGCTTCTCGTAAGCATTAAAATCAACTGCTGCTTCCGCATCGCGCGCCACAACTCTACTCTGATCTTCTTTCAAATAATGCACACATTTATGTCTAACCCCATGAAATCAAACCTACTCTAAAATGTTTTACACATCTCCATATGCAAATTTCCTCCACAAAAGGTTGCACAACGCCGTTAGTAACGACGCAACATCATGCAAAACATTACGCAGAAGTCAATAACAAGATACAAAGAAACAAAAGTAGATGACACAGACAAATCCATACACTGAAATAAAATTACTGCAAATTACTGAGATACAACGTACAGCTCCAAAACCGAGTCAGTGCACCATAGCCTCACTTTTGTTAGAAAAGAAAAACACGCGCCTGTTCCGTAAGATGACGCACTAACGACCTCACAAAAGTGCCATACATCGAGATTCTGGCCAAGAGACGCCAATTGCAAGCCGTCTCTGTCTTTAATCATAAATATATGTCTGAGTGATGTTAAATGTTATTATCTTTACAAAAATAAAAGTATTATCTTCTTAATAACCTTCAAATCGTGAGTTACACCCTTGATTTTTATATATGAAGCTAGCGAACTCACTCGTGGCACTTTAGTTGCCTAAGTCCGCGGTCAGTTTCAGAGCTCAAATTAATAATCAATTTAACTCCTTTAATAAGATTGAACCTTAAATAGCTGGTGTATCCATATATCTCAACAACAAAACAAAAACACTGAATGATAACACTAGCGTATTTGGGTTTAGAAAAATAATGCCGAGTTTTTATTAATATTTTTATAACTGCAATGAGCTGATAAATCTTATAAAATTTGACAAACTCAAGTCAGAATAGGAATGGTGCTTGATTGGCAAAGCATTCACTGAGGTGGAAACTATAGGAGTTCTCCCCTGAATTAATCCGTTCTACAATGCAATCTGACTTTGTTTACATGAATCCACTGTGAGGCCCATTTCTACACTCCTGGAAATGGAAAAAAGAACACATTGACACCGGTGTGTCAGACCCACCATACTTGCTCCGGACACTGCGAGAGGGCTGTACAAGCAATGATCACACGCACGGCACAGCAGACACACCAGGAACCGCGGTGTTGGCCGTCGAATGGCGCTAGCTGCGCAGCATTTGTGCACCGCCGCCGTCAGTGTCAGCCAGTTTGCGCAGCATACGGAGCTCCATCGCAGTCTTTAACACTGGTAGCATGCCGCGACAGCGTGGACGTGAACCGTATGTGCAGTTGACGGACTTTGAGCGAGGGCGTATAGTGGGCATGCGGGAGGCCGGGTGGACGTACCGCCGAATTGCTCAACACGTGGGGCGTGAGGTCTCCACAGTACATCGATGTTGTCGCCAGTGGTCGGCGAAAGGTGCACGTGCCCGTCGACCTGGGACCGGACCGCAGCGACGCACGGATGCACGCCAAGACCGTAGGATCCTACGCAGTGCCGTAGGGGACCGCACCGCCACTTCCCAGCAAATTAGGGACACTGTTGCTCCTGGGGTATCGGCGAGGACCATTCGCAACCGTCTCCACGAAGCTGGGCTACGGTCCCGCACACCGTTAGGCCGTCTTCCGCTCACGCCCCAACATCGTGCAGCCCGCCTCCAGTGGTGTGGCGACAGGCGTGAATGGAGGGACGAATGGAGACGTGTCGTCTTCAGCGATGAGAGTCGCTTCTGCCTTGGTGCCAATGATGGTTGTATGCGTGTTTGGCGCCGTGCTGGTGAGCGCCACAATCAGGACTGCATACGACCGAGGCACACAGCGCCAACACCCGGCATCATGGTGTGGGGAGCGATCTCCTACACTGGCCGTACACCTCTGGTGATCGTCGAGGGGACACTGAATACAGCACGGTACATCCAAACCGTCATCGAACCCATCGTTCTACCATTCCTAGACCGGCAAGGGAACTTGCTGTTCCAACAGGACAATGCACGTCCGCATGTATCCCGTGCCACCCAACGTGCTCTAGAAGGTGTAAGTCAACTACCCTGGCCAGCAAGATCTCCGGATCTGTCCCCCATTGAGCATGTTTGGGACTGGATGAAGCGTCGTCTCACGCGGTTTGCACGTCCAGCACGAACGCTGGTCCAACTGAGGCGCCAGGTGGAAATGGCATGGCAAGCCGTTCCACAGGACTACATCCAGCATCTCTACGATCGTCTCCATGGGAGAATAGCAGCCTGCATTGCTGCGAAAGGTGGATATACACTGTACTAGTGCCGACATTGTGCATGCTCTGTTGCCTGTGTCTATGTGCCTGTGGTTCTGTCAGTGTGATCATGTGATGTATCTGACCCCAGGAATGTGTCAGTAAAGTTTCCCCTTCCTGGGACAATGAATTCACGGTGTTCTTATTTCAGTTTCCAGGAGTGTATTCAAATGGAATCAGCTACGACCCAGTACACCAAAACCTATGGTTCACAGCAGTACAGGGCGCTGTGAATATCATTTAACAACCCTACGCCGATGCAGAAATCCTTCAACCTCTCACCTTGATTCATGCAGTAGCAGAAAACGGGCAATTGTGGGCGAGGAGCGGCGCATTGCGGCAGCTGTAATATTTGTCGCGTCCACGAAAATTTGTGAACTACGTGGACTGCCGTTCTGATTATTATAACATGGGAAACCTGCCTATCAGGGCACTGAAGTCATGGCTGATTTCAGTGTCACGTGAATCAGTTAGCTGGTCTGGCCAAACCAATTTGACTCACAGCTGCGACGGTGGATCTGGTATTTTCAGATGTCAGGCAGTTAACTCAGAACGAATAAGTTCACCTTCATGACACGCGATATGTGCGATACTATATGAAGTTCCGCTGGTTGGAAACTGCCACTGGCTCTTAGTCCACCACAAGTTACAGCACAAGTCTCACCCACCAGGTAAAGTCCTGAAGTTCTCCGCCAGGGGAGGTCAACGAGACGTAGAAAGCAAAGAATCACAACCACTTTCCACCAAGCCGTGATACAGGAGCCGACATGCTGGAGGAACCAGCCTCTGCATAGCATATCTTGAGCGGAGCCAATCAGTGACTCAAAATCTCTCTTGTCTGAAGAAAAGAAGATTCTATATTAGGGATGCGTCGTTCTTACGATAAGCATGGCCATGTTTCGGCAAAAAAAGCCTACCTAGAGGGGATTACAGTCCCTCATTTATGGAGAAATCAAATTTTTCCAAGCCACCATTTCCAGTTTCTGAAAGAAGGTTGTTAAGGTTTCCAGACTTTGGTGCTCATGAAATATATATGTTTTCTTCCGGTCGCTAAAGGAACCTCTTGGCGTCAGGGGATTTACATCTCTCCTCCACAAAACACTTTGTCCATATCATCGCAACTTCTGACATGAGAATGCTCGACGTTTTACAGCCTTCTTACCCTTTGCACAAGAGCTTAGATTACAGCTTCCACCACCCACTTTCGCCAACTGGCAACTTTCGCGATGGACTGTCGCCTGGTCCCGGGCAAATGTTTTGCAAACCGGCACCATCCTGCTCCGACTCTAAGTGGAAAGAAGTGAGTGCCATAGCCAGAAGTTACTCTGCAGGTACAAGCCACAGAGCGCTGCTTCCCAGAATCACTCACACAGTCAGGTCACTGGACTCCGTATGTATGGCCTGCAATCTATCTTTCTCCCTCTTCTCCATCTCCTCCACTGCAACTCCTCGGGAACAAGTTTTCTACAGGCTACATATGAGTTATATGAACATTCTGTCCACAATGTCCTCATGTAAAGAAGTCATAAACCACACACACCAAATGTAATACTGGTGAATACCGAGATCATGACCTAAAATCTGAATATTAATCTGACCGACAGTGATGTTAAAGTGAGAGAGTGGCGAGCCCCTTCTAAGTGTGTTATCACCGATTCATGGCCAATCCACCTGTTTCACGCAGTATATTTTTGCATGAGCAGCATAAAATACTTGTGCAGCCAGAAATGAAAAAAAGATTAACACCCTATTTTTCCAGTTTTCATGGAATGCATTGTATAGCTCGCACAGCCAGGTCACTGGAATCCGTATGGCCCGCAATCTATCTTTCCCCCTCTTCTCCATCTTCCTTCCGGAAGGCGTTCGATACAGTTCCGCACTGTCGCCTGATAAACAAAGTAAGAGCCTACGGAATATCAGACCAGCTGTGTGGATGGATTGAAGAGTTTTTAGAAAACAGAACACAGCATGTTGTTATCAATGGAGAGACGTCTACAGACGTTGAAGTAACCTCTGGTGTGCCACAGGGGAGTGTTATGGGACCATTGCTTTTCACAATATACACTCCTGGAAATTGAAATAAGAACACCGTGAAGTCATTGTCCCAGGAAGGGTAAACTTTATTGACACATTCCTGGGGTAAAATACATCACATGATCACACTGACAGAACCACAGGCACATAGACACAGGCAACAGAGCATGCACAATGTCGGCACTAGTACAGTGTATATCCACCTTTCGCAGCAATGCAGGCTGCTATTCTCCCATGGAGACGATCGTAGAGATGCTGGATGTAGTCCTGTGGAACGGCTTGCCATGCCATTTCCACCTGGCGCCTCAGTTGGAGAGCGTTCGTGCTGGACGTGCAGACCGCGTGAGACGACGCTTCATCAAGTCCCAAACATGCTCAATGGGGGACAGATCCGGAGATCTTGCTGGCCAGGGTAGTTGACTTACACCTTCTAGAGCACGTTGGGTGGCATGGGATACATGCGGACGTGCATTGTCCTGTTGGAAAAGCAAGTTCCCTTGCCGGTCTAGGAATGGTAGAACGATGGGTTCGATGACGGTTTGGATGTACCGTGAACTATTCAGTGTCCGCTCGACGATCACCAGAGGTGTACGGCCAGTGTAGGAGATCGCTCCCCACACCATGATGCCGGGTGTTGGCCCTGTGTGCCTATGTCGTATGCAGTCCTGATTGTGGCGCTTACCTGCACGGCGCCAAACACGCATACGACCATCATTGGCACCAAGGCAGAAGCGACTCTCATCGCTGAAGACGACACGTCTCCATTCGTCCCTCCATTCACGCCTGTCGCGACACCACTAGAGGCGGGCTGCACGATGTTGGGGCGTGAGCGGAAGACGGACTAACGGTGTGCGGGACCGTAGCCCAGCTTCATGGAGACGGTTGCGAATGGTCCTCGCCGATACCCCAGGAGCAACAGTGTCCCTAATTTGCTGGGAAGTGGCGGTGCGGTCCCCTACGGCACTGCGTAGGATCCTACGGTGTTGGCGTGCATCCGTGCGTCGCTGCGGTCCGGTCCCAGGTCGACGGGCACGTGCACCTTCCGCCGACCACTAGCGACAACATCGATGTACTGTGGAGACCTCACGCCCCACGTGTTGAGCAATTCGGCGGTACGTCCACCCGGCCTCCCGCATGCCCACTATACGCCCTCGCTCAAAGTCCGTCAACTGCACATACGGTTCACGTCCACGCTGTCGCGGCATGCTACCAGTGTTAAAGACTGCGATGGAGCTCCGTATGCCACGGCAAACTAGCTGACCCTGACGGCGGCGGTGCACAAATGCTGCGCAGCTAGCGCCATTCGACGGCCAACACCGCGGTTCCTGGTGTGTCCGCTGTGCCGTGCGTGTGATCATTGCTTGTACAGCCCTCTCGCAGTGTCCGGAGCAAGTATGGTGGGTCTGACACACCGGTGTCAATGTGTTCTTTTTTCCATTTCCAGGAGTGTATATAAATGGCCTAGTGGATAGTTTCGGAAGTTCCATGCGGCTTTTCGCGGATGATGCTGTCGTATACAGAGAAGTTGCAGCATTAGAAAATTGTAGCGAAATGCAGGAAGATCAGCCGCGGATAGGCACTTGGTGCAGGGAGTGGCAACTGACCCTTAACATAGACCAATGTAATGTATTGCGAATACATAGAAAGAAGGATCCTTTATTGTATGATTATATGATAGCGGAGCAAACACTGGTAGCAGTTACTTTTGTAAAATATCTGGGAGTATGCGTGCGGAACGATTTGAAATGGAATGATCGTATAAAATTAATTGTTTGTAAGGCGGGTACCAGGTTGAGATTCATTGGGAGAGTCCTTAAAAAATGTAGTCAATCAACAAAGGAGGTGGCTTACAAAACACTCGTTCGACCTATACTTGAGTATTGCTTATCAGTGTGGGATCCGTACCAGATCGGGTTGACGGAGGAGATAGAGAAGATCCAAAGAAGAACGGCGCGTTTCGTCACAGGGTTATTTGGTAAGCGTGATAGCGTTACGAAGATGTTTAGAAAACTAAAGTGGCAGACTCTGCAAGAGAGGCGCTCTGCATCGCGGTGTAGCTTGCTCGCCAGGTTTCGAGAGGGTGCGTTTCTGGATGAGGTATCGAATATATTGCTTCCCCCTACTTATACCTCCCGAGGAGATCACGAATGTAAAATTAGAGAGATTAGAGCGCGTACGGAGACTTTCAGACAGTCGTTCTTCCCGCGAACCATACGAGACTGGAACAGGAAAGAGAGGTAACGACAGTGGCACGTAAAGTGCCCTCCGCCACACACCGTTGGGTGGCTTGCGGAGTATAAATGTAGATGTAGATGTAGATAAATCCACTTCCTTCCCTAAGTGAATCCAGCATTTCATTCATTACAACTAGTTCTTATAAACTGTTACTTTTGTTGAAATTCTCGTTGACTAACTGATCAATAAATTGAGTGCGACTAGTTTCTCTGCCTTCTTTTTTTTCTGATGAGCGCCGTTCCTGATGTCATTAAGTCTCAGACACGTCAACAAGAAACACAAACGATTTATGCCAGATGAAAGTCTGAGGTACTTCTGTGCATTACCACCTGCAATCCACCGATCTAAATTTCTGTGTTTTGGCCGCGCAGGGTAGCCGAGTGGTCTAGGGCGCCTTGCCTCGGTTTGCGCTGCTTACCTCGTCGGAGGATCAAGTCGTCACTCGGGTATGGGTGTGTGTGTTGTCCTTAACGTAAGTAGGTTGAAGTTAGATCAAGTAGTGTGTAAGCTTAAGGACTGATGACCTTGGCAGTTTGGTCCCATAGGAACCTACCACCAATATCTAAATTGTTTTTCTGTGTTTTCTTCATAGAACACACACAAAGAAAAGACGTATGGTGCCACTGCCAGATACCACACTTACTAGGTGATAGCCTTTAAATCCGCCGCGGTCCGTTAGTGTACGTCGGACCCGCGTGTCGCCAATATCAGTGATTGCAGACCGAGCGCCGCCACACGGCAGGTCTAGTCTAGAGACTCCCTAGGACACGCCCCAGTTGCACAGCCGAGTTTGCTAGCGATGCTTCACTGTCTGCATACGCTCTCATTTGCAGAGACGACAGTTTGGCATAGCCTTCAGCTACGTCATTTGCTACAACCTAGCAAGGCGACATATTCAGTTACGATGAATGTAATCTGAACAGATAATTTGTGACTCATGTACCGTCAAGAGCGACGTTTGTCATTAATGAATTAAAGTTAAGTATCAAACTAATTACGTCCGCTTTCTGAATTCTGATTCCTTGTCATGTTCCAGAACTCACGTCAGTTTAGTCCTTTCCTCCTCACGGCAGCCTGCGTGAGCTAAAACGCGTGCATTTCGGCCTCCATTAGTAACACGATGTTGGCTCTTCAGCCTACGCAACAAGAAGTCCGAAATATATTTTGATTTCTCTAATTTTAGCGTCTGCCAAATCCCTTCCCTGGTAAATATGTGTACAATAGCACAACAAACAAGTTCTAAAATGTGATCTGTGAAGAGAAGCAGCAAACAATCAATTCTACACTTGACGTTTTATGCTCTGCCTTTGACTTCCAGATAATGGTTGGCAATGTTATGTTTAGCACCTATTAGTGCCCAATTTCGAATTAGAGATCTATGCCCCCCTTTCCCAACAAACAAGTCATAATTATCGATAGTAACACTTTCCTCTAAATATTACCCATTTTCACACTCTGATCACTTTCGAAGATTGACTCTAGATGACTACAGTGTTCATTAACAAGCTCTTCATCCAACCATTTTAACAGTTGCCCATCATCCAATTTCCTTATGAAAATAATAAAAAATAGAACTTCTTCCGGTAATCAGTGTTGATCAATGAAAAGTTTCTTAATCGTATGACAATCAGGTTAAGTAAATTTTCTAAGTAAGGAAATAAATAAATAGCGTCTCTAAACTTTATTATTTATAATTTGCAATATCATCAGGAAGAACTGCCTTACCTGCAAGGACAGATGACAGAAATGACTAAGGCAACCATAATTGATAAGTGGGAAATCAGAGTTCTGGCACAACTTCAAAAATTGTCTTTTCAAAAATGGTTCAAATGGCTCTGAGCAATATGGGACTTAACATCAATGGTCATCAGTCCCCTAGAACTCAGAACTACTTAAACCTAACTAACCTAAGGACATCACACAACAGCCAGTCATCACGAGGCAGAGAAAATTCCTGACCCCGCTGGTAATCGAAACCGGGAACCCGGGCGTGGGAAGCGAGAACGCTACCGCACGACCACGAGCTGCAGACAATTGTCTTTTCCTTCAGACTTACATGCAAAGCTGAAGATTATTATGTAGCATACAGACACTGTACAAATATAGACATTGTGTAACTCGTTGCTATATATTTCATGACAGGCTACAATGACAATAGTACAAAAATTGTTCTCCCTTTGTGAAAATCACAAAGTGCAGGTATAAGGGGTATGGACAACATCACTTATGGAAATTTGGGTCAGTCGGGAAGGCATGCTTGAATAACCGAAGTGTCGATTTCAATTTCGCATATCGGGTGAGTATGTTGTGCCTGGTTCCGTCTCTACAGCTTATGCAGGATACTGTGGCCAATGCACAGTGACCAGTTTTCGTCGAAAGCTATGAATGAGTCATTTCGTTTGTTCGGAAGGGGAGTCTGGTAAGTGATTTCCATCTTTCGGCCTGCCAGCGATGACAGAATCGAGGCATGCATCCTGTAATCTTTCTCAAACGATTTTACAGAAGCTATTCTAAAAAAAAATTATTTCTGGATTACTTATACCTTTATATGTGAGGTTCATGATGATGTGCCCATATTTCGATAATAGCCATAGTTATTGTGGTACTTACGTGAAAGTAAGACATGCGCGAGATTCGAAAAAGTGTGCAATGAAAAATAGAGGTCAGTATGATTTTGCGTTTGGTGCATATTATATAATACATTGTAGCATATGAAATTTAGCTAGCATATTGAATTTGTCTTTAGACTTGGATCGATGTATCTACTTGTCACCAATCTCGAGAAAATTGATGTAATGCAGCACACTCATTTGCGATCGCGCCACGCCAGCGATAAAGCCAGAGCGAAATATTCACAACATTCCTCATATTTCATGAAAGGTTTCAGATATTGTAATAAGATTTTGGCTAATAATACCATACAAGGAGGACAGCATTTAATATATAATTATCATATATAACTTCATTATCTACTTTTTCGGCGCAAGAATGTAATTTTTTATGGGAAATCGTTAGCTGGTGGAACGAGAAATGCATATGAAGATATTACTCGATTTTTTGTAATGAGGATGAACTTACTTTTACTCTTCCTCAGTTGTCTTTTAATAAAATTACTAACCACAGTTTCAGAATTCTCTCGCAATTGTGTCTGCACAACACGTTAGTGATGTGAGATAGTGTAAACCCCGCTCTGTTTTCGCAAAAGAAATAAATTTTGGCACGGCAACCAGAGAAATGTGTAGGTTTTCCTCAAAATTTGTCACTCATGACGCTTTTCTGTAAGTTACAAATGGTTAACAAGCCAGGTGAAAATAAATCACAGCATTTTAGGCGGAATTCTTTTTAGATACCAGCGAAAGCAGAGATGGGAGCAGGTTATTTTGAATGGTCACCATGCAAGTGTGGGCATGGAAGGGAGAGACCCCCCCCCCCCTCCCACTGTCGTTCTCACCAGGCTTCCCCACCCGAACGCACATTTAGTGGCCACGGCATTTTGCGTGCACTACAACACAGCGCTGCGAGAGCTTCCTTGTTTTCCTTTTAATGTCGTGTGAGTCTTTGTGTGCGTCCCATCGTTGCTTATCTCTCAACATCTTGTGTTTGTGAATCAGTTTTGAGCCGCTGTACACGGTGTACACTTGTGGAAAAGTGTGGTGTGTCCACTCCTTGCTCCGTGCCTGAAATTGAATTTACACAGGACCACTTCCCCAACCTCCCCCCCCCCCCCCCCCCGCGCGCTAATTAGCGCACGCGGCAGCCACATTCCGGTGAAGCCGCAATAAACAGCACTTGCAATCTGAGCTTGCAGCGTTGCGAAAAGAGAAGAAACATAAGAGCGTGGAGGACAGGGATCCGGCATTTTACATTCAGACTCTACAATTGACTCTGCCATGTACTGTAAAACACGACCTTAAAGGTCACTAGCAAGTAATCATCTGAATTGTTCAGGCAAAAACGGGATGCAGGTCTATACTTTGAATGTGAACAGAATTAGTTCCGACCTTAGACTTGCGGAGCTGTGACAATTTATTTACGATTCAAGTGCAGACTGTGATATTTTTGCAAGAAGTATTTTTGATGCTATTTTTTCTATTTCCGCGTTTTATACCTTCTTTAACCTGGCTCCTGAACTATCTACTGGTATAGAGAGGAAAACCTATGAGCGATTTGAAAGTTCTTGATAACGACCTTACGTTAATTCTTCTTCATGCTCCTTCAGGATCTCACTGTTACCCAGATCGAACACTGAAATTTCCGTTAGGTGCAGGCTTTAATTTTGTTTTGAATCCTGGGGATCAAAGCATCAATTTTAATTTCACTAAGTAACTAGACGATGGTGAGTTCTTCAAAAACACACGATGCATGGATCTGTCACTACCTCACTCGTCTCTTCAGATATTCGCATTTTACAGTTACTTCGAGCAATAGACTCAGTGGTTTTTATATTTCTGATTTTTTATGTGGGCAGCTGTTAGTGACAGACGTGATACTCACTTGTTTCACTGATCACTGCGCCACAGCTGTAACCTTAAATCATGTGCAGCAACCATTAGAACAGTATAGACTCTCCTGGATGCAGAACACATCTCTACTAAAGGCCCTGCCTGTCCCTCGAGATTATCGTTCGAGGAGTTTAGAGCTCTAGTTTGCGTTCCCAGAACCGTTATCCTTCTCTTATGGAATGATGGTCAGGGCATTCTAAACCGCTGCTGCGGAAAGCGTTAATGCGTTACGGCGCTGAGCGGCCAAGGACTCTTTGGCAAACCCAATAATTTTATTATTCCGCATAAATAAAATTTTACAAAGGTGCCAGACAAGCTCCCTACCGATTATAGATGTTCACCATGTCAATAACAGCTCCTCCAGTTAAAGAGACAACGAATGGCAGGACTCAGGGTGCAATCAAAGTTCCGCTGATTATTACAAGTAGAATTGACCTCCTTATATCATCTCATACGGTTGTGGGCGCGTCGAAAAAGAGCATGTATCATGTCCCTCGCTCACACCGGTGGTCACGTACTGACATCCCAAAATGAGCGATCGGTTACTCCCGCATTGTATGCTGAATTTCAAAGTGACATTACTCGAGATGATATAAAGTGCCTCATTGTTGGTTCACCATCGGAACAATCACCGGTACTCGACGGTGTTGCTATGGAATTTTATATACATTTTTAACCTCTTGTAGGTGATACCATTACGTCACTGGTGAATGAGGTGATGTGGGGCGGGAGGAGGGGGGGGGGGGAGGGGTTTCACACCTGCCCCTTTGAAAGTAGGTAAAATCGTTCTAATTCCGAAGACAACAGGACTTACAGTCATCGTTAAATTCTGTCCCACCATATTTCTTAATTTGGATTACAGAAGCGGCGTACGGGCGGTTAATAGCTGTATGTCGATACTGTTAGAGATAATTCTTGCATTTCACCAAACCCGTGTGCCTGGCGAATGCCAGGACGTCGTCTCGGAGGTTGCAGCTACCTCTGTTTCTCGAGGTTTACTTTTTATTGATGATAATAAGCCATTTGACCACATAAGTCACAGTTTCTTGATGTAGATCTTCGAGGCGACAGGTCTCAATCGTACTGCGTGTCAGGTATCATCCAATCTTTCTACTTGTATTCAAACGTCTGTCGTGGAGAATGGACGACTTACTCCCAGATTACAATCCGATGGGGTATGCCGCAAGGGAGCCCCCTCTCCATGCCCCTTTTTGCCTTGTGCCTAGAATTGTTGCTTCGCCGTACTGCTGCTCAATTATGTGTTTGGAAGAAGCCTCCCCGGTGTGCGTGTACGCGGATGGTGTTAAGATGTGGCTACACCATATCGATGACGTATCCTTGCTTTAGTCGATACCGGATTCCTTTTGTTCTCTCTCTGGTACGCGCATTAATGAACTAAAGTACACCCTGTTACCTTTATGAGGTTTTCATTAAGTTGTCATTCGATGAGTAATGCTGACTGCTCGCCACAAATCGTTGGGGATGACCGTTGATTGGTTCCCCCATGAACATGGCTACACTCAGTTGGCGAGATATGATGGATCGAATTGAATTGGCAATTCGTGAAAACGAACTTCATTCCCTTAGCCTTCCTCACGATCTACTGATCTTATGTTCCTACGTTCTCAGTAAAGTGCATTATTCTGCACAAATATTCCCCTTCCGGGTGATGATGGTGCGCAAGTTAATGCAATTATCCGGCCGTTTCCTATGGAAAAGTTATATATTTCGACCCTTGTATGAAGTGGTAGTGAGACCACATCACCTTGGATGGGTGGGCCTCTCCGCTATCAAAGTAAAGGATTCATTATTCTTTATGCGTCCTAACGTCTTAACATGTACTCGAGCTACTCATTTCATTACTTCATGCTTATTTACGTGGCTTCGAACGGCTAGTCTGACTCCCCCTGCAGACGATGGCTGGATCAACTATAAACTGCGAGAAATACGTGAATTTTATATTATAAGTTTTCCAGTAGCTGACATTTTATCAGTGATACATCTTCGATTTCTCAATGTCAAGTACAATCATCCCTCTCCACTGCTGAAACTGCCGTAACATTGATATCTTGGAAAATATTGTGAGTTTTCGTTAGTCTTCCTACCCTCCCGATGAAAGTCGCCTCACCTTGGGATAGAGTCATTCGTAAATTGATACCGACCAATGAACACCTCCGTCACACTGTTCTTAATCCAAATGGTCTCTGCGGAACATGCAGTCAACCTGATACATCATGAAACATGCCTCTCCCTTGCAGATGAGAACACTGACACAGGATTCGCCGATATATGACTTTTTTTACCCGATCAGCTGAAACTGCTTTCTCAGTTGAATTTCTTGTGTGACTGTACCTTTCCGTTTTCCCTCGTACGAAGACTAATACTGGCATGTGGCTCCTCTGACACAACGGTTGCTATGTTGTCGGGTGTGAGAACGATTTCGACAGCCGTGTTTTTTGACAATATGTGGGAAATGGCACAGGCTTCCTCGTTTCGTGCTTTATTTGCAAATTGGTTGCACCCTGTCTTTTATCGTCAAGTCGTCTAAGTGTTGTGTATTTCATCTAAGTGTTGTGTATTTCTTGTCTCTTCTTTCATTCCTAGTTTTGAGTCTTTCCTCATTGCGTTCTTCCTAGAGGAAAATGTGTTTTCGTTTGAGCCTTCAAACTGTGGAATTTATATCTATCAATTTTTTCCACAAAGAAGAAAAAGAGAACACAGGTTAATGCCATTTGTGGGACCAGCACAGTGAAGGGGGGGGGGGGGGAGGGGGAGCAGGTGTCCAGGCATAGGGATTCGGCCCCTGGCCACCTTGCCTGACTATGTCATTTCTTTCCAGCTAGTACAAGTATTTTCTGTAAGAAAAAAATGGAAAATTGGGGTTCGAGCCCCTGTCTGGTACAAATTGTAATGTGATTAACAAATTGTACAGCTGACATCAAAGTGTATTCGAGATTTGTGAATCCATTTCATAATCATTCTTCCTGCAGGACATTCGCGACTGCAACAGGAGAAAGGGGAAATATAACTGGTACACAAGGTAGCCATAAGATGGCTAGCAGAGTATGGATTTAAATCTACGTGTAGAAGTGACTTTCTAAATGGAGATGTTAGTTTCGGCCTAAATTATGGGTGGAATCTTGATACCTCCCCTGTCAAAAATCAGAGGTACAGAGTTAATGCTATCTCAGACATTCGTTTTTAATATTGACTGTCTCTCACTTCTGATATCGGGTATCTTTGGTACTGTGGAGGCGCCAGTGTTTACAGAGTGTGTGTGCTTATGTATGTGTGTGTGTGTGTGTGTGTGTGTGTGTGTGTGTGTGGAGGAGCAGTGCCAGTACGTTAAAAATAACGCTCTTACCTCAAGGTCATAGATAGCTTAAGGGGTATCATGCTCTGTGTAATATACCTTCGCTCATGTTATTTTTATATTTATCCCACTGATTCGATGATGGTGCCGAAAAGCATGTCATCAGCCAAAAGGTGAACAATTGGCAGAGTTGATGTGGTGAAGAAGGGAATGCAGCGTCTGCAAACGTAATGTCCTAATGATTGTCGTCTTCCAGAAATTTCAGTTCGCTGAACACGTCCTGACACATATCGTGTAATTACCTGTCGACATTTCGTAAATATTCGAAAGTCGTTGATCCTTGAACATTTACCAGTAACAAAGACAAAAAAGCACTCACTTTGATTTGGGCGAATACTGCACCATCGCCTCAATGCGCGTGTTTTAAAAATGCCAGGAAATGCCGGAACACTGTCACCTCACTTGCGCGGCTCCCATTCTTTTGATGATGTATTCCATGTGAAAAATCGTGACACGTCTGAATAAAATAATATTAGTGCGAATTGACCTAAAATATCTGTTCGTTAGCATAATTCGAGGAATTCAGTCATTGTTGTTTATGCTGGATTGAAAGCTCTTTACAGAGCACTGTCTTGTGTGAAATTAACACTAAGAACGTTTTCATGATGCACATTCAAATTTATGACAGATGGGTATTGTTCGTTTGTGGAATAACTCAGAATACGCCAGACATATTCGTTCCTACTGATGTGTCTGTCCATTTGGCAATGTATTATTTTCATTTACAGTTTGAACCACAAATACTGTCATATCGCTGCCCTTGTGGACGTAGCTGAACATGTATTTGATTGATTTAACGGAACTGCAACACTTCACTTTTATGTGAGCACTACAGGTTTTGGCAGTTGTGGCGAATACATTACTACCTACTGATTGGCAAAGTCAATTTGATTTGTTTCTATTTAACATTCGCACTTCATTCTTAGCGTTCCTACGACGATGCAATAGATAACCATCGATATTCGTAATAGTGCCGTTATAGACGCTTAGTAAATTTTCCATTGTCCTAACACAGCATTGTCGTGTTCAGATCGCCGTATGAACCACGTATCTTATTTGTGGTAACAATACGGAACAACACTTCATCAGTTGACCTTTGCGATACTTCCGCTGAAATAATGTTATCAATTTCTTCCGCTCGTATTTTGTCGTCTAACCACACCAACATGCGCCGGCCGCGGTGGTCTCGCGGTTGTAGGCGCGCAGTCCGGAACCGTGCGACTGCTACGGTCGCAGGTTCGAATCCTGCCTCGGGCATGGATGTGTGTGATGTCCTTAGGTTAGTTAGGTTTAAGTAGTTCTAAGTTCTAGGGGACTGATGACCTCAGATGTTAAGTCCCATAGTGCTCAGCGCCACTTCAACCATTTGAGCAAACCTTGTGTTGTCCATTCAACAGGATACAGCCAGCAACGTTCTGGCCTAAAAATGAGCAATTGTTTTATTAAATTAATCCGTAAATTTAATTTTCGCTTGAACATACATGCAGTAATGTAGTAGCGATGTATTGCTGACTAACCTGGCAATAACAAAGGTTTATTTCTCCCCATTTGCGATTACATGTGAACGTTTTAAATAAATCTGCTCGTCCATAAGCGCACATGAAAATAACAGTATCTTGTATGTGTTCTAGCAAATGAAGTGCACTGCCAATATGCACTGATCAGCCAGAACGACCACCCACCTGACAGCCGGAATGTCCATCTTTGCCATTGATAACAGAGACGACGCGTCGTAGCATGGAAGCAGTGAGGCCTTGCTAGGTCGCTGGAGAGAGTTGGCACCACATCTGCACACACAAGTCACGTAAGTCCCGCTGAGCTCTCACGCCACGTTCAATCACATCCCAGATGCGTTCAACTGGGTAAAGATCTGTCGAGTTGGGGGCCAGAACATTAATTGGAACGCGTCACTATGTTCCTCGAGCCACCCCATCACACTTCTGGCCTTGTGACATAGCTCATTATTTGGTTGAAAGTTGTCACTGCAGTCGGGAAAAGTGATCGTCATGAAGGGGTGCACGTGGTCATTAACCAAAGTACGATACTTTCGGGCGTCTTCTTGCCCTGCACGAACTCCAGTGGACCATGAATGCCCAAGTGAATGTTCGCCGCAGCGTAATGGAGCCGCCGCTAGCTGATTTGCGTCCCACAGTATAGGTCTAAAAGAGCTGTTCTCCTGGAAGACGATCGGTATGATGAAGAAGATATCCTGACTCATGAAAGCACGGAACGATCTGCCACTTCGCTAACGTATAGTGACGAATGCATCGTGTCCATTTCAGACGTAGTTAGCGACGTCGTCGTCTTAACATTGGCACATGCATGGATCGTCGGCTGCGGAGGTCCATCGTTAGGAGTGTTCGATGTACTGTGTGTTGAGACACACTTGTACTCTGCCCAGCATTAAGGTGAGATATTAGTTCCAGCACAGATCACCGCCTGTTATGGCTTACCAGCCTGCCATGCCTAGTACGTCCGATAGCTGTAATGAAGGGTGGCCGCTCAACCCCATGACGTCTGGACGTGGTTTCACCTTGGTTTCGTCAAATGCTGAAGACAGTCACCACACCACTGCGCGAACAGCCGACAAGTTGTGCAGTTTCCAAAATGCTTGTTCCGAGCCTCGGGGCCATCCCAATCTCCCGTCGGTCAGACTCATACAGATCGCGTGCTTACCCATTCTACATACTGTTAGCTAGCTTACTGATACCTGGTGCACCGTGCGTGTGATTGACTAGCAGTCGTTCCTCGCCAGGTGACGCTGCTATCGCCTGGACGGGCTTACATCGATAGTAGGGCAGTGGCCATGATGCTACGGCTGATCAGTGTATGTAGATGGAAGTATGAACGCGTTTCCGATTTCGTTGATATTTAAACTTCTAGGTAGGTTAACGACAACAGTATCTCTCAAATGAGTAGATTCTTTCGAACGCAGCTCCACTTGATTAAAGCGGATGTAACGTAATCGCTAGCTCTCGATCTTTGCACACATGTCCCCGATGTGTTGCTGAAGTATCTGCCGACATTTGAGAATGTGATTGTTGTCTGACTGGGTCGAATTATTGTCCGGTATGGATAACAGCTCACTGCACTGACAGTTTTGTTGATTTTCACACCTGAAAAGTATGAATGACTGCATAAATATAGAAAAGAACATTATAAGATACATATATTTTCCATCTGAAAACTTATTAGCTACCAGTGGATTCCGCCTTTGGTATTAATTTGGTATTCATCCTCTCCTTCCCAAAATAACAGCAGATATTTTAGAGTGTTGCAAGAACTTTGTGTAACCGCAGTGGTCTTAATTGTCTTGTCTGTGCGCTGGCTTCTGACGCTAATATTTGTCGTCAGATACAACAACGACTTCATTTGTAGTGGGTGCGTTGTATCGGTCAGCGGCTTTTCCAGCTGGAGCTATGTCAGCTTTGATGACGAGTGCTTGAGTCATTGCGTAAACAGCCTGACACTGATTCGAACAATCAGATAAAATGATTGTGTCTCCAACAATGCTACTAATTCCCTTTCGTAGGTATTTTCGATGTGACTGTAACGACGCCATGTGTCTAAGTATTCTTCATTATCGCCCATGAAGAAAATTTGTAGGAATTTCGTGTCCGCATCATGCACTGCCATCAAAGAACAAATTTGATGGTAAACTTGATCTTGAATTTTGAATGTGGATTCAAAATTTCGACACTCGTTGGTCTGAACAACTTCGACACTCGTTGGTCTGAAGAATTTTGGTCGCGCCAAATGATGTCATTTTGAAGCACAAATTGAGCTTCCGAATTTTCCTCCAAAACGATACTGCTGTAAGCGTACCTCACCTAGGGATAGAACTAAGTGTCTGAACCTGCCAGGAATACTGCCTATGATAATTACTATCACTGAACATCTTTTATGGGGGGAGTAACTATCTTTCATTGCTTGTTGTTGGTTACTGAGTAGATTTGGTCGGGGAGGGTCTATCATTTTCGGTTACAACTTTTGAGTGTGATAGATTTGACATTTATTGTTTAAACAAAACTCTCGTTCATTTGATTTTACACACATTTGACTCTGCAAACAAATCTAAATTAACTATGCAAATGATCTCTTGTTTCATATTACTGTGGGCACACTATGCCGAAGTTAGTGGGATGAACATTCTGCTCTCTTTCTAACTAACCCGATAACTTCATTTAAAACATGCCGTACACACACGCATATATATATATATATATATATATATATATATATATATATATATATATATATATATATATATATATATATATATTCACAGCGACGATATTCTATTGGCTACGCAAAGCGCAAATGCGAGAAACCTGCTAAGCTACGCAACTGGCTGCAAGCTGAGAGTTCCGTAAGCAAAATCAATGACCGGACCAAATAATTACATGCTATCCAACTCATTAGTCAGTAAACCGAATTAAAGCGGATGGCTGAATGCCAGGGTCATTCTAAATAATTAACTACTGACTAGTTATCGAAACATACACAAACTGAGCACGTAGCCAGACCATCCAGTATGGTAAACGTGGCGAGCTCGGACACAAAACAATTTTCCAGAAATTACGAGAAACAATTGTTACACTATGTATTGCACTAATGACTTCTCAGAGTGGTTGAGTATAGTGCCCATGTCTCTACTAAGCCAGGAGCCACCCACACAAGCGACGTGGTGTGAGCAAAAACCGTCACTGTTCGCACAAGGAAAACCACCCGAAAATTTACAAAACTTGCAGAACAAGGAGCCCCTCTCATTTCAGAAATTTTATCTTAATGTTTTAACACGAAAGAACATTACAAAAGCGAAATACTGTTACTACTGCTGCGCTCATTCCTTGTCTGCACAACACGTGACGCGAATGCAACACATAAACAAACAGATAAAAAAATCACAAAATAATTACGTAAAATTTACGGCGACACAACTCCTATCCTTAATCTACACCACTTCCTACCCATATTTTCTCAGGGAAGGCATTTCTCCGGACACTGAAGGTGCCACGTGGAAAAGAGGGGCAACATACGCCACGATACACATCACAAAGAAAGTTTCATAAAATATTAATTTATCCCCACAAATTTTATACCACGAATTGAAATCATTAACACTATAACGAAAAACAACGGTACTGCTGTCTGGTATTCGTATTAACACCCCAAGAGCTACTTGCTCATACTAGTACAAAGCTGTTATGAATATGACATAGGAAAGTACTCAGTCTGCCCAAATTAGAACAATTATTGCCTCTTTCAGTACTTCTACACTTAGACTGAAACTAACTGTAACGCCCAGAAACGTATCAAGTAGAATATCACATTTTTACTACATCTTCCCATGCCGCAGCTGCAGCGTCTCCGTGGCTTGTCCTCTGTACAGCGCGCTCCAGTTAACACCCCAGAGAGTTCCTGGCCGGGCCCTACGTCCCTTGCTCGAATCTCTCGCTGTCATTGTCTCCGGGCCGACCAGTGCCCTCTCTTCTCTAACCAAATTGATCTGAAGTGTCGCCGGTCATTCCTGCTTTGAGCCTTGCTAGTTTCTTCACTGAGAAGCCTACTGCACTACTACCTATCTTCTGAGCTCCATACACCCTTCTAGTTCTAATTTTTTTCACGCAATATTACTTTTTCACACGTAATATGTGGGTCATCGAAAGTATCAGGAAGTTTGATCCAGAATGCCGTTTACTGAAATAAAACATTGGTTTGCTCCTTTCCTACATCCAAGAGTTGGGGTATGAAAATAAACAAATAAAAAAAAGACTGATGTTATGCTAATAGTAACTTGTAATTAACTAAATAATCCATTATCTATCAGCAAGTGTCATTCATGTAGCTCACAAGTGAGTTTCGACAATGAAGGGTACTTCATAACGTCGACTGGCATGTTACTGTGGACTCACAAAATAGGAGTATGAGAAACTCACCGATTAGTTTATTTATTTTATGTTATATTATTTTACAGAATATAATTACACGTTGTATAATTCCGCGAAGCGTTTAACTCCTCACAAACATTGAATCATCTTCGAAATAGCACAAATGAACACTGAATAAAACGTTTTATTTAGGAGGTTAAATGGAATACTGCCGAGTGAACACGTGTATAAAACAGAATTCAAACAATATACGTTTCAAATTTTCACGGAATATTATTTCAGTTGGATTTCATTTGTTATATCAATGTCGAATTAATCGACAAATTATTCACTCGGTATGCACGCAATCACAATACACGGAATACAACAGAACGCAGAAATCCAAAAAGAAATGTCAAAGTATGTCAAGCAACGACGCAGTGAGCTTACTCCTGTATTGATGCGTATATCAGATGCTACAAATTAATCAAACTGAGAGTTATGAATGAAACACACATGTTGTGTACATTCCATGAACCGCTTAACTCTTCATAAACATTGCATAATTATCGAAATCGTACAAACAGACAGTGAATAAAACGTTTCATTTAGGAAGTTAGACGGATTGCTGCTGAATGAACATGTGTACAAATTGTAATTCAAACAATAAACCATTCAGATTTTCACTAAATATTATTTCAAGTACACTTGCTTTGTTATATCAGTGTCGAAGTAATCGATAAATAATTCATTTAGCATGCACCCCATAAGCAGCACAGTACCAAGAATATACCGGAACCCAACAATCCGAAATCTAAATGTCATAACAATGCCAAGCTGTGACACAATGAGCTTATCCTGTAGTGACGCGTAAGTCAATACTGATAGGTGCTGTGTGGCTAAAAATTTGGAATTATATGTTTTTTCATGTGAATAGCATCAAAAAATACCAAATAATTGGTCGGAAAATTAAAATTTCTGGGTGTGGACTACAGCGCCACCTGGCGGGTACAACTATAGCTAAGAACTATCCAGTCACGTCATAAGTGCAGAAAAAAGGGTCATCAAAATAGGTGAGGCCGTTTAGGAGGAGAAGAATTACGAACACACGCACATCAGAATTTTATGTATATAGATTGTTGTATTTTGTGAGATGAGTATATCGATTTCTGCGTTAATGTAGGAAGAGTCGGGAAGGACAGAATTAACAAGGCTGACCCCCCTTCCAAACAAAAACAATCATCCAAGTTGATGCTCCATCATGTGTCCAAAGAAAATTCATTTAGATGGTTGTCATTACTTTGTATTATGCATGACCTTACAATACTCTCTCATTTATAATAAAAGGTTTTATCTAGCAAGTTGGATAGAATGCTGCTGAATGAACATGTGTACAAATCGTAATTCAAACAGTGGACCTTTCAGATTTTCTCTTTTCAGATTTGTTTCAAGTACACCTTCTGTCTCATATGCCATCATAAGTAGCCATCAAATGAAGTACCAGGGGCTATTCTAAGTCCGTTAGCCGCATTACAGTTTCAAGAAATTCTCAGCATAATGTTAATAATGTAAATAATAACTATAGTGACAACCAGAACAGTCATACAAAAAATGTCATGATCCCATGCATCTATATAAATCTCTCCTATATTTAATGCTAAAGTGGTAACATTACTAAACATTTCTTATTAAATGTGTTTCAGGTAATGAATAACAGGGTGATATTTTTCACCATGTACAAAGTCCATGGATTGATCGATGAGACACTATGGAACAAAAAGGTCTAACAAACTTACGCCCTGAAATGCATGGTTTCCATTCTAGAGAGCATTTATTTAGTCATACATTGTTACAGAGACTGCGGTCTAATAATATGCAGCAACATTTGCAGTATGTGCTGAGAATAGTTTCCATGTGCCTCGACACATGTGTGTATGCAACGAAGCATGTATTGCCTCACATGTACACATCGACCAAGCTGCATCCGAACAGTGTCAAAGACAGCACGAATACGCTGCTCCAGTGTCTCCGCATCTGGAATGGGCTCTGCATAAACGAAACATTTGAGATGGCCCCATAACCAGAAATCGCACCGGTTAAGATCCAATGAACGTACAGGACATGCAACTGGACCCCCACGTCTGATCCATGGACCAGAGAAGACACGATTGAGATGCGTCCGGACGTTAATGGCAAAGTGAGCTAGAGCATCATCATGTAGCTGCCACATAACCATTCGAATCATCAATGGCACTTGTTCCAACAGGAGAAGCAAGGTCACCTGCAAGAACCACCGATAGTTCTAACCTGTCAATTTAAGTGGACGGAATACTGATCCCAAAATACCATTGCCACTTATTCCGGCCCCATGCTGATGATTCGCTGTAACAATACCATGGTGGTTCTGCATAGTATCTCATATATGACTGTTATGAAAGTTAAAAACACGACTCCGCATAAAGGTGGCCTCATCAGTGAATAGGATGGATGACACAGATCCCAGAGTCGTGGTTGCTGGTGAAGAAACAAATGACAAAACTGCTCCAGATGTGGAAAGTCTGTTGCTAGTAAGCCCAACACACACTGTAAGTGATAAGGATAGTGACAACTGTCATGTAGAATGTTGCACACAGTCGTCTGCCTTACCCCATACTGTAGGGCCACCTGCCTGGTACTGACACAACAGTCACCTTCCACAGTGCTAATCACACTTTCCTCCAGATCTGGCGCCCAAACATTTTGGATACGTCCTTCATTTATTTCCTGCTTCCTGAAACGACCCTGTCTCAGACAAAAGGCGAAAAACTATTGCAGACATTGAACATTGTGGTTTTTGTAGGCAGGGATAGGTCTCCTGACACAATATTGCTGTCCACCATTCATTGCCATTTGCCTTTCCCTAACTAAACACCATATTAGTAGTGGTAAAAAAGTTCCTGTCAACCCACTCTCCTTTGTTTCCAGATGTATCCAAAATTGCGACAGTGAAGTCATCCAAGATGGCTGCCTCTTGACTTGGCAACTGCGTATAACATCATACAAGATGGCGGATGTTGTCGGGAATATAGGTCAATTGGACTACCTAAACTAACCTAAGCCCCTCACCTCCCCCTTCCCTGGCAGAAAATGGCTGTACGTTCCAATTCCATCAGGATACTGCAACACAACTCGACTAACCTAAGAAAGTGGCGGGATAATAGGTCGCTTGGCTGAGCTCCACTAACCGAAGCCATGCGACCACCATCTGTTCCTAGGAGATGGCAGGAAGTTTGAATTTTGAAGGGAAGATAGATCAATTGGGCTATCTCTACTAACCTACGAAAAAGGCAGGAAAGAAATGGCAGTTGGGCTACCTCCACTAACGTAAGTCATCTGATGGCCACCTCGTCCTACGAAATGGCAGGAACAGGACTCGACCTGTGCTGGACATATGTCTTTATTTTCGATGCACTATTTATTTAAACAGTTAGAGGCAGTACCACAATGAAGTGTAGAGGCCATGGGGTCCAGAGTCCAACTGACCTAGTACACAGTACTGCCATCAGAGGGCGCTGCCGTCCATTCTGTTATTTAACCCAAGCTAGCTGTCTGGAAAGGAAAATGACTGCCCAGGGCTGCTGGAGAGAGGAAAGAGTGTGCCTTATTTATTTTGGAACAATTTATTTAGGGATGGATTTTAGATAGTATATTTACCACACTGATAGAAAACACACACTCTGACTTGTCACACAGCCTACAGACATGTAAACTACTCGTAAACTACTGAAATAATGCTCTGCAGACACGAAAATAAATTTCAGAAATAATTTGAGTACACAGCATACATACATGCAAACACCTCCTAAATAATCCAAGTACTCTGATATGCAGACACTAAATCAACTTGTAAACTGTCCATATAAAGCATAGATCAGCCTACAGACCTGCTCGCAGAATAAAGCAAGAGACACACAGACAACACGCACAGGCACTGCCTGCAGCCTTCTGTCCACTGGTCCGCGCAGGAGGCTACTGCACATGCTCCCAGAAGTCGGGATGCACCAACAGCCACTGTGTGTGTCAGCTGCCAAGACTAACACAGGGGCCCGTTCGGGTCCCTCAACCATAAGGCGGTGGCCTCCCTACCATGTTTGCCAATCGTCAACTGTCGAAATCATGCACTGTACACCTGCTCGCAAAATAACGAAACAAACATGAAAACATCTGATAAATCGTCAAAAGATAATGCATGTGTAACCCTCATAACACTTAAACAGCCGAAAACAATCCAGCACACAAACACTCAGTGGACGCAGAAAACGCTTCCGAACTATCATCAGCCGCAACTATCAGGGGCTCCAACGTGCTCTGCAGGGGCAGTCAGATGCAAGCCAGTGAAGGAGCTCTGCTGAAGGCGTGTAAAAGTCACCTCTACAGTTAAAGTCTCTCTAGTGTTATACTGATATGTCTATCTAAATATGCGCCAAGTTATCCTCTGGGCCACGCACACGTGTGTTTGCCACTACTGGTGTGATCCCTTTGTTTACCAGCACTCCAGCAAAGAGCTAATTGCTGAGCGAATCAACCTTGTACAAGATGCAACACATACTAAGTATTAGTTCCTATTCGTTCATCTATAGGACAACACAGTTAATTCATCTACATTCCTACACTCCAACAGGCCTCTCCATTCGGACAGCTCCTAACATTAACAGGAAACATGAATCATCCCAGCACAGGTCAGCAGCACTGCATGCCAAGCACGCACAGTTAGAATCATCATCCTAAGAAATCGGTCACATATACACTCCTGGAAATTGAAATAAGAACACCATGAATTCATTGTCCCAGGAAGGGGAAACTTTATTGGCACATTCCTGGGGTCAGATACATCACATGATCACACTGACAGAACCACAGGCACATAGACACAGGCAACAGAAGATGCACAATGTCGGCACTAGTACAGTGTATATCCACCTTTCGCAGCAATGCAGGCTGCTATTCTCCCATGGAGACGATCGTAGAGATGCGGGATGTAGTCCTGTGGAACGGCTTGCCATGCCATTTCCACCTGGCGCCTCAGTTGGACCAGCGTTCGTGCTGGACGTGCAGACCGCGTGAGACGACGCTTCATCCAGTCCCAAACATGCTCAATGGGGGACAGATCCGGAGATCTTGCTGGCCAGGGTAGTTGACTTACACCTTCTAGAGCACGTTGGGTGGCACGGGATACATGCGGACGTGCATTGTCCTGTTGGAACAGCAAGTTCCCTTGCCGGTCTAGGAATGGTAGGAAGATGGGTTCGATGACGGTTTGGATGTACCGTGCACTATTCAGTGTCCCCTCGACGATCACCAGAGGTGAACGGCCAGTGTAGGAGATCGCTCCCCACACCATGATGCCTGGTGTTGGCCCTGTGTGCCTCGGTCGTATGCAGTCCTGATTGTGGCGCTCACCTGCACGGCGCCAAACACGCATACGACCATCATTGGCACCAAGGCAGAAGCGACTCTCATCGCTGAAGACGACACGTCTCCATTCGTCCCTCCATTCACGCCTGTCGCGACACCACTGGAGGTGGGCTGCACGATGTTGGGGCGTGAGCGGAAGACGGCCTAACGGTGTGCGGGACCGTAGCCCAGCTTCATGGAGACGGTTGCGAATGGTCCTCGCCGATACCCCAGGAGCAACAGTGTCCCTAATTTGCTGGGAAGTGGCGGTGCGGTCCCCTACGGCACTGCGTAGGATCCTACGGTCTTGGCGTGCATCCGTCCGTCGCTGCGGTCCGCTCCCAGGTCGACGGGCACGTGCACCTTCCGCCGACCACTGGCGACAACATCGATGTACTGTGGAGACCTCACGCCCCACGTGTTGAGCAATTCGGCGGTACGTCCACCCGGCCTCCCGCATGCCCACTATACGCCCTCGCTCAAAGTCCGTCAACTGCACATACGGTTCACGTCCACGCTGTCGCAGCATGCTACCAGTGTTAAAGACTGCGATGGAGCTCCGTATGCCACGGCAAACTGGCTGACACTGACGGCGGCGGTGCACAAATGCTGCGCAGCTAGCGCCATTCGACGGCCAATACCGCGGTTCCTGGTGTGTCCGCTGTGCCGTGCGTGTGATCATTGTTTGTACAGCCCTCTCGCAGTGTCCGGAGCAAGTATGGTGGGTCTGACACACCGGTGTCAATGTGTTCTTTTTTCCATTTCCAGGAGTGTATATTTTATCGCTGTACTTACAACTAAATGTTATGGTCACAGTCTCAGTTGAATGACATTCGACAGTGAGCGAAGTATCGGAAATACATCCTGCAGATGGCTCTGGAAAAAGAAATATTTCTACCGCCCTTATGACTGGACATTGTCATTCCCTTTTGCACATGTTGGATTACAAACACATACTTTATAGAACCTATCAAACACCCCCTACTACTACTATTATTAAGCATAATACTTCGTCAGTAACTGACTGCAAATGATGGAAAATAGTACTGAGAGAAAATCAGCGAGGGATGGACATTTCTCAAAAGTTTTTCTTGCCAGTGCTACCACCATATCTTAGAAAGAAACGAGTAATCGTCTTACAAACCGCCAGATGTTAAAAAATCCGTTAGCAACAACTGCTGTATGTGACTGTCACAAGCGGACTCTGTTTTACAGCTGCACACAAGTGTCAATTTTAAAAGCTATACTGGCTTTACAAATCGCGGTTTGGCATTATCTCCGAATGAATAGGTTTTTTCCGGACAAATACCGAGACCATGATCGCTGGAGTGTATATTATCAGACCAGTAGTCCAGTTACACATAACCCACTATGCAACCTACAGATAAAATCGCTGAATTTTGAAAGTGATTCGGCTAAAGAATGTGGTATTAAACCGCTATTTGCAACTCCCTCAAGGCGCTAGATATTTCTCCAGTATGTTTAACGTATTCTGTCTCAATACCATGCCAGAAGTTCTGTGATATATCCACTGAGTTATACGCGATGACTGATTGAGAAGGACCACAAACAGTAGCAGATGGTTTGGTGACTTAGGTCGTAAGAAATGTACGGCAGCTTTTCAGATCTCCGGTGCTACGCTGTCCTCTAGAAACGATGTCTATGATATGGAATCAAGTCTTTCCATTCAACCACATACATGCATTTGATCCAATGGAGAAGTTCTCTAATGATTACAGTCACAAGTGAATCATATTTCTGGCACACTTATATCTCCAAACGAGTCACCCTTCTTGAACCTGTCTGGAATAGTAAAATCCCATCCTCATTTCAGGTAACCCCTATGCATCTTGCAACTACCCCACAGACTCTGTGCTACCATCCCTGCAGCTTTGCGCATGTGATCATTCCAATGTAAGTCGGAACAGAGTAGGGGGCGGAGGAAAACTATACTTACCACCTTCTGCAACCAACGTTTGCGTATGTTGAAAGCAGGAAGGGCAAGACATGATGAACAGGGTGCCACATTAGGACTGTGAGGAAGAATGGATTCGACGTTATTCTGCACTGTTATCGTAAACAGGTTATGTTTGGGCAAGAATTTCCATGCATACAAGCTGAGACATCACAAAAGCTCCTACAAAGGCAAGCGTTAATTATTTATGGAACACTATACAATTTCTGAGAGGTTGATTTGGTTCTTATTTTACATAGCCATGTGATATCAGTGTAAGATTGACAACCTTGTTAGACATGCTTGCGACGGTTTGTAGCTACGTGAGCGCATTTCACGGCGTTGTGTCAGTTACGCTGGGCACTTGAGCATGGCTAGACGCATCTCGCATGTTCCGTTAGGATAACAGGGAACAATGTACCCTGTGCTATTATGCTATTGTGAAAAGGATTTCTGCAGCATCTGCGAGCGTGAGTCGCTCGGCAATTAGCTCTTCGCCGGGCCGCAGGTAGAGAAAAGGATAACACCAGCAGCGGCGAACACATGTGACGTCAGTATAATACTCGAAGAACCTTAAATCTAGAGGTGACTTTGACATGCCTTCAGCAGCACTCGAAGAACCTTAACTCTAGAGGTGACTTTGACATGCCTTCAGCAGCACTCTTTTATCCAGCCAGCTCTGCAGATTGCGTTGGAACCTCTGATAGTTGCGGTTTATGATAGTTCGCAAGCGTAATTTACGTGCACTGAGTGTTTGTGCACTGGATTATTTTCGGCTATTTGAGTACTGTGAGCGTTACACATGCATTATCTTTTGTCGATTTAGGATTTGTATTAGTGTTTGTTGCTTTGTTTTGCGAACAGGCGTGCAGTGCATGATTTCGACAGTTGATGATTAGCAAATGCTTTCAGGATGCTGGAGCAACGGCCTTGCGGCAGTGGACACACCGGTTCCCGTCAGATCACCGAACTTAAACGCTGTTGGGTGTGGTCGGCACTGGGATGGGTGACTGTCCTAGCCGCGATGCCGCCGTTACCATTTTTCGGGGCGCACTCTACCTCGTTATGCTAATTGAGGGGCTACTCGACCGAACAGTAGCGGCTGTGGTCACAGAAAACGATCATAACGATCGGGAGAGCGGGTTGCTGACCACACGCACCTCCTATCCGCATCCTCACATGGAAGTTTTCCAACAAAATCATGAGATATCTTCTTCGTGTCCAGAAATAAGGGGATTCCATTCTGCAATGCCCCAACTCTTTCCTAAACCTTTCCAAACTCAATCACGTCTCATTGTTGTGGTAGATTATGTCTTCATACACTACCTCCACAAGAAAAGATTTGCACTGTCTGTTGTGGAGTGCCCTTCCTCTTCTTGTGTTCACTGCAGTAACAGTAGGATCTACGACATGGTTCAAGACCAGTGTAGTTTTATAGAAGTTCCTAACATAAAATGCAATGAAAAGACAGAATTTCACAGTCTATATTTTTGTGCCTGTAAGTTGTTTTGAAAAAACTTAAACACGCCTACATTTTTCCCACTGCCCATCTGTTGTATTGCTTGCTATTTAGTTCCACGACAAGCCACATTTCTCCACACAAATGACAGCACTCTCGAGGAAGCCCTGACCAGCGGTTCTGTCCTTCATAGATTCTAGACCAAGTACTTCCTCTGTGACGACCAAAATATCCTTAAATTCACAGATAAAGATGAGTAAATGTGCATTTTATTTGGGATCTGTGTTCTCATCCATTACCAAGGGAACCCAAGAACATCTTTCAGCTGTTGTGTGGGTCCATCACTTCGTTACCGAGTCAGTGCGTAGCACTGTAGTTTTAGCGCGCCCAGTTAGCCGCGTGATCTAACGAGCTGCTTTCCGAGCAGGAAGGCGTGCCGGTTCCCGGCACGTATCCGCCCGGTGAATTAGTTCAAATGTTTCAAATGGCTCTGAGCACTAAGGAACTTAACATCTCAGGTCATCAGTCCCCTAGAACTTAAAACTACTTGAACCTAACTAACCTAAGGACATCACACACACCCATGCCCGAGGCAGGATTCGAAGCTGCGACCGTAGCAGCAGCGTCTTTCCGGACTGAAACGCCGAGAACCGCTAGGCAGCGGATTAGTGTCGAGGTCCGATGTGCCGGCCAGCCTGTGGATGGTTTTTATGGCGGTTTTCCATCTGCCTCGGCGAATGTGGGCTGGTTCTCCAAATTCCGCCTCACTTACACTACGTCGACGATTGCTGCGCAGACACTGCACACAGGGCTCGCATTCGGGAAGACGACGGTTCAATCCAGCGTCCGGTCATCCTGATTTAGGTTTTCCGTGGTTTCCCTAAATCACTCCAGGCAAATGCCGGGATGGTTCCTTTGAAAGGGCACGGCCGATTTCCTTCCCCGTCCTTCCCTAATCCGATGAGACCGATGACCTCGCTATCTGGTCTTCTTCCCCAAGCAACCCAACCCCCCACAATAACCCTGGTATCGTTGTGGGGCGGCGGTAGGGTGGGTGGACTGCTGTGGCTTGTCGTGGGGTTGTGACTCACTGAGTGCTACGGTGGGACGAAGCCTCTCCGTCGTTTCTAGGTCCCGTGTTTAATGCACACATAAACATACACTATAGTCTTTCTTAACAATAAAATGCTTTCATATTTCCTTCTAAGATCAGGAAAAATATGCTTGCTCAATCTGGCAAACACTATTAAGTATAGCCGCCATCCGAAAAGGCCTTGGTTCTGTAGCACTATTTTGAACTGTTGACTGCTTTGTTGCTTCTTCACAGTTTCCTTCTCACGCCCTGCAGGTTTTATTTCGTATTCTTACTTTGAATGTTTGCAGCCAAATTCGTAATGTTTTATTTCGTAATGTCTCTTCAGATTCTACTTCTTAAATACAGCTATTGTTTCATAACACAATAAACACACTGCTTTATTTTCTTTATTTGTAAAGAAATAAAGGTTTCTCCATAGTTCATTAAATATACGACATCCATCACAGATTCTACACTTTATCGGTGGGCTCATGGTTTCAGTAAAGGTGGAAATTTATGGATTTAGCATTGCACAGAAAGAATGAAAGTAAACCAGATCAGTCAGAAAAGCACTACACATCGTACTATTCGTGCAAACCAAGCTGACACTGCGCGATGGCTGACTGGAGAAAGCGTAGAAAGGAAATGCAATTACGGTCGCTCCCGTCTGCCTCCACGCCGAGTGTCAACCTGGTTTCCACAAACAGAATTTACACACCGCATATGTAGGAAGCGGCCGACCTAGTAGAAATCTTCGGTCGCACACGGAGAGGAAATTCTGTTCAAGCTGAATTTATCTGACTGCCTCGTTGGGCCATACAACAATCTTTCACGGGCGGCATATAGCCATCGAGCTGCTATTTGCCCATACGGAGTATGTATAATATTCAAATGAACTATCATACGTGTGTCTCATCATAGTTTAAAGTGTAACCATGACACATGCTGAAGTGGTAAAACCTATACTTCACTGAATTACTTCACAAGCAAATTAAAAAAAAAAAAAAACTTTCTCATTACCTATGTACACTACTTAGAACTGTGTCTCAAAGAACTTAAATCCCACAGTACTTACAAATACCTATGACAGAATTGTACTTTTAGACAGTAGTGTTTTATTGAGTTTACTAAATTTTCGCTGTATTACTATATGCTGACAAAATTGTTTGGTGTACTATCAGATAATACTAAGTCCCACATCTCTTTCTACAACACAAATAGTTTCACAGGTTTCATTATGACTTGAACTTGTAAAACTATTGCTAATTATGAGAGATATTTATTTTTTCCTTTTCTTCTGCTTCATTTAGTCCGTGCACATAGCTTTGATGGTTTAGAATAGTTGTTGTTTTGTTCTATAGTATGAAATGAAACATTTGTTTTTTTGTGCTTTAGTAATATAGCTAAGTGAATCTCTTTTAATTGCGTATGCAAAACTGTCAACGTATATCTGACATTTCTGTAATGCTTTTGTGAAATGCGCTATGTGAAACCAAATGTGATCTGCAGCACTGTTGTATGGACTGTGATATGGGAGCAATATCGACAGTTGCCAATCAAACAGTGACACTGAGTGGATGTGCGACGTCTTGGAGTACGTGCGTGTGTTGTGTAATCGTGCTACACAGAAGCACATGAAAATTTATGGACGAGTTCTTACTTTTTTGATCACGGTATAAACTAAATTTCAGCGTGGACGTTATGAAACGAAATGTAAGACTGTGAATATTGTAAGTTTCATTGAGTACTGTAAATATCACTGACAATGCTTACGCGAATGGACTGTGTCATGGAAAGAACGGAACTGTTTTGCACGCAACTGAGTTGTATGTACTAATGAACTTGAAACTAATTATCTCGTGTGCAACGTAATGAAATGCCGCGGGCGCTAAAACATTAACTATCGCCATGGAGATTTTAAAGCTGATTGTCAATAGTGGATCTGTTTTCCGCCGCATCTGTGATTTCGCGATCGTGATTGCCATAGAGGGCGCACTGTAATTTCACTATCAGCAAGTAAAATAGCACTGTGTAATGCTTTAAACTGTCTACGGCGCGTTAGAACAAGAAATGTGGGTGTATGGAACGTTTTAATACCAAATACGAAAATGGATTTACACAACAACGATTACGTCCATTCAGCCTGTGATTTAAGGAATGCAACGGAATTACATCCAGGAGAATCACTAAATAAGTGGATGTATCAGTTGTAATTTCATGACTGATAGAGATACTTCAATTACAACGCAAGTATTGACGATCCACCAAAGACGTCACAACGTGTGGACCACCCAATGATAAGCTGCAATCCCAAACGCTATCACTGTAAAGACATAGAACACTTCATGTAGTTTCTATTTAATTTCTTTATCTTTCGTGATAAACTTTTCTCAATGTTTGCTTTGTATAAAAATAAATACACTTTCTTTCAAGCGTGTTCGCGGTCAGTGTTGACGTTGTTGATTAAGCACTACATAGTCCTTATTATCATTTATTTTATCTATCTAATTCACTTATTCTCTTGTAGCTGTTATCGCATGTGCTTTACGTACTCTTTTGGAGGGGCGTGTTTCATGCGTGTGTGTAGTGTTTCGTTGTGTTATGTAGTGTATTGCGTAAGTTGTGGCGTCCGCCTTTAAATTGTGAGCGACGGCCCATCACAGTTAGGCAGCTCGGCCACTTTCGATGCAAAGCACGCTATAGGAGAGAATTTGGAATATGAAATGTTTACATTCAATGGGATGTCATATTACGATTTACTCACGGCAAGTGCGAGTTTATTTTACTTTTACACGTGTAACTGAACAAAACTATAGCCATTTCTTTAATTATCATCCAACTAATTTCCCGAAGTTTTCGTGTTTTGTTTTCCTTTGGTGTGTTTTGTCAAAATATGGTGTGGTTACATTTGTTAAATTTGTAAGTAAAACGGGTTCTTTTGAGTTAAAACAAACGAAATTCACTGTCAAAATTACACAAAGTAGATATCTGAGAATCTTTTTTTCCCACAAACATTCCCCCTCCAATTACAATTTAAGAAACTCTATTTAAATAGTCCAGATTTGCACAAAAACTACTCAGTTGGTGCAAAATAATAGTCAACAGTATCGTCACGCAAAAGAAATTGTAATTTGATGAATGACGAACACTAACTTCACTTAACGTAGGTTTATGCAGCACTTGCACATACAAGTGCTTGGAGCTAACTGCCTGCGGCCAGAACACATACGGTATATATACAGTTACAGAACGTTCCAGTACAATGATTATTGAAATTTGTGGATAATTCTGGAATGTACTCGAACCGAATATAGAATTCAAAATCTTACAGTTGAAGTGAGTTTTGAACTCACGACCCTGCAAGTGTGGTTCAAGTGGCGCTGAGCGCTATGGGACTTAACATCTATGGCCATCAGTCCCCTTGAACTTACAACTACTTAAACCTAACTAAACTAAGAACATCACACAATACCCAGTAATCACGAGGCAGAGAAAATCCCTGACCCCGCCGGGAACCGAACCCGGGAACCCAGAACGCTACCGCACGACCACGAGCTGCGGACCTCACGACCCTGCAGCCAACAGACTAGTATCATAACCACTGCACTACAGTCAGTTCTCTCTACAATACTGCTCCCTCCTTAAGAGAACTGCGTCTCGGTATTACGTACTCCTGGTCTGGGAACGACTCATCGGACTTGCATACTCCGACTTCCGGTGACTGATGTTCGCCCTGGCGGAGACCTTCTTAGAACTTCCCTTGCAGCTACGCTCTTCGTTACCTTTCCGTTCGTTGGCTGTCGCTGGAGCTTCGAATTTACCCTAGGTTGCAGGATCCTTACAGCGCTTCATTTGAAGGACGTGGACCTTATCTCTGACCTTTTGTCGTCTTGTGTCGGGGTCGAACTCTTCAACTTTATAAGTAACATCAGACAACTGCCTTACTACCTTATAAGGTCCAAAGTAGCGCCTGAGGAGCTTCTCAAAGAGACCAGCTTTCCGAATAGGAGTGAAGATCCAGACGAGGTCACCAGTCTGGTAGACAACAGGGTGGTGGCTCACGTCGTACCGTCGGTGATCGTTTTCTTGAGCCTGCAGCGTAAGGAGTCCAGCTAACTGCCGAGCTTCCTCATCTCTGGTTAACACCTGGCCGAAGTAGTCGTTTTTCACGTCATCAGTGCCCATCGTCGGCGCAGCCTCACATCCATGTATTAGGAGAAATGGCGTGAATCCTGTGGTGTCTTTTTGGCGGTGTTGTAGGTAAACATCACGAAAGATAGGACCTCATTCCTGTTGCTCTGCTCAACATTGACGAAAACTGATAGCATGTCGGCCAAGGTCTTATCAAGGCGTTCAGTAAGCCCGTTAGTTTGCGGATGGTAGGCAGTCGACATGTGATGAGTAATGTTGCACAGACGGTTTATCTCTGTCACAAGATTCTATTGAAAAACTTTCCCTCGATCCGTAATTAACGACCTTGGGGCATCGTGTTTTAATGCCTCGAATGATGTTTTCACGGCTTTTGTAATGGCATAAAGTGTCAGATAATCAGTGCAAACAATAATCCATCTACTGCCACTAGCAGACGTTGCAGACTGTCCGAGGAGGTCAATCGCAACACGCTGGAAAGGCCTTTCGGATGGTGAAATTGGTATGAGTCGGCCAGGTGGTTTCTGAGGAACTGCCTTTCTCCTCTGGCACTCTCGACAGTGCGACACATAGTGATGGACACTCCTAAATAAACCTGGCCACAAAAATCACTTGTGGATCCTATGGTATGTCTTAATAAGCTCTAAATGTCCGGCCTCAGGTGTGTCATGGAATTTCTGTAGATCTTCTAAGCGCATGTGTTCAGGAATCACTGGTAGTAACCTCTATCCAAACGTATCAAAGTTCTTCTTGCAAAGTAATCCATTAACTACCTTAAATTGTCCTTTCACATACTCTGACCGATTTAACGCCAACATAATTTGGGATATCTTGGCGTCCTTCTTCTGCTCAGCAGAGAGATCCTGGGGTGCAGCGAGACAGTCACTATCTTCATCAAAGTTTTGATGGTCTTTCACAGGGTTTGTTGAGAGACAGTCGGCATCTTTGTGTTTTCTTCCACTTTTGCACACTACGGTAATGTCACACTCTTGAAGACGTAGCGTCCACCTGGCGAGTCGTCCTGGAGGATCCTTAAAACCTGTCAACCAATAAAGTGAATGATGCTCTGTAACAACTGTCAATGGCCTTCCATGGAGATACTGTCGAAATATGCACATGTCCCAGATCACAGCAAGAAATTCTCTTTCTGTATTTGAGTAGTTTCTCTCTGCTTTTGTAAGTGTCCTAGAAACATAGGCTATAATCTTCTCTTTTACATCCGAAATTTGCGCAAGAATAGCACCGACCCCATACCCACTGGCATCTGTGTGTAGTTCTGTAGGTGCTCTCTCATCCAAGTTTAAACGCAGCCAAAACCTCTCAGACAAACAGAAGCTCAACGATGTCAAATTTAGGGTAAGGAGGGCTATGCGTGAAGCGTTCAGTGAATTGGAAAGTAAAATTCTATGTACCGACTTGACAGAAAATCCTAGGAAGTTCTGGTCTTACGTTAAATCAGTAATTGGCTCGAAAAAGCATATCCAGACACTCCGGGATGATGATGGCATTGAAACAGAGGATGACACGCGTAAAGCTGAAATACTAAACACCTTTTTCCAATGCTGTTTCACAGAGGAAGACCACACTGCAATTCCTTCTCAAAATCCTCGCAGAAACGAAAAAATGGCTGACATCGAAATAAGTGTCCAAGGAATAGAAAAGCAACTGGAATCACTCAACAGAGGAAAGTCCACTGCACCTGACGGGATACCAATTCGATTCTACACAGAGTACGCGAAAGAACTTGCCCCCTTCTAACAGCCGTGTACCGCAAGTCTCTATAGGAACGGAAGGTTCCAAATGACTGGAAAAGAGCACAGGTAGTCCCAGTCTTCAAGAATGGTCGTCGAGCAGATGCACAAAACTATAGACCTAGATCTCTGACGTCGATCTGTTGTAGAATCTTAGAACATGTTTTTTGCTCGAGTATCATGTCGTTTTTGGAAACCCAGAATCTACTCTGTGGGAATCAACATGGATTCCGGAAACAGGGATCGTGTGAGACCCAACTCGCTTTATTTGTTCATGAGACCCAGAAAATATTAGATACAGGCTCCCAGGTAGATGCTATTTTTCTTGACTTCCGGAAGGCGTTCGATACAGTTCCGCACTGTCGCCTGATAAACAAAGTAAGAGCCTACGGAATATCAGACCAGCTGTGTGGCTGGATTGAAGAGTTTTTAGCAAACAGAACACAGCATGTTGTTATCAATGGAGAGACGTCTACAGACGTTAAAGTAACCTCTGGTGTGCCACAGGGGAGTGTTATGGGACCATTGCTTTTCACAATATATATAAATGGCCTAGTAGATAGTTTCGGAAGTTCCATGCGGCTTTTCGCGGATGATGCTGTAGTATACAGAGAAGTTGCAGCATTAGAAAATTGTAGCGAAATGCAGGAAGATCTGCAGCGGATAGGCACTTGGTACAGGGAGTGGCAACTGACCCTTAACATAGACAAATGTAATGTATTGAGAATACATAGAAAGAAGGATCCTTTATTGTATGATTGTATGATAGTGGAACAAACACTGGTAGCAGTTACTTTTGTAAAATATCTGGGAGTATGCGTGCGGAACGATTTGAAATGGAATCATCGTATAAAATTAATTGTTAGTAGGGCGGGTACCAGGTTGAGATTCATTGGGAGAGTCCCTAGAAAATGTAGTCCATCAACAAAGGAGGTGGCTTACAAAACACTCGTTCGACCTGTATTTGAGTATTGCTCATCAGTGTGGGATCCGTACCAGATCGGGTTGACGGAGGAGATAGAGAAGATCCAGGGAAGAGCGGCGCGTTTCGTCACAGGGTTATTTGGTAACCGTGATAGCGTTACGGAGATGTTTAGAAAACTCAAGTGGCAGACTCTGCAAGAGAGGCGCTCTGCATCGCGGTGTAGCTTGCTCGCCAGGTTTCGAGAGGGTGCGCTTCTGAATGAGGTATCGAATATATTTCTTCCCCCTACTTATACCTCCCGAGGAGATCACGAATGTAAAATTAGAGAGATTAGAGCGCGCACGGAGGCTTTCAGACAGTCGTTCTTCCCGCGAACCATACACGACTGGAACAGGAAAGGGAGGTAATGACAGTGGCACGTAAAGTGCCCTCCGCCACACACCGTTGGGTGGCTTGCGGAGTATAAATGTAGATGTAGATGTTGATCATACAGACCACGTACAGGGTCAGTCGTCACAGCTTTTTGCAGCACTTCAAAAGAATCTTGTTGAGCACCCGCCCCAGATAAATTCAGCATCTGATTTTAACAACTCTTGGAGTGGCCTGGCTTAAATACAAAAGTCTTTGATAAAACGACGGCAGTAAGAGCATAATCCGATGAAGCTTCTCACATCTCTAATTCTTTTAGGAATAGAAAATTCCCTTATAGACGTTACCTTTTCTGAGTCTGGTGGCACATCTTCTTTTAACACAAGGTGTCCAAGTATTTTGATTTCTTTTGGTCCAAAAAGACATTTTCTTGGATTAAGTTTCAGTCGGCCTTGTTGGAGGCACTTAAGAACGGCCCTAAGTCTTTTTATGTGTTCATAAAATGTCTCTGAGAACACTATAAACTCATCTAAATAACAAAGACACATCGTCCACTTCCGGTGACTGAGAAGATTACCCATCATCCAATCAAAGGTTCTGGCGCATTACACAAACCAAACAGTTTACACAAACCAGTTTTCTCACGATCCGCCTAATCTACTTCGATTTGCCAGTATCCCAAGTACATGGCCACGGGTGAGAAAAATTTAGTCCCCTTAGAATCTAGTGTATCATCAACTCGTGGAAGAGGGTAAACGTCCTTTTTAGTTATCTTATTAAGCTTCCTGTAATCAACACAAAAGCGTCAACTACCATTTTTCTTCCTGACGAGAAACGCTGGCGACGACCATGGGCTCTGCGAAGGCCGAATTATGTCATTCTTCATCATTTTCTCTACCTCGTCGCGAATTATTTGACGTTCCATTGCTGACAAATGGTATGCTTTCTGGCTTATTGGTTGATGGTTTGTCTAATATGCTCTTCACCTGTGGATTGAGGCATTCAGAGAACTCTTGAAGAATGGCAAGTGGCTTCTTCTGTTGTTCTTTAGTGAGATCTGGTGACAGTCGAGCTAGAAGATCTTGTCTTGTAGTGGTAGTGCTGATTGCGCCAACATGGGAGGTTTCTATGACGCTCAGCTGTTCTGCAATTAATGGTTCAGCCTTTGCTACGCACATGCAGCTTGGAAGGATCTGCGGTTCTCGGCGACAGTTAACTATCCACAATTCACCGAATCCGTTCTTAAACTAGACGACCGAGACTGGGATGGGCAAGTTACTCTTAAGTGGTATGCTTCTCTTACATTCCACTACAGGATCCATGGGTTAATGCATGGCATGACACATGACAGTTACTTTTCTGGCGCTGACTGCAGGAATGATGACTTCATCCAGCGCACATAGTTTCCACACATTCGAATGAGCATCTTCCTGTCCACAGTATCTCATCTCATATAGCATAATCTTCGAGCGACCACAATCTATAATTGCCTGAGAAGCTTTCAAAAAATTCCATCTGAGAATGACGTCAAGACTAAACTCTTGTAAGGCGATAAATTCTAAGGGCTGTGTATGGCCACTCATACCCACACGAACGACACATCTTCCTGTAGGTTTTACGTATTTCCCATTAGCTAACTTTAGCAGAGATGTTTCGTTGTCGACGAATACAGTTTTCTGCACCTGGCGACGGTACTTCTCCGAAATGACTGAATATAATGCTCCAGAGTCCACAAGAGCTTGGGCTTGTTGGCCCTCCATAAGGTTCAAATGGTTCAAATTGCTCTATGCAGTATGGGACTTAACATCTGAGGTCTTCTGTCCCCTAGACTTAGAGTTACTTAAACCTAACTAACCTAAGGACAACATACACAACCTTGCCCGAGGCAGGATTCGAACCTGCGACCGTAGCAGCAGCGCGGTTCCGGATTGAAGAGCCTAGAACCACTCGGTCACCACTGACCATCTATAAGGATATCGACGTAGTTTCCTATCACTTTTGTAGTAGCCGGCTGCTGTGGACGAATTGTTCTAGGCGCTTCAGTCAGGAAGCACGCAGCTCTTACGGTTGCATTTTCGAATCCTGCCTCGGGAATGGATGTGTGTGATGTACTTAGGTTAGTTTGGTTTAAGTACTTTTAAGTCTAGGGGACGGATGACTTCAGATGTTAAGTCCCATAGTGCTTAGAGTAACGTTTTTGGTAGTGATCGGCGGTGGACGATTTTTCTCTTCCGTGGCCTCACCCCCAAGAAAGCCCGTACCCTTTAGTTTTCCAGGTTGCGGTGGCTAGGTGATCAGCTGGAGCTTCTAAACTCCGATGGAGACCTTGATGGGCGTGTTGGGGAACGTCCTCTCTAGCGGCTAGCTTGCGACGATAGCGACCTACGTCGTCCTGCACCCACATCTTCTTGTTCATCTTCGTCGTCCCGGAGTAGGCGTCGCCTAAGATTGGTCTGCTGTCTTCTGGCACGGGCGTCATCAAATATTCGCCGCCTTTCTCGACAATAGCGCACCACATGTCCCGGTCGTCCAAAGTGGGAACATAGTGGTTGGTTATCCTGGGCCCTCGAGACGTCAGTCTTCCTTGGTGCCCAAACAGGTTCCTCATGCGGCATTGTAGGAACGTAGCCGGCCGGGGTGGCCGAGCGGTTCTAGGCGCTACAGCTTGGAACCGCGCGACCGCTACGGTCGCAGGTTCGAATTCTGCCTCGGGCATGGATGTGTGTGATGTCCTTAGGTGAGTTAGGTTTAAGTAGTTCTACGTTCTAGGGGACTGATGACCTTAGAAGTTAAGTCCCATAGTGCTCAGAACCATTTGAATTTGTAGGAACATAACTTCGCCTGGGTCCCGACTTTTTCACAGTTTTAAATGGAAATGAAGAACGACAGATTGGGTTCAATGTCTCTTCCACTTCCTCCCTTATGACCCCTTGAAGCGTCTCGGTTTTTGCTCGCCGTGCAATGTAAGTGCCTTCTGAACTCCCTCTCTTACTATCTGACAAAGAACACTTGTGAAATCAATTTCTTCCTCCATCAAAGACACCCATACGACGTTTGTAAGCCGTTCAAACTTCTTGCGTGTAATTCTTTTTTGATGCATTGTCTCGATATACTTCATTAGTTTATGAAATCGTCTGCTGTCGAAACTTCCTTCAGGACATCACACACATCCATGCCCGAGGCAGGGTTCGAACGTGCGACAGTAGCAGTCGCGCAGCTCCGGACTGAAGCGCCTAGAACCGCCCCGCCTCTGCTGCAGGCCCTCATCATCACGCTGCATGAGATGTGCAACCTTATCTTCCTCCTTCATTCTGGGATCCGTTATTTTTAAAGCTTCCATACGTGTTGAATGTAGGATGCTGTAGTTACTCCTGGACCCTTTGACCTGCACTTTAATTTATCATCAGCCTTGCTCTTCTGTAGTTGTGTGTCGCCGAAATACTTGCGCAGTTCCGCCTGGAATACTTCTCAGCTTTTGAACTTCTCCTCGTTGTGCTCTTTTCATTGGTTGTCAGTGCCCTCCAAGTAGAAAAATAAATTTAGCCAAACACACGGTGTCATCCAGTTTGTTAAATTTGGCTATATGCTCATATACCTACAGCCACTTGTTTCGATCTTGGCCATCGTCACCAGAGAACCTGAAAGGATATCTAATGTGGTGGCACACAGTTTCTGTCATCGTACCGTCCTCTTCTTCTTCTGTCTCTGATAGACTGCGATCTGTTGAATATGGCACGAACTCGGGTTTCTCGCCACGTCAACGGCGGCTCTGTCGTATCCTGATGGGAGCCACTGTGTCGTCGATAATGTGCGCTATCACAAGTTCCAATACCCAGCACTTCACCACAATAATGTCACGTAGAAGAAGGTGTAATTAGATGAATAACGAACACTAACTTCACTTAACGAAGGTTTATTCAGCACTTGCGCATACGAGAGCGAGGATCGAACTGTCTACGGCCAGAATACAAATGCTATATATATAGTTACAGAACATTCCAGTGCAATGATTATTGACATCTGTGGATACATCTAGAATGTACTCTATCTGAATATAGAAATCAAAATATCACAGTTCAGGTTAGTTTTTAACTCACGACGCTCCATGTCACATCTAGTATCATAACCGCTACACTACGGTGACTACGCTAGTTATCCTTTTCTGCGACAATATTACTGAATCTCAAATATTTTCGAAATACGAATTAAAAACTCTATAACATTCTTTGTCTCAAGTCATGCATTACTATAAATCCATCAGCTGTCGTTAGCAAGCTTTTTCGTAATTTCATGATTCACAGTACACACAATACAAACCTTCATCCTGTTGATAGGTACAGATATATATTACATGATGTAACAGACCGTCACACATCACAATACAGAAAAAAAACATGGCAACCTCTTATCATCATCATCATCATCTCCAAAATATTACCATACATCCTATACTTTATCAATATTTCCTCAAATAACAAAGAATATCTCTACATATCATCATCACAGTACACATATAATTCTACCTCATCATATCATCATAATCCTCATAAGCAGTGTCTCATATCAGAACATAAGGCCACAACCAACTGTCTGTCTATCATAAAATATTCTGACCATAGTATATCAGTTCTCAAATCATACATATCCAGCATATCTTCAACACTTTCAAAAATCACAAAAATCACTTCTCCTACATATTTCATACATTAATCCAATTCTCACACAAAGTTAATCATATAAAACACGGTTCCCACGTGTACAATCTTTAAGGTTATATACGTGGTCTGACAAATAATCTTCTCACTCTAGTCCTCTTTCACAGTTAGTTGGTTAGTTGGTTGATTTGGGGGAGGAGAGCAGACAGTGAAGTCATTGGTCCCATCATCCTGACATTTGCCTGAAGCTACACTCCTGGAAATGGAAAAAAGAACACATTGACACCGGTGTGTCAGACCCACCATACTTGCTCCGGACACTGCGAGAGGGCTGTACAAGCAATGATCACACGCACGGCACAGCGGACACACCAGAAACCGCGGTGTTGGCCGTCGAATGGCGCTAGCTGCGCAGCATTTGTGCACCGCCGCCGTCAGTGTCAGCCAGTTTGCCGTGGCATACGGAGCTCCATGGCAGTCTTTAACACTGGTAGCATGCCGCGACAGCGTGGACGTGAACCGTATGTGCAGTTGACGGACTTTGAGCGAGGGCGTATAGTGGGCAAGCGGGAGGCCTGGTGGACGTACCCCCCAATTGATCAACACGTGGGGCGTGAGGTCTCCACAGTACATCGATGTTGTCGCCAGTGGTCGGCGGAAGGTGCACGTGCCCGTCGACCTGGGTCCGGACCGCAGCGACGCACGGATGCACGCCAAGACCGTAGGATCCTACGCAGTGCCGTAGGGGACCGCACCGCCACTTCCCAGCAAATTAGGGACACTGTTGCTCCTGGGGTATCGGCGAGGACCATTCGCAACCGTCTCCATGAAGCTGGGCTACGGTCCCGCACACTGTTAGGCCGTCTTCCGCTCACGCCCCAACATCGTTTTGCCCGCCTCCAGTGGTGTCGCGACAGGCGTGAATGGAGGGACGAATGGAGACGTGTCGTCTTCAGCGATGAGAGTCGCTTCTGCCTTGGTGCCAATGAAGGTCGTATGCGTGTTTGGCGCCGTGCAGGTGAGCGCCACAATCAGGACTGCATACGACCGAGGCACAAAGGGCCAACACCCGGCATCATGGTGTGGGGAGCGATCTCCTACACTGGCCGTACACCACTGGTGATCGTCGAGGGGACACTGAATAGTGCACGGTACATCCAAACCGTCATCGAACCCATCGTTCTACCATTCCTAGAACGGCAAGGGAACTTGCTGTTCCAACAGGACAATGCACGTCCGCATGTATCCCGTGCCACCCAACGTGCTCTAGAAGGTGTAAGTCAACTACCCTGGCCAGCAAGATCTCCGGATCTGTCCCCCATTGAGCATGTTTGGGACTGGATGAAGCGTCGTCTCACGCGGTCTGCACGTCCAGCACGAAAGCTGCTCCAACTGAGGCGCCAGGTGGAAATGGCATGGCAAGCCGTTCCACAGGACTACATCCAGCATCTCTACGATCGTCTCCATGGGAGAATAGCAGCCTGCATTGCTGCGGAAGGTGGATATACACTGTACTAGTGCCGACATTGTGCATGCTCTGTTGCCTGTGTCTATGTGCCTGTGGTTCTGTCAGTGTGATCATGTGATGTATCTGACCTCAGGAATGTGTCAATAAAGTTTCCCCTTCCTGGGACAATGAATTCACGGTGTTCTTATTTCAATTTCCAGGAGTGTATTTACGACAAACACAGGAAACCTAAATGAGGATGTCTGGATGCGGGTAGGAAGTGTCGTCCTTCCGGATGCGAGTCCAGTATGCTAAGCACCGCGCCACCTCACTCGGTCTCTCTTTCACACTAAAAGTACTTAAGATAATAGAAAAGTGTTCTTTTGGCTTGAGATTTTCAGCTTATCATTATCTTGTCATAGATTATCTTTGTCAAGGCCCTCACTATAATAGTTTTATTCCATTGCTGACTGTAGATTTTGAAAACGACTATAGTAAACCAACAAGTCCGACTTCTTATCTGTCCAGTTACAAATACATCATAAACATTCGTCAAATATTTCCAAAAAACGTTTTTATACAGTTTCTAAGACACAAATCAATCTAGTAATTACAAGTATAGTCAATGGAAGAAAATGCTTCTTCTCATAGACAGCCAAAATATCCTTCTCACGAGGCAAGACTTCTTTCTCAATATACAAGCAAACTATAAATAAATCCTTCATTCATTGAAGTGTAAAGAACCTTTAGTGTAACATGGCACCAGACCACTCTGTTTTAACGAAATGGATAAAACCTCCATTTCCAAGCCATATATGACTTTTGGACAAATAATAAACGTATTTCTCACTATTCCTTCTCTGTAACTACACTTTAAGTATTTTACTATACATACGCGTAATGCCTGTTGAAGAAGGATAGCATGAGAGTAGAAGATAACTTGAAAGATTTGCAGAATAGTTAAAGGATGAATGTTGCTCTGGCTATTGAAATTTTTGTAGTAACATCACAATCATCTTGGAGCTCTGTGCTCAGCAACACACCTTAAGCAAGTGAGCACTGTAGTCCTTAAAGTAATGATACACATAAACCATCATCATCGCCAGACTCATCTACTTCTACACTTGAAATGAATTTCTTTGAAAGCACTTGCTTTAACATAATATTACACACACATATATATACATATATTCGAGAGTGGACCCAAAAATAACCGGGATTTCTTTCTAGAAAGCATATACTTTATTGTTTTCAAATACAACCTTAATCTCCTTCGAAGTACTCTCCATTAGCATTAATACACTAGTCCAAACATTCATTCCAGTGTCCGAAGCACCTTTTAAATTCGTCCTCTTTGATACCTGCTAGCATTTTCATGACATTGCGTTTTACATCTTCCACATCCACAAAACACTTCCCTCTCAACTCTCTTTTCGTCTTCGGGAATAGGAATAAGTCCGAGGGTGCTAAATCCGGCGAATAGGGTGCGTGGGTCCAGGTTGTCGTCTTCACTGAGGCCAAACACTGGCGAACGCTGAGAGCCGTGTGCACGGGAGCGTTGTCGTGATGCAGGAACCACACGCCAGAATCCCACAAAGCCGGGCGTTTTCGCTACAAACTTCTGTGAAGCCATATCATAACCTCCAAATAGAATTGTTGGTTTACTGTCTGGTTTTCAGGGAAAAATTCATAGTGTACGATCCCTTTGATGTCAAAAAACAGATCAACATCGTTTTCACACTCGATTTCACTTGTCGAGCTTTTTTGGTCGAGGTGAGCCAGGTGACTTCCATTGTGATGACTGTTGTTTACTTTCTGGATCATACCCATAACACCATGACTCATCGCCTTGATGTCAAAAAACAGATCAACATCGTTTTTGCATTCGATTTCACTTGTCAACCTTTTTTGGTTGAGGTGAGCCAGGTGACTTCCATTGTGATCACTGTTGTTTACTTTCTGGATCATACCCATAACACCATGACTCATCACCTGTAATGATTTTGTTGAAAAAATGCGGATCATCTTTGATCGCGTTCTTCATTTTGAGACAGGCTTGAAGGCGACAATCCCTTTGATCTCCAGTAAGAACCTCGGGTACGAAGTTTGCTACCACTCTTCGCATATCCAAATCGATGGTCCAGATGTGCTGAATTGAGCTCCAGGACAACCTGAACAAGTTCTCGGGTTGGTGGAATGTCCTGCGTCGATCTTCACTGATGAGTTCACAGATTTTGTCGATGTTGTCTTCGCTTCGAGCAGTTGAAGTCGACTGGAATGGGGCTGATCTTCAACCACCATTTCTCCCTGTTTAAAACGAGAAAATCATTCACATACTTGCGTTTTACTAAGAGCATTGTCTTTGTAGGCTGTCTGAATCATGGCAACAGTTTCTGCTGTGTTCTTGCCGAGCAAGAAACAAAACTTCACTGCTGCACATTGTGCATAAGAACTAGCCATTTCCTCGTGTCATGTCTGCACTGTATGCACACTCAAAGAACTACCAAAGAAACGACACTTCTCACTGTTATTACTCTCTCAGTTAAGTCTACATGTCCCATAGCTCTTCTTTCAAAAATAGTTTCATATACGTATACACAATTGCCATTATATAATGTTTCCTTAAAGAGTTTATTTTTATTTTCATATTTGGATATTTTAACTTCATTCTAGTGGTTTCACTTCTGGTTTTGTCAACATTTGCGCAAATGTTGGCTCTAATGTCAGTACAATTGACAATTACATTCATGACATTCGTTTCAGTTTGCTGACAAACATCCACTACTGCCATCCACACTGAACTTTAAATTTTCAGTATTATCCAACACAAAAACATTTTCTGCAATGGACGTGTTTTCACCATTATTTGTCTGATCTAATTTTACTTTTACATCATAGTTTTCTACAGGGATTAACCATGCATCATATTGTTTGTGTTCTAATTCTGTTATAAGGTCTGTTTGTACTTCTGTGACCTGATTACTGAAATTGGGTATTTCGTTTCTCAAAGTTTTGACTTCATTCTTCTTAACATGGAATGACTTAATTCACTTCTTAACGCCTGTATTCTACAAGTCAATCTAATTCTTTATGCCTCATTTTTACTGTCCAATGGTTGTTCTACTCCACTCTACAACTGTCATAAACTGTTATTTGGATCTAATTTTATTTTTTATTTGCTCGAGTTGTCCTTCCAAAAATTTCGTTAAGTGTTGAAATAAATGCTGGTAATAATTGCATAAAAATAATTGGCCCATTCTTTTTGCTTTCCCATCTTGAAGTCATGTCTGACACACAAAATAAATGATTGACAGTTCACATGACTTATTTATTTATTGTTCCGTGGGACCAAATTAAGGAGAAGTCTCCATGGCCATGGAACGAGTCAATACATGAAATTATAACACGATATTAGAAACAGATAAAATGAAATATAAAAAAAACATATTCATGTGACAAGTTGTAAGTTTAAATATAGAAAGTCAACAATGTAACACTGGAATTTGCTTATTTTTTTAGCTCTTCCAGGAGCTCCTCGACAAAATAGAAGGAGTGAACCATGAGGAAACTCTTCACTTTAGGCTTAAAGGAGTTTGGGCTACTTTTAAGATTTTTGCGTTCTTGTGGTAGCTTATTGAAAATGGATGCAGCAGAATACTGCACTCATTTCTGCACAAGAGTCAAGGAAGTGCATTCCACATGCAGATTGGATTTCTGCCTAGTATTAACTGAGTGAAAGCTGCTAACTCTTTGGAATAGGCTAATATTGCTAACAACAAACGACATTAAATAAAATATATACTGTTAGGGCAATATCAGAATTCCCAGACTATTGAATAGGGGTCGACAAGAGGTTCTCGAACTTACACCACATATAGCTCGAACAGCTCGTTTTTGAGCCAAAAATACCCTTTTTGAATCAGAAGAATTACCCCAAAAATAATACCATACTAAATAAGTGTATGAAAATATGCGGAGTAGACTACTTTTCATGTTGAACTGTCACTTATTTCAGATACTGTTCTAATGGTAAAGAAAGCAGCATTTAGTTTCTGAATAAGATCCTGGACATGGGCTTTCCACAACAGCTTAATATCTATCCGAACGCTTAGGAACTTGAACTGTTCCGTCTCGCTTATAATACGCCCATTCTGTCTGATCAAAATATCGGTTCTTGTTGAATTGTGAGTTAGAAACTGTACAAAGTGAGTCTTACTGTGATTTAGCATCAAATTATTTTCCCCAAGCCACGAACGTATTTCACAAACTACATTACTTGATACTGTTTCAATATTACACAGAAGACCCTATGTTTTTCAACTACAAATGAAACAGTCAAAACACTTATCTTTTTGATTTTAATGATGATGGTGACATTCCATATTATAAAGTTCCAGTCATTCAGTTTGTCACATACCTTGTCTATCCTTGTGTTTCAATCTTTGTCCATATTGTAGTCAGTGCGATGAATATTTTCAGTTTTAATACATTATTTAGAATTTCGTTCTTGTGATGTGCAGATACCTGAAACACAGAAATGAATAATAAGTTAGTCAGCATGTTTTTCATCGTATTCCACTTATTCTGCCAGCTTGAAACCTAATCAGATTTTGTGACTACAACTTAGCTACTTAACTTGTTGATTAATGTCGATGTAGAGTGAGGTGTAAAACGCTCTTTGCTGCATAATCTCCACCTGTAATCAATGTCTGGGTTCTTATGACACATGGCAGGAACTGCATGTCCAGTTATTTAGTTCAAGTGTTGGAGCTGAAACAGAAAAATACTTTAAATAATTTTATTCATTGCATCAAATACAGACACAACCTTAGTTCCTAAAAGATGAAGTAACACTGACATGTCACAGTACTGATGCTGTTCCTTATATATAATTTACCATTTGACATTCGCAAAATTACAACAAACATTATTTAACGCAGATTTTTTAAGTTTACAGCTAAAATTTGATTGGCCTCACAAACAAGTCGTACAATTCTTGTCTATGATTTGTTACAATGTCTGTTAATCGGTTAATATGTCAAAATATCATTATCATTATGGCTAAATATACCTTTCCTCAGTGCTACGTGAATTATTTCCCACCATAATTTTGTAAATATAGATTTGATTTTATTGCTAACATAATTCCTGCGCCTCTCTGACCAGCTGAATATTAATTCCTATAGTATAACATGGCGGCCACTGAGTGACGCGCGTTTCTTCGGCTTGCGAATTTTTCCGCTCATTGAAGGTGTTACAGAGAAGTGCGGCAGTCCACAACGTGTGCATCTGACTAAACAAGTGTTACTTGCCGTGGTGTATTGTTCTCCATTGATTACCACAAGTGATAAGTGATAAGTGAGTGAAAAATGGGAAGAGCACGAGTAAGCGGCAGCAGGCGAGGCTACAGGGGCGCAGGCAGCGCGGGCGCCCGGTCTCCGGCGGCAGGTGAGGCCCCGCTTCCCGACATTGGGGAGCTCGTCCGGTCCCAGGTGAGTGCGGCGCTGCACAGCAAAGACACGCTAGACGTTATCGTGCAATCCATCACGGACTCCGTGACGGCCGCGGTCATGGACAAACTACAAGAGTCTGTCGGGCGCAACAGCACCGAAATCCAGTCTCTTAGAAAGTCCCTGGCCGCACAAGAGAAAAAAGCCGCCGACCTAGAGGCTAAACTGTCTGCTGCCACCGATGAAATTGAGCAGTATCAGCGAAGGAACAGCTTGCGCTTGTTCGGGGTAGCTGAAAACGATCGCGAAAACACCGACGACCTGGCCATTAGCCTCGTGCGTGAGAAACTTGGCGTGCAGATCGACGTGGGCGATATTGACAGAAGCCACCGTGTTGGGCGCAGGATACCAGGTGCCATGAAACCCAGGCCCATAATAATTAAATTTGTGTCTTACCGGAAAAGAGCTGAAGTGTTTGCTCAGAAAAGAAAACTCGCCAAGAGTGGGGTTACCCTGAGGGAAGATCTGACGCGCGAAAGACTAAAAGTTTTGAACGCTGCGATCACACAGTTTGGCCTTCAAAATGTATGGACCCAGGATGGCAGGATAGTAATCAAGACGGAAGGAGGGAGGAAAACGGTGACAAACATGTTCGAACTGAAAGACTGAGCGAAATCTCGCGAGACACAAAGTCTCATATTGTAATCTGTCTAATATAAGTTAATTTTTTATTCCTTCTTTTCATTTTTTTAGCTTAAATACTGCTCCGTTATTTCTATAAGTACCATAAGTACTCTATTTAAAATCAGTCAATTGTTTCACAAAAATATTGTTTCTTTATTTGTCTATTATAAGTGCTCATGTATATTCATATTGTCAGTCAAATGGGAATTAACATTCTCCATTAACAGGAATCCCCTTACAACCGCCTTTCTATATCTGTTATTTTCATCTTCGCCACCACCACTACTACTACTATCTTTTTCGTAACTACTACTGCCACTTTCCATCTTTCTTTTCACTCCCTTCTTCGATACTTCCAGCGTGTTTTTCACCTTTAGTCCACAGACGCTTGAGTCAGTCACGACCTTGGACACACCTGTAAATATGTCTTGCCCCGCGAAATCCAGCTTTTGTCCCTCTTCCGGCCAGCAGGTAAACGGAGCGCGTTCGGTCCTACAGGCGGCCACAATGGGACGGACCGGTTCCGGCAGCGGGCTCTTTGTGGCCCACGCGAACGCGCAGTCGTTAACGGCTCACTTCGACGAGTTCTGTGACCTGTTCTGCCAATCGCTGTTCCACATTATCCTCGTCTCTGAAACTTGGTTGAAACCAAACATTTCTTCCGACGCTATCCGAATCGCTGGTTACTCTCTCCTAAGGGCAGATCGTGAAACACGACGCGGGGGTGGTGTGGGTGCCTATGTTCGCTCTGATCTGACACCTACTGTGCTATGCACATCGGATGCAAAGGGCGAAGGAGAAGCAGAGTTCTTGTTTTTCGAAATAAATACATCAAATCAGAAACTGCTAATTGGAGTAATCTATAAACCTCCAAACATCGGTGCCATGTCCTCCTTTCAGTCTGCCCTGTCCTCACTCGTGACACAGTATGAACACATAATCATTATGGGCGACACAAACATCGACTTACAGTTAAAATCTCCCTCTGCCGAAAAACTAAGGCGACTGTTCCACTCCAATGATATGAGTTTAACACCGCTGGACCCAACTCATCACACGCCACACAGCCACACAATCATAGATATAATAGCAACAAAGCGACCAGATAAAATAATCCGCGCCAATCAGACATCCGCTCCGGGACTCTCTGCTCATGACGTGATATTTTTAAATTACTCAATGCATACTACCAAAGAAAAATCTCACCTGGTAACCTACAGAAACTTAAAAAATGTTAACCATGACGCTCTTCAAAAGGATTTCTCAGACATCCCTTGGCATGATATAAGCGATGAACCGACTTTAGACGAAAAAATTCGGCAATTATGTCGCAAAATTATTGCACTGTATGATAAACATGCTCCTCAACGCACTGTTAAGGTAAAGAGAGCTCCCGCTCCGTGGCTCACCACTGCATTACGTCAGTTAATGAATAAACGTGATGCTGCACATAGGGCCTTCAAGCGTAACCCAACTCCCGAGGCGTACGAAGCTTATAGGAAACTCCGAAACAGAACCAAGCAAAGCGTGAGGAATGCCAAAATCAGACATGCCCGCTCTGTCGTATGCGGCATATCAAAACCTGCTGCACTGTGGAAAAAGCTGCGCAGTTTCGGTATAGGGAAGCGAAGATCTGATGCTGTTTATCAAGCGTCTGCAGAAGAATTAAACGATTTCTTCTCAACAGCTGCAAACTGCCACGCAGCGACAAATTACCAGCCCCAAGATATTAATCTCTCGAGAGACAAGTTTTTCCTAAAACATGTCACTACCGGCACAGTACACAAGGCAATTATGAGAATCTCTTCCGAGGCAGTAGGAAATGATGGAGTGAGCATTGGCATGATTAAGAACGTCGTAGACACTATTATTCCAGTTATCACAGACATCTTCAACCTGTCTCTTGTCAGTAGTACATATCCTACTGAGTGGAAGCAAAGTTTAATTAAGCCTATACCCAAGACTGACAACCCTAAGTCGCCAGGTGACTACAGGCCGATCAGCATACTACCTGCAATTTCTAAAGCCCTAGAGCACATCGTCCATGAACAACTGACAGATTACCTCAAAACTCATAACATCCATGACGAATATCAGTCAGGCTTTCGAAAGCACCATAGTACAGCAACCGCATTAATCAAAGTAACTGATGACATTAAACATGCTATGGACAGACGTGAAGCTACTATCCTAACACTGCTTGACTTTAGCAAGGCTTTTGACACAGTTGACTTCGATATATTACTAATTAAAATGAAACAGCTGAATTTCTCAAACAGCGCAATACAATGGTTCGACAGCTACCTCAAAAACAGAAGTCAACAAGTCATCTGTGGGTCGGAAAAGTCATCATGGAAAAGCGTGCGCTCTGGAGTTCCCCAAGGCTCCGTCCTTGGTCCACTACTCTTCTCACTGTACATTAATGATATTTCTTCAGTGATTCACTCCTGCAACTACCATCTTTATGCCGACGACATCCAACTGTACATAAGTGCAAGCCCCAAGAACATTGCTGGCGCAGTAGCGAGTATGAACGCAGATCTTTGCTCTGTTTCTCGATGGGCACAGAACCTAGGTCTGAAACTAAACCCCAAGAAATCCCAGGTCATACTTATATCTCATCCAAAGTTAATCAGCCGGTACTTTCGCGAAAAAGTCCCTAAAATACTCCTCAATAGTACCCAACTACCATACCAAAAAACAGTAAAAGACCTTGGAATAATCTTGGATGAACACCTAAACTGGGAAGAACAAACAGTCACAGCTTGCCGGAAATCGCTCTCCTCCCTACATGCAATTCAAAAATTTAGAAAAATATTTCCAACCCATGTTAAACAAAAATTAGTCCAAACACTAGTCTTGCCTAATCTTTACTACTGCGATGTAGTTCAACACGGCACAAATAGTGAAAATTCTAGATGCCTCGAGCTAGTGATGAATGCTTGCGTTAGATACGTGTGCAATATTCGGTTGTATGATCATATCAGTCCTTCATACTCCCAGCTAGGTTGGATACGCCCACATACGGCACGCGATCTCCACACGATATGCTTACTTCATCGATTTCTTAGCCACTGGTGCCCCCAATACTTATCTTCTCACATTAAACACCTATCATCATTCCACAATCGCAACACCAGATCGGATACGTCTATCATCTTGGCTGTACCTTTACATAATACAAAATCTTTCTCCGTGTCATTCTCCATCTCAGCCATACGACTATGGAACGCGCTCCCCTGTGATCTGCGTCTTATCCAGAACTACTCAACATTCAAGAGGGAACTCAAAACATACATTTTAGGGACGGTATAGCCACCATTCTTGTGCCCCTCCCATCTCTTTCTTTCTCCTCTCCATCACAGCTTCGAATTTTACCGTTATATTTCTCTTCCTCTAACCTATCTACCTCTTATATATCTCTTTCACCCCATTCTATCGCCTTATGTCTCTGCTCGATGAGAATAACTCACAAGCTGCAAGAACATAACGAGAAAATTCCCAACTAACAATGTGACTGACATTCAGAAAAGAAAACTATGTTTACTTTCATATACATAGTCATTATTATTATTATTATTATTACTATTACTATTATTATTATTATTACTATTATTATTGATTGTTATAATTATTTTTTATTGTTATAATTATCATTGTACTACTGTTATGATATCTATTTTTTTTCTTTAACATCAATACTGCATAATAGGCTATATGTCCTTAATGTTAAGTAGAAACTGTAACTCGTTCAATCTGAGTATGCCTGGTTAGGTGTAAGAGAGGGCCTGAAGGCCCTAATCTTGCCAGGTAAAATAAATGCATAAATAAATAAATAAATAAATATAGCTTTTCTATGTACTAGTTTAGGCAGGTGCTTCAACTAATTTTAAATTTTTTCCATTATTGTGATATAGTGATGATATTTCATGTTAATTGTTCTTCAGGTGACTTAATTTCATCAACACTGTGAATTAACAGTTTTACAATGCATGTTCACACATTTAAAAACTCAACATATACTTCCCTATATAGCATCATATGTGTCAAAATGGTTCTGAATCGCAGTAGTGCATCTGAGCAGTTCCTAGTGATCTCAGTACGCAGAAACTGTTTATTTATTGCACTATGGTAATTGCTAACTATCTTTTTTCCTTGTCTTTGGTTGATGATCTTTAAATATGGGAGAAAATCAGCAGAAAAAGTAACAGTTAGTTTTAAAGTGGAGCAGGACATGATCTTATATTGGAGTATGTGTGTCACTGGTCTTAACTCTATCACATTACACATTAATATTGTAAGGACAAGTTATTCATAGTAATAGTCGTTTTGTAGCAATGTGGTGGTTGCTACATCTCGCACTTAGAGAAGGTATATGTCGAAAAATTGGCTAACACCGTAAACAGAAATGGAGATGTTGTGCTTACAGAATATGCCTGCTACTTTGTTGCTAATTGTTTTACGTAACACACGATACTTGAAGGTGGCTGTTTAGAACAATTTCTTATGGTAATATTGGTTACTGCTTTTTAAGTAGGATAACGTCCTGTGGCACGCAATTCGCCTAAAGGAGTGTCTGGACTAATATTTTCCGCCATTTCACAGGGAATGCCTTGACGTCATGTTTACATGGATGTTAGAATGAAAAAGCGAGTATTTAGGAGAACATAAGTTAAAAAAATGTAAATAGCGATGGCAGAAAATATTGTTACACAATTGTTGTTCACAAACTGTGGGGCAGTTGCGTCGTTATTGCAAATGCTGAGCCAGAATTGCTGCAGCAGCTTCTGTTGTTTATGTAGAGTGACTGTGTTCCACAGCTCTGCAGCATGATATCACAACTCTTAGTGATTGAAGACAAATATTGTATTCATGAGTTAAAGGCATATTGTGAACTCCAGCTGGTGGTAGACGGATCCATAAAAATATAGGGGAAAGATTGTTGATCACATTGTGCCATTCCTGTCCGTGTTTGATGGTTACTGGTGGGTGCTTGCTACAGGCTAATATTAAAGAGTTGATAGAAACAGAATGAGGGGCGTAGGCAGTGAGAAACAATGTAGAAATAATTTGCTTCTATCACTGTGATAAATGCTCAATCATGTACATAGAGCAACGTTTTGTGGGTAAACGGAATAAACCTGTATATAACAGTGGAAGGTGGGAAGCTGACAGTTAATATCTACAGTTTGCTTTTAAATGTGTTAATTAAGATGCAAAACTTTATGGCAGCCATTTTGGACCATTGATTTCAGCAATATAGGGACATGATATTTTTCCAGCATATGTCTAGCTAGAAAAAAATTTGGGTGACCAGCCAGGACACGTTGTAGTTACTCCATGACGTTTCAACACAGTCTTGATGCCATTTTCAGGTGGTCCCTGATAAATGCTGCCCACTCCTGTTGGTGCTCTGTATATGCTAGCCATTACCCCCTCTACGACCCTGCTGCTACTTCTATCGGTGCAGCCACGATGGTAGATGGTGGTGGGAGTAGAGGCACTCAAATAGTTCAAATGGCTCTGAGCACTATGCGACTTAACTTCTGAGGTCATCAGTCGCCTAGAACTTAGAACTAATTAAACCTAACTAACCTAAGGACATCACACATATCCATGCCCGAGGCCGGATTCGAACCTGCGACGGTAACTGTCACTCGGCTCCCGACTGTAGCGCCTAGAACCGCTCGGCCACTCCGGCCGGCAGAGGCACTCAGCTCTGGCCTATGTTTATGGGGCTATCTTTATAGCAGCCCACAGTTAAGTCAGGGGTGTAACCTTGCACTGCGCTTGGTAAAATAAATGCGTTATTGTGCAATGGGGTCTGCAGCCAACAGTGATAGTGTGGAGACCAGAATTAGGAACCAGGCTCTGCTAGCCCAACAATCACCACTGTGGCAGCCACATAGATAGCGGTAGGAGTGGGTGGGGGGTGTCGATAACAGACAGCATATGTAAGGTCTGAACAGGAGTAAAGCAGCGTTCAGGGAGGACCTGAAGATGGCAACTAGTCTTTTTGCCAAAACATTGTAGAGTAATTACGATGTGACCCAACGGGACAGCCGAGAACTCCACAAGATGGTAATAATTCCTAACTTTTTTTAGCACAATAACACCCTGTCAAACAGTATGCCTAAAGAGCTAATACTTTTAATCTTCTTCGCAGAATATGTCATGATGTAATTAATTGTCACTAATTCACTCACACACTGTAATGTGATATTGTCCTACCTCGTAAGCTACAATTGTCTCTACTTTGTGAGCAGATTAATTTTGCCAATGGTGATCCTTTCAGTGTTGTACACAGACCTCAAAAAACTGTAGATATACAACTGCTCTTGTAATGAGAGGATAAGTAGGGGGAGGGAGGTCTCAGTTTCCATTTATCACAGGGGAATGGATATGGGGTGACCTTGGCTGCACCTCATACAGTTTCTTCAGAGACATGGTGGGGTGGAGGGTACCTGGGTGACCTTGAAATCCTCTTACTATGATCAAGAGACATCTAATAATGACTCAGCACATACAATTAAATTGGAGAGAAAAGAAGGAGGGGATGGGATTTTCCTCCAGTTTAATGTGGTTGCATTTGCTTAGTGAGAAAGGGGGAGGGTGAGATCTTGACTGTAGCAACAAATTTGCTTCAGTAACGTTGTCGGGAAGGAGTATACCTGGGTGATTTTCTATATAACTAGCATGCCTGCTTCAGGTGTACTATGATACCCTCATATTATTTGTGACCTTGAGATACAAACGTTACCTGTTCATGTACCGGCACTGGTCCTCCACTTACGTATGAGTTATATTTCCAGAAATGCTCTGCACACTAGGGTTTTAAATTTCCTCGAACAGCTCTTCCTTTCTGCATTTTTTCCTTGAAAATTGCAAGTATGCAACTGTCGAAATACCAGCGGTTCTCGAAGAAGCCGCTCAATTGCATCCCCGTAAGTTGTTTGAACACTGTATACAGTGGAGAACCTCAGGTTTCACATCAGCAAAACATACGTGGTATGGTTACAGTTAGCTGCAACACATGTTTAACATGAGTGGCATACTTGTTATGTCATAATACAGCAGCTGTATTCGTGATCGATTCCTCAGGACGATGCTTAAGTCTGAAATGGACCTTGGAGACGGTTGTCGGGCAGTCATCAGTGTATCTAATGCATCTCCGTCGCGCTCTATATGACTCACAATAAGACACCTCGTTGGCCAAATGCATGTGGTGGATATGTACACGAACCAGATGTTTGTTCATGATGAGTGCCTAAGATGGCTGAGAATTATCACCGACGAAGATGTCTGTACCAATTGTGCCTCAGAAAAGTTCAGTATGTGTTCTCATCATGTATGATTGTTACTGGTATTCTTATAACCACAAACACAGATGTGAAATTTTAAACTCACATCCAATATTATGCCTCTTGAGACACTAAAAACACCATCATTAAACAACTCTCTTCCCACAATGTTCTTTTGATTGTATTGGATGGAAGGTTCCCAGTAGATGACGCACAATGAAAATTATTCTGCAGACTGAAGAGTCATTCATATATGAAGGACACATCTCTGTTCCTCCGAAGTTAAATCTTGTAGTAGCAAAACCGTCAGTGCCTTTCCGAAGTTATCCTGCAGTCCTGGCAGAACTGTCAAAGCTGTCTATCCTCGCCCCCTTCCCACACGTCTATCCTAACCTCAGAATAAAACAAACTTTCTGAAAGTTTTTCTAAATTTTTGTATTTTTTAAAATAGATTTAATAAAACGAAGTGTTACTAAAAAACATTAATTGAACGACCTGTATAGATGAGAGATATTATATGTATAATTGTAGTAAATAAATTATAATCTGCACAAACGTTATAGAAAATTGAAAGTAAAACAAAATGTGTATTATATTATTTATGGCAGCTACTGCATTTTAGTATAATTATAATAAAAACAGGTTTTACTTCCCATTTCCTTGCTTTGAGCAAAAGAAACTCATTCATTACGTCACTGATATCAAATTTAGTAGCAATGTCGTACTCTGTCAATAAGATACCATTATTTTACTGTCTACTTCACCTTTACTCAACATTAAGTAATTTTCCACTACCTTTAATTTGCTGAAACCACGTTGAAAAATGATGCTGCCACTAGAATTGTCGTAATTGTCCTCGAAGTTTAGATAAGCATCTCGTAACCCATACTTTAACAAAAAAAGCTCAAAAATATCAAAATATCAAACTGTATCGACGCTCTTCATTAAATCTTTCATTTGGGATTTGGAGTCAGCTAATTGGTTAACTAGTTCAGTTGTATCGATATTTCTTCTATACTTGGCATCAAAATCTGATGCGTATTTTTAAAAACAAAATTCAGAACTCTCATTTAGGACTTCCCGGCAGGATATTAGAATGAAATGAAATGGGGTGTTGCATACAGATCTGTTCCTGTTTCACATACTATACTATCAAATACCTCGAGGCTCTCTAGCTTAAACAGTTTCAGTGTAGTCCTCGATTGCCAGAAACGGATAAAACTGGAAATCTTGGGTCAATTGGCACACATATTTGCTGCATCACCTGTTCACCACCATTTAGGCTCCACATTCCTTGTCGAACAATTCCGTTGTTGAACATGAGTTAGCTGTGTAGGCTGCATCTGTATGAACCAAGCGCACTGTCGACACATTATCCATGTGACACCTTTGCAGCATTAGTCATTTCTTTATGATACTATCTAGATGAAACGACACTGTTTACCATCTCTTGAGGGGAGAGACTTCTTCTTGCAGGAAGAAGATAGGAACACATACATTTCTCGGTTAATTCTTAAACCTATTTTTAAAAGCTTTTGGACCCCATGTATGCCTGTGCCTACCTCGCCATGCCCTCGCTCCGGCTTTGTCAATAGTACACGAGCCCTCCTGTGCACTGCAGCGAGTACGACAGAAGCTCCTTACGTCCGGCTGAAAGACGCACTGCTCCCAGATTCTTATAAAGATTTTGATGGAAAACTGCAGCAGCTGAAGCATCTGTTATCTCTGGAGACAACTGTCTTGTAGACTTTACTGGATATTTCTGTGTATTTGAGGTGAGACCTGGTGGAGCGTTCACTCCTGTTATAATGGGCGGCGACGAATATTCCCTTTGACTCGTATATATCGGCGTGGCCTTGAAATAACTCTTTGTGTCACATACCAACGGTTCTCGGAACGAAGTTTTTGTCTGATCTCCTTCAAGAAGTCCAAGGATTTTACCCAAGGAATAGGTCATTCATATTAATTTCTCACATTTTCTGTTTCCCCTTTTTTTTCTCTTCCAGCTGATGACTGTGAACAGTAATGTAGAAATGAGTGATGTTACAGTTAAGGGAGAACCTGAACAAGTCCATGAGACACTTAAGCAACGAGAAAGTCGATACGCAGTAACCGTTAGATACGCCCTTTCTGCCCTAAGTGAGCGTAGTATCGCGTTCCATGAAATGTTGTCGTGGCATAGTTTGCTGCTCGTTAGAGTAAGAATGTACGATAGCTACAGCGCGCCTGACTCGCAGTCTACCGATCGGTCCCCGTTAGAGCCATTATCAAAAGGCTACATCGGACATTCCGGCTTCTACGACCGCTACCGCCTAGCTTAATGACTCCAATCTCACTGCATGGAAGCTATTCGAGAAACCTCTTCTTTTCCCTCTGCACCGTAACATTCGCAAATAATTCTGTACATTGCCGCGTACAAACACTGAGTGTTAATTATGCTTACTAGTTATTGCCTACTGTTTGCGGTCAATGCAATATGATCGGCATATTGTATGTTGTTAGTGCCCGTGACCTTTATATCTATTTTAGTGTCTGACAGGGGTTCCTTGAAGATGTGTTCTGAATTAATATTGAATATCATGTACGACAAAATGGAGCCTCACCGAAATTACGGATTTGAATCCCTTTGGATAATTCATTATTTATCTTTAACTAAGGCGCTTGGTTCTAATACAAATTTTGAAGCTCCCCAGGTCTTTATGAACAATTCCCAGTTTCTTAACGATTTTAGCCAGCCTGTGATGCTGTTCCCTGTCAACTCTTTTTCGAACTGCATCTAAACAATGAGTCACTGAGAAAATTTTCGCCTTTCATAATTAATTCTCAGTGATTAATTTTGAGAAATGTTTCCAGGTAATTTCTTGCGTAAGTAACAAGTCTTTAGTAGTGGCGAGGATTTTTCCTCGTTTCAGTCCCTCCATGTCCACTCAGCCTACTTTTAAAATAAGTACCGTGTATCTTTCTCAGGGGCAGAATACGGTTGGGACGAGCGACTAGCCAGCGCTTGCCCTCACAGTGCTGCGCCGAATAGAAAGGCAGCACTCTTCCTGTAATTAGGTAGGTCACAGGCTTGCGCCATACAAATTACGTTTTTGAAAACAGAAGTAGCAAACGCCGCTTTCGCTTTAGTAGAACTTTTATTCAGATTACCAGTTTCGGCAAACAGTGTTGCCATATTCGGATCTGTAAAGAATCGACCGAGGAAGCACAAAACTCTGTGTTAGACATCTGCGCATCATTTTTAACATAATATAGATCCGCAACGTACTTCATGCACTACATTTCAAAGAATCTCGTCCATGTGTACAATAACTTGTGTAACATAATAGAAAAACAGTCAACGAACTTGCAAAGTATATCGGCATGTCAAAAGTAAAAAAAAAAAGAAAAAAAGAATCCGAAGTGCACTAAATTTACATGCTGATGTTCACGTAAAAGCTGCATAGAGATTGAAATTGGGTAGTAAACATACCACTCAACCGCCAGGAGGCATCTAGACCTCGTGTACCAAACAACTGCTTAAACTTCAAACTATAAGTAACGAGATGAATGTTTGTACGACCCCAGTTTGTAAACTAATGACTACATTATTTTCATATGTAGCAAAGTGGACCAATTTGTGTCCTCTTCGGTATCTACAGTTTGCTTAAATCCACCTAGACACAGAGCAATAGCTTTTCGTTGTACTTAGAATTTATACCGGCTGTCGGTATTGTATAGCATATGTTATTTTTATAAGCTTAAGATTATATTTGTAAACTCTTTTTATGTTGCCGTTATATAAGCATAATTTATGTATTTTTTAATTAAAAACGGTTTCACACGAGCTATCTACACTGTATATTGTTCTCCACTCATGAGTTGGTGCTGTAACGACTTTTTTGTCTACTTACTGTTTTACCATACTATGTGTTTAGCTTCCTTAAGACACAATGAATAATAAGTATGGATATGCAGTACGTTCATTGATGATTAACAAAGAATTGTGAAGATAAATATTTTGTAGATAATATATTTAAAACGTTTTAAATTTAAAAAAATATGCATATATTTGGATCTTTTTCTGTATAATTGCACTGAACAGATGTATGTGGATTTATATTTATGCTTAGAATTTATATGAAACACTGTAATTCAATGCATTGTTACTGTGGTTACACCTGGTGACTGCCATTTTTGAGACCCAGCCTGAGTCTGCATGCGGATTTAAACGAGCGTGTGCATATAAATTAGGTACACTGTGTGTGATATTTTATATAATGATTATTTTACTTTTGACATGTCGATATACTATGTCTTACAAGTTCTAGGAATGCCTGTTTATTATTTGACACAAATTATTGTACACATGTACGAGATTCTTTGAAATGTAGAGTATAAGGTACGTTGTGGTTCCATATAATGTTAGGAGAATTATGTAGACATCTCACACACAGTTTTGTGCTTACTCGGTCTATGCTTTATAGATCCGAAGGTGGTAACATAGTTTGCCGAAACTGGTAACGTTAACAAATGCTGTATGAAGACGGTCGTGGTACTTTGAGATTTGTTATTCGCATTTTGATATCAATCTAGATCGCCCACAGGGTGGAATAATGTGAAGCATATGCATTACGTTTTTACCTAATTTTTCTGCTCACCAACTTGTAAGTATTTGGGTAACTGTTTAGATCTGGTTTGTGTTTGCTCTGTCGTCGTTTATACATCAAACGAAGAATTTTATATTCATTTACGCTTTATCTCTTCCTTTCCAATTCCAAATTCCTGTTTAGCTGCCCACTGTATAATATTTTTGAAATATTCTAATTTCGAAAGGTGTTTGTTGTTTCCTCCACACTTCATTTGGATCGCGCATTTTTCGCATCAGTTACAGGATCACTCTTTGCCTTTATCTTCTGATCACACGTTGGTCGATTTAGATAGTTATCTCGTCTGCATGAGAAATACTTAACTTTTACTTGTGGCCTCTGTAGTCGACAGTTCGACCACTGAACGGCTAGTGCAATGTTGTGCCATGTGAGAACGTAGAATTTGAAAGGAAAAAGGAGAATTAATCAGTCTATTGTGGTTCGACGTTGGCAGTCCTCAGTGGTCTCACCTCGTAATGCAGTGCATGTTATTGTGAATTACTTGGTGCTGAGCAGATTTATATACGAACAGTCTGTAATTGTGAGTTTTCGCCCGCTGGCACCACTGAGATAGAAGAGGCCTATTGATGGTTATTTGCATCAGAGAAGCTGTGATCTAATAATTCTACTACCACTCATCAGAAGGACTGCATAATATTGCAGATGGTACTGAGAGTAACACCTCTGTTTTTATTATGCTAAGGGATATGTGGTAAGAAGTTTTGGTTTCCTTACGGTTTGTTTCGTTATGCAGTGGCAGCGTGACAGATTTGGTTTTCTTACAAACCTTTTAGCAGGTTGATGATTAGACTACTTAGATAAATAAACAGTATTTTGATTACGTCCACATCACATTTTAACCCGCGATCTGGTGTTAGTAAGTTGTCGTTTTACTCACCAGACAGCTTAGTAATACATCTCTGGTTTGTTTAATATTGCTGATTCGGCAATCGAGCAGAATGTGAGTGTATTAATTGTGGCAGATGGTTCTTCTTGTATCTATGTGAGGACTCATCGTAGTAATTATTCAAATAATTCAGAAGTTTATTTGAAAATTTCATTTTCAGTACCCCAATCAGGCTAATGTCCACTTATCATGCCTTTCTGAAGTAAAAACAAATAAAAGTTTCATAATTAGTGCTAGTCCTGATTTTTAATTTACTTCTGCCTAAGTAAGATGTCCGTCGGGAGTAACTATGGTGTAATAGGGTCTGTTCCGTAAATGTATAGCACATCACACTGCAGAATCACTGCGCCTGCCAAGTTCTTACGTTATTCTGTTCAGTCAGCGTGACACTGCCATTCCCTGTTTGAATACAAGTATCTATGATTTGATTTCTTTGTCCCATATATGAGGTTAGAAACTGTGAAACGTCCCCTTAGAATAATTATACATGACTGTGCTTAAACTGACACACAATATTTTTAGCGCAACGCAATCTGACTTTCAATAATCCCTACAAAAGAATGGCCCTGAGTAACATTAACCTATACGTTTCACAAATCACTTGCCTCACAAAAATCTTCATTACTCAAGCTACTGCAATACAGCGAGCGCCACTACTGCCAGCTAAATAAAAGATTCGAACTACTTAAGGCACTAACAACTGATAGGCATAGTTAGCAAATGAAAGATTTTGATAGAGAACAAACAATGTATTTACCTCAATAGTGTTCAAAAGTCATAATGTATATAGCAGTTCATGGCATCTAGTCTTACAAATTTCAATGCTCCGCCATCTCTCCCCCCACATCAACCACTGCTGGCGGCACACTTCCAACTGCGCAACGCTACGCGCTGTTTACATCCAGCTGCCAAACACTACAATGGCAGACAACAATGCAAACTAGCCACAGACTGCACACAGCACAGGTGATCAGACAGGATGCCTACGTACATGTCATCGGTCGGAGCCGTATCTTCACGTATCAGGGATCCCATATCACTCCAACTGCACACGCCCCACACCATCGCAGAGCCTCCACAGCTTGAACAGTCCTGTTCTGGCATACAGAGCGCTACGTGGCGTTACCAATATAAAAATCTAAACAGCCTTCTTACAACTGGCCATTAGTGTGATGCAGATACAGTTTACTGACTGAGGCACACCAAAATTTGTTCAAAGTAGATACCGATTGAACCATTGTATAATATATCTATCGGTGTCTTCTTAAATGTACTTGGATGTATCGAATGCATCACGATACAGTTACTACGCTGTTAACAGAAGCCGTAAAACTCACAAGGCTTTTTTCGACTCGCGAGCCCCAGTTGAATTATGTTGTTCAGTCGTTCATTAATTTCAGACTTTATTTTTTTATCATTTTGTATTAAGCAAATTTAGGATACTGGATTCTTTTCTTTTTCCTTGTATGTTGAAGCTCTGTAGATGTCACTATCGAAATTCTAGGCAGGAAATCCTTCCAGAAGTCTAGTTAATGCTTCATCTACATCCCGCATGCTGCCTTGTGGTGTGTGGTGGAGGATATTTTACGCTGCACCGTCACTTATTTCCTTTCATTTTCCATTCGCGTATAATTGACGGAAAGAACGATTGTCCGCAAGTCATCGCGAGAGCTAAAATTTCTCTAATTTTACTTTCAGAGTGTTTTGACAAAATATATACATGAGGAAGTAATATATCGATGTCCCTTCTAACAAGTTACTCTGTCGGAACTTTAATAGCAAACCATACCTTGAAGCAGAACGCCTCTCTTGAAGCGTCTACCACTGGAGTTGGCTGAATACCTCCGTGATGCTATAGCGTTTGCTAAATAAACCTATAAATAAACGCTCTGCTCATATTGCGGCTTTCTATATTTCTTCTATGAACCTGTCTGATACGGATCCCAGACTGACGAGAACTACCAAAATATAGGTCGAACAAGTGTTTGGATCACTATTGCTATTCTTCGTTCCAAAACGGATCGTGAGGGGCCAGTGTTGACATTCTTGGCTCATGACAAACTGATTTTTACTGGCAAACCACTATAGCGGTTACCAATTTTTCACAAGCATCTTTCTAGACGTAGTAGCATTATTTCGGGAGTGCCATTGTGAGTATCGATGTAGAAGCCGACTCTCACACGTTGTGAACGAGACACGCGCTGAACGCGGACACTGAACTCTACTCTATTGTTGTCTCCTGTTCACCTCTGTTTGTTCTACCTACAGGCACCACACGTTATTATCAACTTGAAATACAATTATTTTCTTTTACATCCGGTGGGTTGGTTACCTCTATAGACTTCTATGATTCATCTTCAGTTTCAGTGGCCACTTTCTATTGTATACTGTCGTTGCAGCTCAAAGCGGCCCCGTGTTTCACAGGGCACACGACAGCTGCGGCCACAAGAAAAAGAATAAACACAGCACGAGGCATTCAGCCGCTTCTATGGCCTGTTCCAATCTTCTGAAGTCTTATGTGTAATGTTATGTAACACATTACCGCAAAACTGCTTTCTCTGCCATATGCAATACTGACACAGGACATTCGTGTACAAAGGAAACGCAAAGTGTGTTCTGTTCCACACATATCTCAAATTTAGGAAATTTTGATAAACGCTATCGCTCATCCTGAACCTATTTCCACTCATCCTGTCAGTCTACACATGAACAGTGGTCGGAAACGAAAGGATCGCGCAACGACACGCAAAGTGCCAAACTTGCCTCACTCTAACCAGATCTCATATACACTGGAGCGCCAAAGAAATTGGTATAAGCATGGCTATTCAAATACAGAGATATGTAAACAGTTAGAATACTGCGCTGCGGTCGGCAACGCCTATATAAGACAACAAGAGTTTGGCGCAGTTGTTACATCGGCTACTGCTGCTACAATGGCAGGTTATCAAGATTTATGTAAGTTTGAACGTAGTGTTATAGTCGGCACATGAGCGATGGGACACAGCATCACAGAGGCAGCGATGAAGTGGGGATTTTCCAGTACTACCATTTCACAAGTGTACCGTGAATATCACGAATCCGGTGAAACATCAAATCAGCCATTCGACAAATTGCTGAAGATTTCAATGCAGGGCCATCAACAAGTGTCAGCGTGCGAACCATTCAACGAAACATCACCGATATGGGCTTTCGGCGCCGGAGGCTCACTCGTGTACACTTGATGACTGCACGACGCCTCGCCCGGGCCCGTCAAAACCGACATTGGACTGTTGACGACCAGAAACATGTTGCCTGGTCGGGCGAGGCTCGTTTCAAATTGTATCGAGCGGATGAACGTGTATGGGTATGGAGACAACATCATGAATCCTCGGACCCTGCATGCCAGCACAGTACTGTTCAAGCTGGTGGAGGCTCTGCGATGGAGTGGGGCGTGTGCAGTTGGAGTGATATGGGATCCCTGTTACGTGAAGATACGGCTCTGACCGATGACATGTACGTAAGCATCCTGTCTGATCACCTGCATCCATTCATGTCCATTTTTCATTCCGACGCATTTGGACAATTCCAGGAAAAATATGCGACACCCCACACGTCCAGAATTACTACAGAGTGGTTCCAGGAACACTCTTCTGTGTTTAAACACTTCCGCTGGCCACCAAACTCTCCAGACATGAACATTATTGACCATATCTGAGATGCCTTGCTACGTGCTGTTCAGAAGAAATGTCTATCCCTTCGTACTCTTAGGGATTTATGGACAGCCCTGTAGGATTCGTGGCGTCAGTTCCCTCTAGCCCTACTTCAGACATTAGTCCACTCCATGCCAGGTCATGTGGCGGCACGTGGGGGCCCTTCATGACATTAGGCAGGTGTAACAGTTGCTTTGGCTCTTCCGTGTGATAAACATACAGCGAAACGAGATGTCACTCACAGATCAGACAAAAACAGTCTTCCGAAAGTCCAACTAATAGTCAAATTCAGTGGGCGGAAAATGTTCATTTCTCTGCAGATTTGCAATATACCTTTTACCATTTCAGTCTGATACAGATGCTTCAATTACGTGATTAATCAAAATATTTGTGAACAATTGGGACACCATCAACTACGAAAATGACATCCGCACCTCACGATTTACAGTGGCGAAAGTATTTCTGTTCTTGGAAAGTGCACTCTGCAAGCAAAATGTAGAACTACATCTACATCTACATGAATACTCTGCAATTCACATTTAAGTGCTTGGCAGAGGGTTCATCGAACCCCAATCATACTATCTCTCTACTATTCCACTCCCGAACAGCGAGCGGGAAAAACGAACACCTAAACCTTTCTGTTCGAGCTCTGATTTCTCTTATTTTATTTTGATGATCATTCCTACCTATGTAGGTTGGGCTCAACAAAATATTTTCGCATTCGGAAGAGAAAGTTGGTGACTGAAATTTCGTAAAAAGGTCTCGCCGCGACGAAAAACGTCTATGCTGTAATGACTTCCATCCCAACTCGTGTATCATATCTGCCACACTCTCTCCCCTATAACGTGATAATACAAAACGAGCTGCCTTTTTTGCACCATTTCGATGTCCTCCGTCAATCCCACCTGGTAAGGATCCCACACCGCGCAGCAATATTCTAACAGAGGACGAACGAGTGTAGTGTAAGCTGTCTCTTTAGTGGACTTGTTGCATCTTCTAAGTGTCCTTCCAATGAAACGCAACCTCTGACTCGCCTTCCCGACAATATTATCTATGTGGTCCTTCCAACTGAAGTTGTTCGTAATTTTAACACCCAGGTATTTAGTTGAATTGACAGCCTTGAGAATTGTACTATTTATCGAGTAATCGAATTCCAACGGATTTCTTTTGGAACTCATGTGGATCATCTCACACTTTTCGTTATTTAGCGTCAACTGCCACCTGACACACCATACAGCAATCTTTTCTAAACCGCTTTGCAACTGATACTGGTCTTCGGATGACCTTACTAGACGGTAAATTACAGCATCATCTGCGAACAGTCTAAGAGAACTGCTCAGATTGTCACCCAGGTCATTTATATAGATCAGGAACAGTAGAGGTCCCAGGACGCTTCCCTGGGGAACACCTGATATCACTTCAGTTTTACTCGATGATTTGCCGTCTATTACTACGAACTGCGTCCTTCCTGACAGGAAATCACGAATCCAGTCGCACAACTGAGACGATACCCCATAGCTCCGCAGCTTGATTAGAAATCGCTTGTGAGGAACGGTGTCAAAAGCTTTCCGGAAATCTAGAAATACGGAATCAACTTGAGATCCCCTGTCGATAGCGGCCATTACTTCGTGCAAATAAAGAGCTAGCTGCGTTGCACAAGAGCGATGTTTTCTGAAGCCATGCTGATTACGTGTCAATAGATCGTTCCCTTCGAGGTGATTCATAATGTTTGAATACAGTATATGCTCCAAAACCCTACTAAAAACCGACGTCAATGATATAGGTCTGTAGTTAAATGGATTACTCCTACTACCCTTCTTGAACACTGGTGCGACCTGCGCAATTTTCCAATCTGTAGGTACTGATCTATCGATGAGCGAGCGGTTGTATATGAGTGCTAAGTAGGGAGCTATAGTATCAGCGTAATCTGAAAGGAACCTAATCGGTATACAATCTGGACCTGAAGACTTGCCCGTATCAAGCGATTTGAGTTGCTTCGCAACCCCTAAGGTATCTACTTCTAAGAGACTCATGCTAGCAGATGTTCGTGTTTCAAATTCTGGAATATTCCATTCGTCTTCCCTGGTGAAGGAATTTCAGAAAACTGCGTTCAATAACTCCGCTATAGCGGCACAGTCGTCGATAACAGAACCATCGGCACTGCGCAGCGAAGGTATTGACTGCGTCTTGCCGCTTGTGTACTTTACATACGACCAGAATTTCTTCGGATTTTCTACCAAATTTCGAGACAATGTTTCGTTGTGGAACCTATTAAAGGCATCTCGTATCGAAGTACGTGCCAACTTTCGCGCGTCTGTAAATTCTAGCCCATCTTCGGGATTTCGCGTTCTTCTGAACTTCGCATGCTTTTTCCGTTGCCTCTGCAACAGCGTTCGGACCTTTTTTGTGTACCACGGGGGATCCGTTCCATCTCTTACCAATTTATGAGGTATGAATATCTCAATTGCTGTTGGTACTATATCTTTGAATTTGAGACACATCTCGTCTACATTCGCATAGTCAGTTCGGAAGGAATGGAAATTGTCTTTTAGGAAGGCTTCTAGTGGCACTTTATCCGCTTTTTTAAATAAAATTATTTTGCGTTTGTTTCTGATGGATTTGGAAGAAATGGTATTGAGCCTAGCTACAATGACCTTGTGATCACTAATCCCTGTATCAGTCATGATGCTCTCTATCAGCTCTGGATTGTTTGTGGCTAAGAGGTCAAGTGTGTTTTCGCAACCATTTACAATTCGCGTTGGTTCGTGGACTAACAGCTCGAAATAATTTTCGGAGAAAACATTTAGGACAATCTCCGAAGACGTTTTCTGCCTACCACCGGTTTTGAACAAGTATTTTTGCCAACATACCGAGGGTAGGTTGAAGTCCCCACCAACTATAACCGTATGAGTGGGGTATTTATTTGTTACGAGACTCAAACTTTCTCTGAACTGTTCCGCAACTGTATCATCGGAGTCTGGGGGTCGGTAGGAGGAGCCAATTATTAACTTAATTCGGCTGTTAAGTATAACCTCCACCCACACCAATTCGCACGGAGTATCTACTTCGACTTCACTACAAGATAAACCACTACTGACAGACACAAACACTCCACCACCAATTCTGCCTAATCTATCTTTCCTGAACACCGTCTGAGACTTCGTAAAAATTTCTGCAGAACTTATTTCAGGCTTTAGCGAGCTTTCTGTACCTATAACGATATCAGCTTCTGTGCTTTCTATTAACGCTTGAAGCTCAGGGACTTTTCCAGCGCAAATACAACAATTCACAACTATAATTCCGACTGTTCCTTGATCCAAGCACGTCCTGTAATTGCTAAGCACCCTTTGACATTGCAGCCCATCCCGCACTTTCCCGAGGCCTTCTAACCTAAAAAAACCGCCCAGTCACGCCACACAGCCTCCGCTACCCGTGTAGCCGCCAGCTGAGTGTAGTGAACTCCTGACCTATTCAGCGGAACCCGAAACCCCACCACCCTATGGCGCAAGTCAAGGAATCTGCAGCCAATACGGTCGCAAAACCGTCTGAGCGTCTGATTCAGACCCTCCACCCGGCTCTGCACCAAAGGTCCGCAGTCGGTTCTGTCAACGATGCTGCAGATGGTGAGCTCTGCCTTCATCTCGTAAGCAAGACCGGCAGCCTTCACCAAATCAGATAGCCGCTGGAATCCAGACAGAATTTCCTCAGATCCAAAGCGACACACGTCATTAGTGCCGACATGTGCCACCACCTGCAGCTGGCTGCACCCTGTGCTCTTCATGGCATCCGGAAGGACCCTTTCCACATCAGGAATGACTCCTCCCGGAATGCACACGGAGTGCACACTGGATTTCTTCCCCTCCTTAGCCGCCGTATCCCTAAGGGGCCCCATTACGCGCCTAACATTGGAGCTCCCAACTACCAGTAAGCCCACCCTCTGCGATTGCCCGGACCTTGAAGGCTGAGAATGATCCTCTGAAACAGGGCAGGCAGCTGCATCTGGCTCAGCCAGAGACAGTGACTGAAACCGGTTTGTCAGACGCACCGGGGAGGCTTTCTGATCAGCCTCTGGGGACGCCTTTCGCTGCCTGCCACGCCTTGGAACGACCTCCCAATCAACCACAGGCGAGGGCTCAGCCCCACTGCGGGTAGCAACCGGGGCAACCACAAAGGCAGACCGATCTGGGGACAGACGGGACGAGGTTGACATCCCCGTGATACCTAAGTCCGGCTCCCCACAGTGGTGCCCATTGGCAACAGCCTCAAGCTGCGCGACCGAAGTCAGCGCCGATTGCAGCTGTGAGCGAAGGGATGCCAAGTCAGCCCTCATCCGAACACAGCAATCGTAGTCCCTGTCCATTCTAATCGATGTTAAACAACAGTTACTGAAACACGAGTCAGTGCCTAGATAACGCAAGCGAAACACGCAAAGAATGTATCAACTAACCTGTACAAATGCCTAACGACTGCGCTACAATCTGCTGAATTTACGATTACAGTAACTAAAACTCGAAATTGCACCTCCTATACGAAACTCACATGCAATTTAAATAAGAATCTACGAAGTAAACACTAAAGCGCGATGCTACAACTGTCAAATACTATAATACGCCCGAAATATATGAATTAAACAATGCAAGTACCCAAAAACACGCAAAGAAATTAATTAAACTATCTAACAAATAAGTAAGCTAGGGTTATACGAGTTGCTGCTGCAGCTGCTTATCCAACGGCGGCAGGGAGCACAATGGCTGTGACCAACCGACACTGGCTGTTCAAAACAAAAACAGAAGACAGACGACTACGCGAATTTACACTATTCAGGTACTAAGGCGCGATGTTACAACCCTCAAATACTATAATACGCCCGAAATATATGAATTAAACAATGCAAGTGCCCAAAAACACGCAAAGAAATTAATTAAACTATCTAACAAACAAGTAAGCTAGGGTTATGCGACTTGCTGCTGCAGCTGCTTATCCAACGGCGGCAGGGAGCACACTGACTACATCATTGCCATTCTCGGTAGTTCAGCCACGTTCTAGTCCCAATACTTTTGGCATGGATGCTTTTGATTTATTTAGTTTAAATATTCAGGCAATAGGTACGCTATTGATACGCATCTTAGTAATGCCTGTATTCATCAGCTATATGAGAAATGTGAATATTTGTTCGACGGTAGACTGGGAAATGGGACGAGTTTTTACGCGCACATTACGTTCAAGAATTATGCAAAACCTAGGTTTTTCCACACTCGTCTGTTACTCCGCGCCATTCAAGATGAAGTTACGTCTGGACTCAACAGATCAGAACAAATTGGCATTCTGAAACCAATTTGTGCAAGTTAGTTGGCATCTCACCTCGTGATCACAAGAAAAGCGAATAGGGAGATTAGACTTTACCCCGACTGTTAATGCTCAGACAATGATTGGTTACTGCGCGACCGCTACGGTCGCAGGTTCGAATCCTGCCTCGGGCATGGATTTGTGTGATGTCCTTAGATTAGTTAGCTTTAAGTAGCTCTAAGTTCTAGGGGACTGGTTACCTCTGCAGTTAAGTACCATAGTGCTGAGAGCCATTTGAAACCAATGATTGGTTACTTACCGCTTCCTCGTACAGACGATCTTATGGATTGTCTAGGAGGAGGCTATTTTCTTTCAAAAACTGATTTAGCTGATGCTTACCTCCAGCTTCCCCTGGATGAGGAAACAAAAAATTTATGTTCGTTAAAATGCATGTTGGCTTGTTTCAGTACCAACGCTTTCCCTCCCGAAGCGCCTCTGCTCCTGTGTTATCTTTAGATGATGTAATTGTATCCAAACAATCACCGTAAAAACATCTCAGAAATTTGCAGTCTCTATTTTAAGTTTCAACTAAGGCTGGACTCCAGTGTAATTTACAAAACTGGTCCAAATGGCTCTGAACACTATGGTACTTAACTTCTGCGGTCATCAGTCCCCTAGAACGTAGAACCACTTAGACCTAACTAGCCTAAGGACATCACACACATCCGTGCCCGAGGCAGGATTCGAACCTGCGACCGTAGCAGTCGCACGGTTCCAGACTGTAGCGCCTAGAACAGTTCGGCCACCCCGGCCGGCTGTAATTTACAGAAATGTTAATTTTTTGGCACTGAAATCCAATACTTGGGACACGTCACTAACGCCCATGGCCCTCGTCCCACTATTAAACATGTAGGGATCGTACTGAGGTTACCTTGTCTTGCAAACGTACAAGAACTCCAAGCTGCTCTTGGCAGTTGACATACTGCACCAAATTCATTCCGAAAGCATGGCAAATAACTGCTACTTTGCATCAGCTCTGATGTTACAGTTGCCCTTTTGTATGGATTGGTGAACGCGAATCAACTTTTGACAAATTGTAATATGCAATGCTTAGTCGCTTATGTCTTATTCATTTAGATCTGCAAAAGCTAGTGGTGCTTGCAGTTGACGCGATGTCCATGGAATAAAGGGAGTTTTATCTCACAAGGTTTACAGCTTGGAACGCCCCTTAGAGTTCTCAACTAAGATGTTGAACAAAGCTCAAGTCAACTACTGCCAAATGGAAAAGGAAGCTTTAGACATAATTTATGAGGTCACAAAATTTCGTCAATATACGAATGGTAGATAATTTTTTATTGTGACTGACCGTAAGCTGATGACGGCTCTTTCTCATCCGGTGAAAGTTGTACCTGATCGTACTGCAGGGAAGCTGCAACGTTGCTCACTACTTCTTTCCCTTTATCGCCCTACGGTACAACATCAAAACGCAGACACTCTGCCTCGCTTACCTATTGGAAATCATCTTCATTTCGACTCATCAGAAGTTTCTTGTCTTCAAACTTATCATTCTGATTCACATGCACTGCAAGATTTTGTTTTTGATTCTCAATGGATCGCATAGGCTACTGAACAAGATCAATCACTGGAATTTCTCAAGTAATACATTCTGATGGGTTGGTCTCGCAGTCCGAAATCACTCTTAGATATAGTATTTCACTAATACCATGAACTAAGCAATAGCTTTTCTCTTCAGAATGGTGTAATATTATTGCAGTCTCCGAACGAGTCCTGATCCCAAAGCATTTGCAACAGCTTGTTGATACTATTACATAGTGGATATAAGGGAATCGTTTGAACCAAGCAGCTAGGACGTCAGCATTGTATATGGTTTGGGTTGGATACATAAATAGGAGATATGATCGCACACTGCCACACATGCGCCGATACCCGTGCATAATCGAGCCAAGAATTTTTCAGCTGGTCTCAACCTGACGATCCTGGGAATCGCGTTCATATTATGTTTTGCTGGTCTGCTTTGGAACACAGGATGACTCGTTACCGTGTATGCATACAGCAGATATCCTTTTGTCATTCCAGTGTATTAGACTACTAGCGCTAGAACTGTCAAGGCAATACCTTCTGTCTTTTTTCTTAAAAAGTTTGGGTCCGCAATTTTCATTGTCTGAATTTCAAGAATTTTGCTAGCAGAATGAAATTCAGTTTATCTGAATGGCATCATTCTCATCTCGGTCGATCTGTTACTTCGTTTCCTACACACTTTAAAGGCTCAGATGTCCAAAGTTCGTGTTCCCCATTCGAGGGAAAATGCTTTGTTTTGGTTTCTGCGCTCCTATCCCACTATGCCTAGTCACGACGCTTCGCCAGAAGATAGGTTGCATGTGTCACATGGTCGTCACCACAACACTCTGCTGCAATTCTTTCACCCCTTGGCACTCTGTTCCCGACACAAAATGTCCAACAAATGGCAAATCTTTATATCAAGTCTATGACAGGTAATGGCAGGTAATGTCAAACGAGTGAGATATTATTATTAGCCACTATATACACAATCTGCTCAGTATGAGCACCGGAGATGTTGATGAGTTTCTGCACCTGTAAAGTGACGTGATCAACAGTTGCTCGCAGTAGTTCCGGTGGAACCTGAGCAACGTTTTCCTCTATACTGGCCTTTAAATCAGATAGAGACACAACGTGTCCCTGGTAAATGCGTTCTTTTAGATATCCACAGAGGCAAAAGTCACATGGAGACAGATCAGGTGATCTTGCAGGCCATGCATCTGGAAAATCTCTGGACGCAAAATGTTCGTACAACGTTCCATTTAGTTAACCTCCCACTGGGCGTGTTGCCCCATCTTTCATGAAAACAGTCATTTCTACACATTTGTGCTCGTCAAAAGCAGGAATTACGTGCTGCACGAAGAGGTCTTAATAGCGTGCAGATGCCACGATACACCGAACCGAGAATAAAGGTGATTACGAATTCACACGACACTGTCAGATACGGCGAGTACATTGATTCTGCGCGCACAACACGCTGTTTAGCAGTACCTCAAATTCGGCAGCTCTATGTATTCACTGCATCCTGTCGTGTAAAATGTGTCTCGTCACTCTATAGATTATTGCCGAGCCCCATGTCGTCGTCTTCGATCTATGCCAATAACCGAAGAGCAAAGAGCAAATTCAGAACATTGCAGCAGTAATGAGGTTTGAGTTGCTACACAGTCTGGATCTTGTATGGGTACCACCATAAAATAAACCTCAAGACTCTCCGTACTGTTGACCATGGGATGGACAATTCACGTGACACTGTACGAGAACTAGCACTACCCTGGCCACGTGTTTCAAGGTCAGTTACAGCAACAGCAACCTCGTCAATAACTGCCACTACGATAGGACGCCTTCCTCCTCCAGATACCACACCAAGCTCACAAATGTTTACCAATTTCATTATCACCTTCTTTAAATAGTTTAATGAAATCAGGCCTGTCCTCAGACCTTACGGTCGGCGATACTCTTTCAGTGAAGCACTGTAATTGCCGTCGTTCAAATAAAACAGTTTCACTAACAGCGCATGGTCTCCCTCGTCGATAGTCATACTATTCATTTAATTTATAGCTTGTCAAATTTTAGCGTGGATGTCACACCATCATAAAAATAGGGGGCAACACCAGATTTGCACCTGGTGGCCACAATTGGAACTAATTTGTGATTCAACGTAAATCGTTTCCGCATTAACGCATTAGTGTATCTACCAAGTTTCGCTGCCATACGATAATTACGTCCACGCTGCACCTCCGTGTATCATTCACTGCGTAACTGGTCCCATCAACGGCAGAAAAACCAACTTCGTTTCTGTGATTATAGTGATCCTGCCGTAGATTTTTGTTTTGCAGACACGTTGCATGCAGCCCAGCCTGCTGTTCCCGAGCAGCCATTGCTGATGCCCGACGTCTGGACACATGGGTCCTCTCACGATTCCTCCATGTAGATTGACCACTGCCCGTCACCTAAATATCACTGCTGCCTTCGCAGCTGCTGCCACAGCTTCCGCGATGGTTGCCGATCGCAGTGACAGCAGTCACGTACATCTAGCCTGAGCCAGGTATACAGTTTTCTACGTTTTCCGAAGCGCCAATGTTGCATTCGCTGATTCCTTTTGATGGAGATCCTACCTCCAGTTTCTTGGCAGATGTGTACTTTGCTAGCTTGATGTCGAGACGTGGATTGTCTGGAGTCATCTGCCATCGTGCCGTAGCCAGTCATATCAGCAGCACGATGACACAGACATACACCCCCCCCCCCCCCTTCACCACTTGTCGCCACCCACATCCTCACGACGGTGCGAAATTTTAGAAGCAGGGATGTGGTATTGTCGGCATCTGAATCGACCGCACCCGGTGCACCAGGCGCCTCTCTTTGTGAGGAACGGCACTTTTGAACCACCAGTGTGACATTGGTGAGCTTACTCTTCCTTCGCTCCCTGTTCTCTGAGGGGTGGCGCCATGCATACACTCCACCAGAGGACGCACAGTTGACGACTTCACTGGTGCGACTCTGACTGGCTGGCGCATCTCTTTACCCAGCCGCACTCATAGCTTTGCCGCAGACACTGTGCATCTATAGACTTACCAACATTGGTCCGGAAGACTGCAGTGAGGAGGGTACATATTCACATCACGACACTATTGAACATTACAAATATTCAGAGACATAGCAGTGCACTTTCATTCAAAACTAGTTCTAATCACGAACATTACTGTGATTTGTATAAAACTCAGCATCCCAGAAGAAACTAACAATTCAGTGTTACGTATAACCTCAACTACCGCTACAATAAGTTAAACACGCAACAACCAGAATTTTGTCTATTTTCGCGATAACATAGAATGTCGAACAGATAGAAAACAAAGTTTTAAATTTACATATAATCGTTTCTCTTGAGCTACAACTTGTGTTCTGTTGACCAATTTCCACTTAGAAACTGAGAGCCTATAAATAAATCTACACTACTGACCATTAAAAGTGCTACACCAAGAAGAAATGCAGATGATAAACGGGTATTCATTGGACAAATATATTGTACTAGAAATGACATGTTATTACATTTTCAGGCAATTTGGGTGCATAGATCCTGAGAAATCAGTACCCAGAACAACCACCTCTGGCCGTAATAACGGCCTTGATACGCCTGGGCATTGAGTCAAACAGAACTTGGATGGTGTGTACAGGTACAGCTGGCCATGCATCTTCAACACGGTGCCACAGTTCATCAAGACTAGTGACTGGCGTATTGTGACGAGCCAGTTGCTCGGCCACCATTGACCTGACGCTTTCAATTGTTGAGAGATCTGGAGAAAGTGCTGGCAAGGGCAACAGTCAAACATTTTCTGTATCCAGAAAGGCCCGTACAGGATCTGCAAGATGTGGTCATGCATTATCCTGCTTAAATGTAGGGTTTCGCAGGGATAGAATGAAGGGCAGAGCAACGGGTCGTAACAAATCTGAAATGTAACGACCACTGTTCAAAGTGCCGTCAATGCGAACAAGAGGTGACCGAGACGTGTAACCAATGGCATCCCATACCATCACGCCGGGTAATACGCCAGTATGGCGATGACGAATACAGGCTTCCAGTGTGCTTTCACCGCGATGTCGCCAAATACGGATGCGACCATCACGATGGTGTAAACAGAACCTGGGTGCACGAATGGCAAAACGTCATTTTTTCATGACGTTTTGCCATTCGTGCACCCAGGTTCGTCGTTGAGTACACCATCGCAAGCGCTCCTGTGTGTGATGCAGCGTCAAAGGTAACCGCAGCCATGGTCTCCGAGCTGATAGTCCATGCTGCTGCAAACGTCATCGAACTGTTCTACTCACAGCGTACACTGTACAACAACAATACAGCTCGTAGTATTTACTCAAAGTGACGACCGCCAGTCTCAATGCATGCGTGATTATGGCGTATGACGCTCTGCCGCGCTCTCTCAAAGATCAGACGTGTCTGTTGTACGATGAAACAGAAAGCTTGAACCTTAGCAAGCAGGTCTTCATGTGTTTCTTTGGGGGTTTTATATACTAACGTCTTGACGTAACCCCAGAGGCAAAAAAGAGAGATGAGTGATCCGGCGGTCGCGCTGGCCATGACACAGAACCTCCCATTCCAATCTAACGAAGATGGTTCTAGTTGCTCAAGTGCTCGCGGACACTAACGTCGAAGTGCGATGGTGCATCATCGTGTTCAAACGACACCCTTTAGCAGACAAATAGGGATAGAGTCTCCAAGGAAAAAAAATGGTACAAATGCCTCTGAGCGCTATGGGACCTCACATCTGAGGTCATCAGTCCCCTAGAACTTAGAACTACAGAAACCTAACTATCCTATGGGCATCAAACACATCCATGCCCGAGGCAGGATTCGAACCTGCGACCGTAGCAGTCGAATGGCTCCGGATCGAAGCGCCTAGAACCGCTCGGCCACCGCGGCCGGCTCTCCAAGAACAGTCGCAGCACATCTAGCAGGAACATCAGGTAATGTGGACCACTGAGAGGGGGAGGTAACAAATAAGGTCCTATTTGGATATCTTGGAGAGGGGTGTACCGTTTTTATTAATCGCTGCCTGTTCCGTTGTACAACAGATTACCGAGGTCTTTGCAAGCGTGTGGCAGAACTGCATGCGGCGCTGCAATAAGCGTAATGAGACTGGCCGCCGTCGCTTTGAACAATTATGGGCTACGTTGTTGTTATGCGGTGTATGCTGACGATGTCTATAACACTATCAATATGCATTTGCGACCATTGGTCCCCTATCTCAATACAATCGTTGTGGAACCTTCATCAACTGTGTCTATTGGACGCAAAAAGATTGAATCACCCTGTACAGCGTTTTCACGATATACTCCATAAGTCGCAGAAGTTGCGCATTCGTAGTAGCAGCCTTTCTTGGCTCCCTGCCTCCTTGTTTGTTTACAAATTCGTATTTGATACTGAATATTCTGGAAGTCTCTTGTATTCGTAGCGTTTTGTGGTGTTCTAGGTGTGTGCTGGTGTAGATATAGAAAGTTGTGTGTTGTTTATGCCTTTCTTTGCAGTTTTTTTATTGGTTTCTACCAAGGATGAATGCTGGACGAAGCAGAATTCTCTTCATTTTGTTGATGCAGTGCATTTAAATACATGTATTTGGGACGTGGATTTCAACGACTATAAAGACTCCCAAGGAAGATATGACAAACGGGATGACACAGCAAAACAATTTAATTGTTCTAGAAAAGAGTGAGAGGATATGTGGCACAGTATAAAGAGTCAGTTCAGTGGGGAACTAGCTAAGATCAGCAAAATAACTGGCAGCAGTACTAGTAATGTGTACCATCACACTTGGTATGCATTTGGTAGCCTGAGGTTTCTCGCATAAAATCATAGACCATTCTCCCATAGGAGCTCTCAGGAGGTAGTACTATTAAATATATTTGTTACAGCATTTTATGAACAACGTATTTGTCAGTATTTACAATAATTGCAGTACATAAGGAAATTATTTTTCCTGTTGTCATTGTATGATGTCCTGAATACTGCAGATGAATTCTGCATACAACAATGCCAATGTGCCTGCCATCTATAGCTCCCAAATACCTGTACAAATTTTATTTTTCTTCATAAAAAAATTGTTCGAATGGCTCTGAGCACTATGGGACTTAACTTCTGAGGACATCAGTCCCCTAGAACTTAGAACTACGTAAACCTAACTAACCTAAGGACATCACACACATCCATGCCCGAGGCAAGATTCGAACCTGCGACCGTAGCGGTCGCGCGGTTCCAGACTGTAGCGCCTAGAACCGCTCGGCCACACCGGCCGGCTTTTTCTTCATATCCTATACCAGTTTTTAGCTGTTCGTTATAACTCGAAGGAAGCTGGAAAGAAAACTTTTGTTTTAATTTCATTATATAAAGACTCCCCAAACAAAAATATTTGATATCATTAAGATATCTTGACTATAATGTACAACTCACTTGGCTTAGATATGTGTTATATTTTTAGACGACATCAAAGCCCACCTGCACCCTAAAGTTTTTTGTTTAGAGTATTATCAAGTGGATGAATTTACTTTCGATATGCCTGTACAAGACGTTACGAAAGCCGAAGCAACTCCTCGAAACCGCAAGGACAGTGCAAGTGCAAGCGGAAGTGCTAAGTTAAGTAGTCAGGAAAGAACAAGTAAATAAGAAGAAGAAGATAGTTGAGGAGGTTCAATAAGAACTTTAAAGAAAGTAGGAGATAATTTAGCAAACAGAAAATCGGGCCAGCGTAGCCATATAGGTGAAGTAGTTGCTAAGGTATTTATTTGAAAATGGCCATATAACAGTAATGGCTAAGTTAGAAAACGCAATTTGAAACTATCTGCAACAGACAAATTCATGAATGTACTGAAAGCAAGTAATGCACAATAATGAATAAAATGATATACAAATTTGTGTTTTGGGATATGTTCATTATGCAGAAAATGTCACCAGAAATTTGATACTGTACGCTGAGTTGACAAAAGCATATGCACATATACAGACGGCGGTAGTATCTCGTAACTAAGATATAAAAGGGGAGTGCATTGGCGGAGCTGTCATTTGTACTCAGTGGATTCATGTGAAAATTTTTCCGACGTGATTGTGGCCGCATGACTGGTACTATTAGATTTTGCACGCGGAATTGTAGTTGGAGCTTGACGCATGGGAAGTACCATTTCGGATATCGTTAGGGAATTCAGTATCCCGAGATCCAAAGCGCAATAGTGTGCCGAGAATACCACATGTCAGGCATTACCTCTCGCCACGGACAACGTAGTGGCCGACAGCTTTCACTTAACGATCGAGAGGAGCGCCGTTCGTGGAGTTGTCAATGCTAACAGGCAAGCTTGGTTTCCATGCTAGAGACCATGTACTTAGTCATACATTGTTACAGAGGACTGCGGTCTAATACGCGCATTAGCATGCAGCCACAGTTACAGTATATGCTGAAAATGGTTTCCATACGCCTCAACGCATGTGTGTACGCGCCGAAGCAAGTTCTGTCTCACGTGTTCACATCGGCCAGACTGCATCCGAACAGTGCCAAAGTAGCACGAATACGCTGCTCCAGAGTCTCCGGAACTGGAATGGGTTCTGCATAAACTAAACTTCTGAGATGGTCCCATAACCAGAAATCGCATGGGTTGAGATTCGGTGAACAAGCAGGCCATGCAACTGGACCTCTCGCCCGATCTGTCGAACAGGGAGAACACGCTTGAGATGCGTCCGGACGTTAACGGCGAAGTGAGCTGGAGCACCACAATGTAGTTGCCACATAACCCTTTGAATCATCAATGGCACTTGTTCCAACAGGGGAGGCAAAGTCATCCACAAGAAATGCCGATAGTTCCGACCTGTTAGGCGACGTGAAAGGAAGACTGGTCCCAAAACACAGTCGCCACTTCTCCCGGCCCACATATAGCGGCTGCGCCGATACTGATGATTCGCTCTCACAATACCATGGGAGTTCTACATACTATCCCACAGACGACTGTTACGAAAGATGAAGATACCAATCCGCATCCGCATGACACCATTCCTGGAATCGTGGTAGCCTGGAGAAGAAACCAGTGAAGAAACAGCTCCCGATGCAGAGTTCCATGATCAACAATGTACGATAATCAGTGTGCTCCGGAACACTTCTGCTTACACCAGAATAATGTCTTCCAGCAGAGATGCCACAGATCACCAACCACAACACTTTTCAGTGCACACAAGCCCCCGAAAACCACGTTCTGTGAAGAGCCATGGACGTCCAACCATTTAGCGCCTAGTGGTAGTTTCACTGCCCTTTTACCTCTTCCCGTAGATGCTCACGGCAGTAGCACGTGAACATTCGAACAGCTTCGCCTTTTCCTCGATATTAATCAACGGCCTCTGCTTAATAATAATCCGCCCTTTGTCAAAGTCGCTTATCTCAACGTATTACCCTATTGTCCGCCGAAATCTTCGCCTGGGTAATTCCTCGTTATCGTCTGTTCCGCTTACACACTTTTGTTACTGTGTCACGTGCCCGAAACGCCACAAGTCAGCACACAAAAACGAGATGTGCAGTGGTCATAACGTTTTGGCTTATCAGTGTAACTGCTCTAATACGCTAGTGACACTGCTAACGTAGGTAACAATCAAGTACTCAAGCTCCTAATTCTTCACTCAGATCTCAGTTGAATCACTTGGTCGGTAGTTCAATAAATAAAAACTCCACGTCAATCCACAGTAAACGCAAGAGCCATTCAGCTATTAATAATCTCGGAAACTGCCCATACATTTCCATCAACTAAGTGGTATTATTAACACCTTAAAACACTTAGGTCCGACTACTGATGGAAAACTAGGCTGGAATATTCCCCTGAGAATCCAGTACAAAGCACAAAAACTAATTAGCAATTGTACAAAGACTGTCATACCACACCAGGGGTAATACATTGCTGCAGCATCATGCTCACCTGTAAATACTTCATTCACATCATCGCTGGTCATCGGGGCTTAGTTCGAAGCAGGACTTATCACAGAGGGAAGTTCTACTCCAGTCCATGAGATCCCAGGCCGAAGACGTGTCTGGAGACTTCCTAGACAGCGGTGAGAGACCAACCTGACTATCTCACGCCATACGACAGCCAGGAGTGATGGTCTGTGGTGCCATTTCATTTCACAACAGAACACCTTTGGCTGTCATCCGTGGGGTCTGTACAGAACAAGGGTAAGGCGACGATATTTTACATCCCGTTTTGTTGGCCATCATGGTAAGCCACCCTGGTCTTATATTTTAACAAGATAATGACAGCTCGTACACAGAGAGAGTTTCTAATGCTTGTCTTCGTGTTTGCCAAATCCCACCTTGGCAAGCTCGCAGGATCTTTTCCCAGTGGAGAGCGTTTGGAGCTTTGTGGGCAGGGCGCTCCAACCACCTCGCAATTTTGACGATCTGACAAGTCAGTCGGACAGAATTGGGCACGATATCCCTCAGGGGGATATCCAACAACTCTTTCGTTCAGTACTAAGCCGAATATCTGCTTACATTAGGGCCAGATGTGGACCAACGCGTTATTGGACAGCTCAATTTGTGAAGCTCTTTCTCTTGAATAGATCATCCACTTTTTCTGAAATTGTGCTGATATATTTGTCTGCACATCTATATAACATCTGTAAATTTTCGTTCCACTCGGATAAATCCTTCGGGATAAGATTTTTTTTTCTCAGAGTGTTAGAGACCTGTGCCGCTAGTGTTCTCCGAACTGTAGTACGTAATATGGCTATGTATAATGTATCTATGTCGGTGCGTGAGAAACAACATCCTGTAATCGAATTATGAAATCGAAGAGTTCGTCCACACATAGAAATCCTCTTCTTTAGCATGACAGTGCCACACCACACATGAGCCTCACGACATCTTCAATAAGCTACAATCCGATGCCTTGGCTCCACTGTCATCGACCTTCTTCCATAGAGTCCCACCTTGGGCCCATACGATTTTTATCTGTTTCCAAAACTTAAATAACACCTTCGATGACATCACTTTTTGGTAATGAAATAGTGCAAGCACAGACAATATTGTGGCTCCGCCAACAAAGTCAGACATTCTAAAGTAACGGTGTCAACAAACTGGTCTGTCATTGGGAGAAATATTTTCGTCGTCTGGGTGACTATGTCGAGAAATACGCATCTAGACATTTATTGTAAAGCGGCAGAATGTTAACAACGCTTGTTTTATTTAAATAGCTTTAAGAGTTTTCACATAAAAATTCGGAGGCATTACTTTTCAGCACTCTCTCGTACGTCTGAAACAGAAATATCTCTTCGGTGTGATAGAAAACTTCACTGAAAAGTTGGATTACCTAAATTTTTCACAACACAAATGACAGGCCAAGCAACGAAAAGTCTTAATTCTTTTAAGGATTTTCTTTATGGTAATATCTTTTCGTGTGCTCGCTATGGTTATAAAACGAAAACTGAAAATTGATAAAAAAGACGTCATTGTAAAAATATTCGAAACACACTTTGTGACATTGGGCTGAGTTTTCCTTTCATGCCTGAGTGGGTTACTAGATTATTGTCCGTCGTATGTCAAACGAGACTCGTTGTGTTGTTACTGACATGGAGCGAGAAAGACAAAGGAAAGAACGTGACAGTTGATGTTGTTACGGATGCACGAGATAAACAAAAGGAGAGAAATGAAGGAAAACTGTAGCAACTTGGGAATCATTAAGAAGCACATGGATGGAAACAACAACCGGTAACAAACCAAAATTCACCCATAGTAAGTAGCACATATCAGCATGATGAAAATGTGGCATTACTGTAAGGCAGGAACGGCTGCAGCTGTACCCTGCCCAGTATGAAAAATGCAATGACACACACAAACGATAATAATCACTGATTTCTAGAGCTAAGCAGATCGAAGGTTCATTGCTGTTTGAGTTGATATGTCTCTCCGTTATTTAAACAAATTTATTTTTAGTAATAATTACAGACAAAACAAAAAAGGACTTACATGAAAGTTCTATGAGAGCTTCTTACCATCAGTGGCACTTGTTCCAGCAGGGGAGGCAAAGTCACCTGTAAGGACACCTGATAGTTCCGGCCTGCTAGGAGACGTGGAAGGAAGACTGGTTCCAAAATACAGTCGCCACTTATTCCGGCCCACACACCGATGCTGATGATTCACTGTCACAATACCATGGGGATTCTGCTTTGTATCCCATAGATGATTGTTATGAAAGTTAAAGATTTCACTCCGCATAAAGGTGGCCTCAGCAGTGAATAGGATGGATGACACAAATCGCGGAATCGTGGTTGCCTGGTGAAGAAACTAATCACAAAACTGCTCTCGATTTGAAAAGTCTGTCGCTAGTAAATCCTGCACACGCTATATAAGTGATAAGGATAGTAACAATTGTCATGTAGAATGTTCCACACAGTCGTCTGGCTTACGCTGTACTGGAGGGCCAACGGCCTGGTACTTACATGACAGTCGCCTTCCACAGTGTTAATCACATTTTCCTCGCAGTCTGACGCCCGAACATTTCGGATATGTCCTTCATGATTTCCTGCTTCATGAAACGACCTGTATCAGGCAAATGGCGAAAAATTGTTGCAAACATTGAACGCTGTGGTTGTTGTCGTTGGGGCTAGGTCTCCTGACAAAACCTTGCTGCCCGCTGGCCGTTACCATTTGCCTTTCGCTAAGTAAAAACATGTCGTCAAGCTCTCGATCCGAATACTGAACCATTGTGTGCAACTATGTTTCACATCCACTACAAGAGAAGAGAACCGGACACAACATTACCATATATTATGGTACGAGAGGGCTCTAGGGCATGACATGAGTTTATTTGCTCTCATTTGTTCAGTATCCTCTCATGGACTAATCCCTAGAATTTGTCCACAATGTCAAACAAATCACCCAAATACATAAAATGTAAAACAAATCATCCAAATACATAAAAGAGCTTGTAGACAGTTGATACATTAACCAATGTCACTACCTTTCAAAGTATTACAGGGGGCTTGAAAATGACCCACGGTTGAAATTGGCCAATTGAATGGATAATAAAAAGATTACAGCCTACTAGGACCATGGTTTCATTTTCAAAACACTTGTATTCGTTTATGAATAATACTACGTCATTGAACTTGTAAGCTTAAAAAGATACGTGTCTTATAGAATCCTACATTACACATCTGCTGTATCGGTTGTGATAAATCTTAATTCCCCCGTAGTTTTATATGTGTATCTATAAACTATGAGGTAATTGGTAACACAGACAACATGGATGTTATTCATAGGTACATTATTTTAAGTAGGGAAAGACTTTTTTCCTCAAAACATAATCTTGCTAATGTACTATAATACATTTCCATAAGTCTGTATTGAGACAGGAAATACCAAACCTGCATTTTAATCGAAACAGGTTGAAGGGCGCAACCCCTTTGCGTGACGAATTACAAAATTTGATTGTCGATCTGAACATATGAAAGAGTGGTTGGGGACATGGTATTAATAGTATATTCTGTCAGTAGCAGCAACCGGGATAGGGTTTTTCTGCATCTCCCTGTAACAGTTGATCCGCACAGTCAACACCTACATATGAGACCTACATGGCAGTTCACCATTAACGCCTGTTGCCGTAATACCTGCAGAGCCCAAATGTATCGTATAAATTTACAGTGGCGCTATCTGCAGCCGCGTAAGCACAAAGCTGTAAGGCAGGTCGGAATCGCTGAGACTGTGATCTTCAATAGCTCCGCAGAGGCGGGGCAGCAACGTCGTGCATGTTATTTTGCAGTAGGTCGCGGCTGGTGGAGTGCTGGGGCTGCAGGGCTGGGCAGATGGGTGGCTATGATGTTGTTTTGTGAACACTCATGAGTCATAGCGGAATGACTACCGCAAGTAGGTGCCGCTTTCACTTCAACAGATGTTCCTAAATTCATATTACACGCTACTAGAGGTTGTAAAAGGGACTTAGTGGATCAAGTTTTACACAGGAACACATGGTCGGATACGACATCCAACGATGCTACAGAGTGTAAAACTTACATGCGCCGGTGCCTGTAAATACACTACTGGAAATGGAAAAAAGAACACATTGACACCGGTGTGTCAGATCCACCATACTTGCTCCGGACACTGCGAGAGGGCTGTACAAGCAATGATCACACGCACGGCACAGCGGACACACCAGGAACCGCGGTGTTGGCCGTCGAGTGGCGCTAGCTGCGCAGAATTTGTGCACCGCCGTCGTCAGTGTCAGCCAGTTTGCCGTGGCATACGGAGCTCCATCGCAGTCTTTAACACTGGTAGCATGCCGCGACAGCGTGGACGTGAACCGTATGTGCAGTTGACGGACTTTGAGCGAGGGCGTATAGTGGGCATGCGGGAGGCCGGGTGGACATACCGCCGAATTGCTCAACACGTGGGGCGTGAGGTCTCCACAGTACATCGATGTTGTCGCCAGTGGTCGGCGGAAGGTGCACGTGCCCGTCGACCTGGGACCGGACCGCAGCGATGCACGGATGCACGCCAAGACCGTAGGATCCAACGCAGTGCCGTAGGGGACCGCACCGCCACTTCCCAGCAAATTAGGGACACTGTTGCTCCTGGGTTATCGGCGAGGACCATTCGCAACCGTCTCCATGAAGCTGGGCTACGGTCCCTCACACCGTTAGGCCGTCTTCCGCTCACGCCCCAACATCGTGCAGCCCGCCTCCAGTGGTGTCGCGACAGGCGTGAATGGAGGGACGAATGGAGACGTGTCGTCTTCAGCGATGAGAGTCGCTTCTGCCTTGGTGCCAATGATGGTCATATGCGTGTTTGGCGCCGTGCAGGTGAGCGCCACAATTAGGAGTGCATACGACCGAGGCACACAGGGCCAACACCCGGCATCATGGTGTGGGGAGCGATCTCCTACATTGGCCGTACACCTCTGGTGATCGTCGAGGGGACACTGAATAGTGCATGGTACATCCAAACCGTCATCGAACCCATCGTTCTACCATTCCTAGACCGGCAAGGGAACTTGCTGTTCCAACAGGACAATGCACGTCCGCATGTATCCCGTGCCACCCAACGTGCTCTAGAAGGTGTAAGTCAACTACCCTGGCCAGCAAGATCTCCGGATCTGTCCCCCATTGAGCATGTTTGGGACTGGATGAAGCGTCGTCTCACGCGGTCTGCACGTCCTTCACGAACGCTGGTCCAACTGAGGCGCCAGGTGGAAATGGCATGGCAAGCCGTTCCACAGGACTACATCCAGCATCTCTACGATCGTCTCCATGGGAGAATAGCAGCCTGCATTGCTGCGAAAGGTGGATATACACTGTACTAGTGCCGACATTGTGCATGCTCTGTTGCCTGTGTCTATGTGCGTGTGGTTCTGTCAGTGTGATCATGTGATGTATCTGACCCCAGGAATGTGTCAATAAAGTTTCCCCTTCCTGGGACAATGAATTCACGGTGTTCTTATTTCAATTTCCAGGAGTGTATATGTATACAATGGGCAATTCGGTGATGATGTTACAGACTTTCAAGAATGATGGAGAAGGATAAATACATAAATTGGAAGTAATTGTTCCTGTACCGGAAACGAACGAGTCGGAAGTTACTAGCGAAAACCGTTCTGATACCTCTGCTAGTAGAACACACATACCGGTACTGTGGATAGGCAACTGTCAGAGGTGGTAGTATAGACCAAGACAAGAAAAAATGTCTAGCAAACGTGGGCTCTAAAGTGCATACGTTAAGCGCTATGAGCACGTCTCAGATACACATTTCAGAGCCGATGTTTACAGGACATTTTTTCTTGTATTGGTCCATACTACCACCTCTTCATGTTGTATACCTATCATTCTTATCAACGACAGTACCAGCACATGTATTCCACTGCCAGAGATGTCACAATGAGTTTTGCTTGTAACTTCCGACTACTTCGTTTCCGAACCAGGGACCGTTTCCTTACATTGATTCGTGATCTACTAAGTCCTCTCTACAACCTCCAGAAGTGTGTCACATGAATTGTGATACACCCTGCATATAAGAGTCCTTATAGCTCTAACCACCCAAAAGACATAAGTGTATCGAAGTCACCACTTCTTTATTAGCATTACACTCCCCTAGAATAGCTACAAATTCCTGCATGTAAAGGTGTAAAATAGAGTTATTTATCGCCTGCATGACACGTTTCGTGAAATGAATCCATTTTTTAAGTGCGTTTCCGTGATGTGTTACAAAAATCGAAGAGTCGTATGTTGATTGTCGTGTTAGACACGCATGTTTACAAATCCCTGATAGCGAAACACTGCAGGTAATATACGGCCAAACTAAGTAGACCCTCGGTACAGTGACTGGTGGTAGCGACCGTAAAGACATTTCCCATTTACTGTCGCTCCCATAAGCGACTGTGCCGAGTGTGAACATAGTTCTCGCCGTATAATAGATGGGGTGTTGCTCTATGAGTAGCTTAACTAGGCAATGACGTAATATAGTTGTCGGTTTAGTACGTACGTACAGCTAGATTTAGCGTCTAAGTAAGGGTTTTGGGGTGGAGAGTAATGATACGTGTACAGAGTGAAGCTGCTTAGATCAGTGCTAGTAGAGTGTAGCGAATTGCACAGGTTCGATGATAAGTACGGGGAGAGGGGGTTCAGGAAGAATGTAAATATATGTGACATAATGTGGAACGCCAAAATAGTTGGTTTGCAAGAGAAATTACCGTTTTCATTTCATACTGCATCTTTCGCCCAATTGATTGAAGAAATCAGTGAGATTCCTTTATACGGAAGAGCTTCACTAGGGACAGTATGTCAGGATGATGGAATGTTAATAACAATGTATTGTTCCTAGTGCGCTGATTTTAACCTTATGTGCAGGTTTAGAGCATGTCGGGAGCATAGTGTGGTGTGAGAAGTTTGTTCATTTCAGGGTGCTGTCGGCGAAAGCGCTGCAGCCGTTTTACGGTATTTCTAGGCAGCACGCAGCTGTGCAAGCGTCCTGTAGTTTTAAATAGATAGTGTACTCCCAATTCTCATCGCGCTACTAGTAACAAGGCGGGAATCAACTTCGCACATACACAGTCCACACTCGAATACTACATGGGGAAAATGAGCAGTGCTTATACTAAAAAATTATGGCTCTTAATGGTCTTGAAGGCTGTCTACATATATCAAACAGTGACAAACAGTGGTTAAATTTATCTAGGTAGCTCAGTTGACAGTGTTGGAGGGTGAGGTGATCATGACTGCGGACCCTTTGCGTATGGTGGCGGAGTTAGGTACAGAGTAACTCACAAGCATCAAAGACGTTGTGGATACACGGAACTCTGGCGGTAGGTGTCGGTTTATTCTTCAAAGATGTAATATGGACGTCAAATTAACGCAAGGATACGTAACGGAAAACAGACGACGTATTTCTTGGGAAACATTATTGACAGAAAACACGTTCAACGTGGACAGTGTTTCGATTGTGTCACCACTGTACTATATAATCGTAGCAATCATAAGAAGGCGACTTAATGTAGGATTCATAAAGCATGCTTGCATTTAGTTGCAGAAATGTACTTCGTCATCCACGAGGGCAGTGGCTTACAATATTCGTTACAGGACCGGAGGACAGTCAGCAACAACAATATTCTGTGGTTTGTGGTCGTAAATGACATACTGTTGTTGTTGTTGTCTTCAGTCCTGAGACTGGTTTGATGCAGCTCTCCATGCTACTCTATCCTGTGCAAGCTGCTTCATCTCCCAGTACCTACTGCAACCTACATCCTTCTGAATTTGCTTAGTGTACTCATCTCTCGGTCTCCCTCTACGATTTTTACCCTCCACGCTGCCCTCCAACGCTAAATTTGTGATCCCTTGATGCCTCAAAACATGTCCTACCAACCGATCCCTTCTTCTAGTCAAGTTGTGCCACAAACTTCTCTTCTCCCCAATCCTATTCAATACCTCCTCATTAGTTACGTGATCTATCCACCTTATCTTCAGTATTCTTCTGTAGCACCACATTTCGAAAGCTTCTATTCTCTTCTTGTCCAAACTAGTTATCGTCCATGTTTCACTTCCATACATGGCTACACTCCAAACAAATACTTTCAGAAACGACTTCCTGATACATAAATCTATATTCGATGTTAACAAATTTCTCTTCTTCAGAAACGCTTTCCTTTCCATTGCCAGTCTACATTTTATATCCTCTCTACTTCGACCATCATCAGTTATTTTACTTCCTAAATAGCAAAACTCCTTTACTACTTTAAGTGTCTCATTTCCTAATCTAATTCCCTCAGCATCACCCGATTTAATTTGACTACATTCCATTATCCTCGTTTTGCTTTTGTTGATGTTCATCTTATATCCTCCTTTCAAGACACTGTCCATTCCGTTCAACTGCTCTTCCAAGTCCTTTGCCGTCTCTGACAGAATTACAATGTCATCGGCGAACCTCAAACTTTTTACTTCTTCTCCATGAATTTTAATACCTACTCCAAATTTTTCTTTTATTTCCTTTACTGCTTGCTCAATATACAGATTGAATAACATCGGGGATAGGCTACAACCCTGTCTCACTCCTTTCCCAACCACTGCTTCCCTTTCATGCCCCTCGACTCTTATGACTGCCATCTGGTTTCTGTACAAATTGTAAATAGCCTTTCGCTCCCTGTATTTTACCCCTGCCACCTTTAGAATTTGAAAAAGAGTATTCCAGTCAACATTGTCAAAAGCTTTCTCTAAGTCTACAAATGCTAGAAACGTAGGTTTGCCTTTTCTTAATCTTTCTTCTAAGATAAGTCGTAAGGTCAGTATTGCCTCACGTGTTCCTACATTTCGACGGAATCCAAACTGATCCTCCCCGAGGTCCGCATCTACCAGTTTTTCCATTCGTCTGTAAAGAATTGGCGTTAGTATTTTGCAGCTGTGACTTATTAAACTGATAGTTCGGTAATTTTCACATCTGCCAGCACCTGCTTTCTTTGGGATTGGAATTATTATATTCTTCTTGAAGTCTGAGGGTATTTCGCCTGTCTCATACATCTTGCTCACCAGCTGGTAGAGTTTTGTCATGACTGGCTCTCCCAAGGCCGTCAGTAGTTCTAATGGAATGTTGTCTACTCCGGGGGCCTTGTTTCGACACAGGAATAGGGGAAAGAAATGACATGCTATATTGGTCAAAAAGATCTGCGCTTCCTACGATGTATAAATTACATTACCTAATAGGGATGATTGATGTGGAAGGTGCACATCGTGTGACCTGTTTCGATTTTCAAGTACTTTACTGTACTGGAAGACTTTCCACTGGTGGTAGTATGTTATTAGTAGAGTTAATGCTTCCATCCATAGTGTGGAATACCAGTATTGAACATTTTCTGCCGATTTCCATGTAGGATAATTGAGCAACTTCCTCTCATTACGAGGTGTAGAGATAGTAAGCGCCGCAGCAGAAGAGTGAACAGGGGGCGGGGGGAAGGGAGGGGGCTTGATTCTTATTGGCTCAGGGAGCGGGGATTGTTTTCCCCGCTTTTATTAGGTCAATGCGGTGGTGGCCCATGTGTCGACCTGCCGACTCTTGTCGCTATCGTGGTTGGAAAGATGCGTGGGTGGGGGCACCCCTGAGCGCAGACTGTGGCGTCAGTCTTTCTCCAGGCAACTTGCTGACAGGTGGCATGTGGATGCCAGTGACTGCGTTTTAATAAACTGCATATCCTCTACTATTTTCCCATCCTTTGCTATGACTTATTGCTTGGATGCTACACAATAGTGGCGGCCAGGCGACTGCCTGTAGAGAGTGACATCAATCGTTGTTCTGTGAGGAGTAATGTTTCTGTGATTCGCTATCATGTCTTCAAACAGTAATTATGCAGGGAAACAGAGCAAGTGTTTATTTGTTGCATTTATAAAAATTGATTTGTTAACGTATGTCAAAGTGCTTCCTGTTTATTGGTGTATTCTGTTAGAATAATGTCTTGCAGCACTGTTTAAACGTTTTCTCTTAGAATGGGGACGGGGGTATTTGGATAAATTACGCGAATTACACGCTCAGCGGCAGGGGGGAGGGGGGGGAGGGTTAGAAAATGTGGTGGCGTCATTTTAAAAAATATCACCAAATAAAACATGCTCCCTACACTTCGGTATACAGAGCACAATTGAATGATGAAACTCGCACAAGTGGGATAGTAAATAAAAAAATAGGAGGGGAGAGGGAACTTGCTTACTACTGCCCCAGGAGGAAAGGAGATGGGCTCCAGTGACCTCAGTATATGAGAACAATAGACCCTTTGTCCAAGGACTGGTCCCATGGTTCACTGACCTCGTATCTTGAGCAAGAAAGGGGAGAGGGAGGACCTTATCTTATTTTTAGATAAAGAGAACTATACAATTTTTGTCCTCTTGCTGGTACTGATACTTATAAATAGCTTCTTTTTCAAGGTACGATAGTGCACGACTAGCGAAGTATGGCTTAAACATACACATGTTAAGTAAGTAGTTTCCAATATATACAATGTTTTACTCACCATAAAACTCTGTTACTGAAGATTAAGAAACATCCTTAAAATCGTGTTAATATGTTACATCATGCTTTAATATGTAATATTGATAAACCTTGCACAAAACATAATTTATGTCTCATAACAACTAAAACAATAGAGAATGGAAGAAACTGCCTCTAATGCAAATTTTTTAATGCGGCTGTAAAAAGGATCATCACACTGAAACACACGCCAGAAAATAAATGATTTCCTAAATACACTTGGCAGCAAAAAAACTGGGCCACTGCTGAATGCAACCAACATAACGTAGCTGGCTATACACAATGGTTATACAAGAGCCCAGTAGAGAACACTGCTTGTTAAGGCAGTCAGTCCAGATGTAAACCAATACTGCGATGCAACAAATATTATAAAACACATTATTAGACATGAGACAGTCTCTAGCGTATTTAAACTGAATTTCATTCCAATGAGTGACACGTCAGAAGTCTTAACACGCCCATTAAATGACATGACGACTATTTGTTCGTGATCTCAATTTGAATACTCTGTTACCCAAACACTGTTAAGCCAAACTTCCATATGTCGTCAACCATATAGTATGGTATGGTTGAAGACATATGGAACTTTGGGTCTGGCCGTGAGTCGTGCACGGATAGCCAATGGTAAGCCGACAGCTCGCGAAACTCGGGAAATCCGGGTCCGAGCCCAGGTCTGGCACAAATTTTTACTATCGTCATTCCACTCTACAGCTGAAGTCATTAGTCGCAATTACGAATTCATGTGATGTAAAAATGTACATAGGATATGAGGAGATATTCAATATTGTTTCGATTGTATAGCAGTGCAGCTTGATGCCTACATTCGCCAACATAAATTTGGAATTAATTCCGGGACAAAGAACTTGAATCTGAATCACAATGACGACATTGCTTATGTATGCAGTAGAGTCTTATTGTCATCTATCTAACAGGAATGACGTCGGTACAAACGAACGAACGAAATCTATGTCAAGTCAATGTTCAACAATTTCGGAAGGATTACTGGTTATAATCTGACCCCCATCCACTTCCAACCGACTGAATACCACCCACTATATGGCCGTCTACTAAATGTGATTCACACAAAGAGATGAAACGTTTCAATTGTTGATCGACGGTCGAATCTCGATGGTCCAATGCTCACTCCGATTGTAATTGACGATTTCGACGGGTCAACATGTGAACACGCAGGGTTAGTCTGCTGCAGAGCTCCATGTTCAACAATTTACGATAATCAGTGTGCTCCGGAACACTTGTGATTGCTCCAGCATAGTGCTCTTCCGGCAGAAATGCCACAGATCGCCAACCATCCTCCTTTTCGGAGCAGACAGGCCTCGGAAAACCACGTTCTGTGAAGAGCCATGGACGTCCTACCATTTAGCGCCTAGTGGTAGTTTCACTGAACTTTTAACTCTTCCCGTAGATGATCCCGATTGTAGTGTGTGAACATTCGAAAGCTTCGCCGTTTTCGCGATATTAGTCAACAGGCTTGCTTATAAATAATCCGCCCTTTGTCAGAGTCGTTTATCTCTACGTATTACCCTACCGGCAGCCGAAATCTTCGACAGGATAATCCCCCGTCCGTGCCTGCTCCGCTTACACACTTTTGTTACTGTGTCACGTGCCCGAAACGCCACAAGGCAGCACCCAACGTCGCGGTGTGCAGTGGACATAACGTGTTGGCTTATCGGTATACCTGCTCTAATACACAAGGGACATTGATAACCTAGGTACCAATCAAGTTCTCCAGCTCCTCATTCTTATCAAACCTCAGTTAAATCGCTTGGTCGGTAGTTAAATTACTGAAAACTCCACGTCAATCCACAGTAAACACAAGAGCCACTCAGCTATTCCCAATCTCGAAAACTACCCATACATCTTCAACCAATTACTTGGTCTTATTAACACCTTAAAACGCTTAGGTCCAACATTTTATGGAAAACTAGGCTGAAATGTTCCCATGAGCATCCATTACAAAACACAAAAAGTAATTAGCAATCCTACAAAGACAATCATACTACACCAGGGGTAATACATAGATGCAGCATCACCTGATCATACTTCATTCACTCAGTTCGAAACAGGACTTACCAATGCAGGCAATTCTACTCCAGTCCATAAGATTCCAAGCCGTAGACGTGTCTGGAGACGTCCCAGACAGCAGTGAGAGACCAACCTGACTATCTCTCGCCACACGACCACCAGGAGTGGTGGTCTGTGGTGCCATTTCATTTCACAGCAGATCACCTTTGCCTGCTATCCGTGTGACCTGTACAGCACAAGGGTACAACGACGATATTTTACATCCCTTTTTCTGCCCCTCATGGGAAGCCACCCTGGTCTTACATTTTAACATTGCTTGTTTCGTGTTTGCCAAAACCCACCTTGGCCAGCAAGCTCGCAGGATCTCTCCCCAGTGGAGAGAGTTTGGAGCTTTGTGGGTAGGGCCCTCCAATCATCTCACAATTTTGACGATCTGACACGTCAATTGGACAGAATTTGGCACTATATCCCTCAGGAGGACATCCAACAACTCTTTCATTCTGTACTAAGCCGAATAACTGATTACATTACGGCCAGAGTTCTACCAACGCGATATTGGCCAGCTCAATTTGTAAAGCTCTTTCTCTTGAACAGATCATCCAATTTTTCTGAAATTGTACTCATTTGTTTGACGACACATGTATATGACATCTGCAAATTTCCGTTCCAGAGTGTGTTTAGAGACCTGTTCCGTTAGTGTTCTCCAAACTTTGGTGCGTAAAATGGGTATGTGTAATGTATCTATGTCTTTACGTGAGAAACAGCATCCTGTAATCGAATTTCGAATTCGAAGAGTTCGTCCACACATAGAGCATCCTCTCTTTCAACATGACAATGCCACACCACACATGAGCCTTGCGACATCTGCAACAAGTAACAATCCGATCCCTTAGCTCCACTGTCATGGATCTTCCTCCATGGAGACCCGCCTTGGGCCCATTCGATTTTCATCTGTTTCTAAAACTTAAACAACACCTTCGAGGACATTACTTTTTTTTTTAATGAACTGCTGCAAGCACAGTCGAGGTTGTGGCTCCACCAACAAAGTCAGATATTCTACAGTAACGGTAGCCACAAACTGGTCTCTCATTGGGAGAAATATTTTCGTCGCCAGGGTGACTCTCTGGCACGTCGGTAACGGAAATATCTCATCGTTGTGATAGAAAATTTCACTGAAAAGTTGGATTAGCTAAATTTTTCACACCAGAAATGACAAGCAAAATATCTAGAAATCTTAATTCCTTTAAAAATTTTGTTTATCTGTGTTCGTATAAATTCACTTACATGGTAATATTTTTCAGTGTACCGCCGCGGGTACAAAACGAAAACTAAAAATTGATGAAAGAGACGTCATTATAGAAATATTCGAAACACACTTCCTGACATTGGGCTGAGTGTCCTTAAGTGCTTGATTGGGTTACTAGGTTATTCTCCGTCAGATGTCAAACGAGACTTGTGTGTTACTCACATGAAGTGAAAAAGACAAAGGAAAGAACTTGACAGTTGATGTTGTTACCGATGCACGAATTAAACAAAAGGAGAGATATGATGGAAAACTGTAGCAACCTGGAAGGAAGCAACAACCGGTAACAAATCAAAATGCACCCGTTACAAGTATCGCAGATCAGTATGGCGAAAAAGTGGCATTACTGTAAAGCATGAACGGTTGCAGCTGTACCCTGCCCAGTATGAGAAATGCAGTGACATACACAAACGCTAATAATCACGGATTTCTAGAGCTAAACAGAGCTAAGGTTCGCTTCATTGGAGTATAAGCTGAGAAGTCTCCCCGCTGTTTAAATAATTATATTTTTAGCAATAATTACAGACAGAATAAAAACGACTTCCATGCAACTTCTACGAGAGCTAGCGCTTATAATAGGCCAGACGTTTTGAGTTGCCACTGTATAAGAGCATAAAGAATACTACCTGACAAAGGTGAAAATAATTCTAGGGAAGATTTAGTAAATGGGAAGTATTTTGACATGTCTAACATTAATTACAGAATGAGAAGCTAGTTAGTACCGAAACTAACATGAATTCGCCATAAACGATGTTTTGGGATTATAAAACTGTGAGGAAGGCTTTATTTTAAAATTGCTTTTTCCAGCGCCAAATTATAAACACGTCGCTGTATACGTTTTGAAAGGAACCTTAATAATCGTTTCCCGATAGATGAAATTTTGTGGTGCTGTGCCACCCGCCTTGTGTTGCAGGCATTCAAGTTCCTCTCTCTCTCTCGTTGTTTCTCTTTTTTTCTCTTTCTGCGAACACATACAAATTGTTTCACGTTTCAGTAATATCGTATATTACATTGTCTGTAAAATTTTCGAGTCTCGTTGTTGACAACCGCTGATACATTGCTACCTTTTTACTGCTATAGCTACATGAATTTCTGCGCACATAGAATTTTCCGTATTCACATGTGCAGAGTACAAGCGTTCTGCACTTACCACTGTCAGTGAGCAATTTCCTCTTTTTGTCTCTCCCACAGAAACATAAAAGGTTCACAAACATTGGAATTCAATATAATTCTGGAACAAAATTCATGAAAACACTGGACCTTGTTCCGCGTAGGAATTACGGATATTGTTAAATGCGCTCTAGAGCAAGTTTAAATAATTCATTCTGATCCACCATCAATGAAACTTACACTTAGTCAACTATATAACCAACTTGACCTTAATTCGCTGTAAATCCCCCGTACTATATCAAGAGCGCTTTCAAAGCAATTAGGTAAGACAAAGAATATATTTTCACCGTCATCTTGACGCAGCCAGGAGACTGTCACCAGAAATTTTAGAAATCATTAATAAGACTGGAATATGTCCCCAGTTACGCTTCTAAACGTCACGATAAAGTGAAAATTTAGAACACCTGTATTGCAAGTGAGTTTAGGCAGCATGAATGATACTTGAAAGACGTTTGCACAAGATATTAAAAAATGGTCAGAATATATGAGCGGATTACCATTAATGATTGGGTGAGACGTGCAATAAACGTAAGAAGTAAATACTCTAGTAACAAAGTGAGTCTAGTGTCAGCCTCTCAGCTTTTCAGTTAAACAAAATTCCCGTGTTGGCTCAATGAGGAACAGTACGTAGAAAGATTGTGAGAATACATATCCTTGCAGATAAGAGAGCGGAAATGTGAATCTGGTAATCCTTAATAGCATGAGTTTTGAGGTAAGTCGTAGTTTTGCTGTCAAGGTGAGAAATGAGTATTAGATTATAATTCCGGAAACGTGCGAATGCATTTCTCACAAAACATCAGCCCTGAGATTAAAAAAAAAGAAGTTGAGCACGCTTCTTGCGTCAAGGTTACAGGGAATTTGAGACGGACATCTTTCTGAAAGGAATGTTTGACTGTTCTGCGTAAAAATATTTACTCATTGTCAGTGGTGTACTTGAAAGCTATTCTCCCCAATCTGGAGCTGCCTGCGGGAGGGGCAGTGACTCGGGCACAAAAATCTCCCTGATATAACAGTTACTGTTCATTTCGCCGTCAGTACGTAGGAGGCGAGATCGCATGTGATAGTCAATCGCGCCCCAAACCATGACTCTTAGCGTTTGTTTGCTATGCTGCTCAACAATGCAGTGTGCTTGACGGCGTTGACCGCGATAGCGTCTAACACGTATGCGGCCATCACTGTTGAGAAATGGAAACGGGACTCTTCTGAAATTACTACTTTATGCCGCTCAGCATACCAGTGACTGCATTCACGTGCCCATTGCGTTCAGAGGCGTTGATGGGTTCAGGGAGTGAACGCCGACGTAATAACATGCGTGCTACCAGTTGAGCCCTCAAAAGATTGTGTAGAACTATCGACGCAGATGCAACCACGTCCGCTGCGTTTTCTGAGTGTCCAATAAACAGTGTGGACGAGCTGTTCTGTCGGCTACGACTATGTGGCCAGAATGGCTGTCATTCCACGCTGTGGTCATATTATATGATCCAGCACCCGCTCGTTATATTGAATGACACTCTGCTATCCAGTGGTTCCACACACCCATTATTGTTGTATCAGGGTGCCCTGAATGAGCCGCAGTGGCATAGTACGACGAACCCTTTTTCCAGAGATTAATCATTCCGCCAGCATCGGGTTCATTTTGACGTCGTCTAGGCTTGCCGGCACTTGCTTGCACGTTTTGCACATTGTTTGGCGACTCTGTATCGACTATTCGTGGCGTATTGCAGACCTGTCCGGTTACACAAAAGGGGGCGATGATGGACCTATGTGCACGCTACCTCTATCCAATTTTAATCACTTATTATCGCTCCATTGTCCCACATATCTTCTGATTTTCGAGTGATTCAGACAAATCCTTCTGGATCTTACAAATCTGCCGGGACTTAAACGTGTATAATAGAATGTGGGGCAACAAAGTAAATGTTAGGTTAGGGGAAGGGATTCTCGATATTACTGACGAGTTTAACTTTATCGTAATTAACCACGTATCACCAACTTACTTCTAATACTAGGAATACGAGCCTTAGGGATCACTTTGGTCCTGTGTAAGGAAAATACTTCTTTTCTTTTTCAACGGAAAACTATTCATAATTCTATGGGATTTGACCATAATGCAATTATTATTCCAGAACTTCTCTACAGCCTGATATCTACATAACAAATGAAGCGTTAAAATTCCTAGATGGTCTAAATATATTGAAACAGTAGATGCAAAAATTTTGTCTGTACTTCAACACTCTGTCTCCACAATCATATCTTTCCCGATCGAATCAATGCAACCGCATCACCTTCTGTTCCACAGATGAGGGTATTTATAGACACGAACCGACAGCCAGTGGCTACGGAAAATCAAGAGTGTTTGTGATGGGTATCAAAAAGGAAGCAGGCATGTAGTCTACAAGCAGCATGTAACGTGGGAGGAAAACCTCATCTATTAAAGAACGAATGCTGCTGCGAAACATATTCTCTAGTCTTGCAACAAAGAACAGTAGAAGAAATTTTGAGGAAACCTATCCAAAGACACGCTTCCTCGGTCAAATTTGTGCAACAGTTTCTTCGCACAAGAGGGAATATTTTTCCCCAAGCAGTTGCAGACGTAGACAGTATACCGAGAGGGTTAACTCAGTGGTTAGCAATCTGGACTCACATTCGGGAGGACGCCAGTTCAAACCCGAGTCCGGCTATCCTGACTTAGGTTTTCCGTGATTTCCGTAAATTACTTAAGGAAAATTCCGGAATGGTTCCTGCGAATTGCCACGGCCGCTTTCCTCCCCCATCTTTCGCTAATGCGAGCTTGTGCTACGTTTCTAATGACCTCGTTGTCGACGGGACGTTATACACTAATCTCCTCCTCTTACTCCTATACAGAAGAGTTTTCTGACACTGTTGCTCTTCGTACTAATGGATATGGACCGACTGAATTCAGGTGTAATATTACCTATGGGAAGATTCATGATAGTTTAGCCGAACAGTTTCCCCTCGACTAAATACTCACAGCTCCAATGTACTCGGCTGATGGATCCTATGGATACGAAAACATTCCTTGTTCAACGATCATAGATTCATCCAACAGTGCTAAACTCGCTAAACTCGTTCTAAACGATATTTGGAAGCACGAAAATCGTAGATTGGACAACTCAAATACTGCAGAACGTCTCAGAACATAGGAAAGATGCTTGTTGAGCAACGTCATATTTCGTTTAATAAGAAAATTCAGATGTTGCTGTGGAAGCAGAAACTTTTGCACTCGCTATTCAAGAAAGAACGTGCAAATGGCGACAAGCCAAAGTTATTAGACATTCATGCGTCTGGAAAGAAATCGTTACGCGAAGGACACAACTACTGCCACCGTCATACTTTAGCAGGAGTTGCCAAGAAACTAAGGAAAATTGCTAACAACGTCGGAATCTTCTATCCAGTCACTCGCTGGTCAAATTAGTGAGGCAATATAAGACAGAAAAACCGAAGTAGAAGTCTTAAATCTCACGTTTAAGAAATCATTCACGCAGGAGGAGCATACAAACATATGGTCGTTTGACCGTATGGACGACATAGTAATATTCATCCCTGGCGTAGAGAAGCAACTGAAAGAGTTGAAAACAGATAAGTCACTAGGTCCGGATGAGTCCCAATTCGGTTTTACAGAGCGTATTGTCTCTAAATGACCCATAACTTAGCTTCAATTTGTAGCGAATCTTTCGCACAGTGCGAAGTTCTCAGAGACTGGATAAAAGGGCTGCTGACTCTTGTATATAAGAGGGGTATAAGAAGGACCCGCAGAATTACAGACAAATATCTTCAACATCAGTTTGCTGTAGAATATTTGAACATATTTTCAGCTAGAATGCAACAAATTTCCTCCAAACAGAAGAGCTTCTATCCAAAAATCAGCACGGATTTAGAAAGCATCGCTCGTGTGAAACTTACCTTGAGCTTTTCTCTCTAAATCCTGTGAACCATGGATGAGGAGCAACAGGCTGAGTACATATTTCTACAGTCCCTGAATGCGTTTTAAACGGCGGTGGACTGCAGAGTGTTAACGAAGATACAAGCATACGGAATAAATTCTCACATATGTGAGTGGCTCGAAGGTCTCTTTAAGTAATAAACGTCAGTACGTTGTCTTTGACGGCGAGTGTTCGTCAGAGAGAATGATGCGTTCAGGAGTGCCCCATAAAACTGTGTGACCTTTCTTATTCTCTGTGTACATAAATAATCTGACGGACAGTGTGAACGTTAAACTGCAACTGTTTGCTGATGAGGCCGATTGTAACACCGAAAATGCAGGATGCATGGCACCTGCTATCGATATATAACTTTTTTTCTGAATTGTATCTAAATATTTGTAATTTAAATGATTTCTTTTAATAAGTAAGGACATTGCTTCACTGTATGTGTTCATTTAGGTAGAAGTCTGTTGACGTTTCATTGTATTTATCTGTGTTTTACTGTGAACCTTATAAGCTCTGGGGAAAATCTAATGGAATTGTTATTTGCATCGTCTAGCATCGACAGTAACAGTGCTTGTGCGTTGTAAAATCTTTGGGTAGGGAGTTGTGGCGCTGAGCGCGCGGAGAGAGGGAGAGACAGGTTCCAGCGCATGTGGTGTGCGGAAGTTTGGTGTTAACGCTCTCGCGGTAGAGAGTAACGTTTTCGGCGGCATCATGTACGCGCGCCAACCAGATATCTAGAGCAGGAGTACGGACAGTGGACGGGCAGAAGAGGTTGGATTAATTACGATTGCCCGTTCCTATAATTAGCCGTGACCCCACAATATGCTACCGTTTTCAACAACAGTAGCAGTTCCAGCAACACAGTTTCGTCGTCGGTTCCGAGTTTCGTCGTATGCAGAGCACTGAAGTTAGACTGTTTACTGGTAGAAAGTATTAACGGCTCACCCAGCAGCATAACGGAATGTGATTTGATTGATAAGATTTATTTAAATAATAATCAGTTAAACTCAGGGCGACTGTGTCCTCATTGCCCTGCCCAAGCAGGATCCTTGTTCCTTTTGTTCCTAATAAAAGAAACAAATTGTTTAGTTACAGCCAGTTTATTAATGAATAATTTCTCTTTTAAGAATTTTAGCCTCAGTCTACTTTCAATTAACTGTTGTTCAACAGAGGCTTCAGTATATGACTAAAGAAAAGCAATTTCATTTTTCAAGTTTGAGAAACAATCACTGGAAAAAATCCAAACCTAAAGAAAGGCACAAATTAAGAGTGCGGAAGTTTTATTTATTTTACATATAGCTTGGAGCACAGCTGTTTGGTTCGGTACGTATTCTAATATTTAATTCTGTTCAAGTCAGTAAAAAAGGCTCAGTTGCTCAGACAATAATACGAAATCCAATTTGCAAAATAAGTAACGGCAAAGTAAAGAGTTCTTGCTTTTTTTTCTAAATTTCTTTCATGACATTATGCTGAGGTCACTGAAAGTCATTGTTCACGTAACAGAGTTCAGTACTAACATACAGTTTAATTGCATATTTTCAAATCATTACTCGATTTCCTTTTTCAAAATTTAATGCCGAACATAAAGTAAGATTAACTTCTCAGTTTTCTTTATCATTACACACTAACTTAAAATTAGTGTCAAAATAAAAAAAAAACGTGGCAACTTTTATTTGCCACGTCAGTGTTTAATAATACGTTTTTGTCTTTCCCATCGTCTGGTGCAGGAGTTTGGATGTAAATTGCTCTAGTGGGCTGGCGACCGTTAATTAGTTCCTTTCCGTTCATTAATGTAACTTTTGGATTCATGATCAGTGGTACCCATTTCTGTCCAGTGTTGTTCGTGAGTGAAAGCAGAAAATAACTTTCATTGTCCACGTTATAGCCCTGTTCGGTTCAATTACTTTTATTTTAGTAGACTTTTCATCAGAAGGGTCGGTTGTACACATTCCTCCTACTTATCGGTATCACTTCTACGTGAAAGATAGCCTTATACAATTAGAAAAATCTATTGAGCATACACGCGGTCCACGGTCATATTTTATATCGCAAGCAACATAGGCCGACTAGTAAGAGGGAGGTTTCAAGGTGTCGTCGTTGAGTGACTATAGGAGGATACATGATGATTTGGAGAAAATTTGTGATGAATGACAGCTTGCTCATAGTGTAGAAAAATATCAGTTACTGCCGTTTAGCAGGAATAACAATCCGCTAATGTTAGAATACAGCATCAGTAGTATACCGTATACCGCTTGACACAGTCCTGTCGATTAAATATCAAGGCGTAACGTTGCAAAGCAATATGAAACGGAACAGCCACATAAGGACGGTAATAGGGAAAGCGAATGCTCGACTTCGGTTAGTTGGCAGAGTCTTAGGAATGTGTGCCCTATCTGTAAAGGAGATCGCGTATGGAACACTAATGCAACCCAGTCTTCAGTACTACTCAAATGTTTGGAATCCTCTCCGCATCGGATTAAGAGAAGACGTCGAAGAATTTCAGAGACGGGCTGCTAGAATTGTTACCGGTGGGTTCCACTGACACCCAAGTGGTACGGAGATGCTTCGTGAACTTAACTAGGAATTCCTGGAGGGAAAACGACGTTCTTTCCGTGGTACATTAGTGAGAAAACTCAGAGAACCGGCTTTTGAAGCTTTCAACAGAACGAACCTACTGCTGCCAACTTAAATTTAGCATGCGGACCACGAGAGGAAAATTGACGCGCATAGAGGCATACAGACAGTCATTTCCCCTTGGCCATATTTGCGAATGGAACAGGAAAGAAAATGACTAGTAGCGGCAGAAGGTACTCTCCGCCAGCCACCATAAGATGACTTGTAGAGTATGTGTATATTTAGATGTAGATGTAGACTGCACTGTCGTCATGTCTGGCTAATAGCTTTGAAAGTCTACACAAGCTCCGCTTAGAAAGGCGGAAGAAAATCAAGATCTGTTACGACGAATACAATACGGCTTCCGTTAGGGTTGAAGTACTTTTGACAGTACCATATCTCTGGCACTGGATATTGAAAAAAACTTGCTGACTTACGAGTACTTTACGGATTTACTTGTAGATTTTTCGAAAGCTTATAATATGGTCGTGATACTCGAGATACTCAACAACAAACATTTATTACACATTGTGGAATAAGTTTTACGAATTACATACTGTTTGTTCGGTTGTCGTACGGGGTGCGTAAGAGATTAGGATAACGCGTTATATGGCCCTCCCACAGAACAAAACGAATACTTTACTGTTTTATTTGTAGATTTTTCGAAAGCTTTTTTATTATCATAAGACTCGAGATAATTAAGAATTAGAAATGTGTTACATACCCGGGAAAAAATTTTACGAACTGCATATGGTTCCTTCGGCTGTCGTACCGTATACGTGCGAGATCAGAATACCACGTTATCTGGCCCACGATTAGTGCAAATGATTTCGGCGGTGTGTGATATTAAGTCGCATACTGTACGCCCTGAACGTCGGGATCTGGAGATCGCATTTTGTGCCTAAATGAAAAGCCTCCAGAATGTGGAACACGTCGGCATATGTGCCCATCCACCATATTTCTTGATGTTACAGTTGTGGTTAAACGATGGTTCTGCAACCCTTTCCAAATAAGAAATGTGAAATGAAGTTATGCTGTAGCCCGGAAAGTTCGCATTGGTGGTATCCAAGTGGAAAATGCGTAAGCATCTATGACGACTTGGAGCATAGAAATTTCTCATCAGCACATTCTAAATTATGTGGAGCCTGCTTTTACTGGAAACTAACGTGGAGTCGTCGTAGTGAGTACCTAACAAACAAGTAGAAAGCAGTACTAATGTATCAATAACTTTTGCTATGGTATGGTGGGAACCGGAACAAACGACACCTTTGGCTGTGTACAAAGTCTTTATCTGCTCTGTATTTCATTACGGAAGCATCATACATGGCCATGCACCAAAATCTACTTCGCAGAAACCAAATCGGTTATTGGGTGATCCGTTGAACCCTTGGAGCCACGGAGTCAACGCTCACCAACTCTCTGTTACTGGAACAGGGTACAAAGACACATGATGTCAGACAAATATATGTTGAGTAGTTTATAGATATCTCACTGTAACTACATAAGGGTACTGTCCAAATCCTGAGGGCTAACATAAGCGATTAACAAGAAGAGTAGTAACCTCATTCGTCTGCTGATAGAAAGGTACAAGAAATGGAGAAATATATTAGGAATAATCCCACAGGACACGACATTACCTTGCTTTCGGTATCCGTTTGACATTTTCTTTAACATAGCCTCGGTGTTATATTTGTCATCCTATTTAAGAAATGGGGAGGATATCAAACTAGAATAACTTATTGGCATAATTCGTTCCTATTTACACAAATCGCTCTAAAACTGGAGAGATAGTGAGATGCTCCTTCTTCTGCCCATTTAACAGCACATATCAAATTATTGCTCTACCATCTGAAACCTCCATTTACACAGCGGAGGAGCTGACCATAACGGAGTCCATTCATTATGGAATACTGATAATACATGTCATACCAGTACGCACAGACTCCAAAGTGCTCTGTAGAAATCACAAAATCCAAGAGTCGACATGGAAACTATGATATGCGCGGGATGTATTGCAGGCTATTGCAGAGGCAAGAGAAAATAATATTGACGCCTATTTACTATGTATAAAAGGTTAAAATGAATTTTTTCTCATCAAAATAGTCGACCTCCTAAGGAAAAGGAACATTACAGAAGGACAATGCCGTGCAGCACCAATCCTTTATACTATTTTCAAACTCTGATCAAGAATACTGGTTACCGTGACTGGAAGCATAAATAGCATGTACCTGAAAGACATTGGGGCAGACACCTATAGGCCATAAAACTTAACATCTCCTCTCAACCGTGATTCGATTATGTGATACTATGTAATCTACATGGATGTGTATCATTTTCAGAAGAAGGGACGCGGATACTGTCTTGCACATTTACATTGGATAAAAATTATAGTCTTTGGAAGCTAAGAGTACGATGAAATTGATCAGGCTCAAACGAATAACATAATGCCAATCTATAAAACCATTGTCCATAAGGAGATGAAGAAAGTTAATATTAGTATTCAACGTCCCAGAGATAACTAAGTCATTATGGACAGAGCACAAACTCGGATTTGTGAAGGATGGGGAAGAATATCAGTCCTGCCTTTTCGTCCGAAAGATCCAAGCATTTTTCTTAAGCAGTTTAAGGAAATAACGGAAAAGCTAATCTGGATATCCGAACTTGTATTTGAACCATAGTCATCGCGGATGCAAGTCGAGTGTGGTAACCACTTCGTCACCTCGCTCGATCCGTTATGGGCTGTATAATTTCTCACATTTATTTGCTACTGGACAATTTACTCATTTCATAAGACATGTTACGTAGAGTTTATCTGATTGTTTCTTGATAATGATTAAAATACAGAAATTGGACAATTGGAATGTACGGCGTAGCGATTTGTTAGATTTACTCAGCATTATTTCTAATGGGTCGGTCGTGCACAGTCGCTTTGAAGACCGTACACTAGACATACAACTAATCCTTAAACATTTATTAGCGAATAGGCAGATCAACGTATATTTTAAACCAAATGAATGATTACTTAACTAAAATCCATACATATGAGATTGGTGGCCTCACGTCGATTACTGATACAAATTAAGAAAAGCTATTAAACAGTAATTACTTATGCCGTCCGAGATATCCGAGGGAGGACTCGGGCCTCCGGCGTGAGGGGCGGCACGATTAGCGACATGGCGCCTCTAACCATGACGCCACTACACGTGGCGAGCAAAACATTAGGTATGGAGCTCTAAAGTCAGGTATGTAATGGAGCCCTTCAGGGAAATAGCAGTCTGGGCGGAAAAGACTGCCAGTGTGCACATGGTATATTTGCCGGGAGGGTCACGTCCGAGATGTGGAGGAGGTTCTGCCGGGAGCTATCGAGCGCATTGGGTGAAACCAGCAGCATAGTGGCACATATCTTCACGAATGACGCCTTCCACTTGGGTTCTGAGGCCATCCTCGGTAATTTTCGGCAGATAGAGTTGTTTTTCTCGGTGGACTTCAATATATTTTCCTCCTCGTCTTGTTCTGGTCTTCAGTCCGAAGACTGGTTTGATGCAGCTCTCCACACTACCCAGTTCTGTTCCAGCCTCTTTACTTCCGAATAGCTGCTGCAACCTATATCCTTCTAAATCTGCTTACTGTATTCACCTCTTAGTCTCCCTCTGAAACTTTAACCCCACACATTGCCCTCCAGTACTAAACTTCTTATTCCTTGATGTCTCAGAATATGTCCTATCAACTGAGCCGTTCTTCTAGGGAAGTTATGCGACAGATTCCTTTTTTCCACAGTTCAATTCATTACTTCCTCAACAGATACGTGATCTGCCTACCTAATTTTCAGAATTCTTCTGTAGTACCACATTTCAGGAACTTGTATTCTCTTCGTAACTAAACTGTTTATCGCCCATGTTTCCCTTCCAAACATGGCTACACTCCATTCAAATACTTTCAGAAAATACTTCCCAGCAATTAAACCTATATTTGATGTTAACAAATCTCTTTTCTTCAGAAACCCTTTTCTTGTCATTGCCAGACTGCATTTTATATCCTCACTAATGCAGTCACCATGAGTTATTCTGCTGCCCTAATAGTGAAACTCATCTACTACATTAAGTGTCTCGTTTCCTAATCTAACTCCCTCAGCTGCACATGATTTAATTCGATTAAATTCCATTATCCTTGTTTTGCTTTTGTTGTTGTTCATATTATATCCTCATTTCAAGACACTATTCATTCCATTCAATCGCTCTTCCGAATCCTGTCTCTGACAGAATTACAGTGTCATCGGTAAACCTCAAAGGTATTAGTTCTTCTCCATGAACTATAATTCCCACTCCAGATTCTTCTTTTGTTTCCTTTACTGGTTGCTCAGTGATCAGATTGAGTAACATTGACAGTAGGCTACAACTCTGTCTCACTCCCTTTCAACCACTGCTTCCCTTTCATGCCCCTCGACTCATAGGTGCCGTCTGGTTAGTGTACGAGATGTAAATAGCCGTTCGCTCCCTGTATTTACCCCTACTACCTTCGGAATTACAAAGAGAGTATCCCAGTCAACACTATCAAAAGCATTCCCTAAGTCTACAAATGCTATCAACATAGGTTTGTCTTTCCTGAACCTATCTTATAAGATAAGTGGTAGGATCAGTATTGCCTCGCGTATTCCTACATTTCTCCGGAATCCAAACTGATCTGCCCTGAGGTAGACTGCTACCAGTTTTTCCATTCATCTATAAGGCATTCGTGTTATTTCATAGCTTATTAAGATGACAGTTCGGTAATACAACTGTCAAGACCGGCGTTCTTTGGAATTGGAATTATTACATTCTTTGAAAGTCTCAGGGTATTTCAATTGTCTCATAAATCTTGCACACCAGACAGAATAGTTAGAATAGTTGGGTCATGGCTGCCTCTCCCAAGCCAACAGTAGTTCTGAGAGAATGTTGTCTGCTCCTGGAACCTTTTGTCCACTTAGATCTTTCAGTTCTGTGTCAAATTTTTCTCACACTATCATATCTCTCGTCTCATCGTCATCTGCAACGTCTTACAATTCTTTAATATTGCAGTCAAAGTTCATCTCCCATGTAAAGCCCCTCTATATTCTCCTTTCACTTTTCAGTTTTCACTTCTTTGCTCAGGACTGGTTTCCATCTGAGAGTTTGACATCCATACAGCCGCTTATCTTTTCTCCAAAGGCCTCTTTAATTTTCCTGTAGGTGGAACTTATCTCTTCCCTTGTGAAATATACAGTCTCACCAGTACATAATCAGTGTGAAACGTTCTGGCGACTCCACGTGTCTTCTAAGTATACAACTTCCTTTTATGACTCTAACCAAGCCTTCGCTGTAATTAAATTAAGCTCTGTGCCAATTTATTCCAGGCGGCTTCCTTTTCCGCTGTCCATATTAATCTACAAAATTTGCTCATTTTCATTTTGCTACTATCGAATTCCAGTCCCCCGTCACAATAATATTTTCGTCCCCCTTAGCTATCTGACTAATTTATGTTACAACAGATTTCATCAATCTCTTCATCATTTGCGGAGCTAGTCGGCATATGAACTTGTACTACTGTGGTCGATGTTGATTTTTGGTCGGTCTTGGCTATAGTAATACATTGACTATGCTGTTCCTATAGCTTACTGCATTCCTATTTTCTTATTCATTGTTGAACCTACTCCTGTGTTACCCCTATTTTATTTTGTATCTCTAACCCTATATTCAGCTAACCACAGGTTCTTATCCTCATGCCACAAAACTTAACTAACTTCCCTTTTCATATTTTCTAAATTCTCCTCCACGTCCCTCCACCCTTCTCGCAACCTTCAGTCTCCAAAGACTCCAGAATCCCATCATTGCCGATTCTGCTCCTATCACTTCCCACAAAAAGTCCCCACCTCCTCCCCCTCCCCCCATCGTCTCCATGGACACCACATCTCCTGCCACTCATACCCAAGCCCACACCCTCCACACCTTTGTCCTGTCATCCCCAGACCTTAAGTTCATTGATGCCCATACCCTCACCATGGAGATACGAATGTATCTACCTGGTGCTCCCATCTCCTAGATGATATTTCGCAGAGACTCAGTCCTCATCAAGCCCCCTGCCCCTCCTTTCAAATGGACCACATCCTCCTACTCCAGTGCATTATGTTTGGCCCCCATGCTTCACTGACACCCATCCTCTCCTTTTCCTCTCCCAGTCAGCCCCAGCCTCCCCGTCGGCTCCCCACCTTCACTGTTGTGATCACCAACCTCAGCCCGGTGATTACGGAGGATGAGTTGTTGGCAAAACTAAACTCACACCAGGACATGGGAATCCACTCTGCCTGACATATCTACAATGCCCCCAATCCCACCTATCTCATGCAGGTCTTTTCAGAGTCCACTCCCTCCACTGACCACCTCCTCATCCAGGGTGCCCTTAATTTCCACTGTCAGCACCCTGTTCAATCCTCAAAATCCCCTCCGCAACTCTACCGCTGCCAGCGCTGCCTTGTACAATGATCACCTGACCCCCAACTGCCAAAACCCCCTCACCTGCCCTCATTGCAAGGCCTCCCACTTTCTTAAACAGTGACCCACCCTCGCCACCCCTCCATCCTGAAACGCCTGCAATGGCCCCCATCCCACTTGCTCCCACAAGTGTGAAGCTAAACCCCCTCCTGCCACCCCTGAGCTTACTGCCGTCTCTGTCCCATCGATTCCCCCGCCCACCCCAACAATTTCTTCTGTCCAACACCCACAGCTGAAGACATCATCCAGTTCCTCACCACAGGATGAGTTGTTGGCAAAACTAAACTCACACCAGGACATGGAAATCCACTCTGCCTGACATATCCACAATGCCCCCAATCCCACCTATCTCATGCATCATTTTCAGTGCCCCCACACACACCAACAGATCTCCCTCGCCGCCCACTCCATCTTTCAACTGAACACCTTCACCACTTACTCCCACTACCAAGCCCACTTCACCTTCACCTGCTTCAACACACTAGTTTAAGCCTCTTCCCTCCCCTCTATTCCCCCCCCCCCCCCCTCTGTTCCCATCATGGCGTGGCATGAGTGTCGCATCCTATTCCAGAACATATGTACCAACAAATATCTACTCATGAACACCCTCTCCAACCACCAGGTCAACACCTTCCTCCTGAACGAAACCTTTCTCCAGCCCCACAATACTCCACACACCTCTCCCTATATCCTCCACCTTACTGATGCTCCTGGGCCTCGAGTGCAGAGTGGAATTGCAATTGGCCACCTTAAGCATATCCCCGTCCAGCCACTACCCCTCCTCAATGACCTCACCAAACATATTATCCTCAGCATCTTCTTCCCCACCCTCACCATTACCTGCACCACTATCTATGTCTGCTCCACTGCTCCTTTTCCCTTTGACTTCGTCTCCCACATTGACCACACCTTCTCTACTTACGTAATTGCCACAGACATCAACATCCATAGCCGCTCCCTTGCTGCCATTCGGCAGTGGCATCAGTTCCTCTCTATGATCCAAGCAAGTTGACTTTGTTCCGGTTCCTCAGCACACCCATCCCAAAAGTGATATCACCTCCTTGGGCGTATCACTGTCAACATCCTTGACCCCCATTGGCAGTGACCACCTCCCCATCCTTCTCACCATACCGTCTGCTCACCATGTTCACCACCCCCTTTGGCTCCCTTCCCTACACCCCTCCCAAGGTCGTCCATGACTACCACTGCACCAACTGCGATGACTATCAGGAATCGATCGCCACCCAAGTGGAAAGCCACCCTATCAGCATCCTGATGAAGTCATCCATGCCTCGCCCTTCCTTCAGAAGGTAATTACTGACGCCGTGGAGGCCCATGTTCCTACTAAAACCATCGACCCCTACCATCCCTCCCTCTGCGGGCTGTCCACCTCTGTGAATCCGGCCACCTCTATCACTCCTTGCTATGCACTCGTGACAGGGATACACTCCAACGCCACTAGCAAATACAGTGCCGCATACAGAACAGTATTACAGCAAAGAAACCCCTGGACAGACGTATACATGACTCAAAAGAAATGGTTCAAATGGCTCTGAGCACTATGAGACTTAACAGCTGAGGTCATCTGTCCCCCAGAATTTTGAACTACTTAAACCTTACTAACCTAAGGACATCACAAACATCCATGCCCGAGACAGGATTCGAACCTGCAACTTTAGTGGTCGCACAGTTGAGACTGAAGTGCCTATAACGGCTCGGCCACACCGACCGGCTGTAGATGACTCAATGCCACCCTTCCTATCAACTCTTCCAAATACTAGTCCACCTTCCATCACTTTACTGGTTCCCATCCGACACCCCATTATCCCCTTCTTCTTCTCTATAACAACCGCCATCTCCCTGACAACCTCAGTAAGGCCAACCACTTCGTTTACCACCTTCCTGAAGTATTATCCATACCTGACTATCCCCACTTTGATTATTCTCTTTTCCCCACCGTCATGGAACATGCTGATACCTCGGTCACCCAAGTAGCTCCTAGTCTCCAGTACTTGGGGCAACTGCCAGCATCAACACTCCCATCACAGCACATGACATTACACCTATCCTCTGGTCCAAATGCAACATGGCCCCCAGTCATGACTGTGTCACCTACTGCCGCCTTGGAGAAAGCCCCTTCTCCTTTCTTGCTGTCCTTGCAAATCTCTATAACATCATCCTCTCTACCAGCTTCTATCCTGACCTGTGGAAGACTTCCCACATCCTCTTATTCCTCAAACCCAACAAAGCCCCTTCCATCTCCTCTTCCTATTGTCCCATCTGCCTCACCTCAGTCTTCATTAAGGTCTTCTCCCATTGTATCCATCAGCACCTTAATCACCACAACCTCCTCCCCCTTACCCAGTGTGGCTTCTGACCCTCCTTCTCCACTGAAGACCAACTCTTTAACCTCACCAACCTTCTCTCCCTCCAGCTTAACTCCCATCACTCCACCATTTTTGTTTCCCTTTACCTCCAAAATGCCTATGACCACATATAGCGTCCCGGTCTCCTCTTTAAACTCCAAATCTACGCCCTTCCTATCAATTTTGTCCATCTGGTCGTTTCCTCCCTCTGATGCTATACTTCTTATGTCACTTTCCACAACACCAAATCCCATATCTTTTATCCCACTGCTGCCGTCCCCCAGAGCTCCGTCCTCTCTCCTCTCCTCTATCTCCTGTACATTGCTGATATGCCCAAGCCACCCTCACCTGTCCGCCTTCTACAATATGCTGGTGACACCGCCTTCCTGGTTCTCTATCCAACCCCTCAACAGTCCCAACACACCCTCCAAACCCAACTTGACCAGTTCGCCACTTGGTTGTAACCAGTGGTTCCAATGTCCTTCATCTCAACCCCTCCAAAATGCAGGCAATCATCGTAGGTTGCACCACCCACTCCTTCGGTCTCCATGATTTCTACCTCACCATTTATGATCGCCCCATCCAGCTCACCCCCACCCTGAGATACCTTGGCCTCACCTTTGACCATCACCTCACCTGGATCTCTCACCTTCTGATCATCCAGCAGAAAGCCCATTCCCACCTCTGCCTCCTGAAACTCCTGTCTGGTCAGATATGGGGATTGCATCCATCCACCATCCTCCACACCTACAAATCCCTCATCCATACTATCTTCTGTTATGCCAGCATTGCCTGGCTGTCTGCACCAACCCATTTTTCAAGGCTCTCCAAATCCTCAACCGCCATGAGCTCTGCCTTGACTTCTGTATCCACCTTCCTTCCCCCACACGGCCCCTGTATGACCTCATCCCATTCCCCCACCTCCTCCATTTCCTCCAACATCTCTGCATCCTTTACACTGTCCACAGGCTTGATCCCCCACCCACTCGTTTCCTCCTTCCTCTCCACCCCCCACCTGCTGCCATGATTCAGTCTCTGTATCCCTCCCTCTCTCCAACTGCACACCCTCTCTCTCCTTCATCATGACAATTTTCAGCATCTCACCCTCCCAGATGTTGAACATTGTCGTGAGTTCTACTCTTCCTTCCAACAGTAACCTGGCGTCCCCCCCCCCCTCTCCAGGCCCCCCTTTTTCCTCTTCCCTCCTTCTCCCAGAGCGGATTTTTCTCCTTCCTTCCCTGAGTCCCTGCACCCCCTTCTCGACTGCTTCCCTCCCACATACTTCCCTCCCTGGCCCTCTTTGGCACCCTCCCCCACCTTTCTCTCCCCTAACTCTTTGCCTCCCTCCCTTCTTCCCTTCTCGCCCCCTCTCCTCCCCTCCCTCCCTCTTTCCCTCCTCCCCCCTCTCCTCTCCACCTTCTTCCCTATTCCATACTCTGTATGTCCCTGGCAGATCCTCTGTTTGCTCATAGTCATTAGTGTACTACACCAGTGTTGTGTTTGGTGCTGTTCTCCTGTGCGTCAAAATCTGTGATTTTAATTGTGTGCTGGGCTTGTGCATAGTGTTATTGTCAGTGATTGTTATGTGATACGCCGTCCGCCGATATTTTTATAATCCAGTGTGTGGTTTTGTTTTGTGTGCGCTCATTTTTTACGGTTTTTATCTCCTTTAACAGTCGCCCCCATTTTTTGTCTGTTCTCTTCCATGATGTTCCCCATTTTTATATCTATGTACCTCATATTCTCTCTTTTATGTTGCTTTAAATGTCTTCTATTGTATGATTAATGTCTTTCGGCTGAAGAGCAGTGCATATGGGGCACTGAAATACAATAAAGGAAAGAAAAATATCATCGACTGGGCAAATCGGCACCAGGTAGCGGACGTTATTTAATAGTGACGTGGACGTGTGTTAACTTGCCTGAACAGTTCACATATCAAGGACTCTAAATTATATACTGAAAGTCACCACTCGTTTGCGACTACTATTTGTAAATCTCCAAAGTTAAGTATTGTCAATTGCTTTCTAGAAATAAAACAACTAATGTTATTTGTTTGAAATTATTGTATAGCATTCCGAGAACGCAACGGCCCATAGGCACCCTCTTAGCGACGAGTGGGCAAGATCCCAACAACTGGTGACGAGTCTTCAAAGGTACTACCGACCAACGGCCACGAAAAATTGTGTTTCTTTTTTGTGTTGCCGGCGCCTTAATTCTCTCTTGTCTTTATTTTGCAGGAGCGCTTGCTTTGCTTTAACAGTTTCTTATCGTTTTGGAAATCAGTGTTTTCGGGAGGGCGTTGGAGAACACTTCTTTGCTTTTGTTTTTATTTAGAATTCTTGCATTGTATAATTTTTGCATTTGTGTCTTCCACCATGCCAACTAATCCTATCCTGCCCCCTGCTCTGGCGCCACAGTCGCAAGCGTAAGATGCCACACAGTTAAAAATGTTCAAATGTGTGTGAAATCTTATGGGACTTAACTGCTAAGGTCATCAGTCCCTAAGCTTGCACACTACTTAACCTAAATTATCCTAAGGACAACACACACACACACACACACACACACACACACACACACACACACACACACACACACACACACACACACCGGCCGGAGTGGCCGAACGGTTCCAGGCGCTTCAGTCTGTAACCACGCGACCGCTACGGTCGCAGGTTCGAATCCTGCCTCGGGCATGGATGTGTGTGATGTCCTTAGGTTAGTTAGATTTAAGTAGTTCTAAGTTCTAGGGCACTAATGACCACAGCAGTTAAGTCCCATTGTGCTCAGAGCCATTTGAACCATTTTTGAACCACACACACCCATGCCCAAGGGAGGACTCGAACCTACGCCGGGACCAGCGGCACAGTCCATGACTGCAGCGCCCTAGACGGCTGGGCTAGTCCCGTGCGGCTGCCACACAGTTAACGCAGTTGTTTCAGTTTCCGATAAACCAGACTTATACCCTGCTCAACACGGTGCACCGGCTCCTCGCCAACGCTGCGCACCCGACAGAACAAGCACCACCTTCTACAGCTGCTATACCACCTTTTCGACAGTTTAGAGAACAAGACACGGAACAGCTCGGGTGGCTGCAGCAGTTCGATGTCGGTATGCTAGCTCACAATGTCCCAGGTGCTGTGAAACTTCCATGTCTATCATCCACGTTAGGAAGTGCAGTGTTCAGATTAAGTCATCATCAGTTCAGATTAATTCAAAAACTCTTTCCTAACGCCACTCCGAGTGAACTGTCGTACGACGCAGTGATAGACTCACTAACAATCTATTATGACCAACAAGTGAATGTGGTAGCAGCTAGGTACCAAGTCTTCAGTTGCAAAAAACAGTCAGAACCATCTCATCGTGAGTGGGTAACAGATTTGCAAGGTATAACAAGAACATCCAAATTCAAATGTGCTTGCTGTGCTTGATATTCAGACAATATGTTGCGTGATGAGATCGTGTACAATGTGACTGATGTCAAAATAAGGGAACAAATTTTGAAACAGTCCGATCCATCTTTTCAGCATTTAATGCAAATACTAGATCAGTACGATTCCGGTACCTTCTCGGCTCGAACATTTGAGTAGCCATCAATTTGTTGGACTGAGCGCCTTAGTTATGCTCGCCCCATTCATCAGCGGCGGCGTGAGCTAGCCACACGAAGTAACAGCCTTCCACGCCGCGTACACCGCCCGCTAAACAGGCGGCTACACAGGCGAACAGGATTAAGTGTTGTCCTTGCTGATATACACGGCACAAACGCCAAGACTGCCAATCGGGGACAAACTAAGTGTTATACTTGTGGTAGGAAAGGACATGTGCAATCCATAAGTTTGCAACGCTACATGCATAAGAACTCGGCCCACTTACAAAACTCTCGTCACAAGGCCCGTGTCATTAATGCACTATATCCCAAGTCTGCAACTATAAAGTGTTCAGATTCTACAGCGATACGTCAATCAAACAAACTTTCTGCTCATTTCCTTATTTGTGGGGAACGTGTAAAATTTCAGTTGGTCACGGTTGCCTCTTTCAGACGGCTAAATCGTCACACATATCAAATGTTAGGCTCCCCATGCCTGTCTAAAACTAGCACCCAACTAACGGCTTATAATGAACTACATTCTCAGAATATGTAATTTGCTTGCTATCTGTCGCTCGTATACGCGAACAGTGACTTTTATAGTGCTACGATCACGTGAGTATGAGAACATATTAGGTCTTGATTCTTTCGATTTGTTTGGCTTTAACATTCAGGACAATGTGTTGTCAGTGTCTGCATTCAATGGAAAAGACAGTGTAACTAACTTGCTAGAATAATTCCCAGAATTCTTTTCTGAAGGTTTAGGCAAAGCTAAGAATTTTGTGGCACATATTACCGGTGTGGCAGTGCGGTTCTAGGCGCTTTAGTCTGGACAGCGTGACCGCTACGGTCGCAGGTTCGAATCCTACCTCGGGCATGGATGTGTGTGATGTCCTTAGGTTAGTTAGCTTTAAGTAGTTCTAAGTTCTAGGGGACTGATGACCACAGATGTTAAATCCCATAGTGCTCAGAGCCATTTGAACCATTTTTTTGCACATATTACTCTGAAAGACAATGCTCAGCCGGAATTTTGTCGGGTGAGAACTGTTCCAATAGCATTACGGGACAAAGTCGCTGCTGAACTTATGGAACTGCAAGATAACTGAGTTATCGAGCTCATATCAGTTACCAATGGGCACTTCCACTGGTTTTGCTCCCCAAATCTTCATGTCGCATTCGCCTCTGTGTTGGCTTTAAGTCTACTGTCAAAATGGTTCAAATGGCTCTGAGCATTATGGGACTCAACTGCTGTGGTCATCAGTCCCCTAGAACTTAGAACTACTTAAACCTAACTAACCTAAGGACATCACACACATCCATGCCCGTGGCAGGATTCGAACCTGCGACCGTAGCGGTCGCGCGGTTCCAGACTGTAGCGCCTAGAACCGCTCGGCCACACGGGCGGCTAAGTCTACAGTCAACCCACAAACTGTGACTGATACTTTTCCATTGTCGCGCCCAGAGGATCTGATGGAAAAGTCAGACTCTAAACGCTACTTTTCTAAAATTGATTTGCGTGACGCATATCATCAAATACCACTTGATGAAGACTCTCAAAAAGTGTGTATAATAAATACTCATTTGGGCTTGTTTGAATTTTTGCTTTTGCCTTTTGGCAGTGCTTCCGCACCCGCTGTTTTCCAATGGTATTTGGAACAGCTGACTGTACCAGTGCCAAACTGTTCAAACTATTTGAACGATATTTTAGTAGCAGTTCGTACACCTGAAGAACATAGTGCAGCTTGCGTGGTTTGTTTCTTGTCTTATCTGATGCAGGATTAAAGTGTACACTGTACAAGTGTGATGTTTTTAAACCTGTGTTGCAGTATGTTGGTCATGTCATAGACAGTCAAGGCGTACATCCTCTTCAGACACATTTTTTAGCCATACGAGATTTACCGGTTGCTCGCAATATCACATATTTGCACTCAGTTTTAGGGAAAATGGGCTATTATATTCGGTTCATATCGAATGCTGCACAATTCGCAGCTCCATTGCATCGCTTGCGTCGCAAGAATGTCCCCTTTTTCTGGACAGATGAATGGTAAGTAGCTTTACAAAAACTTAAAGATGCATTGCTCAGTGATCGATGCTTAGTTCACTTTGATCCTGAAAAAGCAGTTGTATTGCAAGTTGACGCTTCCTCTTACGGAATCAGTGCAGCGCTTTCGCACTGGACTGGTCATAAAGACAGACCTGTGAAACTATTCACAAATGGAAAAAGAGGTTTTTGTTATTGTGTATGGTATCACCAAATTTCGTCACTATTTGTATGGCAGAAAATTCTACTTAGTAACGAATCACAAGTCTTTGCAGTCCTTGTTTCGTCCGGCTAAACCTGTTCCTGTACGAACATGCCCGAAAATTGCAAAGATGGGCTTTGTTCTAGTCGCAATACCAGTACGAGATTGTCCGAAAGTAAACATTGTAATGTGGACGGACTTTCACATCTTCCGATTGGCCACACTACAGATTTAAACTCTTCTGCTGCATCTTTTTGTCATATCGATGCATAAGATTCTGACTTGGTTCAATCTTATCCGCTGAATTATAAGAAAATTGTACAGACCACGGAAGCTGATCAAGATTTGAATATTTTGCTCAACTACATTCGCACACGTTGGCCTTAGTCATTGAATAGCATAAAGAACTTTGTAGTGTGCCGATACTTAGCACGTCGGCATAGCCTCGCTATACAGAAAGGTGTGATGCTTGTTCAAAATGACAGTGAAGAGCCACGTGTGTTGATCCCTAAAGCTTTGCAAAGATAATTGTTGCAGATACTTCACCATGGACACTGGGGGATTCTTCGTACGAAACAATTAGTGCGCCGACACTGTACTTGGCAGGGTATGGCCACCCAAATATAACGGATGACGTCACAGTGTCAAACATGTGCGGAAAATCAGTCCGCTCCGCCACAAAAATTCTATGCTATCGCCATGGCAACGTGTGCACGTAGACTTTGCGGGACACTCGCTGGCTAATTGTGGTTGACTCGTATAGCAAGTTTCCTTTTGCTGTGCTAATGAACTCAACGACGTCACGTAGCACAGTTCAGGTGTTGTAATCTATTTTTTTTTTTTTTTGCCTAGAAGGTTTACTTGAAGTAATAGTATTAGACAACGGACCTCAGTTCACGTCAAATGAATTTGAAACATTCACGAGCGCAATAACATACAGCATCTGACTAGTGCACCGTTCCATCCACAGCCAAACGGCGAAGCGAAACGTTTTGTAAGGACATTCAAGCAGCAGATGGCAAAACTTCACTCTGCACACACTAGGGATCAAGCATTGCAATTGTGTCTCGCCTCGTATCGTTCACACCCACGAGATGGACCATCGCCGGCAGAATTGTTTCACGTCCTGTGCCATCGCATACTGCTCCAACCTCCTCAGCATCCGGCGTCGCAAGAGGGCCACAAGTATCGCTTCGCGCCGCATGATACTGTCTTTTTGAGGATTTTTAGCGGCAGCAGACTCGGGCACGAGGCGAAATAGTCCGTTGACTTGGCGCTTGCGTCTATCTTGTGTCAGGTCCACAAGGTACGCATCAAAATCAACTTCGCCTCTGTCACGTAGACGATGATCTTTCAGTCTCTCCTCCTCCGGATTCATGGATCCAGAGGACAGCGCAGCCACGGGAGCCTCCTGAAGGTGTCATCACGATACCGCGGGACGACCACATTGAGACTGAGCCTTCGCCTCCTCCGCCTCTCGTCCTATCGATGACGCTGGAACCGCCCACACCGTAGCAGTCACCACCTTCTCCATCTGGTTCATGACAGCAGGAGGTGGACACGTGCCTTTCTGGTCGTTTTCCGGTGGACGTTTCCCCGAGAGCGCAGACCGGATGGCGGAATACGGCCGGAAGCTGGACGTCCCCTACAGCCACAGCTTCCGATCCATCAGAGCGTCCACGCTCCTGCATCACCCCCCCCCCCCCCCCCCACCCCTGTGGTCGCACTCCGTACACCACGACGGTCCGGTGATGAGGGGAGGGGGAGAAGACTGTTCTAGCGTAACCACAAGCGCCGCAACCAAGACGCGGAAAACGAGACCAGAGAAGACGGTGAGGAAACGGCGGTCAATGGTGGGCGGAATTGGACAGCGCGCGGGTTAGAGCGACACCTACAAGGAGCGAATATAAACGCTCCTGCTAGCCTCGGCCGGTCAGATCTGCACAGCATCGCGACGTTAGTTAACAGAGACGGGTGTTAACTTGCCTGAACAGATCACATGTCAAGGACTCTATATTGCAAGTCGCCCTTCGCTTTCGACTACTACACTACTGACCATTAAAATTGATACACCAAGAAGAAACGCAGATGATAAACGGGTATTCATTGGACACATATACTATACTAGAACTGACATGTGATTACATTTTCACGCAGTTTGGGTGCATAGATCCTGAGAAATCAGTAAACAGAACAACCACCTCTGGCCGTAATAACGGCCTTGATATGCCTGGGCATTGAATCAAACAGAGCTTGGATGGCGTGTACAGATACAGCTGTCCATGCAGCTTCAACACGATACCACAGTTCAACACGAGTAGTGATTGGCTTATTGAGACGAGCCAGTTACTCGGCCGCCATTGACCAGATATTTTCTATTGGTGAGAATCTGGAGAATGTGCTGGCCAGGGCAGCAGTCGAACATTTTCTGTATCCTGAAACGCCCGTACAGGACCGTACGGTCGTGCATTATCCTGCTGAAATGTAGGGTTTCGCAGTGATCGAATGAAGGGTAGAGCCACGGGTCGTAACATATCTAAAATCTAACGTCCACTGTTCAATGTGCCGTCAATGTGAACAAGAGGTGACCGAGACGTGTAACCAATGGCACCCCATACCATCACGCCGGGTGATACACCAGTATGGCGATGGCGAATACACGCTTCCAACGTGCGTTCACCACGATGACGCCGAACATGGATGTGACCATCACAATGCTGTAAAAAGAACCTGGATTCATCCGAAAAAATGACGTTATGCCATTCGTTCATCCAGGTTCGTCGTTGAGGCGCAGGCGCTCCTGACTATCATGCAGCGTCAAGGGTAACCGCCGCCACTGTCTCCGAGCTGATAGTCCATGCTGCTGCAAACGTCGTAGAACTGTTCGTGCAGATGGTTTCTGTCTTGCAAACGTCCCCTTCTGTTGACTCACGGATCGAGACGTGGCTGCACGATCCGTTACAGCCATGAGGATAAGATGCCTGTCATCTCGACTACTAGTGATACGAGGCCGTTGGGATCCTGCACGGCGTTCCGTATTACGCTCCTGAACCCACCGATTCCATATTCTGCTAACAATAATTGGATCTCAACCAACACGAGCAGCACTGTCGCTATACGATAAACCGCAATCGCGATAGGCTACAATCCGACCTTTATCAAAGTCGTAAACGTGATGGTACGCATTTCTCCTCCTTACACGAGGCATCACAACAACGTTTCACCAGGCAACGCCGGTCAACTGCTGTTTGTGTATGAGAAATCGGTTAGAAACTTTCCTCATGTCAATACGTTGTAGGTGTCGCCATCAGCGCCAGCCTTGTGTGAATGCTCTGAAAAGTAAACATTTGCATATCACAGCATCTTCTTCCTGTCAGTTAAATTTCGCGTCTGCAGCACGTCATCTTCGTGGTGTAGCAAATTTAATGGCCAGTAGTGTAGAACCCAGTATGTTGTCTTCAACGACGAATGTTCATCGGTGGCATGAGGAACATCAGGAGTGCCCAGAGAAGTGTAATAGGACCGTTGCTACTTTCTGCATACATAAATTATCTGGCAGACAGTGAGGGTAACAGTCTGCGGTTGTTCGCTGATGATTCTGTGATGTACAGGAAGATAAGTGACTGACGTTTGATATAAGATGGCCAGTAGTGTATTTGTAAATTTCCAAAGTTAAGTATAGTCAATTGCTTTCTAGAAATAAAACTAAGAATGTTATTTCGTTGAAACTGTTATATAGTATTCCGAGAACACTGCATCCCGTAGGCATCCCATTAGCGGCGAGTGGGCAACACCCCACAAACGTAGTCATTGGTTCGTCTTCCCTATAACGTTTTCTATGCGTTATATTCAATTTAAGTTGTTCGTAATTGTAATTTCTACGTATCTGCTTGAATTTACAACCTTTACATCTGACTGATTTGTCGTGTAACCGAAGATTAACGGACTCCTTTTAGCCCTCATGTGATTGACCTCACATTTTTCATTATTTAGGGTCATCTGCCTATTTTATAACCATTCAGATATCTAATCTAAGTTGTTTTGCAATTCATTTTGATCTTCTGATGGCTTTACTGGACTATAGACGACATCATCTGTAGCCAAACTAACAAGGGGAGACCACGAAGTTTGGAAGGCGGATTTACTGCAAACTTTGTACACTCGTAGTACTCCACGAGGGCAATAAAATGTGTAAGCAGTAGCGTGTACTTTTCAAGCGTTATTGAGAAAATCACAAGATAATTTCGGTCGTCAAATATATACACCTGTGCCTGGCCATTTTTACCATGAAGCGCCAAGTGGCACACGAGTGGTTAGCGTTAAGGCCTCGTAATCGCTGGGTCGCTGGATTGAGTCCCGGTCGTTAGTTTCTTTTTCTATTTCTAACACAGTCATTTTCTTTACTATTTATATTACAGTTGATGTAACGGGAAAAGTATGTGTAATCGGATGAACTTTTATTAAATTTGCAATGTTATTTGGCAGTCTACAAATTTTTATTGTCACAAATAATATACTATTCACAACTACCGACTATTAAACGGCCAAACTCATAAAGTGATACTGAAAATGTGTGCTTGGCCGTGATTTGAGAAATCCTTTATACCTGGAAGGAGCCCGAAACGACTTGTTACCTCTAAGTTTTGACCGGCACAGGCGGCTTTCGAAAGATGTACAGTTAACCGTCGCTTTCGACGTTACGAATACAAGTTGCAGGATGGCATTTTTCGTATAAACATGAAAAACAAAGTCAAACGGCACCAGCTGCATTGAATAAATGCTATGTTTGCGCACACTCAAGGACTTTTGAGATTTTCCGTGGAAAAGAAACCTCTTTAACATTTTCAAAAACCTCTCTTTCAACCGATAATTTGGAATCAAACCATGCGTAACGCAGCATTTCCTTAAATATCGGTGCTGATAATTGGTCATGGAGTATCGAGTGTATTTAAATAGCATCTTCACGAACAATTTTGAAGACACGGACAAGCATACATTTTCAGTATCACTTTATGCGTTTGGTCGTTTACTGTTCGGTAGTTACGAATATTATATCATTAGTGATAATAAAAATTTATAGACTGCCAAATAACATCGTACTTTAACAAAAGTTCATCCGATTACACGTATTTCTTCCATTACATCAATTGTAATACAAAAAGTAAAGAAAATGACTGTGTTAGAGATAAAAAAAACTGACGAGCGGGACTCGATCCAGCGACCCATTGGCTTTAACGCTAACCACTCGGCTGCCAGCGCTTCATGGTAAACATGGCCTCGCATAGGTGTATATATTTGACGACCGAAATTATCTTGCGATTTTTTCAATAACGCTTGAGAAGTACGCGTTACTGCTTACACGTTTTGTTGTCGTAATCGAGTACTACAAGTGTACAAAGTTTGCAGTAAATCCGCGTTCCAAACGTTGTGGCCTCCCCTTGCAAGACGGCTGCTCAGGTTGTCTCCTAAATCGTTTATACAGATAAGAAACAGCAGAGGACTTATAACACTACCCTTGGGGACGCCAGAATTCGCTTCTGTTGTACTCGATGACTTCCTTTCAGTTATACCAACCGTGACTTCTCCGACAGGAAATCACGAATCCAGTGGCATAACTGAGACTATATTCCGTAAGCATGCAATTTGATTACAAGCCGTTTGTGAGGTACGGTGTCAAAAGCCTTCTGGAATTCTAGAACTAAGGAATCAGTTTGAAGTCCCTTGTCGACAGCACTCAACACTTTGAGAAAAAAAAATTGTTGTATTCCAAAGAACGATATTTTCTAAATCCGTGTTGACTATGTGTCAGTAGACTATTGTCTTCAAGGTAATTCTGAATGTTTAAACACAATATATGCTCCAAAATCCTGCTGCATATCAACGTTAAAAATATGTGCCTGTAATGTAGTGGATCACTACTCTTGCCTTTCTTGTGTATGAACGGGCGGCTGTGTGTGTTTGTTAAGTATGGATCTATCGCATCAGCTTAGTCTGAAAGGAACCTAATTGGCATACTATCTGTACCGTAAGGTTTGCATTTATTATAAGATTTAAGTTGCTTCACTACTCCGAGCATATCTCGTTATTACATAATTCAGGATTATTTGTTGTTAAGAGGTGAAGAGTGCTGCCACAACCGTTTACTATACGACTGGTCTCATGAACTAATTGCTCGAAATAATTATCAGAGAATGCACTTACCACAATTTCCGATGTCATATGCGTGCCTTTGGATTCAAATATATATTTTTGCCTAAATATCGAGGGTAAATTAACGTTATAACTGACTATAATTGTATGAGTCGGATACGGGTTTGAAATGAAAGTCAAGTTTTCCTTTAACGTGTAAATAATTAATCATCTTAATTGGGAGGTCCTTAAAAGGATCCAGTTATAATTTTATTCCGGCTGCCAACAATGACTTCTATCCATACTAACACATAGGAACCATCTACTACAAATTCGCTAAAAGATAAACTACTTCTAACAGGAACCAACAAGCCACTGCTAACTGTATTTACCTTCTCCTTTCTGAACACCGTTAGCTCCTTCGCAAAGATTTCGACTGCAATTATCTCCGACTTTAGCCAGCTTTCAGAGCCTATAAAGATTTGAGTATTAGTGATTTGTATTAGCGCTTGGAGATCTGGTACTTCACAGCTACCATAACTTACTACTGTTATACCGATAGTTCCCAGATGTACGTTCATGCTTTGTTCGAATTGCAACCTTTGAGACTGAAGCCCTTTTTCTGTTTCCTCGAGACCCCCTAAGCTGAAAAACTGCCCAGTCCAGGCCACACATCTCTCCCACCCCCTAGCCATTTAGCCACCTCCTGCGTGTAATGTACTCCTGACCTACTTAGCGGAATCGGAAACATCACCACCCTATTCCGCAAGTCGAGGAATCTGCAGCCAAAAAATAATCTCACCCTTTGTGACGACCTGTATCTTGCAGGCATGGAGGTTTCCTCTGAAACAGGACAAGCGACTGCATCTGGCTGATGGACATCGTCAGCCACAGCACCTGGAATCTGTTTGTCAGACTAAATGGGGAGGCCTTACCATCGGGCTCTGGGAAGTCTTACACAGCCTGCCGCCCCCTGAGGTGAGCTCTCACTCGACCACAGGTGAGGGATCAACCGCAGTTCTAGCCGTAACAGGGCTGCTAATCGATGGAGATCGACCGACGGACTCGTGGGTCATGCTGGACTTCAGTTAGATCCCCACGGACAGTCCACAACAGTTATGCCTATCCATTAGTGTCTCAAGATGTGTAGCCGAGGCCGAGGCAGCCTGCAGCTGAGAGCGAAGTGTCACCAACTCAGCTTTCATCTGCACACAGAAATCACAGTCCCTTACCATACAAAAGATAGTGTAAAACAACACTACACAGATAAACAATCGGCTACCTTCGTGCTGCGGAACTCTACCATAGACACTAATTGAAACAAAAGAACTTTGTTGTGTTAAATTAGTTTAACACATGGAGATTCAAAAACTAAACCGCCAAACCACACAGGTAACACTAAACAATTCGCTCCTGGTTATGAACTTGTAAAATGGCACAACCTCGGTTATTTTTCGACACAAACGAAAACGCGAGGTCTGCGTCTAGTAAATATTAAATTAACACGTAGAAATTTAAGAACTAAACTACCAGCCTGACTGGCTGGATTACTCCCTACGAGCTACAACAAACTAAAAACCAACGAACGAACGACTGTTGACAAAGGCTACGAAACTCTACTGTAGACACTGACGAAAAAGCAAGACTTGTCTTTAGTAAATTAGATTAACGCGCAAAGATTCAAAAATTAAGCTACCATAGGACACAGGTGAGAAAAAATAATTCACTCCTGTTAGGAAATTGTAAAATGTCACAAAATCGATTACTTTCCCAAATATTAAATTAACACGCAGAGATCCAAAAACCAAACTACTTAAATACACAGATGAAACTATATAATTCGCTCCCGGTTAGGAATTCATAAAGTGCCACAAAATCAGTTAACTCCCTATTGCTGCTGTTGCTCGGCCGCCGGCTGCCGTCTGACTGTTCGTGGACATCACGTACTGTCGTCTCTAATAACAGGTACCACAACACATATTTCAAGAATTTGCTACCCTACTAACACTATTTATTGCAGCAGTTTTCACCCATCTTTCGAGCAACAGAAAAATAGGCACCGACCGTCTCAATTAGTAAGTGTAAAAGTCGGAGGATACGTGACCACAAATAGCGGCTTGTATCACATTTCAGACTGTTGTAGATTTGTGGAAGATTTGTTGGGCCCTATCTTTCTATAATCATCTCCTCGGCAAGAAGCAGTGTGGATCATGTTGAATACCTCTATTATAAAAATTAAGTCTTTCTGGCCATCCAGGATTTCCAGTTAGTAGTACACAGCAAGGCTGCAGATGATTCCGTGATTATTAACTTTCGTGATGCCAGTTTCGCACTTCCACCCAGTAAAAAGTAATAGTGCTTGAGGAGTATCAAGTTTGTGAACGGAATGAAAACATGTTACAAAGCAGAGTTCAGTGAGTGTTTTTTGATGCAAAGACGTTGCCAGAACCGAAACGAGTGTAGGTTGTGACATAAGGAAGTGTTATAGGGCAGTAAATTTGAAGACTGTTGTAAAATGATAAAGGAGATACAGATGATCAACACTTGGAGCAAACACTAGCAGCTGACTCCAACACAAATGTAATGTAATACGCATAAATAAGCGAGAGCACCCGAACTGTTTGACTACGTCATACGTGATTATTGACTGGGTTCGGTTACACGAGTCTGGTATCTATGAAGATGGAGGACAAGCTCGGTTAGGACAAGAATAGTGAAGGAAATGAGCCGTATCTCTTATAAACGAGCCATCACGACATCCGCGTCAACAGATTTGAGAAACCATCATGGAACCATACTCTCCGCACCCCGTAGAATTTTAGCCCCTGATATGCAATAAGCTAAACAAATGAACCGTACTTGAGATACAGGTTTCCATACGTTTGGTTGCGTTTGGGGAACCACTTCTAAAGATGTGACAGTGGTTCGTGGCCTTACTAATTGATCACGTTCTTTACATGCTATGTTCCTGAAGTCCTCTTCTAAGGCCCTTCCCAATTCCACAGAAAACAAAAAGTAGCTTTACTTTAAAAAACTATGACAGTCGTGTTTCGGCGACTAGCATCAAAAATTACTTGCTTCGACCATAAAAATTTCCACATTTTTCACTATAGGCTACCGAAAACCATACATCGATATAAACTGTGGCAAACGTGGGAATCAAGTGCTTTAATATACGAATGACTCTCTTTACAAGTGATTCCATTCCTATTACTATTTTAGGCAGCGCATACGATAAAGTTCCACAATGGCAATAAATCGGGTAGGAAGACACTTCGCTAATTGTGGAAGAGGTGTTTCTGGGATTTCCCGTTGTCTGTTAGTCGGCAGATGGCTTGGGAAGTCTTTCTAACCTTTGCACGTAAAATTTGCACCAAAGACATGATCGAAGGGAATCTGATCATCGTGTATAACTTCGCCGTGGGCAAACGCACATGGCAGCCAAACATGACAATTCTTATCGCAACGCGTTTCTGTGGAAATGTGATTGATGGGTGTACCAATGAGACGTTACACAAGCCACAAATTTGTAACGCTACACTGATTTCCCTAGAAAGCGTACAAAAGACGAAGCAGAGAGAGTACTATGAGGAAAGAAGGTAAGGGCAAGAGAACACTTGTAAGTAGCCTGTTTATGTCTTTGTATGTTGGCAAGGCTTTAGACTGCATTAATATCACTGACAGCGCTGTGCACCCTTACTAAGAGAATCTGTGGCTGGTCGGACTCGCAGTTAGAAGTTAACGCTTAGCTGTGATGGAGGTCAGAGGTCAGAAGTATTGGTAGCGCGAGCAGAAGGTCTGGACGTGTATCCGTCATGGAGATTTAATACTGGTTGGACATGGATTGTAAAATGTGGTTAATGGAATTACTGACGATTATATAATTTTTGGAACTGAATGTCACAGACGATTATATAATGTTTGGAACTGGATGTCACATTATTGAGGTAAAATCTGTTAAATACATTATTTGCTAACCACATGCCTATTGGTAGTTAGAGTCTACAGTAGTTAAAAATCTTTTTTTTTAGCTGGCTGTATACTTGCTGTATTTGCTGTAGTGATTTTCTGTGAGGTAAGTGACTTATGAAATGTATGCGTTATTGTTAGGATTTCTTCTAATTCAGGGCCATTCCTTTGTGTTAATTAATAGTCAGTTTGCGTTATCCTTGTATATTGTGGATTATTAAGAAATGAATGAGTACCAGTTGTATTTGTCAGGAGTAATTCTGTAGATCAGAAATGAAATGATAAAAAAAAACAAAGTGACAGTACGTTCAGTTTCGCTCAGCAGGTTAAGTAAAAACATAGAAGTTTCACATTCTCAGTTATTTCACTGTAAGTAGAAATATAAAAAAAGAAGTTTCACCTATCGACTCTTAGCCGAGGGCACCTCACTGGAATCTTCTGATTTTCTTGTAGTTTGAATAATTAGTGCATGATCATAAATTAGTTATTGTCTACTGCTAGAGTGTAACTGTATATAGAGAATTTCCTTTGTAGTTATAGTTTGTTGTACTGTACTGCAATAAGGAGAGTAGTTGTGGCGTGCATGTGGATTTGCACCAAGTATCTCGCAATCGCTTTTGCAACTAATTAAATATTTATTATTTTCGCGCTATTTTAGTGTGTCTTCCTATTTTTGCTTCTCAAATTGTTTTTTTGTGTTATCATGTGAAACAGTGCGACAATCATGGCGTGTGAAAAGCGTGAAACAAGGCTGTAAAGTAAATAGAGAAATGACAGTGAAGACGAGCGTAGCGTGTTAGCATCACCTAGTAAAGAAGTAACAAATACTCAAGACAGTATTTTGATAACTGTGCATAGGGACATAGACCGGGTAGAAAATAACGGTGAAGACAGTGAAACAATCAGTGAACAGGGAAGCATTGTCGATCGACCGTTCGGTAACAGTTCGCCTCAGGAATGCGAAATAACAGAACAAAATCTTGCAAATAGCGTGGATTCAGGTTTTGCGTCATTACCCGTTTCTCAATTAAGCCAAGATTCATTCTTTGCTCTTCAAAATCCGAATATTGCCGGTCCAAATGCACTGCTGAAAAGCACAAAGCAACATGTTTCATTCACTAATACATTGTTACTGAAACTAATTCAACAAATGGAACAAAATCAGAAACCAATATAGTAACAAAATCATAAACAAACACAGCAACAAATGGAACAAAATCAAAATCGAACACAACAACAGCTCCAAAAGTTAGACATAATTGAGCAAACGCGTAAACAAACATGTAAAGGTTTGACTGCTGAATTACTTAAAATAGAATCCAAATGTCAATAAAATTGTAAAGAGGTAAAAACAAATTTGTGGGCATTTTCAGGCCAATTTTTTCGCGACATGAAAACGCATTACAGAATCCTGAAGTAGCCATAAAAGAAATGCAGATCATTGTTCAAGAAAATCACGACACCTCACAGGTTAACACTGACTCAGTTGCATCTACCGATACAGTTATGCAGCTTGTAAGAAATCAGGAAAACTTATAGGACACACTAGATACGATTACAACACAAATGGACACACTAAAATTTGGTTCAGAAAAACACACGGATGAAATTTGCTCATTATCGGAAAAGTAGGCGAACTTTCGAATCAATTAACAAATTTATCTAAGAAGGTAGATGGTGTTTCGAATGGTACAAGACCAGTAGCCCTTCCTGCCACAGAGGAGTACAAGGAAACTAGGAAATTTTAACAAAGGCAGAATCAAATTAATCGGCAACACAAAAGAGAAATGCGGGAAGTACAAGACCTGTTTGCACTTGTGATACAAGGATTACATATTTCAGAGGATACTCGGGCTCCGAAACGGGAAGAGGGATTTAAAAATATGGAAAAGTCACAAAGCAGTAACACAGAGTAAAATACATCCACAAGCTTGGCTTCATCAATTTTCTCATTGTTTACTCCTAATCATTCAATAGAGCGTACATTAGTATTTATGTGTGGCTATGTAGAAAATGAACCAGTGGTAAGAATGCCATAGATTTTTCGCGACTGTCATAGTGAGGGAGATTATTATCATGCCTTCCTTTCTGCATATTGGTCTCAGGCAACTCAAGATCGAGTAAAACACAATATTATAATGATGAAATATTTCGAACAGTCTGAAATTTCCAGCCCTGTAAAATATTTTTAAGATATGTTGCACAAGAATCTGTGTTTGTCAAACCAGTACAACCCCTCGGAACTTATCCGCTTTTGCTTAATTAAGTTGCCTGAAGATTTAAGACATATTATTTTGGCAGGACTTTGTAAAGGCGATATCGAAGCTTTTCAGTGACTTTTCCAAGAACTGGAAATCGACACTGATGGGAAATCGCATGATGGGAAAACAGGAAAACAATGATTACGGGTCACATCCATCACAATTCCGTGATGACAGACATAATAACTGGAAGCGACAAGGCTATTCTTATAACGTAAATCGTGATCAAAGCAGACATCATCCGTATGACAATCATTTGCAGAATAACAGTAATTACAGAGAAGGATCACATTTCCGTAGTAATGAGTATGACAGAGACAACCGTAGAAACAAACAACATGCGAACCAGAACAATTATTATCAAGGGAGACAAAATGACTTCATATGCAGCGGTCCACCTCGTAATTACGATTCTGGGAGAACTTCTCCACCACTTGATCGACAATAAAGAAATTACAGAAATTACCGACAAGACGACAGACGCTATAGTCATGACGACAGACCTGAATTTAATCAGAACTGGCGTGATTCAAATAGGGCAGGGCCCTCTCATCAAGTTGAAATTGTGTAAGTGAGACCTTCAAATCCCAGTAACGACGCACGACAACAAAGAGATATAAACTATATCACAGATGGATGTTTGCATTTGTATCTCGAGCCTTACAAACCACATTATATCTGTCTACTACTAAGTTCATGACCTGATCTTTAACTTCAAACACTGTAGGTGGTTCGGCTTACCTGTTCTACTTGCCTGGCTTCTCTGCCTGCTTTGCACCTATGTTACTGCAGCATTTGTTATGACATCGAATGTCGACTTGTCATACGAGCACTCAGAGTGAGGTGTTTTCTTGTTAACTACCAGTGACGGAATTGCATTGTTCCACATCCAGCTATAAAAGTTCGAATACTATTTTGAACACGTAGATAATATACACTCTATATACTCTATACTCTTTACTGGTATCAACTGAACACTTATCCAAGAAGAATCTAGCTGTTGCTGCGGCTTTGTGTAGACGACGAATATATTATACATAAGCACCATATTATTATCTAGAAGCCGTGAGCGTCTTACGGTGAGCATCTTACGACTTTAATGTTCCACTACGTTATCATGCTGTTCTACTCATTAGACGTGTAAACTCATGTGTGTACGTATAACTTAGAAACATAGGGTATTCGGAGGAATAAAAATGAATAAATGAGTAAGAGTTATAGCAAACAGCAATGGGCAGTGGATGTGCTTGTAGAAAAATATCATGTCATCTTAATTTTTACAGTAACTCAATCACGCCAGTGTGTATAGTCCTGTAATAGGGACTATATGATAATATTTACCGCTACTGATCCCCTATCCTTTTCCGCTAATGTGTTTCCGAAATAGTCATATTTCCAAATCTGTTTTCACCAAATGTGAGTTGGCAATAGCGGAATCATTTTACCAATGGTTTTAATTATATACACCTATAAAGTAGAATTAGACTGGTTGCACAAACGACGTGGGTATTTTACATATATGCTGTATTTTAGATGGAGATACATTTTTCTCTCTCAAACCAGAATTTTGTTAAAGTGCTGTAACATACAACTTATATTCTATATCAAGATGAGGAAACACAAAAACTGTATTTTAAGGATGCAGCACACTTCTGTGGCCCCACTGCATAACGTGATTGCAGGGATCAATATGAAAGATGTGGCTGAGAACCTGATCAGCTTATATTTCAGCAGCATCAGGATGTAGTACAATCTCTGACATCTGTGAAAGTAGTGTTGTTATTTTGTTCAGAATTTATGGCAATAGAAGACGGTCATAAAATGCCGCGCTTACAGAGAATGTCTGAACATCGTTGATTTATGGTCACGATAATGTGAAAAAGACATGGAATATTTTCATACAATAGGTGCTTCTGACTAGACAGTGCATGTTCAATAGCGTCTTCGGTGCCTCTCTCAGAGGCCGGTTAAAGATAAAACACACAACACATTAACCATACATACAATTACACTATCACGTGTGTCTGTCATGGGGAATCACCACTCCATCTCTGGGACGTACTGCAGGAGAATCCACTTCAAATACTACTCTGAATGTGATGCAGGTGGATTTGCTACCACACTGAATGTGAGTGAATCAATCTCTGCTAGATGTAACAAAGCTCCATTTGGTTGAGAACCATATCCCGTATGGTAGGGCCTCCCTTGTAAGCTATAGACGGCGAACACAGAACCATTAGGTGAAAATTTCTTTTTTGCTAAGTGTCTTTTTAATTAATATATAGTGCCTAAAATCTACCGACAGGTGCGTAAATGATAGAAGTACTACAAATACAGCATACTAACTTTTAGGCAGGGTCTTGTCTAATCGAGTTACCGTTATTATATGCATTGTACAAAAAAAGCACTATCAATTTCCTCGTTTTCTCAAGGGAAGTCATAATAGTGAACACGAATTATTACTTAAAACACTGACTCATTACTACTTCATCATACATTAATCGCATTAAATGATTACTGATTTTAACAATATTATTTATTTTTCACAGTATCAGTAAGTAGACGTTTTAAGCTACATGTCGCACTACAGTCAAGAAGTTTTAACACTGTTCTGAAAACACTGATCTATGATTTACATAGACAAGGATGCACTTTTATTGTACTTTCAGTCATATACCATTGACAAGGACAATATGTTAAATTAATGTGTTGTGTTATTAACCACTTATCGCTTTATTTTTCAGTTTATGTGTGGAGTACTTTCTGGTGTGATATACTTAACATAAACGTTTTTAATAATAACGTAATTTGCCTTGGTACTCGTGATCATGGCTACTGTGCAGTTCTTTTATCCAGTGTTATGTCTGATTTGAAAGACAGCTTTGTTTGTTATTTGTAGTGTGTAAACCTTTACAGTGTATAGTCTAGTTATGTCTGTAATTCCAGTTGGTGTTCGTGTACATGGGATTTAATTTCTTGGGCTCAGTTGTACCCCCAAGCTTATTTCATCAAGACACTGTATCTCAATCTAAGTCATTAGCGTGTTCTTTCTGTCCAGAGCCTTGGCATTTCCAAACAACACAGTTTCGGACATCTGTAGCTGTTAGCGGCCCTCTCGGCGTTAACTGTTGATTCTTACGACTTCAGACCCTCCTTTGTCCGTGGGCCCTCGTCATGCCGACTTCGCAGAACACATACCGTTCGCCAGTCTTCCGTTCATATTTATACATCACAATGATTAGTTTTCTGTAGTATTTCCGTGTTGGACGCGTTTCCCGAAGCGAACCATGGCTGATGTACTTCGGCAGCATTAACAAATTTTTTGCTCCTTCTTCGCTCTGGTCTTTCCATAATACTCGTCTGGACCACCTGTTACTGTTTTCGCTTCTGTGGCTTACTGCAGCAATGGAGCCATCTCTAATTTTACCAACTTCAAAAAAACTCTTAACGTTGACCTGACCTCCAGCCTTGTCATGTTACTTGACCTAGAATATAATAAGAGAAATTCCTTCGCATCCCTTGCTGCTCTAGTAATTTATGGTGAATTTCTCTTTTTCAGTATGAATATAATAATAATAATAATAATAATAATAATAATAATAATAGTAATAATAATAGAAAAAACGCGTAGGTAGATTCCTAGGACAGGATCGCTCTTTTTCTCTACACACATAAATAATCTCCTGACTGGGTGCAAATGGAGATGAGTAGGCTTAAGAAAGCCGAATACAGCATTAGTCAGTCACGTCGATTAAATATGTTGTGGTTGGCAGCAGAGCCAAATACACGCGTTTTAGCTCACGCAGGCTGGCGTGAGGTCTGGAACATGACAAGGGAATTAGAATTGAGAAAAACGGACGTAGCTGGTGGAATACTTAACTTTAATCCATTAATGTAGAACGTCGGTCTTTATGGTACATGATTCACAATCAACTAATAGCCATTTATGAGATACTGGAAACCCTATCGAATAAATTATATAAGATAAAAATTAATATGAGGTCTGTCTTTGCTTTCTCCCCCCCCCCCCCCTTTTCCTCTCCCTTGTCACGAAATTCACGTAATTGAAACGTAGTGTATTCCAATATAGCAGTTATCTAACCGATGACAGCTAATTAAAGGAAAACTGTCTCCAAATGTCGTGCTGCAATCCTTGAGTATGCTGTGTGGAATTTTGTGGCTTCAGGCACCTGTTCTGCAGAACTATTCACTGATGGTTCTATTATTGTACATCGTGTCGCAAGCAATAAGCCATGAGTATTCCATAGACATTGTATGGCCCTCGATTTCTTTTTTTTTTTCACAATGGAAGTTCTTTAACTTGTCGTATCGCTGACTGGGGTGTCAGATAGACACGAAGTAGCTGCTCGTGGAGGTGGATGTCATGTACCTCTCACAAATGGTACATAATGCAAGGGGAAAAATGACTCTGTATGACTGCTGACTCCCCCTATACTGTCTTACATAACTAACCTAAGGACATCACACACATCCATGCCCGAGGCAGGATTCGAACCTGCGACCGTAACGGTCACGCGGTTCCAGACTGAAGCGCCTAGTACCGCACGGCCACACCGGCCGGCGTAGCTGAAGGCTATGTTAACTATCGTCTCGGCAAATGAGAGCGCAGAAGTCAGTGAACCATCGCTAGCAAAGTCGGCTGTACAACTGGGACTAGTGCGAGGAAATCTCTCTAGACCTGCCGTATGGCGGCGCTCGGTCTGCAATCACTGATAGTGGCGACACGCGGGTCCGACGTATACTAACGGACCGCGGCCGATTTAAAGGCTGCCACCTAGCAAGTGTGGTGTCTGGCGGTGACACCACAAAATACTTAGGCGTAGCGTTGTAAATGCAATATGGAATGGAAAGGTCGTGTAAAGCAGACTTCGAATTATTTGAAAAAGAGTAGCTCAGCTATAAAGCAGACAGCATACAGAGTACTCGTGTAACCTATTGTTACCCCCAAGTCTGGTTTAAAGAGAGAAGAGAGACATCAAAACAATAAAAAGGTGTGTTACGGAATTCTATCAGCATGCAAATATTACGGAGGTGCTCCGTGAAATCAGTTGGGCAAATGGTTTGCTTTTCGCGGAACATTATTGAGAATGTCCGTTTATTTTCTTTCCGTTTTGACCGCGAAGACAGTATAGGGGGAGTCAGCAGTCATACAGAGTCATTTTTTCCCTTGCATTATTTACCATTTGTGAGAGGTACATGACATCCACCTCCACGAGCAGCTACTTCGTGTCTATCTGACACCCCAGTCAGCGATACGACAAGTTACAGAACTTCCATTGTGAAAAAAAAAAAAAAAAAAAAGAAATCGAGGGCCATACAATGTCTATGGAATACTCATGGCTTATTGCTTGCGACACGATGTACAATAATAGAACCATCAGTGAATAGTTCTGGAGAACAGGTGCCTGAAGCCACAAAATTCCACACAGCATACTTAAGGATTGCAGCACGACATTTGGAGACAGTTTTCCTTTAATTAGCTGTCATCGGTTAGATAACTGCGATATTGGAATACACTACGTTTCAATTACGTGAATTTCGTGATAAGGAAGAGGAAAACGGGGGGCGAGAGAAAGCAAAGACAGACCTCATATTAATTTTTATCTTATATAATTTATTCGATAGGGTTCCCAGTATCTCATAAATGGCTATTAGTTGTATTGAACGCATTCTATGCTTTAAACAGTGAGAAACAGAAAACTTGCATATTGCTGTAGGAGACAATCTCCTAACATAGGAAGTCCACTCTGTGCAGTCTCTGTTGTTTGATGCGAGAGGTAATTTTCTCACTGCAATTTTTCCCAGTCAGTAATTTAGGTATGCACTATGGTACAGTGCATTCAAACGGCTACTAGTTATAGCAATAGTTTTTAATACTGCAGTATTTTGACTAAGTTAACGTTACAATACACGAAACGTAGGTAGTGCATTAGTTTATAAGAAAACTTCCTTTTCAACATTGGAAGGGCAATATTAACAGATATCTGCCGGGGGGGGGGGGGGGGGGGGCGTGGGAAGTCTGTGGTCTGTGTAGGAGATAACCACTTTATTCATGTCCTCTTCTAGAAGTTTTCCCTGTATACAGCATGACGTACAACAAGTGGAGTGCTGCGGCATTCTCACTCCAACTTATCTACAAATAATAATAATAATAATAATAATAATAATAATAAATACGACAGTATCCCATCGCAATGCGTCATTCAAAACAAACATTTCCGATACTTTCACAGTTTATCTTGAATTTTTTTTTTCCTTTACCTATCTACTCTGCCGCTGTCAGCGGAGCAGACACCTGCTCACTGCATGGGTCAAATATCGGCTGTGCATGTCTTTCCTAACCAAGGCCATTGCGATCACAGTGGGTCTTTGTCGGTAGGTGAGATGAACACTAGCATACACACATCGTATGACAGTGCTAGGAGGAGTTTTGGGTAAGTGTTAATACACTCCTGGAAATTGAAATAAGAACACCGTGAATTCATTGTCCCAGGAAGGGGTAACTTTATTGACACATTCCTGGGGTCAGATACATCACATGATCACACTGACAGAACCACAGGCACATAGACACAGGCAACAGAGCATGCACAATGTCGACACTAGTACAGTGTATATCCACCTTTCGCAGCACTGCAGGCTGTTATTCTCCCATAGAGACGATCGTAGAGATGCTGGATGTAGTCCTGTGGAACGGCTTGCCATGCCATTTCCACCTGGCGCCTCAGTTGGACCAGCGTTCGTGCTGGACGTGCAGACCGCATGAGACGACGCTTCATCCAGTCCCAAACATGCTCAATGGGGGACAGATCCGGAGATTTTGCTGGCCAGGGTAGTTGACTTACACCTTCTAGAGCACGTTGGGTGGCACGGGATACATGCGGACGAGCATTGTCCTGTTGGAACAGCAAGTTCCCTTGCCGGTCTAGGAATGGTAGAACGAGGGGTTCGATGACGGTTTGGATGTACCGTGCACTATTCAGTGTCCCCTTGACGATCACCAGAGGTGTACGGCCAGTGTAGGAGATCGCTCCCCATACCATGATGCCGGGTGTTGGCCCTGTGTGCCTCGGTCGTATGCAGTCCTGATTGTGGCGCTCACCTGCACGGCGCGAAACACGCATACGACCATCACTGGCACCAAGGCAGAAGCGACTCTCATCGCTGAGAACGACACGTCTCAATTCGTCCCTCCATTCACACCTGTCGCGACACCACTGGAGGCGGGCTGCACGATGTTGGGGCGTGAGTGGAAGACGGCCTAACGGTGTGCGGGACCGTAGCCCAGCTTCATGGAGACGGTTGCGAATGGTCCTCGCCGATACCCCAGGAGCAACAGTGTCCCTAATTTGCTGGGAAGTGGCGGTGCGCTCCCCTACGGCACTGCGTAGGATCCTACGGTCTTGGCATGCATCCGTGCGTCGCTGCGGTCCGGTCCCAGGTCGACGGGCACGTGCACCTTCCGCCGACCACTGGCGACAACATCGATGTACTGTGGAGACCTCACGCCCCACGTGTTGAGCAATTCGGCGGTACGTCCACCCGTCCTCCCGCATGCCCACTATACACCCTCGCTCAAAGTCCGTCAACTGCACATACGGTTCACGTCCATGCTGTCGTGGCATGCTACCAGTGTTAAAGACTGCGATGGAGCTCCGTATGCCACGGCAAACTGGCTGACACTGACGGCGGCGGTGCACAAATGCTGCGCAGCTATCGCCATTCGACGGCCAACACCGCGGTTCCTGGTGTGTCCGCTGTGCCGTGCGTGTGATCATTGCTTGTACAGCCCTCTCGCAGTGTCCGGAGCAAGTATGGTGGGTCTGACACACCGGTGTCAATGTGTTCTTTTTTCCATTTCCAGGAGTGTATTTGCGCAATTCAGTTACAAATGTTGCTTGAAAATACAATTATGATACCAGCATTTATTTTCTCAAAAATATATACCTTGCCCAGAAAAGGTAAATTACATTCCGTTAATTTAAAATAAAGCCACTTAATGATAGCGTTATATAATCATCCGAAACCCATAGTAGAAAGTTCCTTAAAAGTGGATGTGTACTGTATTTGCGAATTTCTGTTGATTTCCGTAACAGTCACTCTTCCTTTTGTAGTATGTGACTGACAGCGATACATTGCCGCTCTGCGTCGCAAAGTATTAAAAATGTGAAGAGTTTCTGATAAATTTAAAAATATAATGTATGTATACAATTATAAAATTAGCAGAACAGTCTGTTATGTATTGGGGATAAAGTAAAATGTTGTTGCCTTCTATAAAGAAGTCAGTTTACGATTGTTTTATGAAAAGTGGAGCACTTTACTTGACTGAACTGATTTTCTGGAAGCAAGCAATAGGTAACGAGAATGGTTGAACGGGGAGTCGTTTGTAAGAATGAAGAGTTGTGTAGGAAAACGCCGAGAGTCGGGAAGATAGTGAGGAAAATGGGGAGGGGAAAATGGCAGCACCGGAGTGATGAAGAAGAGGCCTATGCTTTGAAATCTGGAAAGACTGACAGATCTCTCGCGCGCTTCATGGTCACATTCCATTGATACAGGATATGGCGAAAGTGTAGGTATAAGGTATAAGGACGTGAAACGGGAGAATAGTTGATGTCGAAATTGTGGGAAGTTTAGGAACACTCACGATTAGTTTTGAAGTTAACGTTCATTTTATGTTCAAAGATGAGTTATCAAATGCGATTCACTGATCATTATAGTGGAAACGTCCAGATCGAATGGTTAAAACTGGCTATAGTCGAGTTTGAAATATAACGTTTTACTCCTCTGAATTGCTGTCAATTTCACCCAGCCGTAAAACTGAAGATCATTGTAGCAGCCTCGTTGCGTTGTAACTGTACATATAGCATAAGAAGCCTGTTACTGTGAATGTTAGTATACTAACGGCAGGCATGAGTAGGCACAACCCTGTGAATGTCGTTAAGCTACTGTGTGAGAAGGTACGTCAGATAGGCACAATGATGGTTGAAGATATAACGGTAGTGGAAGATGGGTCGTATGAATTACAGGTTTACGTGACATTATAATTTGAAAATTCAGAGACACATCATGACTTTACTAAATACTAGAAAAGGGCAGGACTAGCACCAAACATGTGCGAGACTTAATACGAAAATTCCTATTAGCTCCTCCAAGAACTGGAAAGCATCCCATCAGCTAACTGGCAGTAGTTCTATATCTCAGTATTCGCTTCTTCACAGGCTCCACCCCCTATCTGACAACCTGAGAAAACATGACTCTATATATATAGTCTATCCAACATCTTCACAATTTCTGAGAATCCTCATTTCACTTACATCTTTATTATTTAATTCATGAATGTACTGATACCACCGTCCCACCTTTGTCTCCCAGCTTCCAAGACTTGAAAGACTTGGACAACATACCACAAACGGCCAACGGCTCTGCCACACTGGTTCCCGTCAGATAGCCGGTTAAGCGCTGTCGGACTGAGATATCGCTTGGATGGGTACCGTCTGGGTCTGCTGAGCACTACTGGCATGTGGGGTGCACTCAGCCCTTGTGAAGAAAATTAAGGAGCTACTTCATTGAGAAGTATTGGCTGCTGATAACGGCAGGGAGTACGGTTTGCTGACCACATGCCCCTCCATATCCGCATCCAGTGACGATAACGGGCTGAGGATGAACCAGCGGTCGATCGGTACCGTTGGGCTTTCAATGTCTGTTCGGACGGGGTTAGTTTTATCACAAACAGAGCTAAGCCCATTAATCACAGCACACAAAATGAAACAAGTACTTCATGAAGAACGTGACACTGCCTCGGGTGTAACTACATTATCAACGAACTACCAAATGAGGGTCCTCTCTCCCTTCGAGCAAACAATGGTTTGCACCATCAGTCCCACCTTGGTGATTAGCAATGTTTCTAAATCCATGCCCTTCCAGTGCATCCATGAACACATGAATCAGTATATACTCCTTCATGCCATACAGTGTGGCTTCCATCCAAACTTCTCTTCTGACGATCAAGTCCTCTGTCTCATCCATATCCTTCCCCACCACCTGAACAACCAAAAACTGAGTTCTTTGTATCCATGGAAATTGAGAAAGCCTATGACTCTGTATAGCATATTGGTCTTCTTTTCAAATTTTTGACTTACGCACTACGATTGAGTATGTCTATCTTACTGCATCCTTCCAAACTAATCGCCCATCGTTTGTCACTACTAAACAATAACAATTCCCATCTCTTACATCCCACAATAAGCTTTCCCATTGGCTCAGTCCTCATTCCTCCCGTTTGTTCTCTTCACTGGTTGTATGCCTAAACAACCTCAACTTGTTCACCGCCATCACTAAACTAATGACACTAAATTTTTATCTAACTACACTACACTCCAGACATGATAATGACCCTAGCAGCTCTACCTTAAGCAGTTTACTTCCAGGTCTAGCTAGTTAGTCCTCAAAATAAATGTCACTAAAACTCAGGTAATAATTACAGGACGAACCTCATGTAGCTTCCGTCCTACCAGCTCTACCTTAACCAGTTTACTTCCAGGTCTAGCCAGTTAGTCCTCAAAATAAATGTCACAAAAACTCAGGTAATAATTACAGGACGAACCTCATGGAGCTTCCGTCCTCATGAATTCTACTTAACCATTTGTGCTACTAACCAAATCACAAAAATACCTTGGACTGACTCTCACTTTCCAAATAACATGGATGTCCCACTTGCTAACTATCCCACAGGAAACCCACTACAAAATAAAACTAACGACTGGCCGAATATGGGAATTGAACGCTTCCACTATCCTGAACATTTACAGAACAATAATCGGATCCATCCTCTGCCTTGCCAAGGTTGCACAAATATACGCTCCATCAAATTTCTGGCACTCCTTCCAAATCCTGTAACGCCACTCACATCGCCTTACCTTCCTTACTCGTCTGCCTCCCCTTAAATGGGTATTTTACCATCTCATTAAATTTGCACTACACCTCATTTCCTATACACTCCACCTTCTCGACCCCAACAACCCAATTTTTTCAACTTGCGTTTCCAGTCCTGGTAAGCTGTCGCGCTTGCCGACGAAATTTCAGCTATCATTTCCTACTAGTAAATTAAATCCGCCCAAACCTACCATCTCCATTACTTCCTATCACTTTCCTCTACATATTTCTGCCCTACCCACACACAAATCACTTCTCCCTGCCGGCCGGAGTGGTCGTGCGGTTCTAGGCGCTACAGTCTGGAGCCGAGCGACCGCTACGGTCGCAGGTTCGAATCCTGCCTCAGGCATAGATGTGTGTGATTTCCTTAAGTTAGTTAGGTTTAATTAGTTCTAAGTTCTAGGCGACTGATGACCTCAGAAGTTAAGTCGCATAGTGCTCAGAGCCATTTGAACACTTCTCCCTTTCTGCTTCTATCTTACAGTCCACCCCGAAATCTACCATCATTTCCATAGTTACAATATAACTACACATCGAGATCTATTAAGACCCTACAGCCACACAAAACGCCAAACATTTTGCCTGCCCTAAATATCCCTCTTTAATGCATATCCTTAACTGCGAGTGAAGTTGCAGTGATTTATTTTAAGGTCTTCACATTTTTGCAGCGCCTTAAAAATATCTTTTTACTATTATTTTTAATTTTCCTATCGGTTTTTTTAGAAAAGAAGGAAGTCAGTAGTTTAATTTTTTTGTAGATACCAACACTAAATTTATTATTTTAATTACTTTTGAATATATATCTGTTTCACTCTCTAACCATCTCTGAGTTTTTAAATTTTGACTTCTGCAAAACGAAACTTATTTGTATTTTCGGCCGCGGTGGTCTCGAGGTTCTAGGCGCGCAGTCCGGAACCGTGCGACTGCTACGGTCGCAGGTTCGAATCCTGCCTCGGGCATGGATGTGTGTGATGTCCTTAGGTTAGTTAGGTTTAAAGTAGTTCTAAGTTCTAGAGGACTAATGACCACAGCAGTTGAGTCCCATAGTGCTCAGGGCCAGAGCCATTTGTATTTTCTCTCTACCCTGACATGTTTAGACACCTATGTGTCATCTTTTGTGGCTCTCCATTTATTTCTGTAAAAACATTATGCTGAAATCATGGTTGTTTTTGTATATTTTAGATCTAAAAAGTAAAACATGTGTAAAACAACATTTTTCTCTGTCTCTTCTTTTTTTTTCTTTTTCAGTTCTCCTGAAAGTACGGTTCTGTGGAAGTTTATTTATACATTCCAGCCCTGCTTGTAAGTCTGTTTAGTCGAAAGAATTCGGTTAGTGAGTTATTAATTTTGAAATACTTTTTCCGAGAATAGTAATGACGTATGTTCTGTGCTTGCGTCTTCCTTTCTATTGTACATCTTCAGTATGTTTCCTTTGTTGCTTGTAATTACATATAATGTTGTTTCTTCTAAGTCCCACTGCAACGTAATCTTATATTTTCTGAAACAAGAATGCTGAGACCCACGTCATTTCAAGAGAAACGAAACATCACAAATGAAAATTTTAAAAGAGAATATTAGAGCACAGTTTGACTTAGCTAGAGATGGCTGATCAGTAGTCCACAGTCTGGAAGTGGCTGGAATAATAATAGATCCGAAAATATTTGAATCTTGTTTGCATTTCGCCAGTAATATCGAAGAGGAATATAACGCTTCGTCTAAGTATATCACTATAGTCATTGCTTGGAAAGAGTATGAAGAAAAACATGTTATTGAACCGATAGCAGAAGCTTTTGTGACAGAGGTGAGTATATAGATCGAAACAAAAACATTACAAAGGAGCGCTTGTGAAATAGAGTCGACGTGCTCTTTCTATATGAACGATTGCCCTTCCAACACTACCGTACATAAGGAAAAATCAGTAGCTGTATGAGGGAGGAGGGAGGGTATTGTTTGTTCACACACAATACATGCGGCTGTATCCACTGACAGAACGTTAACAAACAGGCGCTATATTTGTTTCCTGTAAACACGAGGGACCTTAGCTACGCAGTTTCAAATGAAACTAGCGCCAATACGTCCACAGATCATATATGCTGAATTCAGTAAATATGAAAAAATGGTTAAAGAGCATATAAAAAACTTTTTGAATTCGGTCCTTTGTGTACGCATTGGTAACGCATGTTTATTACTTTGAGATTCCTGGTCAGAACACTAAATTCCATTCTAATTCAGGAGAGTTTTGCCAACTTGGATATTATGTTAAACACTGGATGTATGTTTTCTTAGAAAGTACAAACTCTCTGCCTGACCTCGCTTTTGTACGCTTGCAAATTAACAGATCGAAACCACATTGCATGATATTTCGTTTTCTGCATTATCTACAACCAACGTTCTTTAACGATGTACAGAACTATATTTAAAATTTTTTTGGCAAGTATCTGGATAGGATGTTGATATTCATCATGCACCATTCGATGATTTAAATATTGTGACTCTTAATGTTGAACTACTCCATCATAAATGATGAAGCGTGGTCACATGTTGCCCTTGTCAAATATAGATTCTGTCCAGTTCCGCTTTATTTTAATCACTTTATTGAAATGTTACATTTACTCTTCGATGGTGAATATGGGATGAATGTATAACAGCATATCAACTTCTGTTTTGCGAAATGCTACCCTGTAGGTAATGCACGTGTTAATATATATTTCTTAACGCAAAATACTGGCATTTTGCCAAATAATGCCGGAGCTATGACTCTTACCAGTCTGTTGGTCATAATTGTTTCATACACGGAGGTATTCCGTCAGAGACTTGTGGTTTTACAATATTTGGATTCGGTTACTTTCAGGTATCGATTTCACGAAAATACAGAGTTTTACAAGACAAGTAACATTGATCGATGAGGGAACAGACACAGGTACGTATTTTAAAATCGTTTCAATTCGTTGTTACATCTTTCAGCTTGGTAACTTCCTCGTCTGTGAAATTTATCACGATTGTGCGATTTTTGTGTTTCTTTTTTTTTAATTAAATGAGTTTATTTATGCGTTTCTGTGGAAAATGTGCCAAGTTGTCGACAACACTATGTTTCATGTTTACTTATGAATTGCACAGTACATCATCTTATGTTTAAGAGGCTCAGGAAGTATCACAGGCGAGCCCAATTAGCTCAAAATATATTTAGGTGCCAAAAATCTCTCTGGATTGTGAACCAAGAGGGGGACCCATATTTTCTGTCTGCCTTGTGGGCGGCCTGGTATTGTGCCGCGGCCAGAATCGACCCACTAAAATGAAAATATATCACCGGGCATATCTCCCGCAGGAACGAAGACAGGACACCAACTGCGTTGTTTACGAGCCTTCTCCTTTCCCCGTAATGAATACAGTAAGCTGAAATTCTCTCACTAACAAACCGAAAATACAAACTGTGAATTGCCGGTTGTAATTCAAGAAAAAACAATATATATATATATATATATATATATATATATATATATATATATATATATATATATATATATATATATCTCTTTGTCTTAAAATACGTATTTTTTCTTTACGTTAAGCAGAGTAAAAATAATTTTCATGAATTTGTTGCAGTCACTTTTACTGATTTACCTTCATCAGGTAAGGCAACATTTCCTCGCGTGAATGAAACGGAAAGAATGACATTAAAAAATACACCAATGTCGCTAAATTTAGACCCTACTGGAGAGCGATGCGTGTTTGGGAGTCGTTTCCGAAACACGGAGGTACCCTATCACGGATCAAATCCTCCTGGCGAATTTCGGTAATCTGTCACACCTCCGCCTTGCGTATGATGTGGTCCGATGATGTGTGTTGACAGAAAAGAAGTAAAAATTCCAGGAAAGAAAAGCAGAAACACTAGATAAGGAAAGACATACAAAACGTGATCTAATCGACGGTACCATTCCGACATTCGCCAGGAGTGGTTCAGTGAAATCAAGGATATCCCTAAATCAGCATTCCCGGACTAGGGTATTTCTCCGGAATACAAATGGGACATATGAGTGTCGTGTTTGATAACGGCAGCTTGCGAAACTGATACACTTGGGACAGAAATGTTCAGCGCCAACTGGGTAGCCTTCTTTCATTAAATCACTAGCCATGAAAGGGCGAAAGGAATTTCCTAAAAGAATTACAGTGTTGTAGCTCACCGGAACGCCACACTTACTCGTACTTTATTCTCCGTCCTCCTCTGCAGACAGTTTCGTTGCAAGTTTTAAAACTTCTTGTACACGCTCAAGTCTCTCACATTTTTCGTTTCCGTATTTATGACGTGGTAAGACGTATGGTGTAGCTTCGTATATTGACTTTCCAGAGCTCGTATTAATGACGCCGCCGTCAAAACTGACACTGGTCCATTTGACAATTGGCGCTTCATCTGTGTTGAGGTCCCATGCTGGGCGCACATTGATCTTACTCCCAACAAATTCGCCACTGCTGTGGTCGGGAGCAAGAGCCTGAGGAGAAGACAGTTCCCGCGCTCAAAATCAGCGAGTTTTTAAGTCGTGCGCTATTCGATCCCTTACCACAAATGGTGGGAATTCAAGGAGATGGGACCTGGATAAACTAAAAGAACCAGAGGTTGTACGGAGTTTCAAGGAGAGCATAAGGGAGCAATTGACAGGAATGGGGGAAAGAAATACAATAGAAGAAGAATGGGTAGCTTTGAGGGATGAAGTAGTGAAGGCAGCAGAGGATCAAGTAGGTAAAAAGACGAGGGCTAGTAGAAATCCTTGGGTAACAGAAGAAATATTGAATTTAATTGATGAAAGGAGAAAATATAAAAATGCAGTAAATGAAGCAGGCAAAAAGGAATACAAACGTCTCAAAAATGACATCGACAGGAAGTGCAAAATGGCTAAGCAGGGATGGCTAGAGGACAAATGTAAGGCTGTAGCGGCTTATCTCACTAGGGGTAAGATAGATACTGCCTACAGGAAAATTAAAGAGACCTTTGGAGAAAAGAGGACCACTTGTACGAATATTAAGAGCTCAGATGGAAATCCAGTTCTAACCAAAGAAGGGAAAGCAGAAAGGTGGAAGGAGTATATAGAGGGTCTATACAAGGGCGATGTACTTGAGGACAATATTACGGAAATGGAAGAGGATGTAGATGAAGATGAAATGGGAGATACGATACTGCGTGAAGAGTTTGACAGAGCACTGAAAGACCTGCGTCGAAACAAGGCCCCTGGAGTAGACAACATTCCATTGGAACTACTGACGGCCTTGGGAGAGCCAGTCCTGACAAAACTCTACCATCTGGTGAGCAAGATGTATGAGACAGGCGAAATACCCTCAGACTTCAAGAAGAATATAATAATTCCAATCCCAAAGAAAGCAGGTTTTGACAGGTGTGAAAATTACCGAACTATCAGTTTAATATGTCACAGCTGCAAAATACTATCGCGAGTTCTTTACAGACGAATGGAAAAACTAGTAGAAGCCGACCTCGGGGAAGATCAGTTTGGATTACGTAGAAATGTTGGAACACGTGAGGCAATACTGTCCCTACAACGTATCTTAGAAGCTAGATTAAGGAAGGGCAAACCTACGTTTCTAGCATTTGTAGACTTAGAGAAAGCTTTTGACAGTGTTGACTGGAATACTCTCTTTCAAATTCTGAAGGTGGCAGGGGTAAAATACAGGGAGCCAAAGGCTATTTACAATTTGTACAGAAACCAGATGGCAGTAATAAGAGTCGAGGGGCATGAAAGGGAAGGAGTGGTTGGGAAGGGAGTGAGACAGGGCTGTAGTCTATCTCCGATGTTATTCAATCTGTATATTGAGCAAGCAGTGAAGGAAACAAAAGAAAAATTCGGAGTAGGTATTAAAGTCCATGGAGAAGAAATAAAAACTTTAAGGTTCGCCGATGACATCGTAATTCTGTCAGAGACAGCAAAGGACTTGGAAGAGCAGTTGAACGGAATGGATAGTGTCTTGAAAGGAGGATATAAGATGACCATCAACAAAAGCAAAACGAGGCTAATGGAATGTAGTCGAATTAAGTCGGGTGATGCTGAGGAAATTAGATTAGGAAGTGAGGCACTTAAAGTGGTAAAGGAGTTTTGCTATTTGGGGAGTAGAATAACTGATGATGGTCGAAGTAGAGAGGATATAAAACGTAGACTGGCAATGGCAAGGAAAGCGTTTGTGAAGATGAGAAATTTGTTAAGATCGAGCATAGATTTAAGTGTCAGGAAGTTATTTCTGAAAGTATTTGTATGGAGTGTAGCCATGTATGGAAGTGAATCATGGACGATAAATAGTTTGGACAAGAAGAGAATAGAAGCTTTCGAAATGTGGTGCTACAGAAGAATGCTGAAGATTAAATGGGTAGATCACATAACTAATGAGGAAATATTGAATCGGATTGGGGAGAAGAGAAGTTTGTGGCACAACTTGACCAGAAGAAGGGATCGGTCGGTAGGACATGTTCTGAGGCATCAAGGGATCACCAATTTAGTATTGGAGGGCAGCGTGGAGGGTAAAAATCGTAGAGGGAGACCAAGAGATGACTATACTAAGCAGATCCAGAAGGATGTAGGTTGCAGTAGGTACTGGGAGATCAAGAACCTTGCACAGGATAGAGTAGCATGGAGAGCTGCATCAAACCAGTTTCAGGACTGAAGACCACAACAACAACACACCATTTCATCGTTGCGTAGCCAGTCTTCTACTCATTTGCTCAACACGGATCATAGTTCTAACTGCATTTCCTGTACGGGACGCCACGTCTTGTTGTGGCAACTGATTTCCCGTAAACTAATCATTATACACTGCTGGAACTCAGTCACAAGCTGATATTGCGCTCTTCGACGTAGAC